>NW_025766336.1:0-1314930 GCF_003918875.1 Haliotis rubra
ACCCAACGCATCGGAAAATCTGAAAATGCTTATACTGACTGCTGGAGTACTTTTATTACGGGAAATACATCCACTGTTCTTATTGTTTCATTCTTTAGGGTTGGAGGAAATTCTGCCATGGTTGGCAGCTGCCCAGTCCCTGGGTCCGTCACGAGTCGAGGTAGCATGTGCTGCAGTCAGACCACATACTAAAATTGTTGTCCCGAAACCGGAAGCGCTTGATTTGGAATGAATGAGGCGTCGCGAGATGTGACGGACATTGTAAAACAAACAATTTACATAAACACATATTGCAGTTATCAGTGTTTTTCCAAGCTTATGAAGGGTAAGCAGACTATTGGCATGTTAACAATAGAAATGAAAAAAGCAGCCTAATTGACTACCCATAAGTCTTTGTTTGAAATGCCGCCATCTTTGTTCAAACGTACACGCGCGAGATTGGAAAAACTTCGTTGTTGTTTCCAAGTAAGTCTATGAGAGTAAGGTAGTAGAAATGGCAGTCTGTATACTTTTGCTATAGTTTTCTTGACACATGGCAACAAACTTGACAATCGAAGCTTTGGAAACAAGGATCCGGGAACTCAAGCGATCTCAACGGAAACCCAAGACAGAGAAATTGGCAGGTAGGTTTCAGATAAAATTAATTATTTTCTTCTTATCATAGCAGTCAGTTTGCATCGAATTAAACGTTTTCGGTAGGACCCGGAACCTTTATCGTACATTAACTGTGC
Organism: Haliotis rubra; assembly: GCF_003918875.1. NCBI lineage: Eukaryota > Metazoa > Mollusca > Gastropoda > Lepetellida > Haliotidae > Haliotis > Haliotis rubra. Next base: position 732 of record NW_025766336.1, read on the forward strand.
GCTCGCAATTTCGATTTCTCCCACGGTTATAAATGTGAACATTGCATTTTGGTGTGAAATTTGTTAAAAACAACATTATTGTTGATACCAACTGAACATTCCGTTAAAATATAAACCATAAGACAAGTATACCCTTGTGTTCCTGTACGTTGAGTCTGATGTTTATATAATTTTGATTTCCTGCGGCAGCTCATTTTGTTGTTGGGCACAACCAACACCATAACTAAATATTTATTCTTCAGTCATTTTTCTGAGTGTAATTTTGTCTCAGTATTATTCTTTTTCTTGTCGGACTATTTCAATTATGTATCCAGCTATATTGGAACCGTGTACTGGAGCGGCGTTTATATAAGACACTTGGCTTGTTCAACTTTCCAGGTTATTGATGGAATAAAAATATATTTTAAGAAATTGTTATACATGTATATCCAGCAAGGCAACAAATATAGATGAAACCAGTAGTTCATGATATTCCGGTGGAAAATATTACCAATCGACATATGTTCAATGATCCAAATGTGTGTCTCTTTTGTTTTGAGGCTAATTGTGAGAAGAATCATGGAAAAGTTCCCGGAGTACCTTGAAAATCGATTAAAAGTTACTTATTTAAGGTAAAAAACTTACCCCAAGTTTTATTATTGCTCGGCATCATAATCAAGATATATGTTGGGTTTTATAAGATTAGAGACGTCAGTATTACAAAATACAATTAATTCTGTTTCTGTTCACCATTGGGTAAATCTAGCATCTAATTATTTCATTGTCAGGTATCTAGTACTAGCAGTAGAATTGACATAGCATACTATTATGTAGTGCATATTTGCTGCATAATCATGTCTGTCATGTTAATAGAAAACTTCTCATGCCCGGGCTGTAATGCATATATATGTAGTTGATATACCACAATTACTTATTACTTGGTTTGATACATGATAATAATCAAACTTATGAATGTTTGTGTTCGGATTGTAATAATCTATTATTGGACGAATGAAAATTAATTCATTTGCTTTTCTTTAATAGAAACTTTTTGGATAATCTGGAGGAGCAAGACGGACGATCGACGTCGGCAGACTACAGGAAAGAAAAACACAGGAAAGATGCTAAAAGAAACAAAAGAATCTGATCTGTAAGTTCCTGAAACTGGATTATATAATATCATTTGTACCGGTTTATACACTTCCTGACACCAGTTTAAAACACCCTGAGTCACTGACATGATGTGCTACATATTATCACATCGCTATATACCTGTAATAGAATAACTTTCCTTATCACATGTCATTACCCATCACCGTAATGTGCCATTATCTAATTAGAACAAGTGCCGCACTCAAGAATAAATGTTGGACATAACTTTCGCAGTGCAGGAATTTCATTTTTTTCCCCAGAAACTCCAACACCTCCTGAAGAATCTAGCTGGGCAGAGAAAAGAACACAGAAGGTGGCTGCAGTCCTAACCCTAGAATTGACATCGCCAGTGGTGTCTGAAGCTCCAGCGGCAAAATGAAGAACTTGCGACACCATCCAACAAGATTCTTTCCAACCACCTAAAGGTCTTAGGAATAGGATGGAATGTCTAAATGTACATTCAATTATCTCCTGTAGTCACCCTGTTTAGGACAAGAACATCTGTCTCTCTCTCTCTCTGTCCCTCTGTGTGCTTTGTGTCAATGTTTAATTGGTAACATTGAAACATAGATATGATATATATGTTTATGATGAATAAAGAGAAATCGACTGACATGCCTGATGTTGTATTTATTTATTTCTATGTCCATGTGGTGTTGAGGGTAACTGTAGTTGAAATGAGTTTATTTTATATTTCAATGTATCATGAATAAAATATATGACCTAATACATTCAAATATATAATACACTCATTTCACCTACAGTTAATTTAGTTGAATAATCATAATTTAATATGGACATATGGTAATCACTGAATACTAATGATTGAAACCAAATGGAGCCATACAGATTCTGATTTACTGAAACTTATGGAACATGGTAAATGTGTTTAATAGAATCGAAATTCACAGGGAATCATAATTGAACTAAGTAAATACAATGTATATGAAACCATCTAAAAGTAGAGGATAAGGGAAACCCAATGGAACCTCATAGGAATCTGGCGTGAACGGAAACGCACTGGAACCATACAGGAATCTGTTCACGAGGAAACGCACTGGAGCCCTACAGGAAAAAGGGTAACGGAGTGTGTTGAAAGCCTGATCACACTCAAGTGACCACTGGAACTTTGGTTTCTTACCAGTTTCTGCCTCTGAATGCTTTTTTAACAATGCATTCAATGGCAGTGTTATTTTCGCATAATCTTTCACATACTTTCTGTAAAAGTTTGTGAAGCCTAAAAATGAGCGAACCTGTTTTTGTGATTTAGGTATCGAGAAGGTTTTAATTGCTTCGACCTTTTTGTCATCAACTTGAACACCTCCACATGATAAAAACATGACCAAGAAATGAAACCTTGTCTGTTGGTAAAATTGCATTTTGATGGCTTCAGTGTTAATTTTGCCTGTTTGAGATAGTAAAAGACTTGCTCCAAATGTTGGAGATGTTCTTCAAAGTTTTTGCTGTAGATTATCAAATCATCAATGTAAATCAACGCAACTTTGAAAAGCAATTTTCTTAGCACTTTGCTCATGAGTTGCTGAAAACAAAGTGGAGAATTAGACAAACCCTGGGGCAAACGTTTGAATTGATAAAGGCCTTGATGGGTGACAAAAGCAGTTTTATGCTTTGAGTCTTCGTGTAATGGCACTTGGAAGAAGCCATTGGCAAGATCTAGCATGGAAAAAATTGTAGCTTGGCTATTGCCGATGTGATCAACAACATCGTCAAAAACAGGGAGTGGCCATGGACATGGGTAATGTGACAGAATTTAATTTTCTGTAGTCACAAACAAATCTATATGAGCCGTCACGTTTTTAACTAAGATGATGGGGGCTGAATACATTGAAGTGGACTCCTCTATTAAATCATATTTGAGAAAATCTTCAACAAGTTCTTCTGTGACTTTTTGGAGATGAGGAGACTGACGATAAGGCCTACACTTAACAGGGGGATGGTTGCCCGTGTCAATGGCATGCTCGTGCATGTCAGTTTTCCCTAAATCTGCAAGGCTTGTGGAAAACATGTCTCTGTTTTGTCCTAAAAACCTGAGTAGTCTTTGTTGTTGGCCTGACGTTAGTTGTGTCTTGGTCAAGTCAAATCCTAAGTGTTGAGCAATTTTGACGTAATCCCTAGTGTCATTGTCTGTTGTCCTAATGTCAGTGTTAACTGAATTTATTAAAGGTTGGTCACAGTCAATTTCAAAGATAGAGTGGCTGTCAATGTAACTAAATTTTCCTACAACTGTACCCTTATCTAAAACTTTTTCTTCTTGGGAAGGATTCATAAGCCTAAATGTAGCAGTTTTCTTATGCACTTTCGAGAGGGTCCTACCACCTGCTACTTCAGAATGAGCAGTGAGGGAGGCAATTGGTTCAATGAGGATGAAGGAATCATTGTTTGCCTCAGGCAGTCTTACCTTGAAATGAATTTCACTCTGAGGGGGGAATATATATCTGATCTATTGTTTTTGCTAATCCACAAATTTCTTGATCTGGATTGGCAATGAAATTGATATACTGCCTATCTGAGGTGCTGTTGCCTATTATGAGGGAATGGCAGCTATAATCTAAGACTGCATCGTTGTCATTGAGGAAGTTCTCACCTAGTAGGACTGACTTAGGTAATGAGGGCAGGACATAGAATTTTTGTGAAAATTCTTGATCTTCAATGACAAAATCTAACACAACTGAACCCAACACCTTGTGCAATTCGCCGCCAACACCTTGAATTTGTGGAAAGGGTGAGTTTCCAAGTACAGGGTTGTTGAAAGCTTTGTTTAGAAAAGCAGACGAAATGCAGCAAATGGATGCCCCTGTATCTATTAAACAAGTAGTTGTTTCAGTGCCAAATGTTACCTGAATTACACTTTTGGCAAGGGGAGTAACTAAGGACACAGTTGGAATTTCACTTCCACAGTTACTTTCCATACCAGACTCCATATTGGCCATGACACCTTATAGTATGTACCGTACTATAATTAAGAAAAGACAAGAAATCAACAATGTAAAGTAGTACTTACAATTTTTGAAGACTTTTTCTTCCTTGGTTGGTGTCTTTACAGGAGTTGGTGGTCCTTAATCCAGTGTTGAGATCAGACGTGGATGCAGTCGCTTGTTATTCCATGTGTTCTTGTAGCTGGTTGTAGTTAGTTCCTGGGCTCCGAGGTTCCGAAAATCGTTGATTCTCCGCCAACTATTATGATATGGGTCTTGGGTCCAAGTGATGGTTCCGGTGAAACCCCTTATCTAACTGACGTGTTGGTCTGCTTGGGGAATTAGCTCAGCAAAGAGTCCGAAGTCACAAGAAGCTAATTACAGTTTTATTAACAAGAACAAAAATAACATGGGGTGGCCACAGAGAGTCGGTACAACCCTCTGGGCTGAGGGTTAGAGCTGACCTGTGTTGGGAGTCTAAACCCTACTCATGGACAAATGAAGATAGAGACATTTTATCTACAATTAAAACAATAAAGAGATTATGATTGGTTGACTGATACAAAAAATGGGTGTAACCTACATTAGCCTATCAAATACAGAATATACTAAATGGGTGGGTCCTTCAATGACCAGACAGGGCAATCACTCTTAATCCTTGTTAATCCTAGTTTAACTGGCACTAATCTCGATGGCACTTTTACTGGATGCTTGGATGCTTACCCTGGGCTAGATCTCAATGAGCCTAATCTGATGTGTCAATTACAGGTGCTTGGATTACAAAAGATGCATTTAATCGTCTGGTCATAACTCTGAATTACTGAAAGGGTTGCTAACAGCTTGAGTCCTCAATACCTTAGGCTAGGATTTTATCTTGGATATCTGTGAAATTGTGTAGCCGTAATTTATACCTTTTTCAATAGTATGTCTGTGAGATGAGTTTTACAATTTTGACTGGAGTCTTTCTCTAAGCTATTACTGTTCTCAAAGAATGCTCTTGGTACTTGCATAGTTTCTGAAGTTGAACGCTGCTATTTTCTGTACTTGAATCAAAATTTTCTTTTTTAGTAGATTCAATTTCACCATATACATAGAATATTTTTCATGTCAAGGAGGATAACATTATTCAGTCTACAGTACACAGAAAATAGCTCCTTAAATGTTATGCTAGATGAGTGATATATCTGTTTCTGGCACCCTTTAACTTTGGTTACTGTACTTGCAGTCTGTGCTAAAGTCTCAAGTTTGCTGGACTGAAAATGTAAATTGGCATTATTTTCAGCATTTTTGTCTCACTTTATGGACTGGAAGTGTGTGTGCTCTTACTTGACAAGAACAAATTTTACCAGACTTGGCAGCTATTAGACTGGTGGGTAAAGTCGAGGACTGTACTTCAGTTTCTTAGGATATGTTCATAGAATTTATGAATCGTTGGATATTGTTCTCACCCCAGGAACCTTATTAGTTTTCATTAGGATTGCTTCTAAATATTGTGTAGTGTATCATTTCTAATTGAGTTTCTTTTGATGTGAGATGTTCTTGGATATTTTTTTCTCATTCTACTATTGCATTCTATGTCATATCAGTTTTCTGTGTATCTCATCTTCTGTGTTGTTTCTCCAAGATATAGTATATATTTTTAAAGACTTGATAACATGCCTTCATTGACACTTCTAAAGTTTTCTCTAATACTGTTTTGAAATTCTGTAATGATTATTTCTTGCTCAATGAGAGTTTTCTTTAAATCGCTCAATAAATCATCAATGTATCTGAAAGGTCATTTTCCATATCACTCATATCAGGTTTGGGAACACATAATTCCTTGATAAATTTATATGTGTTTTTCTTTATATTTCAAGTGTAACATTTCATGTTTCAATTCACTTCAAGCATAGTTTAGGTCATAAGATTCCAATTCATTTAGCTTCTGGAATATTTATACAGTGTGGTAATTTCCTAAATCAGTTGAGGGGTCAAAAACTAAATTTCAAGCCCCATGTTACTACTATTATCAAATTCTTGAAAACACATGGGGTCATCCTTTTGAAAATATGTATACATTTGTAAGAGATAATCTCAAACCTTCAATAGATCTTCATTTCCCACCTTTGTCCTTTTTAACTGGATAATGCCAAGGATAAATAGACTTGACAGAATTTCTCATACAAATATCATTGAAATTCCATCCATATATATAATTACGAATAACAACAATGATACATAGAATTAAAATAATAAGTATACCAATAATACTTCCTTCACAAGGAATGTATAACAGTGGGGAACAATCCAACACAAAAATTAATTGGAAAATTGCAAAAATTGTAAATTACAGTATTACAGTCATTGCAGGCTGATATTACAGAACAGTTCAGTCAGTGGTCATAAATCTGGTAGAATTTAAATGAAATATTAACTTACCTATTTGTGTTAGCATTCAGGTGAAGATGGCCATTCTTCTTTTTTCTTCTTCTTTGAAGTTATTTCTATATCAGTGCCTGTACTCTGACAACTGTTCATGAAGGAAACATTGTACTATCTGATAAAGGTATTCTGAAACCTTTGGTTATAAACCCAGAGGTCAAATGTTCTTACACTCTTAATTAATTCCATCAACCCTCAACTAGTTACCAGTTAGACACTGACACTGACACTGGGGATGGGTAGAGGAGGGAGGGGGGGTCTTGGCATCTGAGGGAGGAAGTGGTGCAAACAGTTCACAGCCTAATTTGGTGGCATTTTACAGCAGCTGTGATTGGGTAATTGGGAATACACATTCATTTTTGACATGACAGTAACTGCAAGAATTAAGAGCAAACACAAATGTTGTTCCCATTGGGTGATCAGTTTGGTTTAGGTGTCTCATGTATATATAGGAGTTTAATTAGCTACTAAAGTTGTGTGTATGTGTGGAATTCTTTTACATCACTTTAATACTTTGTTAATATAATCTTGAAATAGAAATATTTAAGAGTGTTTTGCTACATAACATCAGAGACCATATAATATATTATATGGTCTCTGATAACATCAAGGTGAGATGAATATATTACATGTTACCTACTAGTATGTTAATACCGCCAACCATGCACAGTACATTTTTGGTATATAACAAAGCATATCTGTTACACCAAACACATGCACACCTTTTACATGTTACCTCCCCCCAATAAAGAAGATGCTTTCCTTACACTTGAATGCTATGTTATGTAGATGTACTATAAAAAACAGTCACATTTCATTGTTTTCAAATGAGTCCAGGTATACAATTATACAGTGTCATATCTGGGTTGTATTTCTCACTTTTGCTGCAAACATTGTAATATGTATTGCAGAAAACAAACTCCAGTATTTGACAGATGATATTATGTACTATACTAGTATATCAAAGGTTGATTATAATCAATGAATTGCCATCATCTTTGGATATGAGTGTTTGTCTGTTTCTAGACTTGCTTGAACTGAATTGGTGAAAGTGGAATTGGTTAAAACTGTCTGTTAATGGCTGAATCAACTGAATAGAGACCAGCTTGAGTTAGCACTGACTGTGCAGACTTGCCATAAACATGTCACCAGATGCTTCCCTAATTGCTACTGAGTAGCTGTCTGTTCAGATCTGCTGCTGCTCACCAGATTGTTGAAACAAGAATTCCAAGGAGGAACTGACTCTATGAAAGGTGTGAGAACCTACTGTTTATTTGAGCAAGGTGGTTATCTCATATAGGACATTTTGTGGGAGAAATAATAATATTTGTGAAATAATTTGTAAATCTGTGAATGAATTTGGATGGGAATGTATATGGTTAGGTAATTTCTTAATTTTTGCAATGCATGTAAACAGATAATGTTGTCTTGATTTTAACCCATGTATACAATATGTTGAAAAGTTAAAGTGTGACCCATTAAGGTATTAAATATGAATTTGGATTAATATGTATACTATTGGACAAGTAAATTTAAGAAGGACTGTGGAGTAAGCTCTTACCTTGAAAAGTTTTGTTTGATAGACTGACAGTGATTTTGGTTGTTAAATTTGATAAAATGAATTAAAATATATTATATATGTGGGGTTTTATCACTTGTTTGTCAAGAACAAAGCATTGAAGAAAAAATGAATAATATACATGTAGTTATAAGTGTGCAGTTATAACTGAAGATGGGAAAGGTAATTATGAAAAGTAATGCTTGCCATTTCCTAACCTATCTAACAATCTTAATAGGTTATAGGAATATGCTTGAAGTATTGAGCTCTTAGATTGCAGCACAAGTCTAAAGTTTCTTATATTCCATGACTATCATGACCATTAACTTCCTCATGGCTAATGGTATGACATACCTATGATGCAGCTTCCAAAACAAAACACTTTTGAGTAGTATTTCATTGTTAAAATGAACAACAATGTCATGTACTGTGTGCTCAATCACAACAATTAAGCAAAATTCTGGATGTTTTCTGTGGAAATAACATTCATTTCATTCTATACAATATTTTAAATGCATACCATTCTAAAGCTGATTTCTTCAAAACTTATGTATTAAAGAACAATAAAAATAGAACAAGAACAAGAAATTTATTCAGTATCAGAGGTCACATGGCCAAGAGTACAAAGCATTGGATCACCCATGTGCACAAGGACAGGTGGGACAAATGTTATTCCATCTTAATGCAGTGAAAATGTATAGCTTTTAAGATATGGCATGTTTTCGTATATAATGCACATAATAATTAATGAAACATTAGTAGACCAGCATTTGTGTATTTATTGCTTACTATATTTAAGATTCTTTTTTTGTCAGATACCCTACAAGGCTAAATATATTTGGGTATGACATGAAGCAGCATAGTGGCACATATGTTACTGATATTGAATATCTTAAGATATTCGGTAAAAGTGTAGGTCCTGGATGTGATTTTAATTGTTTCTCTTACAATATAGAAATCTATAAATTGTGAAAGAATAGTGATAATGAGTAGTTTGGACTGCTTGGTATTCTTCAATAAAATATTTGTTATGCAGATCAGGAGCAGGTATGTGGAAATATATGGGATATCCAACTTATATCCAGTGCAAATCATCAACCATAGGAATGTTCAGTAATAGACGGTAGAAAAATGCCTATAAGTGGGTTCGGTCATAGAAATACCAGCACGTATATATGTCTAAAGTGAAATGGTGTGTGAGCATGCGCTTATGATTAAGGCACTTAAGAAGAAGAGCGAGTGAGTGAGTATGGTTTTATGTTACTTTTAGCAATATTCCAGCAATATCACAGCGAACCCGGGTCTTGGGTCTTCGGAGCCTTAACCACTAGGATACCCCACCTCGCCAGAAGAAGAAGAAATTATTTTCTCAAAGTGTCACATGCTGTGGTACAAATTGTATAGACATAGTATGATACATTAAAAAGAGCACCCAGCCAGTTGGCCTACGAGACACTAATTACTTGATGGTACAAATAAAATATAAAAGTGAATAAGATAGTTATAACCACACACACACACGCACGCACGCACGCACGCACGCACGCACGCACACGCACGCACGCACGCACGCACGCACGCACACACAGTAGGTAGGTTGTGTCAAACACCGATAAATGTTACAGGTTTTTAAGCAGCCATGAAGATATATGTGACTTGCATCTGCATGCATAATGCAGCATATCCAATACAACAAAAGAAACCATTCTCTTCCCCGCCCCCACCCATCCCACACCCAATTCACGGGGTCATTTTGTAAATATTTCACTCTCTCCGACTTGTTAAGTTATAATAAACCCATGCCATGCCGACATTATCTTATTCTCATCTATTTTTGCAATCTTTTGCTCAGTTTCTACATTCAAATTTCGGGCTAGTGAATTATTTTGTGGGCTAGTAACTTTCAGGCATAGGTAGCCCGACTGGGTAACAAAATTTGGAAACCAGTTCGCACACTGACTTGTAATATACTCATGCCAATAATGGTTGTCACCCCTTCAATTTTTTAATTGGAGAGAGGGGGTGTGGTGTGTGGGGGTTGGGGTGGGGAGGGGGACACAACCATTATTGGCATGAGTATATATTAAACATGCTATGCACACCCTCCCTCACCTTCAGTCTGAATGAATAGAACATAGCCGGTGTACAACCTCTCCTGCTCTTATTCTGTATGGTGTAAGTTATATATCCGATAGACCCTTCCCGTCTTTCATTCTGTGTGGCTTAGTTTTTTTATCCGATATACCGTTCCCGTCTTTCATTCTGTATGGTGTAAGTTATATATCCGATAGACCCTTCCCGTCTTTCATTCTGTGTGGCTTAGTTTTTTATCCGATATACCCTTCCCGTCTTTCATTCTGTGTGGCTTAGTTTTTTTATCCGATATACCGTTCCCGTCTTTCATTCTGTTGGGGTTAGTTTTATATCTGATATACCCTTCCCGCCTTTTATTCTGTGAGGTGTAAGTATATATATCCGATAGACCCTTCCCGTCTTTCATTCTGTGAGGTGTAAGTTATATATCCGATATACCCTTCCCACCTTTCATTCTGTGAGGTGTAAGTTATATATCCGATAGACCCTTCCCGTCTTTCATTCTGTGTGGCTTAGTTTTATATCCGATATACCGTTCCCGTCTTTCATTCTGTGATGGTGTAAGTTATATATCCGATAGACCCTTCCCGTCTTTCATTCTGTGTGGTGTTAGTTTTATATCCGATATACCGTTCCCGTCTTTCATTCTGTGTGGTGTAAGTTATCCGATATCCGATATACCCTTCCCGCCTTTCATTCTGTTGGTGTTAGTTATATATCCGATATACCCTTCCCGCCTTTTATTCTGTGAGGTGTAAGTTATATATCCGATAGACCCTTGCCGTCTTTCATTCTGTGAGGTGTAAGTTATATATCCGATATATACCCTTCCCACCTTTCATTCTGTGAGGTGTAAGTTATATATCCGATAGACCCTTCCCGTCTTTCATTCTGTGTGGCTTAGTTTTTTTATCCGATATACCGTTCCCGTCTTTCATTCTGTATGGTGTAAGTTATATATCCGATAGACCCTTCCCGTCTTTCATTCTGTGTGGTATAAGTTATATATCCGATATACCCTTCCCGTCTTTCATTCTGTGTGGCTTAGTTTTTTTATCCGATATACCGTTCCCGTCTTTCATTCTGTATGGTGTAAGTTATATATCCGATAGACCGTTCCCGTCTTTCATTCTGTGTGGCTTAGTTTTTTTATCCGATATACCCTTCCCGTCTTTCATTCTGTTGGGGTTAGTTTTATATCTGATATACCCTTCCCGTCTTTCATTCTGTGTGGTGTAAGTTATATATCCGATAGACCCTTCCCGTCTTTCATTCTGTGTGGCTTAGTTTTTTTATCCGATATACCGTTCCCGTCTTTCATTCTGTTGGGGTTAGTTTTATATCTGATATACCCTTCCCGCCTTTTATTCTGTGAGGTGTAAGTTATATATCCGATAGACCCTTTCCGTCTTTCATTCTGTGAGATGTAAGTTATATATCTGATAGACCCTTCCCGCCTTTTATTCTGTGAGGTGTAAGTTATATATCTGATAGACCCTTCCCGTCTTTCATTCTGTGTGGCTTAGTTTTCTTATCCGATATACCCTTCCCGTCTTTCATTCTGTGTGGCTTAGTTTTTTTATCCGATATACCGTTCCCGTCTTTCATTCTGTTGGGGTTAGTTTTATATCTGATATACCCTTCCCGCCTTTTATTCTGTGAGGTGTAAGTTATATATCCGATAGACCCTTGCCGTCTTTCATTCTGTGAGGTGTAAGTTATATATCCGATATATACCCTTCCCGCCTTTCATTCTGTGAGGTGTAAGTTATATATCCGATATACCCTTCCCGCCTTTTATTCTGTGAGGTGTAAGTTATATATCCGATATACCCTTCCCGCCTTTTATTCTGTGAGGTGTAAGTTATATATCCGATATACCCTTCCCGCCTTTCATTCTGTGAGGTGTAAGTTATATATCTGATAGACCCTTCCCGCCTTTTATTCTGTGAGGTGAAAGTTATATATCTGATAGACCCTTCCCGTCTTTCATTCTGTGTGGCTTAGTTTTCTTATCCGATATACCTTTCCCGTCTTTCATTCTGTGTGGCTTAGATTTTTTTATCCGATATACCGTTCCCGTCTTTCATTCTGTTGGGGTTAGTTTTATATCTGATATACCCTTCCCGCCTTTTATTCTGTGAGGTGTAAGTTATATATATCCGATAGACCCTTGCCGTCTTTCATTCTGTGAGGTGTAAGTTATATATCCGATATATAACCTTCCCGCCTTTCATTCTGTGAGGTGTAAGTTATATATCCGATAGACCCTTCCTGTCTTTCATTCTGTGTGGCTTAGTTTTCTTATCCGATATACCGTTCCCGTCTTTCATTCTGTGGGGTTAAGTTATATATCTGATATACCCTTCCCGTCTTTCATTCTGTGGGGTGTTTTATATATCCGATATACCCTTCCCGTCTTTCATTCTGTATGGTGTAAGTTATATATCCGATGTACCCTTCCGTCTTTCATTCTGTGTGGCTTAGTTTTTTATCCGATATACCGTTCCCGTCTTTCATTCTGTGGGGGTTAGTTTTATATCTGATATACCCTTCCCGTCTTTCATTCTGTGGGGGTTAGTTTTATATCCGATAGACCCTTCCCGTCTTTCATTCTGTGTGGTGTAAGTTATATATCCGATATACCCTTCCCGCCTTTCATTCTGTGTGGCTTAGTTTTTTTATCCGATAGACCCTTCCCGTCTTTCATTCTGTTGGGGTTAGTTTTATATCCGATATACCCTTCCCGCCTTTTATTCTGTATGGTGTAAGTTATATATCCGATATACCCTTGCCGTCTTTCATTCTGTGTGGCTTAGTTTTTTTATCCGATATACCGTTCCCGTCTTTCATTCTGTGGGGTGTTAGTTTTATATCTGATATACCCTTCCCGCCTTTTATTCTGTGAGGTGTAAGTTATATATCCGATAGACCCTTCCCGTCTTTCATTCTGTGAGGTGTAGGTTATATATCCGATATACCCTTCCCGCCTTTTATTCTGTGAGGTGTAAGTTATATATCCGATATACCCTTCCCGCTTTTCATTCTGTATGGTGTGTAAGTTATATATCCGATATATACCCTTCCGCCTTTCATTCTGTGTATGGTGTAAGTTATATATCCGATATATACCCTTCCTGCTTTTCATTCTGTATGGTGTAAGTTATATATCCGATAGACCCTTCCCGCCTTTTATTCTGTGTGGTGTAAGTTATATATCCGATAGACCCTTCCCGTCTTTCATTCTGTGTGGCTTAGTTTTTTTATCCGATATACCGTTCCCGTCTTTCATTCTGTATGGTGTAAGTTATATATCCGATAGACCCTTCCCGTCTTTCATTCTGTGTGGCTTAGTTTTTTTATCCGATATACCGTTCCCGTCTTTCATTCTGTTGGGGTTAGTTTTATATCTGATATACCCTTCCCGCCTTTTATTCTGTGAGGTGTAAGTTATATATCCGATAGACCCTTCCCGTCTTTCATTCTGTGAGGTGTAAGTTATATATCCGATATACCCTTCCCGTCTTTCATTCTGTGAGGTGTAAGTTATATATCCGATATACCCTTCCCGCCTTTTATTCTGTGAGGTGTAAGTTATATATCCGATATACCCTTCCCGCCTTTCATTCTGTGAGGTGTAAGTTATATATCTGATAGACCCTTCCCGCCTTTTATTCTGTGTGGCTTAGTTTTCTTATCCGATATACCCTTCCCGTCTTTCATTCTGTGTGGCTTAGTTTTTTTATCCGATATACCGTTCCCGTCTTTCATTCTGTTGGGGTTAGTTTTATATCTGATATACCCTTCCCGCCTTTTATTCTGTGAGGTGTAAGTTATATATATCCGATAGACCCTTGCCGTCTTTCATTCTGTGAGGTGTAAGTTATATATCCGATATATACCCTTCCCGCCTTTCATTCTGTGAGGTGTAAGTTATATATCCGATAGACCCTTCCCGCCTTTTATTCTGTGAGGTGTAAGTTATATATCCGATGTACCCTTCCCGCCTTTTATTCTGTGAGGTGTAAGTTATATATCCGATATACCCTTCCCGCCTTTTATTCTGTGAGGTGTAAGTTATATATCCGATGTACCCTTCCCGCCTTTTATTCTGTGAGGTGTAAGTTATATATCCGATATACCCTTCCCGCCTTTTATTCTGTGAGGTGTAAGTTATATATCCGATAGACCCTTCCCGTCTTTCATTCTGTGTGGCTTAGTTTTCTTATCCGATAGACCGTTCCCGTCTTTCATTCTGTTGGGGTTAGTTTTATATCTGATATACCGTTCCCGTCTTTCATTCTGTGGGGGTTAGTTTTATATCTGATATACCCTTCCCGTCTTTCATTCTGTATGGTGTAAGTTATATATCCGATGTACCCCTTCCGTCTTTCATTCTGTGTGGCTTAGTTTTTTTATCCGATATACCCTTCCCGTCTTTCATTCTGTGGGGGTTAGTTTTATATCCGATAGACCCTTCCCGTCTTTCAATCTGTGTGGTGTAAGTTATATATCCGATATACCCTTCCCGCCTTTCATTCTGTGTGGCTTAGTTTTTTTATCCGATAGACCCTTCCCGTCTTTCATTCTGTTGGGGTTAGTTTTATATCCGATATACCCTTCCCGCCTTTTATTCTGTATGGTGTAAGTTATATATCCGATATACCCTTGCCGTCTTTCATTCTGTGTGGCTTAGTTTTTTTATCCGATATACCGTTCCCGTCTTTCATTCTGTTGGGGTTAGTTTTATATCTGATATACCCTTCCCGCCTTTTATTCTGTGAGGTGTAAGTTATATATCTGATAGACCCTTACCGTCTTTCATTCTGTGAGGTGTAAGTTATATATCCGATATACCCTTCCCGCCTTTTATTCTGTGAGGTGTAAGTTATATATCCGATATACCCTTCCCGCTTTTCATTCTGTATGGTGTAAGTTATATATCCGATATATACCCTTCCTGCTTTTCATTCTGTATGGTGTAAATTATATATCCGATATATACCCTTCCCGACTTTCATTCTGTGATGTGTAAGTTATATATCCGATATATACCCTTCCCGACTTTCATTCCGTGAGATGTCGTATGATGACAATCAATGACTGTTTACCAACAACATCGCACACCTGTAATACTGCTGAAACAAATACATGCTCATGATATAGTCAGAATTGTACATTCGACTCTGCTTTTAGTAGAGATTACTTATCGACGTGGAAAAGGTTTGGCCTCTTCTATTAATATATCCGATATACGCCCTTCCCTCCTTTCATTTTCTGTGAAGGAAGTTATATATCCGACACATCCCACCCTTGCCTTTCAGCTTGAATGATAATTACAATATTTTGTTTTCAACGCTTTAATCTAAGGGATAGTTCATAATTGATGGGGTGTGATGCTGATCTTTATGGAGAAGCATGTGCAACGGGAATGACCCACACCCCTTACAATTTATTTACAAAGTCAGTGACATCCCCCATGCAGCATGTAAAGTACAAAATCAATGACCTCCAACCCCGCCCGCCCCCTCCCCCACTATTCTTTCACTCTCACTCTCTCACACTCTCACACTCTCACACTCTCACACTCTCACACTCTCACACTCACTCACTCACTCTCTCTCTCTCTCTCTCTCTCTCTCTCTCTCTCTCACACACACACACACACACACACACACACACCTCCTAATATTTGTGTACAAAATTGATGTCCCTTCTACCTCCCCAGAACAAAGTGGGTGACCCCCCTAAAATCATCATCACCCCCACACCCCCAGCCATAAATGAATGCTAGACCGAATTGAGGGAGAGTCTCCTGCTCCATCAGCATCAGTAGTCCCTTCTCTCACTGTTAACCAGCCTCCTAAGATCTCGACTTTTTTGGGTGAGCCAGGCAAGGGTGAGGTGTCATATGCTGTTTGGCCGTATGAAGTTGATCGGTTATTACATGACAAGGAGTATTCTCCTTCTGTACTTAAGAATGCTATCATTCGGTCGCTAAAAGGGAAAGCGAGTAACATCATGCTTTGTATGAGTACTGATTCCAGTGTGGATGAGCTGTTGTCAAAGGTTCACAGTATATATGGGACTGTACAAGAGAAAACCTCTTTGGTTGGTGCCTTTTATAGCGCAAAACAGAGGGAGGGAGAGTCTGTTCAGGAATGGGGTTGTCGTGTGGAAGAGCTGTATGTTCGAGCCATCGTGGCTGGTGCATTGCATAAGAGTCAAGAAGCACTATGCTCTGTATTTTGGGAAGGTATGTTGCAACCTCTTAAAGATGCTTCTGGTCATAAGTTTGATTCAGTTCAATCTTTTGATGATTTGAGAGCCGAGATGCGATGTATCGACGAAGCACGCTCCTCCACGATGGTTAGCACTGACATGCCTAAAGTAAAGCAAACTGCTAAAGCTGCTACATCTTCAGACACTGCCGAACTTGTTGGTGTTGTGAAACAACTTGCTGCTGAGGTTAAATCACTGCGTGATTATGTTTCCACTTCAGGTAAACCCAGTTCTAGGTCACGAGGTCGTTGGTCTCAGGGTGGAAGTTATTCATCACAACAAAATACAGGCACTGTTACTGTTCAGTGTGATGTTGTTGAGAATGATGATCAGGGTATTAAGTGTTATCGTTCTGGACAATATGGTCACGTTCAGTATGGGTGCAGAGTGAAGTTGGATCATTTCAGGGGAATATGTTTAAACAGGAGAGGGTTTATGAGAAGGGGACGTCCGTAAACCCACATAGTAAATCACTGTCGCCACCAGGTCTTGGTTTGCCAACAGGTCTTTGTGGAGAGCCAACTGAAGGGAGAATTTCTGTTGAGGGAGTTTATGGTAAGGCTTTGTTAGACACAGGCCCTACAGTTTCCACTATGAGTGAAAATCATTACAATTCACACTTCCATCATATTCCTCTTCATCAACTTAAGACAATTCTTGAGATAGAATGTGCAGATGGTCAAAGTTTACCTTATTTGGGATATGTCATCACAGATATAGTGGCTCATGGTGTAGACAATATGACTCCATTACCTTGTGTGTTCTTAGTAGTACCCGATAGCAGATATAACCATGCTGTTCCTATTCTGTTGGGTACCAACATGCTACAGACTATTATAGACAAGTGTAGAAATGATAGGAGTCCGAGGTTTTTGCAGGATGCCAATATTCATGCTTCTTGGTACATCACTTTCCGTACTATTGCAATTCGGAATAAGGAACTGCAGAAACGGAACTACAGATTAGCTCTGGTGAAAAGTGCTGAGTCAAAGTCTATTGTTATACCTGCTTACAGTAGTGTGATCATTGAAGGTTTTGTTGATAAGCGCATTAGTTGTGCTCAGACATGTGCACAGACATGTGCACTATTGCAGGCTACACCCTGTTCAGTCATTCTGAAGGAAGTGATGGACTTAATGATGTAGATGGTTTGTCTGTTCCACTTCCTGGGAGTATTGAGATTGAGACAGAGACACTATCACTTGAGGAGTTACGGTTAGGTCAAAATCTCATCTCAAGTTATTGTGACATTTTCTCAAAAGATGATTTAGACTAAGGTCATTCATCTGCAGTGAAGCATAGGATAGAGTTGACTGATGATGTCCCTTTTAAGCAGAGGTGTAGACGCATTCCGCCTTCCATGTTTGATGAGGTTAAGTCATATTTGAATCAGTTGTTAGCTTGTAACGTTATCCGCCTTTCTCATAGTCCATGGTCTTCCAATGTTGTCTTGTGTAGGCGTAAAGATGGTAGACTTAGGATGTGTACCGACTACAGACAGTTGAACCTGCGGACATTGAAAGATTCTTACGCTCTGCCGAGAATTGAGGAAATTCTGGATAATTTGGGTGGAAATATTTTTTTAACAAACTTGACATGACATCTGGATATTACCAAGTTAAAATCACAGAAGAGCACAAAGAACGAACTGCATTTACGGTTGGACCGGTAGGGTTTTTCGAATATAACCGTTTCCCATTTGGTTTGTGTAATAGTCCTGCGACGTACCAACGTCTTATGGAGTAGTGTTTAGGGGATTTGCATCTCAGTATTTGCGTAGTGTATATTGATGACATTGTTGTGTTTTCCAAGACATTAGATGAGCATCTTGACAGGCTTGGTAAAGTTTTTCATAGAATCAGGGATAGCAACTTGAAATTAGCTCCCAAGAAATGCCATTTTTTCAAACAGAAAGTCTCTTATGTTGGTCACATTGTGTCTGAGAGAGGAGTAGAACCTGATCCTGGGAAAGTTGAGGCTATTCGGAATTGGCCGACACCATCATCGCCTGAGGAGGTAAGACGTTTCCTTGGTTTCGCAGGCTACTACCGTCGGTTTGTTTGCAATTTCTCTCAGATTTCTAGACCGTTGTGTGATCTTCTTCCAAATCCCATTCCGAAGAAGAGACGAAAGAACTCTGCTAATACCGTATGGAAATGGGACACGGCACAAGAGCAGGCATTTCAAAAACTGAAGCACAGATTAACATCACATCCAGTATTTGGTTTCTGTGATTTTTCTTTGCCGTTTGAACTTCATATTGATGCTAGCACAAAAGGTCTCGGGGCTGTTCTTTATCAGGTTCAGGATGGAGAGAAACGGGTCATTAGTTATGCTAGTCATGGTCTCAAGAAATCAGAACAACAGTATTCTGCTCATAAGTTGGAGTTTTTGTGTCTCAAATTGTAAATAAGTGAAAAGTTTCATGATTACCTTTATGGGCACAACCTTGTGGTTTTCACAGATAACAACACGTTATCCTATGTTTTGACAAGTGCTAAACTTGATGCGACTAGTCATAGGTGGCTTGCAACACTTGCAGTTTATGATTTCAGTATTAGGTATCGCCCTGGCAAGGCCAATGTGGATGTTGATGCGTTATCAAGGGTTCCAGGACAGGTGGAAGAGTTCGGACAAGTTCACACAGAACGGATTTCGACAGAATCTGAACAGGCAATTTGTGGGATTGTAGATGCTCGGCCTTATGTTGAGTGTTTAAGCTCTTCAAATGTTGTCATTGACACATTGTGTGATGTTTCTGGTTCCAGTTTAAGTGATATGATCAAGCGGGACTGGCGGAAAACACAGTCTCAGGATGGGGTTCTGCAATGGGTTTTCAAACAGGTTCGTTCTGGTTCTAAAACCAAAGGTGCAGAAGTTTGTTGGTTCTTTTGAGGAGATTGCTTTTGATCACCTTCATTTGATTGACAGAGTGTTGTATAGGAAATGTGAGAAAGATGGAATTGTTCTTCCAGCTTTGTATCGTGAGAAGTCTTTGGAGTATTTGCATAATGACATGGGGCATCTTGGTAGAAATCGCACTTTATCCCTTTTACAGGACAGGCTTTACTGGCCTGGCATGGTAAGGGATGTCATTTGAAGGAATCTTATTAGTTAGCGTCTAGTTCAACAAAGAAAGCTCAGGAGCGTCAAAAGCGGAATTATGACGAAAAAGCTCGTTCAGCCACTCTTCATGTTGGAGACAGGGTTTTGGTCCGTACTCTTGCCTTTGGGGGTAAACATAAGATCTCTGATAAGTGGGAACAACAGGTGCATGTTGTGCTTGAACAACCTAATGTTGGAATTCCAGTATTTCGGGTGCAACGGGAGGATGGAGTTGGTAGGCAAAGATGTCTTCACAGGAATCACCTGCTACCCATAGGGTTTCTTCCGTGTTCAGAGGAAAAGGTTGCACCAGTTCCAAAGACAAGAACACGAACTTCGTTGCCACAGCATGCTCCTGAAGAGGTTCATGAGGATCATTTTTCTGTTGAGGATGTAATTGATGGCGTTATCGATGATGTAGATGAAGTTGGTTCTGATGATGAGGTTGTGGTAACAATGGATCCTCCGTGTGTTGTACCACCTACGACAACAACCGAATCCACAGTGACAAGATTCCTCTGCTCAAGAGGTTCAGACAGCAGTTACCTCGTCATTCAGGTAGAATACGACGTCAACCAGATTGGTTAAGATCAGGTAAATTTATTTGTCAAAGTGCTTCAACGCCACAGTGGCTTGAAAAGCAATTATTCTGTGTGTGATTTCGCACAATCTGATTTCTTTCAAACTGTTCCTTCTGAGGTCAAACAAGCAATCTTGTCTGTAATAAGAGATTGATGGAAATGACGAGGACATCATTTTCCCTTGGGGAGGAAGTGTGTAACAAGTACAAAACAAATGTGTAACAAATACAAGTGTGTAACACAAGTTCAAAATATACAAATTGTAAAATGTTCTGGAAAAGCAATTTCTTTTAATATGTCTTGTCTTATGTTCCTGTTTGGAATCAGTTCATAACACCTTAAACAATAATACAATTGTCAGTGAAAAGGTTTACATTTTCACAAGTCCATGATTTATTCATAGTCACCACTGGGTCATGGGTTGAAAGTAGTTCCTATGCAAAGTAGCCAAGTCTTAAGGAGGTCAGGTCTGCTGTCTTGTCCTTGGTTTTCATTGGCTGAAGATGTGCAGCATCTTGATTGGATGTTGAATTGCGTTGCATTTGGAAAGTGTTAAGTTTGTTCACTTGCTGTCTTTTTCCCAACCTGGCAAGGTGGTTTGAAAGTCATGGATGGAGGATTTTGACATTGGTGAATTACAGGTTAGTTACACTTGGTTTTATATAAAAGGAATAAACTACAAAAATATGTTAAATTGTTGAAAGGTTAATTCAGTATTTATTGTAGCTGAATTTATGCTTTTGGTGGAGGTATATTTTGACCTATGGTTAGAAATTGTTGGTGTCAATAATTTCGCTTACAATTGATTCAGATTAATGTTTGAGTCCAAACAGATTGTACGTTTACTTTACTGGTGAGAATTAGCATTTCCATGCTAATTAAGGCATACATATTTTAGGTCCTTGGTTGGTGTTTTGTTGGTGCCTCACAACATGTGGCCAGTTTGAAACAAGTTGTCCCATAGATGGTAAGACACGTTGATGTTTCATTGTTGTTTTGAAGATGCCATATGTTTTCCATAATTGCACTTCTAGGAATCTCAATATGTAACTGAACCATTGATTTTGTGATGTCAATTTGTTTAGAGTTCTTTTTATATGTTTAGTGGTAGTACTGCAAATGTTAATTATCTGAACAATGTGCAATAAAATGAATGTGATGGAATAGATATTTTGATGGAGTAATATATATTCATATACATTGTTTCAGACTTGTATCATTTATACAAAGTACAGTAATAAATCCGGACTATAGCCTCAACGGAGTTGTGGTGTTGAGTCAGATTCCATCCCCGTTACACGACTAACTTGGGATTCCTTGGAACATTGTTCTCATCATTTAGGACTGGATTCTGGCCAAGCTTTTCAAAGTGTACGAACATAGCAGTGACAGCCTTGCGGGGAATGTGGCAGAGAGCGGAATTCTCATTGTTCAAATTTTGACATTTTGAACGATGCAACGGGACATGATGGAGTATGAGTGGCAAATTTTGTGTTTCGCCTGACCGTTATCTTGCGAATGTCCCATTCTAAACGGAAACAATAATACCATTTACCAGGTAGGTAAATGTTTACGAACGTTTTGCCGCATAAAAAATAGGGATAGATAAGGATGTATTTTTACAAGGTTTACTGATTTATATGTTAGATATTGTTTGTTTAGGTTTGGGGCTGTGTATTGTAATTGAGTTTGAATATTTTTATAATAGAAGGTTATAATTATGATAGTGAGGGTCCCTAATAATTGTTGAGGAGAAATCGTATAACTCTATTTTTCGAGTATTAATAAATGTTTCATCAGAATTTCCATCACGTCTGTTGTGTTGATATTAGTCATGTTGGTGGCCAAGCTGAAGTAGTGCGGCAGTGAAGCGCCGTGAAATCAGACGCATTTTCAATCCAAATTGATACCGTCTGATTTTATGGATTGACCAATCAAATTAGAGCATTTCACGTAGCCATGGTAGAATAAACAGTAGTTTGTTTTCTTTGGACAGAATTCTTTTTATGTTGCAATGTTAAAAACAATACGAACGGAACCTACCAGTCCCTTCACAGACGAGTTCAATTCGCCTCTCGTCCCATGCCGGATTACGCAGTGTCTTCCTCGGGACGAGGAAGTTCGATGTTATATTTCGGTTATGGTAGAATGGAGATAAACATACTGTGTTTGGAAATTAGATGAATGTTAGACCGAATTGATAGTCTCTAAATTTAATTTGAAGCCGAACGCGTAGCGTGAGGTTTAATTTCCAAACACAGTACGTATTTCTCCTAATTTGACACCATCAATGTAGTCATTCAACACAATGAATGTGGTCATTCGACACCATCAATGTAGTCATTCAGCACCATCAATGTAGCCATTCAACACCATCAATGTGGTCACTCAACACCATAAATGTGGTCATTCGACACCATCAATGTAGTCATTCAACGCCATCAATGTAGCCATTCAACACCATGAATGTGGTCATTCAACACCATCAATGTAACCATTCAACACCATCGATGTAGCCATTCAACGCCATCAATGTAGCCATTCAACACCATGAATGTGGTCATTCAACACCATCAATGTAACCATTCAACACCATCGATGTAGCCATTGAACACCATCAATGTAACCATTCAACACCATGAATGTGGTCATTCAACACCATAAATGTAACCATTCAACACCATCAGTGTAGCCATTCAACACCATCAATGTAGCCATTCAACACCATCAATGTGGTCATTCAACACCATCAATGTAGTCATTCAACACCATCAATGTAGTCATTTAACCCCAACAGTGTAGTCATTCAACACCATCAGTTTGGTCATTCAACACCATCAATGTGGTAATGCAACAGCATTGATGTGGTCATTCAACACCAACAGTGTAGTCATTCAACACCACCAATAAAGTCATTCGACACCATCAATGTGGTCATGCAACACCATCAATGTAGTCATTCAACACCATCAATGTGGTCATTCAACACCATCGATGTGGTCATTCAACACCGTTCGTAATGTCTTGAATTTGGCAATGAATGTACCACCTAGTGAAATAAAAGAGGTTTAAATGTCTATATGACTATTCATAAATAAAGAAAAAATCGCGAATGTCGTGAACAACGGTCTGGAGATAAATAATTGTCTATATGACTATTCATAAATAAAGAAATAAATCGCGAATGTCGTGAACAACGGTCTGGAGATAAATATACTAAGCAGCAAATGAAACCTCAGCGTGGAGTTTTCCTTCGCAGCAACGGATAACTAAAAACCCATTTAATGTTTTGATTGTATATTTTTGAAAACATCGCAAACTTTACCTGAGCAAAGACATTCCTTCCCAAACTCAGAATGGAACCCAGGAAATGGTCTCAAAAACGCAACCTAATCTCGGAGATGGTACGGTGTTCTCCATGTTTTTCATGCAACTCATGCTGCACGTGCTGTTCACAAGGACCTGCCCTATAAAATGCACCCCAAACCTGGTTGAAACATTCACATTACAACATCAGCAGGATGCCGCGACTCACGACAGCTCAGAGGAACTAAGCGCTAGGAAGACTTGAAGCTGGCCACACTGCACAAGCCGTTGCAAATCACTTCCAGGTCAACGTCCGGACCATCTACAGGCTGCAGCAACGTTTCCGGGCCACCAACACCACAGCTGATGGTCCCCGTACTGGCAGACCAGGGGTGGCCACAAGACGACAAGACCGCCATGTTGTGCGACAGCATGTACAGAATCCCTTCATGCAGGCATCCGAAACAGCACGCCAGACAGTGGGAACACACGGAAGACCAATTAGTACTGATACCGTACGCCGACATCTTAACAGCAGGAACCTCCATTGCCGTAGACCTTATACTGAGGACCTATCCTCACCCCACGTCATCGGCGTGAACGTCTATAGTTTGCCCTACAACACCAAAACTGGCGATACAGGCAATGGAGTCGGTACTGCGTATCAACTTCAGATGGCAGAACAAGAATATGGCGACGACGTGGCCAGCATTACTCAGACCAATGTGTTATGGACAGAGACTCATGCGGAGATGCAAGCATCATTGTATGGGGTAGAATAGGCCTGAATTAGAGAGTGGGTCCTGTGGTGTTCCAGAACCTTGGTCAAAGGAGAGGAGGCAGCATCACATCGGTGCGCTACATCGACCAAGCTCTCAGACCCCACGTCATACCACATTTCGCATGTCACCGGAACAACATTTTCAAGCATGATAACGCCCGAGCCCATACTGCCAGAGCTTCACGGGACTTCCTACAGCAGAATAATGTCAACCAGAATGGTGGCCAGCCCTTAGTCCCGATTTAAACCCAATTGAACATCTTTGGGATGAAATTCAGAGGAGACTGAATAATGTCATACCAAGGCTGAACACAGCCGATTTATTGCCTTTCTCAGAGTGTGGTTCCAGGTGCCAATGGCCTTCATCAATCGATTGGTGCACTCCATGCAAAGACGCTGTGCTGCAGTTATTGCCGCTCGTGGTGGTCACACTGGATACTGAAGTCAAGAGTCTGAATGGACAGCAAACGTTCACGTAATGTCTTGAAATTGTGCTGAGTTATTCATTGATGTGTCAAGATATTGCACACAAAAATGTTTTTGATCCGCTTATTATGTCCTTTTCTGTAATGATTTGATTACAGTGCCTATCTCATTTTGAATTCGTACTGACGTTTGTTTGTGCTGCTGAGTATATACCTTTCATCACATGAACAATAAATAAATATATAATTTCATCTTCATAAGCCAAGTGCCCTCTAGCCTAGTATATGGAAAGACATATTTTCAACCTCGCTATTTCAAGTCCACATTTCCTGGGTCGATCATTATTCACAGCGTGTAGAACAGGTGTTTCAAGAGTCAGGTGTTTCGTATGAAATGCGTTAACAGGACATTGTTCAGCATGCGAGAAACTCTCCAGCTAGACAAGACACAAGACAAGAAGGTTTCTGTTGCCCCCTCGCCCATACTTATAACAGTTCCAGACACGAATCCTATTTACTTGATGTTGGTCGAGAGCCCTGTCTGTCAATTGAAATGGCGTTTGGGATTGAAACCAGCCAGGAACTCCAGTCCGTTCCATCATCCGTGAGTAAACGGATTACTGTGTACTAGTATATCCCACAGATAGGGATTTCCTGTGAGTAAACAATAAACGCCGCCTGACAGGTTAAGCCACTCTGTTTGTTTTCACTGCTATTAGTGGCGGCCAAAGAGACAGCTGGCATTTCCGGCAATTACTGATTGCGCGAATAATTGACCGCGCGATGTAGTCTAAACTGTCAATTCCGCGAAAATTGCACCACGCGAAAATAAGTACGTTTACGGTACTCGGATTTCTACTGAAAACACCTTCAAGAGGTTTAGGACCTAGCCTCCTGAGCAACACAGACAGTCAAAGATTGACAGAAGACTGACTGTGGCCTGAAAGTGAGGGGTACAACGGCAAATGCTGGTGACAGTTCTGGTAAAGGCGCTTGTCTTTCATGGGTAACATAAGCTGGCAGATCGCTGGGGGAAAAGGTCTGTCTGTTGGATATTCCTGTGCTTGTTGTGCAAAGAGAATCTGGAGAGGGGAAGAAAAGGACATTGGTTGCGCATAAATCGCCCATTGCCTATAGGATCAGTCCTTATTTCCGAGGCATCAACTACAATATAGAACCAACACCTGCTCCGAAACATAGGAAACCGTTTCCAATCAGACCAGTCAGTTGGTCATCAATCTAGTTAGAATCAGACAACACTCAATACAGAAAAGAAGTCTCTGTTGATAATTCTAGCAGTTCCCGAAACTTTCATCATCAGCAGTATTGGGGGAATGAGATATATCTACCTCACAGACAAGTGGGGACATCAGGTATCTGCTGATGCAGATACTAATGCTTCTGGTGGTGACGACCACATACAGACATACATGAAGACTTCACAGAAGCAAAACCAGAAGTAGAATCAAGGCAAGAAGACAGAGGTTGTACCCCCTGTAGTTGTCCAAAGACCGATGCCTCTTCAATGACTCTCTGGACGCAAACTTGCGTCCTGGAAGTACGTGTTGTGCCAGACCTCTGATCCAGACTGGCATCAAAAGGGTTGACGCATAGAGGAGCTAGTCGCTACCGGTGTCATGGGTCACATCAGCGGCGGTATTTCCAGAGCATTTATGACTCGTTGATGATCCACCAGAAGGACGTGGACGTAATTTTCAGAGGAGGAAAGAATGTGGCAGCAAAAGAATTTGTGCCTTTCTTCTGTGTTACATATTTAGTAAAATTCATGTGCTGCACAGTTGTAGTCACTATATTTTATCATATAGTTCGGCCTGACTAAAACATTGCACTATTACTCACATGTAATTCATTAAGCATGCTCTCTACGAGCTTGCAGCATGTGCACGTCTAACGAAATAGCCAAGCACTTTCCCCACTCAAGCCCACCTTGGACACTGGACTCGCGGGAAGACCTGTGGTCACTCCAGATTCGTTCACTAAAAAGAAAACATGTCCAGTTGATTGTGTTCCTAAAGGAATTTATCTTTGGATATTTTGTTGGATCGTATTCTGGGTTGTCTCTCTTATTGGATTAGAGGATTTATCCACTTTCAGAGACCCGACATTAGACCATTATCGGCTCAGCAAACTGTCATTTATAACCGGTAATGGTACACTTGTCCCAAACCATCATTTAACCGTTAATTATCAGGTAGCATGTGGTATGAGCGTATCTACGCCAGATCTGGGGTGGTACAAACTACCCAGTCGCGGCACGTCATCACATATACCGGGTGGGTTGTAATCATGCCATTACTGACATTGTTTAAAAAACATCAAAATCGATTTAAAATCAAGTTTATTTTCCGAATTAAATATTTTTTTCTGTTTGCACGAAATCTAACGCTCACACAGAAGGAACCGAAACAGTTTCATTAGGCCTAGCGTAGCAACTGGGAGAGAGATCATGGTTACTACGTCAACCACACCGGAAGTCAATGGTCACCTCACGCTGTAACATATTATCCCGATTTATTTTGTATCTAGATGAAATTAATTTAATAGCATGTGAACTCTTGCGATTTTCACGAGATGAACTGGTAACAATAGACAACTATGCATACGTAGTACTAAGACAGACAGTTCCAGTTTGGCTTTGATTATGAGGCAGCAAGTTTGTTGAGGTGCTTGAACAATATTGAGCATAGGGGTGACTTTGACAGCAAATTGTTTGGAGTTACTTTCCTCAGTGGTTGGTTGTTAGTAATCCACGCCCCGTCCAAGCGCTTGAGTCCGCTTGCCCGTAGAAGTCATCAAACTGTGACAAAAATAACGGGACGCTCCTGAAGTTCAGCGACTTGTTGTAGGGTCTCTTGCTTATTGCTGCTGCCAAATAGTTGACCTACTGAATTGCCTCTGACAAATTATGGATGTGTGTTGCATTGTTCTTGTGAGGTTATTTACTCATTTCGCAGTTTAGTCTGGTGCGTGATATATTTTTCTAATTTTGCGGCGTACCTATTTCTGGACTAAAATTGGAGATTCAACTTGAGTATCAATTCGTCAATAATATGGTGGCTCGTCCGGGAACTGAATTAAATCAGTTGAGAATTCTAAATTTGTTAATAAAAGCTTAGTTCAGTGATATATCGGTCAGTGTTTGTTAATTATTCTACGCTCGATTATTGGGAAATCATTAACTATCCCCACGTATTGTCGAGTGCATATGCTGAAAACGTGAAGGTTGATGAAAAACAGTGTTTCAAGCGTGAAACTAGGCAACACAATCATAAACTGCCCAAGCTGTTTCATAAACTGTTTATCAGATGTTCAAATGCAAATCTATGGTCGCTTTATTCGTCCTATTAAGCCCAATTGAAATCACGCTTAATGTGTCTGACGCAGCCAACCTCGCTCTCGCTGTCTGTCTGGTCTTATAGTCAGTGATGATATCAGCTGAAATGTGGTTCTACTGACGTATACTGTTTAGGATAAAACAGCTAAGACAGTTGTAACTGTAAGATAAGTCAAATGTTTATCGTATACAATCAACGTTAAAGTTTCATAAAATGTGTTTAGCGTAAATTAAACGTTTACTGTTTGTTGTAATCGAGCTAAAATATCGTTATAGACGAATAATACCGGCCCACAAAACTGTTCTACGAGTGTTGAGAATTCGCAAACCACGAAGTAC
Organism: Haliotis rubra; assembly: GCF_003918875.1. Classification (NCBI taxonomy): domain Eukaryota; kingdom Metazoa; phylum Mollusca; class Gastropoda; order Lepetellida; family Haliotidae; genus Haliotis; species Haliotis rubra. Next base: position 29,049 of record NW_025766336.1, read on the forward strand.
AGTTATCAAACGAAAGTAGAATCTGCTGTCTCCGTGTTCCCCTGACAGACTGACGATCTGCATTAACATAGAGGCACTTTCGCTTTCTAGATTTCGATTTTGGACGTTTTACCGAGCAAATATGATACAGAAAGACTGTTCACACAATGTTTTCACTGACTAAGCCGAAAATACGCACACTATTGTCAAAATACCACGAATTTTACTGACTTCAGACTTCTAACACACACAATCATGCAACACACGACACCATGCAACATACGGTAACATACAACAACATACCACGACATAAACGGCAACATGCAACATACGAGAACATGCATCATACGGCAATATACAACATACAACAACATACGGGAATATCCAACATACTGCAACATACAACATACAACAACATACGGCAACATACAACAACATACGGCAACATACAACAACATACGGAAACATGCAATATACGACAACATACAACATACGGGAACATACGACAACATACAACATACAACAACATACGAGAACATACAGCATACGAGTACATACAACATACGGGAACATACAACATACGGGAACATACAGCAACATACAACATACAACATACGGGAACATACGGCAACATACAATATATGACAACATACGGGAACATACGGCAACATACAACAACATACGGCAACATACAACATACGACAACACACGACAACATACGGGAACATACGGCAACATACAATATATGCCAGCATACGGGAACATACGGGAACATACGGCAACATACAACAACATACGGCAACATACAACATACGACAACATACAACAACATACGAGAACATGCAACATACAACAACATACGGGAACATACAGCATACGAGAACATACAACATACGGGAACATACAACATACGGGAACATACGTTAACATACAACAACATACGGCAACATACAACATACGACAACATACGGCAACATACAACATATAACAACATACGGGAACATACGGCAACATACAATATATGACAACATACGGGAAGATATGGCAACATACAACATACGACAACATACGGGAACATACGCCACATACAATATATGACAACATACGGGAACATACGCCACATATAACAACATACGGCAACATACAACATACAACAACATACGGGAACATGCAACATACAACAACATACGGCAACATACAACATACGACAACATACAACATACGGCAACATACAACATACGAAAACATACGGCAACATACAACATATGACAACATACAACAACATACGGCAACATACAACGTACAACAACATATGGGAACATACAACATACGAGAACATACCACATACGGGAACATACGGCAACATACGACAACATACGGGAACACGCAACATACAACAACATACGGCAACATACAACATACGGGAACATACAACAACATACAACATACGGGAACATACAACAACATACAACATACGACAACATACAACATACGGGAACATGCAACATACGACAACATACAACATACGGGAACATACCGAAACATACAGCAACATAAGGCAACACACAACATGCAACAACATACGGCAAGATACAACATACGATAACATACAACATACGGGAACATACGGTATCATACAACATACGACAACCTACAACATACGACAACATGTAACATACGGGAACATACGGCAACATACGACAACATACGGCAACATACGACAACATACAACAACATACAGGAACATGCAACATACGACAACATACAACATACAACATACGGGAACATACGGCAACATACAGCAACATAAGGCAACATACAACATACAACAACATACGGCAACATACGATAACATACAACATACGGGAACATACGGTAGCATACAACATACGACAACATACAACATACGACAACATGTAACATACGGGAACATACGGCAACATACGACAACATACAAACAACAGACAAAGAAGAAGTTTGGCATGGTTCTACTAGATTGCAAAAAAATTGTAACTCCAGTCCACCAGAAAAGGACCCGTGAAGGTTCGGGTTAGAATGAGCGTTTGGTAACCCATGCTCGTCGTAAGAGGCGACTAACCTGATCGGGTGGTCAGGCTCGCTAACTTGGTTGACACATGTCATCCGTTCCCAATTGCGCAGATCGATGCTCATGCTGTTGATCACTGGAGTGTCTGGTCCAGACTTGATTATTTCCAGACCGCCACCATATAGCTGGAATATTGCGGAGTGCGGCGTAAAACTAAACTCACTCACTCCACTACTAGAAAAGAACCTTCCATACAAGAAAAAGAGCTGTATGTATGTTTGTGTGTCTGTATGTCTGTGTGTCTGTCTGTCTGTGTAAGTATGTTTGTGTGTCTGTATGTCTGTCTGTCTGTGTATGTATGTATGTGTGGGTGGGTGGGTGGGGGTGTGTATATACATCGAGGGTGTCTCCTTCAGGGTATGTTCACATTATTTTTCTATCACTTCTATAAGGTAATTAGCTATGTGTGATTTAGGTATCACACCTATGGTCATTCAGGTTGATCATTTATCATTTATATCTTAAATTGTAACAACTATGTTGCTTTTATGTATTAGTAATAATAATAAGTAGTAGTAATAATAAGTCACTTATAAGGAGCTATATAGTTATGTCTAACTGAACAGATTAATATATACGAGGCACATAAAGAAACTGTGCATACAAAAATTTAAAATCTAAATTTATTAAACCCGTGTAGACACATAAGGATTTAAACTCAGAGATAAGTGACATGTAACCAACATGCATGCACGTGCCACGTTCCGTGACGTCAGTGGGTTCGTCCTTGAGACGTGCAATACGTTGTTGCACGTGCATTCCGGGAAAGAGAAACAGAGCAAATGAATGCCACACAATACTGTCACTTTGGAAAGCTCAACCCCTGCCCTTGCGATCGTTAAAAAAAACTACACAGCTATTGAAACGCATAGCATGTCAAGGCTCACGTCTGCACAACGTCATGAGGCCATTGGGATAGTCCGTGGGGGAATGTCTCAACCACAAGTGGCTGCACATTTCCACTGCCATCGGAACACCATTTCTGCACTGGTGAGACGCTACCAAAACACAAATGACGTCATCGATCGGCCACGTTCTGGACGTCCACGTGTAACAACGCCAAGACAGGACACATGCATAAGGGTGACCCATCTTCGCCACAGGTTTCAGACTGCAGTGATGACTGCCCGAACCATCCCAGGACTTCGCCGTATCCACCCCAACACAGTTCGACAACGTTTACGTCATCACGGGATCAGACTACGACGTCCCGCCATACGGCCTATCCTGACACAACGTCATCGACAAGCTCGCCGAATGTGGTGCCGAAATCATGTCCGCAGACCCTTGTTTTGGTGGAGAAATGTTGTTTTTACATATGAGTCCAGGTCTAACATTTCCCATAGTGATGGACGTCAACGTGCTTGTAGACGCGTGGGAGAACGTTATGCACAGGCGTGTGTCTTGGAGAGGAATCGCTTTGGTGGTGGTTCCGTGATGATTTGGGGTGGAATAACAGCACGCCAAAGAACTCCTTTGGTGATTGTTCAGGGCAACTTAACTGGTGTGGGCTACAGGGATCAGATTCTTCAACCTGTGGCAATTCCTTTTCTGCAACGTCATAGCCCTGGGTTAACATTCCAACAGGACAATGCCCGCCCTCATACGGCAAGGGTTGCTATGGATTTCTTGCAACACCACAACGTTGACTTACTGCCTTGGCCTGCAAATTCACCGGATCTCTCCCCGATAGAGAATGTTTGGGACGAGATGGATCGACGTCTACGCCGTCTTCCTCATCCGCCAGATAATGTCCTTGACCTTGCAACAGAACTTGAGAGAATCTGGCGTGACATCCCACAAGCCTTCCTTGCACGTTTGATAGGCTCTATGCGTCGTCGATGCACTGCTGTTCTCAATGCCGATGGTGGACATACCCGTTATTGAGCTTGTGACATGGTCGTTTGACCCCTGTCCCGCTTGTGGACTCGTGACGTCATTGTGATTGACTTTTCAATTGAAATTCTCCCGACTTGTTATGGTCTCATGATCCCTCCATTAAAGTTTATATGTACCTTTGACATTGTTATCGTACTTATCAACTGGGATAATATTTTGACAATGCACAGTTTCTTTATGTGGCTAGTATATATATTATACGTCTTTGTATTTTTAATTTCAGGGTGATTGACTGAGTGATTGATCGATTGATTATACTATGGATTAATGTCAGCTCCAAACACACACGACGAAGCTTATGACTCCCCCCTGCAACACGTAGGACTCTTATCCAATTGTTCATCACCACTGTATTGTACATTGACTGTCGGCCATCTCGAGATGATTCTCGATTGGTAAACAAGTACAGAAGCTTTAAGCTGTTTCTATGTATAGGTTGCAGTCATTCGTGCCATGAGCCACCGGGCAGTTAGATTCGGGTTTGGTTTGGTTGTTGTTTAACGCCGCACTCAGCAATATTTCATCAATATCGCGGCGGTCTGAAGATAATGGAGTCTTGACCAGACAACACCGTAATCAACAGCATGAGCATCGATTTGCTCGATTGACATACGATGATGACATGTGCCAACCAAGTCACAGTTAGAACTATGTAAATATACGTTTAGTTTTTGAAGTATCCGTGATTGATGCTCTGAACAGTTCCCCCAGATATGGCGGCACAAGACGTGAAACGTGGCACAATAAACGACGTGCCTAAAGTTTCTCATGTTCCTACTTCAACAATAAACAATATTTAAACCCTCTGAGACAATATTATTATTCCTTTGATAAACTAACTAATTCACTGATATGCTTGCTCGTCAGAAATAATGCCTGAGTATTCGAAAATTCACTTTCTAGATTCTAGTCGTTCCTTGCAAGTGTTGTGGACTTGGGTTCTGGGTATGGGGAACTGGATGAATTCAATTCAGTTCCGTCCAGAAAAATATTCCATTCAAATATAAATAAGTAGGCAATACGTTTTACAGGTGTCTGTTTATTCACGATCGATCATAAATGATGAAGATCTGCAATGAGAGTAAACACATCATGTATAACATGGGTAATTTAAGTAACATATAATGCTCTAAAATCAACATTTGGTTTCCAGCAGTGGGGCAGATCTTCCACACATAGTCTGAAAAAGGTCGGATGTTACTTTTAACGTCTTCAACAATTACATATATTGACCTATCATAGAAGAAATGCCTGACATATTTGTCAATACATTTCAGAAAATAATTTATTGAATAATGAAGGTTTAGGTGCCATTTCTGGTCTCACACCATAGCTCCATGAATAATTACCTTTTGAACTCTGTGCTTTCTAATTAATAATTCTCGGATCATTTCCCAATATGAATTTTGTTTGTGGCTTGTCGCCTTGTGCCAAAATTTACTGATCTTACACAGAATGTTCTAATTCGTGCCAAGTTTCATGTCATTACCTACACCACGTGTGGTAAAGGCGTAACATTTGCCTGATTTCCCCGGAATCAAGTGGCATATTGCCAGATTTTAGATTAATCAACAGATTTCTAACTTAAAGTGCACAACAATGAGAATTGCTTAACGTGGTGATTATGCAGACACAGACAAGCACGCACGCATACGTGTACAATATATATAAACCCAGTACATGTCAGGTAACTGGGTAAATTGAATAAAGCTGGTCTTGGAGCATTAGAGGTGCAGCTTAAGTGTTAACTTCTTACCTGTCTCGCTATCTCATTGGTACGTTTTAACAAAGGGGTGGATTTTACAGGTTTTAACGCTGTTGATCTGAACGTGTTTACAATGGCTGGAAATAATTCAGACACATTCATCCATGGTAATCTTAAAATAGAATTAGCTGGACAGGTTGGATTTCTAGATATCAAGTGGGAAATATTTGTAATTGGGCTAATTCTATGACATGCGCAGCCAAATACAAACGAGCTGCGTAATTGTTACATTACTCTGTTCAATACCACGATATAATGGAGATTGGTGTGACAATTAAGATGTCATGAAGTAAGACGTCACTGTCGGTGTTCCTCTTTCGTGAGAGAACTGAATGAAATGGGTGTACACGCGTGCAAATAGACTCGGCTCTTGTTTTTGTTGCATGTATCAGGCAACAATTTGGTAAGGATTGGCAGTTAAACTAAACCTTTAAACTGGAAACAGTAAGTTAACAAAGTTAATGACAATTTAAAGGGACAGTAAACAATTTTAAGTGGCTCGCTTGGGCTGGCTATTGTGTATTGGTGCATTAGGTTATTGTGGCAAAAACTTGTCCAGTAAGCTGAAATAGAGATTTAGGAAAGCTGAATTGTGAAGAATATGATGTTTAAAAGATACTTAATTAATTAAAGATATTTAATTCAGTTGAAGATTAAAAACTCCCAAAATATTTACAAACATTTGATCCCGTCACACACACATGAACCTCTGCAGTGTTATTTTAGCACAATGGTCTCAAATATTCTGTTAATATACTGGTTGTAGCTTCAAGTAGGGCCAAAATATAATGAGGCTTTTTTTTCTTTTTGCTTGATTGTTTACTGGCCCTAATAGCCATGCAGTTAATGTCAATAAACATGACGTGTGCCATTTCGTCTTTTACGGTCAACCAAGGGGAATTACTCTAATGGCTCCATCTTGATTTCCTGTTCGTAATAAAAAAAATATGTTTCGGGAGGCTAAGACGACGTTAATACATTCTCAAACTGTGTGCAGGGAGGCTCTGAACTTATACAATTATATTGGAACCTAATTTCATTTAGATGCAGAGAATGTGACGTTTCTCACATATAAGTCCTTATATAGTATAAGAAACGTGACGCGATACACATGACTTCTGACGTCACAGAAAGACTGCGCCCGGCAACCACGTATACACCGAGTCGAGCGTTCCTCGTCAAGATAGTTCATCAATATTGGTGTACAGCATATAAAGATGAACGAGCTTACCAGAGCCTGACCATGGACGTCAGGTAAGAGTGTTTGTCAATCATGTGATTCCCAGTGTCTCTCGCAGTTTGTCGTTGGACCCGAATAAAATATGTGTTCAGGCTTTTATGTGACATACACCACGACGACGTGGAACGTTCAGGCTATCAACCACTGCTGTACAATGTTCTCTGCCGTACACCACTGCCATGTTACACGTGCTCAATGATGGACAAGGAACAGCCTTAGAAATCTCCCGCTCTCGCTCTTAGGGCCGACATTGATTACTTTTCTGAGATGTAGAATTTAAGAATTGCATTTTATGTTTTATTGAAAAGGACTTTAGAGCGATGCATTGTGTGACTGAATTTATACACGTAGTTCTAGACATATTTCTGTCGCTGGCTGCATGGAGTTGACGTGTTTGTAATGATAAGCCGTAGTATGGACTTGTTTGTATCCACCATGATACTGAAACCATTCCTAATTGATGGATGATTGTGGTATGGAATTGTCTCATGGCAGAGGACGATCTACAGCAGTCGTTTTGTTTGGCCTCCATTATGTTAGTAAATATACATGACAGCAATACTCAATTTGTTTTTCCTGTTTCTCAGCCCTACTGCATGCACCATTAAGGAATATAATATGCAGTAAGTATCTTGTATGCCCAATAACATAATGTATTTTGACTACATATTTTACAACTACAACTTGACTGCTATGGCCGCTAGTCTTGATGAACAGATAATTTTAGCCTTCTCCAGAGCACAATTGAATTGGTTTCTGATTTTATTTACACAAGAACTCAAATCACTTTGTTCATCCCCAAAATTTCACCAGGCCAGGGGATCACCATTTATCAAAGGTAACTCAAACCAGCAGGCCTGTGTTAGTAACTAGTTATGCATGCATCATTGTGTAGTATCATGAACATGCTAGGACAATACAGTGGAAACTGTAGCTGGGCAAGTTGTCAACACTGGCATAAAATCTCAGTCCCATCCGTGGCTAGTACATTTATCATCATTTAAAAGCTGTCAATTCCAGATCTCGGCATGAAATGAGCCGCCCGAATATAGGTTTATACAGTAATCAGCGCTGTCTAATCCGGTGTGTGGTGAGGAGTTAGTTGGATATGTATTGTCACCAATTAATCCTGCCTTGAAACTACATGCTTGCGGACAAAATTAATTATCCCCCGCAACGCGTTTTGCGGGGGGTATTAAAATGGACTCCGTCCGTGCGTGTGCGTGCGTGCGTCCGTGCACATTTGTCTTTTCCGGAGCAGAACTCTAAAACCATTCGCTATTTCTTCACCAAACTTGGCACATACATTGATCTGGTGGTGCACTGGTGCCTTTTGGCAGTTTTGGAATTCTGAATAAAATATTTTTGGCGTTTCCATGGCAACAAGTTCGACTTAGACTGAAATTGGTGGTAGTGCTCTTTTCCCTAGCAGAACTCTCAAACCGTTCACTATTTCTTCACCAAACTTGGCACATACATAGATCTGGTGGTGTACTGGTGCCTTTTGGCAGTTTTGGAATTCTGAATAAAATATTTTTGGCGTTTCTATGGCAACAAGTTTGACTTAGACTGAAATTGGTGGAGTGCTCTTTTCCGGAGCAGAACTCTCAAACCGTTAACTATTTCTTCACCAAACTTGGCACATAGATTGGTCTGGTGGTGTACTGGTGCGTTTTGGTAGTTTTGGAATTCTGAATAAAATATTTTTGGCGTTTCCATGGCAACAAGTTTGACTTAGACTGAAATTGGTGGTAGTGCTCTTTTCCGGAGCAGAACTCTCAAACCGTTCACTATTTCTTCACCAAACTTGGCACATACATAAATCAGGTGGTGTACTGGTGCCTTTTGGCAGTTTTGGAATTCTGAATAAAATATGTTTGGCGTTTCCATGGCAACAAGTTTGACTTAGACTGAAATTGGTGGTAGTGCTCTTTTCCGGAGCAGAACTCTCAAACCGTTAACTATTTCTTCACCAAACTTGGAACATAGATTGGTCTGGTGGTGTACTGGTGCCTTTTGGTAGTTTTGGATTTTTTAATAAAATATTTTTGGCATTTCCATGGCAACAAGATTGACTTAGACTGAAATTGGTGGTAGTGCTCTTTTCCGGAGCAGAACTCTAAAAACGTTTACTATTTCTTGACCAAACTTGGCGCATACATAGATCTGGTGGTGTACTGGTGCGTTTTGGTAGCTTTGGAATTCTGAATAAAATATTTTTGGCGTTTCCATGGCAACAAGTTTGACTTAGACTGAAATTGGTGATAGTGCTCCTTTCTGGAGCAGAACTTTAAAAACCGTTCAATGCTCTCCTTCCACTTTTCTATATACACACCTAAATATTTGACATAATCATGACTCGTAGACATTATCATGAAGAGTATTTTCCCATTGCGGGGGATATTGATGACTTTGTCTTCTTGTTTAATCTTAGTTCAATATTGGTATACTTGTACATGTAATTAGTGAGTTGAGAGAGAAATTGAGAGAACCAGGTTATACAACAATGTATATGAGAGTGATAAAACTTGGTTCAGTTCTAGTTGTAGGTAACGGTGTCATCTCTACAATCCCGTACGCTGTCTAAACCGGATTATTATACAGCAATTATGGTACAGTGGAATCTGTCAAATCCGGACTGTGTGTACTTTCATTCAGCATGAGGTTGACTTATATACTATCAAAAATTAGTAGAAGATACTTGGATAAAATAAATAAAATAAAATGAATACTGATTTCTAGTAATAGCTCATGCTGATAAGCGGTACATATTGAGAACAAATGACAAACAGTATGACAGTTGGACTGATCTTATGAGACAAGAGGTATGATGGAATATGTAGTAGATGGGATTAGTAGTATGTAGTACCATGAACCCTGAAAATATCATTATGTGTCCATGGTAATACAGTCATGATTTGTCAAACACTCATTCATTCTACAAGGCATACTGGGTATCTTGAAATTTTGATTTGAGAGAGTTTGTTCTACTCCTCTTGAAGTGCCTGGCCAGTGTAGTTGTCAGCCAATGACACACACATCTTCCTGTTATGTATTCAGTGGGGCAATTATCTGGGCTTACTGCTGTTCATGGCATTCTATGGATGTTGTGCTGCTGGACGCATTAATGATTTATGCATGTTAAGCTCAGGTGTAGACTAACAACTAGTCTCTGAAATGAACATATTTTACTGAAAAAAACGTTCATAGTAAAAAAATATATATATAATAAAAAGGAGCCCTCAGACTTTCTTCATTTTCAGGAGCTGAGGAAATCTAGACTTGCCACATTTTCTAGACTTGCATGGGCTTTCTTGGATATATTTGCTTCAGGGTCTGTACGAGAGACTAGCTCAGGTGCTGTGGTCTTGAAAGAAAGAATTTAGACACTTGGATACTGCATGTTGTCCTGATAGTACGCAGAAGATGGAGTGGAGTTCAGTCAGTAAAAGTGATGTCCCTCTTAAAGTCTGATTATAACACTCTGTGAAACATTAAATGTACTGGCTTCTGCACACTGACTTGTTCCAGTGTGCAAGTGATGCATGAAATCAAGAGAATCAGATCTGAATGATAATGGCCTTAAAATGTCAAAATCAGGAATAACACCCAACACACGTTTTTTTGCAATGGTATGTGGCAGATGTGAACAATAGGATGTGTTTTGGTTTGAGATTTTACAGAAATAATAATTCTTGCATAGAGTGTTTGTTTGTTGGATGCTATCTTTGTTTTTTAGCATTTGTTATTAACATCTTTATTTCATGATCTCCTGTAATTACTATCTAAGGCCTCATGTTCTCTAACAGATTAAGCTGTAGTAGCCAGACTTCAATGGAGGACATAGTCCTTGGAACAGCGGCAGAAGCTAGCCCTGGACATGAAAAGACAGCTGAATTATCAGATTTTGTCCCATCAGCAGACAGGTACAGTTATAGTCTGTAATTAGTCAGTTAATAACCTTTCTAAGGATTTTGATCTTCCAGTATGAGTAGTTAAAGTCACACAAAATTGCACTGAGTGCTGTATATAAGATTCAGGCACACTCATTCTTTTATATTTGCAAAACAACTTTCATGTACATTGACATTTTGATGAGGTATCCTTCAATTCATTTAAATATTTTTCTTGTCAGACTACCACCTCACTCTATGGGTGCTGACTATCGAAGTGTTGAAACACCACTCTCAATTCCATCCGCAAGTGAGAGCAACAACTTTGCCTCTACACCATCAGCAAGTGTGAAGAATATCTCTCCCACTACACCATCCGGAAGTGAGGGCAATAACTCACCCCTAGCACCATCAGCAAGTAAGAGCAACAACTGTGCCCAAGCACCATCAGCAAGTGAGGGCAACAACTGTGCCCCAGCGACATCCGCAAGTGAGGGCAGCAACTTTGTTCCAACACCATCAGCAAGTGAGAGCAACAACTTTACCCCAAGACCATCAGCAAGTGAGAGCAACAACTTTCCCCCTACTCCATCAGGAAGTGATAGCAACAACTTTGCTCCAACATCATCAGCAAGTGAGAGCAACAACTTTCCCCCTACTCCATCAGGAAGTGATAGCAACAACTTTGCCCCAAGACCATCAGGAAGTGAGGGCAACACCTTTGCTCCAACACCATCAGCAAGTGAGAGCAACAACTTTGCCCCAAGACCATCAGCAAGTGAGAGCAACAACTTTACCCCAAGACCATCAGCAAGTGAGAGCAACAACTTTACCCCTACTCCATCAGGAAGTGATAGCAACAACTTTGCTCCAACATCATCAGGAAGTGAGAGCAACAACTTTCCCCCTACTCCATCAGGAAGTGATAGCAACAACTTTGCTCCAACATCATCAGAAAGTGAGGGTGATCACTTCATCCCTACACCATTAGCAACCAAGAGCATACTATGTGTTGCTGCAACAAAAGGAAGTGAGAACAACACACAAGACACTGCACCAAAGGCAGCTTTCAGAATTGTACTTGTTGCCAAACGGAAAGCTTCTGGGTGCAAGAGACATTTCATTTCAGCAAAATCATGTGAGAATAATACAGATAAAGCTTCACCCAAACCAGCAGTCATCAAAAGTATTGCCATCAAAAGAAAGGCAGTTATGGAAAGTTGGTGTGCTAAGTTTCCATCCGAAAGTGACAGCTGTGATAGCATCACATATGATGCCCAAACACAAACAGGAAACAGGATCTTGGCATATGATCGAGGGTTATCATCACTTGATGACAAGGATTGTGTTGCAAAACCTTCAGTAAGTGAGAGCATCACTCATGCCCTAACCTCTTCTACAAGTGAAAGCAGCAACTTTCCCCCTACTCCATCAGCAAATGAGGGCGACAACTTTGCTCCAACACCATCAGCAAGTGCAAGCAACAATTTTACCCCAACACCATCAGCAAGTGAGAGCATCACTTATGCTCCAACCCCTTCAGCAAGTAAGAGCAACAACTTTCCCCCTACTCCATCAGGAAGTGAGAGCAACAACTTTCCCCCTACTCCATCAGGAAGTGATAGCAACAACTTTGCTCCAACATCATCAGAAAGTGAGGGTGATCACTTCATCCCTACACCATTAGCAACCAAGAGTATACTATGTGTTGCTGCAACAAAAGGAAGTGAGAACAACACACAAGACACTGCACCAAAGGCAGCTTTCAGAACGATACTTGTTGCGAAACGAAAAGCATCTGGCCACACCACAAATGTCATTTCAACAAAATCAAGTGAGAATAATACAGATAAAGCTTCACCCAAACCAGCAGTCATCAAAAGTATTTCTGTCAAAAGAAAAGCAGTTATGGAAAGTTGGGGTGCCAAGTTTCCAACCGAAAGTGACAGCTGTGATAGCATCACATATGATGCTCCAACACAAACAGGAAACAGGAACTTGGCATATAATCGAGGGTTATCATCACTTGATGACAGGGATTGTGTTGCAGAACCTTCAACAAGTGTGAGCAATACCTTTCCCACTACACCATCCGGAAGTGAGGGCAATAACTCACCCCCAACTCCATCAGCAAGTGATAGCAACAACTTTGCCTCTGCACCATCAGCAAGTGTGAGCAATACCTTTCCCTCTACACCATCCGGAAGTGAGGGCAATAACTCACCCCCAACACCATCAGTAAGTGAGAGCAACATCTTTGCCTCTTCACCATCAGCATGTGAGGGCAACAACTTTGCTCCAACACCGTCAGCAAGTAAGAGCCACAACTTTGACCCAGCACCATCAGCAAGTGAGAGCAACAACTTTGCCTCTACACCATCAGGAAGTGAGGGAAACAACTTTGCCCCAACATCATCAGCAAGTGAGAGCAACAACTTTGCCCCAACACCATCAGCAAGTGAGGGCCACAACTCTGTCCCAACTCCATCAGCAAGTGAGAGCCACAACTTTGCCCCAACATCATCAGCAAGTGAGGGCAACAACTCTGCTCCAACATCATCGTCAAATGAGCACAAATTTGCCAAAACATCATCAGGAATTGAGGGTGACAACCTTAATCCTACATCATCAGCAAGTGAGAGCAACAACTTTGCCCCAACTCCATCAGCAAGTGAGAGCAACAATTCTGCCCCAACTCCATCAGCAAGTGAGAGCAACAACTTTGCTTCAACACCATCATCAAGTGAGGGCCACAACTTTGCCCCAACACCATCAGCAAGTGAGAGCAACAACTCTGCCCCAACACCATCAGCAAGTGAGAGCAACAACTTTGCCTCTACACCATCAGCAAGTGAGAGCAACAATTCTGCCCCAACTCCATCAGCAAGTGAGAGCAACAACTTGGCTTCAACACCATCATCAAGTGGGGGCCACAACTTTGCCCCTGCTCCATCAGGAAGTGAGAGCAACAACTTTAACTCAAAATCATCAGCAAGTGAGGGCAATTTTGCACCAACATCATCAGCTTATGGAGACAAAAACTTTGCCCCAACATCATCAGCAACTGAGGGCAACAAGTATGCCAATGCACCATCATCAAGTGAAGGCAGTGTCTTTGAAAGTGACAACACCACTCAAGACAGTGCCCCAAAATTACAAACAGCTATTCTTACTACACTTACCAACTCACACAGAGGGCTTTTCTCTTACAGAAACGTTTCTTTACCAACATCAGCTGTCAACTACAGGTGTATTGCCTTACAAAAAGCAGCTGTCAGCACCACAAGTACCACCTCACAAAAAGCAGCTGTCACTACCACCATTATTGCCTCACAAAAAGCAGCTATCAGCACTACGGGTACCACCTCACAAAAAGCAGCTATCAGCACAAGGACCACCTCACACAAAGCAACTGTCAGCACTACTGGTACCAACTCACAAAAAGCAGAAGTTCGCACCACGAGTACCAACTCACAAAAAGCAGAAGTTCGCACCACGAGTACCACCTCACAAAAAGCAGAAGTTAGGACCACAAGTACCACCTCACTAAAAGCAGAAGTTAGGACCACAAATACCACCTCACTAAAAGCAGAAGTTAGGACCACAAGTACCACCTCACACAAATCAGCAGTCAGCAGGGGATGTGGTTCCTCGCACAAATGTGATGCCTTTCAAGAAACAGCTGTTGGCACTTCATGTTCCACCATACCAAAAGATATATTTGAAGAAGTCCCCATCACCCATGCTGCCTCACCAAAAGCAGACACCAGCAGCAGTAGTTCTGAAAATACAGCAAGTGACAGCATTGCACAGGAGGAATTGTGCAGGGGTAATGATTGCTATATTTATGTACTGAAATGACAGACTGATAAAAATATGTAGCAGTAGAAACAAAGGAAGTAGTTCAACCAGTTTGGGGGTTGTGGTAGCATCTGAAGATGGTGAGGTAACTTTGGCTGAGTGAGGGTTAGGACTGAGGGTTATTTGTAATTGTCTCGGTTAAGGAAGAGCAGAGATATGGTTCAAAGGAGGAAGTGTTTGTTTCATATTGGTGATATTGAAAGGGGATCATGATTTGTGAGAAAAGAACATATATTGTGTTTAAAGATTGGTATTGAGGAAAGAGAGAAACATGCTTTGTGAACTATGGAGCATGTGTATGCCAGAATCTATTGTCAGAACCGGAAGGGTGGGGATAAACTTCAGTACATAAGTGTCTTTTCATTATGATGTGAAAGTAAATACATGTGTAGATGAGATCCTCAAATATCTTAATGTATTAGAAAGTGATATTTTAGGTCTTTGACCTTTTATTACTTGACTAAGAAAACTTTAGAAAATATGAGGGAAACATATTTTTAGTTTAAAGCTTTTGTAATTATGACCAAAACTGAAAACCGTCCAAAACCAAATATTGTTACTTTGTGTTTCTCTATCAAATGCTCCTGTAATTGTTCACACAAAACTTGAGAAGTAGGCAGTGTGTGGCTTTGTTACAGAGTACACTTCAAGTTCATAACCATTTCAACATCTCAGTCACGTTTCACAAAACACTGGGGATACCTGGTTAGAATTAAGCCCCGGATAATAGCAACTTACTGGATCAGGTGATCAGGCTCAGTACCTGGCTGATATTGTATCATCGTACCCCCAAGGTATGGATCGTTGTTCATAATATCAATCACTGTATTGTTTGTTCCTGATAATATTCTTTACTGAGTCTGACTACTTCCAAATAGCTGATATATTGCTGAGTGTGGAGCTGCAAACAAACAAACCAATAAACAGAACACTTTTCACACAAATTCAGTGAGAAAAATACTTTATTCATGTCCAAATAATTCTTTCAGGGGTTGCTGCTAGGAAAAAGACAAGCATCCCCAATCGGATTCGCTGGGTATGTACCCCATTTTTATGTAACTGTTTTTTTAACCATGATAATGATTTTGACATTCTGTATCTATGAACTATGCATCACATTTATTTCAGGAAAGGAGGTAAGCCATGAAATAAGGTCACCAACAAGTAAACTGTTTTGGTCTGAATAAGGTGTCACTTGTTTTTTACTATAACTGTAAGTTTTGCTCTATGGTGGTTACAGGTTGGAATAGGTCCCCCTCATCCTCTGCTTGTCACACCAAGCAATTAAAGTAATCGAGTCGTCAGACTCAGTGAGTTGGTTAATTGCCTGTCATCTTATTCTGACAGTGAGGGACATTCCTCATTATATCAATAACTGGATTGCCCAGACTTGGTAATTATTTACAGGCTGCCATCATACAGATTCAATATGTTTGACTGCAGTATTTAAGAACAAAAAGTGCATGTTTATGATATGATGAAGTGCAAACTCCAAAATGATGATACATTATATAACAAGCTGAGTTTTAGACATTTCGTTTTTTCAGGCCTTTTCAAGACTCTTACGTCCGTTTAGATCCTGCTTTGGACGCCACTAAATTCAAAGTTAAACGTATTGTCACCGTTCTCCTACAACCGTTGGCAAGACAAATCATGTGTGTTAGGTAAGTGAAGAGTATACAGGTGTGTTCAGGATATATTTTCATGTAATTTTAGTTTAATTCTGATGGAGGAAAGGTTGAGGTGTAGAAATTTTGCTGGATGAGATGGTTACGGTGAAGAACAAGTGCTTGGTTGAAAGTTTGCGGTGCAGACCTATTGCTTGATGGGAGGGTTGAGGTGTAGACCTTGTGTTTGATGGGAAGGTTGAGGTGTAGAACTAGTGCTTGATGGGAGGGTTGAGGTGTAGAACTAGTGCTTGATGGGAAGGTTGAGGTGTAGAACTAGTGCTTGATGGGAGGGTTGAGGTGTAGAACTAGTGCTTGATGGGAGGGTCGAGGTGTAGACCTATTGCTTGATGGGAGGGTTGAGGTGTAGACCTATTGCTTGATGGGAGGGTTGAGGTGTAGACCTATTGCTTGATGGGATGGTTGAGGTGTAGACCTATTGCTTGGTGGGAGGGTTGAGGTGTAGACCTATTGCTTGATGGGAGGGTTGAGGTGTAGACCTATTGTTTGATGGGATGGTTGAGGTGTAGACCTTGTGCTTGATGGGAGGGTTGAGATTCAGGACAGGAGGGTGATGAGAGGTGCAGGACCATGAACTAGGGGTGGGGGAGAGGGGGAATTTTGAAGGAATAAATTGAGTTCTTTTTAAAAAAATGAAAACATTAAAACCATGTCTCTGTATGGACAGAATGTGTTGTATCTAGTATGTAAAGCAAGTGCTTCTTGCTCTCGGTGTTCATGTTTCTAAATGGGTTTACTTTGGAATAAACTAAATTACTAAATTGCTGTTCCTATCTCCAATTCGTACTGTATAGTCTAATTACATCATACCAGTCTGATATGGAACTGTATCAATGATACAATAGATTCTTTACAAAGTATTTGTGTTACGGGTTTCATTTAGGCATTACAAGAGGCCGCAAAAACCTCATCTTTCAAGGACTACTCAACAGTGTTTACTCTGGTAGGGTTGAGGTGCATGATTCAAAGGTTGAGGTGTATGACAACTGTTTGTAGGGAAGGCTGATATGTATGATGAGCGTTTGATGTGAAGGTTGTGGTGTAGAACATGTTTGATGGGAGTCTTGAAGTGAATGACATGTGTGATGAGAAGGTTGAGGTGTTTGATAAGTGTGTAATGAAAGGGTTGAGTTGTGTGCCATTTGTGGAATAAGGGGGTTGAGGCGTTACACAAATGTGTGACAAGAGGGTTGATGTGCAGGGCAGGTATGTGATACAGACTGAGGTGTTTGACAAGCGCTTGATCTGTGGGATTGTGTGAAATGAACAGTTATGTGTCTTTTATTATATATCACATACACTTCCAAGGAGATACATTTACAAGCTAACATTTGAACACTTTATGTACATACATATACACTAGTTAACATCAGGGTGTTCTTGTATTTCTAGATGATGGAATAAGATTTCCTATATTGCAAACATACACCATAGTCTAATGATGGTGTTTGCATGTCGCTTGCATGATAAAATATTTCTAAATAAATTTGGAAGAGAGAAAAAACCACTGATAAACCCTAAAGATATATTGTTCCAGTGCAATACTTTATGTGGTGTCATTATATTATTCTTCATTTTGTTGTATACTTGAAAAGAAGCTACAATTACGGGATGTATTTAGCACAGTTTATACAAAGTTGAAAAATATCTATAAAATATATTCATTCTACCCCTACCCTCCGAGGAGGGGATATATCAAGAAAGAAACTATGTCTGATGAAATGAAGGCTTTGAAAAAAGCTAAGCCACCACCTGTTTGGTCCTCAAATGATCGTGATCTGTCTGTCTCAGGAATTGCTGATTATTATTTGAATCACAGTCTTTTGAAATAGATATGAGTTATAAAACATATACAAAACTAAATGCATTTAATGCTGCATAAAATATAAACCTGAGAAAACCTTTGAGAATGATTTCCTGATGTAATTATAATTTGTAATATGAAATAGAAAAGACATGATAAAGAATAAAATATTATGAAGAGAATAAATTATGTCCTTTTTTAAATAATGAAAACAGTAACCCATGTCCTCTACATAGAAGCTTGGGCTGTATCTAGGAAGTAATGCATGTAATTCATAAGCAATGAAAGATGAGCTTCCTATTTTATATATATACCCAATGGTCTAATGATGCTCACATTATAAAATATTTCCAAATGAATTTGGAAGAGAGAAAATACACTGATAAACCCTGAAACTATATATAATATTCCAGTGCAATACTTTATGTGGTGTCATTATTTTGTACTTCGTTTTGTTGTATATTTGAAAAGAAGCTACATTTACGTGCTGTATTTAGCACAGTTTATACAAAGTTGAAAAATGTCTATAAAGTATATTCATTCTACCCCCTGATGCGGGGAATATATCAAGAAAGAAAATATATCTAATGAAATGAAAGCATTGAAAAAGGCTAGCTACCACTCATTTTGTCTTAAAATGATTGTGAGCTGGCTAACTGCAAGCATCAAATCCAGCATGTCTATCTCATGAATTGCTGATGGATATTAAATTCACAGTCTGTTGAAATAGATAATACAACATAAAGAAACTAAATGCATTTAATGCTGCATAAAATATAAACCTGAGAAAACCTTTGAGAATGATTTCCTGATGTAATTATCATTAATGTAATATGAAATAGAAAAGACATTATAAAGAAAAAAATATTATGAAGAGAATAAATTATGTCCTTTTTTAAATAATGAAAACAGTAACCCATGTCCTCTACATAGAAGCTTGGGCTGTATCTAGGAAGTAATGCATGTAATTCATAAGCAATGAAAGATGAGCTTCCTATTTTATATATATACCCAATGGTCTAATGATGGTGTCTGTATACAGCTCACATTATAAAATATTTCCAAATGAATTTGGAAGAGAGAAAATACACTGATAAACCCTGAAACTATATATAATATTCCAGTGCAATACTTTATGTGGTGTCATTATTTTGTACTTCGTTTTGTTGTATATTTGAAAAGAAGCTACATTTACGTGCTGTATTTAGCACAGTTTATACAAAGTTGAAAAATGTCTATAAAATATATTCATTCTACCCCCCGAGGAGGGGAATATATCAAGAAAGAAACTATATCTAATGAAGTGAAAGCATTGAAAAAGGCTAACCCACCACCTATTTTGTCTTCAAATGATTGTGAGCTGGCCCACTGCAAGCATCAAATCCAGCATGTCTATCTCATGAATTGCTGATGGATATTAAATTCACAGTCTGTTGAAATGGATAATACAACGTAAACTAAATGCATTTAATGCTGCATAAAATATAAACCTGAGAAAACCTTTGAGAATGATTTCCTGATGTTATTATAATTTGTAATATGAAATAGAAAAGACATGAAATATTATGAAGAGAATAAATTATGTCCTTTTTAAATAATGAAAACAGTAAACACATGTCCCTCTACATAGAAGTGTGTGCTGTATCTAGTAAGTAATGCATGTGCTTGTTACTGTCAGAGTGTTCATTTTTCTAAATGGGTTTACTTTGATTCATAAGTAATGAAAGAAGAGTTCCTATTTTAAATACACCATGGTCTAATGATGGTGTCTGTATACAGCTCACATTATAAAATATTTCCAAATGAATTTGGAAGAGAGAAAATACACTGATAAACCCTGAAACTATATATAATATTCCAGTGCAATACTTTATGTGGTGTCATTATTTTGTACTTCGTTTTGTTGTATATTTGAAAAGAAGCTACATTTACGTGCTGTATTTAGCACAGTTTATACAAAGTTGAAAAATGTCTATAAAGTATATTCATTCTACCCCCTGATGCGGGGAATATATCAAGAAAGAAAATATATCTAATGAAATGAAAGCATTGAAAAAGGCTAGCTACCACTCATTTTGTCTTAAAATGATTGTGAGCTGGCTAACTGCAAGCATCAAATCCAGCATGTCTATCTCATGAATTGCTGATGGATATTAAATTCACAGTCTGTTGAAATAGATAATACAACATAAAGAAACTAAATGCATTTAATGCTGCATAAAATATAAACCTGAGAAAACCTTTGAGAATGATTTCCTGATGTAATTATCATTAATGTAATATGAAATAGAAAAGACATTATAAAGAAAAAAATATTATGAAGAGAATAAATTATGTCCTTTTTTAAATAATGAAAACAGTAACCCATGTCCTCTACATAGAAGCTTGGGCTGTATCTAGGAAGTAATGCATGTAATTCATAAGCAATGAAAAATGAGCTTCCTATTTTATATATATACCCAATGGTCTAATGATGGTGTCTGTATACAGCTCACATTATAAAATATTTCCAAATGAATTTGGAAGAGAGAAAATACACTGATAAACCCTGAAACTATATATAATGTTCCAGTGCAATATTTTATGTGGTGTCATTATATTGTACTTCATTTTGTTGTATATTTGAAAAGAAGCTACATTTAGTGCTGTATTTAGCACAGTTTATACAAAGTTGAAAAATGTCTATAAAATATATTCATTCTACCCCCCGAGGAGGGGAATATATCAAGAAAGAAACTATATCTAATGAAGTGAAAGCATTGAAAAAGGCTAGCTACCACTCATTTTGTCTTAAAATGATTGTGAGCTGGCTAACTGCAAGCATCAAATCCAGCATGTCTATCTCATGAATTGCTGATGGATATTAAATTTACAGTCTGTTGAAATGGATAATACAACGTAAACTAAATGCATTTAATGCTGCATAAAATATAAACCTGAGAAAACCTTTGAGAATGATTTCCTGATGTAATTATAATTTGTAATATGAAATAGAAAAGACATGAAATATTATGAAGAGAATAAATTATGTCCTTTTTAAATAATGAAAACAGTAAACACATGTCCCTCTACATAGAAGTGTGTGCTGTATCTAGTAAGTAATGCATGTGCTTGTTACTGTCAGAGTGTTCATTTTTCTAAATGGGTTTACTTTGATTCATAAGTAATGAAAGAAGAGTTCCTATTTTAAATACACCATGGTCTAATGATGGTGTCTGTATACAGCTCACATTATAAAATATTTCCAAATGAATTTGGAAGAGAGAAAATACACTGATAAACCCTGAAACTATATATAATGTTCCAGTGCAATACTTTATGTGGTGTAATTATATTGTTCTTCATTTTGTTGTATATTTGACTCGATTTTTTACAGACTGCTGCCATATAGCTGGAATATTGCTGAGTGTGGCGCAAAACTAAACTCACTCCCTCGTAAGAGGCGACTAATGAGATCGGGTTGTCAGGCTCGCTGACTTGGTTGACACATGTCATCGTATCCCAATTGCGTATTTGATGCTCATGATGTTGATCACTGGATTGTCTGGTCCAGACTAAACTCACTCCCTCGTAAGAGTCGACTAATGAGATCGGGTTGTCAGGCTCGCTGACTTGGTTGACACATGTCATCGTATCCCAATTGCGTATTTGATGCTCATGATGTTGATCACTGGATTGTCTGGTCCAGACTTGATTATTTACAGACTGCCGCCACATAGTTGTAATATTGCTGAGTGTGGCGTAAAACTAAACTCACTCACTAATTTTAGTCTAGTTTTTAACCATTTTTATGTTATAGGTCCTTTGGATTTCATTAAGCCAATAGTCACCATGTGACTGCTCTGTCAAGGGCTACTTGATGCTCTGTGATGAGAGGATTAGAGTGAATGACAAGTGGGTTTTGGGAGGTTTGAGGTGTATGACAAGAGCGTGATGAGTTGGTTGGGGCGTGTGACAAGTGTGTGATGAGTGGGTTAGGCTGAATGGCAAGTGTGTTATGGAAGGTTTGAGGTATATGACAAAAACGGGATGAGTTCGTTGGGGCATATGACAAGTGTGTGATGAGTGGGTTAGGCTGAATGACAAGTGTGTTATGGAAGTTTTGAGGTGTATGACAAGAGTGTTATGAGTAGGTTTGGGCATATGACAAGTGGGTTATGAGTAGGTTTGGGCATATGACAAGTGTGTTATGGAAGGTTTGAGGTGTATGACAAGAGCATGATGGGAGGGTTGAGGTATATGATATAAGTGTGTGATAGGAGGGTTGAGGTGTAGGAAACTTGGTGTTTCATACTAAAAGTGTCAGTTGTTCACTTCTGTTTACAAAAATGTTTCATTTGCTCTTTTATGAAAGTTGGTACTGGCACTTTGTTTATGTTATTGCAATTAAATATTGGATACAATGCTCACTGAAGCAATATACAGGCATGAAATAATTGCTCATTTAAGGACAAACAGTCTACATCTAGCCAGAAATCTGGTTTCATTTGGGCAATATACAGGCTTGAAATGCTGTACACCTGGGCCCCGTTCCTCAAAGCGATCGTAGTGATAAGATGATCGTAACTCCCATACTTTAACATAGACTTACGACTATCGTAGCGCTACGATCGCTTAGATGAACAGGGCCCAGATCTGATATCTATGGTTTCACTGAGGCAATATAAAGGTCTGAAATACTGTCTCTGTTAAGTTCTAGCGGTCTACACCTGATCTGATATCTATGGTTTCACTGAGGAAGTATACAGGTCTGAAATACTGTCTCTGTGAAGTTCTAGCGGCCTACACCTGATCTGATATCTATGGTTTCACTGAGGCAATATAAAGGTCTGAAATACTGTCTCTGTGAAGATCTAGCAGTCTACATCCAACTTGACCTCCTGGGTTTTTGAAATAGAGGTCAAACATACCAGCCTGTTTGTCTGCACCCTCCATTATGCATTGACCATATAGTCCTGTGGTCAGATGATATTTTTTTATTTAGTTGACACACCTGTAGTATCTTTCTTACCTCTTCACACATGATGAGTATTTACAATTTTATATATTGCTTGTGTCTTTTAATTCTGTATATTTCTATTATTCCTCAATTTTTAATTCTTCATACCAAAATCTGCATCTCTAATCAGGGGTGGAAATAACTTTAAAATTGCTAGTGTACTCCGGTACAGTGGCACATGTAAAATCACTTGCCCTGATAATTTTTCCACTATACCGACCATTTTCTTGTTGAATTTTAAGATAAACAACATAATTAATATTGGAAAGTCAACTGGACACCGGTACAGTGTGATATACAAATTTGCTTGCCCGACAGAAAAAACCACTGGAGTCGGGCAATGGGTTATTTCCACCCCTGCTAATGTAGAAAGTGCTATCTATCACTTTGCTGTTTGCTGTTTGAAATGTTTGTTACAAATATATTTTCTTAATCCATTTTGGGGGGTGTCTCTTCACCAACCACTGCACAGATATACATTGATATTAAATTCCACATACATTTCTTATTGAAATGTATTCTTATTGAAATGTATTCCATAAATAAATAGTTACAAAAGACTTTCTCTTTTTTGTTGAGTGTGAAAGAATTCTTAGTTCTCAACAGGTATCAACACACTAATCACTTACATTTATCTTAATTTCTGTTGTTCTTGCACAAATAAGCAACTGAAAGTAGTATTCTGCTGCAATCAGCAATATTACAGTAGCATGTAAATGTACGAGACATGAATGAATGAAAGTCTGGGTCCACATCCCAATAGTATGACGACAATCAGCCAAGGTGTGACCAACACAGGTGAATTTGTATATGTTTCTCCAGCTCAATGAAACTGATTGAACAGATCAGCTGCCAACATCTATTACTTTACAGGAAAATGTAATCAAAAATACATTATCTCTGGCAAATTTAATTTACTCACCATATGAATGAGTGAGTGGGTATGGTTTTATGTTGCTTTTAATAGCAATATTTCAGCAATATCACGGCAGGGGACACTAGAAACTGGTGTTACACTAACCAATGATATATCAGCTGTCCAATGTGTTTTCGAAATAGATACCAGATCCTTATTTGCTTTGGACTTAATATGCTTCAAGAAAGCGCATGTGTTTTGATCTAAGAATAAATGTAATAAGATTCACTTCCTAAGACAAGTGTCTTTTGAAGGCAGTCATGTTGCAGTTTTCATGGGATTCATGTATATCGTGGCAGTATTGATAGTTGGGGATGTTTCAAATGTGGAATCTATTTTGAAAACACAATGGCACAATCCTTAGCAGAATGTAGTGGAAATTCAAAATCAAAATCATTTTTAGGGAGCAGCACAAAAACTATTTCTGATTATCACTTTGTCGATATTGCACATAAAGAACAGAAACGTTAGAATTAAGATAGTATGAGAAGACCTCACTCATATACAGTAACTAAATGGAAAACCATTGGATCAGTTATGCTCATTTTGCTAATTCCCAGTTAAATGTACAGATGTGAAGGTGGTTATAATTTCAATCTGACTGGTTGTGTCCATCTGTAGTGCCTCTTTGACATGTTACGGAACTTTCATTCTTATGTGCATCAAACTTGGTTGTATCAAAGTTTGACTGATACCATGCTCATATTAGCAAGGTATTAGCGGCATTAACCAGTAAGGCCTTTTTTTCAATTACTTGGTTTACGGATTATTATTAGAATAAAATATGTAAGTTGGTAGGGTGTGGTCCAGCAGATCTTACATCCACTTACAAGTACTGATTCAGGGAATTTTTGAAAGGTATAATTTGGTAAATGTTTTATCCACCGCAACATGTTTTGCAAGGGGTATTGAAATGGACTCCGTCCGTGCATGCACATTTTTCTTTTCCAGACCATAACTCTAAAACCGTTCATTATTTCTTCACCAATTTCTGAATAAAATATTTTTTGCGTTTCCATGGCAACAAGTTTGACTTAGACTGAAATTGGTGGTAGTATTCTAAAACCGTTCAATGTGTCTTCACCAAACTTGGCACAGATATAGATCTGGTGGTGAACTGGTGCCTTTTGGTAGTTTTGGATTTCTGAATAAAGTGTTTCTGGCTATTCCATGTCAACAAGT
The DNA here is from genome assembly GCF_003918875.1 of Haliotis rubra. Classification (NCBI taxonomy): domain Eukaryota; kingdom Metazoa; phylum Mollusca; class Gastropoda; order Lepetellida; family Haliotidae; genus Haliotis; species Haliotis rubra. Next base: position 54,382 of record NW_025766336.1, read on the forward strand.
TTCACTTTGACTGAAATTGGTGGTAGTACTCTTTTCCGGAGCAGAGCTTAAAAACTGTTCACTGTTCCATCACAAAATTTATACATAGGTAGGTCTAATGGTGAACTGGTGCCTTTTGCTAGTTTTGGATTTCTGAATAAAATGGTTTTTTTGCGTTTGCATAGCAACAATTTTGGCTTCAACTGAATTTGGTGGTAGTGCTACTTTCTGGAGCAGAACTTTGAAACCTTTCAGTACTCTCCTTACACTTAGCTATGTACATGATAATCATAAACTGTAGACATATTCATGAAGAGTATTTTGCCGTTGCGGGGGATATTGATGACTTTGTCTTCCTGTTTCACTTCCTTTGTTTTTTATGTCGGCTGCATATAATGACAAAAAAAACACCAAGTAAACAAAATTTACAAATGTTGGCAAATAAATTGTTGAATTGTAGGAGTCCATTAAAAAAAATGATGTTACCTCCAAGTAAGGTTAGTTTAATGACAGTTGTATACAACTGATTTAATGCATCTAATTTGAGGCACATAAATTGTAGGGTTTTGTCACATCCAAGTTCAGTAACTTCAGTAACAGGAGACATGTGTAATACATAACAGTGCTCATTATTGTTCAAAAGATTTTAACACACTGCACATTTGTTACCTTTGGCACTTGAGTTGATCTTTGACTGGGATGTTGATGTTGCTGATGATAGATCATGTCAAGCGGATGTTGAGTTTGTGAGAAAATTTAACACTACCATTCATCAAACTGCTAATACGCCAACTTTTAGTTCTAGGTCAACACTTTCTGTCAGGTGTCAGAACTTTTGTTCATTTCATGATTTACAGTAAATATCCATCCAAATGTAACAAGGGGCGGTGGGGTAGCCTAGTGGTTAAAGTGTTCGTTCATCACGCCGAAGACCTGGGTTACATTCCCCACATTGGTACAATGTGTGATGCCCATTTCTGGTGTTCCTTGCCATGATATTGCTGGATTATTGCTAAAAGCTGCGTAAAACCATACTCACTCACTCACTAAAATATAACAGACCCGGGACATCATTATCTCCATCAGCTGCCAATGTAAAGGGGCACAACTCTGCACACTTTGCTCAACCTTTTATGATTGCTTCACCTATACTGGTAAGTGTTCTCCAGCTTGTTGCAGCACTACTGTCTGGCAAGAACCATCTGATCTTATCATGTTAGAAGTACACAAAGACATGTCCTCTTTAATCATTTATTTGTGCTTGTTACCTTTGAATGGAACAAATCACTATTTCACAATATTACATACATGCACTAATGCACATCTTTTAACATTCATCTTGCCATGTCATATTGCAATTTTCATAATTACACATTCAGTGACCACCAAGTCACATGCATTTATATACACATTTACAAGCTGATTGACAGACATAGGAGATTCTGATTAATGTCACTACAACAGAAAAGGCAACCATATGAGACTAATGTACGAAATTTTGGATGTGACAATACAACATTGGTTCATAAATTTTAGCAAACTTAAAGATGAAAGTGACATGTTGTTATAGAGCTATCCCCCATACTGGAAAAGTTGAGTTTATTCATCAGTAATTCAACCAGCCCAACTGAACCAACATAGTGTGAGCTAGCACAATTTTCCTTGTGTTACATGGGTTCATTGATAGGTTCTGAGCCTCACATAGAAGGAAATGTTACATCTCCACATATGTGAGTATAACACTTGGGATGGATACCCTTCCTAATCCTCTGTAAAGAGGTGGACAACAGACTTTAAGCACGGTAGGAAGAACCGTGAAGAAGCCCCACATCTTGGAATTCTTGTGACATCAACACCAGACATGATCTAGAGAATCTACTAAATGCTGATGAAAGACCAATGGATGACAATAGACAGGCACTTCTCATGAGAGAGAGTACATTCCATTATCACAGAAACTTACACAAAGAAGGAAATACCAGCTCAGTTGTCCAAAACTTCTGGCTTCTGACAAAACATGCACCAGGCACAACGTTTGATAATCTAGGTATTTTCCAAACTGACCCAGAAGAGTTCTTGCAGTGGTATGCAACTGTGGATGAAACTTGGGTTCAACTCTTTCATTAAGTTTTTCGTTAAGTCCATATTTTAGATGTCCAAAATGACTGTCATGGTTTAAGTTGAAACGGGTTCCAGCAAGAGCTTTCTTCCTGCATTGACCTGTGACAGTTTTTGCGAACTTTAGTGATGGTGATGTGAAATGATGACATGAAAATTTATATCATTTTATCATCTTTAGGTGAAGTTTGGTCTGGTTGTTGTTTAACTCCGCACTCAGCAATATTCCAGCGGCCTGTAAATAGTCTAGTCTGGACCAGACAATCCAGTGATCAACATCATGAACATCACTATACGCAATTGGGATACGATGACACATGTCAACCAAGTCAGCGAGCCTGACCACCCAATCCCGTTGGTCACCTCTTACGACCAGCATGGGTTACTGAAGACCAATTCTAACCTGGATCTTCACGGGGTTTTAGATGAAGTCCTTCTATGCGAGTCTCTAAAACCTATCATTCAACCCTCAGATCATGGCAAATTTGGGGCGTTCATTTAAATATGGCTTTCAGTAATGTTTGATGATAATAAGACACACTTTGAAGAACAGTGCAGAACATATTTAATCATCAGAGAACTGAGCAGAGATTCTATGCAGGACATTTAGAGGAACACCTTTCACGGGTTTTCATGAACACAAAGAAAACTGTCTGTCGGTCACAACTCAACTCAAAGTCATTCCTATATCACACATTCTCCCCAACAAACTTATGAGTGAGTAAATTAGAGCAACCTCAGCAATATTTCAGCCACAGACAGCTGGAATTGTAGTGCACTTTATCTTTGTGATGTTCATATCAACTACAGCACAAGTACAGTAACATTACTGTACAGTTTGGTACGGCTACTACAAGTATTTACAGATTCTGCTTGGATATACAAAACAGCCTTGCAACCCCAATGCTCTGGCATACAAAATAATGGGGAATGAACAACAGTCACTACAGTGAGATACTTGCAGACTGAAGCATTTTCTTGGTGATTGAAGACACAAGAGATTGGTAAAGAAACAACAAAAATACACTTCTTAGGTCCTGGGCAAAATGAAAAATATGTGTTGAAAGTGTACCATCCTCTTTTAGATTCAAAATGAAATTCAAACCTCACTTACTTATGAGCTGCCCTCATCCAATTTGTAAATATTTGTCTATGAATCAGTTCTTACTCATTTTGATGCTTAGGCATATTTGAATACTTTCTTGATGGCACTGCCCTGGCATGTAGAGATGATGTCAATCTACTGCTCTCAAGTCTCTGGTTATGTAACACTAAATGGCAGGATTCTGACATACAGGAAGAACCTTGTAAAATTTCAGAAATTTCAGTAAAAAGACAGAAATGAATTATAATTTGTGTGCATGACTATATACAATAAGAGTAATATTTACCATCCTTGGTTATTTCATAAACATTTTGGCAGGAAAGATATTTCTGGGGAAGGGAAATATTGTACACAAAATAACTTAATACACTGAATAATATAATAACATAATTCAATGTTCACTTAGATATACCATATGTAGTCTTTGACAGGCATTTCAATTTGTAAAAAAGTGAAGTTATTGTTGTGTCAACTTATGTATGTAGTTTTATACAGACTTTAATCAGAACTGATATCCTGTTCATGCTATTCAAACTTTTAACAAAATGCTGAGTAAACATAATGAGTACAATAGAACAGGTGTGCCTTGGCCCTGCTCCCACCAGTGAGTCCTCTACACAGAGGATTTGTCCTCCTCAGTTGCACCAACATTGGTCAGCAGGGCCTGGGAGCTGCTGTTGCTACCATAGCTGGAGCCTTCAGTACCACTACTACCTCCCCCGTGTGTGGTGAGCTGATCGACAGGCTGCATGGCTTGGTAGTCCGATTCCTCCAGAGACCCTGCTGGGTGGTATAAGCTCACTCCCCTGATCTCACTCTCCTCACTCTCCGTCATACACTCTGTACCAAACAGAGGAAACACAACTCGAAATTATAACGGTTTTGAGTATTACTATAACCTGATGTCAACTAATAATGTATAAATACATGAACATAATAGAACATCATGTTGCATACTTGGGAGAACATCTAGATCCATGGAAAACATTTGACTTAACATCATTGTCGACCCTGCTAGCTACTCAAGTGTAATCATTTACCCAGAAAGGGGATTAAGATATCACATCATTATCGTCATGTGAGACCGTCATATCACAGGTGGTGTAATAACTAGGCCAGTATTATACACCCTGCTTGGTTGATAGAGCTTGTGAATGTATTTAGAATGGGAGATCAATGTGAGCCTGATTGGTAAGAAATTAGAGTTATGTCCCTTTGCGAGTTGTCTGCTCATCTACTTTTTCCGTAACAACGTGTTTAACAAGGTGAAATTGTATTACATTCACAAATAAAACCATTTTTCAATTTCATGATATTGTATATGATAAAAATGAAATTTTTAGAGTAAAATTAATATTTGTATACTTATCCTGACTCATGCTTATTGCTTGTCTTCTTCTTCTGGCGAACCTAGTGGAACACTTGTATCTCCCAATTGAAGTTCCCTTCAATAAAAAATCACTCATTAGTACCCACCACGAGTTACCTCCCTCCCACAAGCGCGGGAACGAGGGCGCCACCCGAACCCATGTGCCTCACTCTCTCCTCATATACTGAGCCCAACATTTGAATTTTCAGGGAAATCCAAAGTGTTAAATGGGGAGGACGGGAGGGCTTACCTCATGAGTCAGGATAAGTATAAAAATATTAATTTTACTCTAAAAATTTCATATTTTTTCCTTATCCTGACTCATGCTTATTGCTTGTAGAATCCTACGGATAGGAGGTGGGATTATATATACTTTGGATTTTACTAATTAGTGATTTGAACTGAGATGATTGTAATAACTCTATGGGAACTTCATAAAGGCACTGAACTGAAGAATTCCTGCTGTAACTTATCAGCTGCAATATAAAGGTTATTACAATTTACTTATTATGATAAAAGTATATATAATATTAATACAATGCTTAAGACTAATAGACTTAAGCTTGTTAATATGATAGCATAAACTCCTTAGAGTTTGTTAGCTAAAATACTTTTATGATATAAACATAGTACTGAGCTTAAGATATGATTAAACTTAAGTTAAATATATAATAGCAAAACTCCTTAGAGTTTATCAGCTAATATACTTTTTTATGAAGTAAACATAGTACTAAGCTTAAGATATGAATAAACTGAAGCTATATATATAATAGCAAAACTTCGTAGAGTTTGTAAGCTAATATATTTTACAATGTAACCATAATGATTAAGATATGATGAAACTTAAGGTAACTATATAATAGCAAAAAAACTCTTTGGAGATTGTTAGCTAATATACTTAAATGATATAAACATAGTACTGAGTTTAAGATATGATTAACTTAAGCTAAATATATAATAGCAAACTCCGTAGAGTTGTTAGCTTATATATTGTATGATATAATAACCATAGTACTGAGCTTAAGATAATAAAAGAACTTAAGCAAAATATATATAGCATGTAGCTATTTAGTACTGTTATAAGATAGGTAAAAATCTGTAAGATTGACTTATCTTCTCCGAGGAACTGTCAACTGTTGTGCGAGGACCATGGGACCGAATTGGTGGATACCTGAGACGTCCTCGGTGGTGATATCTCTCAGATAGTGGTTGGCAAACACCATATCGGATCTCCAGAAATAACCCTCCATTATTTCAATAGCATTTGTGTAGAGCAATGTAGATGTTAGCGCTCTAATATCATGAGGATTAGAAGCTCATGGAGGGTCGATCCTGCAGTCTTGTAGGCACGTAGTATGACAGTTCTGATCCAAAAGGAGATAGTAGTGCGTGAGACTTCCGTCTCGTGAGCTTGATAGAGGAAATAAATCTCTTGCATTTTTCCCTCTGTTTGGATCGGTGGAGATATATTTTCAGTGCTCTTACTGGCCATCGTGATAGATACATCGTTATCATGGGGTCCAAGTATCATCAAAAGCGTGTTCATAAACCTCACTTGTGAGGTGTTGGAGCACTATATTCAGATCCCAAGTTGGAGCGTGAAACTTCCGTTTTAATCCTCCAATCGGAAAGCTCGTAGCAAGGCGAGTAACTGGGTTAGTTAACTTAACTTGCCCGATCTCAGTTATGATAGAGCTATTGCTGCAAGATAGGTGGACAAGTTGAGCCTTATAAAATCTTAGTCTGACGTAGATAACATAAGTAGTCCGCCACTTGAGGATGAGTAGCATATCTAGCTGTAAATCCTTCCTTTGCAGCATAATTGACAAACTGTGCCATTTGTCATCGTTATAAGTTGCCAGTTGAGTTACGCAGGGCAAGCTAGACTGCTTTGCCGCCTGGCTGAATAACTTGTTACTCAGACACGCCTTGATACAATCCAAACGTGAAGTTGGAATATATCTGGCTTTCCGTGCGCTTGTTTGGTGTCGCGGATGTATTAACAGATCTCGAGCACTCTGTAAGATGTAGTATTGGTTGTCTGATTTCTTGAATAAGAGTTGGAAACCACGCCTCTGCTGGTCAGTAGGCCGTGACCAAATTCAGATGGAGGCTCTGCTTTTGACTGATTTTGAGTAAACTTGTGAGATTAACGCTGGTGGCGGAAAAGCGTACGCGTTGAGTCCTTCCCACGATATGCTTAGTGCGTCTGTTGCCAATGCTAGTGGGTCTGGAACTGGCGATACGAATGTTGTCAGTTGTTTGTTGAATCGAGTGGTAAATAGGTCTATTAGAGTAGTTCCTATTTCCTTGATAATTTGAGTGAATATCTCTGTATGGAGCATTCATTCTGTCGGCGATGGTATGTGTGGCCGAGAGAGAGCGTCTGCTATCACATTCTTTGCTCCTGGAATGTGAAATGCTCTGACATGTATGTTGAGATTGTCGATTAAATCGAACAATTGAAAACAGAGTCGATATGTTCGGGGACCTGGTTGAGCTTAGTTTGTTCACATAAAACGCCACTGTCGAATTGACTGTGTGAATCATCCACTGGGTATACTGTAGTAAGTTGCTCCAGTGCATTAAGGTGTTTATTACTGCTTGCATCTCTAGCAGATTTATGTGTAATTTGTTCTCTTGATTGCTCATAGCCCTGATGCCGTCCTGTTGGCAAGATGGGCTCCCCAACCTTATAGTGACACATCTACGTAGAGAAGTGTTATCGATTCCAGCTCTATTAACGAGACGCCTATTCAAACATTGATCTCTTGGTCCACCATAGTAGATGAGGTTTGACCTGAACCGGTGAATTGAACGGTAGGGATTCGTCTAGATGCGAATTGATGATGACTTGTAACGGATGTAATTGTAGTCTGCCTCTGCCTGTCATGTCTTGAGCTGAGCTGAAGTGCGTAACCCCAACAGACTCTGTCACTGTCGTAGTGGTAGCGGAGATAGTAAGGCTTGTGGAAATGACTGTTGGATCTTGATCCATGGTTCTCCGGTACAATTATACGATTCTGCGCCGTTACAAATCAAAAACCTAGAATTAGCAGATCTTGCGAAGGTTCTAGGTCCAACTTAGTAGGTTTACTAACCATCTAGTTGTGTTAGTAGCTTGATGATGAATTCAACTGTAGTCTGAGACGCTATGGATTTGGATCCATTTGTATCCCGTCGTCGAGGTAAATTCGCTGCGAAGTGCTTGACGATGTAGGTGCACAACCAGGGGTGACTGCCATCGTTGAATTTTTATGTAAAAAATCGCCTGACTGTCGTGCCCTCGTCCTTACTTGACAGGGGAGGTCTCTAACCTCAAGAAGGCAGCCCAATCATGAAGGTTCAGATTAGCTGGACTGTAAGGAGGCTTGCTCGTTCACTGATATATTGTTGTCACTTGCAACCTATGTGTTGAACTGTGAACTATGATCGACCTCTGCGTAGGGCGTTGTCCATCTCGGTCCAATCAGAACAAGGCATTTTGATTCTGTAGAGTACCCGCGCTGTGATGTCACCGGTGTAGCAGGAAAAGGCACCTTGTATAATATAGTGCCGTCGTTGATATTAGAACAATCGTCGGTCTTCACCGTAGCTTCCCCGAAGTTACCCGAGTGACCACGTGTTTCGAGGGTTGATGGTAAACGCGCGAAACCTCCGGCGCGAAATACCTCGCTCTGTAATATTAATGCTGGGTAGGTTATTTTCCAGGCTGTCGTGAAAGTAACTTCAGTCTTGAAGATAATTCCGACTTCCTTATATAAGGTTCAATAAACCTTGCAAGTTGTCAGCTTGTAGACTGTTAAAGCTGAACTTGTTGTACATATTTCTTCTCAGGAAATCATAGACGATTATGAGTTTACTCGTTGTAACAAGGCTGCTGTTCAATTTCGTTATTGAATTGTCTGCAGATCTGCGTAATGGTCACGCATGTAGATAATCGTATCGTAGTAGGTAGTCAGCTTGAAGATCCTTAATTAGGCTCTTCATCTGTTGATAAATTAATACAGCGACGTTCTGTGTTGTAAATAGCCTGTGCAATTGTCTTCGCGTAGGCTTGTAGACGGCATATGGCTTACAGTTGATAGACAACTCATGCGATGTCTTGAACGGACTGACGAGTGGCTAGTATATGGAGACCTTGGAGGAGACTTCCTCGGCGAACGCCGGGAACTTCGCGAAGATCTCGAAGTAACGCTTCTAGATCTTCTGGGTGAAGTAGACTTGCAGCCACTTAGCCTTCGTGACCTTCGCGAAAGTATCGAGTCAGAGTCCAATCAATATATGAGCGCTTGCTTCGCGAACGACCTCTGTGTTGTACAGGGTGTGGGCTCGGCGAAGCGCTCCCTCAACTCTATATATGAGCGCTTGCTTCGCGAACGACCTCTGTGTTCTACAGGGTGTGGGCTCGGCGGAGCCCCGCAACTCTATATATGAGCTTGCCCGCGAACGACCTCTGTGTTCTACAGGGTGTGGGCTCGGCGAAGCGCTCCAGAGCTCTTGCTTCGCGAACGACCTCTGTGTTCTACAGGGTGTAGGCTCGGCGAAGCGCTCCTTCTCCGCGATGTCCCTCGCAACTAGTGAGGCTCTAGCTCCTTCGCGGAGGCGGCCTGGGACTTCCTTAGCGAAGTGTTCGCTACGGGCTGGGTTGCCCTTCGCGGAGGCGCGTCTGTGGGCTCAAAGGCCCTACGCGAAGCCAAGGCGGGCTCTAAGGCCCTGTATGACTTAGTATGGGGTGGGCTCTGAGGCCCGTGGCTTTGAGGCCTCTGTAAGCCGCAACGGTCTTCCATCAGCCTCATGATTTGGTTGACCAGGTCGTCTGGGATGGTCTGCGCTGGCATTGAGGGTGTCCTCTCTGTGATAGTGACGAGACCCTCAGTTATAATCTCCGGCGTCAGCGTAGGCATCTCTGATTGCATGTTGATCTGCGCTGAAGTGACGGTAGCCGATACTGGTCACTTCTTATGACATACATCTGGAATGATAATCGAAATGTCATCATCATATAAACATCATTCTGAATATCAGAAGCAAAGTTGTTTTTGTTTTTTGTAGCCTTCGTGGATTTCCCTTTGACGAGGCTGTAGACTGTAGGGGTTCGGAGCGTACGTTGAGACGACGTGGAAGCTCTTCTAGTTTTAGACTGTGATGAAGGAACGTCCTGGGAAGCAGGTCGCTTCTAGGATATAGCGGACTGCGTCCCACGCTTATCCCCCGAAGGTAACTCAGGATATATCTGACTCCGATCTATTAGCCATGACTGAAGATTGTTTCCAAGATTTATCTGCCTTCCGTCTCAAAACGCAACATAAATATTTATCAAAGGCAGAAATTGGTAAATTAATACATAATTTACAACGAGAAACAATAGAACATGGAGTAATGCAACTAGGGCATTTTAAATGTGGATCGGTAGCAGAGTAACGTAATTTACAAACAGTGCAGATTTTTATTAACGCAAACTGCTGAGTAAACACCGTGAACCGTGAATCAAGCAGCAGAAACACGAATAATTATCAATGCATGTTGAATAATGATACTAGTTACACCTCTATAGATGAATATAGGAGGTAACAAACTAAATATAAATAATGGATATAGTGTGTAGGGAGACACAGGTGCTCTCACGTCTTGCTCACTGGGCGAAGAAGGAGAGAGTGAGGCACATGGGTTCGGGTGGCGCCCTCGTTCACGCGCTTGTGGAAGGGAGGTAACTCGTGGTGGGTACTAATGAGTGATTTTTTATTGAAGGGAACTTCAATTGGGAGATACAAGTGTTCCACTAGGTTCGCAAGAAGAAGAAGACAAGCAATAAGCATGAGTCAGGATAAGGAAAAATATGGTTATTATATAGCATTTGTCATATCATACCTCATAACAACATTCAGGCTTAAACAGTGGTCTTGTGTTGTTTGGGGGTTTGAAATGAAAACTGCAATGTAATAACCTCTCAACAAGGATCATTTTGGACCATGCCCTTGCACCATATGTGCATTGAAAACAACATCAGGGGCCCTTATGGTGCATATTAATCCCACATGGTGCAATACAATTCAACACCTGGAGCTTGGTGATTTCGGTTAAAACATACCTAATAAATAACTTCAAAAGGATTATATATATGAAACTATCATTTATCAGGATAGTATATTTCAGTATTGTGTTAGTTTAGTTGCAAAGTTTAATGAATATATTAAAAATAATCTAGCACTTTGATACAGCTGACACTTGTGGTCGGATAATGTAATTTTCTGAGTAAAATTGAAAATTTTAACTATAAATTGTATATTTATATACTTATCCTATCTCACGACTTGCACCTCTCTCTCTTCATTCGACCATGAGTGGAAACGAATTAAAACTTTGCTCAAGACCTACCTTGCCCCTCTCCCCGTGCTGTGCATGCCTTCCTGTCTCAGTCGTGCTCACTAGTCCATGACAGCACGAGGCATGCGCAGTCCTCACCCACGTGATCACCTCACATACTCATTCTCGATCTTGGAGCCATAAAAGGACAAAACCGGAACGGTGGTAATCTATGTAGTGGGGAGGTAGGGAGGGACTTTATCGCAGCGTGAGATAGGATAAGTATATAAATATACAATTTATAGTTAAAATTTTCAAATTTTAAACTTATCCTATCTCACGACTTGCACTTATCCCACGGTAGGAAGGTGGGTCATAGATTACCCGAATTCAAGCGATAACAGCTAGTGTTACGCCCAAACAACCGTGAGGAAGCAACTGCAAGGTAGGGCAATAACTACCAAGTTACTACGTCATGAGGGTTAGGTCGAACCCATTGACTTATTAAGCACAATTGCTCCCAGGGACCGGGATTCCCGAGCAATGTGGTGTTCAGTCACTACCTTCACAAAGTGAAAGGACGTAGCTTAACGAGTGTAATCAGTCGCATCGCCACGATTTCCAAAGGTACCCCGTAATAAAAGTCAAACGACTAGTATCGGGCCAGCCCTGCTTGAAACAACCCCACAGACACCGTCCCGAGGAGGGTGAAAGAGAAATTGAATCGGTAAAACTCACAATTTTAAGCGTTCAGTACCACAACATCATCTTATGACTTCCATTACTTACCACAATAAGATCACATAGATGTGTATAGGCACTTAGGAGCATGAACGCCACGAGAGTGTAACACTTCGAAGGACTCACTTCACTGACTTAATTACTCCGTGGAGCAGAGGACAGTAAGTGAGGTGGCGACTCTCTGTAGTCTCAAACAAATGAGAGGAGAAAATCTAAATCCCGGAAGAAATAAAGACGTAAATCAGAAAAAAGTTTTTCAGATTTATTCAGATTGTACACAAGCAGAAACGATCGCGACTTGGGATCAACTGCACAGTGGGATCCATATAGCATCGGAGCACAAGAAAGTTCATTATCTGCGATGTTGTGCCGCTGATAACTGCTGGGCAAGGACGAGTGGTCCAAACTGATGAAGGCCTTGAATATCCGTCACCGACACATCTCTGAGGTAATGAGACGAAAATACCGTGTCAGATCGCCAAAAACACCCCTCCATTATGGCAGTTAACGAGCAGTTGCTATGCAACGCCATAGTAGAAGCCAAAGCCCTGGTTTCATGAGGGTTGACTGCCGTAGGTGGTGGCAAACCGGCAAAAGTGTAGGCTCGTGAGTATTGTAGCTCGTAGCCAATATGAGAGTGTTGTGCGAGAAACTTCCGCCTTGGAAGCCGTGAGACAAGGGTATAAATAGCCTCTTACGCAGAGGCGGCGCGCTCTTGCGATGCTTTAAGGTAAATCACGAAGTGCTCTGACTGGACAAAGAGACAGATCTTCAACATCTGCTGGACCCAATATGGTAGACAAAGGCGGGATTGTAAAAGGCGATCAGGTTGACCCGGCAACTGGTTTTGCAATAAAATCCCAGCGCAATCCCAACAATACCTTGCCATGTCTACTCTGTTCAAAACGGACACGGTTGATATCTAGAGCATGCAGTTCAGATATACGTGCCGCTGTGGCCAAGGCAATAAGAAAAAAGGTCTTGAATGAAACTTGTTCAAACTCCTTGTCCTGTAAGGGTTCATAATGCTTTCGGACACTAAGTGGTGTAGGACCACGGATAAGTCCCAAGCTGGTGGGCCGAAATTTCCTGGATTGGTCGGCTAGCTTAAAAGAGCGAAGTAAGTACTGCAGTTCCGGTACCGTCGAAACCTTCGTACCAGAAGTCGGGCTAGGACCGAATTAAGAGCCGCCAAGTAGGTGGCTAAAGTGGAACCCTTGAGTTTCCTTGTAGCCCGCAAATGTTGTAAATATTCCGCAACAACCTGGGGCTTAAGCAGTAGTAGGGGGAAGCGATCCCTCTGACCCGACAATAACATTCAAATTTCTTCCACTTATCGTCATACAAAGAACGGGTAGACGTCACGATGAGCTGCAGTGATAGCTGAGGCCACTCTGTGAGAATAACCTTTGGCTATTAGTGATTTCTGCAAATGTGCCATACGTGAAGATTGAACGTCTGTGGTGACTCGTGATACACGCCGAGTCGCGGATGAACTAGTAGGTCGTCCCGCGGGAAGAGAGGAATGCTGATTCGACTGACTAGACTTTTAGGCCGACGAACCAACTTCTCGCTGGCCAAAATGGCTACCAAAAGTAGTTGTACTTTGTTGGTTAACAGAATTTTCTGAATGACCTTGTGAAGTAGAGCGGAGGTGGAAACGCATAAGCCGTTGAGGCCTTCCCAAGGAATGGCCAGGCGTCGTGATCCCAAGCTAGTGGATCTGGAATTGGAGATCTGAACCTCGGCAGTTGGGAGTTGAACCGAGTGGCAAACAGATCGACACTTTCGGTCGAGAGATCGGGTAAATTATCGTCCGAAAAATCTTGGGCAGGAGTTGCCACTCTGTGGGCGACGAGGCGACTGGAGCGAGACAGAGCGTCGGCAATCACGTTCTTTGTTCGGGGAATGTGCCTGGCTCTTGCGGCGATGTTGAGAGAATCTATCAGAAGATAGAAACGAAAACGTCCACTGTAGGAGTGCTGCTGAGCCCGTCGACCCTAGGTGATTGATGTACCACACTACCGTCGAGTTGTCGGACTGTATCAGCAGGTGAGACATCTTGAGTAGAGCAGCCCAGTGCTGAATCGCCAGTAATACTGCCTTGAACTCCAGAATGTTTATGTGGAGTGACTTGTCTTCGGACGACCACTGCCCTGCCACTTGATGCTGAAGGAAGTGGGCTAACCTTCTAGAGAGGCGTCCACAAACAACTGATGGGTTGGACTGAATGGCACCAAAGAGACGCCCGGCGCCAAAACATTCTGTACGTTGAGCCACCAACGTAGAATTGGACGTAGTTCCCTGGGTAACCGAATCAACACCTGAGGGTTGTTGGTTTGAAGATGAGGCGCGAGAAATAACTGAAGTGGGCGAAGCTGCAGTTGACCTCTGTAAGTCAGAGCCTGAGCTGGCGTTAAGGCGCCAGCAACTCCTGCCACTGGTAGAGTTCTGGGGTGATCCAAGGCTAAGCGGAACCAGGCGCTGAATTTTGGTCCACCTGTCCTGGGGAACAAACAACTTGGCTTGTTCTGTGTCGAAGATTGCTCCTATGAACTGAAGTCTGCGAAGTCGGTGTTAACTCCGACTTCTCGTGAATTGAGGAGCCACCCTAACTGTTTGAGCAGCCTGATGGTGAACTCCTGATGGATTTGAAGAACGTTTGGATCCTGTTGTGCCTGAATACAATCGTCGATATAGCTTTGAAAAGTCACTCCCGAGAATGTAGGAAACTGCTGATGGGTTTGGTCACCCGAGTAAAAGCCACGGGGCCATAGAGATTCCAAATGGAAGGGCGTTCCATTGGTAGTGATGGCCCCGAAGGTGAACCTGAGATATTTCCGATGATCTGGGTGAATCGGAATGTGCAGGTATCGTCTTGAAGATCTAGGGATATGAGGAAATCCCTTTCTTCAGAATTGAGCGGAGAAGACTGACCGATACCATGCGAAAATGAGGTGGTTGTTGCAGGAATCGGCGTTGAATGTCTTCATATTGAAGATGAGGCGCAACTTGCTGGAGTTTTTCTTTGGCACCAGAAAAATCGGGGAGTAAAATCCTGGAGTTATGCACACCTGATCTAGGTGTTCTATTGCATGTTTCTCCAGTAGAGTTTGGATTGTAGTCGAAAGGACTGCAGCCCGATCCAGAGGATATATTTGCTGCAAGGGTTGAGTGGTGAGGGTGGATCCCGACCACAGGCAGTCGATAGCCGTGAATGAGAGTCATTGTGACAAAAGGATCTCCCAGAACCTCCCAGTTGGGAGCAAACAGACCTAACCTCCCTCCTACAGGGGAATCGAACACTGGAACCACGGATCCGGCAGAACCAATCGAGCTCTGACTTCCGTGAGTCACTGTTTGGACTGTCTATGTCCAGTTCCGTGTCGAATCGATAGAGGCGGCGTGATCGCGGAACCACGAAATGGCCTCCTGCCTCTGCCACGTGCTTGAGAAGGCGCCGTGCCTTTCATACAGTCCCGGAGGTCTGGGTTGGAAGGGGTAAATTGTGCGGTTTGGCGATGCGAATAGAATCTTGGAGCTGAATTTTTGCAATTCCAAGAGATCAACAGATACTTGAAATTGGTTAAGGCGGTCCACCTTGGATGCGATTTCAGCAATAGCCCCACTGAACACCGTATCCCCGACCATGGTTGACGAAATAATTCAGCCTTGAATCTATCTTCCCATGAGGAGAAATTCAGCGGACCCGTCGCCCGTATTGCAAGTAAATAGCCAAAAAATGAGACAATTGCTCGAAGACCACCTGGAATTGGTCTAAAATCAGAGTCATACTACCCCTGATGTATGCGTCCTGGTCCGTATATGCATGGTTGACCGCCTCCGCGCATAGCAGCGTCAACAGCTGAAATAATGCAGCTAATGGCAGGGATAGCATGGCGAACCGTAGTATCTAAGTGAGCCAATTCCCTGTCTTCCACCAAATCTGGCTGAAATGGAGCGCTTGCCACAGACCATGGAAATGTCATCATCGACTGAAGGTGCCGCTGACCAAAGTTGCACACCATGAGTATGTGCCGTGGATGGTCTGAACCTTGGAGCAGACAAACCATCCTTCGTCCTTCTAAGCTTGTTGAAAGCCGCGTCAAGAGAAGAAGGCAATTGTTGAAGACATGGGCAAAGGAAGTGTGATACTGGCAACATCTCTATTAGTCATGGCATAAGGCGTGGCCAAATCATCTGGAGATTTACTAAGAGGTAGCTGAAGTTTTTCAACTATCCAGGCTAACACGTGAGCGGTTCAACAACATCAAAACTGCCATCAGGAGTGGAGATGTCTGACTGCCCAGGTGAAGGGAAAGTAGTCTGAGATCGAGTCCGATCCCTCAAATCCCCGAACGATTATTGCTAAATGCATGAGCGATTGTTGAACATGTGAGGGCGAGTGACACTGATTCCAAGCAGGCGTAGCGGCACGCGAAGCATGGTATCTAAATCCGGCGCTGGAGCGGAATCAATAGCAGGATTCCAAGACTCAGCAATAATCTGTGACCGGGGCAAAATAGAAGTGGAAAGGCGTGAAGGTGAACGCTGATCCACTGAAGCGTAACGCTGCCTAGCAGGTGAAACCACCCGTACAGAACGGCGTTGCTGATGTGTACTATCATGGGAAGGCACTGACCGTAAGACGTTACTAGCACTAGGCTGGCTAGAGGGGATATTCTGATTCCCCTGAGGTGAATGAGACCGATTTCTATTATCCCTCTGACGCAAAGACACCAAGCGGTTAGGTGAACCGGATGGAAATGGCGAACCACTTCGACTAGGTGAGACTGAACGACTACGGGAATCAAAACGCTGTGGTGAGTCGAACGGAAACACCTGTTGAGGTGAATTGAGTCGGGAATGTGAAGCGGTTCGTCCTGGTGAACCTATTTGAGTACGTGAAACAGTACGGCCAGAGGAACCCATTCGACTACGTGAATCAGTTCGATCAACTGAACTCATTCGAGGATGTTCTGGTGAGCCGCCTCGGCCGTGTGAGCCGGTTCGGCAGGGTGAGTCGGTTCGGCATGGTGAGCCGGCTCGGCTGTGTGAGCCGGCTCGGCGATGTGAGTCGGTTCGGCAGGGTGAGCCGGTTCGGTAAGGTGAGCCGGTTCGGCTAAGTGAGTCGGCTCGGCTGTGTGAGCGGCTCGGCGATGTGAGTCGGTTCGGCAAGGTGAGCCGGTTCGGTAAGGTGAGCCGGTTCGGCTATGTGAGTCGGCTCTCGAAAGTGAACCAGACCTAGAACGACTCTTGCCAGCCGTGGAAGAACGCATTCGAACCTTCGCACCAGATGGTGATTCAACTCGTGTGGGTGAATTGTTCCGGTTAGATGAAACCGTGGAATTAGGAGAACGGGTACGTTCCAACCGCGCCGATCCCCGCTTTGACGATGAATGCTTAGAAGTTCTCGAAGTCTGTGATCGTTCCGAAGAAACAGACCTACGAGATAATGTAGATCGCAGGTCTGGCGTAGAAGAAATATCGGTCATTACCACCCTGGTACGCTCCTGAGAACGTAAACTGGGTGAGGAACCTCCCCTAAAAGCCGTCTCACGTTCTCAGATAAATAGGAATCTGGCGGCGTCCATAAAATCTTCGTCCAGGCGAGGACGGGCGATTGAGAACGGTGAGCAGTGAGGGTGGGGCGATCTAAGCATTGTTTCTTAGCGGGAGATGGACCAGACCCCGCAGAAATAGTCCGAGCCCTATCTGCCAAACGTCTGGCACAAGCACGTTTGTAAGATTTAAACGCCTCATTAGACAGACCTGAACACTTAGGACAGCGTGTGTCCCAGTCACAAGCACCCACACAATCAACACACGATGTGTGAGGGTCCCATGCTGAAAATACTTTATTACAACGGACGCAAAACTTCCGTTTACTGGCCTTAACAGGCTTAACCATTTTGAGCAATTCTCAGACGAAAAATTTTCCACGTCCACTCAGTGGAGCGACAAGAAAGAGAATGAGTATGTGAGGTGATCACGTGGGTGAGGACTGCGCATGCCTCGTGCTGTCATGGACTAGTGAGCACGACTGAGACAGGAAGGCATGCACAGCACGGGGGAGAGGGGCAAGGTAGGTCTTGAGCAAAGTTTTAATTCGTTTCCACTCATGGTCGAATGAAGAGAGAGAGGTGCAAGTCGTGAGATAGGATAAGTTTAAAAATTTGATATTTTATACTTATCCTGACTCATGCTCTTTTGCTTGTCTTCTTTTCTTGCGAACATAGTGGAACACTTGTATCTCCCTAATTGAAGCTCCCTTCAATGCAAAATCACTAATTAGTACTCACCACGAGTTGCCTCCCTTTGCCTTTGCGCGGGAAAGGCGGCGCCACCTTCTGGCCTCATGCTTCACTCTCTCCTGATATAGCGAGCCCAACACTTGAATTTACAGGGAAATCCAAAGTGTTATGTGGGGAGGATGGGAGGGCTTACCTCATGAGTCAGGATAAGTATAAAATATCAATTTTACTCAGAAAATTACATATTTTTCCTTATCCTGACTCATGCTCTTTTGCTTGTAGAATCCTACGGAAACGGAGGTGGGAAAGACCAGAATACTTTGGATTTTATAAAATTAATTAGTGATTTATATATATATATGTAATAACCCCCTTTACGGGAACTTCATAATGGCACTGAATTAGGATAATTCCCGCTACTATAAACCATAAGTTTATCCGCTGCCATAGATGGGGTATTACAATAATAATATACTATGATAATAGCAATAAAGGTATAAAAAGCGACTCCAACATGGAGAAGCTACCCAACTGTACATAAACATCAGTACTGGGCTTAAGGCTAAGTAGACTTAAGCTAAGTATATAAATAGCTCTAAAACTCCGTAGAGTTATAAGCTAGATAATACTGGTATGAAATATACATAATAATCTCGTAAGACTATGTCTTATCGTCTACGAGGGACTGTCAACTGCTGTGCGAGGACCGGGACCGAAATGGTGAATACCTGAGACGTCCTCGGTGGTGATATCTCTCAGATAGTGATTAGCAAACACCATGTCGGATTTCCAAAAGCAGCCCTCCATGATGGTATTTAATGAGCAGTTACCATGTAGAGCGAGTGTGGAAGCCAATGCTCTGATCTCATGCAGATTAGATGCTCTTGGAGGGTCGAGTCCTGCAGCCTTGTAGGCGCGAAGTATGACAGTTCTTATCCATATAGATATGGTGGTACGAGAGACTTCGGTCTGAGTCGTTGCCGATAGAGGGATGAATAATCGTTTGAGATGTCATCGCCTCGTTTTGGAACGTCGTAGATAGATTTTGAGAGCTCTGACTGGGCATAGAGATAGGTCCCGCGTATCTTGAGATCTGAGAATCGAGGAGAGTGCAGGAACATGGAATAATCTGTCTGGTTGCCCTGGCAATTGATTTTTGGCGATGAAATCCCATCGTAGTCCCAAGTGCACTGTGTTTTGATTGTCGTCAAACTGTATCCTCTCATAATCTAGTGCGTGAATTTCTGACATCCTGGCTGCCGTCGCTAGAGATAACAGGAACAAGGTTTTCTGTGAGAGAAATTCAAAGGTTGTTGATTCCAACGGTTCATAAGCCTCACTTGTGAGGTGTTGGAGCACTATATTTAGATCCCAAGCTGGAGCTCGGAACTTCCATTTCTGATCGTCCAATCGGAATGCACGTAGTAAGGCCAGTAACTCTGGCGCCTTGGTTAGCTTGACACCCGCTCTCATAGTTATCACAGAACTAAGCTGCAAGATATGTTGACAATGTCGAGCCTCTTTAAATGTTTATTTTGGCGAGGTAACACAGATAATCAGCCACTTGTGGATGTGTAGCATTTCTCGCTGTAAATCCCTTTTTGCTGCGTAATTTTTCAAACTGTGCCACTTGTCGCCGCATTGTTACGCGGTAGAATAGCGTAAAAGCAAGCGCGACTGCTTTCGCCGCTATGGCTGAATAACCTCTCTTGTTTAAACACACTTTAATACAGTCCATAATGCGAAGTTGGAATGCTTCTGGGTTTCGTACGCTGTTTGGTGTGAGGATGTACTAGTAGATTCGAGCTTTGGTAGCTCTAGTGTTGGTTGTCCGATTTCTTGAATTAGAATGGGAAACCACGTTCTCGCTGGCCAGTAGGGCACGACCAAAATCAGTTGGAGGCTCTGTGTTTGTCTGATTTTCTGTAACACTTGAGGGATTAGCGCTGGCGGCGGAAACGCCTTCCCAGGATATGCTTAGAGCGTCCGTTGCCCACGCTCGTGGATCCGGGACTGGTGATACGAATGTCGTTAGCTGATTGTTGAAGCGAGTGGCGAATAGAGCTACTAGCGGAGCTCCTATTTGCTTGATAATCTGTGCAAAAATTTCTGTATGGAGCATCCATTCTGTCGGTGACGGTAGATGTGGCCGAGAGAGTGCGTCTGCTAGTACATTCTTGGCTCCGGAATGTGACATGCTCTGACATGTAAGTTGAGATCGCCGATTAGATCGAACAGTTGAAAGCATAAAGTCAATAGGTTCAGTGATCTCGCTGAGCCTTGTTTGTTCACATAAAACGCCACTGTTGAGTTGTCGGTATGAATCATCAGATGCTTTTGCAGAATGGTGCTCCAATGAAGTATGGCGCTGATTACCGCTTTCATCTCTAACATGTTTATATGGAGCTTGCTTTCTTGCTGATTCCATAACCCTGAAGCTGTCCGTTGGCTGAGATGAGCTCCCCAACCTTGGAGCTTAACGCTGCGCCTACATAGAGATGGGTTTTGAATTCCGGCTCTGTTAAATAAATGCCTTCGCAGACATTCCACCATAGTAGATGAGGTCTGAGGTGTTTCGGTAGACTGAATGGTTGTAGGTCGTCGAGATGAGCATTGATGAAGACCTGTAACGGACGTAACTGTAGTCTGCCTCTGACTGTCATGTCTTGGGCTGACGTGAGGAGACCCAACAGACTCTGCCAATGTCGTTTTGGTAGCGGAGAGAGTAGGGCTAGTGGAATGGTCTGTTGGATCTTGAGCCATCGGTCTTCTGGTACGATGATACGGTTGAGAGTCGATAAATCGAATGCCTAGAAATTGCAGATCTTGCGTGGGTACTAGGTCCGACTTGAGTAAATTTACTAACCATCCTAGCTGTGTTAGTAGCTTGATGATGTAGTTTAACTGTAGTTTGAGATGCTGTGGATCTTAATCTACTTGTATCCCGTCGTCGAGGTAGAACGCACTGCGTAGCCCTAGACGATGTAGGTAGGTGACGATAGGTTTCGTTACTCTTGTGAATAACCAGGGGCCGGCGATATTCAATGGGAGTACTTTCCATTGGTAATGCAGCCCGTCTAGTGTAAACCGTAGGTATTTCCTGGATTCGGGATGTATCGGGACGTGTAGATACGCATCTTGCAGATCTATACTGGCCATGTAGTCCATGGGACGAATTAAGTGCCGTAATTGAGGTAGATGTATCATGCAAACGCTACGGTTTGGCGAGATAATCTCTGTTGAATGTGCTCATGTTGTAAATGAGTCTGTATTTCTCCTTGGAGTTTTTCTTGGGCACTAGGAAAACTGGGGAGTAGAAGCCTGGTTCGATGTTTACTTGATCTAGTACTTCTATGGCCTGCTTGGTTAGGAGAGATGTAACAGCCTCTCTTAACTTTGGTAGTTGTTGTGCCTGGAAGTCGAACTTGTGAGGGTTGACTGTCAATGGAGGCGTGGCCTGTAGTTGGATTCGATATCCGTGCTGAAGAATGTTGGAGACATATGGGTCTTGTAACATTCCCCAGTTCTCCCAGTGCAGTTGAAGGCGTCCACCCACTTGTGACGGTTGTACTGGAACGGCTGGGGGTGGAAGACTCCAGTCGTTCCGAACCTGTCTTTCATCGTTTATAGTTGCAGGAACCTCTGGGTGCCCTGCCTCTTCCTGATCCTCCTCTGTAGTTGCCATATGGGCGACGAAAAGAATCTTTTCCCCTGGAGCTGGCCATCTTCCTATCCCGTGCTCTCTGTAATCCAGTGAATTTAGATTTCCCTGAATATCTTTGTGAAGTCTGCCTGAAGACGCTGGCTAGCGTGTCCATCGACTTTATCATAAGGACTTCTCTAGAATCCTTAGTGACTTCCTTGGAGACTTTCTCTATTCCTTCGTCAAAGATGGATGGTGAAGACCACGGGCTGTATAGAGTGGAGCTGTAAACTGCTCACCCCAGCTGCAGGAAGCGAGGAGGCCTTGACGACGAAGCTAAAGTTAGCTTGCTGAGACTGATGTGAGATGATCCGTTAGGAACTGCTGGTCCTTCTTCTGCATAAGTAGGGCCGAGTAGATCATTCTATCATCCTCAGATGTCGTGTCTCGAATCTGGTGATAAGAGTCTCATTGATCGCTCTAGATCTATTAAGGCCAAAGAACATTCGCCTTTGTCATGGTTTCTATCTGAACCAGCTTGCGATCGCCAATCTTATAGTTCTTATTCTTGACATCGCTGATCACTTTGTAATTATCATCGATGTCTTGTGCCTTGAGGAAGGGTCCATATTATGGGTTGAGAACTTCTTAGCGTTAAACTGTGGTAGGTGTGGCGCTTGGACTTTAGTGGCTTTATGGAAGGCTGTGTCCAGATTCTGTGGCACCGTAGCAATCGGGTCGATCGGAGGTAGGGTGATGGTGTCTGCATCGTCCTCCTTCATCAGGTAAGTATGCGCCGAATTACCACTCTTGGAAGATGAAGATAGGTCTAGGTTGTTAACCATCCAATAGTGTATCTCAGCGTCTGAGAAAATGATGCCTCCATCATCTTCTACAACGGGATCGCTGATAAGAGGTTGATGCTCTTCTGATGGTGAGCTATATGCTTCTACCGCTGTACAGGGTGATGTTAAAGGAGACCTGACTTGGGACTTCCGTGAAGACTTGTGTGGTGACCTACGAGGAGATCGACTAGTGATCTACGAGGAGATCGGCGAGGTGAACGGCGAGGTGATCGGCATGGAGAATGGCGAGGAGATCGTCTTGGTGAACGGCCTGACGAGCTGCGTCTAAAGGTTGACCTTCGCGGAGATGTATGTGGTGAACGTTGATAGCTTCACGAAGCCCTTGTGGAATCCCTGGATGACCTTCTGGACGAAGATGACTTGGAGCCTGTTACTGGTGCCCTTCGTGAAGACCTTCGCGAAGCTTCATCTGCGTCCGGTCCTGGGGAGCGACGACTTGACCTTCACGAAGGCTTTCGTGAAGTCTGGGGGTCCGAGTCAGAGTCCAGGGATGAGGTGATCTTCCTTCTCGAGCCTTTATGTGAGTGTTGATCATCAGAGTCCGAGGTAGGTGATGATCTAGAAGCCCTTCACGAAGGCTGTACATCTGGGTCCTTCGTCGAGGTGGTCTGTGACTTCCTTCGCGGAGGTGGCTTAGTCGTGGCCGCTACATTGACGGGGGGGTCCCACTGGAATGTCGTCTACGTTGGAGCCTTCGCGAAGGCTCAGGCTCTGGGCTGGTTGTCTCTCCAGTCTGTAACAGTCCTCCATCATCTTCATGATTTGCCGCATCAGGTCGTCTGGGACGGTCTGTGAAGATGTAGTCGGTGCCCTCTCGGCGATGTTAGCGACGGGGCCCTCAGGAAGATCGTCCGACATCAGTGTAGACACATCAGGCTGCATGGCGATCTGTGCTGACGTCACTGTTGCCGACACCGGTCGTCTCTTGTGGCGTAGTAGATCGGGTATGATGATCAGCTGATCATCATACAGGCCCAGTTCAGCAGCGGGAACAATCTCGGCTGAGAACGTTCTTGAAGACTTCGTAGATTTCCCCTTGGAGGTAGACGCTGCCCTGGGGGTACGGAGTCTGCGTTGAGTAGATGTCGAGGCCCTCTTAGACTTTGGCTGCGATGACGGGATGTCTGGGGAAGCAGGACGCTTCTTGGAGACGGCGGACTGAATCCCACGCCCCTCCTCCGAGGGAAACTCTAGCGGAACACCAGACGGGAGGGGGTCGTCCGACAGCAGCTGACTGGCTAGGGGGTCCGATGTATCGGCCATGGCTAAACCTTGTTTGCGTGACCTATCTGCTGCACGTCTCAAGACGCAAAGATGATATTTATTAAATGCAGAATTAGATAGATTAATACAGTAACTGCAACGTGAAGAAAACGCACAAGGCGTAGTACAGCTAGGGCATATTAAATGCGGGTCAGCAGCAGAAAAACGTAATCTACAAATAGTACAGATTTTCATCAACGTCAACTAGCTGAACAATCACGGAATCCCGTGAATAAACAGTAGAAATACGAATAATTATCAATACATATTGATGAAGGATACTAGCTACACCTCTATAGTAAACTATAAGAGGTAACTAACTAAGAATAACCAAAGGATATAGTGTGTAGGGAGACACAGGCGCTCTCACATCCTGCTCACTGGGCGAAGAAGGAGAGAGTGAAGCACGAGGCCAGAAGGTGGCGCCGCCTTTCCCGCGCAAAGGCAAAGGGAGGCAACTCGTGGTGAGTACTAATTAGTGATTTTGCATTGAAGGGAGCTTCAATTAGGGAGATACAAGTGTTCCACTATGTTCGCAAGAAGAAGAAGACAAGCAAAAGAGCATGAGTCAGGATAAGGAAAAATTATTATACAGATGGAATTATTTGATAAGTCCCGGACAGGGCTCAAGCGCTCGCAAAACCATTATGTTGACATATTATAGTCAAATTCCAAGAAATATGACTTGCAATGAACCAAAGTGAAGCATTTATTATAAATGTATCCGTTCTCTGTCAGCTAAAGTTACTTTCAAGGTGTCAAGGGTTGCTGTAATTAACAGTGAGTTGGTCCACAGCCAAAATATTTGAACATGATTTCGTTGAATTTATCTTAAACTACATTGAATGAATCTGAGACGGTTATGTCTTTGTTGACGGGTGTTTCCGACACCCGATGGCCTTGAATGACATGCCAGCTGCATGAAACACACTATCTGCTATGTCGGTCTCAATGAAAGTCTTCTCATCATGTCAGCGTGTATGAATGAAACAGATGGCATATTCACAAGTTTTCTACTCTTGAACTAACAGAGATACTGCTTTTCATGATCGCATGATTGGCAAACCCTCTCAAACTGAAACCTTGTTTTCTTTACCTGAAATGTGCTACTAAACAATGGCTCCACTCATCATCATCATCATCATCATCATCATCGATAGTTACATCACTATGATGAAATATATCAGGAGGTGCTATATTAAGTTCCATTCGGGTATTTCGTATTTACATAAAAGGAAATTCCAATTAACAGTAAAGGTTCTCTGATTACATTGCATGTGATTTCCGACTCTCCATAGAGGAATAAGTAATAAGGTCAACAGCGAATCATCTTGACCAGACATAAGAATAAAAAAACGTGAAAAGGTGGATAAAATTCATAGCCTCAGATGTCACCATGTCATTCAACAAATTACCAAATTTCTGGAGGTCCCCCACGTCCAAATCTACACCAATGGAGGGTTGCACCCTCTT
Source organism: Haliotis rubra (assembly GCF_003918875.1). Lineage (NCBI taxonomy): Eukaryota > Metazoa > Mollusca > Gastropoda > Lepetellida > Haliotidae > Haliotis > Haliotis rubra. The sequence goes on from NW_025766336.1 coordinate 79,499, forward strand.
ATAACCTCCCTGACAGCTATGTGTTTGGCTGGGACTCCGTTGGGGCACTGGTGCCGGGACAAAGGGCCCGCTCATTTCTAACTGAATAGGCCTAGGACCCTAATCACTTAAATTTCAAAATGATCCCTGCTTAGTATCACCTACTCCTTCATTGTGGTATCACCTGGCATCACCTACCGCCTGTCGTGGTATCCTCCTCCTCTTCATCCTCCTCTTCATCCTCCTCTTCGAGTTCCTCCTCATAGTCTGGCTCGGGCTCACCCTCAGATGTGTCCTCCTGTTCATCATCAGCTATATGGCCTGTGGAGATTCCACTGGCCAGCTTTCCACCCTCACACTCCAAGGCGGACAGCTTGTACAGTGCTGCTGTCTGCACCTTCTTCTCACTCTCCAGCCTGCACTCTTCATATGACGGTGGCGACTAGGGGGCAGGACATATACAGGAATCAATTGTCACATAACTGTACATGCATTACAACCTGTTTCCTTTAATGATGTAAATATAATAGCACAACTGACTCAAACATGATCCTGTGCAATAATGTATCTCAGGAGCCAAAACCTATGCATGATACAGGTACAGAGAAAGTATAGAGGGGTTGAAAAAAGCATACCAAGTTCCTCTTAGATATTTTAAAGGTATTTTCATAGGTAGTCCAACTGTATGATTCCTTTGGAATTCTACTAAAGTGAAGCCATCACCCTGCAATTTATGGGACAGATTTTGCTTTCTTTATTAGGAGATTTGAGACGTTTTTGCTGCTTTGATTGTTATTCAGTATTTGGTAGATAGTGGCACACCCCAAGACCCTGCAGTTACAAATCGCTCCACAAAATCAGTTGTATCTCTTCAAAAACAATCTAATTTGTCATGATATGATGATGAACCTGGAGTGTTTCAATTCAGGTCAGGGGTCAGCAGCCTTGGAACCCAGCATACAGAAACCTTTGTCATGCCCAGTTCATTCCTTACAAGATATCTAAACTCGTTCATGAGAGATGGTTACCATACTTATGACTTGTTTATCATCCATATCATCCCATGTATTTTATCAACATTTCCATGGTTGTGGCAGTTGAAAGCCTTCCTGAAGTTGGATCCTCTTCAAGGTTTCCATCTTTTTGAACACTGTTGCCAACCTCTTAACAAGGAAGGATGCGAGCAGAAATATGCCTACTGGCAGTGTATTTCGTTTAAATGCTGTCATAAGCATGGAGAGTATTGTACTCAACACATGCAAACTGTTATGGATATACCATACAGGCCCATACCATATTTAGGCTCAGAATGTTTCAGCCACCTCTTGCACCTCACATAAACTCAATCATTAATTTTATGTGTAGCCACTGGAGAACTAGGAAAACAATTCTGCACACTTTTCTTGCTGTAAGTTCCAGCATCTCACACTTTGGTTAAAATGGCTTTATTTTTTTAGGATAGATTAACATGTAAACACAAACGCATCTCAATGTTGATTAGATGGCTACCTTTCTGGCCTGCTTGTCACCTGTGGCCATCTCCCCGCGGATAGGCTGGGTCCTTCACCTGGTTGTCCAGTCTCTTGTTGGATGGGTAGTATCTGAAGCATCACAACTAGTTACTACTATGGGAGATTTTACCTTTGAAGAGATACATGAGGCTGCTAGCCTAAGTGATGTACAGGTCAATGCAGCAACCCTACTTTAAATGAGCTGTGAAAGGATGTGAAATCAGTATACTTCAAGACATGTTTGTACATGTTTGACAGTAAGACAAATTTAGTAAAATCTAAATATTTTTTATATTTGTATACTTATCCTGCACTACTTACTTCCTGCACTTATTGCTTACGACTCGAAAGGTGGCTGTGCCCGACGATTGATGTTGAAAAGCGTAGACTGCGATCACTTCCTGGTCTCGGGTAAACATCCGTTTGCGCACGCATCACCGGAAGGTGACGTCAGCCACCTCTGATTATTGCCATAAATCCCACAGATGAATACGGAGCGGGGAGGTAGCTGAAAGCGCAGGGTGGGCCCTTATCATAAGTAGTGCAGGATAAGTAAACAAATATAAAAAATATTTAGATTTTACTAAATTTCTAACTAATCCTGCACTACTTACTTCCTGCACATTTATCACACAGGCAGGATGGAGGGTGTGTCATCTGCGGGGATCGCCTCGCAAGGTAAACAAAGACAGCTCGGTCAATGTCATCAAGTGCGCCGCGGTGGTGGAAAAACCGGTGTGGCACCTAAAGCGGACAGTGAGTGACGATCAGGCAGTGGTAATACGAATATATAAGACACGTAGTCTTAAATGGTATATACCACACTATTTTTAAAGCGTTATAAGCTTTAGGGAAATGCAGTAAAAAGCAGTGACTCGAGTTAACCCAAGTGTTACTCCTTAACTGACAGACCCAGTTGTTCCAGAACAACTCTCTTCCCACACGGTGTCGGCGTGCTTCACGGTAAGAAAAAGCATGGTGGAAGGTATCTTCGTTGCACCTGGAAGAATAGTCAACAAGCAGTGACTATCTCTCAGTGGTAATTCGCATATAAGACAGGCAGGCTTAAATGGAAAGACCACGCGATTTTTAAAGCGAGATTAGCTTTAGGGAAATGCAGTAAAAAGTATTAACTTGAGTTTTTCCAAGTGTTACTCCTTTACTGACATACCCAATTGATTCCCTCGGAACAACTCTTTCCCACACGGCGTCATCGTGCTTTCGTGGGAAGAAATATCATGAAGGAAGGCACCTTCGTGGAATCTGGATTCTGGAGTGGGATGAGGATGCACTAGGATGTTTCCACATCTGGCTAGTTGAAGAGGAGCTCTTGACGCTTGAAACCAACCTCTGGTTGGTCATCTGTGACCAACTAAATTTAGTCGAAGTCAAGTTGTTAATTCTTGATTGTGACTAAAACATTTGGAAGCAAGTCCGGAGGAAAGGTATTTTTGCGTGTAGCGCCCCCAGGAAAGACTTAAGCCATCTACTGCCCAGGCTGACCATTCGGAGACGGAGACACATAAACCGGTATCTCTTTGTGTAGCATTAATTCTGTGAAAGCGACTCTGTCAGATCCCAATATAGCGTCCGCTAAGATGTACCCGCACCCAGGAATATGCTGGGTGCTCAGATGGATATGGTGTCAGCTATTACTGGAAACAGACGGAACGTCTGGAAACAGTAACCCGGTCAAACTCTCGTTAAACCCCACAACAATCGTGTTGCCCGTTAGCTATTGCGCCCAGTGACGGATGTGAGGAACACTGCCTTGAGCTTCAAACTGCTTATTGATCTCACGGCCGAAGACCTGAGGTTATCAGATCTTGTAAGTGCATGGGAGCCTCAATTCTGCATGGAGGCGCCAATGCATGGAGGCGCCGACTAAAACGTATGTAGTTTGGAACTCGCTCAGTGAAGGTGACTCCACCTATGAGATCTAAGGTCGAGTCCACTAAAAGGAAAAAAAACAACTGAGATAAGTGAGGCAGGAGGCCGACATGTTGACGAACGTCCACCTGTCATTCCTGGGTGGACACATGCAAATTACGCAATACGGCGGAGAGCCCACGTGAAATCACCAAATTATCACTGTTGCTGCACTAAGCAGGTACTCCGGGTCGAAGGTAAACCTTGGAACCTGGCACATCGTAGAGGCAGAACTACGAAGAGTCGGAACCCATGTGTCCATATGTTGTGACGTATGGACACCCAAGAAATAACCAATTACGTCAGAACGCACTCGTCACCAATGTACGGGTGTTTGGATAATACAAGGGCCTAGTGGATGAGGGAGTGCCCAGTCATGTGGATCTTGAACTTTTTAATTTTTTTGCCCCTGCTTCCGTCATCCTTGAAGGGTCGCAGCTACGTTCATATCCTCTCTTGTTGATGTGAGACTTGTCTCCACGTCTCCTACCACGCACCGGCGCCTGATTCCAAGCCTACCTAACAGTGTGGCGTAGAGGCTATAGTAGGTACTGGATTCATGTGATGAGGGATGTTTGACTTGCAGGAAGGCCGTCAACGCTATCTCCCTGTGAGTAAAGTCACACACTGTTCGATAGACGTCTTTGAACTCGTTATTAAAGATGGCAGTCGAGGACTAGGATTGGTGAAATAGATTCCTCTGAAGCTTTGAATCCTAACCGGAAAATCCTTGACCTCAAATAACACCTGCGTTGGCGAGAACTGCCTGTAAGTGTTCGTCAAGGACAGTGAGGACCATCCACTACCAAGCCATCATGCATATAGAAGAGAGGTGACGATCCTGTACGGATTCATTTCTGTCAGGTCTTGAGAGACAGTGTTAATAGCCGAAGCTAAGTTGAGATAGGAAGGAGCATCCGTGTGGATTCCAAATCAAGGGCCGTCATCCCTTGAGTTTCGTGCCTTTTAAGAAGAAACACTGTCACGCACTTAATTTCCTCATCCACCTGGCCTGCCCTATTGATGAATTCAAGACAAGGGAGTGTGTAAATGCCACGCCGGGTATAGGTACCATATTAGTTCGAGGGCACGATGTGTCTGTCTGCCGACGTAGAGGTCAGCGGAGACAGTGGTGCAACCAACAACTGCCGAACTCTTGAAGATGTGGAGGCGATGATGCAGTATGTTACTTCATATAGATGCTCAATCTGGTATAGGCGCTGGAGTAAGGGAGTGAGTGAGTATGATTTTATAGGCCACTCACTATGATGTTATAGGCGCTAGATCCAGTAGAGCCGCCGTACAGGCGCTGGATCTGGTAGAACGCTGTACCTGGTAGAAAAACGAACAGGCGTTTGAGTGAGTGAGGATGGTTTGATAGGCGCCGTACAGGCGCTGGATCTGGTAGAAACACCGGACAGACGCTGGAGTGAGTGAGTGAGTATGGAGTTGTAGGTGCCATACAAGCACTGGATCTGGTAGAAACGCCGGACAGCCGTTGGAGTGAGTGAGGATGGTTTGATAGGCGCCGTACAGGCGCTGGATCTGGTAGAAACACCGGACAGACGCTGGAGTGAGTGAGTGAGTATGGAGTTGTAGGTGCCATACAAGCACTGGATCTGGTAGAAACGCCGGACAGCCGTTGGAGTGAGTGAGGATGGTTTTATAGGCGCCGTACAGGTGCTGGATCTGGTAGAAATGCCGGACAGACGCTGGAGTGAGTGAGTGAGTATGGAGTTGTAGGAGCCATACAAGCGCTGGATCTGGTAGAAACGCCGGACAGGCGCTGGAGTGAGTGAGTGAGTATGGAGTTGTAGGAGCCATACAAGCGCTGGATCTGGTAGAAACGCCGGACAGGCGCTGGAGGGAGTATGGTTTATAGGCCTCATACAAGCGCTGGATCTGGTAGAAACGCCCGGACAGGCGCTGGAGAGAGTATGGTTTATAGGCGTCATACAAGCGCTGGATCTGGTAGAAACACCTGAGAGGCACTGGAGGGGGTATGGTTTATAGGCGTCATACAAGCGCTGGATCTGGTAGAAACGCCGGACAGGCGCTGGAGGGAGTAAGTATGGCTTTACAAGCTCCGTACAGGCGCTGGATCAGGTAGATGCACCATACATTCCCTGTACACAGGAACGACGTTGGAATAGGTTTTGGTGTTGCGACGGAGGCGCCAACACCGACTGCAGAACGCCGAGGTCGTAGTCGATGTGGTAGAAGCACCGTATAGGCGCTGCAGTGATGAACAGCAAAGGCGCTGTTGTACCAGACTGCCCTGCTAACTAGGTCAAGTCAAATGGGAGTCGAAACATCCAGTGACTGCTGAGCGTGCGGTGCATGCATCTGAGGCGTTAGGAGTAAGACGTCTGCCAAAGACACGCTGGAAACAGCAACCTGGAGAAAGGAGACGGAGCGCCAGACGCCCTAGAGCTAGACTAGGAGGACATCAGTGTTGTGGCAAGTATCTGGATGCTTGTCACAGGCGGCGTCGGTGTTGGACCTGGCGCTTCAAAAAAAGGTGTTATATTAATTAAGTTAGCGCAACTAGCACATTACAAAAACGGGGAAAAGTGCAATTCACACAGTGTGAAACCCCGCCTTACAAACTATACAGCGTGTGCCGTATAGAAACTGCAACATAGCAGAAAACCCCAGCAAACATGCGGTGAAAAACATTACAATAGTAATGGGGAACACACGGTGAAATAATATTACAGTAACGGGGTAGAACAGCATAAATGAGAAAAACGTCTCACAAAATACTGACATAAACTGGAGACCAGAATTAAGGCTTAATAATAATATACGATGATAGTATAACATATAAGCATGAGCCAAGAACAAGCCACTACGAATACATTGAAGCCATGTGTTCTGAAAGTCGAAGAGACCAATAATAGTGATGAAACTACCGTGTTTATCACAAACACCATCACTACGAAAAACGAAACAGAAAGGTAATACCTACACACTCTGAAGAACAAAGGAAAGTACCCAAAAGACAGTTTATCATAGGATCATAGGATACAAAACAGTTGAGCTGGCAAACCACACGTCTTGCGAGGCGTGCGAAAAGCAATAATCAGAGGTGGCTGACGTCACCTTCCGGTGATGCGTTACGCAGACGGATGTTTACCCAAGACCAGGAAGTGATCGCAGTCTACACTTTTCGACATCAATCGTCTGGCACAGCCACGTTTGGAGTCGTAAGCAATAAGTGCAGGAAGTAAATAGTGCAGGATTAGTTAAAAATATGTTATTACTGAAACATGACCACCCTTGTGTGACGGCACAAGTGGTAGTTTCTTTAGTGTAGTGCACATTTCTTTTTTCAAAAGACACAACATTATACATGCCATGATGAAATTTGTTATTTCTTCCAATGCACATCAGAAATACCATGTCAGTGAGTCCGACATTCAATACATACTTCAGTCATACTTCAATTACACTGTTTGATAATAGAAAGGGTTTACTGTATATTTGGACTGGTGTATTTAAAGGCCGCAGCACAAATTTAAGAACTTCCCATGGGTTTCCAATTAGTCTCCCATTGGCTACTCCTCAGAAGTGAAGATCGTATTTACCCAAAAGTGACAGGACTGTAACGGCTATGGGTGTCTGGCAAGAGCCTGGCGATGTCAAAGATTAACCTTGGAATTTACTAGTAGAATAAACATGTGCCTTATAGTAAATGTCCACAAACCCTTTAACTACATGTTTTGATAACTAAAGAGACTCATTTGATTAGCAAATCATAATAAATTTCACATTTTATGCATTGTCTCAAAAAAATCTTCAGCATGGTGAAATCAGCATGAAATAAGTCTACAACCCAAACCCTACTCAGCATGGGGTCAGGGGAGTGGGGAGGGGGTCATTTTCACAGCCTGCCTGAAATATGAAACCCTGAATGAAACTTTCCCCCCACTGACAGGCTTGTTTCTGTGGAAAAGCACCTCCTCTGGCCACCTGACTAATACAGTGGGATATTCAAATCTGGATTTAAAAAATCAAAATGTATATTTTGTAGACTGTCTATATTCATACTTTTCGCAGTGAGCCTTCATAACATACTTTTTAATACTATTATATATGACTTAATATCATTATGAACCGATAAGTCAATATTGTGATATTTCATGGAATGTACTTGAATACTGCTTTGCTTAGCATCTAAAGACAGCTTTGGCCAAGCAATGTGGCCAAACCCCCATGTGTGTATAGGTTTGAACCCTGGCCTTTAATCAAATGCATTCATTTTATTCAAACTTTCATTCAATACTGTTAACAGTAAATTCAGCAAAATAGTGAATGAAAATATCAGCAGTGCATTACCTCACTGGTTTGAGATATGATTCTTCTGATGATTGCATCACAAATGTTTGGTATATTTTATTTGCTTTGTTTTAACTGAATCACAGGTTGATTAAGAGGAAACATGCACAGCTGATTGAAATTCCAGCTTAGTTTACGATACAATACACATGGCAATCGTACCTTCTGCATACAAAAGTATGCCTTGAAGAAGAGGAATTATGATTTAAATGGTAAACCATTATGTCTTGTTATCTTTTGTCAGAAATTTCATATGATGCAGCTTTTGTCAAATGTTTTCCCCCCAAACAATGGGGATTGTACATTGTGCTTGAGTGCACACTATACTCAAGAAAATACAGTATCTGACTCCCACATAAATGTCTGAATGACATTACAAGATTCAGGAAAACACACTTTAATTACTATAACAGATAAACATCCAATGGAGCATACCTAACATCAGGTAGCGGGGGTTTCTTGGGAGATCCTCTCTTCTTGTCTGTTTCGAGCTTGTTGTCTGACATGACAACCTCTGGAGTGACCCTTCCCTTCTGTCCATCTTCCTCCTCCTCCTCTTTTTTAGCTGGCGGCTGCTTCTCATTGATGTCCCCTACCTCCTTGTCAGGATCCATCTCTTTCTGATATTCAATAGGGGTCATTTCGGTGATCCTGTAGAACATGACACAATAACACAATCTTGTACTGAACAATGCTGTAGCTTCATGACAAGCAGTGATCTTAACAACACATAATGATACAGCCATACAACAATGTCTTCTGCAACATTATGGCAAACAATGCTGCTGCTGTCTCATGACAAACATTGACCCAGCTGTATGACAAGCAATGACCAGCTGTATGACAAGCAATGACCAGCTGTACGACAAGCAATGACCAGCTATAAGACAAGTATGACAAGCTATGACAAGCAATGACAAGCTGTATGACAAGTATGACAAGCAATGACCAGCTGTATGACAAGCAATGACCAGCTGTATGACAAGCAATGACCAGCTGTATGGCAAGTATGACCAGCTGTAAGACAAGTATGACAAGCAATGACCAGCTGTAAGACAAGTATGACAAGCAATGACCAGCTGTAAGACAAGTATGACAAGCAATGACAAGCTGTATGACAAGTAGTTCAAGCAATGACCAGCTGTATGACAAGGAATGACCCAGCTGTATGACAAGGAATGACCAGCTGTATGACAAGTATGACCAGCTGTAAGACAAGTATGACAAGCTGTATGACAAGGAATGACAAGCTGTATGACAAGGAATGACCCAGCTGTATGACAAGGAATGACCAGCTGTATGACAAGTATGACAAGCAATGACCCAGCTGTATGACAAGCAATGACCAGCTGTATGACAAGCAATGACAGTGATTTTGAAGCCTATAAAAATCAGTAGGACAAATGTCCTGAGTGGGTGTCTGGCGATAGGCCATTGACCTAAAGCTCTTTTTGACATTTTTTAAATCCCAATGCCATCATATAACTAAATTGTTAATGACATTTAATGTTGCAACTTGGATTCTAGATATACAGCAAAATTAAAAGATCTAATACCACTGTTGATAAATATGAAATTTATTTTTCTAATATTTTTAAAATAATACAACTACAACTTAAATAAATTGATTTTTTAATGAAAATGCAAGCGTTTATAATGTCCAGAAATATCACAAAAGAAGCAAAAACTATGGCAATTTTTTTCCATTTGTGACATGTCATAACATCCCCGTGCCTTTTTCTTTTATATTTTCATTTTTACGTAATCAGAAAATTATTATATAAAGATTTCTTAAATAATATGTATGGTCGCCTATTTCCCGATATCAGTGGCTTTCCGCTCGGTAACATGACACAACAACGGAAAATACCTCCGTTTTCGAAGCTTTGCATGAATAACATGCGAGGCGAATCGTTTGATGGCGGGTATCGTTCGAAAGCTCTGAACATCAACAATATCACTATACCCTTGCTGAGAGTATTTTCACAGTTGTAAGAAGCGATTTTATTGGATAAAGATTGGTTTCTAATGACGCTTTTTCGCCACAGTCTGCTATAAGGGTCGTGATTGGTCAAAATCAGACACGTGACATGAGGCAACCAATCATATTACGGCAATGGATACCGTCCTCGTAAACGAAATTTTTTATATTTAGACAAAAGTTTTTAGTAAAATAATGCTATTCAGAACATATTAAGCACGAAATCGCTATCTCTACGTAAATTATGAAACTTATTGGACGTATCGTGCTAGGTTATGACCTGTGACAAAAATGCTTCATGCATATATTTTTGCATTAAACATCGTGTCGAAGCGTGAAGATTGAGGCGGCGAAAGCCGAGACTTGCATTACATGATCGCACAAAAAGATGGAAATAGTAATTTTATATGTACGTCTTATGAATGCTATTGTTGATTTTATTCATTAGTTTATTCAATTTATTTAATGATTTCCTTGAAACATTGTTACATGCGGGTGGGGTCGGGAAACCCCGTTTCTGATTGTCCAATGCTTAAAATAGCAGCCAATCGCTCAATCCATTTGGTAGCTTAGTGTGATAAAAATGGATGCGTAAATACATACACGCCGCGGAAACATGATCAAGATTTCGTGGTTAGTTTTTGATGAATTTGTAAATGATAATGTTCGTAATTTATAAGGTCCAATATGTGAAAATAACATCGAAATTATCGATTGGCCCGAGTGTCCTAATTAGTAAGAAAGTAGTCGGTCATTTGAAAATGTTATCGGACTATGACCGAAGGCCGATGACAATCTGAAACCCTGAATGACCAGCTGTAAGACAAGCAATGACCAGCTGTATGAAAAGCAATGACCAGCTGTATGACAAGCAATGACCAGCTGTAAGACAAGCAATGACCAGCTGTAAGACAAGCAATGACCAGCTGTATGAAAAGCAATGACCAGCTGTAAGACAAGCAATGACCAGCTGTATGACAAGCAATGACCAGCTGTAAGACAAGCAATGACCCAGCTGTAAGACAAGCAATGACCAGCTGTAAGACAAGCAATGACCAGCTGTATGAAAAGCAATGACCAGCTGTAAGACAAGCAATGACCAGCTGTATGAAAAGCAATGACCAGCTGTAAGACAAGACCAGCTGTATGAAGCAATGACCAGCTGTATGACAAGCAATGACCAGCTGTATGACAAGCAATGACCAGCTGTATGAAAAAGCAATGACCAGCTGTAAGACAAGCAATGACCAGCTGTATGAAAAGAATGACCAGCTGTAACAAGCAATGAAATGACCAGCTGTATGACAAGCAATGACCAGCTGTAAGACAAGCAATGACCAGCTGTATGACAAGCAATGACCAGCTGTAAGACAAGCAATGACCAGCTGTATGAAAAGCAATGACCAGCTGTAAGACAAGCAATGACCAGCTGTATGACAAGCAATGACCAGCTGTAAGACAAGCAATGACCAGCTGTAAGACAAGCAATGACCAGCTGTAAGACAAGCAATGACCCAGCTGTAAGACAAGCAATGACCCAGCTGTATGAAAAGCAATGACCCAGCTATATGACAAGCAATGACCAGCTGTAAGACAAGCAATGACCCAGCTGTAAGACAAGCAATGACCCAGCTGTATGAAAAGCAATGACCCAGCTATATGACAAGCAATGACCAGCTTTCATTCATTAAAACTGTTTACAGCAACAATGGAGAAAATGTGTGTGAAATGGCATCACCTCATTCATACGGGTACCACTTCTGCTTACTATGTTCATGAGGGTCAGCTTTTCACGCCTACCGCAATAGCACCAATTTCACATTATTCTCAGCAACCATGAACTGATTAAAGCCTCATCATCCATGGACCCTTAGACCCACGTTATTGACTCACTGACTCAATCAAAGTGGCACGTGCTGCAGGAAGTTAAAGGTGACTCAGCCAGTCTCATATCCAGGCACGTAACCCAAAGTGCTAAGCCTATGTTAATTATCATGTTAAAAATGTTTGTAGAAAACATGCATAATACTACTACAATAGCAATATATACTATCTCTGTTAAATTTAACTGCTTGAGAAATAAATTATTCTGGTTATGGAATACAATTCTTTTGTATTATAATATTGGATTGTTTTCAACTGAATCACTAGTAGAATTGAGCAAAACATGTGTACACAGCTCATTGCTATTTCCGGCTTAGTTGAATAACAAGTACCTACCACTTCACAAAGATTTGAGCTCATCTCATTACAAGCTATATCAGAGCAATAAACATTTAACGACCCCCAAAAAGAGAAAGTGGCCTTCTCAAGCTAAAACATACATTGTATTTGTTTCACACAGGAGAATTACATTTCAGAGTGAACTTTGAAAGCTCTTGAATGAATGTGAAAAGCTTTTGAATGAATCTGAAAACTTAATAAAAGAAAATCCTGAAAGTGCCAAGATTGTGTATCAGTACTTCCCAAGGACTGTGGAAAGTCTCTAAATGTTCAACCAACTGAAACGAGAGATAGACAATGATTTAGAACAATGACAATGATCAATCAAACAGACTGTAACTGCCTCATGACTACTGTGTTGTGTTTATTTGTTTAATTTATTTATCTGTCATATGTCATCAACAGAGTCACATTCGACAAGATCTGATTTGTGTATTGTTTTGTTAACATTTCTGGAACATAGTGGTGATTTCACTACAGTAACTGTTGATGTGATGTAAGTGACTTTTCATCATACTTGGCTACTGTGAGCTGTGAGCTCCTAGGTTCCAGTGATACTTTAGTTCTTCTCTCTAGTCATAAAATGATAGTTTTCTTCATTCAAAATGACAAAGATTATGGTTATTTCTTTCCATGTTACTAAACAATGTAATGTTTGGCTCTTGTCAATTTTCTGCATTATGATTATATCTCATATATATACGTAACCGAAATGGACCGAGCCGAAGGCCTTGTACTGCAATATGTACCGTACCATGGTTAGAGCATACAGTATAACCCCATACCAGTTGCATGACAAAAAATGATTGAGATATATGACAATGATTCAGTTGCATGACAATGTCATAGCTTTATGACAAATAATAATCCAGTTGTATGGCAATGATCCAGTTGTATGACCAACAATGATCCAGTTGTATGACCAACAATGATCCAATTTGTAAGACCAACAATGATCCAGTTGTATGACCAACAATGATCCAATTTGTAAGACCAACAATGATCCAGTTGTATGACCAACAATGATCCAGTTGTATGACCAACAATGATCCAATTTGTAAGACCAACAATGATCCAGTTGTATGACCAACAATGATCCAGTTGTATGACCAACAATGATCCAATTTGTAAGACCAACAATGATCCAGTTGTAAGACCAACAATGATACAGATGTAAGACAATGAACCAGTTGTATGACCAACAATGATCCAATTTGTAAGACCAACAATGATCCAGTTGTATGACCAACAATGATCCAGTTGTATGACTAACAATGATCCAATTTGTAAGACCAACAATGATCCAATTTGTAAGACCAACAATGATCCAGTTGTATCACCAACAATGATCCAGTTGTATGACCAACAATGATCCAATTTGTAAGACCAACAATGATCCAGTAGTATCACCAACAATGATCCAGTTGTATCACCAACAATGATCCAGTTGTATCACCAACAATGATCCAGTTGTATCACCAACAATGATCCAGTTGTAAGACCAACAATGATACAGATGTAAGACAATGAACCAGTTGTATGACCAACAATGATCCAATTTGTAAGACCAACAATGATCCAGTTGTAAGACCAACAATGATCCAGTTGTATCACCAACAATGATCCAGTTGTAAGACCAACAATGATCCAGTTGTATGACAATGACCCAGTTGTATCACCAACAATGATCCAGTTGTATGACAATAAACCAGTTGTATGACCAACAATGATCCAGTTGTATCACCAACAATGATCAAGTTGTATGACAATGACCCAGTTGTATCACCAACAATGATCCAGTTGTATGACAATAAACCAGTTGTATGACCAACAATGATCCAGTTGTATGACAATGACCCAGTTGTATCACCAACAATGATCCACTTGTATGACAAACAATGATACAGTTGAATGAATAACAATGATCCAGTTGTATGACCAACAATGATCCAGTTGTATGACCAACAATGATCCAGTAGTATAAAAATGACTCAGTTGTATGACCAACAATGATCTAGTTGTATGGCCAACAATGATCCAGTTGTATGACAATGACCCAGTTGTATGACCAACAATGATCCAGTTGTTTGACAATGAACAGATGTATGACCAACAATGATCCAGTTGTATGACCAACAATGATCCAGTTGTATTACAATGACCCAGTTGTATCACCAACAATGATCCAGTTGTATGACAGAGACCCAGTTGTATGACCAACAATGATCCAGTTGTATGAAAATGACCCAGTTGTATGACCAACAATATTCCAGTTGTATGAGCAACAATATTCCAGTTGAATGACCAACAATGATCCAGTTGTATGACCAACAATGATCCAGTTGTGTGACCAAAAATGATCCAGTTGAAGGACCAACAATGATCCAGTTGTAGGACAATGACCAAGTTGCATCACCAACAATGATGCAGTTGTATGACAATGAACCAGATGTATCACCAACAATGATCCAGTTGTATGGCCAACAATGATCCAGTTGTATGACCAACAATGATCCAGTTGTATGACAATGATCCAGTTGAATGACCTACAATCATCCAGTTGTATGACCAACAATCATCCAGTTGTATCACCAACAAAGATCCAGTTGTATGACAATGAACCAGTTGTATGACCAACAATGCTCCAGTTGTATGACAAACAATGATCCAGTTGTATGACCAACAATGATCCAGTTGTATGACAATCATACAGTTGAATGACCAGCAACGATCCGGTTGAATGACCAGCAATGATCTAGTTGTATGACCAACAATTACTCAGTTGTATGACAATGAACCAGATGTATGACCAACAATGATCCAGTTGCATTACAATGATCTAGTTGCATGACCAACAATGATCCAGTTGCATGACAAACAATGACCAACAATGATCCAGTTGTATGACCAACAATGATCCAGTTGAATGACCAACAATGATCCAGTTGTATGACCAACAATGATCTAGTTGTATAGCAATGACCCAGTTGTGACCAACAATGATCTAGTTGTATAGCAATGACCCAGTTGTGTGACCAACAATGATCGAGTTGTATGACCAACAATGATCCAGTTGTATGACCAACAATGATCCAGTTGTATGACCAAGAACGATCCAGTTGTCTGACCAAGAACGATCCAGTTGTATGACCAAGAATGATCCAGTTGTGTGACCAACAATGATCAAGTTGTATGGCCAACAATGATCCAGTTGCGTGACCAAGAATGATCCAGTTGTATTGCCAACAATGATCCAGTTGTAAGACCAACAATGATCCAGTTGTATGAGAATGACCAAGTTGTATCACCAACAATGATCAAGTTGTATGGCCAAGAACGATTCAGTTGTATGACCAACAATGATCCAGTTGTTTGACCAACAATGATCAAGTTGTATGACCAACAATGATCCAGTTGTATGGCCAAGAACGATTCAGTTGTATGACCAACAATGATCCAGTTGTATGACAATGACCCAGTTGTATCACCAACAATGATCAAGTTGTATAGCAATGACCCAGTTGTGTGACCAACAATGATCGAGTTGTATGACCAACAATGATCCAGTTGTATGACCAACATTGATCCAGTTGTATAACCAAGAATGATCCAGTTGTATGATCAAGAACGATCAAGTTGTATGACCAACAATGATCCAGTTGTGTGACCAAGAATTATCCAGTTGTGTGACCAAGAATGATCCAGTTGTGTGACCAAGAATGATCCAGTTGTGTGACCAAGAATGATCCAGTTGTATGGCCAAGAACGATTCAGTTGTATGACCAACAATGATCCAGTTGTATGACCAACAATGATCAAGTATGACCAAGAATGATCCAGTTGTATGGCCAAGAACGATTCAGTTTTATGACCAACAACGATCTAGTTGTATGACCAAGAATGATCCAGTTGTAAGACCAAGAATGATCCAGTGGTATGACCAAGAATGATCCAGTTGTGTGACCAAGAATGATCCAGTTGTGTGACCAAGAATGATCCAGTTGTATGACCAACAATGATCCAGTTGTATGACCAACAATGATCCAGTTGTATGACCAACAATGAACCAGTTGTATGACCAACAATGATCTAGTTGTATGACAATGACCCAGTTGTATGACCAACAATGATCTAGTTGTATGACCAACAATGATCCAATTTTATGACCAACAATGATCTAGTTGTATGACCAACAATGATCCAGTTTTATGACCAACAATGATCCAGTTGAATGACCAACAATGAACCAGCTGCATGACCATGGCAATGATAGAGCTGTATGACAATGACTGAGATGTTTAATAACAGTTATCCGGACATATTAATGATACATAATACTCTAACATTTGACAATCCATAATCCAGTCTTATTTTAAAGATGAACAAGCCTTGTCACTAAGGTTACATAATTCCCTGCCGCAAATTATCAAATCAAACTTAAAAAGTAATGAAACTGAAGGTCGTAGTTTAAGATGAAGTTAAATGTCAACAAAAACATGACCAGTCAACCTCTTGATATCTTGCTCTGTTGTTCAAACACACACATATTTTCAAGACTCACTTTGACCTTGACATGAATGTCATGGTGTATGAAATAAAATATTAATAATAATAATGGATTTGTATTGCGCTTTATCCATACTTGGATATTATGCTCAAAGCGCAAATATGCAAAAATAGTAATAAAGAAATTGCTTATAAAAAACATTCAAGAGAAGTCTTCAAAGTCTATGAAGAAAATTGACTGGGCCCTACATCTTCCCTAAATGAAGCTTGGTGTTACATCTGAAGAAAATCCAGTGAATGGGTCTTGAGGTATCTTGCTGACAAGCTTAACATGCTGGGTTAAAATGCTGAAATCTTCAAAGTGTCGATGTAACCTTGAAAATTAGGTGAAGGTAACAAAATCGACTGGGCCCTGCACCTTCCCCTAGTTGAAGCACGGTGTCGAATATGAAGAAAATCAAGTGAATAGTTCTTGAGATATCTCGCTGACAAGGGTAAAACATTGAAGTCCCCTTGTGACCTTGAAATGAAGGTCAAGGTCACCAAACCTGACTGGACCTTATGCATACTGTGAAGAAACTTGGTACCAAATATGAAAAGAATATAGTCACCAATTCTTAAGATATTCCAATTCGTAGATATGGACAGAGCCTAATACTGTATCCCCCGCATCGCGCTCAACGTGCGGTGGGTAATAAAAAGCAACACATGCTTTAGCAGACAATATTCTAGCTTGGCAAACACAACTGCAACCTATTGACAACATCAATCCAGCCTAAAGACAAACTAAACTAGAATGAAAAAGTTACAGTTGGTCATTATTATTTGCAATTACATTTGCTAACCAGAATAACAGTTACTGAACATAAAATTCAAAGTATAGAAAAAATGATCCAACAATGGCCAATAATGTAAATAATTCTAAAAAAAAAGAAACTCTATTACATCACTGACAGAATACTGTATTTAAAGTTTTACATTTTCAACCAACATCCCAGCATCATGTGTTACTATAACTATAACATAGTCCTTGTGTTGTGTTAGCCATGGCCCAGGGCTACTTTTGACATCTCATCCGAACACACCCCCAGCCTTGAATGCGCACCGGAAGCATGTGACCAAGCTGGTGACTCGTCAGTCTCTCATTTTATTCTATGATAAATATGCTTGAGCTTTGCAAAAATAAAAACCTGAATCTTACCAACAAGTGTTCCTTAAAACACTTTGCTGACAGCTTCCAGGAACTGGTCATAGCACAACTAGTTTTTTTGCACACATCAGTGAAACATAGTCCACCCTAGTGACCAAGATATCATCATAAACAATTGAGAAACCTGGGCATCTGTTGCAATGCAAAGGATGGCTTTAACAATAGGGTTGGTTACTCAGCAATATTCCACCTGTATGGCAGCAGTCTGGACCAGACAATCCAGTGATTAACATATCATCAGCATTGATCTATGCAATTGGGATACAATGACATGTGTCAACCAAGTCGGTGAGCCTGACCACTTGATCCCGTTAGTTGCCTCTTACAAGAACTTACTGAAGACCAAATCTAACCCGGATCTTCATGGGGTCTAACAATATAGTGGTGAGTAGAGGAGCACCATGTACTTACTGTGACCCCTTCTGTATCTTCTTGGAGCTGTCCATGGTATAAACTGTGTTCACAGGTGGCACCATGTGGAGAGGAGGACCTCCTGACAAACAGAAACAACAGCATTATTCACAAACGATACAAAGTGAATTCTTGCATTCTTGAATGCTGAAACCTTCAAAAGAAATACCTCTTATATCATCTTGTCATCTTATGAGTACCTATTATAGGGCCAGTATGTCGTAAGTTCTGTCTGTTTTTACATCATGCTGAAAAAACTTTGTGATTTTATGCCCGATTCAATTTTCAATAGATCTTTACACATCGGAACTGAAGTGCTGAGCAAACTAAACTGGATTCTATCATATTTTTGATTTGATGCAAATGAAGGTGAACCATAGTTTGGTTTAAGGAAATGAAACCTACTTGTACCCAGTGTAAACTAAGGTAATAACCTTGTTGCACCAGACAAAAACAGGCTGCATGTCACTCAGGACATCATTATTACAATCAGTCACTGTCGTTGTTGTCATCAGAGTCACTACTCCTAGAGGGTTCCTAATCATTCTGTTTTCAATTTGAAGTCTGTGTTCTTTGAACATAATACTAGCATGCATGCCAGCCTGACTAATCCTAAACACATCATGTAAACAAGTGCTATATCCAACTAGTAAAACCAAATGATCACCATTCCTGTTCACAAAGTATTAAAGAATGTTTTTCTCCTTTAGTAGTTTGAAAAGTGCTAAAGTTACAACAGCAAAACAAAATCATTAAGTCTATTCTCAACATTCTGAAAAGACCTCACAGAATTTGCCTATGTGCAGAATCTGCAGCAGCAGTAAATAGAGATGCATGTTGAGAGCCACCTCACCTTCTCCTGGTAAAGGAGCACATTGGCCATTTAGTGCTTCTATCAAGGTGACTGCCTCGTAACCTGGGGGAACACCTTCCTGACTCACTGGGTTCTCTTCAGGCTCTCCCTGCAATATCAACAACAATTCACCTGTGTTGTGAGGTGTCGACTTTCATTTACGTTTTCTCTGACACGTTTTGATTCCAAATAACTGATGTGGTGAGTTGAGTACTATAACGCCCTTACCTGGTGATGAAGTACTGGCGCCTTCTTCCTCATGGCCCGTACCTGCAGCAGTGCCCGGAACTTCACTCGACAGATGGGGCACATACTGGCCTGATAGCGCAGGGAGTCGGCACAGGCGCTGCACAGACACAAATGTCGACACGGCAGGATTAGTGTGTCTCGCATGTCAGACATACAGATGACACATTCCGCCCCGCTGTCTTCCAAGTCATCTTCAGGATCCAGCTGAAACCATGTCCTTGTGAAACAGACTCAGAGACAGATATAGCCTTGTACTATGGGTGTGTTTACTCGATAGCCAAGACACACACCACTGGCTAATAGAGAAAAACACAAAGGGAATTGATTTCAGGTTCACTGGTTAGATATCACAAGTAAGGTCATATGGGCAACTGATTGGGGACATATCAAGTTACAAAAATGCTACTTTGTAGTTAGTGTCAATACAGCAGTATAATTAGATACATATTTATAGAAATGCAGTGGTGTTTTAAATGAAATATACATGTAAAATTAACTTTTATGCCAAATTGAATGAGAAAATACGAGATGAGCTCTCCAGAGACATAAACTAAGTTCTTTCACCATGTCGGCTAGCTGGGCAATCATAATTGAGGTGAGGCTTATTTCAACATTATTTGCGGAATATGTATAGTATGAACAAGTAATCCGGATACGTTGGAAGCTTTTATACAAGAAGAAGACAAAGTCATCAATATCTCCCACAATGGTAAAATACTCGTCATGAATATGTCAACTAGTTATGACTATGACAAATGTACGGTTTGATGTACCTTAGTAATGCTGATACCCTAAATAGAGTGGTACTGTTGATTTATGTTATTAGGTTCTTGGACACCCATAAAGTGGAAAGAGAGTATTGAAAGGTTTCACGTTCTCCCCCAGAGCGGATCTCCCCAGAATTCAGTCACTACCACCAAATTCAGTCAAAGTCAAACTTGTTGCCACAGAAATGCAAAAAGATATTTTATCCAGAAATCCAAAACTATCAAAAAACCAGTTCACCACCAGACCTATTGTGCTAAGTTAATAAAATAAACGGTTTTAATGTTCTGTTCTGGAAAAGAGCACCAAGGCCAATTTCAGTCCAAATCAAACTTGTTGCTGTGCACGCACATGCACACATGCCTTGAAAGCCCTCTAATTCTAGGTACAGAAAACTCGCCTTATACGCGACAATTTGCAGTACACAATGAATTGATCCATTTCCCTTCATGAATCACTAAACAACCAACAGACCAAACAAACTGCACTGGACTACATGCTATCTGCAAAAGATCCCTCCATTAGCATTGCACTAATAGACACAGATGGAAACAAATTTGGAATTGCACATCTCTGTGTGTCGCCAGAAACAAATATCCATTTTACAATGACCAATACCCAGAATTGACAGAATCGCTTACTTTTGACCTCTCCATATTCTTGTTCTCAATGCCGTAAATTTCCTGAAGTAAGTAGGCAAGTCCATCAACAAACTGTTTCTGTTTGAGAGGCTTGATGTTGTATCCGCCCTCTACTCCCTTCTCCAGCATGGCGTAAGTAATGTGGGAGTGTCCCATGTTTTCTGTAACATAGAAGTACACACATTCAACAAACTGCATGCCTTGTAACATTGGGGCGGCACATGTAACAACAAACAGCATGTCCCATTACACAGGGACACACATGTAACAACAAACAGCATGTCCCATTACACAGGGACACACATGTAACAACAAACAGCATGTCCCATTACACAGGGACACACATGTAACAACAAACAGCATGTCCCATTACACAGGGACACACATGTAACAACAAACAGCATGTCCCATTACACAGGGACACACATGTAACAACAAACAGCATGTCCCATTACACAGGGACACACATGTAACAACAAACAGCATGTCCCATTACACAGGGACACACATGTAACAACAAACAGCATGTCCCATTACACAGGGACACACATGTAACAACAAACAGCATGTCCCATTACACAGGGACACACATGTAACAACAAACAGCATGTTCTGCTGGATGCGTAGTCATTGCTTGTCAACAAGAGAACATAGTGTATCAGTGAACAGCATCCGATTTCTGCTTCAGTGTGTCACTCTAAAGTTGAAAATGTCTTAAGACCCAAAAGTTAATATATCAGATTTGTGGCTCAATACCAGACAATGTCAATAACTAAGTGATGCACCTCCTCACAGCACATCTGGCCCGTGGGTTGTTACCCCTGTCACCAATACTGCACAAGACTCACCTTCCTCCTCTACTGTACACTGAATAACAACTGGGATGGCATCTTTGTCCACACCAAACACCCACTGAAACAGCATAAAGCTCAGGTATCACAATGATACACTGACACAACAGGACACTATAATAAAACCATGGCACTGCTGCTAATTGAAAACATTCACATTGTGCAAAGATGTCACATGTCCAAGACACAATAACCGTGGAAGCTGTCAAACGGGGAGTTGTCCAATCCGATAAGTTGTCAACACCGGCATAAAATCTCTGTCCCGTCCGTGGCTAGTACATTTATCATCATTCGAAAGCTCTTCAATCCGGCAGCTGTCAATTCCAGATCTCAGCATGAAATGAGCTGTTTAATCTTAGTTCAGTTCCAGAGAAGTAGCCCTCCATGACAATGAGAGACTTCCTCAAAATGTGCACGGAAATGAAGCACTTCGCTTAGTCTAGCGAGACACGCTTGCTGATCCACATTGAGAACTTAGAAAAAAGTGTCGCCGAGAAAATCACTCTTGAATCGTCAATTGAGAAGAAACAAACCAAAATGTCTGATTTTTATTCAAATGTGTTGATTTATCATATTTATGTTATTAAGTGAATAAATGTGAATATGAGCTCAGGTCTAGTCGTACGTAACCGTGTCAGCTCTACAATCTGGCACACTGTCTAAACCGGATTATTTCTTCAGTCCTAATGAGTGCCAGTTTGGACAGCTTCCACTGTTCTGGAAATAATATTGCATCAGGTTCTAGTCAATATCTTATTACCTTCAGATCATTGTGCTCACTACTGCTAGAAATAGATCTGAGGACATTACAGATCCCATTACACGATGCTTTGTACAGTACATATGTATTGTCATTAGCATATGGTCCTTACCTCCTCATCACTGAACTTGCTGGGGTCAATGATGTGATCAGCCTGACTGAAGATTTGTCCTGCCCCCTTCTTGTAGTGGTATGTCTGTGAGCTGAGTGCTGGATCCTTGGGGTGGTACCTGTGAGAGAACAGCTAACATCAACATCAGTTGTAACAAAGAAAACCTAATACAACACAGAAGAAACTGGCTCCTTGAGGTTCTGCTATCATATTAATATCTGAGTACCTTTCATACGCTATGTCATGACAGAACTTATCACACATGCAAGGTCCAGACAGGGGTGACTTGTGCTTTAAGGAAGTTACCAAAACTAACATTCACATGGAGCCATGAATGGTCCATTTGGTAAAAACATCAATATAGGACTGGTCTGGAACTGTAAAAGAATGCAAAGTATCACATACGAAATGTGTCCCCCACTGATCTCCTCTGTTGCTAGGTAGAAGACGGTGATGGCACACCGGCAGTCGGAGTCGAACGTGAATTCCAGGGTATACTGAGTAGAGGCCTTCTCCTGCTCCAAGGGAACCTTCTCAAACACAGGAGATCTGCAAGTACATATTCTGTATGTCCTCAAGGTTCTCCAGTAGGGGGTAAGACACTTATCTACAAGAGGTACAGCTCCTAGCCAATATCTACAAATACATAACATGAGCAGTGAGGTTCCCTCCTTACAGCATGTTCAATACAATACCTAGCAACAATTTAAATAATCACAATATTTTGTGTAAATATAAAGGCATTAATGAAAACAGCAATTGCACAAATAAGAGCAGTAACATTTTGATAAACTGCATCCTTCAATTACAGAAATGTAATTTTCTAACTAAAATTGATATTTTATACTTATCCTGACTCATGCTAAATGCTTGTCGCCTTCTTCTTGCGAATGATAGTGGAACACTTGAAATCCCTTGAAGTTCCCTTCTAAAAAGCGGACGTAAAATCATCACTCACCCACGAGTAGTCTCCCTTAGCTCCTTTGGCGCCCCTTTTTGGTCACATGACCAGCTGTGTTTGTCACTCTCTCCGTTTGTACGCCCAACACCCGGATTTACAGGGAAATTCAGAGTGCTCTGAGAGGGGAGGTAGGGAGGGCTGACCACATGAGTCAGGATAAGTATAAAATATCAATTTTAGTCAGAAAATTACATATTCTTCCTCATCATGACTTGTGCTAGATGCTTGCAGAATCCGTCGAAATCGGTGGTGGGTCCACTTCCTGGATTCACTGGCTGCTGTTTTACGTCCTGTATTAACCCCCCATGGGAACTTATGACGGCACTGCTGACGATTCTGTTCTTCCAACTTCCATCTGATGAGTCGGGGGGTGACGGTGGACGGGACCCACAACTTGTCAGATTTCTTCTGAAACTTCTCCTGACATTTTCGTGTGGATTTTAGATATACTAATGTTCCATGAGTTATCTATTGCAACTCCATATCTTGATGCATACATCAAGTGGAGATGCGACCCTTCTTCATGTACGAGTAAGTCCTATACAAGTACAGGGTGTCTATCACACATGCTAGTCTGTCCTAGACGTGTGCATGGACTTTAACCATTTGCTCTCCAGAGCGTTGGTTTTCACAAGTCACGTGAGATTTTTCTCAGCACCTTTGTGGAACCGTTAGTTGTGCTACAACAAGTGGCGAATGCCTGAGACGTCTTCGGTGGCAATGTCTCTGAGGTAGTGGTTGGCAAACACTGTGTCCGATTTCCGAAAGCAGCCCTCCATTATTGTTGTAATCAAGCAGTTTCCATGCAGAGCAAGTGTAGACGCTAAGGCTCTGACTTCGTGGGGATTGAAGGCTCGTGGAGGCTCAAGTCCTGCTTCTTTGTAGGCCCTTAATATGACGTCTCTCATCCAAACTGATATAGTTGTCCGTGAGACTTCCGTTGGTGTCTCAGTGGATAAGGGGATGAATAGACGCTTGAATTTTCGTCTCCTTATTTTTGTCCTTTGTAGGTAGACTTTCAATGCTCTGACAGGGCATAAGGATAAATCCTGTGTATCCTGTGGCCCAAGGACTGTAGAAAGTGCTGGGATGTGGAACTGTCTGTCAGGCTGGCCGGGCAATTATTTTTGGCAATAAAGTCCCATCTCAGTCCAAGATGTACTATGTCATGATGTCTTGCTTCAAATCGTGTTCGTTCAAAGTCCAGAGCATGTATTTCTGACATCCGTGCTGCTGTTGCTAGGGTGATCAGAAACAGCGTTTTCTGTGTCAGTAGTTCAAAGGATGTCCGTTCCAGAGGCTCGTAGGCATCACGGTGAGATGTTGTAGAACTACGTTGAGATCCCAGGCAGGAGCCTTGAATTTCTTTTGTTGGTCTTCCAACTTGAACGAGCGTAGTAGTGCCAGTATCTCTTGTACTTTGGTCAAGTTGACACCCGTCTTCATGGTGATAACTGTGCTGAGAGCAGCCAGGTGTCTCGTCTGTCGCAAAAGTATCCCGCCAGTTGAGGAGGGGTTGCTTTCACCGCCGTAAAGCCTTTCCTCGTTGCATACTGTTCAAATCTCTGCCACTTGTCGCCGTACGAGTTGATCTGCGTAGAGCTAGTGTTACTGCTTTCGCTGCTCTGGCGGAGTACCCTCTTGTCTTCAGGCAAGCTTTGATACGCTTCATGCGTGTAGCTGGAACAATGCCGGATTCCCTTGAGCTTGCTTGGTGTGTGGATGGACGAGCAGGTTCAACCACTCTGGTAGTTTCAGGGAAACCATACCCTCGCTGGCCAATACGGCGCGACCAAAATCAGTTGCAACGTTGTCGTCTGCTTGAGTTTTTGTATTACTTGTGGTAATAGTGCTGGAGGTGGGAACGCGTAAGCGTTTAGTCCTTCCCATGAGATGCTTAAAGCATCTGTTGCCCATGCCTGAGGATCCGGAAACGGTGAGACGAATGTTGGTAGTTGTTGTTGAACTTTGTTGCAAACAGGTCTATCAGTGGAGATCGTATTGTCTGTATGACCGGAACACTTCTGGATGTAACTTCCATTCCGTCGGGGACGGTTGTAGTGGACGAGATATTGCGTCTGCTATGACAGTCTTTGCTCCTGGAATGTGGCATGCCTTCCTGTAGATGTTCAGGTCGTCGCTGATGCTGAACAGGAGAAAGCTGAGTTTTAGCAGACTTGTTGATCCTTGTTTGTTGATGTAGAACGCTACTGTGAAGTTATCCGTGTGGACCGTGAGCCTTGCGTTCCTTAGTATGCTGGACCAGTGTTGTAAAGCGTTGATCACTGCTTTCATCTCCAACAGGTTGATGTGCAGACTCTGATCCTGACTCAACCACTTCCCTGCTGCCACTTCGTTGTCGAGGTGAGCACCCCATCCTTGTAGTGATGCATCCACGTGGAGATGAGTGTTGCAAACTGGCTCTGACAAAAATGTTCCTCCGCAAACATTCGACTTCTGAGTCCACCATAGGAGGTATGGTCTCAGGCTGTCCGGTAGTATCAGCGGATCCAGACTGTTGAGATGGGCGTTCACAAATATTTGTAGTGGGCGCAGCTGTAATCTCCCTCTGCGAGTCATCTCTTGAACTGAGGTCAGTAGACCGAGCATGCTTTGCCAAGCACTTAGTGTCAACGGAGAGAGCATTGCTTTAGATATCATATGTTGTATCTTGACCCAACGATCCTCTGGGACGACCGTGTGATTCTGTGGTGTGATGAGCCATATGGATCTAGGAACCCTTGCCATGTCCGTCATGGAAGTGGAGAGATGATCGATTCTGGAATCATGGCTTGAAGCTTGTCTCATCCATTTTCTGGTAATATGTAATGAAGATGTTGTCACCAGAATCCCAACAATAAGCAGCGATGATGCATAATACGTCGTCTCTAGATCAGCAAAATCTATGATGTACTGGAAGTGCCATCGATGTGAAGTCTATTTATTGTCGACTGTCTGCCGCGAGCAGAAACCGTCTAACGCTTGTCGCTGCAAGTCCCCAGATAACCAATATTAAATCTACTGACAGGGGAAGTCCTCTATGACCCGTGAAGATAGTTGAACCACGCTGTACCCTGCTAACTGGACTGTAAATGGAGCCTTTCCCACGTTGAAAGAGTTGTTTACAACTGTAGACGACTTCCTGGCACGTGACTATGACCGAGTTCTGCGCAGGGCGCTGTCTCTCATGGACCAATCAGATTTCAGATGTGACGTCACCGGTGTTGCAGGTAAATGATCCTCGTAGAATCTTGTGCAGTCGTTGATTTCTTAGTCAACACTCGGCCCTGTCCGTAACCTCTCTGTTCGGCTTGTGCCGGAGTTACACGAGTGAACACGTGTCTAGATGGCTGAGTGGAAGCGCGAAAACTTCGCTGCGTAGTACCGATGTAAGCAGACTGTTCCCTGTCTGTTGTGACTGTATTCTTCAACTATATAATCTTTACTGCAGTCGTCATCTTATACAGATGTTCTAAAAAGTTGATCGTAACCGATGTCTCGCTGAGGAACTGCGACTGTGTTAGTTCAGGTGTGCGTCTCTTCCTTCAGCCACGCGTTGATCCAACATAGCCAACATCTAGTTGTAGTGTCCAGTTGCGTTATCTTCTTATCTTCCATCTTCAAGATCTATTACGGGATTCACTGATGATCTTGTAATCTCAAACCTTGATGTATCATAAAGGGCTCCGTATGATGAAGGGGAAATCTGCTATCATTGAACGGTGGGCCATGCTGACTCTGATTATAATCCACCCTGTGAGTGCCTGCGTGCAGGTTGATGAAGGTCCAAGTTCAAAGATCCGTATCTGCGCAGTCTGTAGAATCCTGGAGAACGACTGGATCTACTTCTGTGTTAGAATCCTTGATGCTGAGACACTGAAACTGCGTGGAGGCTCCATCTTGGACTGCTAACGCTAAGCTGGCATTCGTTGAATCCTCCAGGCTTCTAACTGCTGATACTTCTGACGGTAAAGATCTTCGCGAATGTAACTGTTCGTGCAAGCCTTCATCTGAGAGAGCTTGCATAGCTAATATTCCTTCGCGCAGGGCGACTGTCATCAGAGGGGTCTGCTATGCTGAGCTGACGTTAACAGAGTTCTCCAGACTTCTAACTTCAGATGGTGAAGTTGGACATTTCCCTATCTGAAGATCCATAATGACGTGAGTCTCTGTATGTAGATCTGTATGTAGAGCTGCGTGCAGGTGAACGGTCACGGTATGACCATGTATTCCTCCTGGAGCCTTGAGATATCTCTCTAGGCCTTCACGAAGGGGCAGATTGACGTAATCTCCCCTCTGTGAGATGTGGAATGCCTGCGTGCAGGTTCCCGATGTAAGTCTTAGTCCGACGGTGATGACGATCCATATCTGCAGCGTCTGTAGGGTTCTGGAGAACGTTTCAATCTGTTTCTGTGTGGAGAATCTTAGAGGCTCCTTCGGGGACGTCTAAGGCTGAGCTGACGTTGGTAGCGTTGTCCAGACTTCTAGCTTCAGACGTTGAAGATCGTTAGGTGCGTGGGCCTTTGCGCAGGCTTACCTCTTTATCCAGGTGCGTTGGAGAGGCTGCTGAACCTTTGTGCAGGCTTGTAGTTGTCGTAGTGGTCTTCGTAGCAGCTTCCTCCTGCGTGAAGCGAAGTTCCATCATCGACATCATCTGATCTGTAAACTGTTGCATAAACAGTCCTGGGTTGAAGTTCTGCGACGTAAGTTGAGACTGCTGCAGGATTGATGATGCTTCTGAGAACGTTGAGGCCTCTTCTAAGGTACGCTGCACTTGAAGAGTTGACGCTGCTGCTATCTCTGGTACCCGATGTCTGCGTTGATAGAAGGTCTTCTGTCAATGTCTGCGCTGATATAGTTGCCGATGTAGCTGTTGAAGCAGGCTTCATCTTCTTGCTGACGACTGTGTCTTCAGGTATGAGGATGGGGGAATCATCATACACGTCTGCTTCTTCAGGAGGTACAATATCGGCAGTGAAGGATCTCTTCTTCTGCGTAGAGCTGTGAAGAGCCTTCGACGAAGTCTTAGGAGCTGCAGACTTCTTCTTCTGCGCTGAAGAAGATCTTGTCTTCTTCGTCTGCGATGAGGACAGCTCCGTTGACAACGATCTCTACTTAATCGAGACGGAGTTCATCACTGGAACAGCGACCTGCTCTCGTAAAACGCTCGGCAATTCACTGGAATTATGAACATCGGCAGCAGTAGTTAACAAACGGTTATCAGCGCAATCACTTGATTTACCAGACATGACTTGTGAATCCCTTCTTACCCAGTCCTTTGGACATCTATGAAGAAAAAGAAGGTAGTTATTAAATTTAAAAGTAGTTAGTTTCTGACAATGTTTACAGCGAGAGCTGGAAGAACATGTAGTAGTGCAATCAGGACATAATATATGCGGGTCAGCCACAGACAGCCGGTACCTACAATGAATACAAGTTTTCATCAATTGTAAACCAGATGAAAAACATGGCAAACAACGTAGAATTTACACATAATATCAAAACATTTGATAATATACAATCCAAAAACCGTATACAGCTACCATTTAGATGTAAAAGGTCCAAAATAGAAAAGGATATGTGCCGTATAGGGACCCAGGTGCTCTCACAACCGTCCTCAAGGGAGAAGAAGAAGAGAGTGACAAACACAGCTGGTCATGTGACCCAAAAGGGCGCCAAAGGAGGCAAGGGAGACTACTCATGGGTGAGTGATGATTTTACGTCCGCTTCTTAGAAGGGAACTTCAAGGGATTTCAAGTGTTCCACTATCATTCGCAAGAAGAAGGCAACAAGCATTTAGCATGAGTCAGGATAAGGAAAACATTTCTTTTTATTAGAACTTTTGTGATCACATATATATTTTCATGTCTAATCATTCACCTTTTACAAAATCTTTTGTACTATTACACAAAGGGATATTCAATGCAAACCTGCTGTGGTCACAATCTTCATGGTTTTTCTAAATAAAAAGCCTAATTCATCGTTAGTAGGAAGTTTTGACCATATGCAAACATTTGAAAATAATGTGATCAGTAAGCCACGATTCCTCAGATTTAACTTACGTGATGTTTTTACTTTGTTCCTTCAGACAAATATATGATTGGCATCATGACTGCCATAATCGACGACATTTACGATTCGGGGTGACTATTGAGGGGGAAACAACTATCGTGATAGTGATAGTCTGTTGCAAAATCCCAGGTAGCATGCCATCATCGGCCCGACGTCGGCTGATAGTCGGCACCGTCGGCTAAAATCGGCATCGTTGAACAGCGCTGGGCCGACAGCGGGCCAATGTAACCCAGATAACACATAACATTTTCCAAATATGTTCATAAAGTTTCAAACTGATTTAACAAAAATATTTTCGTCAAAACACAGTCACAATCTTAAAACAATTCTCTCAACTATTTAAAAGCATTAATTATTCATTTAATTATTAAAAGTTGTTCATGAAGAAAGAAATGTTACCGCGGGAAAGGACGCCGGAATGACGCCACACCGCCACGCCATATTTTCGCACCCGCCATCTTAGTTGAAGTTTGTTGAGGACGGTACAACAATGTCATTGTGCAGCAACAAATGGAACAGTATCATCGATCTGACCTCGCTTATGTAAGTTAACTTTACAGTCACTACACGGTTGTTGTTATGTTTATGTACATTTTGATATTCACTGATCGTGCTACTCAGAAATCGCGATGTTTTGAGCAGCCGCATTACACGATCTGTTAGATTCGGTGTTGTTAGGCTTTCAACAGAAAGTATTATGTATGTTGTTGTGAAGGGGACCTAAGAGAGTTTGCACCATATTAATTTTATGTTGGATACAAAATTTTATTCAGCTATCAATGGCAAGCAGTATGTTCTTAACCAGAGTTCATGTCAGGTGGACATTTGTTGCTATTAATTATGTTCGGTTTTCGATCTAGTAAGCGTATGCACAGCTCACAAGCCAGTGACACTTATTATCGGCATTAATTTTGTTCCATGTTATTTCTGAAATAAATATTTTTTAATTTAACATTACACCTTACTATCAAATTTCTAAGCTATGAACAGTTTGCTCACTTCAGTCGGTGGGAAAAGTTGCATCAAACTTATAACACGAAAATGGGGAATCAAATACTTCCTGGTCCACCTGACTGTAGGCTATTAGTTACTGTCATAGTCTAAGTATCCCGTTATTTAAAATGAATGTTCAGTCAGAAATGACCGAAGCATACTTGGTAAGTTACTGTAACACTGACTAAACTAAATGTTGATCATCCCCATGGTTGTTGTGGTTTTGCTTGTCTAACATTCCCACGTTATTTTCAGTAAAATGCTAGGTCTACATTATCAAAGTAAGGTGTTTACATTGTGTATTCTTCAATTTTCCCCAAACGAATCAGTTTATCATTTTCGGACTTTATATTTCTCTTCTAAACGAGAGCCAGAAATAAATATGTTTCCCGCTATAACGGGCGCTATGGCATGACCGTCCTCGGCAATGTTCATTCGGTTTTCGATCACCATGGTTTTTCATGATACAGTATTAATTATTCAAATTTACTTAGTCTTTGTTCAGGATATGTAGACCAAATAAATTTATTATGGTTTACTTGGTTCACCGAAACATTTTGCCAATGAGAAAAAAAATATAGTGATCGAAAACTGAACGAATCTGGTTACAATGCTCGCAACGAAATCATACTGCAGCAGTAACTGTCCCACATGTAAGACGTGAATCATGTAGCTAGTTACAATAGCTATTTAAGTTATCAATTCAAGTTTGTATTCAAGGTTAGAATGTATAGAAGCGCTGTCCAGTAATCCATGTCTGTTGTAAAGGGGCAGAGTTATTTCCA
This sequence comes from Haliotis rubra, assembly GCF_003918875.1. Classification (NCBI taxonomy): domain Eukaryota; kingdom Metazoa; phylum Mollusca; class Gastropoda; order Lepetellida; family Haliotidae; genus Haliotis; species Haliotis rubra. Next base: position 110,632 of record NW_025766336.1, read on the forward strand.
ACCCAACTTTATACACGTTGGTGTTAAATCTACACACGTTGACCCCCAAAAACTTTAGGCTATAATTATTACACAATATATTTCAGCATCGGACTAACTAGATTTATATATGCTTGGGGAATCTAGTTCAAGTTGTAACTTGTTATAATGTGGAACATTGTTATTTTTGTTGCAGCAAGGGCTAATATGAGACACAAGAATTCGCAGATGCAAACAGAAGTGATGGATTTATTGAGGATTACATCAAATAATCCAGGAGCTGTGAATCAGTAAACGTAAGTGCATCTGTTAAATGTCATTGTCTATATACTTGTTGGTGACGCTTTTGGCTTTTATTGCAAAAATGGATTTGTACCTGCCCTCAGCCTCTGACCAACAAGAGTGGTGGGGTAGTGGTTGCTATGCAGTGTGATTTGATAATATTATATATATATATTCAAGGATTTCCATTATTTTCCATTGTGTGCTGGTGTCCATCAAACACTTGCATATACATAGGTGCTGGAAGACTTCATTAACTGATTATTGTCTCTTGATTTGACTTAATACACATACTATACATTTGTTTTCTATATTTCAGAAAAAAATGGATAAAGTCGAAAACCAAAGAAGAAGATTCTGAAATAATCTCGAAAAGTGTAATGCGTGTTTGAAAGAAATTAATAAAGAGTGTTGATTACATGTCTGCCATTCTGTTTTTATGTTCCTTGTTAAGAGTAACAATGTCTATTTTCTATAGACATGTAACCTTATTGTTAACGGTTAGTGTTTTACTGAAAAGTTAAATCCATATCTTGACAGAAAATGTTATTACAACGCTTCCTGAACCATAAACATTCTCATGGATAAAGGTTTTCAGAAGCCTTTTGGTGGTTACTGAATTTTATAACCAAACGCTCATAGAACACACTGTTTCTGGAACCATACAAATTCATATGAATAAATTGTTTTAAAAACATGATATGTTTAGGGGATGTTTCTTCACATTTATATATATGTTTTGATACACATTTAAGATAGTATTCATTTATGAATTGTGGTACGTGCTATCAAATATGTATTCACGGTTGAGAAGTGAAGTGAGCAACTAAACTAACGGGTAAAAAGAAAACGATGATAAGTCGAAATCACTGATATTACAAAACGACAAACCACCATTGTGTAAAAGGAAAGTGAATTTTAATATCAGGTGTATGGGCATGTGTATGTATGGGCATGTGTGTGTATGTACATGTGTATGTATGGGCATGTGTATGTATGGGCATGTGTATGTATGGGCATGTGTATGTACATGTGTATGTACATGTGTATGGGCATGTGTATGGGCATGTGTATGTATGGGCATGTGTATGCACATGCATGTTGCCCATACACCTGATATTAAAATTCACTTTCCTTTTACACAATGGTGGTTTGTCGTTTTGTAATGTCAGTTTTTTCGACTTGGTATCGTTTCTTTTGCCCGTTAGTTTAATATTGCAGTGCCTATAAAGTGACGACGTTGCGTCGATGCAGTGCCAATAACGTATGCTGACGTTGAGCCGACGTAGGGCCGATGCAGGGCCGATACAGGGCCATTGAAGTTTGCCAACGTTGGGCCTACGTCTATACGATGAGCAAAACTTCATCGGCCCGATGAAGTTTGCCGACGTCGGGCCGATATTGCACACGACGTCGGGCCGATGTCGGGCCGATGATGGCATGCTACCTGGGATACTATTGCGATAGTGATAGTCTATTGCAACCAACTATTGCAATAGTTTTTCTCTCCTTGAGTTGTCTCATTTCCCAAATGTATAGTTTATAAGGAATAAAAACAAGTTGAAGTGGTTTCAGTCTCTTTTAATAACTAACAAGAAACTTGAAACCCAGATCAAGTTTGTTTTAAGAGGTAAAAGGGGCGGATAACTCTAAATCAAAGTGAGAGAATCTGGTACTTCCTGTATTTTGTGCTGCGCATTTATCAACGGATGTCAATTACTAAACTATCAATAGTTACACATACTACAGATGCATCGATAGATTTTCATTTCTACCATCAACTAATTGCTATCGGAGACTCAACAATTGCAAACCATCTAAGTTGATGCATTGTTACAGCCCTATTTACGATACAATTAGACTGTGCCATTGCAAAAGAAACTGCTACTCATATCAAGACTGAAAGTATATTGTTCCCAGATATGCAAGCAGAATGAGGCAAAGAATTTTGAGTGCTGTTATTTGCTGCTAATAAGTGTTTCCCTAACAACTGGTATTCCTTTATTACATTTGTGATAACATCCTTGCACTTCATATACATGATTCAGAACAATGCCTGAATGCGGGTAAGTACCATACAGTTGTAGCTTCATCAAGACTGGTATAAGAACTAGTGCACAAACCACTGTCGCCAAGCATACTGCAACAGTTCATGTGTGCTCTACTCCACAAGGCAGCCTGCCATTGTTACAACTGTTGCCATTGAATTTGAGAAACAAAGTATGGGAATTATAACTATCAAGTTGTGTGATGTGAAGCATGAGCCTATGACTCCCTACAGTTAGCTCCACCAGTCTTTCTTCAACACCTCTGTCATAAGAACAACCAACCTAATCAGTCGAAGAGTGTCTTTCCGGATGTAGACCAGGCTCTTCAGGGTTTTAGTGGGTTCATTTCCACTGGGTACAGGGTAGGGAAACTGAAACAGTCATTCAATCATGAATATAATGAATACAAAGAGGACCCCTCCAAATGGTCAACAATCTTGTTGCAAGTATCAAATGATACAGACATCTGTGTCCATCACATCAAATAGGTTATAAGGTGATATTAATTTTCATGGAAACTTTTTTTACTTCTACTTTTCGATGCAATGCCTTCATCAAAGAGGCCTGTAAATATGGTTATCTGGATCAAGCAAACCACAAGCCAGAGCAGTAATGGGGACCAAGGTCAGAACAAGTCCCATTTTATCCCATGTTGTTGGAGGCAGCTAAATTAGACGAGAACATGACTTGTTGGTTTACCACCTTTGCTCACAGTATCACTTATTGGTTTGCTTGATAGATTTGCCATTATAAAGTTGGAATACTGAAAGTCTCATTGCTAACATCAGTCATTATCTGATGACCATGTTCAACCAGAACAAAGCAACTACAAGCTGTGATTCCGAAGAAAAGAACATCAGGAACACTTACTGGCACAGGCTTGTTGCCAAGGAAGTTGAGATCTTCATTTTCACCGAAGAGGTATTCACCAGGCTGGGGTGAGTCAAACCGCTCTCCTCCCATAATAAAATGACTCCCAAAATACTGACCTGTCAGAAGAAAGGTAGCATCAATACATCAGTAAACAATATCACATGCATACAAATTGCCTGGTCCAGAACGAGTGGAAGAGGTTTTCCCATTACAAGCTTGGATGATGACAACAGGTGTGCATGAAGCTGATAATTGCCCAAGTAAGTGGCACAATGCAGGTTCATCAAGCCTAATTGTGTTCATACAGAACTAACAGACATTCCATTAACATATCATAAAGTCTGACTAAGTGGAAATAATTCAGCTTCTTTTTTCATTTCATAGTTACCACTGTCATGCCTATTAAGAATATCAATTATGTGCTATTTGACAGTGTTATTTGCTGAGTGATACTGTACATGGTCTACTAAAAAGTAATAATGTTTCAGAAAGCTTTTGTGAAAGTCATCAGTTATTTGTAAATTTAATAAAAACAACAACTAAAACTGTTGTTATTTAAAATGGTGGAAGGTTATCAAAAAAAAAGAAAGAAAAGTTTTTCAATGGGAATCATCTAGAAATTGTACCATCTTACAAATATTTAGATTGGGTTTTTTTAATCCCTGCCATAGGCCAAATATGCAAACAGTGCAGATTGTCAAGTGAAAAACATTTTGTATAGTGTACTCAAATCTTTACATATGCTTAATCCTCTGCCATAGGATTTTTTAAAAAAAAATTTACACTAAAATTAGACCTATTTATCTCTACGGTTCAGAGTGAGTGAGTGAGTGAGTGAGTGAGTGAGTGAGTATGGTTTTGCACCACTTTTAGCAATATTCGAGCAATATCACGGCTGGGAACACCAGAAATGGGCTTCACACATTGTACCAATGTGGGGAGTTAAACCCGGGTCTTCAGAATGACGAGCGGACGCTTTAACCATTAGGCTACCCCTCACCCGTATCATGCTTATGGTTCAGAAATATGGGGTGTAAACTAAACATAAAGAAGTTGAAACTACACAAATGTTTGGGAGTAAACGTTTTCTTGGTGTTAAATCCTCCAAGCCAAAACATGTAATCAGGGAAGAATATGGATGTTATCCAATGTATAGTTTTCCTTATAAAAGTTGTGTAAAATGTCCAACATGCGTCCTATATGCATAAAAATTGACAATTGACAAAATTGATTAAATTGATAAAAAAAATGTTGTGGTTCCGATTACACCTCTTCAATTTTTGGGTTGGTAGGTAGGAATTTTTTTTTTACATAGTTTTTTAGAAGGAAAGTACAAACTAATAACACATGTATCAATGTGTAATTGTTTATTCAATCAAGCTTGCGGCCATCATGTTGACTTTCTCTATCAGAATGACCAATATCTGTCAGTGCCGGGAAAAAACAATGGTATCTGAAAGCTTATTTTATTCAGTCCGCTTAAAAAAAATAGGGTCGACACCAGAATTCAAGGGTCGGTTGGGTAATCCGAGCCACAACATTTTGTTTTTTAGGCCTCAAGTAACAATAAGTTATCACTGAGTCTGCTACTAGGCGGGTTATGGTATCATTTGCAATTTAATTACTGTATCAATGTGATGATCATGAGATACAATACAATAGCAGTAACTGAATTACACTAATATTACAACATAGTATAAATAATAATATTTAAGTGTCTGGGACCCTCATTTTGTAGTCCAGTACCCCTGAAAATTAAGAGTACGTGTCCCAGGGACCCTCAAAAACAGAACTCACGGTAAATTCATGATGTCTGATACTGGGTTTCTAAAAATAAATGATGCAAGTTATTAGGTCTAGATTGTGTGAATTGATATTAAATGATAAACTATCTGGGGCACTAAAATTAAACATTCTCTACCTGCATGGATTTAGCTATCTCTGGAAAGAGCAATGTGTAGCTAGTGTCAGCAAGTGTATGTTGGTGTTTGTATACAGACTTCAGGAATGTTCTGAACAAGATTGGCAGGCAACCCTCAATAGTAACTCCAAATATTCATCTTTATGTTTCTTTCACATTTTCCTTTGGCTCTGAGCTGTGTATCAAAGAAATCAAGTTTCCAAAATTCAGGGCTGTGATGTTTCTCAAATTGGCTGTCACATTATATATTGTAAGCAAACAAAGATATCTTGAAGATGTTTACCAGTTTTTATTAGTGTGAAAGTTATACCAAAATTTAAGATCTTTGTACCTGACTAAAAGTTCTATTTCAATCCTACTTGACATAAATTTAATCTGTAATCTCATACATTCACTTCTCTCATAGTCATTTGCAAATATAGAATGGGCCACTGGCCTCCACTACAAAGAAAAAAAGGTTGATTGACCATGACAATGAGGGTTTCATCACAAAGCACTCATTATCGTTGATTGTTCATTGCTGTCAATACTAAACCGATTCTTTTAAAGAACCATGGATATCATGAACTATCTCAGCTGACCAAGGAAACATGGCATCGATGTGAAACAGCTGAAACCAAAAACTCAGTTGAATGATGAACCTGGGTTAAAATACCCCGAAGAGCTTCAGAATATTTCTGAAATATCATATTAGTACAAAGACACGTACATCGAACAAGATACTTTGTACATCTTTAGATGTATAGAATATTGTTCCTATGTGTGGATATTGACGGATATATTCCCCAAACAAGTTAACAGCCTGATATTATAGTAAAGTTGTAATCGTTTGGTTGTACATCGAACAAGATACTTTGTACATCTTTAGATGTATAGAATATTGTTCCTATGTGTGGATATTGACGGATATATTCCCCAAACAAGTTAACAGCCTGATATTATAGTAAAGTTGTAATCGTTTGGTTGTTTATATGATATTTGCATTTTGTTCTCATTCATTTGCTGTCGCATTTGGTGTGATGCCTCATTGGTTACTGATCAAACAATTCCATACATAAAAATTGTTAAAGGTCACATAAACCCTAGGGGGTAAAAATACATAAATCACTAACTGGCATCGTTATAAATGAAACCCTGTCATTAAAACTACTCATTTCGACCTTTAATTGACTTAAATCGACCTTTTTGACAACAGTGCACAATTCTCACCCGCGAACGAAATTTCAACCAATCAGAGCGGCGCGACTCTGTGACGTCATATGAGGAATAGCTTTGAGGGCCGATGCAGAATTCATCTACATTTTAGGGGGTAAATTATCTTGTTTACAGGCTTGTCTAAACCTGAAATCGTGACAATTGTTGTGGAAAATGAAAGCTATATGTTCTCACAATCTACTGTCATTTAATTTTGTCTCCTGCTTTGCCTAGTTTCCGAGTTACAACTTGTTCATAGACGCTTCTGTCACAATTGATTGGTGTCGTTAGGCCCTATTTGTATAATGACTGATCCAAATTGATCCCATTTCTGTGTTTTTTTACCTCGATATTTAATCATGTCATGTAAAAATCTGTTTGTATTCTCAAAACAGTGTCGGCCCATAAGTTTTCACATGCAATACAGCAATTAATACTCCCTTGTTGTAACCCGTGTTAGGTGGTATAAACCGACACATGTTATTTGTCATCATTCACTTGATGGTCAGTTAATGAATTTATAACAGGTATAATTAGTGGTAACACACTTAGATTACCCGACAAAGGTTCCCATTTGGCATTTCTTGTGTCTGGAGTAAATATTCAACATTATAAACATTGATCAAAGGATTAACCGATAACACGCTGATTGATTAATTACTTTTATCTTACACAGCGGAATTGTCAAAAGGTAGTGTTTATGTATGTAGATTTACTAATCTATACTGAATACACTCTGCCGTGTCGGTGTCTCGCGTAAAACAACGCCCTTCTTTCAAAGGATTAACCGGCAATACATTGATTGATTGCCCATTATTGGCTAACTAAATTACTGTTTTAATGAAAGGCGGACATTATGCAATTAGTTGCCAGGTGTGCTATCTTGGGTGACCAATGAGACTATACACCAATACCTGAAAAGATTTATCACTTTTTCAGATATTAAACTGTTAAAAGACACATCATTTGGAACAGTTTTGTGGATATTGATGGATACATTCCTCAAACAAGGTAATGGCCTGATATTGTTCCTATAACTTTAATCTGTTTTAATTTTAATATTTGCATTGTTTTTTATTCATTTGTCGTGAGCATTCAACAGAATCATTGTTTTCGCTAGCGTGAAGTGTAATGAGACAGACAACATACACTAGGGTGTGTGTGCGAATTATGATTCACATTGGCAAACTATAAAATGTCTAGATATTACAGTTCTGTTATAAATTCACTATAAGTATCAGCAGATCGTCAGCTTTTATTTAGTTTCAAAATGCATAAAAGTATGATAATAAACTAATTAGGATTATAAGACCAAATATAAAGACGCATACATTGACTAGTATCTACATACTGGTGAGTGGACATTAACCATGTGAATGTAGCAAGAAATTTATCGCTAGTATTGTGACTTCGACCCCCACCTCGCCTCGCGGAAGAAATAGTTATGTTATAAGTTGTGTCATGCAAAATCCTTTTGGTTATGATTCCAATACATATTTAACTTTGAGTAGAAAGTAGTTTTGATTTTCTAACCTTGATGAAAACAAACTATAATCTCATTAATTCTAACAGACTTTACGATTTTCAAAATGATGCTTACCGTCGGGAACATCCGCCAGTCTGTGGATAAATGCTATTTAGGTTTGTTTTCACCGACTTACAAAATCAAAACTACTTTCGACTTGGTAGTAAAATATGTATTTTATTGATGGCCAATAGGATTTTGCATGACATAGCGTGATAACATAACAATGTCTCTCCTGGCAGCGCAGGTGGGTGTCAATATAATACTACTTACAATATTATTGTTACTTCGACCACAACCTCACTTCCGAGGAAGAAATCGCTATGTTACAAGTTGTGTTATGGAAAATCTTTATGGTCATCAATCATATACATATTTTACTATACCTAGTAAGTAGTTTTGATTCTTTAACTTCCGTGAAGCGATCTGAACACAAGTAAGATATCGCTTCAGGCTTCCACAACGCCAAGCCGCGACTCACAAACATAACCCATTTAGCACGAACTGCGCGGGTCCTGTGGAAATCTGTGCATGGTGACACCATCACCCGACCCCTAGGAGCAATTGACGACAAAGCAACGATTCGCATGTCGTCGCTCAGGTCGAGAAATCATCAAAATGATGAGCGTGCTACACACTTTCTATACAACTAACTGAAAATCGTTCCTCATATGACGTCACTGCAGTGCTCTGGCGACAGAGTTACGTAACCTGTCTGTGGTTTCGTTGGCGGGCGAGAGGGAAGCAGGCGACTTTTTGGCCACTTTTAATCGCTCGGTATTAATTAACCTACAAGTTTTTAAAGAATAAATTTGGTGTTCCGCATAAGACTAACCACAAATCTTTCATATGTAATGGTTAAAAGAGTAACAAAAAACAAAGTTTAGTGGTTCTTTAAAAGTGCTATTAACATGATTAAGTTTTTAAATATATTGAGTAAAAGCTGCAACTAAAATAACTTGATATTGGAATACATAATTTCTAATAAATTAACGCCATCATTGCCACAAAAATCTTTACTGGCTAGGCAACAGTTATGGCCATATTTTAGCGGTATTTACAAAATTACTCCGCTGTTCGTTAAATTATTGAAACAAAATTAATCATGATACTTAATTAGCTATTCACCGATGTGTCCAGCCCAATCACTGCCGTCGATCATGATTTTTAAATAACACGGCGGAAGGGAATCATGTCAGTATAAACAGATGTTTTCTCACAACTGTAACAGTTATTGCCATTTAGAAATTCTCATGCCATTCGTGAAATAATATATATACCCTCGCGTCATGGGTTTGCGTGGTATTAAGAAATTTACGACTATGAATATGATCGCTCATATTGCCAAGTCATATAAACATAACATAGTGTTAGACGACATACCTTTGTATCATTTAATGTCAATAAAACACTTTTGTCATTCTGAAGTTAATTGTTGTCCGTATCGGATGACAGGCGGCCATTGTGCACAAACTCTGGTGACGTCATATGTTTCTGTGGTATTTCCTTCAGATCAAATTACGGGCGCACAGCACATGTCACAATCTCACACGTTGTCAACAGCCAATCAGGGAGTGTCAATTTAGGTTTACAGTAATATCGAAGTTGATAAATTGTAATACAGTAAACGATTTTGTAGAATTAACACAATAGTCACATTTCTTCAGCATAAATTTCCAGTTCATAAAATATGTAGAGTTGATACGGGCTACGTGAAATGAAAAGTGAAAAAACAACTTAAGAGATGACCCTATCGGGCTTCTATAGTTTAAAAAATTGAGCTGGGATTCCCCCCTTAGGTCACGTGATTGTTTTTATTGACGACATCAGCTAGCAGACGAGCGATGTTTGGAAAACTTTGAAGCTGAGTAAGTTTATAGAAAATGTTTGCAAAGATCGCACAAAAAATGCATTATGTGCTAGACATAAAGTTGAATTAGTTTTTAATAGTATATGACTGTTCGTACGCAAATTGATGAAAGTCTGAACATTTTTTGTTCAGACCCGTGCCGATCAACTGATGAACGTAAACAATCAATAGGTGGCGCGATTTGGCGACTGGCTCGTGAGAAATTATGTCATTAGAAAATACCCCGGAAACGTAAGTACCATGGAATCATATGACAGCATGGTATTTATATCATTCATTAACCTCAAATAACTGATTGTGTGACTATTGTGTATCTTTTACAGTAGATTGATAGGGAATAAAACAATTAATGACTTGTGAACTTGAATTTGCTATTATAAAAGTCTTGGGACATACCCCGACTAAGTTAAAATTTTGTTATAGGGTTCATTACTTTATCTTTAATTTTTCTCTTAATGTTACTTACCGTGAAGAATGTTCTTTTGCTGTCCTTTATTGTTGTCAAATACCGTGGGGAAAAAAATACCGGAATTGTAATTGACCAGAACCGTGCATGTGTTATACTGATGTACTGGCAATAACTGTTACGTGGCAATAACTGTTCGCTAGCAAGTAGAATTTTGGGGTTTTTTAAAACTGAATCCCAGATAGATTTGTGAGTGAGTGTGAGTGAGTTTAGTTTTACGCCGCTTTTAGCAATATTCCAGCAATATCACGGCGGGGTACACCACAAATGGGCTTAATCGAACTCGGGTCTTAGGCATGACGAGCCAACGCTTTAACCACTAGGCTACCCCACCGCCCCGGCTTACTTTACAAGAAAATACACACTGTAAACTTTATATCTGCATATATAACTGTGCCTAACAGAACAAAAAAATATAATTCAAATGCTAAATCATCATGTCTTGAGACAATCTATCTCAGATTTCACATTTTACTGACCAGGCTTGTTTTCAGCCATTTGTTTACCTGACGTCTCTGAAGGGATACTATGTACATTTTTATAGGGAGTACTGCACTTTACCGGGCACACTTTTTCCCGATTAATTAGCGGTGCTGGGGTTCCCTAACCCTAACCCTAAGGATCTTAAAGGGTTCCTAACCCTAAGGATCGTAAAGGGTGCCTAAACCAGGCCTACCAAAGAAAACTTTCCCACTGTGCAGAAAAACTCAGAAAAGCCCACATTAATCGTGGAAATAGCAAAATAAACACGTTACCTCGCTTCTGAAACAGTAGAAACGGCAACTTTAAATCGCTAACACTGCATCATAAAACGAGGAGCCCGCAACTTCGATTTTGCGCATGCGCACATGGAAGAGGAAGTCTCGACCGCATGTTGACATTTTCCAGCTTGGACAAATGTTACATTCCTTTTTAAGTATTTCTGTTGTGTTATTTGGCATTTATCATCATGATACTTGTGTGCACACTTGTTTAGTTTACGTTTCATTCGTATGAAACGATTGACAGCAATTATTTCGACATATTTAATACTTTTTCTACGCTAGGCGATTCACGGTTGCTCAGAATTTGGAAAGACGCCCGGATCATAATGCGCATGCCCAGTAGAGGTCAAAGTTCACTGATATAATAATGTTGCAGTTTCATGGTTTTTCGTTGCCGTTTTTACTGTTTCAGTAGCGAGGTAATGTGTTTATGTTGCTATTTCCACGATTAATGTGGGCTTTTCTGCGTTTTTCAGCACAGTGGGAATGTTTTCTTTGGTAGGCCTGTAAACCCTAACCCTAAGGATCGTAAAGGGTGCCATACCCGAACCCTAAGGATCGTAAAGGGAGCAGCGAGGGCTGCGCCCGGTAAAGTGCATTGTAGCCTTTTTATATAATGCATCAAACTGATATTCACCAGAAGTTTCGCAGTTTAAGTCTTGTTTGCATTAATCAAGAACAAAAACATATGTCAGTTTGGCTGTACCTCAATATTGTAAACGATTTTGTTATGATAGACAGTTTCAGAGTTTTGTTTCCATTACAGCATCCATTCAACAGCCTGTTGGATCCATTATCTTAGCTTCCTGACTTCTGACGCAAACCACTGTTTAAAAAAAACTACTGCAGAAGCATACATAAGATCAGTGCTCGCCACAAATCATCATAGATATACCGAAGCGAATTTAAGTTGAGGCAGTCAAATGCAACGAATCCAAGTCCTAAACCTTCCTTTGCGGGGTTTTAAAATGTTGCCTGTTTCGGATGACGACATGTATTAGCGGTTAAGTTAGCTCTTATTCATATTGTCATCGACACAGAATCATTAAGATGAAATATATGGTTGTTCGTTTTAATTCTCATTTTCTGTGACTGACATCCAACAGGAAATCTTTTAAACCTTAGCCAAGTGAAATGTTCTCTGAAAGAAAATCGCGTTCTTACCAGTTTTAGGTGGATATCTGTAGGCATTGCTAGCCGCTATGTCCACAGATTCCACCCCTGTATTCCTTCTGGAAGATAAAGTTGCTCCCATTTCCCCGATCTAGACTGTCATTATTATTATCACGAGAACTACTTCTTCCCTGTCTCAAAACATGGCCACTGATGACGTCACGGGCACTGGCTGGTCTATAATTTAACACGAATATTAACCATACAACTAACTTTTGTGGGGCAATTCCATTGCACGCTTGTGCTGAGATAACGTAGAAATGTCGATTAATTTTGATGATGTCGCATTGGGATCGAAGTTAATATACAGGTTATAGCACGGGGCACATTTTCTTTTCACGTCAAAATACACATCTAAAATTATTTGATTCACTAAATTGTTTCTTCAGCTATATCATATATATATATATATATATAGTGGATAGTGATTTGATTACAATCGTTGGGGTGTTTATACTCCATGTTTGTGTGTGCGTCTGTGTCTGTCTGTGTCTGTGTGTTTATTTGATAATGACTGCCAAACTCTCTGAAACTTTATTTGTGGATCGGAATGTTTTGTTTAACAATACTAACAAATGCACCATAGTTGAATTGATAAATGATCCAAAGACTAAGCAACAGAATACATGTTTTTGTAATGGTTCGCAGTGTCAAATAATATACTAGATATATGTATAAACTGAACTTCGGTGGTTGAATGTCTGTGGCATTGGTCCGTCGCATACATAATCGATACTGGCCACTTTCGATAAGACCATTAGATCGTTGAAACAATCAACATCCTCAACCATCCTTGCATAGATGAAGACATTTGCTGTTCCACAGGTTATGTATTATATTGTCCGTGCAAAGATGTCTTGCTGTTTATGTTATTAATTAGACTCCAGTATTGATATTCAAAGATCTCCCACGCCCTGGTAGTAAACTGTGTCAAGGAAATGGAAGTGTATAACACAATAGGTAAGATAATATGTAGCTGCATAAAAAAACTGTGTGATAGTTGTCCGATGTTTCCGACAGAAAACCGCCCACATGAAACTGATTGTTACTTGTCGTACACCATATGCTATTTCTACTCATTCTTCGATCAACAACAACTTGCACTGCGACTTGTGTTTACACTTTTTGGTGCTATCCGACACTTGGAATTTTTGCCATTTCACAACACATATAACCATGGATAACCTCAAACAACAGGTTATGATAAACCAGTTTGTCATGGCGGCTGGTTGTCACGCAGAACAGGCGAAACAGTTATTGCAAGCAGCGAAATGGCAGTTTGAGGTAGGTAGTCTGGCGAGTTAGGATGTAAACATGGCGAATGTTTATCATTGGAATAGGTCACATTCGGTGCCGATTCCTGGTATCGGTACTAAATCATTTGCTATAATCCATCGATACATCGAAAGATTATTCATTTCTTTATCGTTTTCCTTTGCAGGCGGCTCTTAGTATGTTTTTTCAAGATGCTTCATCGCCAATTTGTCGGACATGTAACGGAAACCACGCCAACGGAAATTACCCTGTGAGTATTTGGGCCAGAGACGTCCATATTTGATGACATCATTCCGGCAAATGTTGAAAATGTGACATGCGTTATATATCCTTCCAGTGACATCTCATTTCAAAAGTGTAATAGTGTGCATTTCGTTTGTAAGGTTCGCTATTAAATAGAAGTTATGGTATTCGAGGGTTTAAATCACTCGTTCCCCTCTCTCATTTGAGTTCGCCGTCAGCCGTGTTGTGTTTACATGTATTGCGCATGCCGCACCTAGTTCGGTTTGCTTTGTTTAACAAAGGATCTCACTCAAATAAAGGTGATGCCATTTGAATAATGGATGTTTCTGTTTAAATCTTTAGTTTCAGTTTCATTTTTGTAGCCAAAATATATGTATTTGGGTCATTGGCTGACTTTCCTGGTGAATGAATATTATAATTTATTCAGTGCCACATTCTGGTAATTTGGGGAATGTACATAATGGTTCATTGCAAATAATGTGTAAAAGGTATTATGACATCTGATGATGAGTCAGTCTTCATTGTCTATTTTCTATTAATCAGTCACTCTTTGATAAACAATGCACTCAGTTCAGTATATAATTGTTAAAAAACATTAACTTGATATTATTAAATGCATTTGCCGTATTTTAGTGAACATTGATTTCAAAACAGTGTTTCAAGACCCACAGAAGGCATTGTGATAACTTATAGGTTTGTGAAGGGATGTCTTTTACCTGTTGTTTCTGATAGATAAAATGAGCATTCACCAAATGTTAACTTAGTATTGTTTTCACCATTGGCATGATTAGGTAAATGTGTGTAAGTACTTGTCAAAGAAAATTTGGATTAATGTTGGTTTTCTTCCTAAGACTAAGGCTGGCTGAAATGTCTTGCATCACTTACAAAGCAACCAGAATATTACATATTTTCAGTATGCCATAATTTGTAGATGTTAACACTAACAAGTACAGAGATATTAATTTTGCATGATATGTCATACAGAATGCAATTTCAGACATAAATATGAACAGCTCAGCCTATATTTATGGACAACACAACATTTCATTACTATTTACTTTATCCAGTTCATGCACTCAGTGTTTACTTTAACTCTGCTTAATAATTTCCAAATACATTCAAGTAATTGCATGCGACTATGTCAACTTTGTTGTTTGTTATTGATGATATCCAAGCCAGAAAGATTGCCAACTAGAACCCATTAGTTGCCTCTTATAACAAGTAAAGGTTGCTGAAGAACCTGAAAAGTTATACCAGTGAATTATGTCCATCCGTATATCCACCCGAAGACTTTTTCATTCGACCAATAACTTGAAAACTGTTGGCTGGATTGTTTTCAAATTTGGGAACCACTTTCTTTGTATAAAGGAGAGGTGCAATGCAAAGTTTGGTTCTGATTTTCTAATTTTTAAAGAGTTATGTTTACAATTTATTTTGAACTTAAAGAACGTATAAACTTTGTTTTTTTTGTACACTTTTAACCATTACATATGAGACTTGTGGTTAGTCTTAAGCGGAACAGCAAATTCATTCTTTAAAAACTTATGGTTAATTAATACCGAGCGATTAAAAGTTGCCAAAAAGCCGTCTGCTTCACTCTCACCTGCCAACGAAACCACAGAGAGATTATGTAACTCTGTCGCCAGGGCACTACATCGAACCAGAAGTGAAGTTATGTGAGGAAGGATTTTCAGTCAGTGGTATATAAAGTGTGTAATAAGCTCGTCATTTTGCGGATTTCTAGACGTTTTCATCGAGTAAAAAAATCAAAACTACTTACCAGTTGTAGTAAAATATGTATATGATTGATGACCAAAAAGATTTTCTATGACACAACTTGTAATATAACGATTTCTTCCTCGGGAAGCGAGGTTGTGGTCGAAGTGACAATAATATTGTAAGTAATATTATATTGACAGCCACCTCGCTTCATGGATACACGCCCCTCTGATTCGTTGAAATTTCGTTCGCGGGAGAAAAATTGTGCAGTGTTGTCAAAAAGGTCAATTTAAGTTAATTAAGGGTCGAAATGAGTAGTTTTAATGACAGGGTTTTTATCTTTAAAGGTCACATGCAACGTAAAACACAACTTTGCAGATTCTGATACCTTTCGGTATGGACTTACCGAAACAAATCATCTAAAATGCAAATCCAACTTATAAAGTTGAAAAATAATGCGATGAAAAAAACCGCGCGAAATCGGAGTTCAAACGATTCACTAATTTTCCCCCGACTTTTCGGGGGAAAACTGGTTTCAACAGCTGGGCTGCACTCATAGCACGTGCGCAGTGAAATAGGTTCGCGTAACTTGGAAGCGGGCTGTCCGGTGAATACTCGGTGAAGGCTTTGGTGTGAGCTATTTTCCTAATGTTTTGTTGATATCTCACAGGCGCGAGCTTTTTTATATGTTATGACAGTAAATAAACTGTTTATATAATTTCATTTGTCTATTTCACCACACATTCTTCTTACCGAGTCACTTTCTCAGTTCGATACTTAAAAGCAATGTCATTATTTAGCGTTGACAGAATTTCTAACTGTGATATAGATATGTCGTTGTCACAGACAAAACTCAATGTCTTGTTTTATTGACACCTGTGTGTCTGCCTGCCTGTCTGCTTATGACAATATTCAGTACACAACTGCGATCACTGACCACATGCAATTTGAACTTAACACCAATCAGGCTATACACCATAAACAAAACCCGATTTATGGCCCGAGTTCGGTCTCTGTCACATTATGTAATTACACAGACAGGCAGGTATGATACTTGAACACATGACATGTTATGATGTCTGTTGATTGCAAAATGTTATACACAAAAAATGAGCATGTATTTACAAAACCCAACATCTCTATATATACACACACAATGAGCCGTGAAGGCGGCATCTGCAAATGAAACAGCCGTTACACTTGAGTGCACACCCACCCGCTCTGACTGGGTTCGGTATCCCGGCTGCTTCGTTTCTTGGGAAGTAAACCCAAGTACACAATATTGCACTTTTAATTTGCGATTGTACGCTTATGATTTTGTTTATATGTTTTTTCATAACCAGCAATGTAGATTATATGTCATGAATAAGTGATAATTGTGTTTTAATTATGTTCAATTGTTTGGTTGCATGTGACCTTTAACAATGCCATTAAATGATTTATGCATTTGTACCCCCCTAGAGTATATGTGATCTTTAAGAAACCCTAGGGTATTTGTTTTGTTCAACCAATAACTTGAATATCTTTGAATGGATTGTTTTCAAATTTTGAGATCACCATCCATATCTATAGGAGAGATGCAGTTCAAGTTATATTTTGATGTTTTTAATTCATAAAAATTCATCACAAATTACATCTTATTAACTCTACAAAAAGTCTGACATCAATTTTGTTCAACCAATAATCATAAACAAATTACTGAAGTTAGTATTCCTAAATGAACAATTTTTTGGGTGTTTTTTTCAGGTATAGTTTTGAAATAGATTAAGCATTATAAAACAAATTTATTGAACATTTGCCAAAATATTCAAGGAAAACATATGTAATGACCAAACTTCTGTCTTCTTCAAGCATTAGGTCATTTCAAATTTTGCTTGAAGAATGCAGCACCCTAAGGAGAAGCTGTCAACTAAGAGTAATGTACCTTTCAAATTTCAAAATGTAACCGACTTTGTAAGAATGTTAGGGCAATGTAAGAAATCCAGTTGCAACATGTTGACACTGGACAAGATCTGAGTTATGAGATGGTTGTGAATTTTTTCGAAAGCGGTTTGGTAAACAGCCATGTTTTCATCATCATTATGCTTTGTGTGGCTTTGGTAATAGTGATATTAGTGTCAGGAATTGGATAATAGAGGCTGATCATTCATTTTATAGGTCAATATGACCAACATGAGAATAAAAGTATCTTACAATTCACATAGAAGAAATATTATCATGATTATGGTTCATTTTCCTTGGTAATTTAGTCCTCTAGAAGTACTATGTACTTGTTCATTACTTCTCAAAATAAATCTTCAGACATGGCACTTGGAAAGGATTTCAGCAATGCAATACAATAAGCAAAGAAACCATGGCAATATCTCCTGTTTGAAATTAAGTTCATTTCCCAAGATCATTAGCAGAAGTGAAATATCATGGTTTAATATATTTTGGTGCTGTTTGTTCCCACTGACTGACGAAACCTTGTAACATGGCTATGAACAACCAATCATTGAGCCTATTACCTTGGCAACAGAATAACTATGCATCTATGAAGCCTGTTAATTTGATAATAAACCAACCATGCTCTGTTGTAAGCTATTAATTTCTACATTGATAGAACCTATTTACTTAGAGATAAACTAACCACTGACCGCTGAAAGATGCTATCTTGACGATACACATAATTATTGCTGAGATAGACCAAAGACTGCTACCAAACCCCTCACTGAAGAAAGCTTTTAACATGGAGATAAACCAATCAATCATTGAATCCCAGTCTAACTGAAAACATGCATGCAAGCACGCACTCATGCACACACACCTAAAAAAAGTACATGTACTAGGATCTGTTCTTTTCTGAAAATATTAAATTCTAAGTTGTGTTACATTTTGACCCTTCTAAATGGCATTGTGTGTATTTATGAAAATTCTAAGGCTGGAATAATGTAACTATACTGAAGGTTGCCTGAGAGAACAATGTGTGAAGCCCACATCTGGTGACCCCTGACATGATATTGCTGGAATATTGCTAAAAGCAGCATGAAACCCAACTCACTTACTCACAAAGATGGCATATGCTAACATTTGTTCTCTAACTTGAAACAAAAAATACCTGATTATCCTGAATGTAAATGGTCAAATGTTAATGTCTTTGGCACATTAGATAGGTTTGATTGGACAATCAGCCTGTTACACTTTTATAAATAGAATAAGGGACATTTTTCAGACAGGAAGACATTGAATTTACATCTAATGGTGGGTTTGTCTAAAAGATTACAGTGAACCGACCTTTCCAACCAATCACTCAGTGTTACCAATTACCTTCAAAGAACAGTATAGCATAGTATAATTCTCAGGCAGCAAAAAGCAAACAGGCTCTTTATAAGCCAATCACTTGTGAGAAGCCATCGTTAAACCTTTAATAAATTTAGCAAAACAAAAGCTATTTGCAGATAAGTTTTTCCCATTCAGAACATTAGCATGGCAAATGTAAGCAAGTGGAAGTAATACATGATTTTCTGTAGAACCTGAAGTAAGCCACTGAAAGAAATGTGTAGTGAATCAAGGAGGCATGTGACATATCCGCCACACCTGCTTCTCATGTGGTTACGGCATTATTGAGTAGCTATGGTAACAATATCCAAGTGTGCCAAGTCAGTCCCACAGTCAGTGGTCTCATTGTTCACATCTGATGTAGTGTATCAGTGTCATGCCAACCATTCTGTGTATATATGTATTCTTTTGTCTCTGTATGTATGTGTGTGTGATATAGGGGCGTTTGGTGAGTGAGTGAGGTCAATGCACACAGTTTTTCATAACTAAAGAATGAGCAATCACCATAACAGAATTATGAACAGTGGGATCAACATCACTATAGGTCATCACAAGAATTGAAAACATTTCATTTTCCAGGACAGTTTGGTTCAAAGCTGGTTATCATTTTAATTACCTGTTGACACTATGTTGGGAGGAGCATTTTGTCGTTTACAAGGTACTATTGATGATGTTGCATCATGCCATGGTCCATGAAAGATGCTTTGACAATAGGATCAAATCGTACCCTTCATACTAAAGGTTATTTGTTCACTACTTAAATTTTGAGCCACACATAGCCCTCTCACTCAACGAGAAGTTGCTTCAGGAAGTTTGGCAGGAAATGAAACAGGCTGCCTAGAATACAGCATGGTACATAAAGGAGTTAGCCAGAGCAGACATTACATGCCAGTGTTGTTTAGTACAGGTCAGGTCAACATGCAGACAGGAGATGTCAGTGTTGTTTGGTACAGGTCAGGTGAACATGCAGACAGGAGATGACAGTGTTGTTTGGTACAGGTCAGGTGAACATGCAGACAGGAGATGACAGTGTTGTTTGGTACAGGTCAGGTGAACATGCAGACAGGAGATGTCAGTGTTGTTTAGTACAGGTCAGGTGAACATGCAGACAGGAGATGTCAGTGTTATTTAGTACAGGTCAGGTCAACATGCAGACAGGAGATGTCAGTGTTGTTTAGTACAGGTCAGGTGAACATGCAGACAGGAGATGTCAGTGTTATTTAGTACAGGTCAGGTCAACATGCAGACAGGAGATGTCAGTGTTGTTTAGTATGTTTAGCATATCCATGCACGTCCAGTTAGCCCTGAGCGTATCTGGACATCATCCATGCACGTCCAGTTAACCCAGAGCGTATCTGGACATCATCCATGCACGTCCAGTTAGCCCAGAGTGTATCTGGACATCCATGCATGCATGCATGTCCAATTAGCCCAGAGAGTATCTGGACATATCCATGCATGTCCAGTTAGCCCAGAGTGGATCTGGACATCATCCATGCACGTCCAGTTAGCCCAGAGAGGATCTGGACTCATCTAAAAACACCTGCCCATCTAGGATTCTCCCTGTTTCTTCCCTCGAAACATTATTAGCGTTTTAGTCTGTGTAGAATGTGGCTATTGTTTTACAGTGGTACAGCGTCTCGAAACAGAGCATGCAGATTGGCAATTTCTAATCACTGTCATTGTGTTGGACTCTATTTCTTAAAGCCTGGATTTTGTGATTGTTTCATCCTGTACTTGTGTTGTGGACTAAGGACATTCTATGCAGGATCAATTACTAACATTTTTAAGCTTTATCCATGTTTGAAGTTTTCATGAAACATGTTGTGATGTTCAGTTCACTTGGTCTTTAAGAGTACTTGTTTATTTGTTTATCAAATAAGTCTGGAGTGAAATACCGTGGGCAGTACGCAGTTTAATTTTCAACTTCCTTGTTCAAGATGGTGTATTGAAAGATTTTCCTGAAAGCAAAATAGTAAACTTTGTTATATGAATGAAATAGTTTTGGTTTCTGGATTGTTGACTTGAGCGTATATTGTGGCATATTTCATGACTGAGTGATTGCTGCCAGGATGACGACAACTTCAACAGATATTTGTGGATTGTGATTACAAATGTATTGTAATGTTTGATACAAATATTGTGGAATTTGACTAGATTGGACATATCTGGCTGAGTCATAATGGGTCTTGGGCAACTGTCAGCCAGTTTACAGAATGCCAAGCCCTGTCATTGAATATGTGGATTCTGTTGAATCATGCACCTGTCATTTCAGGTATAACTTACAAATGAAAACTGAAAATTCCCTACCAACCCAGTAAGGCACCTACAAAACATTTAGATGTTTCATCTTGACATTGTAATCATTGTAGCAAATAAAACCAGGACATCTGGTCCCTGTTCCACACAATCAACTTCGTGCTGAGGCAATCATAACTTCCATATTTTAAATAGGATTGTTGTAGCGTGGAGGTCGCATTGGGGAACAGCCATGCATTGTGGGAAGGTGTTGATGGTCATCTGACATTACAGATGTGTTGTTATGTTTAACTGTATGAATTCAAAATTGAACCAAAATAAAACCCTGATCATCATAATAGTTATGAAATGTCTGACTTCTGTTGATACATTGTTGTGTCAGTGTATCATAAGAGATGCTGACATCTGTTCCGATAATCTCCACAAACACTCAATTTGGTTGCATACATGAATACATGGTGTGTGTACTTTGATGTGTGAATGTGTGTCAGCCTGGGTGTGTCATCCAGTGTGGCCTGCTGTGTTTGTGTGTAACCTGCAGCTCATGTCAGCAGCCTTTGTTGATAAAGTGTTTGTCTAGGTGTGGTGTTTACTGGTCTCGCCTCAGTGAACCAGTTCATCGGGATATTTAGGCCACAAGTCCACAGGACATGTTGCCAGCTTGTTAATGTTTGGCTTGTTGTTTAGGTTCAGAGTCTGGTGTTCGGTAATCGGTCTCACAGTCCCTGAACCGCATTATTTTCCCTTTTGCCCTGCCCTTTCTGCAATGCTAAAGACCCAAATGAAGCAAATCTAGATTGCCTCTGAATCTCACTGGGGCTCTTTTGCAATTTTTAATGAATATTTATTTCTATCAAAATTATGTATATTCAGATACTATGTGTTGGTCTAGGTGTTTGGGGAAGATGTATGGAGCAAACTTGAGTATTGTGGAGGCTGTTATGGGCTGTGTGGTACTGAAGAATGTGAACAGAAGGTGGAGTTGGTGGACATGGTACTGTGGACAAGTGTTATGTGGCTGGGCCAGTCACATGCTAGATATGGCCCTCAGTTCTTTTTGAGTCATAACAAGGATGTTGTTACAGCCGGAGAATAATATTAAGTGATTGTTGTGGTGTCATTGGTTTAGCTGGTGTTATTGATAAAGCATTTTAGCAGCAGTGGTGCATGTATAGGATTGAAAGGGAAATTAAGAACCCTTTTGAAAGGTATTCTATACTATTTACACTTTGCTAAGGATCAAATCATGGATTCAACAGAAAACTATGATGTGGGGTCAAATTTGGTTTAAATATCTAAGCTTATTGTAAGCATGGATCCTAGGTTTCAGTATGTCATTTCATCTTGTGGATCCCATACCTGCTACTGACAGGTGTTGTGTTCTTGTCAATGACTCATTCCGTGATTTGCAAAATGGTTGATTGGTGCCATGAAAACCATTTTTGTGGTTACTCATGTATCAAGTCCATAAGGTTAGATTAAAGTGGCTCTTTGCCTACAGAGGTGTTACCATATTATTATTTATCCAGTTTTAAATGAATACGATTTCAAATTATAAATCTACGTTTAAGTAAAGTTTTGAATTTTTGTGATCCTTATCAAAGTGTGAGTAGTATATATGCTACATACATTGTATTAAGTGCCTAGTTCCAAAAGCTGACCAACTTCAATCTGTTAGTAACTTTTACAACATTAGGGAGATATGCCCCTTCCTTTGCCACCTTAAGTGAGTGAGTGAGGATAGTTTAACGCCGCTTGTAGCAATATTCCAGCAATATCACAGCAGAGGACACCAGAAATGGGCTTCACACATTGTACCCATATGGGAAATTGAACCCGGGTCTTCAGCATGATGAGCAGACCACTTGAACCACAAGGTTCAGGGCTCGATTTAAGAGATGGCAACCAACTTGTACCAGGTGCAACCAAAGATAAAAACCTAGTTGCTCCAGCCAAGTTCCAGTTGTACTCATTTTATTGCAATATGTTATGAAAGAAATGTGCTATTGAATTATTCAAAGTTGAGAAGAAAAATGAGCTTACATACTTATGCTTATAATGTTAGATTTATTGTTGATTTATTTCTCAAAAAATTACTAGACTAATAACTAGGTTGCACTTTGTAATTTTGGGTTGCACCAGTGCAAGTAACAAAGCACTAAATTGAGCCCTGAGGTTACCCCACCGCCCTATGCCACCTTAAAGATATTTGGGTAAAAGGACCTAGTGACACACAGAGACAAAGTTCTAAATCTTAATTCAATGGTATTGTTTTGATAGTTCATTAAATACTCTTGTATGTGACTCATCACTGGTCACTGACTGATCACTCTTGTTGGGTTTCAGGGGTGGAAATAACCCACTGCCTGACGTCCGAGTCCAGTGTTTTTTTCTGTCGGGCAAGCAAATTTGTATATCACACTTTACCGGTGTCCAGTTGCCTTTCCAATGTTAATTATGTTGTTTATTAAAACATCAGCAAGAAAACGGTTGGTATAGTGGAAAAATTATCAGGGCAAGTGACTTTACATGTGCCACTGTACCGGAGTACACTATCAATTTTAAAGTTATTTCCACCCCTGGGTTTTCTGTAACTGCCAGATGATTCGTTCTTTCAAATATTCCAAAGCATGCACCATGAAGACAATATTTCTGGCTAATCAGTCCTCTTTGCTGCAATGGAATGCATACAAACAAATAACGATGCATAGTTTATCAGATTCTTTCTGATTACTTACATGACTCATTCATGTGTATAAGGCATCTTGTCCATTCAAGATACAGATTAACACTTTCTAATTGTTTATGCTTTAAAGACATTACTTTACATAGTATTAGTAATCAAGACATTCTTTAACAGTTATGTTATCTCCAAAAGGTGTCTTCTTCTGTTGTATAAATAGAAAGATTTCATTCCGCGAAGATAAATTAGGTGAGATGCATGTTAGTTAATGTACTAGTGTTTTCTTTCTTGTGTCACCACAAAGACTTGAAACAAACTATAGCATCAAATATATCGGTGTCAGCGGTTTTGTTATGTATTTCATTTGATGATGCTAGTCCTCCTTTGATAGAGGTGCAACATTAGTCACATTTCTCATTCACAGTCAAGAGAAACTGTGAATCTACAGACTAATTTTTGTGTTAGTTGCTGCCATATTTTTCCTTTATATCTTCAGGAATTGTGTCATGGTGCATTGTTTATAATGGCCAGTATTAAAATATTGCCTCTGTTTCAGTTGTGTACTCCAGCCAACACTCCTGCCACACCGCCCAACTTCCCAGATGCACTCAATGCACTGTCCAAGCTATCCACATCAGACAAGTTTGGGTCCTCACCATATGCCTCATCACCTCAGCAGCTGTCTCACTCACCCAAGAGCATGGAAGTAGAAGCACAGCGATAAGGTTCTGGTCAATGGGCTGGCCAGCAGAGTCAGCTGTGGATGACGTGTTGATGGAGGGCTTGGTTGACATGCCACACATACACCCATGTTGATGCTGCATACATGCATGCTGTGTAGTGCGCTCACCTACAAGGTGGCGATAGGACAAGAGGAACACTGGGGATATAAATACTGCCGTTTCTGTTTTGTACTTTTGGATGTGAAAAAAAACTCTTGGCGAAGATCATGTGGAAAATTTGTTTAACTTTGTTTCTATATGCTGACATTTATAGTGCTAGTGACAATTACTTTTGCGTCTGAATTTTCTGCTTTTTCTCACTTTGTTCTTGTTTTTACGTATCATATCATGAAAATTCATGACATCACCTTTGTCAGACCAGACTGAACAAGAGTTATTTGGCTCCATTGTGTTTCCCCTGTGCACATATGAGTGGATGCATGCACTATTGTCTACACTGATGATGGAAAGAGTTATTGTTTTGTTTGAGTACTTGTAATGAGTGTGTGATGGAACAGTACAACTGAGAGTAGTTGAACCCGAGCAGAATACTGCCCTACCTGGAACAGTGCTGCCCAATAGAGTGTGGCTAGCTGGGCAGTCAAGAATGTGTGTGTGTTTATGTGCGAAAGCTGTCAGCATGTAGAGCTTCGTCTGCCTTGGCCCCCAAACTGGTTGGGGGGCGAAGCTCTCGGACTGTCCTCACTCTTTCCACACCGCACCAACATGGCACATGATGCTTAACAGTTTCTTTGGACAAGTATGAGGACAAAGCTATCTTCGGGACAAGCCAGATGATGTCCTAAACAGTGAGGACTCGACTGTTCTGTGGACAAGCACGCCGACAAGCCAGAATACATGATGTCTTCAGGACAGGCATGCATGCGAGCCAGATGACAGGTTGTCTTCAGGATAAGCATGAAGAGAAGTCAGATGACGTGCCGTCTGCAGGGCAGTCAAGGTGATGCTGATGCACTGGCATGCCCACCAGCCATCATGGTAGCCAGCGTAATTGTGACTTCATCAGTAAAGACATTTTGAAAGATGCTTTTTTGTCAGTGACACTTTGTATAGTTCCCATAGTGTTTGTGGTTTATTTGACTTGAACAATTTACATTATGTATGGACATTAATATTGTGTTTACTTCCTACTACAGTTTCCATCAATTTGGTCTTCATAGCTCAGAATATCACTATTGTCTCACTTTTTGTGTGGAAGCTTCACTCATTTACATTGTATATTGTCATTATCCATTAAATGACCTATCCCAAATGTTAACTGTGCTCAACTTTTTTCTTATTTCCACTTAATTAGGATTTGGCAGAATTGTCTATACAGCCACAGTGGAGCGGTGGATTCATTGATAAACTTCCATATTGACACAGTGTTGTACAGTCACTTAGTCTTAAAACTAGGTCGTTATTACATCGTTAAGTTGCAAATGTTTCGGTGTCAGCCAAAGTGATCATAAGGGCATGTACTTGACACCAGACATTTTGATCAGCTTGCAGGTGGTCATCAGTGTTCCACCTTACAGTGGGAAGGCAAATTTCTTCTCATTGTAGCAAGACTGCCACCACACTTAGAAGCTCTCTGTGGAATACAAGTGGCTTTAACATTTCTACTCGGAGAGTGTGTAGTCGTCTCCATGAGGCTGCTCTGCGGTCACGCAGCCCACTTACTTGGCATCGCAGTCAGGCAAGTTTGCATTGTGATGAAGGTCACATCAATTGAACAGAACAAGATTGGGCTCCAGTACTTTTTCACTGATGAATCGAGACACTGTCTAGACTTAACAGGTGGCCATGCATAAGTATGGTGGAGACAAGGCAAAGCATTTAAGGATTCCATCATAGCCGAACATGACCGGCTCAGTCATGAATGTGGTGGTATAGGTACATCTGTAAGAACCAACCTTTGTCATACTGCAGACATATGCGCCACTGTAATAGCATTTTTTATGTTAACATAGGATCACATGCTTGTTGAATTGACATTATCCTTATGGCCAGGTCATTCATACCTACTTACAGGAGACCATGATCCACATGGAGTGGCCACCCAGTCACCCGACTTCAACTCTATTATCTTACTGGAGAGAGGCAACCGAACAGACACTTGCTTGTAGCATGAGACCATGCTGCCCTTTCGGACAATGAATTAGTTTGCGAGGATTTTTTGACGAGTGAGTTTCGTTTACAGATTCATTATTGTTGTCTGTTAGATGTTTGTGGGCAGTGTGTGACGCATGACAACAGAATTCAGATCATGAAGAAATGTGAGGTGAGGTGAGGTGAAATTGGGTTTTACATCGTGCTTGAGAATATTTCGCTCATATGCCGACGTGAATGCGTGTGTATGTGTGTGTGCGGCTGCATGTACTAGCCCAGACTGAAGCTGGTTTTATAGTGCTAGCCCACTGAGATACCATGCCGCAGTGAAGCATGAATACCCAACTCAGACACATTATACTGAATCCGAGCCAACCAGTCCTTGTTTTGCCCATTAATGCAGAGCGCCAGGCAGGGACCAACAAGTACCATATGTTAACGTCTTTTGGTATGACGCGGTCGGGGATCGAACCCGCGACCTTCCGCTCTCCGGGCGGACGCTCTAACCACTACACCACGGAGGCGGTCCATAAAGAAATGTATTCATACAATATTGTTTATAGCTATTCCAACAGACACAACAGCTATTCCTGCACACACAGCTATTCCTGCACACAGTTTGACCTCGTGATCCTTAGAAAATGTTTAGTAGTATACATTAAAGTACAGTACTGCAAACTGAGATTGATTCAGATTCCAGTGCCTGACAGAAACAATCCTATTTCATTGCCAGATCAGGCTGTGTTTGTATCAGTGATTTATCGAGTGCTTCAGTCATTCCAATACACAGTGTTTCACACGCCCTGTTGGAATATGTTTTATTTGATAAGATATAGTGATAACAGACCCTATTAAAACAGCAAACAGACAAATGGAGAACAACTAATGGGTATTTCACACAGTAAAATATAAGGATGGGAATATATCTGAAATACGAGGTCAACATTATATGTTGGTTTTAAACGACAAACTTAAGTGTGCACTTACAATAAGTTTGTCAGGTCTAACTCGGTTTTCAGATATTTGAACTCTATCCTCACCAACATTTCGGACAAACATTTTAGTATTTTTTTAAACATCATTTAGACGTGTGAATGGTGTTCAATGTTCCATGGTTATTTCTCAGGTCCTGTAAAATACGGGAAGTAAAGACTTATATATATACAGTCAGTCTTTGCTTCTCGTTATGGAGCTACTGAACAATATGTGAAGTTTGTTTGGTCCGGTAGTTTATATTGCCGTATATATATTGCCGTATACATGTATATATTATATATATATATATATATATATATATATATATATATATATATATGATGCTCACCATTGAAAGGAATCATTCTTCGATCACCGTACAAAATTTCAATGCCATAATCGATACTGCTTATGAAAAAGGAGAAGCGAAAGGCACATGGGGCAAAAGTTAATTTAAAAAAAATACACAAACGCAAGTCAGAGACAGTCTCTTTAAAAGGTGCACCTAAAGTCAAATCATGTGCCAAGTGACAAGATATGTCCTTAGTAGCGTGTGAGTGAGTGACTTTAGTCTTACGTCGCTTTTAGCAACATACCAGCAATATCACGGCGGGGGACACCAGAAATGGTCTTCACACATTGTACCCATGTGGGGAATCGAATCCAGGTCTTCAGCGTGATGCACGCATGTATCAGCTGTTGGCGAAGATAATCCCAAAGGAGCACCATGGGATATATGTCTGGAGAACGTGCTGGCAAAGGACGAATGTTGAAGATGACGTGCTTCAGATAATTCTGAACCAGTCAGGCGGTATGAGGTTGTACATTGTTCTGCTGCAAAAGGGTACCCCTTTGCCTTCGTAAGAATGGTACCACGGCAGGTCGCAAATCTTCATCCCTGTACCTTTGGCCAGTCAGATTTCCATGGTTGATGACCAACCTCTTACTCTGCCCGCCACAAATATCACCCAATACAAGAACGTCACCTCAATCATGAAGGTGCACAACTTGGATACAGTTAGGTGTATGGTGTTCTTCCCTATGTCCATAAACACGGAGTCAGTCATAATTTTGTGACAGGTTGAAGCGACTTTTACCCGCAAGCAGGACTCTCCCACTGTAATCTGCGTTGTCTGTGTAGAAGGGTTAAGGCTGGTTTACGGTCGTTCCAGTCGTCGTGAGACTGTTCGTATGCTGATGGAGTATCCC
This sequence comes from Haliotis rubra, assembly GCF_003918875.1. Classification (NCBI taxonomy): domain Eukaryota; kingdom Metazoa; phylum Mollusca; class Gastropoda; order Lepetellida; family Haliotidae; genus Haliotis; species Haliotis rubra. The sequence continues at coordinate 139,242 of NW_025766336.1, forward strand.
AGAGCCGTTGCCACCGTTAACGTAATTGATATGCATCGGTACAGCAGGTGGATTTTTCGAATGTAGCCGACTTCAACTCAGCTGACGTTTGAATCTTGATCTTCCCGATCTTGATAACGGATTAACAAGTTGCTGATGGCGGCTTCACTGCAACTGAAGGTTCTTGCAATCTGCCGCTGAGAGCCATCCATGTCGCCCATACTAATAGCTCCGTCATGTTCTGTCTCTGTGAGTCTGATGTTCTTTTTATACCGCATCCTTCCTCTAACGCACACGTGTATTTATGCAACAATCACGCGCGAGCTTCATCAGTTACCCCAAATTTTAATATTTGTATGGCTGCACACAATTTAGTGACTCCCTGAAGCTTTTCTCACCTCGCTCTACAAAGTGCGTGCGCACATGTGCATACATTTATATATATATATACTTCCTGTAGTAATTACCTGCTCTCTATCTCTCTTACGCCGCATTTAGGTATATTCCAGCTATTTGGTGGCGGTTTGTACATAATCGAGTCTGGACCACACGATCCAGTGATCAACAACATGAGCATCGATCTGCGTAATTGGGATACGATGACATGTGTCAACCAAGTCAGCGAGCCTGACCACCCGATCCCGTTAGTCGTCTCAAACGGGTTACTGAAGATCAATTCACGGGTCCAAAATGTCAGGAAATCAACGACGCACATTTGCGTGGAAATATTTGCACCAGCACTTTATTACTGTTATGTACAATTAAATCATTAGGTGGTCTTTGAGTGGAAACCATTGTCTATGGCGCTGCATTGTTTAGAGTGTCATAAAATGATTTCATGTCCAGTTTTGATGCCGCTAAAGAATGTTCAAGGGTAGTATTTATAACAGCACAAATAACTTGACCAGATACACGGGGAGCTAAGACTGGTCATCCGTGACGTTTTGCGAGCGTTGCATTTCGATTGTATGGCCCTTGAAAGACCTCCAGGGAGAAAACATGGACATGGTCTGTATCCCATCAGCGGAGATGATTGCAGTTTTCCCATACCCTACACCCCAGCAAGGCAACATCAGGGAACACAGCGGGGAATGTTGGTCTGCGACGGAGGGCGAGGTCTTCAGGTTCACGGTAGTTTTATTGCCTTCAATAGATACCAGGACAGTTGCCCGTCTGAAGGACCTGGTCATGATGTTCAGTTCATAGGCTGAGTTGTTAGAAGTTATATCTACCCTCGAGATGTCCATGACAGGAAATGGAGATATGCCGTTCGAGTCGTCATTGCCCATCACAAACACTGGCTGTGCATCTGGAGACTGATCGGGGTAGAAGAGAGCACTGCCATTCTGGTTGAAGATGAACTTGGGAAGCATCTGTGCACTTCCATCCTCTGTGCTGGACAGGATTAAAGACGTCATCTGCCTTCTGCGACCTGACCCACGCATGCGGACCCTCATCTTCGGGCCTTTACTTTCTTCAACTCCGTCTAAGGATGTAGTGTCAGATTTAGCCAAGTTAACCATATTGCCACCAAACCCAAATGTAGGGTTGATAAACGCCCACGGCAGAAGAGATCCAAATGTTTCCTGAAGGTCAAGTCTGAGGAAATGTAATCCGAATGGCCCAGACGCATTTGTGAAATTCAATGTCATGTCAAACTTTCCACTTCCTGCAACAAGAAAGGGGAAGGTCCATGTCTGCCAAGCAACAGAGCCGGTAAACCGTTTTGGAGAAAGTTCAACGCTTTTGTTGGTCTCAGGGTCGGTGAACCGTGCGGATATATAGGCTGGTTTCTCCATGCAGCGGATACCAACAGTGAAGATGCTGCTGAAACTCCTGCCAAAGATGGTCTCCTGCATAGTAGAGTTCACGTTGAAAGTAAGGGTGAGATATTTGGTGTTGGCCGGGTTCACAATCACAGGGAACATTTTGTTCTTTTCTTTACCGTTAATGACGATGACTTCCTCCTCCAAAACGTTGTCAACAGTCTCACAGCTGCGTTCTCTCTCCCCAGATTCCCACACTGGGTACACTTCCATCGGGTCGCCTATGTCCTTCTTATCTCCCTCAGAGACACTGCGCCTGGTTCGGTGTTTTTCTTCGTCTTTGGATGACTTCCAAATAGACATAATGATTTCTGTGACATCACTGGCAAAAATGTCAAAGCGTGTCATACCGTTTGAGCACTGTAGCTGGCTGTAGCGAATCATTGTAATGATCTGTCTCTGGGGACATTCAAAGAGATATGATTCGTCATAGGTAGTGGTGTTCCTGCTACCACCAGTACCTGTAGCTGGTACGTCGAGGCCTCTGCTGTCAGTGATGTTGGCAGTAGATCCACTCCTCCCTGCAGTACCATCACCACCATCTCCAGAGCTCTGTGTCTTGTTACCACTATTCCCAGCAGGTGTCTCATTACCATTGTTTACAGTATCTCCGTTGTTACCATTGTTTACAGTATCTCCGTTGTTACCATTGTTTACAGTATCTCCGTTGTTACCATTGTTTACAGTATCTCCGTTGTTACCATTGTTTACAGTATCTCCGTTGTTACCATTGCTTCCAATATCCCTATCCAAGCCACTGTTTCCATTACCGCTATCATTGCCACTGTTTCCAGTTCCTCTCCCAGTGCCATTATTTCCAGTACCGTTATCATCGCTATTGTTTCCAGTTCCTCTCCCAGTGCCATTGTTTCCAGTGCCTCTCCCATTGCCATTGTTTCCAGTGCCTCTCCCATTGCCATTGTTTCCAGTTCCTCTCCCATTGCCATTGTTTCCAGTGCCTATCCCATTGCCATTGTTTCCAGTTCCTCTCCCAGTGCCATTATTTCCAGTACTGCTATCATTGTCATTGTTTCCAGTACTGCTATTATCGCCATTGTTTCCAGTACTGCTATCATTGCCATTGTTTCCAGTACCGCTATCATCGCCATTGTTTCCAGTACTGCTATCATTGCCACTGTTTCCAGTTCCTCTCCCAGTGCCATTATTTCCAGTACTGCTTTCATTGCCATTGTTTCCAGTTCCTCTCCCATTGCCATTGTTTCCAGTTCCTCTCCCATTGCCATTGTTTCCAGTTCCTCTCCCAGTGCCATTGTTTCCAGTACTGCTATCATCGCCATTGTTTCCAGTACTGCTATCATCGCCATTGTTTCCAGTACTGCTATCATCGCCATTGTTTCCAGTACTGCTATCATCGCCATTGTTTCCAGTACTGCTATCATCGCCATTGTTTCCAGTTCCTCTCCCATTGCCATTGTTTCCAGTTCCCCTCCCATTGCCATTGTTTCCAGTTCCTCTCCCAGTGCCATTGTTTCCAGTACTGCTATCATCGCCATTGTTTCCAGTTCCTCTCCCATTGCCATTGTTTCCAGTTCCTCTCCCATTGCCATTGTTTCCAGTTCCTCTCCCAGTGCCATTGTTTCCAGTACTGCTATCATCGCCATTGTTTCCAGTACTGCTATCATCGCCATTGTTTCCAGTACTGCTATCATCGCCATTGTTTCCAGTACTGCTATCATCGCCATTGTTTCCAGTATTGCTATCATTGCCATTGTGTCCAGTTTCTCTCCCAGTGCCATTGTTTCCAGTACTGCTATCATCGCCATTTTTTCCTTTTTCTCTCCCGGTGCCATTGTTTTCAGTACTGCTATCATCGCCATTGTTTCCAGTACTGCTATCATTGCCATTGTGTCCAGTTCCTCTCCCAGTGCCATTGTTTCCAGTACTGCTATCATCGCCATTGTTTCCAGTTCCTCTCCCATTGCCATTATTTCCAGTTCCTCTCCCAGTGCCATTGTTTCCAGTACTGCTATCATTGCCATTGTTTCCACTGCCTCTATTGTTATCATTGTTTCCACTGCCTCTATTGTCATTATTGTTTTCGGTACCTCTGTAGTTTGACGTTTCTGTATTGTTATCATCATTTCCAGTTGTTCTATCATTTTCATTCATATGTCCGTCAGTGTGTGTGTTAATATTGGATCCACTATTACAGTCATACCCATCGCATCCATTGCCACTGATGTTGCTTTTTGAGTCCCCGTTTATAACTTCACTGTTATTTTTGGTGCAACCGTTACCGTCGCAGTTGCTTTGTTGACCGCTGTTGTAACTTCTGCCTGTACTCCCTCGGTCTCCACCTACATCTCCGTTGTTATCGGGAGAGCCGTCGCCATTGTTATCCTTGTTATCGCAGCCACTGCCCTCACAACTGCTTCCATCGCCGTCTTCGTTCTTGACTCCGCAGTCGAAACCGTTGCAGATACCACTCATGTTGTCTGTGATGGTAGTTGGGTCAGTCGTGTCACAGCTACTGTTGCTGCAGTCTTGGTGCGGTGGTGTTGTGGAATATTCTATGTAATAAACGAAAGAAACACTTATAGTCAACGTAATTTTCACAGGTAAAACAAGGAAGAATCTTTTATCATGCATGTCACCAAGCCCAGCAACATTCCCAAGGTTTACACTATATGCACACGCCCCCTTTCCCATTACCTCGGAATGATTTCTTCGGCCATTCACAGTTTATTAAGAGATTATGTCGCCACCGATCACCATCTACTGATAATATACAGGTGCTAATAAAAAACATCTAACCATAACACCATATAGAATAACCAGTGTCTATTATCTGACGTAACCGATGCCACTAGACGTAAATGGCAGCATCAATTTATGATCAATGTTCACTTCAAGTGAGTAAAAACCGTATTTCTTGCAAGCTTGTAAATGATAATTCTAGGATTAATGTCCGCTTCGAGTGAGCAAAAGCTGGGCATTCCACTTTGAAACCTGATTTCTGGCTAGCTTGTATATCACAATTTTAAGATCAGTGTCCACTGCGAGTGCATAAATGTCAGGAATACCTGGCTTTTGACTAGCTTGTATATAATTTTAGGATCAATGTACGCCAGTAAACCCCATGTGCGCATGTGTATAAAGTGAAAATATTCATACCATTCTCACTCTCTCCTAGTCCACCGTTGGAGTAGTCGATTGTTGCAGAGGAGCTTTCCACGTTTCTGACGTAGCATTTGGACGCTACGTTTCCGGGACACAATATATCATCTAGTCTGTAGTTCCCACCAAAGACCACCGAAATCTCGTCCAGTTCGACACCGTAGTCATCTGCCTCCACAACGGTCAGTGTCAGGACATGGCTTCCCGCAGGTAGGCTTACACCACGGCCAATGGGACCTGTATCGGCGAATATATTCCAGTAGCTCCCAAAGGAAGTCTCGTACGACGAGTTGAAACTGCCGATGATGTTCTCGTCGATGTCTACAACGACAATGTCGGACTCGCCATCATTTGAGAACTTGACGTTGTTGATAGTGAGTTTGTCCTCCCCGGGAAGACATACCGTGACTGAGATACACTCCCCGGAGAACAGCCACACCGTCCGCTTGTTACCTGCCTCGGAACGGGGGAACACACGCTTGGTGTCGATGTTACTGTCCTCTGCAAAGTCTTCCACTTGGATATTAATGACAGATGCTGCTGCAAAAGCCACACAAACAGCAAAGACGCTGGCTTTGAAACCACCTTCTCTTCTAGACGCCATTCTCCAAGTCTGATAGTCTCAGCAGCAAAGGTTGATTTTAAAGGTTCGTTAGCACTCCTTGTGTACATACCTTATGAGCGGCCTGGGAAATAAAAACCAGTTGTCAGAGTACACATGTTACAATGCGCTTGAGCAGGGGTCGTATCAACAGGATCAAGAGCACCATAAAAACGGGAACGTAATTAAGATTCAGAACAATGTCACTAATTCACATTCAAAGTTGGAATGCTGAATTTACCTGACTATACCGAGTGTGCAAAGGCGGTAGAGCAGTTAGAAGCCACAGGTAAGCTGAGGCGGTGTTTGGTAGGATACTGTATTTGATATAATACGTCTTTATGACATTACATTTGACATAATCATACATATATGCTATTCGTTTGAGGTCTCTGTAACATGAAGAAAACAATTTGAAAAAACAAACTGCTGACGCCTACCCGTAATTTATATGCTAAAAAACGCTCCGGTTGTCAACTCGAGGATACAGTTGAAAATAGTGTTTACCCCGCCAGTTCACACCTGCCCCTTAATACCCCCACATCCCCCGGAATCTCTGTGCAGCCCCAACCCCTCCGATCTAACAGCCGCTTAGGGTATACTCTACTTCAGCGCTCCACTATTCTGCTGGTGTATAGGTCTTCGCGCCCAGGCGACACATTCTAGCAGCAACGAACACTTCAAAAAGTACCACAAGAGTAATTTCTCACAGCAAATTCTTTTTGAAAGGCGATTAAAAGCAGACACCGAAAATGACTGTATTTATACAGCGGTTCAGCTGGGGAGACGTGTGGATATCAGGACGAATACACTGAACCCGAACATAGGATATGGTTTCCGTCATGCAGTGACTATTTCTTCAAGCCTTCATACATCGACTAAACTGTTACTGTTAGGAGTCTGGTTACTGTCGGGATTCTCAAAACATCCAAATATAATTTTGGATTAAATAAACATGATGGGGAGATTATATAGTCACTTACAGAGGCCAGGTGTATTGCTGAATTGTTGAACCAAATGCAATGTTTTAACATAACTGCATTTAGCCACCACACTTTGCTGGGATAATAGCGGATGACAGTGGTGTTGGTTAGTACAGTCATCAATAACGGGCTTAACAACCGAAAGTACAATATATCATGAAGGATTTGAACGGTACTGTTAAGGAGCATGGTGATGGACTGACAGATAGTTTCCAGGGCAGTAGAACACTAAAAAACTGATTCCAGCAAGGAAGAAACGCATTTCCTTAAATTTGAACAACATTCTCCTTCAGTCCCACTAAGTGCAAATGGCTGTAGTGCTGAAGCTCATGTCGTACCAAGAAAATGGACCTTTCCTGCAACTGTTTGTTCATATAGTAGCAAACTAACATAATACAAAGATGTATATGGTCAAAAATACATCAAAGATAAATCAATCAATAAAATATAACTTTAAACAATTTGCACAACCCAAAAGCTAACAGCTTTATTTGGACATGGACAGTGGACACAGCTTCTTGCTATCATGGACATACCACGAGCTATTCGCCACCTAGCTCTTGACCCTTTTAAAAGATTTAGAATGATACGTTGAAAACTTGTAACTAACTATTTTGCTTTTAGTGAAAATTATTTGACAACCAATGAAGCCATTACAACGCGCGGCACATGGGTGGATGTTTGTAGACGCACCCATGAAGTCCCTCTGTCAAGTTACCATGTCTGTGCTAGTTGGAGGATATGTAAACACAATATCACACATGCTATTAAAACATGCTGAACATCAGAAGTAGCTTCAGTTGTCCTGCAGTTCCAACTGGCGCCGGGAATCTTGGAGTTATCCCACCTAGCTTAGCCCTTCAGTACAATGTGCCTGTGTAACCAGCTCTCCCCCACACACCCAAGTGAGAATAGTGTGTCCACACTGGAGAGGATTAACTTATGACTGCTGTGGAAAGCTCCACACTGGCTAAATAACACATGGAATATACGGGAGTGGTACCCATGGTCGAATGCCATCACATTAGTCAAAGCAGAAGGATGTATTATAAGGAATTGGTAAAGATATAAATTAAAATGTGCCATAGGCCTGTGGCCGCTTTAAGTGCCGAATAAAGATTGATTGATAAAGAAGTAACAAAAAAATACCTTAAAGTTTCTTTTGCGATTATGAAGGTATCCCATTGTCACGTATGAGGAAACGCCAGTCCGCTAGCGAGCTAATTCATTTATGGTTAATTTAATCATAAACGCAAAATAATGTTAGCCACTGAAATGAAACGTGCACGTTCACTTTCAATAGCTGTTGCAAACAGTTAAACAGTTAATAGCCTACTTCATGGCATATATCTGTTACATACTTGATACAAAGGTTGTCACGTACGTTGTGTGAGCTTGGATTGTAAAGCTGAATTGAGTCATGGACATTTGCCGTGTCCTTCATATGTCAGTGAGCATCAGCAGCCCATTTATCATCAATAATTGAAAGGCATATAGATACATTTGATTCCTTTATTACCTTTATCTGTACAGACAATTGGTATATCCAATAGCGGTATTGGTACAGGGTTTTTTGTTTCGTTAAAAGATGGTGACAATGGAATAGCAATTACTGCACACTAATGAACTCATTTCTTCATATACTAGCCGTATATAAATATTTGCCAAGGTTACATAATACTTTAACATGTTTAATACTAAGAAGTTGAATAAGCTTAAATACTGATGGACATTTGTATTAATATGGTTTGATATACATTATTCTATAATTATAATGTGATAAACATTTCAATGTAAAATGCAACTCATCTTCAATATAATCTTTACACATTAAACATTTAGCAAGATTTATGTTTTGGTATCTACAAGTTTCTAGCGCTAAGATATGGGAGCTGAGTCGGAATTTTGATAAATACTTCCTATAGAGATATGGAATACATTCAAGGACCATTCAATATCAGTAATCGACAGTCACGTACACACTCGGGATTAGCGAACCATTCAACATAAGTAATCGACAGTCACGAACACTCTCGGGATTAGCGAACCGTTCAACATAAGTAATCGACAGTCACGTACACACTCGGGATTAGCGAACCATTCAACATAAGTAATCGACAGTCAAGTACACACTTGGGATTAGCGAACCATTCAACATAAGTAATCGACAGTCACGTACACGCTCGGGATTAGCGAACCATTCAACATAAGTAATCGACAGTCACGTACACACTCGGGATTAGCGAACCATTCAACATAAGTAATCGACAGTCACGTACACACTTGGGATTAGCGAACAATTCAACATAAGTAATCGACAGTCAAGTACACACTTGGGATTAGCGAACCATTCAACATAAGGAATGGACAGTCACGTACACTCTCGGGATTAGCGAACAATTCAACATAAGTAATCGACAGTCACGTACACACTCGGGATTAGCGAACATCAGTAATCGACAGAACCATTAAACTGTACATGCCTTTTATTTGGCAGCCCCCTGAACAATATAAGATGGGTACGTTCCATGACCAGTATGATACCTACTGGAGTCACTGATGGTCCGTGCAATTACTCAAGTCACCGAGCCTGACTATCCGATCCGTTCAGATGCTTTTCGACTAACACATGGCAGGTTGCTATTGACCTGATTCCCGATCCACAAAGCGTTCATAGCACTACGGCATTCGTAAGCCTATGGTAAACTGTAGAGTTACGACAGGTCGTAACGTTACGAACGCTTTGTGGATCGGGACCCCGAATACCCATGGACATTATGCAACAACAGAATTGAGTGTGGTGTTCAAACTGTCCTGTGTGTAGTGTGACATCATGTATTTTGTGGTGACAGTGATGAGTGTACTGAAGGCGAGCAGTGTCTTGAGTCCTTGTCCTGTCTGTGCAGTCATCAAACTGTCCTGTGTGTAGTGACATCATGTATTTTGTGGTGACAGTGATGAGTGTACTGAAGGGGAGCAGTGTCTGTGCAGTGATCAAGTTGTCCTGTGTGTGGTGACATCATGTATTTTGTGGTGACAGTGATGAGTGTACTGAAGGCGAGCAGTGTCTTGAGTCCTTGTCCTGTCTGTGCAGTCATCAAACTGTCCTGTGTGTAGTGACATCATGTATTTTGTGGTGACAGTGATGAGTGTACTAAAGGGGAGCAGTGTCTGTGCAGTGATCAAGTTGTCCTGTGTGTAGTGACATCATGTATTTTGTGGTGACAGTGATGAGTGTACTGAAGGCGAGCAGTGTCTGTGCAGTGATCAAGTTGTCCTGTGTGTGGTGACATCATGTATTTTGTGGTGACAGTGATGAGTGTACTGAAGGCGAGCAGTGTCTTGAGTCCTTCTCCTGTCTGTGCAGTCATCAAACTGTCCTGTGTGTAGTGGCATCATGTATTTTGTGGTGACAGTGATGAGTGTACTGAAGGGGAGCAGTGTCTTGAGTCCTTCTCCTGTCTGTGCAGTCATCAAGTTGTCCTGTGTGTGGTGTGACATCATGTATTTTGTGGTGACAGTGATGAGTGTACTGAAGGGGAGCAGTGTCTGTGCAGTGATCAAGTTCTCCTGTGTGTGGTGACATCTTGTATTTTGTGGTGACAGTGATGAGTGTACTGAAGGGGAGTAGTGTCTGTGCAGTGATCAAGTTGTCCTGTGTGTGGTGACATCATGTATTTTGTGGTGACAGTGATGAGTGTACTGAAGGGGAGCAGTGTCTTGAGTCCTTCTCCTGTCTGTGCAGTCATCAAACTGTCCTGTGTGTAGTGACATCATGTATTTTGTGGTGACAGTGATGAGTGTACTGAAGGCGAGCAGTGTCTTGAGTCCTTGTCCTGTCTGTGCAGTGATCAAACTAGCGAACAATTCAACATAAGTAATCGACAGTCAAGTACACACTTGGGATTAGCGAACCATTCAACATAAGGAATGGACAGTCACGTACACTCTCGGGATTAGCGAACAATTCAACATAAGTAATCGACAGTCACGTACACACTCGGGATTAGCGAACATCAGTAATCGACAGAACCATTAAACTGTACATGCCTTTTATTTGGCAGCCCCCTGAACAATATAAGATGGGTACGTTCCATGACCAGTATGATACCTACTGGAGTCACTGATGGTCCGTGCAATTACTCAAGTCACCGAGCCTGACTATCCGATCCGTTCAGATGCTTTTCGACTAACACATGGCAGGTTGCTATTGACCTGATTCCCGATCCACAAAGCGTTCATAGCACTACGGCATTCGTAAGCCTATGGTAAACTGTAGAGTTACGACAGGTCGTAACGTTACGAACGCTTTGTGGATCGGGACCCCGAATACCCATGGACATTATGCAACAACAGAATTGAGTGTGGTGTTCAAACTGTCCTGTGTGTAGTGTGACATCATGTATTTTGTGGTGACAGTGATGAGTGTACTGAAGGCGAGCAGTGTCTTGAGTCCTTGTCCTGTCTGTGCAGTCATCAAACTGTCCTGTGTGTAGTGACATCATGTATTTTGTGGTGACAGTGATGAGTGTACTGAAGGGGAGCAGTGTCTGTGCAGTGATCAAGTTGTCCTGTGTGTGGTGACATCATGTATTTTGTGGTGACAGTGATGAGTGTACTGAAGGCGAGCAGTGTCTTGAGTCCTTGTCCTGTCTGTGCAGTCATCAAACTGTCCTGTGTGTAGTGACATCATGTATTTTGTGGTGACAGTGATGAGTGTACTAAAGGGGAGCAGTGTCTGTGCAGTGATCAAGTTGTCCTGTGTGTAGTGACATCATGTATTTTGTGGTGACAGTGATGAGTGTACTGAAGGGGAGCAGTGTCTGTGCAGTGATCAAGTTGTCCTGTGTGTGGTGACATCATGTATTTTGTGGTGACAGTGATGAGTGTACTGAAGGGGAGCAGTGTCTGTGCAGTGATCAAGTTCTCCTGTGTGTGGTGACATCATGTATTTTGTGGTGACAGTGATGAGTGTACTGAAGGCGAGCAGTGTCTTGAGTCCTTCTCCTGTCTGTGCAGTCATCAAACTGTCCTGTGTGTATTAGTGGCATCATGTATTTTGTGGTGACAGTGATGAGTGTACTGAAGGGAGCAGTGTCTTGAGTCCTTCTCCTGTCTGTGCAGTCATCAAGTTGTCCTGTGTGTGGTGTGACATCATGTATTTTGTGGTGACAGTGATGAGTGTACTGAAGGGGAGCAGTGTCTGTGCAGTGATCAAGTTGTCCTGTGTGTGGTGACATCTTGTATTTTGTGGTGACAGTGATGAGTGTACTGAAGGGGAGTAGTGTCTGTGCAGTGATCAAGTTGTCCTGTGTGTGGTGACATCATGTATTTTGTGGTGACAGTGATGAGTGTACTGAAGGGGAGCAGTGTCTTGAGTCCTTCTCCTGTCTGTGCAGTCATCAAACTGTCCTGTGTGTAGTGACATCATGTATTTTGTGGTGACAGTGATGAGTGTACTGAAGGGGAGCAGTGTCTGTGCAGTGATCAAGTTCTCCTGTGTGTGGTGACATCATGTATTTTAAGGTGACAGTGATAAGTGTACTGAAGGCGAGCAGTGTCTGTGCAGTGATCAAGTTGTCCTGTGTGTGGTGACATCATGTATTTTGTGGTGACAGTGATGAGTGTACTGAAGGGGAGCAGTGTCTGTGCAGTGATCAAGTTGTCCTGTGTGTGGTGACATCATGTATTTTGTGGTGACAGTGATGAGTGTACTGAAGGGGAGCAGTGTCTGTGCAGTGATCAAGTTCTCCTGTGTGTGGTGACATCATGTATTTTGTGGTGACAGTGATGAGTGTACTGAAGGCGATCAGTGTCTTGAGTCCTTCTCCTGTCTGTGCAGTCATCAAACTGTCCTGTGTGTAGTGGCATCATGTATTTTGTGGTGACAGTGATGAGTGTACTGAAGGGGAGCAGTGTCTTGAGTCCTTCTCCTGTCTGTGCAGTCATCAAGTTGTCCTGTGTGTGTGACATCATGTATTTTGTGGTGACAGTGATGAGTGTACTGAAGGGGAGCAGTGTCTGTGCAGTGATCAAGTTGTCCTGTGTGTGGTGACATCTTGTATTTTGTGGTGACAGTGATGAGTGTACTGAAGGTCTGTGCAGTCATCAAACTGTCCTGTGTGTAGTGACATCATGTATTTTGTGGTGACAGTGATGAGTGTACTGAAGGGGAGCAGTGTCTGTGCAGTGATCAAGTTCTCCTGTGATGTTGGTGACATCATGTATTTTGCGGTGACAGTGATAAGTGTACTGAAGGCGAGCAGTGTCTGTGCAGTGATCAAGTTGTCCTGTGTGTGGTGACATCATGTATTTTGTGGTGACAGTGATGAGTGTACTGAAGGGGGGTCTGTGCAGTGATCAAGTTGTCCTGTGTGTGGTGACATCATGTATTTTGTGGTGACAGTGATGAGTGTACTGAAGGGGAGCAGTGTCTGTGCAGTGATCAAGTTCTCCTGTGTGGGTGACATCATGTATTTTGTGGTGACAGTGATGAGTGTACTGAAGGCGATCAGTGTCTTGAGTCCTTCTCCTGTCTGTGCAGTCATCAAACTGTCCTGTGTGTAGTGGCATCATGTATTTTGTGGTGACAGTGATGAGTGTACTGAAGGGGAGCAGTGTCTTGAGTCCTTCTCCTGTCTGTGCAGTCATCAAGTTGTCCTGTGTGTGGTGTGACATCATGTATTTTGTGGTGACAGTGATGAGTGTACTGAAGGGGAGCAGTGTCTGTGCAGTGATCAAGTTGTCCTGTGTGTGGTGACATCTTGTATTTTGTGGTGACAGTGATGAGTGTACTGAAGGGGAGTAGTGTCTGTGCAGTGATCAAGTTGTCCTGTGTGTGGTGACATCATGTATTTTGTGGTGACAGTGATGAGTGTACTGAAGGGGAGCAGTGTCTTGAGTCCTTCTCCTGTCTGTGCAGTCATCAAACTGTCCTGTGTGTAGTGACATCATGTATTTTGTGGTGACAGTGATGAGTGTACTGAAGGGGAGCAGTGTCTGTGCAGTGATCAAGTTCTCCTGTGTGTGGTGACATCATGTATTTTAAGGTGACAGTGATAAGTGTACTGAAGGCGAGCAGTGTCTGTGCAGTGATCAAGTTGTCCTGTGTGTGGTGACATCATGTATTTTGTGGTGACAGTGATGAGTGTACTGAAGGGGAGCAGTGTCTGTGCAGTGATCAAGTTGTCCTGTGTGTGGTGACATCATGTATTTTGTGGTGACAGTGATGAGTGTACTGAAGGCGAGCAGTGTCTGTGCGGTGATCAAGTTGTCCTGTGTGTGGTGACATCATGTATTTTGTGGTGACAGTGATGAGTGTACTGAAGGCGAGCAGTGTCTTGAGTCCTTCTCCTGTCTGTGCAGTCATCAAACTGTCCTGTGTGTAGTGACATCATGTATTTTGTGGTGACAGTGATGAGTGTACTGAAGGCGAGCAGTGTCTTGAGTCCTTGTCCTGTCTGTGCAGTGATCAAACTGTCCTGTGTGTAGTGACATCATGTATTTTGTGGTGACAGTGATGAGTGTACTGAAGGCGAGCAGTGTCTTGAGTCCTTCTCCTGTCTGTGCAGTCATCAAACTGTCCTGTGTGTAGTGGCATCATGTATTTTGTGGTGACAGTGATGAGTGTACTGAAGGGGAGCAGTGTCTTGAGTCCTTCTCCTGTCTGTGCAGTCATCAAGTTGTCCTGTGTGTGGTGTGACATCATGTATTTTGTGGTGACAGTGATGAGTGTACTGAAGGGGAGCAGTGTCTGTGCAGTGATCAAGTTCTCCTGTGTGTGGTGACATCTTGTATTTTGTGGTGACAGTGATGAGTGTACTGAAGGGGAGTAGTGTCTGTGCAGTGATCAAGTTGTCCTGTGTGTGGTGACATCATGTATTTTGTGGTGACAGTGATGAGTGTACTGAAGGGGAGCAGTGTCTTGAGTCCTTCTCCTGTCTGTGCAGTCATCAAACTGTCCTGTGTGTAGTGACATCATGTATTTTGTGGTGACAGTGATGAGTGTACTGAAGGCGAGCAGTGTCTTGAGTCCTTGTCCTGTCTGTGCAGTGATCAAACTAGCGAACAATTCAACATAAGTAATCGACAGTCAAGTACACACTTGGGATTAGCGAACCATTCAACATAAGGAATGGACAGTCACGTACACTCTCGGGATTAGCGAACAATTCAACAGAAGTAATCGACAGTCACGTACACACTCGGGATTAGCGAACATCAGTAATCGACAGAACCATTAAACTGTACATGCCTTTTATTTGGCAGCCCCCTGAACAATATAAGATGGGTACGTTCCATGACCAGTATGATACCTACTGGAGTCACTGATGGTCCGTGCAATTACTCAAGTCACCGAGCCTGACTATCCGATCCGTTCAGATGCTTTTCGACTAACACATGGCAGGTTGCTATTGACCTGATTCCCGATCCACAAAGCGTTCATAGCACTACGGCATTCGTAAGCCTATGGTAAACTGTAGAGTTACGACAGGACGTAACGTTACGAACGCTTTGTGGATCGGGACCCCGAATACCCATGGACATTATGCAACAACAGAATTGAGTGTGGTGTTCAAACTGTCCTGTGTGTAGTGTGACATCATGTATTTTGTGGTGACAGTGATGAGTGTACTGAAGGCGAGCAGTGTCTTGAGTCCTTGTCCTGTCTGTGCAGTCATCAAACTGTCCTGTGTGTAGTGACATCATGTATTTTGTGGTGACAGTGATGAGTGTACTGAAGGGGAGCAGTGTCTGTGCAGTGATCAAGTTGTCCTGTGTGTGGTGACATCATGTATTTTGTGGTGACAGTGATGAGTGTACTGAAGGCGAGCAGTGTCTTGAGTCCTTGTCCTGTCTGTGCAGTCATCAAACTGTCCTGTGTGTAGTGACATCATGTATTTTGTGGTGACAGTGATGAGTGTACTAAAGGGGAGCAGTGTCTGTGCAGTGATCAAGTTGTCCTGTGTGTAGTGACATCATGTATTTTGTGGTGACAGTGATGAGTGTACTGAAGGGGAGCAGTGTCTGTGCAGTGATCAAGTTGTCCTGTGTGGTGACATCATGTATTTTGTGGTGACAGTGATGAGTGTACTGAAGGGGAGCAGTGTCTGTGCAGTGATCAAGTTCTCCTGTGTGTGGTGACATCATGTATTTTGTGGTGACAGTGATGAGTGTACTGAAGGCGAGCAGTGTCTTGAGTCCTTCTCCTGTCTGTGCAGTCATCAAACTGTCCTGTGTGTAGTGGCATCATGTATTTTGTGGTGACAGTGATGAGTGTACTGAAGGGGAGCAGTGTCTTGAGTCCTTCTCCTGTCTGTGCAGTCATCAAGTTGTCCTGTGTGTGGTGTGACATCATGTATTTTGTGGTGACAGTGATGAGTGTACTGAAGGGGAGCAGTGTCTGTGCAGTGATCAAGTTGTCCTGTGTGTGGTGACATCTTGTATTTTGTGGTGACAGTGATGAGTGTACTGAAGGGGAGTAGTGTCTGTGCAGTGATCAAGTTGTCCTGTGTGTGGTGACATCATGTATTTTGTGGTGACAGTGATGAGTGTACTGAAGGGGAGCAGTGTCTTGAGTCCTTCTCCTGTCTGTGCAGTCATCAAACTGTCCTGTGTGTAGTGACATCATGTATTTTGTGGTGACAGTGATGAGTGTACTGAAGGGGAGCAGTGTCTGTGCAGTGATCAAGTTCTCCTGTGTGTGGTGACATCATGTATTTTGTGGTGACAGTGATAAGTGTACTGAAGGCGAGCAGTGTCTGTGCAGTGATCAAGTTGTCCTGTGTGTGGTGACATCATGTATTTTGTGGTGACAGTGATGAGTGTACTGAAGGGGAGCAGTGTCTGTGCAGTGATCAAGTTGTCCTGTGTGTAGTGGCATCATGTATTTTGTGGTGACAGTGATGAGTGTACTGAAGGGGAGCAGTGTCTTGAGTCCTTCTCCTGTCTGTGCAGTCATCAAGTTGTCCTGTGTGTGGTGTGACATCATGTATTTTGTGGTGACAGTGATGAGTGTACTGAAGGGGAGCAGTGTCTGTGCAGTGATCAAGTTGTCCTGTGTGTGGTGACATCTTGTATTTTGTGGTGACAGTGATGAGTGTACTGAAGGGGAGTAGTGTCTGTGCAGTGATCAAGTTGTCCTGTGTGTGGTGACATCATGTATTTTGTGGTGACAGTGATGAGTGTACTGAAGGGGAGCAGTGTCTTGAGTCCTTCTCCTGTCTGTGCAGTCATCAAACTGTCCTGTGTGTAGTGACATCATGTATTTTGTGGTGACAGTGATGAGTGTACTGAAGGGGAGCAGTGTCTGTGCAGTGATCAAGTTCTCCTGTGTGTGGTGACATCATGTATTTTGTGGTGACAGTGATAAGTGTACTGAAGGCGAGCAGTGTCTGTGCAGTGATCAAGTTGTCCTGTGTGTGGTGACATCTTGTATTTTGTGGTGACAGTGATGAGTGTACTGAAGGGGAGCAGTGTCTGTGCAGTGATCAAGTTGTCCTGTGTGTGGTGACATCATGTATTTTGTGGTGACAGTGATGAGTGTACTGAAGGCGAGCAGTGTCTGTGCGGTGATCAAGTTGTCCTGTGTGTGGTGACATCATGTATTTTGTGGTGACAGTGATGAGTGTACTGAAGGCGAGCAGTGTCTTGAGTCCTTCTCCTGTCTGTGCAGTCATCAAACTGTCCTGTGTGTAGTGACATCATGTATTTTGTGGTGACAGTGATGAGTGTACTGAAGGCGAGCAGTGTCTTGAGTCCTTGTCCTGTCTGTGCAGTGATCAAACTGTCCTGTGTGTAGTGACATCATGTATTTTTGTGGTGACAGTGATGAGTGTACTGAAGGCGAGCATTTTCCTTCTCCTGTCTGTGGTGACAGTATTTTGTGGTGACAGTGATGAGTGTACTGAAGGCGAGCAGTGTCTTGAGTCCTTCTCCTGTCTGTGCAGTCATCAAGTTGTCCTGTGTGTGGTGTGACATCATGTATTTTGTGGTGACAGTGATGAGTGTACTGAAGGGGAGCAGTGTCTGTGCAGTGATCAAGTTGTCCTGTGTGTGGTGACATCTTGTATTTTGTGGTGACAGTGATGAGTGTACTGAAGGGGAGTAGTGTCTGTGCAGTGATCAAGTTGTCCTGTGTGTGGTGACATCATGTATTTTGTGGTGACAGTGATGAGTGTACTGAAGGGGAGCAGTGTCTGTGCAGTGATCAAGTTGTCCTGTGTGTAATGAAGAATGTTTCTTTCACTACCTCCCCCTTAGGAGCACGATGGTTTGTGTATTTTAAGCAGTTTAACCTTTCCCACAGTGCTACCATAAGGACAAGTGAGTGGAAGAGTCGCAGCTGTCAAAACTATGCCCATAAAGGTCAGCTTGTGAGAGTTTACCTGGAGGGCGGGGGTAAATCTGTGCATGTAATTGTTTACCAAACCAGACACAAGATTGGGGAATGTGTGGTAAGCCTAGATGGAAGGAAATGGTGTCAGAGACATTGAACTGCACCGCTATACTCCCATGGAGGTGACAAGGTGTTCTTCCTGTAATACCCTGCATAACTACCACAGAACTCCCTGACCTCCACGATCAGATATGTTGGGGCAGGATTTGTAGAAACAGTACAAAGTACCTGTCACTGAATTTTGTTCAGTCCATCAGTACAGATGCTGGTTAGTCAAATTCAGAGACTTATCACAATTGTAGCCAATTATAATGCTGTTACAGACCTTGTGTCATATACTATATTTTCATTTGAAGAACATGAAAATAGGTGTGATCTAGGTAGTGATGTAATTATTCTTTAAAATCTTCCACACTGAAGAACCAGGGTCTTTGCATTGAGAACGACACATGTGATCTTAACAACCCACTGTGAAGCAATTGTTGTCACATGCAAATGTTTGTCGTCACTGAAAGAAAGAAAAAGCCATTACAATCCACAGGTTCCGGGAAGCCCATCAATAAAGATGCTGGTTAGTGAATAGTGAAGAGGTTAAATAATACTGGCATTTGTGGGTATAGCATTTACATGTACATGTATGTTGATCAAATGTTATATTAACATATCCGGCCTGACATTGGGCATCAATAAACTAACAATAAAACAATAACGTTTAGGCTATGTGATGGGATTCAAACCATCTGATCTAGTCCACCTGATCAACCCGTGAGTTGGGTTTGAAGGATACTAACCGTGACGCCATGTCTTGCTACACACAATATGATGCATTACGCTTAGGTACTAACACATACACTGACTCTAAATGACATTGTGTGTTCACAGCTTGCGGACATGGGAGCTGTGCCAACTTCAATTGTCATAGGGGTATACAAAGTATGTGATGTAGACTGCCAGTTCCATTTTCGATGTGTTCTGGCTATTAGGTGCCACACTCTATGTAGTGTGGGTTCTAGAATCTGTACTTCGATCAGAAAGCATATTCCGAGATATAACCTATGCTAGATTCCAAGCTGACCTGTGATTGCTTGCAGTTACAGGTGTCAAGCGGTGAGACTTAGGATACATGGTTAGTCACAGGTGTCAAGCGGTGAGACTTATGATACATGGTGAGTCATAGGTGTGTCAGCTACAGATGTGTCAGTTACAGGTGTCGAGCGATGAGACTTATGATACATGGTGAGTCACAGGTGTGTCAGTTACAGGTGTCAAGCGGTGAGACTTATTATACATGGTGAGTCACAGGTGTGTCAGCTACACATGTGTGAGTTACAGGTGTCGAGCGATGAGACTTATGATACATGGTGAGTCACAGGTGTGTGAGTTACAGATGTCAAGCGATGAGACTTATGATACATGGTGAGTCACAGGTGTGTGAGTTACAGGTGTCAAGCGATGAGACTTATTATACATGGTGAGTCACAGGTGTGTGAGTTACAGATGTCAAGCGATGAGACTTATGATACATGGTGAGTCACAGGTGTGTGAGTTACAGGTGCCAAGCAGTGAGACTTAGGATACATGGAGAGTCACAGGTATGTCAGTTACAGGTGTCAAGCGGTGAGACGTATGATACATGGTGAGTCACAGGTGTGTCAGTTACAGGTGCCAAGCAGTGAGACTTAGGATACATGGTGAGCCACAGGTGTGTCATTAACATGTGTCAAGCGGTGAGACGGATGATACATTTTAAGCTACAGGTGTGTCATTAACAGGTTTTAAGCGGTGAGACGCATGGTACATGGTGAGCCACAGGTGTGTCATTAACAGGTGTCAGGTGGAGAAGATGCATGGTGAGTTTGTGAAATGGAGATATGAATGGCGCACAGTGAATATAAGACAAGTTGACTTGTAAAAGTATATTATTAGTTTGGCACTAAGAGATGCCATGCTGTTTGTTTGTTGTTGAGACTTGTTAGGCGCTGTTCATGGGACTTAAGCACATCGTTTAGGCAACAGTGGTTACCAGGGAGAGCCATTTCCTGCAGGGCCGTCAGAAATCAGCTGCAAGCAGCAGGATACAGGACCAGAAAACCCACCAAGCGTATAAAACCTCCAGCTCACAAAGCAGCCTGGTATAATCAACGTGTTTGCTGGAACATTGTGTCATGTCAGACGGTTCACTTTTCCTATGAGAGCCGTTTCTTATTGCATAAGGTGGATGGTCGTACACGTGTCTGGAGAAAAACGAACACAGCTATGGGGCTCCCTTTGGGGGAGACTCAATCATGGTATGGGGATTATCTCCTTGGGTTGCAAGATGGACCTCATTACCACTCCTAGTAACCATTAAGAAGAATCGGAATCGACTCTTTTTGAAAACTCTACGGAAAACTCTATGTTCAACTCCCCACTATCCGAGGTTTCAGATAAGCATGCTCCAGTCAAGCTTTAACAGGTCCGACCTTAAGATGCTTCTCCCTGGTACAATTCTGTTGTGCTATCGGCCAAGAGAGGTAAACACGTTGCTGAACGTTGTTGGAGAAAAACACATCTGAAAATTCACCGTCAAATTTACAAACTTGCTCGAAATGACGTCAAGAAATGCATCAGGAAAGCCATATCTGATTACTTCAATACAGAAATCACATATAATGCTGATAATCCTAAACGCCTGTACTGCACAGGAAGACATTTGGCATAGTTCCTCTCTAGGTCTAGGTCTCTATATGTCATACCTCTCTAAGAAAATCACAAGAGTTCGTCATAAGGCAGATCCACTCTCAACCAAGTTCCTGCTGAAGTACAAGGCAAAATTGGGCCTTTTACAACCAGGATTGTCAACGTCAGTCTCTCATCTGGAACAGTGCTTTAAACAGGCAGTCATAACACCTTTGATAAAGAAGCCATCATTTGAACCTGAAAGCCTCAGCAATTACCGATTAGTTTCTTATCTTTCGTTTCTTTCTAAAATTCTTGAAAAGTTGTCAAAAGTCAGATGCTTGGACATTTACAGAAATTCGATCTGATTGATAAGTATCAACTGCCTACAGGACTGCACATAGCACCGAAACAGCTCTCACTGGTGTTCTGGACAACATGAAGATGCCCGTAGATAACGGTAATATTGCCCTGCTTGTCCTTTTAGACCTCTCTAGACCTGCCTTTGATACCATTGACCATGCAACACCGCTATAAAGGCTACAGATTGAATAAACGGACTAAACAGCAGGGTCCTGGGATGGTTTTCATCATGTCTAGAAGATCGTGTACATTTTTCAAATTAACAGGACACTGTCACACAGCCATGTTCTTGAATGTGGAGTGCCACACGGCTCAGTTTTAGGACGGATACTGTACACTATGTACACCAAACCACTGGGACAACTGATGACATGCTGATGAACAGATTATCCCTGGTAAAACAGAAGCCATCATTATTGCTCCACGTCAAACACAGCATAAGTGTAAGCTTTCTTCCATTTCCAGTGGGCAATCCTCAATCACTTTCTCTCCCTCTTTTAGAAATCTTGGTGTTTATTTGAACTCAAATCTATCTATGAAAAGTAACATCAACAAATTATGCAAAATATGTCACATCTTAACTATAGAAGCAACGGCCATCCTCATTCGATCTGTAGTTCTATCACACTTGGATTACTGTAATAGTTATACCTCAAGAACATACAGAACCAGGCTGCTCGCATCATCACGACAAAGTTACGCTCCCATATTATGTCAGCTCTCAATTCTAACTTTCCTGTCATACAACCTGTATATATGTTATGTGCACTGTACATCATTAGTCTCTCCATGTCATACACAAACACTGTACATCACAAGAGTCTTTATGGCTTCTTCATGTCATACACTGACTGTAAATCATTAGTCTCTCCATGTCATACACTCACTGTACATCAGGTCTCTTCATGTCATACACTCACTGTACATCATGTCTCTCCATGTCATACACTCACTGTACATCATTAGTCTCTCCATGTCATACACTCACTGTACATCATTAATCTCTCCATGTCATACACTCACTGTACATCATTAGTCTCTCCATGTCATACACTCACTGTACATCATTAGTCTCTCCATGTCATACACTGACTGTACATCATTAGTCTCTCCATGTCATACACTCACTGTACATCATTAGTCTCTTCATGTCATACACTCACTGTACATCATGTCTCTCCATGTCATACACTCACTGTACATCATTAGTCTCTCCATGCCATACACACTGTACATCATTAGTCTCTCCATGTCATACACTCACTGTACATCATTAGTCTCTCCAGTCATCTCCACATCATGTCATACACACACTGTACATCATTAGTTCCATGTCTCCATGTCATACACTCACTGTACATCATTAGTCTCTCCATGTCATACACTCACTGTACATCATTAGTCTCTCCATGTCATACACTCATACACATCACTGTACATCATTAGTCTCTCCATGTCATACACTCACTGTACATCATTAGTCTCTCCATGTCATACACTCACTGTACATCATTAGTCTCTCCATGTCATACACTCACTGTACATCATTAGTCTCTCCATGTCATACACTCACTGTACATCATTAGTCTCTCCATGTCATACACTCACTGTACATCATTAGTCTCTCCATGTCATACACTCACTGTACATCATTAGTCTCTCCATGTCATACACTCACTGTACATCATTAGTCTCTCCATGTCATACACTCACTGTACATCATTAGTCTCTCCATGTCATACACTCACTGTACATCATTAGTCTCTCCATGTCATACACTCACTGTACATCATTAGTCTCTCCATGTCATACACTCACTGTACATCATTAGTCTCTCCATGTCATACACTCACTGTACATCATTAGTCTCTCCATGTCACACACACTGTACTGTACATCATTAGTCATCTCCATGTCATACACTCACTGTACATCATTAGTCTCTCCATGTCATGTCATACACTCACTGTACATCATTAGTCTCTCCATGTCATACACTCACTGTACATCATGTCTCTCCATGTCATACACTGTACATCATTAGTCTCTCCATGTCATACACTCACATCATTAGTGTACATCATTCATTAGTCTCTCCATGTCATACACTCACTGTACATCATTAGTCTCTCCATGTCATACACTCACTGTACATCATTAGTCTCTCCATGTCATACACACACTGTACATCATTAGTCTCATTATACACTCACTGTACATCACATCATGTCATCTCTCCTGTATGTCATGTCACACACTCACTGTACATCATTAGTCTCTCCATGTCATACACTCACTGTACATCATTAGTCTCTCCATGTCATACACTCACTGTACATCATTAGTCTCTCCATGCCATACACACACTGTACATCATTAGTCTCTCCATGTCATACACTCACTGTACATCATTAGTCTCTCCATGTCATACACTCACTGTACATCATGTCATACACTCACTGTACATCATTAGTCTCTCCATGTCATACACTCACTGTACATCATTAGTCTCTCCATGTCATACACTCACTGTACATCATTAGTCTCTGTCATGTCATACACTCTCACTGTACATCATTAGTCTCTCCATGTCATACACTCACTGTACATCATTAGTCTCTCCATGTCACTCACTGTACATACACTCACTGTACATCATCATTAGTCTCTCCATGTCATACACTCACTGTACATCATTAGTCTCTCCATGTCATACACTCACTGTACATCATTAGTCTCTCCATGTCATACACTCACTGTACATCATTAGTCTCTCCATGCCATACACACTCACTGTACATCATTAGTCTCTCCATGTCATACACTCACTGTACATCATTAGTCTCATTAGTCATACACTCACTGTACATCATTAGTCTCTCCATCATACACTCACTGTACATCATTAGTCTCTCCATGTCATACACTCACTGTACATCATTAGTCTCTCCATGTCATACACTCACTGTACATCATTAGTCTCTCCACTCATGTACATCATATGTCATACACTCACTGTACATCATTAGTCTCTCCATGTCATACACTCACTGTACATCATTAGTCTCTCCATGTCATACACTCTCACTGTACATCATTAGTCTCTCTCCATGTCATACACTCACTGTACATCATTAGTCTCTCCATGTCATACACTCACTGTACATCATTAGTCTCTCCATGTCATACACTCACTGTACATCATTAGTCTCTCCATGTCATACACTCACTGTACATCATTAGTCTCTCCATGTCATACACTCACTGTACATCATTAGTCTCTCCATGTCATACACTCACTGTACATCATTAGTCTCTCCATGTCATACACTCACTGTACATCATTAGTCTCTCCATGTCATACACTCACTGTACATCATTAGTCTCTCCATGCCATACACTCACTGTACATCATTAGTCTCTCCATGTCATACACTCACTGTACATCATTAGTCTCTCCATGTCATACACTCACTGTACATCATTAGTCTCTCCATGTCATACACTCACTGTACATCATTAGTCTCTCCATGTCATACACACACTGTACTGTACATCATTAGTCTCTCCATGTCATACACTCACTGTACATCATTAGTCTCTCCATGCCATACACACACTGTACATCATTAGTCTCTCCATGTCATACACTCACTGTACATCATTAGTCTCTCCATGTCATACACACACTGTACATCATTAATCTCTCCATGTCATTCACTCACTGTACATCATTAGTCTCTACACGCCATACACACACTGTACATGATTAGTCTCTCCATGCCATACACACACTGTACATCATTAGTCTCTCCATGTCATACTCTCACTGTACATCATTAGTCTCTCCATGCCATACACACACTGTACATCATTAGTCTCTCCATGTCATACACTCACTGTACATCATTAGTCTCTCCATGTCATACACTCACTGTACATCATTAGTCTCTCCATGTCATACACACACTGTACATTATTAGTTTCTCCATGTCATACACTCACTGTACATCAGGTCTCTTCATGTCATACACTCACTATACATCATGTCTCTCCATGTCATACACTCACTGTACATCATTAGTCTCTCCATGTCATACACTCACTGTACATCATAAGTCTCTCCATGTCATACACTCACTGTACATCATAAGTCTCTCCACGCCATACACACACTGTACATCATAAGTCTCTCCAGGTCATACACTCACTGTACATCATTAGTCTCTCTATGTCATACACTCACTGTACATCATAAGTCTCTCCACGTCATACACTCACTGTACATCATAAGTCTCTCCATGTCATACACTCACTGTACATCATTAGTCTCTCCATGCCATACACACACTGTACATCATAAGTCTCTCAATTTTGTTGTGCACAAAGCCGTCTGTGGAAATAGATCACAGTACCCACAATGATAACATGAAAGACAAAGTTAATATCAGAGACAAAAAACAAACATCTTCAGGATTAAATCTCTCATCATAATTTTAATTTCTACATATATCTTGATAGACTGGCAATGTTCCTGTATTTCCAGTCCTAAAGTAGGAAAACATCTTCAGAATTCCTTCAGAACACATCTGCATATATGAATTAAGCCGAATGTACCGTGTCGAGTCATCCACTCCAGTGTTCCCCACAGTTGTTTTGACACCACTGCCGGACACATGATCAAACACACACACAACATCACGCAGGTCTGGGGTCATACCAAAGCTGATCTGATCCTCCTGGATACATATACCGTATTGCTGCCATGACAGCTCAACTGTCAGTGAAGTTTGGTGGCCTCTTTTCCACAAATGCTGTCATACCCTCTTTCCGGTCATCCTGAAAGTATCAAGATGTTCCTGTTTAAAATAACAGTCTGGGTAAATATGAACTGCAGTATCAATCTGAATACGGTATCACAGCAATGTGTTTAAGTACAGTCATAATCAAATGATTCCGAAGGATGGACTCACAGTGGCAAATGAAGCATGGAAGAGTCTCTTCTCAAAGTGAAGGCCTTCCCTCAAAGTCATCTCATTGGCTAGAATAAAAGATGAACATACATAACAGTACTGTTAACAAAACCCAATACAATGGGTCAAACAAGGTCATAAAGCAAAATATGTTATAAGGATTACTGTAATTTTTTAAGTAATATTGATATTTTATACTTATCCTGACTCATGATCTTTTGCTTATCTCCCTTTCCCTTGTGAATGGTAGTGGAACACTTGAATCCCTTGAAGTTCCCGAAGCGGACATATAAATACACTCACTCACGAGTTACCTCCTTTTTCCTGCGCAAACAATCATGTGACCAGCCTTACTTGTCACTCTCTCCTGATTTTTCTGCCCATGCACCTGGATCTACTGTGAAATCCGAAGTGTTTCCAGCGGGGAGGTTGGGAGGGCTTCTCCTCATGAGTCAGGATAAGTATAAAATATCAATTTTACTTAAAAAATTACATATTTTTCCTTATCCTGACTCATGATCTTTTGTTTATAGAATCCTACGGATTGGTGGTGGGTCAAGCCACTTCCTGGATTCAACAGCTGTCCATAGATACGTCCTGTATCCCCCCCATGGGAACTGCGTAACGGCATTTCCGTGATCCTATTCTTCCAACTTCCGTTGTAACTCGGGGGAACCACCATCTTGTCTTACTTCTCTCTCAGACAAGTGAATCTTGTAGATTCATGTGGCTTAAGATATACTAGTATCTTCTTTTTACTAGTTATCTATAACAACCCATACATTATGATAAGATCTTTATCATAAATGAGTTGCGACCCCTTTACGTACAGGCAGGGAGACTTTATAATGGGGAGTGGTCGCTCCTCGGAAGCCCCTTAGCGTATGCCTCGGCTCGTCACGTGACCAGTGTAGCCAATATGGCGGAAGCGTAGTTTTTAAGATTGAGCCCGGTTTATTTTCAACAGCTGATTACATTCGCTGAGTGTTGGGACAACTGAAAACCTACATGTAGAAGATAAGTTACCTATTCTGTCACTTCATTGTAAGTCAAATAATTGTTATTAGCGTCAGTATTGGTACAGTTGATTTGTAGTAAAGTTTCAAGTCGGCATGTTGTAGCTCACTGGCTTCCATTCTCCGTACACAGCGAAGAAAGACTAAATTCTATTGCTAAAAAACTTCTTTCACATATTCGTTTAATTTTTGGAAGGGAAATATACCTTTAGTTGAAAGGTGTTTGCAAGTAATAGTGATAGTTTAATAACTAAAAAAAATTGTTAGGGTGTATTTGAGGTGTGTGAAAAATATGACATATCGCCGATCTGCCATTGAAATACTACTGGGCGTTGTTTGAGTGTTTCTAGTTATTGTTCTAAAACATCTTTCACATACACCATTAATTTTTATGAGGGGAATATACCATCAGGTAAAAGGTGTATGCAAGTAATAGTGATAGTTTTATAATTATTTTTTTTTTGTTAGGGTGTATTTAGGTGTGTGAAAAATATGACATATCGCCGATCTGCTTGAGTGTTATAGTTCTTAAACATCTTTCTTTCTTGTTGATTTGAGTATTTGACAAAACTAGAAAGGTGTTTACAACGCTTTGTGATAGTAACATTCTGTCAATGTCCATGCCATTCCACACACGCAATAAGATATCTGAATTAATTACTAATGTAAAAAATGTCACAAAGTAGATTTTTAAAAAAAAGGACAGCTGATGTTAACACGTGTTCTAGCGATAGTTTTGCGTTCTTTAACATGTATGGGGAGGGATGGCCGTGGTGTATCATTTATTCTTTCATTCATTCACATATGTATTTATTGTAAAATTCCGACTGACACAATAAACTGGCTGAAGTACTGTTAATGCAGCCAAAGTTGCGCTTGGAACGAAACAAGTCACTGTGTGCGTTGGAGCATGACGAGGCACACGCTAATTAGTACAAATGGTAAAGAAAGCAAGCGAGTGACCTATCCCTGTAGTAGATTATCTCTGGTACAGATAAGATCTTTACCCGTACACAGTCTTAATCACTCATGATAGCCTAGTCTAGACTGTGTGCATGGACTTTCAAACTAGAACTTTTTCCATAGTAAAAGTTATCAACAAGTCAACGTGATAAAGGGTGAGATTTCAAACTCAGCGCCTTTGAGGAACCGTTAGTTGTTGTGCTACAACAAGAGGCCCAAACTGGTGAATGCAAGAGACGTCTTCGGTGGCTATGTCTCGGAGGTAGTGGTTGGCAAACACCGTTTCTGACTTCCAGAAGCAGCGCTCCATAATCGATGATATAGAGCAATTTCCATGCAGAGCTAGTGTTGATGCCAGTGCTCTGACTTCGTTTGGGTTGGAAGCTCGTGGAAGTTCTAGTCCTGCTGCTTTGTAGGCCCTCAGTATAACGGCTCTCATCCAAAATGATATTGTCGTTCTTGAGACTTTTACAGACGTCTCTGCTGACAAGGGGATTAATAGACGCTTGAATTTTCTTCTCCTTGTTTTAGTCTTTGAAGATATATCTTCAGAGCTCTGACAGGACACAAGGATAAGTCCTGGGTGTCCTCTTTGAAAAAATGTGTTGTGGGCACAACTGTAACCTCCCTCTGCGGGTCATGTCTTGAGCTGAGGTCAGTAGACTGAGAAGACATTGTCAAGTTCGTAGTGTCAACGGAGAGAGTATTGCTGAGATACCCTGGCTTGTATCTTGACCCAACGATCCTCTGGGATGAC
This sequence comes from Haliotis rubra, assembly GCF_003918875.1. Taxonomy (NCBI): domain Eukaryota; kingdom Metazoa; phylum Mollusca; class Gastropoda; order Lepetellida; family Haliotidae; genus Haliotis; species Haliotis rubra. The sequence continues at coordinate 167,897 of NW_025766336.1, forward strand.
CGTGTGATTCTGTGGTGTGATGAGCCATATTCCCAGAAATTGAAGATCCTGTTTTGTTTCCAACTCCAATTTAGGAGATTACTAGCCATCTAAAGCAATCATGTCCTACATTGTAGGTAAGTGGATCAAGTACCCTTGCCATGTCCGTCATGGAAGTGGAGAGATGATCAATTCTGGAATCATGGCTTAAAAGCTTGTCTCATCAATCTTCCGATAATATGTAATGAAGATGTTGTCACCAGAATCCCAACAATGTGCAGTGATGATGCATAATTCGTCATCTGTAGATCAGCAAAAATCTATGATGTACTGGAAGTGCCATCGATGTGAAGTCAATTTATAGTCGACTGGCTGCCGCGAGCAGAAACCATCTGAACGCTTGTCGCTGCAAGTCCCCAGATAACCAATATTAAATCTGCTGACAGGGAAAGTCCTCTATGACCCGTGAAGACAGTCGAACCATGCTGTACCCTGCTAACTGGACTGTAAATGGAGCCTTTCCCACGTTGAAAGAGTTGTTTACAACTGTAGACGACTTCCTGGCACGTGACTATGACTGAGTTCTGCGCAGGGCATTGTCTCTCATGGACCAATCAGATTTCAGATGTGACGTCACCGGTGTTGCAGGTAAATGATCCTCATAGAATCTTGTGTAGTCGTTGATTTCTTCGTCAACACTCTGCCTTGTCCGTAACCTCTCTGTTCGGCTTGTGCCGGAGTTACACAAGTGAACACGTGTATAGATGGCTGAGTGGAAGTGCGCGAAAACTTCGCCGCGTAGTACTGATGTAAGCAGACTGTTCCCCTGTCTGTTGTGACTGTATTCTTCAACTTTATAATCTTTACTGCAGTCGTCATCTTATACAGATGTTCTGTAAAGTTGACCGTAACCGATGTCTCACTGAGGAACTGCGACTGCGTTAGTTCAGGTGTGCATCTCTTCCTTCAGCCACGCGTTGATCCAACATAGCCAACATCTATAGTACTGTTGGAAATAGAAAAAAAACTGTATTTTCTCATTTATCTCTACAATTTATGTAGTTGATATGTGAAAGTGTGAAATATCTGTTAAACTAAGTTCGGCCTAACTACAGTCTCGGTGGTAGAGAGATAGGAAACGGAGAAAAAGGACTTTACTGAGGGGAAATTAGTGCAGAAATGAGCAATGCGGGTTTTTTCTAAGTCCAAAAAGACTTATTTGGAACAGACCATGGCTTTATGCAAATTAGTGTGCGACGAGATTGTATTACAAAGGACACTTTTTAAATGCCCAATTTGAAATTAGACGTAGATTCATTATAAACGATAGCTGACGTAAAAAATAATAACTTTTATGCCGAAACTATTAAGGATGTAGCTACCATGGAGTCTCACTGTCACTATAAAAAGAAACAGATGTGAGGGTCCGTCTCAAAAGCAAAACCTGTGGTTGGGCTTGGGGATAGAGATATCAGCTAAGATAAGATAATCCTTTAGGGCAATTATACTGGGGAGGTACACGGCACATCATAACAATTTACAAATAATATCCAGTCCTTTCGATCTTCGGGTGGTCATGCCACCTAAATACTACGATGCGTTTCTATGGTTTTCGGGTATCATACTCTTTTACATATCTCAACATAAACTATATGAAACTATATGAAAGAAAGACACGTAAGATGTTAATCAATAGATGAGACATAGTCAACACACATGAAAAAGCACAAAATATCTTTGAGATGACCCCTTGCGCCTGTAGGCAGCACGTGCATTTCATGCCAGGTGAGTCGACAGTCCGTCGTCACACCTGGCTGAGCGACCTAATTGCCATCTATAGTCTGATCTATTGTTTTCAGCAGCTATTCGGATTTTTTCTAAGTTTTACCCGATTTTACGAGTAAACATGCTTTTCTGGATATCATATTACAAATCCCACTGAACGCCCAGTTAGGCCGAAGTGGGTTATTTCGACATATGCTATTTGCAATTTTGTAAATTTTAGGGATACAGAGTAACAGCCTAAAAACAGTTTTTTTCTATTTCCGACAGTACCATAGTTGTAGTGTCCAGTTGCGTTATCTTCTTATCTTCCATCTTCAAGATCTATTACGGGATTCACTGATGATCTTGTAATCTCAAACCCTGATGTTATCATGAAGGGCTCCGTATGATGAAGTGGAAATCTGCTAGCGTTGAACGGCGGGACATGCTGACTCTGATATTCCATTGCATTATGAAAATCTACGCTGAGACTTGTGAGCACCTTATTCATCCAAGACCATCCTGTCACATATCTCCCGATCCGGAGAGCCATGTCGACGTGTATTCATGCGCGGATGTCTGCGCTAAGATGAGTGCTCCTGATGCGTATCCTCCTTGAGTCTTCCATATAAGACTGCTCCAAAGAGGGGTCCCTCCGAGAGTCCTGCGCATGCTCCCTGCACTTTCGTGAAGGCTGTTCTTTGATTATAATCCTCCCCAAGAGTGCCTGCGCGCAGGTTGATGAAGGTCCAAGTTCAAAGATCCGTATCTGCATAGTCTGTAGAATCCTGGAGAATGACTGGATCTACTTCTGTGTTAGAATCCTTCCCGCTGAGATGCTGAAACTGCGTGGAGGACTGCTAACGCTAAGCTGGCATTCATTGAATCCTCCAGGCTTCTAACTGCTGATACTTCTGCTGGAAAAGATCTTCATGAACGTAACCGTTCGGTTCATCCGAGAGAGCTTGCATAGCGAATATTCCTTCGCGCAGGGCAACTGTCATCGGAGGGGTCTGCTATGCTGAGCTGACGTTAGTAGAGTTCTCCAGACTTCTAACTTCAGACGATGAAGTTGGACATTTCCCTATCTGAGGATCCATAATGACGTGAGTCTCTGTGTGTAGATCTATGTAGAGCTACGTGCAAGTGAACGGTCCCGGGTGTGACCGTGTATCCCTCCTGGAGTTTTGAGATATCTCTCTAGGCCTTCACAAAGGCTTATTGACGTAATCTCCCCTCTGTGAGATGTGGAGTCCCGTTGTGAGTCTAAGTCCGACGGTGATGACGATCCATACCTGCAGCGTCTGTAGGGTTCTGGAGAACGCTTCGATCTGCTTCTGTGTGGAGAATTCTAGAGGCTCCTTCGGGAATGTCTAAGGCTGAGCTGACGTTTGCAGCGTTGTCCAGACTTCTAGCTTCAGACGGTGAAGATCGTCAGGTATGTGGGCCCTCGCGCAGGCTTTCCTCTTCATCCAGGTGCGTTGAAGAAGCTGCTGAACCTTTGTGCAGGCTTGTAGTTGTCGTAGTGGTCTTCGTAGCAGCTTCCTCCTGCGCGAAGCGAAGTTCCATCATCGTCATCATTTGATCTGTAACTGTTGCATGCGACGTAAGTTGAGACTGCTGCAGGATTGATGATGCTTCTGAGAACGTTGAGGCCTCTTCTAAGGTACGCTGCACTTGTGAAGTGTTGACACTGCTGCTATCTGTGGTACCCGATGTCTGCGTTGATAGAAGGTCTTCTGTCAATATCTGCGCTGATATAGTTGCCGATGTAGCTGTTGAAGCAGGCTTCGTCTTCTTGCTGACGACTGTGACTTCAGGTATGAGGACGGGGGAATCATCATACACGTCTGCTTCTTCCGGAGGTACAATATCGGCAGTGAAGGATCTCGCCTTCTGCGTAGAGCTGTGAAGAGACTTCGACGAAGTCTTAGGAGCTGTAGACTTCTTCGTCTGCGCTGAAGAAGATCTCGTCTTCTTCGTCTGCGATGAGGACAGCTCCGTTGACGACGATTTCTTCTTATTCGAGACAGAGTTCATCACTGGAACAGCGACCTGCTCTCGTAAAACGCTCGGCAATTCACTGGAATTATGAACATCGGCAGCAGTAGTTAACACACGGTTATCAGCGCAATCACTTGATTTACCAGACATGACTTGTGAACACCTTCTTACCCAGTCCTTTGGACATCTATGAAGAAAAAGAAGGTAGTTATTAAATTTAAAAGTAGTTAGTTTCTGTCTTTCAGTGGCATTTAGAAGTTGTACATTGATGTCCAAGATATTTTTTATGGATTAAACTTCTTTTTTAATTTTAATTGAAAACAAAGTTTAATCCATAAAAAATATCTTGGACATAGTTAGTTTCTGACAATGTTTACAGCGAGAGCTGGAAGAACATGTAGTAGTGCAATCAGGACATAATATATGCGGGTCAGCCACAGACAGCCGGTACCTACAACGAATACAAGTTTTCATCCATTGTAAACCAGATGAAAAACATGGCAAACAACATTTGATAATATACAATCCAAAAACCGTATACAGCTGCCATTTAGATGTAAAAGGTCCAAAATAGTCCAGGTGCTCTCACAACCGTCCTCAAGGGCGAAGAAGGAGAGAGTGACAAACATGGCTGGTCATGTGACTGAAAAGGGCGCCAAAGGAGGCAAGGGAGACTACTCATGGGTGAGTGATGATTTTACGTCCGCTTTTTAGAAGGGAACTTCAAGAGATTTCAAGTGTTCCACTATCATTCGCAAGAGGAAGGAGTCAGGATAAGGAAAAATAATCATTATTGACATTGATCTTGGATAATCCCAATATCTTGTTTGACAGCCCTTTTACACATTCCAACAACTTCTCCAGCATTGACTGTCCCTTTACACATTCCAACAACAACCTCACCTGCATTGACTGACCCTTTACACATTCCAACAACAGCCTCACCTGCATTGACAGCCCATTTACACATTCCAACAACAGCCTCACCTGCATTGACTGTCCCTTACACATTCCAACAACAGCCTCACCTGCATTGACAGCCCTTTTACACATTCCAACAACAGCCTCACCTGCATTGACTGTCCCTTCACACATTCCAACAACAGCCTCACCTGCATTGACAGCCCATTTAGACATTCCAACAACAGCCTCACCTGCATTGACAGCCCATTTACACATTCCAACAACAACCTCACCTGCATTGACAGACCTTTTACACATTCCAACAACAACCTCACCTGCATTGACAGCCCATTTACACATTCCAACAACAGCCTCACCTGCATTGACAGCCCATTTACACATTCCAACAACCTCACCTGCATTGACAGACCATTTACACATTCCAACAACAACCTCACCTGCATTGACAGACCATTTACACATTCTAACAACAGCCTCACCTGCATTGACTGTCCCTTCACACATTCCAACAACAGCCTCACCTGCATTGACAGCCCATTTACACATTCCAACAACAACCTCACCTGCATTGACAGACCATTTACACATTCCAACAACAACCTCACCTGCATTGACAGACCATTTACACATTCCAACAACAACCTCACCTGCATTGACAGCCCATTTACACATTCTAACAACAGCCTCACCTGCATTGACTGTCCCTTCACACATTCCAACAACAGCCTCACCTGCATTGACAGCCCATTTACACATTCCAACAACAACCTCACCTGCATTGACAGACCATTTACACATTCCAACAACAACCTCACCTGCATTGACAGACCATTTACACATTCCAACAACAACCTCACCTGCATTGACAGACCATTTACACATTCTAACAACAACCTCACCTGCATTGACAGACCATTTACACATTCCAACAACAACCTCACCTGCATTGACAGACCATTTACACATTCTAACAACAACCTCACCTGCATTGACAGACCATTTACACATTCTAACAACAGCCTCACCTGCACTGATTGCCTCTTTACACATTCCAACAACAGCCTCGCCTGCATTGACAGCCCTTTACACATTTCACCAACAGCCTCACCTGCATTGACATCTTCCTTATACCTTCCAACAACAACTCAACTGCATTGACAGCTTCCTTACACATTCCAACAACAGCCTCACCTGCAATGACAGCCCTTTACATATTCCAACAACAACCTCACCTGCAATGACAGCCCTTTACACATTCCAACAACAACCTCAACTGCATTGACTGACCCTTTACACATTCCAACAACAGCCTCACCTGCATTGACAGCTTCTTTACACATTCCAACAACAGCCTCACCTGCATTGACAGCCCATTTACACATTCCAACAACAACCTCACCTGCATTGACAGACCTTTTACACATTCCAACAACAACCTCACCTGCATTGACAGCCCATTTACACATTCCAACAACAGCCTCACCTGCATTGACAGCCCATTTACACATTCCAACAACCTCACCTGCATTGACAGACCATTTACACATTCCAACAACAACCTCACCTGCATTGACAGACCATTTACACATTCTAACAACAGCCTCACCTGCATTGACTGTCCCTTCACACATTCCAACAACAGCCTCACCTGCATTGACAGCCCATTTACACATTCCAACAACAACCTCACCTGCATTGACTGTCCCTTCACACATTCCAACAACAGCCTCACCTGCATTGACAGACCATTTACACATTCCAACAACAACCTCACCTGCATTGACAGACCATTTACACATTCTAACAACAGCCTCACCTGCATTGACTGTCCCTTCACACATTCCAACAACAGCCTCACCTGCATTGACAGCCCATTTACACATTCCAACAACAACCTCACCTGCATTGACAGACCATTTACACATTCCAACAACAACCTCACCTGCATTGACAGACCATTTACACATTCCAACAACAACCTCACCTGCATTGACAGACCATTTACACATTCTAACAACAACCTCACCTGCATTGACAGACCATTTACACATTCCAACAACAACCTCACCTGCATTGACAGACCATTTACACATTCTAACAACAACCTCACCTGCATTGACAGACCATTTACACATTCTAACAACAGCCTCACCTGCACTGATTGCCTCTTTACACATTCCAACAACAGCCTCGCCTGCATTGACAGCCCTTTACACATTTCACCAACAGCCTCACCTGCATTGACATCTTCCTTATACCTTCCAACAACAACTCAACTGCATTGACAGCTTCCTTACACATTCCAACAACAGCCTCACCTGCAATGACAGCCCTTTACACATTCCAACAACAACCTCACCTGCAATGACAGCCCTTTACACATTCCAACAACAAACTCAACTGCATTGACTGACCCTTTACACATTCCAACAACAGCCTCACCTGCATTGACAGCTTCTTTACACATTCCAACAACAGCCTCACCTGCATTGATTGCCTCTTTACACATTCCAACAACAGCCTCACCTGCAATGACAGCCCTTTACACATTCCAGCAACAACCTCACCTGCATTGACTGTCCCTTTACACATTCCAACAACAACCTCACCTGCATTGACAGTCCTTTACACATTCCAACAACAACCTCAACTGCAATGACAGCCCATTTACACATTCTAACAACAGCCTCACCTGCATTGACAGCCTCTTTACACATTCCAACAATGATCTTGGAGAAGCCAGCTATCTTCTCAGCTGTCTTCACTGCTTCTGCTACCAGTTGGTCTGGAGGAAACACTCTACTCACAAGGCCTGCGTGGTTTATAAAGAAAGAAAGTATCTGTCATAATGTTGATGGGTGAAAGACTACAAGGACCAGATGACGCAGTGCAGCAGTTGATGGGTCACAAATTTACTTGGCAAATGAAAACTATGCCAATATGACAGGTTACTGCTAGCTACATGTGTAGAAGCACTAAGGGAGCTGCTGTGGTCACCTGCTTGCTCTGCCTCCTGTGCTGACATCATGTTCCCAGTCAACACCATCTCCATTGCCTTTGACTTGCCAATAGCTCGGATTAAGCGCTGTGTGCCGCCAGCTCCTACAATACATACAGGTTCCACTATACAGGTCACGCTAACAACTTCCAATGGCAACATTACTTATATCCTCAATGTTAACATTTCATGGTCAGTAAGAATCTCGAGGCAACAATGCTGAGTGCATCACGGTGAGCTTCTTACTTACCAGGGATTGTCCCCAGAATGATCTCTGGCTGACCAAACTTGGCTTTCTCTCCTGCATAGATGATGTCGCACATCATGGCGACCTCACAGCCTCCGCCCAGCTGCAAAAGGCAAACACTGTAACACTCTCAACATCTTATCAGATAATCAATTGATATATATGACCATTTCATGCAAAAAATTACTTGACATAAACTACACTCCCACATGTTTCAGTTTTATTTTCAAGGAGAAGTTTAGGACTGGTTGGCTGGTTTGTTGTTTAATGCTGCACTCAGCAATATCCCAGCTATATGGCGGCGGTCTGTAAATAATCGAGACTGGACCAGACAATCCAGTGATCAACATCATGAGCATCATTCTGCGCAGTTGGGATATGATGACATGTGTTAACCATGTCAGCGAGCCTGACCACCCGATCCGGTTAGTTGCCTCTTACAATGTCATTATGATGTCACATCCACACTGCGAGTACTTCCAATAAAGCATCTTTGGTCAAACCAATCAATTTGACAACCATTCTAACCCTCTAAATCTTTTTATCAAATGACAAATATCAGTAGAACATATCAAAATGAACAGAAATGAACTTAACAATGTATTAATGCATCAAGAATACAACACAATATATCAGGTGTCTATCATGAATGAATATACAAATGTCACCACTGTAACAGAAACACGAGCATGATTTCCACAGCACGTACAGCATATCCATTGACTGCAGCTAGGATAGGCTTTGTGAAGTTGGCTATACTGTCTGCCTCTCCAGGAAAATATGTACTTGTTACTTCTAAACATGACTTAACACTCATTTCTTCTATGTCTGCACCCACTGGAAGTGAAAAGACAGCATATACAAGTAGGCTGAGTACCATACATACTCTACTGACTGGACACCAGGCACACATGGTGCAGCTGACCACACCACAGAAAAACGTTCCATTTCTCATCTCATGCAATTATGACATTTGATTGTTCTTGAAGCATCCTTCCCAGCATTTCTAGAAAAGGAATCATGAGGCGTCATGTTGAGTACGGTGTTTGACACAGTAGGAGGGAATCAGGAGGCGTTGTGTTGAGTGCAGTGTTTGACACAGTAGGAGGAAATCAGGAGGCGTTGTGTTGAGTGCAGTGTTTGAGACAGTAGGAGGGAATCATGAGGCGTTGTGTTGAGTGCAGTGTTTGACACGGTAGGAGGGAATCATGAGGCGTTGTGTTGAGTGCAGTGTTTGACACAGTAGGAGGAAATCAGGAGGCGTTGTGTTGAGTGCAGTGTTTGACACAGTAGGAGGAAATCAGGAGGCGTTGTGTTGAGTGCAGTGTTTGACACAGTAGGAGGAAATCAGGAGGCGTTGTGTTGAGTGCAGTGTTTGACACAGTAGGAGGGAATCATGAGGCGTTGTGTTGAGTGCAGTGTTTGACACGGTAGGAGGGAATCATGAGGCGTTGTGTTGAGTGCAGTGTTTGAGACAGTAGGAGGGAATCATGAGGCGTTGTGTTGAGTACAGTGTTTGACACAGTAGGAGGGAATCATGAGGCGTTGTGTTGAGTACAGTGTTTGACACAGTAGGAGGGAATCATGAGGCGTTGTGTTGAGTACAGTGTTTGACACAGTAGGAGGGAATCAGGAGGCGTTGTGTTGAGTGCAGTGTTTGACACAGTAGGAGGGAATCAGGAGGCGTTGTGTTGAGTACGGTGTTTGACACAGTAGGAGGGAATCAGGAGGCGTTGTGTTGAGGTGTTGTGATGAGTGCTGTGTTTGACATGGTTGGAAGGAATCATGAGGTGTTGTGATGAGTGCCGTGTTTGACATAGTAGCAAGGAATCATGGGGCATTGAGTTGAGTGTGGTGTTTGACACAGTAGGAGGGAATCATGAGATGTTGTGATGAGTGCCGTGTTTGACATGGTTGGAAGGAATCATGAGGTGTGATGAATGCCGTGTTTGACATGGTAGCAAGGAATCGTGGGGCATTGAGTTGAGTGTGGTGTTTGACATGGTTGGAAGGAATCATGAGGTGTGATGAATGCCGTGTTTGACATGGTAGCAAGGAATCATGAGGCGTTGTGTTGAGTGCAGTGTTTGACACGGTAGGAGGGAATCATGAGGCGTTGTGTTGAGTGCAGTGTTTGACACAGTAGGAGGGAATCATGAGGCGTTGTGTTGAGTGCAGTGTTTGACACAGTAGGAGGGAATCAGGAGGCGTTGTGTTGAGTGCAGAGTTTGACACAGTAGGAGGGAATCATGAGGCGTTGTGTTGAGTGCAGTGTTTGACACAGTAGGAGGGAATCATGAGGCGTTGTGTTGAGTGCAGTGTTTGACACAGTAGGAGGGAATCATGAGGCGTTGTGTTGAGTACAGTGTTTGACACAGTAGGAGGGAATCATGAGGCGTTGTGCTGAGTACGGTGTTTGACACAGTAGGAGGGAATCATGAGGCGTTGTGTTGAGTACGGTGTTTGACACGGTAGGAGGGAATCATGAGGCGTTGTGTTGAGGTGTTGTGATGAGTGCTGTGTTTGACATGGTTGGAAGGAATCATGAGGTGTTGTGATGAGTGCCGTGTTTGACATAGTAGCAAGGAATCATGGGGCATTGAGTTGAGTGTGGTGTTTGACACGGTAGGAGGGAATCATGAGGTGTTGTGATGAGTGCCGTGTTTGACATGGTTGGAAGGAATCATGAGGTGTTGTGATGAGTGCCCTGTTTGACATGGTAGCAAGGAATCATGAGGCATTGAGTTGAGTGTGGTGTTTGACATGGTAGCAAGGAATCATGAGGTGTTGTGATGAGTGCCGTGTTTGACATGGTTGGAAGGAATCATGAGGTGTGATGAATGCCGTGTTTGACATGGTAGCAAAGAATCATGGGGCATTGAGTTGAGTGTGGTGTTTGACATGGTTGGAAGGAATCATGAGGTGTGATGAATGCCGTGTTTGACATGGTTGGAAGGAATCATGGGGCATTGAGTTAAGTGTGGTGTTTGACACAGTAGGAGGGAATCATGGGGTGTTGTGATGAGTGCCCTGTTTGACATGGTAGCAAGGAATCATGGGGCATTGAGTTGAGTGTGGTGTTTGACACGGTAGGAGGGATTCATGGGGTGTTGTGATGAGTGCCGTGTTTGACACGGTAGGTGGGAATCATGGGGTGTTGTGATGAGTGCCATGTTTGACATGATAGGAGGGAATCATGGGGTGTTGTGATGAGCGCCGTGTTTGACATGGTAGCAAGGAATCATGGGGCATTGAGTTGAGTGTGGTGTTTTGACACGGAATTAGGGAATCATGGGGCATCACAATTTCACACAGATAGACGTGCATTAAGAGATTAACCAGCAGTGTTGGTATTCTTAGTACTGTATAAAGTCAGTCTTAAAATTGACTTGCATGTCTGACAGAGGATAATGTTATGACGGAAGAGCGGGCTTCACACAGTCTGGTTTGGAACAGTTATGTTGAAACTTCAAAATTTCTTAACTGCATACAAAACTGCAGTTTGTCATGAAACATGTCCAGAACCCATGTGATGAATATTGTCCAAAATGTTCAAGTTACCATGGTTACTATGATGGGAAAAAGCTACAAAGTCCAAAGTTCACATCATCTCTGGGTTGCCTATGAAGGAAGGACACTCATGAAACATCTAGGAATCACTACCTGTCTTCCATAACAAAAGGTATGAGTTTCTATATGTGGTCAGTGCACTAAGCTTGGCCTTTGTAATAATGTAAACAGGGATGGGGTAAATGTTTCATACAGCAAATCCATTGACAGCAGCTATCACAGGCTTGGTAAAGTCAGTTAGTCTTGTCCATTGATTGAGGAAGTTCCCGCTGAACACCTGAGCAAACTGTTGGCCCTGCATCTCCTTGATGTCTGCCCCGGCTGAAACATGACATGGTTATTCATGCAAGGTTGTCACCGTGTATTCAGTGACATGGATTTAGTGAGTGGAGGACCTATACAGGTAGAACCACCATAGTCAGCAGTACTTCAGCCACATTTTGGTGAAATTTTAGGCACTTGCAACCTAGTCACTCTGTGCAAACAAACACATTTGACTTTTTCTATGTTTAACCATTTTTAGAACAGTGCTCATTATCCTGCCTGAAAAACACTCATGCAGGGAGTGTTATTAAATCATACATATCAGTGTGTCTGTTGCTTGAACAAACACTGTTATGTAACGAAAGTCTGTAAATAATTCAGTCTGGACCTGACAATCCAGTGATTCACTTGAAGACATGCAGGAACAAATTCATCAATACTGACAACCCGATCCCAACAGTTGTCTCCTACGACATGGGTTACATGGGTTGTAAAACATGTCAAATTCATTCAGTGATTGCTGGAAGATTTGCTCATATAAGTTACTGTCAAACCTCACAAAGGTCACAATACTACTCATGCCCAAAACTGGAGACAATCTGATCATCCTAATATTGAGCTGTAGAGGTATCAAGACGTTTAACTGGAAACTTTCAACAAAGTATATGACTCAGGCTTCACCATCTATCTATTTCATCTGTCTGAGAAGGTTATTCCCAAATCTGATTCAGTTTGCACTTAGTTTGCAGCTGACATGTACATTGTTTTTCCCTAACCCGATAAAGATGTGACAGATGAAACAAAAGACTAATGTGACAATCATCCACCATGTTATACACAGTACCTGCAAATGCCCTCTCACTGCCAGTGAGGACTACGCATCCCACATCACGGTCCTTCTCAAACTGGTCCAGGGCTACACTCACTTCCTTCATCAGGCCGTCACAGAGAGCATTGAGAGCCTTAGGCCTGTTCAGCTGTATCATACCAACATTGTTCTTCTCCCCTTTCTTGTCCACAATAATGTATTCAAAGTTTCCTGTAAGAGTGACAGTATTCCACATCAAGTCAGGATGAAGATGAAACACTGTATGTTACATATATTGCTACTGCAGGTAGTACATTAGGAGCAAACGTTGGAAGAATCACAAAATGTACACCTGTTGAAAATGTTCAACCGTTCTCAGCTAGTTCATCATGAAGCAGACTGAATGTACAGTCCGCACTGATTCACGGACAGTTGTTTTGAAATCATGCTCAAGTGTTTGACTGTCAACGTGACCACCTTTTGTTTCTGAAGCCATGGCAACCATGGTTGGTCTTCCAACTGTATGAATGGCAATGATACAAGATACCATTGTCTCTTTAGCTCGTTAACATGAGCAATAATGTCTGACTTGCTTCGACCATTCACGGGGAATAGAATTCTCTACATTAGCAAACTGCCAACTAAAACACATGCCTTCAGTGGTCTTGATGAACATTAACATCTAATTCTATAAACAAACTGACACATCATCATGGGACAAACATACATGTCTTAGTACCGCTTCCTCAGCCAAATATGCAGTTTGAGATAATTTGAGAATATGGTCAAAGCATGGATGGCCAAATAACAAATGTCCCAGAAAGAACAACAGATGTATTGAAAGTAAAATAACGACAAACAATATTATTTTTTATGGTCATGCATAGATTTTTCAACGTATTGGTCGAATTGAGGTCAAAATATACAATATCACCAAAACATAACAGAAAAGTAATATGGTACCAATATGTTGAGCCCCAATGCTAACTACACATATTTCATTTATAATGATTTGAACAAAATGAAATTTTTTGAGTAAAATTAATATTTTATACTTATCCTGACTCATGCTTATTGCTTGTCTTCTTCTTCTTGCGAACATAGTGGAACACGTGTATCTCCCAATTGAAGTTCCCTTCAATAAAAAATCACTAATTAGTACTCACCACGAGTTACCTCCCTTCCACAAGCTCGGGAACGAGGGCGCCACCTCAACCCATGGGCCTCACTCTCTCCTTTTTGTTTCGAGCCCGACACTTTATTTTTCCGAAGAAATCCAAAGTGTTAAGTGGGGAGGACTCATGCTTATTGCTTGTAGAATCCGACGGAAAATGGGGGTGGGAATATATATACTTTGGATTTTAATAATTAGTGATTTGAACTGTGATGATTGTAATAACCCTATGGGAACTTCATAAAGGCACTGAACTGATGAATTCCTGCTGCTTAACTTATCAGCTGCCATATAAAGGTTATTACAATTTAGTGAATATGATAAAAGTATATGCAACATTAATGTAAGCTGAAGCTATTAATGTGATAGTATAAACTTCTGTGAGTTTATAGTGGATACTTTTATAAATGAACCAAAGTATTAAGCTTAAGATATGCATATATTTAAGCTATAATAGTATAGTACTGTGCTTAAGATAACTTAAGCTGTATAATAGTAACCAACTCCTTAGAGTTTGTTAGCTAATACATTTATGAATATGATTATATGACTGAGCTTAAGGATTGATGAAACTTAAGCTGAAAATATATATAATAGCAAAACTCCTAGGAGTTGTAAGCTTATATATAGTATGATATAAAAACCATAGTACTGAGCTTAAGATAATAAATTAAACTTAAGCAAATTATATAGATAGCATGTAGCTATTAGTACTGTTATCAGATAAGTATAAAATCTGTAAGATAGACTTATCTTCTCCGTGGAACTGTCAACTGTTGAGCGAGGACCATGGGACCGAAATGGTGGATACCTGAGACGTCCTCGGTGGTGATATCTCTCAGATAGTGGTTGGCAAACACCATATCGGATCTCCAGAAACATCCCTCCATTATGGTATTCAACGAGCAATTCCCATGTAGAGCGAGAGTTGAGGCTAGCGCTCTAATTTCGTGAGGATTAGAAGCTCTTGGAGGGTCGAGTCCTGCAGCCTTGTAGGCACGTAGTATGACAGTTCTGATCCAGATAGAGATAGTAGTATGTGAGACTTCCATCTGCGTAGCTGTAGATATATGGATAAATAATCTCTTGAATTTCCCTCTGCTCTGTTTGGATCGTTGGAGATATATTTTCAGTGCTCTTACTGGGCATAGTGATAGATCCATCGTATCATGCGGTCCAAGTATGGATGAGAGAGCTGGGACGTGGAATAATCTGTCTGGTTGACCTGGCAGTTGGTTTTTCGCTATAAAATCCCAGCCGGTCCCAGATGAGCGATGTTATGAATATCATCAAAGCGTGTTCTCTCAGAATCCAGTGCGTGAATCTCTGACATCCTGGCGGCCGTAGCTAGTGCTAACAGGAACAAGGTTTTGTGGGTCAGTGATTCAAACGATGTAGATAGCAATGGTTCATAAGCCTCACTAGTGAGGTGTTGGAGCACTATATTTAGATCCCAGGCTGGAGCGCGAAACTTCCGCTTCTGATCCTCCAATCGAACGCCGTAACAAACCCGAGTAACTCTGGTGTTTTTGTTAACTTGGCCCGCTCTCATAGTTATGACAGAACTTATAGCTGCAAGATAAGTGGACAAGGTTGAGCCTTTTAGATTCTTAGTTTGACGTAGATAACATAAGAAATCTGCCACTTGAGGATGTGTAGCATATCTGGCTGTAAATCCTTTCTTAGCAGCATAATTGACAAAACTGTGCCATTTGTCATCGTGATAAGTTACGAAGTTGAGTTACGTAGTGCAAGCGTGACCGCTTTAGCCGCTCTGGCAGAATAACCTCTCTTATTCAGACATGCCTTGATACAATCCATACGCGGAAGTTGGAATGCTTCTGGTGTTTCATGCACTTGTTTGGTGTGCGGATGTATCAATAGATTGGCTGCTAGGGGAGCTGAAGAATTGGTTTTCCGATTTCTTGAATGAGATCTGAAACCAAGTTCTCGCTGGCCAGTAGGGCCACCAAAATCAGATGGAGGCTCTGCGCTTGACTGATTTTCTGTAAGACTTGTGGGATTAACGCTGGAGGCGGAAAGCTGCACGCTGAGTCTCTCCCACGATATGCTTAGTGCGCCTGTTGCCCATGCTTGTGGGTCTGGAACTGGCGATACGAATGTTGTCAGTTGCTTGTTGAATCGAGTGGCGAATAGGTCTATCAGAGGAGATCCTATTTCCATGATTATTTGATTGAATATCTCTGTGTGGAGCATCCATTCTGTCGGCGACGGTTGGTGTGGCCGAGAGAGAGCGTCTGCTAATACATTCTTTGCTCCTCGAATGTGGCAAGCTCTTACATGTATGTTTAGATTGTCGAATAGATCGAACAGTCTGAAACATCAAGTCAGTAGGTTCTGTGACCTTGTTGAACCTTGTTTGTGCACATAAAACGCCACTGTTGAATTGTCTGTATGAACCATCAACTGAGCGTTCTGTAGTAGGTTGCTCCAGTGACTTATGGCGTTTATGACTGCTTGCATCTCTAGCAGATTTATGTGACATTTGCTCTCTTGATTGCTCCATAGGCCTGACGCTGTCCTGCCGGCAAGGTGGGCTCCCCAACCTTGTAGTGACGCGTCTACGTAGAGATGTGTTTTCGATTCCGGCTCTACTAAGGAGACGCCTGCGCAAACATTCAATGTCTTGGTCCACCAGAGTAGATGTGGTTTGACATAATCTGGTAGACTGAATGGTAGAGGGTCCTCGAGATGAGCATTGATGAGGACTTGTAACGGACGTTAATTGAAGCCTGCCTCTGACTGTCAAGTCTTGAGCTGATGTGAGTAGTCCCAATAGGCTCTGCCACTGTCGTAGTGGTAACGGAGAGAGTAGGGCTTGAGGAATAAGTTGTTGGATCTTGATCCATCTGTCCTCCGGGACTACAATACGATTCTGAGCTGTTAGAAATCGTATACCTAGAAATTGCAGATCTTGCGTTGGTTCTAGGTCCGACTTGAGTAGATTTACTAACCATCCTAATTGAGTTAGTAGCTTGATTATAAAGTTCACCTGTAGTCTGAGACGCTGTGGATCTGGATCCACTTGTATACCGTCGTCTAGGTAAAAAGCGCTGCGAATACCTTGACGATGTAGGTATGAGACAATAGGCTTGGTCACTCTTGTGAATACCCAAAGGGCCGATGTGATTCCGAAGGGAAGAACCTTCCATTGGTAATGTTTCCCGTCTAGGATAAATCTTAGATATTTCCTTGAGTTGGGATGAATCGGAATGTGTAGATATGCTTCTTGCAAATCTATGCTGGCCATGTAATCTTTGGGACGAATTAAATGCCGAAGTTGCGGTAAGTGTATCATGCGAAACGTTAGTGGTTTGCATAGATATTCTCTGTTGAAGATGCTCATGTTGTATATGAGACGAAACTTCTCCTTGGAATTTTTCTTCGGCACTAGGAAAACTGGGGAGTAGAAACCTGGTACGATGTTTCGTTGATCCAGAACTTCTAAGGCCTGTTTGTTTAGCAGATTAGCTACTGTTTCTCTTAACATAGGTAGTTGTGCCGGTTGAACGTTGAACCCTGTGGGGGTGACTGTTAACGGAGGCTTGGCCTTGAGTTGTATTAGATATCCGTGCTGTAGGATGTTGGATACATATGGATCTTGTAGTATTCCCCAGTTTTCCCAGTGCAGCTGAAGGCGTCCACCCACTTGAGAGGGTTGTACTGGAACGGCAGGGGGTGGAAGAATCCAGCCGTTCCGAACCTGAATTTCATCGTCTAAATCCACGGGCACCTCTGGATGATCTGTCTCCAGGTGATCCTCCCCTAAATTTGCTGTATGGGCGACAAAAAGAATCCTTGGGATCTTTAGCTGCAGCTAATTTCTTGTCCCGTGCTTTCTGTAGCCCCGAAAACTTAGACTTGCCCGAGCATCTCTGTGCTGACTGTTTAATGACGTTCGCTAAGGTATCCATGGATCTGATCATGAGTAGCTCTCTCGAGTCTTTAGATACTTCTTTGGAGACCTTGTCTATGTTGCCACCAAACAGTAAGCACGATGACCATGGAGCTGTGTATAGAGATTCTGTGAATTGCTTATCCCAAGAGCAGGAGGCTAGTAAGCCTTGCCGACGAGCCATGGTAGTAGTTTCAGTAAGCGCTGACAGGTGCTCTGTAAGAAATTGGTGGTCTCTTTTCTGCATGAGTAGAGCTGAGTAGATCATTCTATCTTCCTCCTCTGTAGAATTCTTGAACCTAGTGATGAGAGTTTCATTAATAGTTCTAGATCTATTCAATCCAAAGAACATTCTCCTGGAGATGGTATCTAATTGGGCCAATTTGTGATCGTCTACTCTGTAACTTCTGGACTTGGCATCACTGATTAATTTAAAGTTGTCATCAATATCCTGGGCCTTGAAAAAGGGGTCCATATTGTGTCCAGCAAATTTCTTGGCATTGAAGACCCGGAAATGTGTAGATTGGACTTTCGAAGATTTGGAACAGGCTGTATCCAGATTAGCTGGTACCGCTGCAATCGGGTCAATAGGAGGTAAGGTGATATTGTCTACATCATCATCCTTCATCAGGTAAGTCTGAGTTGAATTCTCGTTCTTCGATGGGGAAGCAAGTTGTAACTCATTCACCATCCAGTATCTAATCTCAGCATCTGAGAAAAAGATACCTTCTTCCTCTTCTGACGTAGGGTCACATGTCGGAGTCCTAGATCTGTAGGAAGATCTATGAGAGGACTGTGGTGAACGGACTGACGAGTGGCTAGTGTAAGGAGACCTTGGAGGAGACATCCTCGGCGAACGCTGGGGACTTCGCGAAGCTCTTCTAGATCTTCTGGGCGAGGTAGATTTGGAGCCACTTAGCCTTTGCGACCTTCGCGAATGTATCGAGTCAGTGTCCGAATCGACATATGAGCGCTTGCTTCGCGAACGACCTCTGTGTTCTACAGGGTGTGGGCTCGGCTGGCGCCCTTCTCCTCCGATGTCCCTCGCGAACTGGAGAGGCTCTAGCTCCTTCGCGAGGCTGCCTGGGACTTCCTTTTGCGAAAAGTGATCGCTACGGCTGGGTTGCCCTTCGCGGAGGCGCGTTTGTGGGCTCTGGGGCCCTACGCGAAGCCAAGGCAGGCTCTGGGGCCCTGTATGACTTATTATGGGTTGGGCTCTGGGGCCTCTGTAAACCGTAACGGTCCTCCATCAGTCTCATGATTTGGTTGACCAGGTCGTCTGGGACGGTCTGCGCTGGCGTTGAGGGTGGCCTCTCTGTGAAAGTGACGGGACCCTCAATCATAAACTCTGACGTCAGCGTAGGCATCTCTGGTTGCGTGTTGATCTGCGCTGTAGTGACGGTAGCAGATACTGGACGTTTCTTATGACGTACATCTGGAATGATAATCGGAACGTCATCATCATATAAACATAATTCTGAGACAGGTAGAATATCGGAGGCAAAATTATTTGTAGCTTTCGTGAGATTTCCCTTTGACGGCTGTGGACCTGGGGTTCGAAGCGTACGTTGAGATGATGTGGACGCTTTCCTAGTCTTAGACTGTGAAGACGGAATGTCTTGAGATGCAGATCGCTTCTTGGACATAGCGGACTGCGTCCCACGCTTATCCCCCGAGGGAAACTCAGGCAGGCCACCAGCCGGTGGCGGGTCTTCAGTCAACAGTTGACAGGGTATATTAGCTTCCAATCTATTAGCCATGACTGAAGATTGTTTGCGAGATTTATCTGCCTTACATCTCAAAACGGAACATAAATATTTATCAAAGGCAGAAATTGGTAAATTAATACATAATTTACGAGAAACAATAGAACATGGAGTTATGCAACTAGGGCATTTTAAATGTGGATCGGTAGCGAAATAACGTAGTTTACAACCTGTGCAGATTCTCAATAACGTAAACTGCTGAACAAACACGGCGAACCGTGAATAAAACAGCAGAAACACGACTAATAATCAATGCAAGTTGAATAAGGATGCTAGTTACACCTCTATAACTGAATATAAGAGGTACTAAACTAAATATAAATAAAGGATATAGTGTGTCGGGAGACACAGGCGCTCTCACGTCCAGCTCACTGGGCGAAGAAGGAGAGAGTGGGGCACATGGGTTGAGGTGGCGCCCTCGTTCCCTCGCTTGTGGAAGGGAGGTAACTCGTGGTGAGTACTAATTAGTGATTTTTCATTGAAGGGAACTTCAATTGGGAGATACACGTGTTCCACTATGTTCGCAAGAAGAAGACAAGCAATAAGCATGAGTCAGGATAAGGAAAAATATGGCCTTTCTTATGGTTTTAAGACATTTAAATGAAAAAAATGTCAAAAGAATCCTGTTTTTATGTCACTGCTGGGTAGCAACAGATTGACATGAATGATGATGTGAATACTGATCTATATATCACAACTTTCTTCTACAGACAGACATGAATGATGATGTGAATACTGTTCTATATATCACAACTGGGTACATTCATTAAAAGAAATGGCCTACCATTAGAATACAGCACCACAAACTTACGTCATAATACCTGTAATGTGATTTTGTTCGAAAGCATGTTCTCGAAACAATGCCCTATGACGCCTGCATGGCAACACAGTTGTCTGGCTCAGCGAGTGCGTATAAGCTCCGCTCACTGGTGTTTCATCTCTACGAGCTATGTCATTGCATAAGCCTAACGATGTTGAGAGTTTCCAGTAGTTGTATACCAGTGGATGCGCAATGTTTTGCAAGCACCAGTTTGAAATATTTTTCTTTTTTCACTAATTCACTCATATTTACTTGTATTACGGGGTGCTGTGGTGTTATGTTTTGTGTATTATTGTATTTTGCATTTTTTACATTTACATATATATTTTTGTCATTCAGTAATTTGCACCATTATAGAAAGTTTTTTATTAGTATTTTATTTTTCGAAGCGGTAATAATGCATTACACTGGACACGTCAGTCATGTTTGTGCCGGTTCGGTCAATGCATTCTATTTATTTGGATTAATTCAAGAGGTTAGGGTTAGGGCTAGGGCTAGGGTTTAGGGTTAGGTACATGTCCGGTGTAATACGTGAGTACCATTTGTTGTTTTTCCTTCTGCATTTTAATACTGCGTGTTCAGTCAATGCATTCTATTTATTAGGATAATTTCAAGGGATTAGGGTTACGGTTAGGGCTGAGGGTTTAGGGTTAGGGTTAGGGACCTAATCCAATATAATAGGTACATGTCCGGTGTAATACGTAACTACCATTTGTTGTTTCCTTTTGCATTTTAATACTTTTTTTTCACACAAAAACGGGAAACCAAAATCGTCAAAAGTACACTATGAAATGGTTTAATGTAGAAATTTTGGGCTAATGGAAAATTGGCCTGGAATTTGCACTGAAGCCTCTTTCACACGCAACATTTGTTCAGTAATGATTCGAAGGCTAACTCACCCTCGTGCCGTCACTACACATGCTCATGTCTCCCTCGTTCCTTAGTGCGATCCACATTGTCCTTACAGTATTCCCTACATCACTTTTCTGTCACAAAATCACTGATTTATATAAAAGCGCGTCATTCATGCATGCACCGTGAAATCTACGTGTGACGCCTGACGTCAACAACCCTTTTCAGTTGCATATCAGCTCATTCCACGCCACACGTTATCTTGTAGATTACGGAATGGAACGAGTGTGCCAAATGGCATCGGGTCCATTCGGCAGGTGTCCGTAGATTAAAATCACAAGACACCAAGTCTACCCGTAACCTTCGTAATTGTCCGTGACCTATTTGACTCTTTCCGTTCATTTCCGTGACGTCACAGGAATGACTCGATAAATTTGTGCAACAGTGTGAACGTAGCTCAGTCGGTTAGCTGTCAAGCTAACAATCTGAAGGTTGCGTGTTTGCGTTGACGGGTCCTCACAAACTGGTTGCTTGTCTTAATGACACGTGACCTACGGCAGGGATCGTCCTCACGAGAAGTTGTGGTGCTGTATTCTAAAGGTGCTCCAAAGAATGAACTGATCCATACCTTACATAAAAACTAACCCTAACGACCCTAAGGGTTGCCTAAATGTAATAACTGTTTGGTTGGTATCCATGGTACCTAACCTGAATGATGGTAAAGGCAGTGTAGGAAAATTAGCCTGTCCCAACGTCCGAGACGGGTGAATTTTGTGGAGGACGGGTTAAAAAAATATCTAGTCCGTCCTCATGTCGGGTCAATTTTAGCAAACCAATGACATATATATAATGATTATAACCTTTTTGAATATTTACTGCCGAAGGTGTTTTATTTATATTTGGAGGACAGGCTAGATTTTGGCAGGACTGGTAAAAAAATTGACCTGCCAGTCCTGTGGACAGGCTAGATTTTCTACATCTTTCCTACACTGGTAAAGGTGTGCTTGACTGGAAAGGTGATCCAAGGAATAAGATAGGTGTAGACTACAGTAACCCAACTCCAAGGAATAAGATAGGTGTAGACTACAGTAACCCAACTCCAAGGAATAAGATAGGTGTAGACTACAGTAACCCAACTCCAAGGAATATGATAGGTGTAGACTACAGTAACCCAACTCCAAGGTATGATAGGTGTACTACAGTAACCCAACTCCAAACTCCAAGGAATAAGATAGGTGTAGACTACAGTAACCCAACTCCAAGGAATATGATAGGTGTAGACTACAGTAACCCAACTCCAAGGAATAAGATAGGTGTAGACTACAGTAACCCAACTCCAAGGAATAAGATAGGTGTAGACTACAGTAACCCAACTCCAAGGAATAAGGAATAAGATAGGTGTAGACTACAGTAACCCAACTCCAAGGAATAAGATAGGTGTAGACTCCAAGGAATAAGTAGGTGTAGACTACAGTAACCCAACTCCAAGGAATAAGATAGGTGTAGACTACAGTAACCCAACTCCAAGGAATAAGATAGGTGTAGACTACAGTAACCCAACTCCAAGGAATAAGATAGGTGTAGACTACAGTAACCCAACTCCAAGGAATAAGATAGGTGTAGACTACAGTAACCCAACTCCAAATAAGATAGGTGTAATAAGATAGATAGGTGTAGACTACAGTAACCCAACTCCAAGGAATAAGATAGGTGTAGACTACAGTAACCCAACTCCAAGGAATAAGATAGGTGTAGACTACAGTAACACAACTCCAAGGAATATGATAGGTGTAGACTACAGTAACCCAACTCCAAGGAACATGATAGGTGTAGACTACAGTAACCCAACTAACCCTAAGTACCATATTAAAAGTAGGACAGTCTCAGAGTCTGCGGTCCAGTAAGATGCGGCTTGTAAAGCATTCTGCCCACTTGATGAATCGTAAACTATTTATGATTTTAATCATATTTCTACTGCTGGAAGGATCACGTCCGCGTGTTGGTTTCATCCTTCAATAAGCAGTAATGAGGGACGAATCGCGATTCAGCCAAGCAATTCTGCACCCGCACGGACAGAATGTTTAAGTTAAAACAGGAATCACTCCGTGTAAACGACCACTTTCATGTATTACCTGTAGCAAGGCAACGACTGAGAAGTGTCAGTTGATATTTTGCATTATGTTTACTGCTTAGATTCATCAAATTCACCCCAACTTTCCTCAACAAAGTCGCCATGTTTGTAAAGTGGTTCTCGGCTCTCAATGCGCAGCCGTCAATTTGTGGAGGCGGAAGCCTTCGGGGTCAGATAAAATACGGACAACGCTCTGTTTTGCATGGCAAATGTTTTGCGGGGAGGGGGCGGGGTCATCCTTCAGTAATTTAAACCAATCACCTATTCCGCCATATGGAATATTGCTGAGTGCGGCGTAAAACTGTGACGCTCTGAAACTCCATGCGAAATACGACTACGAAAAAGAACCCTTCAGATAAAAGAACGAACGAGTACTTTATTAAATTCCCAAGTAGGTGTGTTACAGATTAAGCACAGTGGTAAGTACACATTATCAGATATATTCTTGTAAATGTAAGTATATAGTCTTAGACAATATAAGAAGCAACACCCCCCCTAAACGGCACGACATGCATGCAGTGAAGCGATCCAAATTAAGAAATCATTTTGAAACTTCGTATGACTTATCCAAAAAGGGACTTGGTAAATACAAGTTCTTTTACCTGCATACATAATTAATTTATTACATTTTTTTGACAGATTTCCTACTAATAGTAGTCTGTAAATTTCAAAGAAGAAGCCTTGCACAGTATATCAAGAAATTGATATTTGCGACAGTTTTGTGACGAGATGCAGGTTCTTATCCCATTAGTTAGACATTGCATGAGGTGGGGTGGTTGCTAAATAAGGACAATCCTACAGTTGTAACGGAACAATCCTCATCAGACATTTGTACTGAGAGAGGTATATTGTGACCGCATTTTATATATGCTGGTGTGCGCAGTTTCTAGCAGAGAGTTTGTTATTTGTGACACAGATGTTTGTGTCAATGAACCTGTGGTAGATCACACGCTCCTCTTCCTGTTGATGTGTGCACAGTGCACGAGAGTCGCATGTAGAGGGGCAAGCGAGCAGAAATACTGCCAAGCAAGAAGGTGACATGTAAAGTAGCTAACAACGGTAAGCATTATCATTTTGACTGCATTTGGGTTACGAAAACTAGAATATACCACGTCGCACCGAGGATGTGCACACCGTCTCGAGACTTGCTCACGGAAGATATATAATGTCACCCAGACCTGCGACATTATACAGTATACATAAGATTTTGATGGTAACAAAAAAGCTCATTAAAATTGAAAAGGAGCCCCAGGGAGACCAGAGATTCAGAACCTGAGGACATCGAGGAACTTGCTTCATTTAGGGCTTTAGCATTGCAGAGACGGCTTGGCAGTAGGGAAAATAATGTGGTTCAGGGACTGTCAGACAGACTAGCACAATATTTCCATTAATATACCTATTCACATAAAACATTTTAAAGGAGGTGCGTCCAGTCACACATAGGTGAGGTGAGGTGAAATTGGGTTTAACGTCCAGTCACACATAGGTGAGGTGAGGTGAAATTGGGTTTAACGTCCAGTCACACATAGGTGAGGTGAGGTGAAATTGGGTTTAACGTCCAGTCACACATAGGTGAGGTGAGGTGAAATTGGGTTTAACGTCCAGTCACACATAGGGCTTACGAGACTCTATTAATTATTAATACATTATAAGTAGATTAATGGTATACACATAATATAACATAATATGGGAGAAAGCAAATTGTAGATAGGACACACTGATAATAACAACAGAGTCATCGACGAAACAACGAAGTAGAAAGACAAAGAATAATAGGAGATTATTAACGTAATCATACAACAGTGTATGAAATATGGCCCGTCCGACCGCCAGAGACGGGTTAGATTTCTGACGGACGATCTAAATTTACAGCTTGCGTGCCCATTCACTTTATCTTGGTGTCTGGCCTGGTTAAATCCATTTTGGGCTGGTAACATTTTGAAGTTAGCAGCCCTGATGTCAGTCTGGGTTTTTGGCTTATTTCATACACTGCATACAAGCATTATTACAATATTTACATATCCTTTCTGCAAGTGGTATAGAAGACATAGTATATCTGCCCGTTTCAACAAACAATGGTAAAATTCCACACCTAAATTTAGCTAACATACGACGATGGTCTCGAAAAATAACATTTTGTTACATAACATTCAACAGCATGGGAGACCTTATACTTTCTGTAAGTTCGTAACTTATTCCCATTAACATTACCGTCATCATCACAGAGCTTAGCGTGCCATTTTGATACGTCCTCATTCAAAACGTCTTTAAAGTATTCTACACAAGATCTAGTTCCCCAATTATTGTTTAACAAATGGGCACAGTTATATTGCCTAACTATATTCATTAACATATTATATTATCCCAAGAGGAAGGAATCCCATTTGCCCGTCGATGAATTACATATATGGTAGCCGATGTTGCTGCAAAGATTTCAATCTTAATAAATATCTGAAACACTCTACTTTTTGTCTTACAAACACTGAAAACCGTCCCATATCCCGCATCATCCACAACAATCCAAATCCCTGGACTGCTCGGAATCTCCGACCAGACAGTGCGCAATTGGCTATGGAAAGCCAGACTTTTTGCCAGAAGACCAGTTCAACGTCACGTCGTTCCCTACATCAACGTGATCTTTGGAGCATGACAATACTCGACCTCACGTTGCACGTGTTTGACAGGTCTTCCTCCAGAAAAACAATGGTCAGTTACCATGGACTTCTTGATCACCGGATTTGTCCCCCATTGCACATCTATGGGATACTCTTGATCGACGCTTGCGCCAGCGTAATCCGCCACCTCAGACACTACAAGAACTGCAAGCAGCACTTCAGCAAGAGTATCAAAACATTCCTTAAGACAGTATTCGGCATCTCCTTTCTTCTATGGGTCACCGCTGCCAAGCTGTTATCAATGCTCATGGTGGTCACACCTGATACTGACATTTTACTCTGACCTCTGTGGTTTTACCAAACACTTTCTGGATAATCATGGTTTGGAAATTTGTAAAGTGATGATTTTACTGTAAATGAGCAATGGTGTCATGTTCGAATCAGTTATATGCACTCAGTAAGTAAACACACCACGCCTAACGTATGTTGTTTGGATAGGCATACATGATAAATATTGATGGACTCAAGTGGGAATGTGTGTATCACGGTATTCGGTCAAAATATGTTGTGAAGTGAAATAACTAATGCCACGTTTGGATTATGGCACAAGTGTAGTAGGGATTTTTGTAGAGTGCCGTCGAACTGAGATACCAAGCCGTAATATATGTGACCTGCGGGTGTTGTGCGCGTGCGCGTGAGAGGGTGGGCGTGCGTGCGAGTGTGTGTGCGTGCGTGCGCGCGCGTGTGTCTGCGATTGATATCTCACATATATGATACCTATAATAACGGGTACTTTTCGTTCGCTTTTAATTTTTGTAAATGGTGTATAATTGTATGAATGATTTGAATGAAGGGTATTCAACCAAAAAAACACACGATAACATCAAATCATAAAATGAGACATTTCCTTCCTTGATTTGCATAGTGGTAAAATGGTTTTAAAAAGTAACCGTGTTTGTATTTTTGTACGAAGAATGTTTCATGGACCAGACCGGTTATCTCGTCCGGTCGGCAATAAGTAACTTTTAGTCTCTGACCTATCCATACTTTTCTCTTTCTCAGTTCTAAATCAATATTCGCACAAAGTCATTCACCCATTACGTTAGAATTTAGGGAATTTAGAAATATTGGCCTACTTAGATATTAGAGATATTTTTTACTCTTTCCTTACAAATGTTATGTTTATTCGTGAAACACACGGACTTCCGGGGACAGAGAGTAGTAATGTGTCGATGTTATGATTGTAAGATTTTTGTATATAAAATATGAATTTAGGTCCTTCAAACTCCTACGGCAACGGTCTTTTATATGCAGGATGGAATCAAGACCAGGGTATGGATTTCATTATTGCTCAGCTTGTGTGTTTATATCAATATCAGCATAAATATTTGGTAGGAGGAGTTAATAGCGGAGTGAGGGTCAACATCAACAGCTGAACAAATGAAGACCCCTCCCCTTTTCTAAATGCGCTCGTCTTAAACATTTCAGTTTTATGTCCGATATACTTATTTTCTTCTTGTTTTTTAAACGCGGCCACTGCGAAAATACAATGACTGATTAGTGTCCATTTAGTCATCTTTGTGTTAACTGTCAATATTCTGAATTCTTTCAGATTAATCTGTAGTCTAGACTCCGACAGAAACTGTTGAAAAAATGGGAGATATCAATCGGCGTGAATATGGGAACCCTCTTAATCAATGCTATCAAATCAGTCAGCTGTTGTTAAGTAATTTTGAATTATCATCATATCACATAATGCTGCTTATTCAGATGTTTAAACGCACATTATTATTAGTAGTGTATAGATACCAGCTCTGATTTTTCCATTCAAATAAGGTGTGTTGAACATTTTATGATTCTGTGAATTATTCCACAACATCCGGGTCGAACATGTATAGAGGATTATATGTTACTTAATTATCCATGTTATACACAATGTGTTTACTTTCATTGCAAATATCCAGTATTTATGATCGATCGTGAATAAACAGTCATCTGTAAAAAAGTATTGCCTACCAAGATAGCATTCGGACGTTGGCCCAATGTTGGCAATGTTGGCAAAACCATTGCCAACGTTGGGCCAACGTCTGAATGCTATCTGGGTACTTATTTATGATGGAGATTTCCTTGTTTCTCCCTTCGGAGAAGTTCGGCACACACTCGATAATTCTTGGCATTGTGTATTTCCTGTAGACGATATGTGTCAAACAAAACCAAGTGTGTGGATGATGCACTTTTGTGGGCTGATGACTTTGAGAAATCCTTCTTCCAGGCATGTAATTGGCTTGACATATGTGGAAGGAATGGCATTACTTTAAACCCTGAAAAGTTCACCTTTGCACAAAACACCGTGGAGTTTGCAGGCTTTGAGATTACTTGTACCAGTGTTTGACCTTACTCAAAGTACCTACAAGCCATCATGGACTACACCAAAGAACATTACAGACATGTGTTCTTGGTTTGGACTCATCAATCAAGTGTCATAGGCATTCAGCAGGGGGCTGAGAGGATGCAGTCATTTTGCCAACTCCTAAAGCCCTGGACACCATTTCTTTGGGTTGACAATCTGGACCACAACAGACTGGATTTTTGGCTCTTCCAGAAGCACTGTCAATGCCTGAAGACCCTGCCATTTTGCTGTCAAGATGGGTGGAAAGTCACTCTGGTTGGACGTTGTTTCACCCACGCTGCAGAATCACGCTATGCACTGATTGAGGGGGAAGGACCATCAGTGGTTGATGCCCAGTCGTTGTCCTTGGATGTGGTGATTTGACCTTTGCAGTTGACCACAAACCTCTTCTGAAGATCTTTGGGGATCGATCACTTGAAGTTGAATGCATCTCGAATGTTCAGTTGTCTGAAGGAAAACACCCAACGCTACAAATTCCACATGGTTCACATCCGTGGAGCGAAACACAGAGCTGCTGATGCTGTATCTTGTCACCCAACTGGTAACCCTGAGAGCATAATCCTAATGGATGATGTTGCAACCATGGACTGTCCTGAACTTTCCACTTCTCTGGATGTTTGTCATAACATCCTTGCTTCCATCAGATGCAGCGAAGAGTCTGACCACAGTGAAGAGGATGCCACTCTCCAGTCTGCTGCGTCTGCAATCAGCTCCTTGGAACCCATCACATGGAACAAGGTGAAAGTAGCCACCACTAGTGATGTGTCCATGGCCAAACTCATTGACATTATTGAGACTGGGATGCCAGAATCTCGCCTTGACCTTCCTACTGCACTACGTGAATATCATCAGTTAAGAGAGCATCTCCACACACACATTGTCACATTTGGCATACCTGATGAACTTTCCTCTGATAGGGGACCCGAATTTACAGCCTCTGCAACCAGAGAGTTCCTTCGCACATGGTCAGTACATCATCTCTTATCTTCTGTCGCCTTCCCCCACAGCAACTGCAGAGCAGAAATTGGTGTGATCACTGGGGCGGTGGGGTAGCCTAATGGTTAAAGCGTTGGCTCGTCACGACGAAGACCCGGGTTCGAATCCCCACATTGGCACAATGTGTGAAGCTCATTTCTGGTGTCCCCCGCCGTGATGTTGCTGGAATATTGCTAAAAGCGGCGTAAAACCAAACTCAGTCAGTGGTGTGATCACTTACATGCATGATCACTGACAGCACTGGACCTCGGGGCGAACTTGACACCGGTGCTTTCCAGCGGGCAATGCTTCAGTACAGGAACACCCCCAGACAGAGACACAAAGTTATCTCCTGCTATTTGTGTTTTTGGCAGAGCCATAAAGGACTTCATCCCCATCCTACCGGTGCAAACCTCATGAGATATGGAGCGATATGTTATTACTGAGGGAGGAGGCACCCAGAAACCAACATGAAGAACAGCTCCCACCCCACGCAGTTGGTGACTTTGTCAGAATCCAGAACCAGACAGGGCCTCACCCACTCAAATGGGACAAAACAGGATGTGTGGTCGAAGTTCGTCAGTTCGACCAGTATGTTGTACGGGTAGATGGATCAGGTAGAGTGACCCTACCCAATAGGATGTTTCTGAGGAAGTACATCCCTGCTTTCCAACCTCCAACTGGATGTTCAGTTGCTGATGACTTGCCAAGGCCACAAACATCTACCCGTGATGCTACCACCACCTCCATCCTACATCCATCTCCAGCTCAGTCAACGTCAAAACACCCACAACATTCTCTACCGGCGACGGATGACACACTCCGCATCAACACCCGATGCCGTCCAAACCAGCTGCTACACCTGACATCTCACTATCTCCGCCACCCTCACCTGATAGATCCCGTCCACTCTGTCCTGTGATCAGAGAACCCACTGTCCTGACAGAGCCACCAAGCATTGATCCTCCTTTACCGACTTCCACAGAAGGCACAAGTGTGAATGTGATTCATTCATGACTTTCTACTCACATATAGGGACCCAGGTGCTCTCACAACCGTCCTAAAGGGCGAAGGAGAGAAACTAACTACTTTTGAATTTAATAACTACCCTTTTGCTCTTCATAGACGTGTAAAGGAATGGGTAAAAAGGTATTCGCAAGTCATGTCTGGTAAATCAAGTGATTGCATGATAACGGTGTGTTAACTACTGCTGCCGATGTTCATAATTCCAGCGAATTGCCAAGCCTTTTACGAGGGCAGGTCGCTGTTCCAGTGATGAACTCCGTCTCAAATAAGTATAGATTGTCGTCAACGGAGCTGTCCTCATCGCAGACGAAGAAGACGAGATCTTCTTCAGCGCAGAAGAAGAAGTCTACAGCTCCTAAGACTTCGTCGAAGTCTCTTCACAGCTCTACGCAGAAGAAGAGATCCTTCACTGCCGATATTGTACCTCCTGAAGAAGCAGACGTGTATGATGATCCCCCCATCCTCATACCTGAAGACACAGTCGTCAGCAAGAAGATGAAGCCTGCTTCAACAGCTACATCGGCAACTATATCAGCGCAGACATTGACAGAAGACCTATCAACGCAGACATCGGGTACCAGAGATAGCAGCAGCGTCAACTCTTCACAAGTGCAGCGTAGCTTAGAAGAGGCCTCAACGTTCTCAGAAGCATCATCAACAACCCTGCAGCAGTCTCAACTTACGTCGCAGAACTTCAACCCGGGGCTGTTTATGCAACAGTTTACAGATCAGATGATGTCAATGATGGAACCTTGCTTCACGCAGGAGGAAGCTGCTACGAAGACCACTACAACGTCTACAAACATGCGCAAAGGTTCAGCAGCATCTCCAACGCACCTGGATGAAGAGGAAAGCCTTCGCGAAGGCCCACGCACCTGACGATCTTCAACGTCTGAAGCTAGAAATCTGGACAACGCTGCCAACGTCAGCTCAGCCTTAGACGTCCCCGAAGATATGGATCGTCATCACCATCGAACTTAGACTCACATCGAGAACCTGCGCACAGGCACTCCACATCTCACAGAGGGGAGATTACATCAATCAGCCTTCGTGAAGCCCTCGAGAGATATCTCAAGACTCCAGGAGGCAGAGGTACAGATAAGTTGCATATCTGCGTAAATTACGCAAATATTTATGTAAAAACTCAATTCCTATTAAGTCTATTGCATGCAAGTACGCTTGAATTTTTGTAAATAGCCAATAAATGTGATCTTACATGCGTGCACACAAAAATGTCAAATCTTAGCTTGCGTACATGTGGATAGATAAAATAACTTATGTATGTTGAGAGGTTCTATTTCAGGACAGGAAGTTTGCAACTTGCAGTCTTTCTGATCGTTTCTCATATTACAGATCAAATATAAATATCAAACACAAACAACTTTATTATATTTTTACAATTAATGGAAAATGTCAAAATACCCAATTGAGTTTGAGTGAGGTGAGTACAATTGGTTTGGTTACTCAAAGCAAAATTAGGATACCCATTTGAGACAAACACAAGAGAGTACATAACTCAATGACCCAAAAAGTTATCTGTAGCTCTGCCAGGAGGAATACATGGTTCACCTGCACGCAGCTCTACATACAGATCTACATACAGAGTCATTACTCACGTCATTATGGATCTTCAGATAGGGAAATGTCCAACTTCACCGTCTGAAGTTAGAAGTCTGGAGAACTCTACTAACGTCAGCTCAGCATAACAGACCCCTCCGATGACAGTCGCCCTGCTTGAAGGAAAATTAGCTATGCAAGCTCTCTCGGATGAAGGCCTGCACGAACGGTTACGTTCACGAAGATCTTTACCGTCAGAAGTATCAGCAGTTAGAAGCCTGGAAGATTCAACGAAAGCAGGCTTAGCGTTAGCAGTCCACAATGGAGCCTCCACACAGTTTCAGCGTCTCAGCATGAAGGATTCTAACACAGAAGTGGATCTAGTCGTTCACCAGGATTCTACAGACTGCGCAGATACGGATCTTCAACTTGGACCTTCATCAACCTGCGTGCAGGCACTCACGGGGAGGATTATAATCAGAGTCAGCATGTCCCATCGTTCAACAATAGCAGATTTCCCCTTCATCATACGGAGCCCTTCATGATACATCAAGGTTTGAGATTACAAGATCATCAGTGAATCCCGTAATAGATCTTCAAGACGGAAGATAAGAAGATTACGCAACTGGACACTACAACTAGATGTTGGCTATGTTGGATCAATGCGTGACTGAAGGAAGAGACGCACACCTGAACTAATGATGTCAGATAACATCCGATGAAACACTGAAGATGAATTTTCATCACATGGGCTTACAAGATATCAAGAGGATAGTTGACAGCATTGACGCAGTTCCTCAGCGAGACATCGGTTACAGACAACTTTACAGAACATTTGTATAATATGACGACTGC
Source organism: Haliotis rubra (assembly GCF_003918875.1). NCBI lineage: Eukaryota > Metazoa > Mollusca > Gastropoda > Lepetellida > Haliotidae > Haliotis > Haliotis rubra. Next base: position 200,552 of record NW_025766336.1, read on the forward strand.
AGTAAAGATTATAAAGTTGAAAGAATACAGTCACAACAGACAGGGAACAGTCTGCTTACATCGGTACTACGCGGTGAAGTTTTCGCGTGCTTCCACTCAGCCATCTAGACACGTGTTCACTCGTGTAACTCCGGCACAAGCTGAACAGAGAGGTTACGGACAAGGCAGAGTGTTGACGAAGAAATCAACGACTGCACAAGATTCTACGAGGATCATTTACCTGCAACCCCACTGACGTCACATCTGGAATCTGATTGGTCCATGAGAGACAGCGCCCTGCGCAGAACTCGGTCATAGTCACGTGCCAGGAAGTCGTCTACAGTTGTAAACAACTCTTTCAACGTGGGAAAGGCTCCATTTACAGTCCAGTTAGCAGGGTACAGCGTGTCTTCATGGGTCATAGAGGACTTCCTCTGTCAGCAGAATTAATATTGGTTATCTGGGGACTTACAGCGACTAGCGTTAGACGGTTTCTGCTCACGGCAGCCAGTCGACTATAAATAGACTTCATATCGATTGCAGTCACAGTACATCATAGATTTTTGCTGATCTAGAGACGACGTATTATACATCATCGCTGCACATTGTTGGGATTCTGGTGACAACATCTTTATTACATATTATCGGAAGATTGATGAGACGAGCTTCAAGCCATGATTCCAGAATCGATCATCTCTCCGCTTCCATGACGGACATGGCAAGGGCTCCTAGATCCACGTACGTGCAACGTACGACATGCTTGCAGTAGATAGCTAGTAATCTCCTAATCGGACATGGAACCAAAACAGGATCTTCAATTTCTGGGAATATGGCTCATCACACCACAGAATCACACGGTCATCCCAGAGGATCGTTGGGTCAAGATACAACATATGATATCTCAAGCAATGCTCTCTCCGTTGACACTACGTGCTTGGCAAAGCACGCTCAGTCTACTCACCTCAGCTCAAGACATGACTCGCAGAGGGAGATTACAGCTGCACCCACTACAAATATTTGTGAACGCCCATCTCGACAGTCTGGATCCGCTGATACTACCGGACAACCTGAAACCATACCTCCTATGGTGGACTCGGAAGTCGAATGTTTGCGGAGGAACCTTTTTTGTCAGAACCGATTTGCAACACTCATCTCTACGTGGATGCATCACTACAAGGATGGGGTGCTCACCTTGACAACAAAGTGGCAGCAGGGAAGTGGTCGAGTCAGGATCAGAGTCTGCACATCAACCTGTTGGAGATGAAAGCAGTGATCAACGCTTTACAACACTGGTCCAGCATACTAAGGAACGCAAGGCTCACGGTCCACACGGATAACTTCACAGTAGCGTTCTACATCAACAAACAAGGATCAACAAGTCTGCTAAAACTCAGCTTTCTCCTGTTCAGCATCATCGACGAACCTGAACATCTACATGAAGGCATGCCACATTCCAGGAGCAAAGACTGTCATAGCAGACTCCCTATCTCGTCCACTACAACCATCCCTGACGGAATGGAAGTTACATCCAGAAGTGTTCCGGTTCGTCGTACAGACAATAGGATCTCCACTGATAGACCTGTTTGCACCAAAGTTCAACAAACAACTACCAACATTCGTCTCACCGATTCCGGATCCTCAGGCATGGGCAACAGATGCTTTAAGCATCTCATGGGAAGGACTAAACGCACTAAGTAATACAGAAAATCAAGCAGACGACAACGTTACAACTGATTTTGGTCGCGCCCTATTGGCCAGTGAGGGTATGGTTTCCCGTCCTCATACAAGAACTCGGAAGTCCAACACTGAAACTACCAGAGTGGTCGAACCTGAGTGGAGTGTATCAAAGCTTGCCTGAAGACAAGAGGGTACTCTGCCGGAGCAGCGAAAGTAGTAACACTAGCTTTACGCAGATCAACTCACAACTTGTACGACGACAAGTGGCAGAGATTTGAACAGTATGCAACGAGGAAAGGCTTTACGGCGGTGAAAGCAACCCCTCCTCAAGTGGCAGAGTACTTGTGTCATTTGCGACAGACGAGACACTTAAAAGGTTCAACACTCTCAACGTACCTGGCTGCTCTCAGCACAGTTATCACCATGAAGACGGGTGTCAAGTTGACCAAAGTAACAGGGATAACGGCACTACTACGGTCGTTCAAGTTGGAAGACCAACAAAAGAAATTCAAGGCTCCTGCCTGGGATCTCAACGTAGTTCTACAACATCTCACCAGTGATGCCTACGAGCCTCTAGAATGGATATCCTTTGAATTACTGACTCAGAAAAAGTTGTTTCTGATCGCCCTAGCAACAGCAGCACGGATGTCAGAAATACATGCTCTGGACTTTGAACGAACACAATTTGAAGCAAGACATCGTGATGGGACTTTATTGCCAAGAACTAACTGCCCGGCCAGTCTGACAGACAGTTCCACATCCCAGCACTTTCTACAGTCTTTGGGCCACGGGATACACAGGATTTATCCTTATGCCCTGTCAAAGGACAAAAGGGGGCGGTGGGGTAGCCTAGTGGTTAAAGCGTTGGCTCGTCACGCCGAAGACCCGGGTTCGATTCCCCACATGGGCACAATGTGTTAAGCCCATTTCTGGTGTCCCCCGCCGTGATATTGCTGGAATATTGCTAAAAGCGGCGTAAAACCAAACTCAGTCAGTCAGTCAGTCAAAGGACAAAAATAAATTCAAGTGCCTGTTCATCCCCTTATCCACTGAGATGACCACGGAAGTCTCACGGACAACTATATCAGTTTGGATGAGAGCCGTCATACTAAGGGCCTACAAAGCAGCAGGACTTGAGCCTCCATGAGCCTCCAATCCCCACGAAGTCAGAGCCTTGGCGTTTACACTTGCTCTGCATGGAAACTGCTCGATTACAACAATAATGGAGGGCTGCTTTTGGAAATCGGACACAGTGTTTGCCAACCACTACCTCAGAGACTTTGCACCGAAAACATCTCAGGCATTCACCAGTTTGGGCCACTTGTTGTAGCACAACAACTAACGGTTCCACAAAGGCGCTGAGAAAAATCTCACCCATTTATCACGTGACTTGTGAAAACCAACGCTCTGGAGAGCAATGGCTATAAGTCCATTCACACGTTTAGGACAGACTAGCATGAGTGATTAGACCCTGTACTTGTATAAGTCTTACTTGTACATGAAGAAGGGTCGCATCTCCACTTGATGCACGCATCAAGAGATGGAGTTGCAATAGATAACTCATGGAACATATGTATAACTAAAATCCACACGAAAATGTCAGGAAAAGTTTCAGAAGAAATCTGACAAGTTGCGGTCCCCCTTCCCCCGACTCATCAGATGGAAGTTGGAAGAACAGAATCATCATCAGTGCCGTCATAAGTTCCCATGGGGGGTAATACAGGACGTAAAACAGCAGCCAGTGAATCCAGGAACTGGCCTGACCCACCACCGATTCCGACGGATTCCGCAAGCATTTAGCATGAGTCAGGATGAGGAAAAATATGTAATTTTCTGACTAAAATTGATATTTTATACTTATTGACTCATGAGGTGAACCCTCCCAACTTCCCCTCTCAGGGCACTCTGGATTTTCCGGTGTAACAGGCCAAACTGTCCCCCTGGCCAAACCTTCCCCGGGGAAACTTTGGCCTAGGACTAACTTTCCCCTGGGAAAACTTTAGCCTAGGACAAACTTTCCACGGGGAAACTTTAGCCTAGGCCAAACTTTCCCCACCCTTGAATCAACTTTAAAGGCTACTTGTTTCAAACCCTTGTTCTTATATCAAAAGAGGGAGATTCTGGCCAAGCTAGGCTATTTCTTCCCCAACCTTGTTTTCATGTTAATGTTTGTCTTGGAAAATTCAGAAACGAAAGCAAGACATAGCTATTCACGTGAACACATTGCTAAGATATTCATGTTGATGTCAAGTTCCATTAACAATTTACAGATCATATTCATCTTCATTTATAACATGTACTTGGTTCACATTTTGTTTCAATATCTTTATATAAGATATATATTTATATTTCAGTAATTTAAACTAAATACCCAGTTTTTACTTGGATGTCCATATCCATTCAAAACTTTATTCCCTCACTCATGGCTTTAAATATGTCATCCACGTTGGCGACATCAACTTAACAGTTGGAAGCAGACGTAAATGTCAACACAACAACAATAACCCAACACAATATCTATATCAAATGCTGTATCATCTCTCATTCCCCTATATTGCCTTATTCTATATTCTATATTATGGATTAGTAAACAAGCTTATGTGAATAATATTCCATTACATTTATTCATAAATACAACAAATATTAGATAATAAACAGCATGATAAGAGAGCAAGAAACCTGTGTATATTACATCTTAAATTTACCCATCATATTTACCCATCAAATGTTTACCTCTTACGGTGACATGATTTGGACAGATGAAGAACTAATGCAATGTGTCTTCATAGGAATGGCGGCAGGAGCAGGATGGATTTAGAGATCAATGCCATTCAAACATGTATGCATTCAAATTACTACACCCAAGTCAGAGGCAAAAATGGACTATTTGGCCAAAATGTGTACCAAAATATAAGTAAAATATGAGCAAGGGTGGGGAAGAAGTAGCCTAGGTAGGCCAGAATCTCCCCCTATTGATATAACAGCAAGGGTGGGAAAGAAGTAGCCTAGGTAGGCCAGAATCTCCCCATATTGATATAAGAGCAAGGGTGGGGAAGAAGTAGCCTAGGTAGGCCAGAATCTCCCCCTTTTGATATAAGAGCAAGGGTGGGGAAGAAGTAGCCTAGGTAGGCCAGAATCTCCCCCTTTTGATATAAGAACAAGGGTCGGTAAGAAGTAGGTTAGGTAGGCCAGAATCTCCCCCTTCTGATATAAGAGCAAGGGTGGGTGAAGAAGTAGCCTAGGTAGGCCAGAATCTCCAACCTTTTGATATAAGAGCAAGGGTGGGGAAGAAGTAGCCTAGGTAGGCCAGAATCTCCCCCTATTGATATAACAGCAAGGGTGGGAAAGAAGTAGCCTAGGTAGGCCAGAATCTCCCCATATTGATATAAGAGCAAGGGTGGGGAAGAAGTAGCCTAGGTAGGCCAGAATCTCCCCGTTTTGATATAAGAGCAAGGGTGGGGAAGAAGTAGCCTAGGTAGGCCAGAATCTCCCCCTTTTGATATAAGAGCAAGGGTCGGTAAGAAGTAGGTTAGGTAGGCCAGAATCTCCCCCTTCTGATATAAGAGCAAGGGTGGGTGAAGAAGTAGCCTAGGTAGGCCAGAATCTCCAACCTTTTGATATAAGAGCAAGGGTGGGGAAGAAGTAGCCTAGGTAGGCCAGAATCCCCCACTTTTGATAAAAGAGCAAGGGTGGGGAAGAAGTAGCCTAGCTAGGCCAGAATCTCCCCCTTTTGATATAATAAGAGCAAGGGTGGGGAAGAAGTAGCCTAGCTAGGCCAGAATCTCCCCCTTTTGATATAATAAGAGCAAGGGTGGGGAAGAAGTAGCCTAGGTAGGCCAGAATCTCCCTTTTGATATAAGAGCAAGGGTGGGGAAGAAGTAGCCTAGGTAGGCCAGAATCTCCCTCCTTTTGATAAAAGAGCAAGGGTGGGGAAGAAGTAGCCTAGCTAGGCCAGAATCTCCCCCTTTTGATATAATAAGAGCAAGGGTGGGGAAGAAGTAGCCTAGGTAGGCCAGAATCTCCCCATTTTGACCAAAAAGGGCGCCAAAGGAGGCAAGGGAGACTACTCGTGGGTGAGTGATGATTTTACGTGTGCTTTCTAGAAGGGAACTTCAAGGGATTTCAAGTGTTCCACTATCATTTGCAAGAAGAAGGAGACAAGCATTTAGCATTAGTCAGGATAAGTATAAAATATCAATTTTAGTCAGAAAATGACCATTTATTGCATATATATGTACACAAATAAATATAACAGTTCTATGTTAATTTGTTTTAAATGATCATTTCAGGATGTTTTGCTTGTGGGATGGAAACAGGGTTTCGAGTGTACAATGCAGATCCCCTGAAGGAGAAAGAGAGGCAAGGTAGATGCTCAGTTTTGTCATATAATCTTTTTGATGAGGATTGATGCTCATGGTATATAGACTGCTGATTTATATATATATATACTGTTTGATCATGTTATCTGCAGATGTTCTTTGAGATTCTTTTGTCTTTAGACCGCCTCCGTGGTGTAGTGGTTAGAGCGTCCGCCCGGAGAGAGGAAGGTCGCGGGTTCGATCCCCGACCGCGTCATACCAAAAGACGTTAAGATATGGTACTTGTTGGTCCCTGCCTGGCTCTCGGCATTAATGGGTACAACAAGGACTGGTCGGCTCGGAGTCAGTATTATGAGTCTGAGTGGGGTATTCATGCTTCACTGCGGCATGGTATCTCAGTGGGCTAGCACTATAAAACCAGCTTCAGTCTGGGCAAGTACAAGCAGCCGCACATACACATACACACGCATGCACGTCGTCATATAAGCGAAATATTCTCAAGCACGACGTAAAACCCAATTTCACCTGACCTCTTTTGTCTTTAGATTTTGCTGATGGAGGTGTTGCTCTGATAGAGATGTTGTTCCGCTGTAATTATCTTGCTCTTGTCGGTGGAGGAAAAAATCCAAAGTATCCACCAAATAAAGGTATGCACAAGAAGTTATCAAATCAGTCTTATTTTTGTACATGCACAAGTTTGTATTAACTTATCATCTGTGAAATATATCCTTAACAGTTTCATTGTTCAAATATTTTGAAGTGTTTGATCATAGAAGTTAACAACTTTGGTGAGCGTCATAAAATCTATTCTTTGTCAAGTTGTTGGGGTCGAGGGGTGTGGGGTGTGTGTGTGGCCCTTAAGTGTTAGATCATAACAACTTTGGTTGGGGCATATGTCATCTTTTCAAAACAATTCAGTTTTATTTCCAACCCATTGAATAGTTGTTGCACTCAGACACATTCACCAGTTCGGTCACGTACCGATCCGTCAAATTTCTGATTTCAGACTAGTAAAATGAATTCGACGGATCGGCACTGTGATCTTAGCTATGAATTAGTTATAAAATATTGGATCCTACCAAAGAAAAGACGCAAGGGGTGTTGGATGGTTTGACTCTATATTTTTGTACCTTTGTAGAGTATATATCTTTGCCTACTCATATGATACAATGAGAAATTGATGCATTAAATATATGTTTGGACTCTATATTTTTTTACTTTTGTACAAAAATTGAAATTGATGCATTAAATAAAATGCATTCATAAGGAGAAATATATAGTTCGTGATGTTCAAACTTCTCGTGTAGTAATTTAGACTTGGTGCATAAACCTGGGAGTATAATAATGTAAGGTATACAAAGTCACACGGTCAGGATTAAACTTTGGTCTCTCTAATCTCAAATATCTTTGTTATAAAAATTGCTTAACACAAGGTAAGTTTTTCATTTTGGTTGGCTAGTGGTCCTACAAACTTAACAAGAAAAATTGGTGCTTTGTACATAATATTCTGGTAGATACTTTTGTCTGCTCTCCTCATACCTAGGACATACAAGGAGGACATGAAATTCGTCTTATTCTGTGTTTCTACAGAACGGGCAGACCGATGCATCAGGGTCAGGGTTTTTAGCCCGCCGTAAATTTTGTATACAGAAATTATGAGCACTACATCTGAACTTTGAAAGTGCTCTACGGAGCTTACCTATTTTCTGTACAAGATACGTCTATTCAAAGTCATAACTAAATAGTAATTGCCTAACATATGATATTCAGTTCAATGTCAGCAATCAGAAAGTCTTCACCGGAATCTGTTCTTGTTCATTGAAAAAAACATGTATAGTCTAGTCTAATCTAATACAAGCCGACCCTTTAATTAATGAACTTAGACTCTCCCAGTGTGTTAACACAGTCTGAAATTCGACCGATTAGCACAGAACCACTCAAGCATGATTCAACGGATCGGCACTGTTGGCTGTTCAAAATTCGACGGATTAGGCTATAACCACCAGTTCTCTTGTTTTCCTAATTAACATGGCTAATTGACTTGCTCTGTAAACATTACAGATGTAAACAGATGTTTGTTGACAACTTTTGTCAGAGTAAAAGTTCCAGGTGGGAATCATCTCATCAGAAAGCAATTGTAGTATTTAGAAAAGAGTCCAATATGCAGTGCTGGATGCTGATGCAATCAATATTTCAGTATTGATGTATTTAACCAAGATTTAAAGGTGGCTGTACATAATATACATGATATAGAGTGAGTGACAGAGTGCTCACTTTCCAATTTAGTCCACTGTAGTGTGTCCTCACAACTAGAATGTGGAAACTGTACATATTGCTGAAGTTGTGCTTGACCAGTCCATGTTGTTTGTCCAGTGATGGTGTGGGATGACTTGAAGAAGAAACATGTCATTGAGCTGGAGTTCTCCACTGATGTCCGAGGTGTCAAGTTACGCAGAGATAGGTCAGTCATACTTTGTTGTTACATTACAGTAATGCAGTTTAAAGCCACTCATGTCTTATCATGCAGGAGTGAAGACCACCCAATACTAGTTGTAGGATATGGCCGAACTTGAACTTGTTATGAAACCTTCATTGAGCGCTGCAGCTCAACATATCTTGAGTCAGTGTGGCAGATGTTCATATGATAATCTGTATGTATGTTTTGATGCTGATGGTCAATGGTGTTGTCAACTTATGATTGATATGTTCCATGTTACCATGGTTACAGGATTGTGGCAGTGCTGGACACAATGATCAAAGTGTACACATTCACCCAGAATCCCCAGCAGCTTCATGTTTTTGAGACAGGACATAACCCTAAAGGTGAGTCAACATATCTTACAGCAGCTCTAACCATACCTTTGCTCTTTTAAGATGGAGTTCAGTTAGTTAGTGACTGTCTTAGAATGATTCCGTTGTGTTCTTGTATTGGCAGCAATCTGATCTGTCTGTTTCTTCATTCCAGGTCTGTGTGTGATGTGCCCCAACAGCAATAACTCTCTACTGTCCTTTCCCGGGAGAAAAGTTGGCCATGTGCAAATAATTGATCTTGCAGAGACTGAGAAGTCTCCAGTGGATATAGCTGCCCATGAGGCTAACCTTGGCTGTATGTCCATGAATACTCAGGGTACCCGACTTGCCACAGCCTCTGAGAAGGTAGGCTCCTGTCTGTGTTGTGTTGGAACTTGTGTACAGAACTGACAGGCTGACAGATATCATCAGTAATATCACAAACTATTATAATTTATAACTTAGATCATGCATCTCATTTTTAGGGAACTTTAATACGAGTGTTCGACACAAGTACTGGAGCTAGACTGCATGAGCTGCGACGTGGAACAAATAGCGCTAATATCTACTGGTAAGTGTTTTATGGCTGACTGTAATTGTATCTTGCCTACTACATCAGTGTAATGTAACAAATCTACTACATCAGTGTAATGTAACCAGCCTACTACATCAGTGTAATGTAACCAGCCTACTACATCAGTGTAATTAACTAGCCTACTACATCAGTGTAATGTAACCAGCCTACTACATCAGCGTAATGTAACCAGCCTACTACATCAGTGTAATGTAACAAACCTACTACATCAGTGTAATGTAACCAGCCTACTACATCAGTGTAATGTAACCAGCCTACTACATCAGTGTAATGTAACCAGCCTACTACATCAGTGTAATGTAACAAACCTACTACATCAGTGTAATGTAACCAGCCTACTACATCAGTGTAATGTAACAAACCTACTACATCAGTGTAATGTAACCAGCCTACTACATCAGTGTAATGTAACCAGCCTACTACATCAGTGTAATGTAACCAGCCTACTACATCAGTGTAATACTACATCAGTAACAAACCTACTACATCAGTGTAATGTAACCAGCCTACTACATCAGTGTAATGTAACCCAGCCTACTACATCAGTGTAATGTAACCAACCTACTACATCAGTGTAATGTAACCAGCCTACTACATCAGTGTAATGTAACCAGCCTACTACATCAGTGTAATGTAACCAGCCTACTACATCAGTGTAATGTAACCAGCCTACTACATCAGTGTAATGTAACCAGCCTACTACATCAGTGTAATGTAACCAACCTACTACATCAGTGTAATGTAACAAACCTACTACATCAGTGTAATGTAACAAACCTACTACATCAGTGTAATGTAACAAACCTACTACATCAGTGTAATGTAACAAACCTACTACATCAGTGTAATGTAACAAGCCTACTACATCAGTGTAATGTAACTACATCAGTGTAATGTAACCAGCCTACTACATCAGTGTAATGTAACAAACCTACTACATCAGTGTAATGTAACCAAACCTTACTACATCAGTGTAATGTAACAAACCTACTACATCAGTGTAATGTAACCAGCCTACTACATCAGTGTAATGTAACCAGCCTACTACATCAGTGTAATGTAACCAGCCTACTACATCAGTGTAATGTAACCAACCTACTACATCAGTGTAATGTAACCAGCCTACTACATCAGTGTAATGTAACAAACCTACTACATCAGTGTAATGTAACCAGCCTACTACATCAGTGTAATGTAACCAGCCTACTACATCAGTGTAATGTAACCAACCTACTACATCAGTGTAATGTAACCAGCCTACTACATCAGTGTAATGTAACCAGCCTACTACATCAGTGTAATGTAACCAGCCTACTACATCAGTGTAATGTAACAAACCTACTACATCAGTGTAATGTAACCAAACCTACTACATCAGTGTAATGTAACAAACCTACTACATCAGTGTAATGTAACAAACCTACTACATCAGTGTAATGTAACAAACCTACTACATCAGTGTAATGTAACCAACCTACTACATCAGTGTAATGTAACCAGCCTACTACATCAGTGTAATGTAACCAGCCTACTACATCAGTGTAATGTAACAAACCTACTACATCAGTGTAATGTAACCAGCCTACTACATCAGTGTAATGTAACAAACCTACTACATCAGTGTAATGTAACAAACCTACTACATCAGTGTAATGTAACCAGCCTACTACATCAGTGTAATGTAACAAACCTACTACATCAGTGTAATGTAACTACATCAGCCTACTACATCAGTGTAATGTAACAAACCTACTACATCAGTGTAATGTAACCAGCCTACTACATCAGTGTGTAATGCCTACTACATCAGTGTAATGTAACCCTAAACCTACTACATCAGTGTAATGTAACAAACCTACTACATCAGTGTAATGTAACAAACCTACTACATCAGTGTAATGTAACCAGCCTACTACATCAGTGTAATGTAACCAACTACATCCTACTACATCAGTGTAATGTAACAAACCTTACTACAGTGTAATGTAACCAGCCTACTACATCAGTGTAATGTAACAAGCCTACTACATCAGTGTAATGTAACAAACCTAACCTACTACACATCAGTGTAATGTAACCAACCTACTACATCAGTGTAATGTAACAAACCTACTACATCAGTGTAATGTAACCAGCCTACTACATCAGTGTAATGTAACATCAAATGTAACCTACTACATCAGTGTAATGTAACCAGCCTACTACATCAGTGTAATGTAACATCAGCCTACTACATCAGTGTAATGTAACAAGCCTACTACATCAGTGTAATGTAACCAGCCTACTACATCAGTGTAATGTAACCAGCCTACTACATCAGTGTAATGTAACCAGCCTACTACATCAGTGTAATGTAACCAGCCTACTACATCAGTGTAATGTAACCAGCCTACTACATCCTACTACATCAGTGTAATGTAACAAACCTACTACATCAGTGTAATGTAACCAGCCTACTACATCAGTGTAATGTAACAAACCTACTACATCAGTGTAATGTAACCAGCCTACTACATCAGTGTAATGTAACAAACCTACTACATCAGTGTAATGTAACCAGCCTACTACATCAGTGTAATGTAACCAGCCTACATCAGTGTAATGTAACAAGCCTACTACATCAGTGTAATGTAACCAGCCTACTACATCAGTGTAATGTAACCTACTACATCAGTGTAATGTAACCAGCCTACTACATCAGTGTAATGTAACAAACCTACTACATCAGTGTAATAAACCTACTACATCAGTGTAATGTAACCTACTACATCAGTGTAATGTAACCAGCCTACTACATCAGTGTAATGTAACAAGCCTACTACATCAGTGTAATGTAACAAACCTACTACATCAGTGTAATGTAACCAGCCTACTACATCAGTGTAATGTAACCAGCCTACTACATCAGTGTAATGTAACCAGCCTACTACATCAGTGTAATGTAACCAGCCTACTACATCAGTGTAATGTAACCAGCCTACTACATCAGTGTAATGTAACCAGCCTACTACATCAGTGTAATGTAACAAACCTACTACATCAGTGTAATGTAACCAGCCTACTACATCAGTGTAATGTAACCAGCCTACTACATCAGTGTAATGTAACCAGCCTACTACCTACTACATCAGTGTAATGTAACCCTAACCTACTACATCAGTGTAATGTAATGTAATGTAACCAGCCTACTACATCAGTGTAATGTAACCAGCCTACTACATCAGTGTAATGTAACCAGCCTACTACATCAGTGTAATGTAACCAACCTACATCAGTGTAATGTAACTACTACATCAGTGTAATGTAACCAACCTACTACATCAGTGTAATGTAACAAACCTACTACATCAGTGTAATGTAACCAGCCTACTACATCAGTGTAATGTAACCAGCCTACTACATCAGTGTAATGTAAGGAGCCTTCTTCATCACTGTAATGTAACCAGCCTGCTACACCAGTGCAGTTTATGCAGCTTTCTTCATCAGTGTAATGTAAGGAGCCTACTACATCAGTGTAATGTAACCAGCCTACTACATCAGTGTAATGTAACCAGCCTACTACATCAGTGTAATATAACAAACCTACTACATCAGTGTAATGTAAGCAGCCTACTACATCAGTGTAATGTAACTAGCCTACTACATCAGTGTAATGTAACCAGCCTACTACATCAGTGTAATGTAACCAACCTACTACATCAGTGTAATGTAACAAACCTACTACATCAGTGTAATGTAACCAGCCTACTACATCAGTGTAATGTAACAAACCTACTACATCAGTGTAATGTAACCAGCCTACTACATCAGTGTAATGTAAGGAGCCTTCTTCATCACTGTAATGTAACCAGCCTGCTACACCAGTGCAGTTTATGCAGCTTTCTTCATCAGTGTAATGTAAGGAGCCTTCTTCATCACTGTAATGTAACCAGCCTGCTACACCAGTGCAGTTTAAGCAGCTTTCTTCATCAGTGTAATGTAAGGAGCCTTCTTCATCACTGTAATGTAACCAGCCTGCTACACCAGTGCAGTTTAAGCAGCTTCCTTCATCAGTGTAATGTAAGGAGCCTTCTTCATCACTGTAATGTAACCAGCCTGCTACACCAGTGCAGTTTAAGCAGCTTTCTTCATCACTGTAATGTAATGGACCTACAACATCACTGTCATGATAGCTGCCCTACTACATCACTGTAATTGTAGCTTACCTACTAAAGCTAGGTTACTATTATTCACAAGTGTAGGTAGATATGTTGTAACATCTTTGTTTGTTGCAGCATCAACTTCAATGCTGACTCTTCCCTCCTGTGTGTCTCCAGTGATCACGGAACTGTTCACATCTTCTCAACTGAAGATCCAAGGAAAAACAAACAATCTAGGTGCAGGGCCTTTCTCTACATAGTCTTGAGCTGTCATGTCACCCTCTGTATGCCTCCTCACAAGTGTGTTGGGAAGAACATTTGTATACACCATTCACTGACACATTTTGGCTTTCAGAATACAACATGAGTAATATATATTCTTCCTTATCCTGATACAATATGCTGAAATTTCTTCTATCTTGATAAATATCTAAAAAACAAAATACAAAATGTGCCTCTCCACCAAGGAACATTCTTCGTCCAACTTATATCTTTTAGCTCCCAAGTCAATATTGGCACATTTTGATTGCATTTGTGACTAACATTTCAGTGGAAGGTGACTGTATACAATAATGCTTCTACCTTGTGTTTTTAGTTAGACTGTTCACGTTATACTAGTGTGCTTTTGACTGAGTGATAGTCAAGTGTGGTGATCTGAGTCAATCATCATGTGTTTGTCACATCTCAACTTGTGTTATTTAATGTGTTTATTTTTATTGTTGATAATACAGTGGAAACCTGATAAGTAAAACTTCAAGGGACTCGCCAAAATTGTTCACTTATCAGGTATTTTACGTATCCAAACTTATCAAAACCTGCAAATGACAACCATATGCATGTATATGTATACAGCAGAATAACAGACAACATTTGTAAGTAATATGGCCTCCAGTTGTCAGTGTATTGTCAACTGCATGACGCCAGCGAGCTTTAAAGGAGAATACGAACGAAAACAAAACTTTTGATATATTGTAATGGATATTCTAAAAGTCACATTCTGTGATTAAAATTGAACAAAAAGTTTGTAAAATAGCAATAAAAACACACAGACGTACTCGTATTTCCGCCTATTACGGAAACGCCCGACAGTTAATGAGCAGCGGGGGTATCACGTGACATGACGTCATAAGTGCCTGTTGCTGATGGCTTTCTCTTTGATTTTACCTCACAACTGAACAGTGTCTGTGGATTCTGAAACAGTAAAAGCTGTTCCTGGTGTCATTTCTGAAATGGATGTTAGACCGTATCAATACGATCCGATTTTACATCTTGCAAGACAATCTTCCACCGAAGATGAAGAAGAAGAATCAAGCGAAACGGAGGCACCGCTTGAAGTCAAAATAAATTTATAAATAGACCATATCATTTAACAAGATTACTATTTGTCAGCAAAATGTCATACAGTTCTAGGCAGCAAACTCACCCCTATAAATATATGACCGTCACTAAGAATTATTTAAAAAAAAATGTTATTACAGTTCATTTTGTGTCAACTGGGTGTCTGTAGGGTGTCTGGGATTTAAAAACAATATCATTATGCTTCAGACGAGGGAAAATAAAAATTATCTGCTTCAAAAATTACACTGGAATTATTTTGTTGAAAAAAAATTAGGATCCTAGTTCTCATTAATAACGTATCAAGTCTCGATACAAGATCCCAGCCTGGTCGAGCAGAGATAATATTTCGCGTATTGAAGATAAGTTATTCCCTGAAAACTGGTGAATTATAAAATACTAGTCAGGACAACGTATGTTTCCCTATTGTTATGGAAATAGTTATGGTACTCGGTCATAGCCTTAGAATGACATCTTGTCAGCCAATGAGAATACAGAACAACTTTCACGGCACACACTACTGACAAAAATAGCGAGTCTGATGCTGACGTGCGTAATTGGACAAAATGGAAAAAGATGAAAGCAACAAGTACTTCATGATTTGCCGTTGTATTCGGCAATGTTTCGAGTTGACTGCATCATTTAAGGCTCCAAACCGAAAAGAACGTTATAGCGAAACATTTTCAAGCTCATGTGAAATCACTTACTGATTTTGATAATATATATCTCATGTGTACCAGTCGAACTGCCCCAGCTACAAAATGCCCCAGCAAATTTTGTCATTCATTCTAATTTGTTCAAATTTATTTATAATGATTGAATATATGCCGTAAATGCATAGTTTTTGTCAACTTATTATGATATTATGTTCTTCATATAAAAGTTATTAGGAAGTAATATTTCTGATAAATGTTTCATTAGTAAACTCATAACTATGTATATACTTTTATATGAAGAACATAATATCAAAGTTGACAAAACTATGCATTTATGGCCTATATTTATTGATTTTAAATAAATTGGGGCATTTTGACTACCCCACTGGGGCAATTTGACCAAATTTGCTGGGTCATTTTGTAGCGGGGGCAATTCGACTGGCAACCGGACTTGATTTAATTTATGTTAAAAAAACCACTGACAGTAAGTTGTTACAGGGAATGATGGAGTATAAATGAATCTCGTGGATACTTTTTCCTTCTTCAGCCTAGCTTGGGGATTTCCATACCCCATGCGTGCATGTCTCTTTCATATGCGTCCGACTCGGAATTATCGGCGCATTTCTCCTGCCGAAATCTGTCATTTCACTTGGAAAACGGAAGAAATTGTGGTTCTTTCCCATGTTCGATGATGCCGTGCATCTCCAGGCAATGCAATACACCATCGTACCATTTAAAAGAACGACAGAAACAACACGATTTGTACTACTGTAGCGCTTGGTCTTTGGCAGTATGGCGGACTCCAGGCACATTTGGCGTCACGAGCGGAAAAGGTCACGTGGGTTTATCTTTCACCCAGCAAATTATTGCAATTCACTCGTATTCTCCTTTAAGTAGGATGTTTGTTTAGCTGGAGACTGACACGTGCCCCTCATGTCGGATCATGTGGTGATCGCTAATTTAGTTATCCGGTCCTTTTTGTTAAGTAATTTACTTCCAGGGACCGTGAGAAGACGTTTAGTTAAGCGGTATTGTTTACTTAACCGAGTTTAGTTAACCAGACTCTAATAGTGATAATTAATGAAGAAATTTGAATAGTGTTTACTTATCCGGTCTGTTTAGTTAAGCGGTCATTAGTTAGGCGGTTTCCACTGTACATGCATATATATGTGACATTTTGTGTGGTATGCCATCATAACAAGGACATGCGTGCCCACACTGTTGATGGTGGTGTTATTCCCTGACTGTGAGATGTTGGAAGTCCCTATCCAATAATGTGAACTTTATGTTGAAGGAATCAGAAAGAGTATGCGACCACTTGTACTGTATATACTCTACCTCTATGATTACAACCACTGTGATTACTAAATGGGTGAGTTGTTTTAACCAGTCTTTGACTGCAGTTGCATTACTGCAGAGCGCTTCAGCACCTGAAGAGATTCCACCCCTTTAAGCTCCTCATCATCTTCTCTGAGGTCTAACTTCTACTCAACATCATATTAGCCTTTGGGAGTGCATCTTCATAAACACCTTCATCCTCACCTTAATGGACACAGCTGCAACTAGTGATGATGACTCATGCCTGGAGATACTGAAGCACTTTCTTGGACACAGCAGCATATAGTGATGATGACGCATGCCTGGAGATACTGAAGCACCTTCTTGGGCACAGCTGCATCTAGTGATGATGACTCTTGCCTGGAGATACTGAAGCACCTTCTTGGGCACAGCTGCATCTAGTGATGATGACGCATGCCTGGAGATACTGAAGCACCTTCTTGGGCACAGCTGCATCTAGTGATGATGACTCATTCCTGGAGATACTGAAGCACCTTCTTGGGCATAGCTGCATCTAGTTATGATGACTCATGCCTGGAGATACTGAAGCACCTTCTTGGGCACAGCTGCATCTAGTGATGATGACGCATGCCTGGAGATACTGAAGCACCTTCTTGGACACAGCTGCATATAGTGATGATGACTCATGCCTGGAGATACTGAAGCACTTTCTTGGACACAGCTGCATATAGTGATGATGACTCATGCCTGGAGATACTGAAGCACTTTCTTGGACACAGCTGCATATAGTGATGATGACTCATGCCTGGAGATACTGAAGCACCTTCTTGGACACATCTGCAACTAGTTATGATGACTCATGCCTGGAGATACTGAAGCACCTTCTTGGACACATCTGCAACTAGTTATGATGACTCATGCCTGGAGATACTGAAGCACCTTCTTGGACACATCTGCAACTAGTTATGATGACTCATGCCTGGAGATACTGAAGCACCTTCTTGGACACATCTGCATATAGTGATGATGACTCATGCCTGGAGATACTGAAGCACCTTCTTGGACACATCTGCATATAGTGATGATGACTCATGCCTGGAGATACTGAAGCACTTTCTTGGACACAGCTGCATATAGTGATGATGACTCATGCCTGGAGATACTGAAGCACCTTCTTGAACACATCTGCAACTAGTTATGATGACTCATGCCTGGAGATACTGAAGCACCTTCTTGGACACATCTGCATATAGTGATGATGACTCATGCCTGGAGATACTGAAGCACCTTCTTGGACACAGCAGCATATAGTGATGATGACTCATGCCTGGAGATACTGAAGCACCTTCTTGGACACAGCAGCATATAGTGATGATGACTCATGCCTGGAGATACTGAAGCACTTTCTTGGGCACAGCTGCATATAGTGATGATGACTCATGCCTGGAGATACTGAAGCACTTTCTTGGACACAGCTGCATATAGTGATGATGACTCATGCCTGGAGATACTGAAGCACCTTCTTGGACACAGCTGCATATAGTGATGATGACTCATGCCTGGAGATACTGAAGCACCTTCTGAAGCACCTTCTTGGGCACAGCTGCATATAGTGATGATGACTCATGCCTGGAGATACTGAAGCACCTTCTTGGACACAGCTGCATATAGTGATGATGACTCATGCCTGGAGATACTGAAGCACCTTCTTGGGCACAGCTGCATATAGTGATGATGACTCATGCCTGGAGATACATGCCTGGAGATGACTGAAGCACCTTCTTGGACACACAGCTGCATATAGTGATGATGACTCATGCCTGGAGATACTGAAGCACCTTCTTGGGCACAGCAGCATATAGTGATGATGACTCATGCCTGGAGATACTGCAAGCACACCTTCTTGGGCACAGCTGCATATAGGATGATGACTCTTGCCTGGAGATACTGAAGCACCTTCTTGGGCACAGCTGCATCTAGTGATGATGACTCATGCCTGGAGATACTGAAGCACCTTCTTGGACACAGCAGCATATAGTGATGATGACTCATGCCTGGAGATACTGAAGCACCTTCTTGGACACAGCTGCATATAGTGATGATGACTCTTGCCTGGAGATACTGAAGCACCTTCTTGGGCACAGCTGCATCTAGTGATGATGACTCTTGCCTGGAGATACTGAAGCACCTTCTTGGGCACAGCAGCATATAGTGATGATGACTCATGCCTGGAGATACTGAAGCACCTTCTTGGACACAGCTGCATATAGTGATGATGACTCTTGCCTGGAGATGACTGATTCTTGGGCACAGCTGCATCTAGTGATGATGACTCTTGCCTGGAGATACTGAAGCACCTTCTTGGGCACAGCAGCATATAGTGATGATGACTCATGCCTGGAGATACTGAAGCACCTTCTTGGACACAGCTGCATATAGTGATGATGACTCTTGCCTGGAGATACTGAAGCACCTTCTTGGGCACAGCTGCATCTAGTGATGATGACTCATGCCTGGAGATACTGAAGCACCTTCTTGGACACATCTGCAACTAGTGATGATGACTCATGCCTGGAGATACTGAAGCACCTTCTTGGACACATCTGCAACTAGTTATGATGACTCATGCCTGGAGATACTGAAGCACCTTCTTGGGCACAGCTGCATCTAGTGATGATGACTCATGCCTGGAGATACTGAAGCACCTTCTTGGACACATCTGCATATAGTGATGATGACTCATGCCTGGAGATACTGAAGCACCTTCTTGGACACAGCTGCATCTAGTGATGATGACTCATGCCTGGAGATACTGAAGCACCTTCTTGGGCACAGCTGCATCTAGTGATGATGACTCTTGCCTGGAGATACTGAAGCACCTTCTTGGACACAGCAGCATATAGTGATGATGACTCATGCCTGGAGATACTGAAGCACCTTCTTGGACACAGCTGCATATAGTGATGATGACTCTTGCCTGGAGATACTGAAGCACCTTCTTGGACACAGCTGCATATAGTGATGATGACTCATGCCTGGAGATACTGAAGCACCTTCTTGGGCACAGCTGCATCTAGTGATGATGACGCATGCCTGGAGATACTGAAGCACCTTCTTGGACACATCTGCAACTAGTGATGATGACTCATGCCTGGAGATACTGAAGCACTTTCTTGGACACAGCTGCATATAGTGATGATGACTCATGCCTGGAGATACTGAAGCACTTTCTTGGACACAGCTGCATATAGTGATGATGACTCATGCCTGGAGATACTGAAGCACCTTCTTGGACACAGCTGCATATAGTGATGATGACTCATGCCTGGAGATACTGAAGCACCTTCTTGGGCACAGCTGCATCTAGTGATGATGACGCATGCCTGGAGATACTGAAGCACCTTCTTGGACACATCTGCAACTAGTGATGATGACTCATGCCTGGAGATACTGAAGCACTTTCTTGGACACAGCAGCATATAGTGATGATGACGCATGCCTGGAGATACTGAAGCACCTTCTTGGACACAGCTGCATATAGTGATGATGACTCATGCCTGGAGATACTGAAGCACCTTCTTGGACACAGCTGCATATAGTGATGATGACTCATGCCTGGAGATACTGAAGCACCTTCTTGGACACAGCAGCATATAGTGATGATGACTCATGCCTGGAGATACTGAAGCACCTTCTTGGACACATCTGCAACTAGTTATGATGACTCATGCCTGGAGATACTGAAGCACCTTCTTGGACACAGCTGCAACTAGTCATGATGACTTGTACCTGGTTGTCCATTGACCCTATCCAACACATATACACATGTTTGTCACTCTTCACTCGAAATGCATCCATCTTGGCAGAATTACTTCAACAAACTTGGACATCACCTACTCTGTTCTGTGAGAAGATAAGCGTCTTATCTCTAATGCACAGAAGAAAGTGACCATGAAGGTGCTGCAACGGTTGACTCTATATAAATACAAAACCTTTCAGCATTATCCAAGAAGCCACTCCTTGTGTGTCTCTAGTTGAGGAGGTCGGACAGAAGCATGCTGTGCCCCTTTAAGCCTACCAATTCTGCACCGTTTAATAGCAGTGATTTGGCACCAGCACTGGACAAAGGGTTTCTGAAAGTGCTGATTGTTGTTCCACTAATTTTGACTCAAAGTTGGTCACTGTCAGATTTTGAATTGAATCTTGAACAGCATCATAATAGTCGTTTTTGTGTTAATTTTTGGTAAGCTTCAGAACCTGGTTGCTCTTCTTTCTATTCCCATCCTTCTGTCAGTCCCTCCATCCTTTATTCTTTATATCCTTCTATCCTTCTGTCAGTCCTTCTGTAAATCTGTCTGATTCTCAATGAGGAAACATTTTCTAAAAAGATATTTAAGCTAAAAAATGAAATTTTATACAAAATCTTTTAAAAAATGGTGTTATAACTTCACTTATATAATAACATATGTAAGGTCCTTGCTCCATGCATATGAACTTAGTGCATACTGCTTGAATGGGGACAAATTTCTCAGGAACGGCTAAAGTTGTATGAATGTTACAAGCTTATTGACGAGATACCTGTCAAGTGTTGCATATTAGTGCCACAAATAAGGTTTCCAGGGTAAAGTCCATTGCCATTTTAGATTTGTTCTTCTCATCTTCAAAGATAAGAGTTACTTTTGAAGATTGACCTTTAGCATTGGTGCAGTAAATAATTTTTTTCCAGTGTTACGACCCTACATCTGGTTTTATCTAGTGCACAGTAGATGCAATGGAGACAAGTTTTTGTGAGAAACTACTGAAGTTGCATGCATGACATTTTGCATGCTTATCTAAGCGATACATGGCTAGACGGAGTTTATATAAATTTATTTGTTTTTTTTCCCCAGAGCTACCCTCCCTTTCTCATTATGCTTTAGACTGTTTGCAGTCTATGTTTTTGAATGTTCAAATGGCAAGGTAAAATTATGAGGATACGCAATCTTAATTTCTCTTTGTTTGATTTACTTTTTGTTTAAAGTGAAGTTCATCGGTACATTTTCACTGCAAACAGACTATAGTTGGAACCAACTGATTTTAATGAGATTGTGCTTTTTGGAAATCACCACCAAGGTAAACCTCAAATCCTTTTATGAAAGGGAACATATGTTCTAATGTGCCCAGGGGAAGGAAATCGCTTAAACCTGTTTTTGTTTTTATTAATTTGATGAAGTCATTTTATTTCGTCAACTGTTTACATAAATGTGTCTTGTCTTTCATACAGTCTGGCAACTGCAAGCTTCCTTCCCAAATACTTCAGTTCCAACTGGAGTTTCTCCAAGTTCCAGGTTCCTGGTGGTGCACATTGTATCTGTGCCTTTGGGGCGGAACCGAATGCTGTGATAGGTAAGTTAGTTATTTGCTTTATTTAGCGTCGCATGCACAACTAAGCTATATCAGCGACGGGGTAGTACACTTATTAAAGAACAAATAAACTTTGTTTTTTTTGTACTCTTTTAACCATTACATATGAAAGATTTGTCGTTAGTCTTATGCGGAACACCAAATTCATTCTTAAAAAAATTGTGGTTAATTAATACCGAGCGATTAAAAGTCGCCTGCTTCACTCTTCACACACAGACAGGTTGCGTAACTCTGTCGCTAGAGCACTGCAGTGACGTCATGTGAGGAAAGATTTTCAATTAGTTGTAAATAAAGTGTGTAGCAAGCTCGTCATTTTGATGATTTCTCGACATCAACGAAGACATGCCGAATCGTTGCGTTGTCATCAATTGTTCCTAGGGGTCGGGCGATGGTGTCACCATGCACAGATTTCCACAGGACCCCGCAGTTCGTGCTAAATGGGTTATGTTTGTGAGTGCGAAGCGAGCGTTGTGGAAGCCTGGAACGATATCTTACTTGTGTTCTGATCGCTTCACAGAAGTTACAGAATCAAAACTACTTACTAGTTGTAGTTAAATATGTATATGATTAATGATCAAAAAGATTTTCCATGACACAACTTGTAACATAACGATTTCTTCCTCGGAAGCGAGATTGTGGTCGTAGTGACAATAATATTGTAAGTAGTATTATATTGACACCCACCTCGCTTCATCGAGAGAAATTGTTATGTTATAAGCTATGTCATGCAAAATTCTATTGGCCATCAATCAAATACATATTTTACTACCAGTAGAAAGTAGTTTTGATTTTGTAACTCGGTGAAAACAAACCTAAATAGCATTTATCCTCAGATGGCGGATGTTCGCAACAGGGCGCCGCCATTTTTGAAAATCGTGAAGTCACGGGCTAACGTCTGTTAGAATTAATGAGATTATGGTATGTTTTCATCAAGTTAGAAAATCAAAACTACTTTCTGCTCGTAGTTAAATATGTATTTGAATCATGACCAAAAGGATTTTGCATGACACAACTTGTAACATATCGATTTCTTCCAGGGAGTGAGTGAGTGAGTGAGTGTGGTTTTACGCCGCTTTTAGCAATATTCCAGCAATATCACGGCGGGGGACACCAGAAATGGGTTTCACATTTTGTACCCATGTGGGGAATCGAACCCGGGTCTTTAGCGTGCCGAGCCAACGCTTTAACCACTAGGCTACCCCACCGCCCCTTCTTCCAGGGAAGCGAGGTGGGGGTGAAAGTGACAATACTGCACGATAAATGTCTTGCTACATTCACGTGGTTTACGTCCACTCACCAGTATGTAGATACTAGTCAATGTACATCTTTATATTTGGTATTATAACCCTAATTAGTTTATTATCATACTTTTATGCATTTTGAAACTTAATAAAAAGCAGGCGATCTGCTGATACTAATAGTGAATTTATAACAGGACTGTAATATCTGGACATTTTATAGTTTGCCAATGTGAATCATAATTCGCACTCACGCCCTAGTGTATGTTGTCTGTCTCATTACACTTCACGGCGAAAACAATGATTCTGTTGAATGCTACGACAAATGAATAAAAACAAATTGCAAATATTCAAATTAAAACAGATTAAAGTTATAGGAACAATGTCAGGCTATTTGCTTGTTCGAGGAATGTATCCATCAATATCCACAAAAACGAGTGATATGCCATTCATCTGCAGATGTTCCGAGTGATATGTCTTTTAACAGTTTAATATACGAAAAAGTGATATATCGTTTCAGGTATTTCACATTGGTCTATAGTCTCATTGGTCACCCAAGATAGCACATCTGGCAACTAATTGCATAATGTCCGCCATTCTTTAAAAAAAAGTAATTTAGTAAGCCAATAATGAGCAATCAATCAATGTATTGGTGGTTAATCCTTTGAAAGAAGGACGTTTTTACACAGACATGACAGATTGTATTCAGTATAGATTAGGTTAATCCTTTGATCGATGTTTATAATGTTGAGTATTTACTCCAGACATAAGAAATGCCAAATGGGAACCTCTGTCGGGTAATCTAAGTGGTGTTACCACTAATTATACCTGTTATAAATTCATTAATTGGCCATCAAGTGAATGATGACAAATAACATGTGTAGGTTTATACCACCTAATATGGGTTACAAGGGAGTATTAATTGCTGTATTGCATGCAAGTTTAATTGCATGTGAAAACTTATGGTCCGACACTGTTTTGAGAATACGAACAGAACTTAATATCATACGTAATAGACGTAATATTTTTACATGACATGATTAAATATCGAGGGACAAAAGCCCACAGCAATGGGATCAATTTGGATCAGTCATTATACCATCCAGTAGTATGCACAATGGTGGAACTGCATCAGGTCCTTCCAAAGGCTTAATTTTTCCAAATTAAGCCTTTGTTAAGTCCCTAATCCCGTTCCGCTATTGTGTATACTACTGGTGGATGTACATACAAAATTTCACGAAAATCGGTGTAACGGTTTGGGAAATATTGCCTTTTGAGCGAGCATGGTGTCTGTCCGTCTAAAGTTTTAAAAATATCCAACGTTAAAATAGGCATATTTGTAACAAATGTTAGCGGTCACAACCCCAACGAGGGAGAAAGAAATGAGATAGATGCGATGCGCAAGGCTTCCTCCCTCGTGGGATTGCATCCAACTGCGTGCTCTCGACGAGAGCTTCCTTGTTCTAGATAACCTTACTTGAAAGTTTCGAGAGTTGCAAGGAAATCATAGAGGCCAGACGGGATACGAACTCACAAATCGCACAGTTGCGCGGCTGCACGACAGCAAGCTGACCCCAGCAGCTAGTGAACTGAGCCACCACGGCTCCTGTTGGTCTCAGTAATTGATTTTCCTAGACTATGTTGAGCTAGCGAGGTGTCAGAGTTGACAGGTCACGGTTCAGAGGCCACAGTTCACAGTGTGTGTGTGTGTGTGTGTGTCTCGGCTCGGCTATTATTCACCATGTACAGTTCTCTGTAGAGCTGGCTGGCTGTTGACTACATTATGTAATGTTAGTTTTGGACCAGATTCCTCAATATTTACGATCCATTGCTCCTACAGGAGTAAAAATATGGTTAGAATGATGGTGTGTCGTCTCTCTCTCTCTCTATCGACAGTGGTACAGCTTGGATCAATAAGTAGCTCTCATTCGCAATCTACAATGAGCGTCCTCCGTGGTGTAATGGTAACAGAGCTGGGTTCACAATCGTGAGGTCCAGCGTTCGAATCACACTATCAGCAGAAAGTTTTGCGACTTAGATGCCCTACTCAGACTGTATAGTCACCACGGCTCTGATGTTAAAATTAAAAGGGGTGTTTGTGAGAGATGAATTTAGGCTTTGAAATTGATGGCTGATAACATGAGAAAATACAACTCTGACATATTGTTGCATTAACTTTGTGTCTATAGCCACATAGCATACCACAACCTAATAGCACACACACAAACAAATAATCATGAGAATTATCATACAGTGGGCGATCGAAAAAGGACTGTGTCGCGAGGTACGATTATCAACTCCTCTGGGACGAATGCTCTCGGCGGTCCGTCTGTCAAGTAGTACAAGTTCGGTTCGCCGTCTTTGATGTCGGCCAGGTCTACGTTGTACGTTTTCATGGACCATATCGGATCGGTGGCGGGTTTTCTGCTGTCTCCCTCGTATTCTCCCGGCTGGTACTAGTACCTAACACTGACCCCGTCCGGTAATTTTTTCTCTGTTTTATTGCGACGTGCCACTGCCGACGACGATTTGACAGATTTCATTTTGATAGCTTTGACGGGTCTCTTGCCCATGAGTCTGGTGCCTTCGTTGTTGATGGCATCCACCACTCGAGGCAAGTGTACGACCCATTCCGTGTTTCTGTTTTGGGGATCCATTAAATCCTGCGAATACTGCTGTGAGAACAGGTGTTCGGCTAAGGTGCGATTGAATCTCTCGACTATGGCTTGGCTTCAGTGAGCACCCGCCACACCTCGTCTCACGTGGACTTTGTGTTTGGCCAGCAGCTGCGAGACGGCTCCAATGAACTCGCGTCCGGGATCGATTTGCAATACGGCAGGCCATGTCAAGCGACTGCGTTTGTAAATTCGTTCGAAGGCTTTGGCGTATTATAATTATTATTATTATATGATTCTTATATAGCGCACATATCCAGGCAACTAGTGCTTGCTCAAGGCGCTGATATTTTTTCCCTCGAACATTGGATGTCTCAATCTCAATGGCACATCGTATTATCATGTCAACTTCGTTCGATTCTTTGGTTGTCAACGGTTCGGCTTCCTTGTAGCGACTGGCGACGTCGACGACTGTCAGGGCGTACTTGTAGGTTTTGCGCTTCACCCTGTCGTGAGGTAGAAACAGGAGGTCGGCTTGGTGGACGCGATTCGGCGTCAAAATGTCGAATTTCGAGCGGCTTTGGCGAGTTTCGGGATGGCGTCGGCACCTTTCCATTACCTGCGCGGGCTGTAATAAATTTTCTCCATTATGTATGTATTGCGTGCGT
Organism: Haliotis rubra; assembly: GCF_003918875.1. Classification (NCBI taxonomy): domain Eukaryota; kingdom Metazoa; phylum Mollusca; class Gastropoda; order Lepetellida; family Haliotidae; genus Haliotis; species Haliotis rubra. The sequence continues at coordinate 227,265 of NW_025766336.1, forward strand.
TTTTACTATTTAATACGTGCGTGTCCGTACGTGTAAGTGGTGACTCCATCGATGGCGATCCATCATTTCTTGTCCATGGGAGACAGCGACGTCTTGTTGATTCTCAGTCCGTATATCCTGTGTCCGTCGCTTCTCAGCATGTTCATCTGGTGTTTGAACGTTTTATTCTTGAACAGGGCTTCCTTGAATCTGGCGTGCTTGACCTGTTTTTGCACCATGTGTTTTTTCACGCCTTTCACCTTTCTGATTTCGTCGTCATCTGTTTTCTTGATGGAATACATCTTGGGTCTCAAGCCGATGTACTCGGCGATCGGCATGCCCGCGCATTCATCCTTCATTTTGCCGAGCACTTTTTTGTTGACGGTGTCGTGCATATGGTGATCTTTAGTGTAGTCGCTGGTGTCATAAAGGTGCATGTGTTTCTTCATGTCCTCGTACATGTCCTCGGTGCGAATTTCCATCAGTAGGGAATCCGTGTCCGTGTACAGCACTTTGCACCTGTCGCTGTACATCTTTTTCAACTTGTTGTAGTAGAAATCGTACATCAAGTGTTTGGATAAGTCGAGGATGCTAATCCCCACGTAACCGGGCCGGTTGAATTTGATGTGGTTTTTGTTCATGTGCATCGCTGCCAAGTCGTCGTCGAATATATTGCTTCGGTTGAACGCCGGGCTGGCTTTAAGTTTCCTGAGTTTTTCTTTCTCGCTGGATCTGACTAATTTCAATTTCGAGCATGTTTTTCTGAATATCTTGAACTCGTCGGCTAGCAGCAGTACGTCCGTTTCAAGTATAGGTCGTGGTAATCGCCCAAATTCTTGCAGCTCAGTTTGTCCCACACGTTGAGGGCGTGTCCGTAATCGCCCGGGGTGATAGTCAAATCGGTCAAGTAAAGTCGAACTTGGACCAGTCGTCCATGTATTCGCAGGGGTAGACGCCCTTCCTAAGCAGCAGAGGTCGAGTCTCGGCACCAGTGTAGTTCACCAGACTGTCTAGAGACGACAGCAGGAACTGAACGCTATCGATAAATCTCAGACCGTCTAACGAGAACAAGATGTATTTTTCCATGTTGTTGGGGATGCACGTTTATGTTGCCGTCGACCTTCGTGATGGCCTGTATGATCAGGTGAGAATTGTAACCACGAAGATTGTGAAACACGACTGGGATTTGGATGGTTTTGGGATTGATTTTTAGCTTCAAGTTGCAGGCGTTGTGAGCGGCACCTCTGTACTTACCGGTGACGTGGCAGTGATCTCTCACGACATTCCTGTTCAGGGGTTCGTCGCACCTGTGGCAATTGTTAGCCTTCCTATGAGTTCGCTGGTCGTCCTTCGTCATGCGCATGGGGACGATGGTGTACAACTGTTTCCTGATGATTTTCTCTTCGTTTTGCAAACACGTGAGAAATCGTTCGGCTGCGTCGGGGCCTCGGTAGACCACGGGAGCGTTCGTTTCTTGCAGGCTTCGTGTTCTTGCGTTTTGTGCGGGAAACTTTTATCCGGGGACGGAGCGACGTTGTCGACGGTTTTGATGAGGGCTTTAAAGTCGGCGTAGATGACGTAAGGCACGGGCGTTTGAGAAGTGTTTTTTCCCACCGTGTTTCGATTGATCGTACAACAGTCTGCTCAGACTTTCAATATGTGTATAGTGATACTTACCCTCTTTTTCGGTAATAAATAAATTGATTCTGCGCACATCATTGGGCATGGAGCTGATTCGATGCACCATGGTTGTATTGCCTTCGTGGCCGAAGACGTTGATGGCTAAATGGTTTAGTTTTTCAAATCGGGTCCAGTAGGAGATGGGTGTGGGTTTAACTAAGCCATCCCAGTTAAGCCTGTCGTCTTCGGGATAGCTCGAAGGTCTGTTCTTTTTAATAGCTACTGGAAATAAGCCAGCTCTAACCGAATATACTGCACAAGCGTCGTCTTTATTTTTAATATTATTAAGGGCTTTTTTATTTCTGTCCGTGTAAGTGAAAAACACGTCACTGTCGTTGATTCTCAGCACCTCGTTCCCGCTGATTTTGAAAGTGGTAGTCTTGACGATGGCGCGACCCAGGTTGCGCACAATCGTGTGTTTGTTGTTCGTGGACTCCAAAGTGATGTGACGATGACGTCGTTCACGCCCAGGTTGGGGAATTGAACCAGCAGCGTTTGGTTTTGATCGATCGTGCTCGGATTGTTGGTGATGGTTACCGACTGACGCACGGCTTTGACACCGAGCGACTCTCTAAATCTTCTGAAAGGATCTAGTTTTCGTCCGTAGGTCAACGACATCTTTTATATTGAAAGTATGTTTTCATATCTTTAATAGAACCATGGCCGAAGGTAGTGATGATATTCCCATGGATGATTTGGGGGACGATAGAACCGCTTTGCTCGACGATGAGGAGACCTCGTTCACGCAAGGAAACATGGACGATGATCTGCTAAAAACGACCGTAAATTTTTATTACGATGCCCTTGGGCAAGAAGAAAATATAGCTCCTCTTTATCCCGATCCTTCCAAGTTCGAACTCGATCATAAAGGGATACTGCAAGTGACTTTATCCACAACAAATTAAATATAACCATCTATCGACAAAACATAAGCGGGAAGTTCGACAAGGCTTTACGAGAAGCGAATGCCGAGCTCGATGCCTTGGCGGGTGCAGTCGGTCGAGATGATTTGAGAGACGTACCACAACGTGCTCAAGATGCATCGAACGACCTCGAAACATTATTGACCACCTACCAGAACAAACCTTTGCCCGGTTTCGAATTTAACATTCGGGAACTGCGAGGGCTGGACAAGGCCATGAAAACCATTTGCGGATCGCTCGTGGACAACACAGCCAAACTGGATGCGCTCGATGAACATATCGCTCAAGAAAAAACGAAACTCGACGACGCGGAGGACGAGTTCACTCGACGTCGGATCGCGGAAAGATTACACAACTTGGAAGAGGAAAGATCAACCCGATTGGAAATGGTGTCCTCCTTCCGAGAAGAGCTTCGATCCCAGATCAGCCGTGTTCGCGAAACCATTGACCAAGTCCTCCACGAAGACACCACGTTGGCCAACAGGATTAGAACGTTGTTCCGGGAACAAAGAATCACCAGCATCAGCATTCTGAGGGCTTTGGGCTTCATCATATCGACCCTGGTCTTAGCGCTGACGGGAGGCACACCACCACCAAGCCCAACACCATCATCATCAGGCAGCAGCGACGTCAGAGACTGGATAAAAAAACATTTGAAATCGCTCAGGGAAGCCCTGGCGAGACTGGCCGGCAAAGCCCCCGAAGCGCTGCCTGGCATCTTGGGCAGCATCGTTTCCTGGTTGTTAGGCTTGTTCTCGAAAACCGTCACGTGGCTCGGGCCAAAACCTGTGGGCGTTCGTTTGTTTGCCTGTATGTGCGGAGGCAGCTGCTGCTGCTGTCATCGTTGTGGTGGTTCTAATTCCGGTGGCGATGCCACGATGCCCGTTTCGTACTGCGACATGACTTGACTCGCGTTATTGACATCCGGGTTCAAGCCCAATGTTTGTTCGCCGGTGGCGATGACCATTTCGTTGTTGTAGCCCACCACTCTGTTCACCCTCAGTTACATGTCACTCGGAGCCATGTACAGTCCCGCGCCGAACACGTGGTCGACTTTCTAACGGGCGTATTCCAGTGCGTTTTGATAGCGTTCGATGGCACTCAGGAGATCTACTGGTCTAGCGATGACATCCTCGACGTTAGCCACGAACTGTTTCTGTGTGTCGTAAGCCGTCCCTGCACGACCCACACGTACGTTCGAATCGAATCGTCCAATCTGACAACTCCAGCACGAGTAAACCCTTTCGAAGTGTCCAGCATGAACATTTCCCAATAGTCCGCAGGTCCCTGTTGAAACCTCCAAACGCGGTAATCCTTGCTGTCATCGAAAGCCATGTAATCGTCGTTCCACCTGTTCATTGTTGCGTAATGATACGACTTGTAACCCCAATCTTTTACCCGCTGTTTGCTGGCTTCCGCAAGAGACAAGTTGTGAACGCCAATCGACCGTCTTCGGATCTAGTTCGAATTCACCGCAAACGCGTTCGTACACACGTCGATCGTATGGATTGCTTATGGCATTCCACGCCTTGTCCTGCAGAATCTGGGGGCTGATCTCTTTCAGGATATACGTCTGATCTGGTAGTACACGTGAAACTAGAATACAGACCGACTCATCGCATCACGACGAGTGTCGTTCAACGTCACGCCGCACCCGGTGGTCGCGCATCACACGGCGAAATTTAATTGATTCTGCCAGAACTGCATCGGGTTGTTAAGCCAAGTGTGTACCGTTTTTACATTTGTGACCGAAAACCCGTAATTTTTAAACATGTCGATGAACCAAACCATGAAATGTAAACCATCCTTTGCATCGACCACAATACTGGGATGCGTGAGATCGGTAGCACTTATATTATCACTTTTAGAATAAAACACTCCCCGGTTTGCACATTTTGAATTGTTATATATTTAATCTTAGTATACATATCTACTTTTCAAAATGTAAGTGACGCTTCCGGGAATAACAAGCAGCGAGTCCGTTCAACTGCTTAACACCATCGATAACATGTCCGGTCAGCTCGACGTCGCGCTCTTCGATATCACCTACTACCCGTGATGGACCAACATCAACGGCAGAAACAACAGGCTATTCATCAATAACGCCCGCAACCAAATAATGGACGGCTACTACAGTGTGTGCTCGCTCAACGAAGAAATCTTCAAACCCAAAATGAACGACTCGAACGGCACGGTCGTGTTAGCCAACAACGGAAAAAACGACTTGAGACTCGGGTCGGGTTTATGTCGAATGACATACCACCGGAAACCACTGTGACCGGCACGAAATTACCCGATCTCGTTCCGTATCGCGAACTGTGCATTCATCTCGATCAGCTAGGGACGACCGACAACGTTCAAGGCCAACGACCTTCAACCCTGCTGAGAGCCGTGCCGGTGAAAACGGAAAAGTACAACGGCGGCAGAACCGAATCGTTTTCGTCGCGGCATAACAAGAAATTAATCCGGGGCAACATCATGGAATTGAAATTTTAAGTTTTAGACATTAAAAACGATCCTGTAAGTATAGGATGTCTCAGCGCGCGACGCTGCACATACGACAATGACACGCATTAGAAAATGCGCCAACATAGCGATCTCCGACCTTGGGGACACGCGCGGATTCGACGAACCAGGAGTCGACGGCAAACTGCACGCCTTGCAACTGAAAAACAGCATTTACAAACGCGTCGAACTGCCGTCCTCTACTGCCGCTGGTGGTGGCAAGAATGACCTAGGTGATTTTGTCGATACCGAAGGGAGCAGTCAACAACACTCGGTACAACCTGATCCGCAACGACGAGGACGAATGGACGATAACCCCAGCCTTCCGCGGCAGGCTGTTCCATCTGGACGACGTCGAGACCACGGCCATCTCTAGAAACACGCACTACACTCTCATCTTCACGGTGACAACAAATGGAAATCCCAAATTGACTGGAATCTCAACATCACGCTAGACTCTCCCCACGTTTTCACGGACAACAAAGATCACTACCTAACAACGGAACGCTGCTCGTGGCTTACGTCCCTATGCAAAGACGCAGCGTGATCGTCAGCACGTTGAAGCAAAGAGTAGCCCACATGCTGTCGAGCAAACCCGGGACACAAAACGTGGGATTGCAGATGGTGTCGGAATTCAACAGCGTGGCGAACATCCTTGAAAAACATGCTGGCGAAATCCACGCTGTACATCCAAGTCTACCTAGGCGAACCGCCGTCGGCGCGTGACGTTGTCGAAATCGTGAAAGGGATCAAACTCTGCTGGGCCATACAACAATACCAAGTTTGCTCCGTTCAGGTGCGGGTGAACGTTAACGCCTACACCAGTCTGCAGGGAGCTACCGTGACCAAGGAAGAGACGATATCACTCACCAAAATTTCCTACTCCACAACATCTCATGGGTTTGAAGTGCACATCCGAGGAATTATAACCAATTGAAAACCATTTCGTAATTTTGTATAAAACAATGAACAACCATCATTCCAATGTAACGCTAGCCGATCTTGGGGACACACGGGGATTCGATCTGCCTGGCGAGGAAAACACCTTGTACGTCCTGCACTTAGAAGACAACGTATACGAGCGGGTGTCACTAACAGACTTCAAACAGCCCGACTGGTTGATCGACATGACCCTCACCTCACCCCACATATCTTTTAAAAACAATGGTTACGTCTCCAAAATTACGAACAACGGGATCCTTCTCACATCTTTCACTCCAGTTTTTTATGTACAAGTTTTATGAATACCAGGTCACGCGGGCAACATGTTAGCTTCAAACGACGTGGCTTCATATTTACGGTTTAACGTACCCGATTACCAACAGGATTCGATTCAAATTTGACTATCAAATCACACACCACGCTCGTAGTAGATGTCTATCTCGCAGACGCTCGTGGGTCAGAACGAACACTTTTGACTGGGTTGATAATACGCTGGTTCGCCAGACACAATCACCAACGGTGTCGTATCGTCATAAGACCGGGATCGACACCCATAATAAGCCTCGATGGAGTTTGTGTTATAGAAAGAAAATTGATTTGTGTCGCGAATATTTAAGTGTATGATAATCTAAACCTTATCAGCCTCAAATACATCGATCGGACATTAAAGGAAACCCAATTAAATATTTTTTTATAAAAAATATATATATAGACACACAGGATGGGACTGTACCCGGTTGTTGACGAAGTAGCAAAAACACTGGAAACCGTAGATGGGTTTCAATTGCGACAGATATGCGAGATCAACAACAACTAGAACGTGAACGCGATACGCGGTCGGCATTACAGAAAAAATATCACAGGGCTGTCAATTCATTGGACTGTGTTGACAGCGCTCTGATTTCAGTCAGCATGGGATTAGGCGTGGCTGGTGTCGGGTTATTACCCTCCATCGTGGCCGCACCCTTGGTGCTAGGCATCGAAATAACATCCGGAGTGGTAGGGTTGATGGGATTGACCCTTAAGTTCGTTTCTCGCAGACTGCAACGTAAATCATGACACAACGAAATTAGAATTCTAGCCGAAGCGCAGTAAAACACGATAGACGATCATATTTCCACCGCACTCACCGACTCTTAAAATCTCCGAAGAAGATTATCGTTTGGTGCTATCAGAAATCGCAAAATATCACAGTATGAAACAAGAGATTCGGACCAAGTCTCGTAAAAACGCCATCATTTGCGAAGACGAGAAAAAAAAATTCATAGAATAAGGGAAGCAAGAGGCCCGACAAGCCTTCGTTACGAAAACCAAACAAATCATAGAAGGAGATTCACATTAAATTGTTTCGCGGATATCAACATAACGTAGCCAGCCGGCCAGCCAGCTCAGCGAGAGACAAAAGGCAATATTTCCCAAACCGTTACACCGATTTTCATGAAATTTTGTTTGTACATCCACCAGTAGTATACACAATAGCGGAACGGGATTAGGGTCTTAACAAAGGCTTACTTTGGAAAATTAAGCCTTTGGAAGGACCTGATGCAGTTCCACCATTGTCAATACTACTCCATCCAGGCATTAGAAAACCTGAAAAAGCCCACACTGCTTTCATACTTTATTACAATCAGACACGAACTACCGGGGATATTTTCAAATAACTACATCTGATGGGCGTCAACCCTTCTTAATGTCGCACTGTTTAGGCTGAAGAAATTAACCGTAACCGTGATGAGCGAGGCTGATCATCATTTTCACTATCACTAGCGTCTGGCGCGTACAAAATAAGGCCTAGCGACACCAAGCGATTTTGACAGAATCGTCTATGAAAACAAGTTGTAACTGGTAAACTAGGCAAAGCAGGAGACAAACTTAAATGACAGTAGATCGTGAGAACATATAGCTTTCATTTTTCACAACAGTTGAAACGATTTCAGGTTGATACAAACCTGTAAACAAGATACTTTACCCCCTGAAATGTACATAAATTCTGCATCGGCCCTCGTATCTATTCCTCTCATGACGTTACAGAGACGCGCCGCTCTGATTGGTTGAAATTTTGTTCACGGGTGAGAATTGTGCACTGTTGTCAAAAAGGTCGATTTAAGTTCATTAAAGATCGAAATGAGTAGTTTTAATGACGGGGTTTCATATATAACAATGCCAAGTAGTGATTTATGTATTTGTACCCCCTAGAGTATATGTGATCTTTAAGAAATGAGGGGGAACAAAAAACAGAAATTTAGAAATAGGTGATAGGTGAGGCACAGACTTTATTTGTACCATCTGCTCTCAAACTTAATGTTAAAGAAATCACTCTTTCAGCATCAAGAAAGCTGTCCCAAATGAATCATATCTCATGACTCATGGCTGGTGGACTAAATGCCAGTGTTGTTATAGAGACTACCATGTCTGTGTAGTTACAGACACTATTATGCCAGTGTGGTTACAGACACTATTGTGCCAGTGTGGTTACAGACACTATTGTGCCAGTGTGGTTACAGACACTATTGTGCCAGTGTGGTTACAGACACTATTGTGCTGATGTGGTTACAGACACTATTGTGCCAGTGTGGTTACAGACACTATTGTGCCAGTGTGGTTACAGACACTATTGTGCCAATGTGGTTACAGACGCTATTGTGCCAATGTGGTTACAGACACTATTTTGCCAGTGTAGTTACAGACACTATTGTGCCAGTGTGGTTACAGACACTATTGTGCCAGTGTGGTTACAGACACTATTGTGCCAATGTGGTTACAGACACTATTGTGCCAGTGTGGTTACAGACACTATTGTGCTGATGTGGTTACAGACACTATTGTGCCAATGTGGTTACAGACGCTATTGTGCCAGTGTGGTTACAGACACTATTGTGCCAGTGTGGTTACAGACACTATTGTGCTGATGTGGTTACAGACACTATTGTGCCAGTGTGGTTACAGACACTATTGTGCTGATGTGGTTACAGACACTATTGTGCCAGTGTGGTTACAGACACTATTGTGCTGATGTGGTTACAGACACTATTGTGCCAGTGTGGTTACAGACACTATTGTGCCAGTGTGGTTACAGACGCTATTGTGCCAGTGTGGTTACAGACACTATTGTGCCAATGTGGTTACAGACGCTATTGTGCCAGTGTGGTTACAGACACTATTGTGCCAGTGTGGTTACAGACACTATTGTGCCTGTGTAGTTACAGACACTATTGTGCCAGTGTAGTTACAGACACTATTGTGCCTGTGCCAGTGTGGTTACAGACACTATTGTGTCAGTGTAGTTACAGACACTATTGTGTCAGTGTAGTTACAGACACCATTGTGTCAGTGTGGTTACAGTCCTGTGTCAGTGTAGTTTTAGGGACTACAATTGGACAGTACTATAGCCAAATAACATATTTCATGGCATTGATGTAGGTAGGGGGTAACCTGTAGAATGTGAAAATGCCTGTGAATTAAGAAAACAAGAACATTATGAAACATTCCAATTTTGAACCGTCACCTACATTGTTCTATTATCCTGTTTCAGTGGTGTGTGCAGATGGCAGTTACTACAAGTTCCTCTTCAGCCCTAAGGGCGAGTGCACAAGAGATGTTTATGCTCAATTCTTGGAAATGACAGATGACCGGTCATAGGCTGTGAATACTGTGCATGATGTGTGCATGGAGATAAGACTCTGTGTTATCTGAGGAGGGCCTAGTGCTGCTAGTGTGTACATAGTTTCCTGAAGAGAGGCTAGTTAAAGGCAGTTCCAGTCTCTGTGTGTCTGGTACACTGATTCCCAGCCTGACATATGTCAGCTACAATGTGTATGATATGTATCAGGTACAGTATCTATATGACATGTGTCAGATATAGTCGCTGTGTGACATGTCGGCTTACACACAAGAAGACATATTATGAATTTGTATCAAAATGTAAGATCCACCTTGATGAAGTAAGTCAGCTAGGTTTGCTATGTGTGTAATAATGGCGCTGTCACCTTGTCCCAGTCTGACTAGTGTAACCCTTCCCCAGTTACACCAGGCCACTTACAAGGGGATCGGGAGTCTGGTCACCCTGGAGATGACCACACTGTTATTGCAATGGTTTTATCAGTTGTATGCCTTACATAAAATATTTGGTTTCAGGAACAGATGTTTGTTTGTACTCCCCTGAACCTGAGTTTGTATCAGTAGTGACTGGCAGTTTGTGAGTAGGTAGTGTATTTTGTCATCCACAAAGTGGGCAATCATGTTGCAAATTATTATTTTATGATGAATTGTAAAAATATCATCTGTGAATAAGTTTATCATGTATTTGCAATTTCCTGATGCCTGTGTTGTGTGACAGCCCTGGTTGTGTGGTGTTGATAAGGTGGTGCCACTAGGCCAAAATAGGACAAACTACAGATTAGTTGTTCTGATGTATTGTTACTGAAATCTACTTGCCATGCACAGGCCACCAGCCCCCTGCCTGTAGCCTTCTGTGTGTAACCTCCTCCAAGAACCTCTGTTGGGAAGCTTCTCCATCAGGAGCCCCATACTTGAAGCCTCCTGCCTGTTGTCTCTGACTCATTTCCTGTCTGGAACCCTCTCTGTTGCCCTGTCATATTTCCTGTCTGTTGCCCGTCATATTTCCTGTCTGTAGCCCCTACTGGTTTCTCCATCTGATGCCCCAGAATGGGAACCCTGGTCTGAAGCCCCTGCCAGTTTCTCCATCTTATGCCCCTGTCTGTAGCCCCTACTGGTTTCTCCATCTGATGCCCCAGAATGGGAACCCTGGTCTGAAGCCCCTGCCAGTTTCTCCATCTTATGCCCCTGTCTGTAGCCCCTACTAGTTTCTCCATTTTACAGTATAGGAGGTACGATTATTTCGAGAAAAGTTACGAGATTTTAGGCTTACGAGAGCTTTGTGAAACGGGGCCCTGGTCTGTAGCCCTAGTAGTTTCTGCATCTTATGCCCAGTCTGGAACCCCAGTCTGAAGCCCCTGCCAATGTCTCCATCTTATGCCTAAGTCTGGAACCCTGCTGGCTTTATCGGTCTTCCCTGTTTTTCTGTAGCCCTGTCTGAAGCCGTAAGTCTGTATCCAAGTCTGTGCTTCCTCTTTGTTCCTTTATTGTTAACCCCAGTCAGTAGCTCCAGTCTGAAACATCTGCCGGAAACCCTGTGGATGTATCCTGCTGCTTAAACATCTATTGCTGACTTGTAATAATTAATCATATTCTTCCGTATTTGCTACTATCATAAGAATTTGGGGTATTCACTAACTGTGTTGCCATTTTGTATGCAGTTATATATATCCAATGTGTTATTTACATTGTAAAGGATGTCATGCATATCACAATGCTCGTGTCATAGGATACAATATGTACTTTTTGTGAAATATCATCTTGTTTCATGATAGGCTGTATGGTACACCAGGACAAATCGTTTTATTGCAAACATCACTTTTTGCAAAATGGACACAGTCTTAAAACATGAATAAATTAATTATGTTACATTATTGAAGGATTGATACATCAATCATTACCATTATATGCAGGATACTGGTACACTATGTGCCATTACATGCAGGATAGTGGTTCACTATGTGCCATTACATGCAGGATAGTGGTTCACTGTGTACCATTACATGCAGGATAGTGGTTCACTATGTGCCATTACATGCAGGATAGTGGTTCACTGCGTGCCATTACATGCAGGATAGTGGTTCACTGCGTGCCATTACATGCAGGTTAGTGGTTCACTATGTGCCATTACATGCAGGATAGCTGTTCACTGTGTACCATTACATGCAGGGTAGTGGTTCACTGCGTGCCATTACATGCAGGTTAGTGGTTCACTATGTGCCATTACATGCAGGATAGCTTTTCACTGCGTGCCATTACATGCAGGGTAGTGGTTCACTATGTGCCATTACATGCAGGATAGTGGTTCACTGCGTGCCATTACATGAAGGATAGTGGTTCACTATGTACCATTACATGCAGGATAGCTTTTCACTGCGTGCCATTACATGCAGGGTAGTGGTTCACTATGTGCCATTACATGCAGGGTAGTGGTTCACTATGTGCCATTACATGCAGGATAGTGGTTCACTGCGTGCCATTACATGAAAGATAGCTGTTCACTGTGTACCATTACATGCAGGGTAGTGGTTCACTATGTACCATTACATGAAGGATAGCTGTTCACTGTGTACCATTACATGCAGGACAGTGGTTCACTATGTGCCATTACATGCAGGGTAGTGGTTCACTATGTGCCATTACATGCAGGATAGTGGTTCACTGCGTGCCATTATATGCAGGATAGTGGTTCACTATGTGTCAGTACTTGCAGGATAGTGGTTCACTATGTGCCATTACGTGCAGGATAGTGGTTCACTATGTGCCATTACATGCAGGGTAGTGGTTCACTTTGTGCCATTACATGCAGGATAGTGGTTCACCATGTGCCATTATATGCAGGATAGTGGTTCACTATGTGCCATTACATGCAGGATAGTGGTTCACCATGTGCCATTATGTGCAGGATAGTGGTTCACTATGTGCCATTACGTGCAGGATAGTGGTTCACCATGTGCCATTACATGCAGGATAGTGGTTCACTATGTGCCATTACGTGCAGGATAGTGGTTCACCATGTGCCATTACATGCAGGGTAGTGGTTCACTATGTGCCATTACATGCAGGGTAGTGGTTTACTATGTACCATTATATGCAGGATAGTGGTTCACTATGTGCCATTACATGCAGGATAGTGGTTCACCATGTGCCATTACATGCAGGGTAGTGGTTCACTATGTGCCATTACATGCAGGATAGTGGTTCACTATGTGCCACACATGCAGGATAGTGGTTCACCATGTGCCATTACATGCAGGATAGTGGTTCACTATGTGTCAGTACTTGCAGGATAGTGGTACACTATGTGCCATTACGTGCAGGATAGTGGTTCACTATGTACCATTATATGCAGGGTAGTGGTTCACTATGTACCATTATATGCAGGGTAGTGGTTCACTATGTACCATTACGTGCAGGATAGTGGTTCACTATGTGCCATTACGTGCAGGATAGTGGTTCACCATTGTGCCATTACATGCAGGTTAGTGGTTCACTATGTGCCATTATATGCAGGATAGTGGTTCACTATGTGTCAGTACTTGCAGGATAGTGGTACACTATGTACCATTACGTGCAGGATAGTGGTTCACTATGTGCCACACATGCAGGATAGTGGTTCACCATGTGCCATTACATGCAGGGTAGTGGTTCACTATGTGCCATTACATGCAGGGTAGTGGTTCACTATGTGCCACACATGCAGGATAGTGGTTCACTATGTGCCATTACGTGCAGGATAGTGGTTCACCATGTGCCACACATGCAGGATAGTGGTTCACTATGTGCCATTACATGCAGGATAGTGGTTCACTATGTGCCATTACATGCAGGATAGTGGTTCACTGCGTGCCACACATGCAGGATAGTGGTAAGATGGTGGTATTCAGTATATTATGAGAAGTGCTAGGTGGATGTAAACCTCCCACAAATGTACCGGGTGTTCCTGATACACCTGCTGCTGATCTTTGAGGACATTGTCTCTTGTTTGTTTTCATGTATAGATATATATCCCTGTTTGTATTAAGGTATATTTCACATGAAGGTTGCAGTAAGCCATTAGAAGTAAATTACTTCAGCATTTCAATCTATTTTTTTCAGCCCTCACGTTTTAGTTCTTGAATTGATTGGATACCAAAAGTAAAAGCTTTGTACTGTTGTTGTATGGTGGCTACTGATTGCTGGCAGCTTGATTCAATGTATGAACTACATTCCGGTGAGAGCTCCCCTAAACACTAGGCATGCAGTAGTCTGACCAGATGTTACAATTGGTCACTTCACACATAGGAAGTTAGTACGTCAGCAAAGTGCTACCAGTTTGTTGCATCAAGTGGTCCTCTCAATAGCATACCAGCTTGTTGCAATAGTTACTTTGTGTTATGTTAGGCCTTGTTTTTATCAAATGACCTAATTCTACGAAGTGCCATTCCACATATCTGATAGCATCAAATTCGGAAATGCAGCACAGATGAGCCGCTGTGCTGGACATTGAGGTAATTATTAGCTTTATTATACACCTGTAGCTGACTCCTTGTATCTCTATGTATCTGCCAGCTTCAATCAGTGGTTTCAAACCACCATAACTTATTCATTAAACACATCAATTTGGTGCTTTGTAAATTTTGTTGATATCAAACAGAAAATGTGATTGGTGTGAAGCAATTGCAGGTCCTGTTGCAGTTTCCGTGTTGTGTAAAGTTGGTTGCAATGTAGAGGGCTGGTGCATTGTTCCAGCCTGGACTGACTGTGTACATGGATTCCGTATGCAAGGGATGGTGTCAATCAAAATGAGAGTACATGTGATATGCTTTTATTCAGTGTAGACCATCATGTGTGTTATCAATCATCATATGAAATAAACTGTTATATAAACAACATGGATTCTGTGTAATAGGTATGTCTTTCTGCAGGGTCAGGATTCACATATATCAAATGAACATTATCATATGGTATGAAGTAACATGGCGGAATGAACAAATTGGCGCTGTGATTACCTCTGGGATGTCATGGATGGTTGTGTTTGACAGTCACCACATTGTCCAAACAACTGACAAGAACTGATGCCATACATATTCCAAATTGTGTTACTTCTGGTGTGGTGATGTTATTGTTATTGGATATTTATATAGCGCACATATCCATGCACTAGTGCATGCTCAAGGAGCTGGTATATTTTCCCTCGATCATTGGATGTCAGTCTCAACGGCACATCTTGTTATCAATTTCAACTCTTGCTGCCACTAGGCGCACCGAGTTAGTGTGGCTTTCCCATCCTCACGAGGTACCCATTCACAGCTAGGTAGACTAGGACACATAGTCACAGTACTTTGTCCAAGTTTACTGCACGTTGCTGTACCCGCAACTAGGTGTTTGCACATATTCATGTGGCCACCATCTGGTCATATACCAACGGATTCGTGGGTTCTTTGAAGTGCACAGGGTTGTGTACTGTACACTAGGGCTTGTGACAACACTGAAAGAGGTTTTTACACCCGGTCACAGGTGGGCTCGATCCCGGCACCTGATGCCGAGGTGATGATGCCGAGTGTGGTGATGCCGAGGTGATGAATTGTGGTGATGCCGATTGTGGTGATGCCGATTGTGGTGATGCCGAAATGTGGTGATGCCGAGTGTGGTGATGCCGAGGTGATGATGCCGAGTGTGGTGATGCCGAGCGTGGTGATGCCGAGTGTGATGATGCCGAGTGTGGTGATGCCAAGTAGTGATGCCAAGTGTAATGATGCCGAGTGTGATGATAACAAGTAGTGACTCGGCCATCATGCTGAGTGTGATGATGCCGAAACCCCGTGTGGTGATGCTGAGTAGTGATGCCGAGTGTGGTGATGCTGAGTGGTGATGACCAATAGTGATGCCGAGTGTGATGATGCCGAGTGTGGTGATGCTGAGTAGTGATGCCGAGTGTGGTGATGCTGAGTGGTGATGCCGAGGGTGACGATGCCGAGTGTGGTGATGCTGAGTAGTGATGCCAAGTGTGGTGATGCTGAGTGGTGATGACCAATAGTGATGCCGAGTGTGATGATGCCGAGTGTGACGATGCCGAGTGTGGTGAGTGGTAATGCCGAGTGTGGTGATGCTGAGTGGTGATGACCAATAGTGATGATGCCGAGTGTGATGATGCCGAGTGTGGTGATGCTGAGTAGTGATGCCGAGAGTGATGATGCCGAGTGTGATGATGCCGAGGGTGACGATGCCGAGTGTGGTGATGCTGAGTAGTGATGCCAAGTGTGGTGATGCTGAGTGGTGATGACCAATAGTGATGCCGAGTGTGATGATGCCGAGTGTGACGATGCCGAGTGTGGTGAGTGGTAATGCCGAGTGTGGTGATGCTGAGTGGTGATGACCAATAGTGATGCCGAGTGTGACGATGCCGAGTGTGACGATGCCGAGTGTGACGATGCCGAGTGTGGTGATGCCGAGTGTGGTGATGCTGAGTGTAACATCATTGAGCGGTACTAATTAGGGAGTTGTACTGATTTACACACATCTCTGAACACACAGAAATTATTTGATTGTTTATTGTCAGATAAGATCATAACAAAATATATATCCATACCAACAATCATGAGAAACACTGGATACATCAACATGGTCACTTCAACAAGAATACAACAAAACAACTGATACTGGATGAAGCGGGTGGATACATTGGTAAAATCTCTTGCAATTATTTAAGAGCTGCATGGAATAAACCGGTTTCCTGTTTGTCAAGGTTTTACCCACAAGATAACAAAAATATCAAACGAAACAGCTTCGAAACAAATTTAGTGGGTTCCCTTGTTTTTTAAAATATTCACTTCTTTCTGTTACAAATAGTTGTGACGATGACAACTCTTCTGACTATGCTTCAGGACAAGATGCTGACGTCTCTGGTAGCCCTGTCTGCTTGTATGTACTTTCAGATCATCAACTTCTCCATGGACCATAATATTCCTAAATTTCTCTATTTTCTGAATGTTTAGGTCCAAGGGTATGTTATTAGAATACCTACCAGTATGTCACCTGGTAACCATGGTAACTTGAATCGCAGTAACATTGTGCACCTCAACTACCTGTACAAGCTAGATTGTAGCATGTTGGCATGTACACTTCACACAGGAAGAATTACTCTTGTAATTATCAGTTAATCTTAAAATTGCTGATAAACATATGAGATGTCCAAACTGTACAGCTGTAGCTTATAATAGGGAAATAATGAGCTTTGTACATATCTCAAGGTTATATACCACTGTGTGAATATTCCCCAATAACCATGGTGAAAGATGAAACACCAAACCTGTGAATTACCTGAAAAATGATTAGTTCCATAGTGGTAACTGTGTACCTGATGAAGTAGGAGTGTCATCACCCTGACGGCATGAATGTCTCTACCAAGATGAAAGAAACAACGAAAGTGGTAGCAAGTTCCTTCATGTCTGACATATAAGAAATCATTGATACGTATGAAATTTTATCTTATGAACACAAATCTGAGTTGTGAAATGAAGAAAAAATATCAACATTTTGCAACAATAGTAAAAATGATTTTGAGCAGTGATATGAACACAATATTTTTCATTTTCGACTATCAAATATATGTCCTATCGATCATTGTAAACCCATTCACTTCTTTAGCTTCATCTGGAGATGGGACGGTGGGCTAGCCTAGTGGTAACAAAGTGAGAAGCCCATTTCTAGTGTCCCCAACTGGGATAATGCTGGAATATTGCTAAATGTTGGGTTAAAACCTGATCAGGCTCGATTGGAGCCTAATTTTAATGTGCCAAAAATAGACAAGTGATAAAAAAAAATATTCTCCGTTAAACCGGCTAAGAGATGTGATGTCACTTCAGATACAAAGCTATTGATGTGAATGGTTCCATGGTATTTATCATAATACATTAGGGACACAGTACCTTGGATGATCAAGGATGAATGTGTTCGGTTCTTTGCAAGAAAATACATGAACAGAGAAAAGCGAAGTATGAAAACCATCACCATGCCTCTCAAACAAATAGTTAAAGGTGGAATGCAGAATCTTACATCCTAAAGGGACACAACACAGAAAACTGTTGCCTTCAATACCAAAGGCCCACAGAGTATCAATTTGTTCACATACATAAGGACAAACAAACTTGAATAACAACTTTCACATGGTATGTTTTTGAAGCAACAGACTTACAGGCCAAACTCTCAGATAAGCCATGGTGTTCTCCATGTTAGCCACTGATGATGTTGACTATAGGTGCGGCACAGGAATGGGTGAACACATTTAAACCAACCAGTGCAGCATGTAATATACACAGTGTACACTGACAGCTAATAATGCAGATCATACAGAGACTATCTTGATCATAGATGCACAAAGTGAATCACTAAATCAATGACTAGATTATGCATAATAGTGATTATAATGAAAATGATTACATGATAATACAAAAGTTAAAATGAAAGCCACATCTTGTGAAATAAATGTTTTCCTGCAAAAACTGAAAAAAGTCTTCACTGAAAGACTTAAGTATGAGACCAGGCTAAAGATTTAAGGATCAGTTTCCTTCCTTCACCTGTGGCTTTCCCAGAATGCTAGAATGCTTGCTGTCATGTACTCCCAGCTCTACACAGCCTGGATGATGCTGTCCTTTCCATTACAAGATCTCAGATGGAATCAGTGAATGGTCAGTTCAGGGGACATACATAATAATATGAGGTCCTCTTTTACTGGAGTCTGTGAGCTTTGAAAAAAATCTTAGCTGCCAACATCCCCACTTAGTGTGACTTAATATGGGAGAAAAGTGATAGAGGTCAAGGACATTTACCATTGACATCCACAAGCACAGGCATGCTGTTGACTGACCAACAACCACAGGCATGCTGATGACTGACCAACAACCACAATCTTGGCAAATGAGATTCAAACTCTTGATTTGTAGATCCCAGAATATCAATGGGACAGAAATCTCCACTTGAGCCAGATCACTTCACCTCCATGTCCCTCTATGACAGGCATAATACCAGGGCAGCACACCACAACACTGATCACACCCATTTCTCCATACAGCATGTACTCTAGGACTGAACATACTCAAGTAGAGGCACCTGGAATATTTGTTGTGAAAGTTATTTAAGTATATCACACATGATTTTTACAGCCGCTTGATAAGCACAAACATAATTATCTTTGTCATCAGCAAAGGTTCATTCATGTAAATAATCAAACATAGCAACACATGAAATATATCCAAAGTCACAAGCTATTCATATATGTTTATGTATGCATTCTGCTGTTCCTTTCTTAATTGTTTTGCGTTCGATGCTTGGTACAAGCTACTGTTCTTGTTCTCACTCATCTCTTGAGAGAGACAAAGGGCTCCACACGTCTCTGGGGAGTCTCAGCATGGGGACTGTGCTGCATGACTGCCGGGCCTGACTTTGGCTTCTGCATCTTGTTGGTCAGTCCCTTGACCATGTCCAGGCTATATTGAATGGCATAGAAGCCCACCACTAGGCTTGAGCTGAACCCCAGCGCCAGCAGGCAGCACCCCAACAATGCACCGCCCAGGAGTACTGTTGCTATGGTTACCACAGTACCTGCAAGACAACAGCATAGATTACTAGATCTATGAAATTAGCCATGTTATAAAACTTGACGTGTTAGAAAACTTGACGTCATGCAACTTAACCAAGCAATGAACCTTGACCAAGTCAGGAAATGAGACCTATGTATGAAACTTGACCAGGCTGTGGAAACTTGTCCAGGCTACCAACTTCATCAAGTTATGAAACTGGACCAAGTCATGGAATTTGACCAGGTGGGCAAATCTGAGCGGGCTATGAAACTTAACCTGGCAATAACATGTCAATGAAACCTCACTCCAGACTTCAGAAACTGTGTGACACTAATAATATTATTGATGAGGCACAAGCTGGATTTAGAGCCAATTACTCAACCAAAGATAACAACTTCATACAACAACTTTTTATAAGATTATTGCTAGCAAGAGGAAGGGTAGATTTTATTTTCTGTTTACTGTTTTTTCCAAAGCTGTTGATTCTATTAAACAAGATATTCTCTTTATAAGTCTTAGTGAGGTTGATATATGTGGCAAATTTCTTAAGAATATAGTATCTATGTACTGTTGTAGCCTTAGTGCTTGTATAAGGACAAGTAAGGGCCTGACAGATTACTTCTCCTCTGACACGTCAGGGCTGTATTCTAAGTCCACAAATATTTATTATCAATATCAATCATCTTATTAAGATCATAAAGGTTCACGGTGGCAGAATTGTTTATGTATGTCCATCTTTTAAGAATATTTTGGCTTAAACATTTGTAGATAAAAATACAAGCTGAACTTTGTAAGTGAAAATTTATTTTTAAAAGTTGCAGTACACTGAGAGAAAGTTAACTGTTGAGCTTTATATAGATAACAGCAAATGTTATGTGATGTATCATACTTTTTTGATGACAGTACATTTACAAAGTGCGATACAGTAGTTACTGTACAAACTGGTATTCTTTTTGTAAACATGGTATATTCTACTGAGGTATGTCTACAAATAAACATTCTTGATATTGATGAGACTATAGTCTCAACTGTCAGTTCACCTGATGGAGGGACCTGTTATGGTCCTGAAACGTTGTGAGGGAAATAAAAAAGAAATTTAATCCATAAAAATATCTTGGACATCTATGTACAACTTCTAAATGCTGCTAAAAGACATCATTCTTGACATCATTGAGTATGCATATGCTATATATTGGAGTGAGTGCAGTTTTTGACTGTGGCCATTGTACTGAAATAAATTGTCTCTCTCTCACATTTAAATCAGTCGTCCGATATATTTGTTCTTCGTTATGTTGTGCATGCAATCACATCGCCCCTTGGTATACATACAGTCTTACATTGGACAATAAGGTCATATATTTGGCATTATTTGATTTATACATTTGACAACCCTAAAAATCAGGTGTGTGAAAGAACGTAAAAAAGACTTCCATGAAGTCACGATAATAACAAAACACATTGTCTGAAATGTTTCCCACTCTGACTTAATCAAGTGAAGCATGCTCAAGTACATAGTTAGTGCAATTGGAATAACAGTTCATAAAACTTGCCCATGAATACAAGTCCCGGTATACACACCTTCAATGAGGACAAATCCAGCGATAGCCAAGAAGATGCTGGCACAGACAAATGTACAGAAGCAGATGACCGGTACACAGCACATGGCCAGTGTGACCACCCAGAACAGGGTCATCACTGGGTGCTGATGTGCATACATCTTCATCTCGGACATCCGGCGATCCACCTCCAGGTACTCATTTAGGCTGCAGATGAGAGATGAAATATCCTCCTCTTCTTTCTCACCAAAGCCCGACATCTTCAGTTACTACAAATACAGTTATATTTGTTATAAGATTATCATTGATTCTGGATGCTAGCTTGTTTAACTGTAAATGATGTATACAGTCAATACGTTACAGACATATAATAATAATAATATCAATAATAATATCAACCAGTGTGTGAAATAGTACTACGAATGCGTGCTAGCATGTGGCTAGCAATGTATCGCTATGCTTAAAGAATCTGAAATGTCATTAACCCCACCGACGACTGAAATTTTAATTATGACCTCTTAGTTGATAGAAAAAAGTTCTGATGTTTCTGTATATCAATACAACCATAACATTAGGGATGGGTATTGCAAGGAATTTTCGTATTACGATAAATTATGATGCGAAAGCATGTATTGCGACATGTATTGCAATATATTGCAAGAAGTTTTCTTTAAAAAAAAATATGTATAATCGAGTTAATGCTTGATTTATAAAGCAAAAACACAACAAAATCACAATGCTTGATTAGGCTTTAATAAAAACTTTTAATCATGACAAAATAAAAATGTAAATAATGTTTGGCACAAATGAAACAAGGAAAGGAACAATTTAAAAAACGGAAATATCCGAAGATTTCCGAGTGTTACTAAGCTTTCCGAATGCATGTCAAAATACCGGTTTTCGATCAGTGTATCGCAATACGTATTGTTTTCATGTCTGAACCGGTAAATACCGGTAAACCGGTTATATTGTGCAGCCCTACATAACATATTTAAAAACTTCACATTAATAATCATGACAAATCATGGTTGTGAGGTAGGGTTACTTCTTTCTTAATCATAAAAATAGCTCTATATTTTTACTAAATCACCTTATAAATGCTCTCGACAAGGGTATAAATCAGGCAAACAAGCATTGTGTGCAAAGAGATGAGAGTTTTGTCCCAATACTGCATGCTAGTGCTGGTATTGGCATACAACCTGCGATATGATACATCACGATACTAAAATTTTAGTCACGACGATATATTGCCAAAGTATTGTACACTGTATCTGCGATACGATACGAATCCCAATATAAGGGTGGCGATACGATACGTATCACGATACTTAAATCTTTAATTCTAACACCAATTATAAAATACCTTAAGATCAAACAAAACCATTTGAAAGTATTTTGTCAAATTCCGCCAGCGTTTTTTCAATGTTCATTCGGAAACGAGATAATTAAATTTACACACACTAATGTTAATAACATGCAAGCGCTATGTCTGACACAGTTCTTGACGTAAGAATTTCCGAGAACACGTTTACTTATGATGGGAAAATAAGTAAGTATATATTTTAATCTTCAAACAAAAGTAAGTCTTTTTTTCGTGACAGATATCGTGATTCGGCAATATTCCAAGCTAAACTTCGATGTATTGGGGCCCATTTGAGAGTATTGTATCGGGATATACGACAATGTAAAACTTTGTATCGATTCCCTGTATTGGCGGCCCATGGATCGATGCATCCATGCGTATTGAATCGTCACACCACTACTGCATGAATGATGCATACGTTATTCACATGTGATCATGAAAGCCTTCTAAACATTAGCCAGGATTTGAAACCTTTAGCCAAGTTTCAGTAAGACAGACAAACATGACCAGAGCAGTAGCCGGTATGAATGATTGATATAATATGTATGTACACACTATGTCTGTTATTGCAAGACATGCCAAACAGCAAACAAGAGGGAGAGAGGTTTGAACATAATGAATGTGTTCATATAGTTCATGTTGTTTTCGTCGCTACATGCCTTCTAGATCCACAACGGGGGTTGTGCGCGGGTGATGTCTGATGTCTGAGTGATGAGAACAATGTTTATGTTTCCGGGATTTATGATCTGTTTAGTGACTCGCAATGTTTTAGTGAAACGGGACAGTTAGATTTACGTACCAACCAAACTTTCTTACTTCAATGAATAATAGTTGAACAAGAAATCCGCGAAATAATGTAGACCCTACCTATTTTCTTTTTCGTCCCGTACCAAACTGTGTTGAAATCGGAAGTATTCCAATGAAACCTCAACTGGAGAGTTAAGTCCCTTGTATATTGAAGCCAAGCTCTCCATGAATCCTGGCTCTCTTTGAGCGTAGTGAACTTGCGCCACACTGCGTGTATATATGGCCACATGAGAGACAGGGCCCAGCCTAAGCTCATCAAAGAAGTATTGGCTCTGAGCAATAAAGTATTTATCAAACGAGCTAATGATCTCGTATGATACAAACAATTTCACGAGTTTTATTTAATATTACTTCCTAATAACTTTTATATGAAGAATGTAACATCAAAGTTGACAAAAACTATGCATTTATGGCGTATATTTAATCATTTAAAATACATTAGGGCATTTTGACTACGCCCCTGGGTCAATTTGACAAAAAATCCGGGGCAATTTGAAATTTGCTGGGGCAATTCGACTAGTACTAACACGACTTAAACGAAACGAGTGTGAAATTTTGTATTTTGCACGATTTTCGTATAAGTCATATGACACACTTGCTCAATTGTAATAATTTCTTTATTATCCATTTTATTCACGTACATATGTGCAGTAAAACACGGTAACTCTTCTTTGACGTCACGTTCAATTGTTTAGTGACGTCACGGTTGACGAAATACTGAAACAATGGTTGCAAGGCAAAAGTGATACGTGCACATGTGCACATGATATTTATTACTCACCCGTTGAAGATATCACTATTTAATAAATCTACAATGTTATTACACATTGTGTAATAACATCGCGTGATGCTGGACGTATGGCATCATAATGGTTTGCAGCTATGACGTCACAATGCTAATACGTCTGTCACAATGGTATTAGACCTTGCTTGACTCACGGAAAGCTAAGAGTCATCACACTATATCACATTTAATATGTTGTAGATTAATAAACAGGCTAGCTATTCTCGAAACGTTCGTAGCCCTACGAACTTCTTAAGCCCATTTTTTAACACATTGGTTACGATCAAAGTTAAGAATTCTTAGGGCTACGAACATTTTGAGAATAAGGGCCCAGGCTAGCTATTCTCGAAACGTTCGTAGCCCTACGAATTTATTAAGCCCATTCTTAACACTTTGACAACGAACAAATTTAAGAATTCTTAGGGCTACGAACGTTTCGAGAATAGCTAGCCAGAATACTAAACTCGCTTCCGTGAAGTACCATTTTTATTAAACTCGTGAAAAGATTTCGTATCAAACTCACTTTCGCTCGTTTGATACCAAATCATTAAGATCAGATCAATCAAACAGAACATGACATGATACGATAAAATAATATGTATGGCAATTACGATAATAGATGGTTAAATATGGACAAATATAAAATTAATACTCCCAGTCACGTGCATAATACACACCACCACACACAATTAAACAAGTCACACATGTACACTTTTCTGTATTCCTGTAAGTCACATACACTAAATCAACAAATTTGCAGATATATCAGCGTCCACGAAAGTGTATATTTATAAACATTTCAAGCATTATTTGTTTAAAATTGTAATGCCACAGGGGATAAAGTATCTCCATGTTCTGTTTGACCTATGATCAGAGACCATACAGTAGATTCCATTATATGGTCTCTGCTATCATCGATAGCTATCTTCGATAGAACCATTCAATAAAGCAATGAGTGCAGCGTCGTCCGCGAATTTCATAACTGAACAGGATGAATCTTTTGCAACACAATCAGTAATTGGATATGTAATGAATAACAACGGTGACAGAACGCATCCTTGTGGAGTGCCATTATTGATAGTAACAGTTGAAGATTGACAATTATTAGGGACCGTTCATAATTTATGGCCAGGGGGGTGATGGTGATTTTTATGGAGAAGCATGTACAGTGTGAATGACCCCCCCCCCACACTAAAATTTATGTACAATGTAAGTGACCCCCTGCATGTCATGTACAACATCAATGACCCCCTCCCCTTCCAATATTTTTTAAGCATAATTTTTAAATATTTTTATGTACAAAATTGCTGACCCCCTACCTCCCCAGAACAAAATCGGTGACCCCCTTTAAAATCATCATCACCCCCAGCCATAAATTATGAACGGTCCCTTATTTACCTGATTCGATTTTGATCGCAATTAATAAATTTCATAAATACAAAATATCACAAAAATGAATATACTTTAAGAATTCTGTTTATGAAATATATAATTCACTTCGCGATACCAATAAATTTGTTCTCGCTGAAATCGTCCACTGGAGTGGAGAAACTGATCAAACGCTGAAGGGCGTTCGCACTACCCACGGGGGTAAGCTGGGCCCCGTCTCGCATATCGCAATATATGGTGCGCGCAAAGGGAGCCGGGAACCAGCTTAGTGTGAGTCCACCTGGTGAAAGTTCTCATAAAGGGACGTTATCAGGGTTCAGGCTTCAAAGAAGAGCTGTCATCAAGACCTTCATCAATTTCAACGGATGGACACAGATTGCCAGACTGCTGTTGTCATTTGCGATTTCGTCTTCACCCGAGTACATCCAAAACAAAAGGTGCTACATTCAAACAACTTGAGCCTTATTTTTGAACCTGTGTTGTGCCTTTCAAGAAGTGAGAAAACCCCTTGCTTCTAGGCTTGGACAGATAAGACTAGTTCCCGGTCATCCCAGGCTGCGAATGGGTACCTTATTTAATGCACCCGTATGGGTATTATTCATTATCACATTTGATGTTGGCACTTGTCATAACTTTGAGATGAATTTTATAAGGGAAAGGAGAAATAAAGTCAGTCGTCACGCGTCACAGACAAAGCTTCGTCTCTTTCCACAAATGCCAGCTAGCCTGTGGCGGCATGGGTTTATGTATATTGCACATTCCGCTGGTGGTAACTAACACGACAATATTTATACCATTGTATTATTTATACCATTGTACTGGGAAAGATTTCCGCCCGTAACCCCCATATTTTTGTTAATCATTCTATGCCTAAGAATATAGGCCTGTGGTTTTTTTTAATGAAAAGCCTAAACCTAACACTAACCCTAAATTTAACCCTAAACCTTAACCCTAACCCCTCGAAATAATCCTATTAAATAGAATAAATTTCAAGTGGGGGTTACGGGCTGAACTCTTACCTTGTATGAAGTAGTATGAAGACCTTTTGGTACGTCTATATTAAAATACTAAGGGACCGTTATGGCATGGGTGGGGTGAAGGGGTGGGGGATTGTGATGATGATTTTGAGGGAGGGTCACCCATTTTGTTCATGGGAACTAGGGGGATCATGAGTTTTGTACACATTAACTATGGGGTGGCAGCAATTTTGTAAATGTAAATATTAAACAATTATGGTGGGGAGGGAATTGATTTCGTACATGACATGCAGGGGGGTGTCACTAACTTTGTGCATAAATTTTAGTAAGGGGGGGAGAGAGAGGGAGAGGGGGTGTCGTTCACATTGTACATGCAACTTCATTAAAATCATCATTATCTCCTAGCCATAAATTATGAACAGTCATTAACACACAATTGTTGCATGGACAACAAATTATTACACTATGGTACATAGTCCAGCTGATGGCTTAAGTATATATTTAGAAAATCATTTTGTAATTTGTTCAGTCAGACATGTATTCCACCTAACTACTCACAAATAGAAAAGTGATTTGGAATTGTTATAGACTGATAAATATTTATATATTTGTTCCATATGTCCATGCACCATATACTGTGTTTTTTCCAGGCCAGAATACACAACTAGCCATGTCTCAGTATGATGTGGACAAGTTTGACCCACCACCAGATGCTGAGCTTGTGTGCTGTATCTGCACCTTCGTCCTAGATGAGCCAATGGAGACACCGTGTCAACATGTTTTCTGTAGACATTGTATTGAGACATGGCTCGGTCATCGCCGCACTTGTCCATCATGTCGGAAGAAAGTTACCCGAAGGGATCTCAAGTCTGTTCTCCCACTTGTTCAGAACATTCTGAACAAACTGACCATGATTTGTGATTTCCGTGAAAATGGTTGCCCAATGAAACCAGC
The DNA here is from genome assembly GCF_003918875.1 of Haliotis rubra. NCBI lineage: Eukaryota > Metazoa > Mollusca > Gastropoda > Lepetellida > Haliotidae > Haliotis > Haliotis rubra. Next base: position 254,299 of record NW_025766336.1, read on the forward strand.
ACTGGAGCACTACCGTTCCCATATTGCCAGTTGTGGCTTTGAGTTGGTAACATGCAAGTATGTAGAATGCAAAGAACAGGTTCTCCGCCAGGACTTAGAGTTGCATGAGACAATTCTGTGTGAATTCCGAGAGGTCCTTTGTCAACAGCAGTGTGGATTACACATTCCCATCAAGGATGTAGACAGCCATGACTGTATGCTAGCCTTGAAGAAACATGCTGAAGGTGAGGTTGGCCCTGTTTTACTGTCATCTTGGTCAAGTAAATTAAACATTTCTCAAAGACAGAAGTAACTGTGAATATACATAGTTGCTGATAATTAGTTGCTGATAATTAAAGTGAAAGTACCCCGGTAATATTGATTATTTTGCTTCACTCTGCATTTAAAAAAAATCTTCTAACTGCCAAAATGTATTTCCTCAAAGAAATATGTAGAACAAGACATTGAGTTTTCACTCACTTTCCAAAGTGAAAACTCAATGTCAATGTTCTACACAGCTGGTCACTCTCTTTCATTTTATGCATGATTTAAAAACACCCAGAGCTGTTGATGTCATGACCCTTTATGTTACATATCACACACACTAGTGTGAATGTCATCATTGATACAAAGGTATGGGGTAAGACAGTTACATTAAATTGAAAATTTAATCACATGGCTTGAAATTTCGTTAAAAAAAAATCAACAAAATGTAGTATTGGTTTTGTTTGAAAAGTATAGAAGTATCTCCAAATATAACATTAATTACTTTGCAATACCCAGAGGGAGCTATTTACTTTGTTTAAGTGGTGAAATATAATATGATTAGAATTGTGAAAATAATATCCAATGGCACCTCTTCCTGAGGAATACATAATAGTTGTGAAACAACATTAAATATTTTCAATTATTTCAAGGAAATGTCAACTCTGTGTGTGTGTGTGTGTGGGGGTGGGGGGTGGGTGTGGGTGGGTGGGTGTGGGTGGGTGGTGTTGTTGAACAACTACATGTTTTACAGCCCATTCAATATCCAGTGATCCCTACATACTTTAACAATACAACATCCATTCCTTTGAGATTAAAATACCAATATTATTCACACCGAATTATACAGTTGTCTCGTAGGAGTTTAAGAGAACTAGAGATGTTTATGTTAGAATCTTGAGAGAGAGAATGTTACAATGCAACATTTACATTTGCTTCAGAGCGACAGAAGCATGCTGAGGAACTGGAGGCCCGCCTTCAGCAGCTGATGTGCCTACAGGAGAGTCTTAGGAAGGATGTGGAGAGCCTGCGGAAACAGGTGGACCAGGAGCGGCGGCGTCGTCCTTCTCATCCTGATGATTGGTTCTCCAGTTGGGACTCTTGGGATGATGATGACCAGAACACACATGGATCCTCAGAGTCAGACTCGGATGATGTGGCAGTAGAAAGTCTTTTCTTTAATTCCTCTGATGATAATGGCTCTCCTGGCCATGCATCCAGAGGAGTCATGTCTGATAGTGACAGTGATGTAGAGATGCTGAGAAATACCAGGAGCTGGAGACGAGTCCGACCTCTGTCAACATCTTCAATCAATTCTGAAACACCAGAGATTATTGAGGCAGGTTTTAACAGCTCAGATACTGTGGAAGCCTCAATAAGTATTGAAGAAAACACCGGTGCTAATGAAGTGATAGAATTAGCTGATGGGGCTGAGGCTGCTGTAGTGAGTGAAGGCATAACAGAGAGCAGCATGTCTAATGGGCTTGTTGCAGGGGCAAGCAGTCAGATGTTCACTGCAGGTGATCTTGTTACAAATATCATTACTGAATACCAGTCATTGGGGTCCGCCATCCAGCAGTCATTTCACCAGAGCACTGATAACCATCCTCAAAGAAACATAGTTGAGGAAACCAATGACTTGGATAGCCCACTAGTTATTGATAGACACAGGAATTTGTCAAATGAACTGAACATCCAGCCTGGTGTACATCAAGCCTTTGACACGAGTGTGTCCACCACATCTGTTCTTTCAGGATTTTCTGCTGATGTTGCAGGCCTTTCTCCAGCTTCATGTAACTTGCTGACTGGTTTCAGTGCAATCAATAGACCTGATCGGAACCCTGAAGCTACAGCACACATGTCACACTTACAGGTGTCCAACCCACTGGACAGTGGTCAAACAGTCACAACTGAAGATTCATGTGAAGCCAGCAGATTAAAATCTGCTATTCTGCCTCTGGCTTCAGATATCACATCCACGGATGCAGTGTACAGTGTCACTTGTTCACCATATCTACCAGAGCAAGTGGAAGATTCGAGAAAGTTCAATGACAGTGTAAAGGCAGCGTTCATGCATGACTGGCAGTCAACATGTAGAGATCCAAACTCCAATTTTCCTGATGAGTGGAAGTCATCCCTGGAGCACTGCAAAATGTTACCATCAACATTGAGAGAACAAGAGCATGTAGTATCCCCAACACCTGGTGTGGACATCACAGGAACACATTGTGAATCTGTAGTTGATCCTGTGATGATTCGTGACACAGTGTGTCCGCTTGCTCCAACTGATGACTCCTGTATGTGGATCTCATCAGCAGAGGATGTGGAGTATGCAGAGGACACAATGGGCAGTGATGCTTTCAGCAATAAGAAGATCAGGACCAGTAGCATCTCAGAAACTGTCACCAGTGATGCTATCACCAGTAAAAACAGTTTTCATTTGAATGACCTTGATGTCACGGGGAAAAGTAAAGCTGAAATTTCAGAATTTACTAATTCAAAACCTGTCGATGTTATTCCGAATATATTTTCTCAATGCAACCAAGAATTAACTTCATGTCAGTCCAAACCTTGTTGTGAAAGGCTTGACAAATGCAAAAAACATCATAACCATTCAGAATTTAGTGAGCCATGTGTGAAGAGCAGAAAGAAGTCAGAGCTTGGAACTGTGGAATCTCATGATCAGAGCTATTCCCCTACTGTGAATGTTAAAATAAATCTATCGTTACTAGATCTTAGAAAAATTCCAAAGCCTGGGGAAAAAAATAATTCATCTGGAGTCTCCTTCAGGCATTCAAAACGTGAGAGTGCAACAGAGTTTAATGCAAAACATGTGAGGTCTCGACCACTTTCCTGTACTTCAACAAGTGAAGAGATGAAGTCTGCAGGATTTCCATCAACACAAGGTAGTGTCTCCTTGTTGAGGCCTCTGCTAAAGGACCCAAGTAAAACTGAATCAATGACTTCAAATCAACCATCTGGAACTGACTCTGATATATCGAGGTCTGTACAACCAGCAGTGTCCTCCATATCAGCTGCTCGGAAACGTAAACATGCATCCGAGACCCCTGGACATCCTGAGGAGGATGTGGAGATCCCTCCCACTACTACCCAGCTCCTGGCACAGTACAACGACGATAGTGACTCGTCTTGGGAGCCAGGCAACTCTGATGTCGAGTTCTCTGATGATATGAGGCTGACAGATGACACAGGCAGTGAGAGTAGCTATGAGGTTCGTGTTCCCAAACCCTTGTCTCAGCTTATTGATGAGTTGGCTGATGAAGATGAAGATACTGATGACAGTTGGACACCCTCTTAACTGGGAGTCACAGGCAGATCTGGAAGCACTGCACACATCAGTGTGGTTCTTCAATTTCAAAAGTCTTTTAGTAACACATCTTCTTTAATATTCTTTTCTGTTACCATTTTAGTGTTACCATATTTTTCCTTATCCTGAGTCATGCTTAATTGCTTGTCTCCTTCTTGCGAATGATAGTGGAACACTTGAATCCCCTTTTTGAAGCTCCCTTCAAAAAAGCAGACGTAAAATCACTCACCCAGTGTTATCTCCCGTCACATGACCCAACATGCTCTTCACTCTCTCCTTCTTCGCCCTAGAGGACGGTTGTGAGAGCGCCTGGGTCCCCTATACGGCGTTATGTCCTTTTATATTTAGGCCTTTACTACTAAATTAGCTGTATACGGCATTTAGGATGATATACCAGCAATATGGTTTTAAATTTTTGTCTAAATTATCTGTTTATTCACGTTGTTGACATGATTTTTCATCTTGTTACAATTGATGAAAACTTGCATTCGTTGCAGATACCGGTCGTCGGTTGCTGATCTGCATTTATTATGTCCTAATTGTACTTCTACATTTTCTTCCAGCTTTCGCTGTCAACTTTCTCAGCATTTATCTGAAATTGAATTTAATAATTATTTATATTCCATTCTTAGACGTGCCAAGGACAGGTCTAGACGGCTTTTACAAATCATGTCTAAACCGAGTGATTGCGCTGATAACCGTCCATTCCAGTGATTTACCGGTTGCTACTACAGAGCGTGTTGTTGTGGCTGATGGTAGCTCCGGCTCCAGGAAGAGGTCGTCAACATCAACAATAACCTCGTCACGGTCTAAGAAGACTAGGGCATCGTCTTCTCAGAAGAAGAAGTTGTCTGCAGATAAGACTCCGGCGAAGTCTTCCCATGGGGCAGCGCACAAGACGAGGTCCTTCGCTGCAGAGATCATCCCTTCAGACAAAGTAGATGTATATGACGAGCCACCCATCCTCATTCCTGAAGTAGCAGTGAAGAAGAAGACGAGGTCTTCGTCTACAGTAACATCAGCAGTCATCTCAGCGCAGTCAAACGTTCTATCAACGCAGACATCAGATAGAGATGGCAGGTCTTCACAAGTGCAGCAGTCCTTGGGAGAAGCCTCAGCACTCTCAGATGCGTCGTCCTCATTGCAGCAGCAGCAGCAGCCGTCGTCGCAGAGTTTCAACCCGGTTATCTTCATGCAGCAGTTTACTCAGCAGATGTTAGACCTGATGAAACGGAGGTTCGCGCAGGAGAAAGCTGCGACCAAGGCCCCATCTACGACGAGCCTGCATGAAGGACAAGCAGCCTGCAGATCGCATCCCGCTGAAGATAGTAGCCTGCGACATACTCAACGATGTTCCACGACAACTTCACTAGAACCTGCCAGCCTGGCCAACGATGAATCTGCAATAGATATTGCAGAGGAGCATTCGCGCAAGAGCAGAACCAGACCTTCACTGGAGCATTGCAGATCATCCTCCTCAGATACGGACAGCCATCAGGAGCCTGCGCGCAGGCACCCTACATACCATAGAAGAGAATCTACACCTTCACGAAGGCACAGAGATACGTCTCAAGACTCAAGGGAGGATCCTTATCCGAACCAGTCGCCTGTGCGCAGGTCTCCACGCAAGTCTCCACGCAGATCTCCACGCAGGAAGGAGGCACAACGGCAATGATCTCCAGAACAAGAAGCCTCTAGATCTGAAGATGATGGCGGAATCATATTCTCCGATACAGAGATCAAATCTTTGGATGGCAAATGGATTGGAACTTGCATCACCTTCTAAAAGGGATAATGAAGCATTCACGTATATGATGTCAAACGAGGACTTTCATACATTTACCCTTCCACCCATCGATTCTGTCTCGGATGTACCTGAAAACTTCAGCACAGCCTTCAGGAAGGCAACGAAGTTCCAGAGTCAAAGCGTCCCGCCATTCAACGCCAAGAAGTTCTCACTTCACCACATGGAACCCTTCATGAAGGCCCCAGAGATAGATGAGAACTACAAGATCATCAACGACTCCCGATCTTGGACTTATAAAGTAGAGGATAAAAAGTTGGCACAACTAGACACAACTACCAGACGTAACTTCTTGGGTCTAGCCAGGTCAAGAGCCATCAATGAAACCCTCATCGGGAAGTTCAGGAACTCGACCTCTGAAGAAGATAGAATGATCTACTCGGCTTTGCTGACCTAAAAGAAAGATCATCAGTTTATGTCCGAACATCTGGCATCCACATCAGCGGGCCTGACGCTCTTGAGAAGACAAGGATTCACCAAGTCACTATACAGAGCTCCGTGGTCAGCATCATCTATCTTCGCAGGGGAAATTGAGGACGTGGCCAATGAAGTAACGAAAGAGTCAAGGGAGGTAATTATTATCAAGTCCATCGATACACTAGCCAGTGTTATCCGTCAGACGTCGCAACGCTACTCCGGCAAGTCGAAGTTTACGGGGATACAGAGAGCCAGGGAAAAGAAATACGGCAGCTCCAGAGGAGGCAAGGATTCTTTTTGTCGCCCAACCGGAGCTCCCAGAGGTAACCCCGGAAGAGGCAGAGGATTCAGAGGTGCCAGGAACTTTAGACGCTGAATGACGGGTTCGGAACGCCTGGAGTCTTCCACCCCCAGCCGTTCCCATACAACCTTCAACAGTGGGTGGACGTCTACAACGCTACTGGGAGAATTGGGGAATTCTTCAGGACGACTACGTATCCCAGATCCTACACAGAGGATAAAAGATACAACTACAAGCAGTACCACCATTGACAAGCAACTCTCTGGGCCACAACTATGCTGTTGACCAGATGGAGAACCTACTCTACGCCATCACAACTCTACTCGAGAAGGAGGCGATCAAAGAAATAAAACAGGAGCTCGTCACGCCCGGTTTTTACTCCCCAATCTTCTTAGTACCAAAGAAAAATTCCAGGGAAAAGTTCCGACTTATCTACAACATGAGGAAATTCAACCAAGATTATCTACGCAGTCCCGCAAAGTTGAGAATGATACATCTTCCTCAACTGTGACAACTCGTACGTCCGTTAGACTACCTCGCCAGCATAGATCTACAGGATGCGTATCTTCACATCCCGATACATCCGGACTCAAGGAAATACCTACGATTCCTCTTCAACGGACGTCACTTCCAATGGAAGATGCTACCATTTGGAATATCGTCGGCCCCCTGGTTGTTTACTCGAGTGACAAAGCCAATCATCACATATCTACATCATCGAGGTCTACGCAGTGCGTTTTACCTGGACGACGGGATTCAAGCTCATCAAAATCCCGTCAACTCAGACTGCAGCTAGACTTCACAATCAGGCTACTCACTCAACTAGAATGGCTAGTAAATCTCCTCAAGTCGGAACTAGAACCCACACAGGATCTGCAATTCCTAGGAATACGGCTCATCACATCGGCGAATCGTATAGTCGTCCCAGAGGAGCGCTGGGTCAAGATACAACAAATGATATCTCAAGCACTACTCTCTCCGTTACCACTACGAAGTTGGCAGAGCCTACTTGGTCTTCTCACGTCAGCACAAGACATGACACGCAGAGGAAGGCTACAAGTGCGCCCACTACAAGTGTTCGTGAACGCTCATTTAGACTCCTTCGGACTACCGGACGGACTGAAACCATATCTTCTATGGTGGACTCGGAAGTCAAATGTTTGCAGAGGAACCTACTTATCAGAGCCGGAGTACAACACTCATCTCTACGTAGATGCATCACTTCAAGGATGGGGAGCCCACCTCAACAACGAAGTGGCAGCAGGGAAATGGTCGAGTCAGGAGCAAAGTCTGCACATCAACATGCTCGAGATGAAAGCAGTAATAAACGCCTTACTACACTGGTCAAGCATACTAAGGAACTCACAACTGATGATCCATACGGACAACTCCACAGTGGTGTTCTACATCAACAAACAAGGATCCACAAGGTCAAGGAATCTTCTAGACCTCAGTTTTCATCTGTTCAGCATAATAGACAACCTGAACGTCGACTTAAAAGCATGTCACATTCCCAGGGGCCTATCTCGTCCAACGCAACCATCTCCGACGGAATGGATGTTACACCCAGAAGCATTCAGATGCATCATACAGAGGATAGGATCTCCGCTGATCGACCTGTTTGCTACAAGGTTCAACAAACAACTACCAACATTCGTCTCTCCAGTTCCGGATCCATAAGCATGGGCAACAGATGCTCTAAGCATCTCCTGGGAAGGACTAAACGCGTACGCATTTCCACCTCCAGCTCTAATACCGCAGGTGTTGCAGAAAATCAAGCAGACGAAGAAGCTGCAACTGATTTTGGTCGCGCCCTACTGGCCAGCGAGGGTGTGGTTTCCCATCCTCATACAAGAACTCGGAAGTCCAACCTTGCAACTCCCAGAGTGGCCGAACCTACTAATTCATCCGCACACCAAGCAAGTACACGGAAATCCAACAGTATTCCAACTACACGCATGGAACATATCAAAACTTGCTCGAAGAAAAGAGGATATTCCGCCAGAGCAGCGAACGCAGTCACACTAGCTCTATGTAGATCAACCCGCAGCTTGTACGACAACAAGTGGCAGAGTTTTGAGAAATATGCATTGAGGAAGGGCTTCACGCGATGAAAGCAACACATCCTCAAGTGGCGGAATACCTTTGTCATCTAAGACAAACGAGGCGGTTAAAAGGTTCAACACTCTCTACATACCTCGCAGCCCTCAGCACGGTTATCACCATGAAGACGGGTGTTAAGCTGACCAAAGTACCAGAGATACTGGCTCTACTACGCTCCTTTAAGTTGGAAGACCAACAAAAGAAATTTAAAGTGCCAGCTTGGGAACTCAACGTAGTCTTGCAGCATCTCACCAGTGACGCTTACGAACCATTAGAAAGGACATCCTATGAGTTTCTAACACATAAAACTCTGTTCCTGGTCGCCTTGGCAACAGCAGCTCTGATGTCGGAAATACATGCTCTGGACTTTGAACGAATACGATTTGATGCACATCACAACATCATACATCTGGGATTGAGATGGGACTTCATAGCAAAGAACCAACTGCCCGGTCAACCAGACAGACAATTCCACATCTCAGCACTCTCGGCAGTCCTTGGCTCACAGGATGCTCAGGATCTATCCTTATGCCCAGTCAGAGCATTGAAAGTCTACCTACAAAGGTCTAAGACGAGGAGACGAAAATTCAAGCGCCTTTTCATCCCTCTATCTACGGAGACGCCTACAGAGATCTCACATACAACAATATCGATATGGATGAGAGCCGTCATCCTAAGGGCCTACAAAGCAGCAGGACTTGAACCTTCACGAGCCTCCAATCCTCATGAAGTCAGAGCGCTGGCATCGACACTCGCTCTTCATTGAAACTGCTCCATCTCGACAATAATGGAGGGCTGCTATTGGAAGTCAGAGACGGTGTTTGCCAACCACTACCTCAGAGACATTGCTACTGAGGACGTCTCCGGGCATTCAACAGTTTGGGCCTCTTGTTATAGCACAACAATTGACAGTTCCTCAAAGGCTCTGAGATGAATCCCACCCTTTTATCACGTGACTTGTAAAAGCCAACGCTTGGAAGAGCTAGAGCTTAGAGTCCATGCACACGTCTAGGACAGGCCAGCATGAGTGACAGACCCTATACTTGTATATGACTTACTCATATATGAAGAAGGGTCGCCTCTCCACTTGATGCAAGCATCAAGACATGGAGTTGTATAAATCCACACTTAATGTCAGGAGAAGCGGTTCCAGAGAAATCTGACAAGTTGTGGTCCCCCCAAACTCATCAGAGGAAGCTTGAAGAAAGGATCAGCATAGTACTATAAGAAGTTCCATCAGGGGAGTATGCAGGACGTAAATCAGCAATGAATCCAGAGTGGCTTGACCCACCACCGTTTCCGTTGGATTCTACAAGCAATTAAGCATGAGTCAGGATAAGGAAAAATATGTATTTTTTTTATTAAAATTGATATTTTATACTTATCCTGACTCATGAGGTAAGATCATGGCTCTCTGGATTCCCTGTAATCCAGGTGTCGGGCGTATATTTTGGAGAGAGTGAAGAGCATGTTGGGTCATTTGACGGATTTTCCCACCAAACATCTAAAGGGAGATAACACTGAGTGAGTGATTTTAAATCTGCTTTTTTGAAGGTAGCTTCAAAAGGGGATTCAAGTGTTCCACTATCATTCGCAAGAAGAAGGAGACAAGCAATTAAGCATGAGTCAGGATAAGTATAAAATATCAATTTTAATAAAAAAATTACATTTCTGTGTTGAAGGTGTATGCATGATCATGTTATTTGAAATTTGTGACATGCTGAACATACCTCTCAAAACAACATCATATTTTGAAGTTTTAATCATTGATGCAAAAATGTGACATTTTTTGGAAATCAATTCAATTTGTTTTGAAAATGGAATGAATCGCTTTCATTGATATAGATAATAGTTTGAGGTCAATTTGTATGACTTGGATCTTGTTGATGTGTTTGTGACCAGAGGAATATGGAGACTGATACTTTGTAATGCTTTATTGCTACTAAGAAATTGCTACTGCTAATGACATCTAATGTCTAGTTGGAATTTTCTTTGTAGTGCTATAGCCTTTAGCCAACTGGATGCCAGAGGGAAATATTTTTGTCCTTCCTCTTCTACTTTCACGTTGAAGTTGAATAAAATTAACTATAGATCACACACACAAATACCAATGCACATGTGCTGAAAATGATGTTTCAAGATTGGGTACATTGTAAATGTCACCGTTTTTGACACATTACAAAATCCTAATTCATGGTATTATTTGGTTTGTGTTTTGTGATTGGATAATACTTGGAGGATTGAATTTCAAAAATAACAGACTAGTGATCACTGATAACTGTTTTTAATCAAATCACCAATGGTAATTCTGAAACATTTGGATAAACCTGGACATGGTTGGGATGTTTTGGAAAATACACGAACGCAAGCCTGAACTGAACTTTCTACCAGTTTGGATTTTTTATTACAAATTCACATTTTGCGAAGGTCGGTCTTGAGATGCCTATTATGTCACATATATTTTACACTCTGCTGTAACAATGCATCACTGAATTCCTCATACAATTTACAATAAAATAACATTTTGTCTTTGTCACCAATACCAAGTGTCGAGATGAAATCAAATGAATTATATTGGGTTTGAAAAATGGATGCTGTTCTTGTAAGACAGCACTTGTTTGAAATGTAAACAGAGGAAAATGAAGATTTTTTAATGCAGTAATTTTCTCAAATTTTCAGACATCCCCATTCATCAATTTGTTGCATACATTGGCTCTGTAATTTTAGAGTATGCATGGGAAGAGTTTTGCAAGGATTAGGAAACATTGGCGGATCCAGAAGGGGGTTACAGGGGTGCGAACCCCCTCTTTTGTCCTGAAAGTTTATTAAATTACCATTGAAACTCGGGTGAAAATGAAATGTGCACCCTCCCTTTTTCTAAAAAAGCTGTATCCGCCCCTGGGAAAACAGAAATAGATACATTACAATGATTTGGTGAATATAAACAATGATTTGATGAATATGCAGAGAGTCAGTATGTATGTTACATCACATAATTATGTACAAATGTTCCCTCTTGAAATCCTGATCATGGAATTCTTTTGAGTTGTTTTAAGGACAGAACAATGATGTATAATGATTGGCCAGGTGCACGTTTGTCACAAATGCTATTTGATTCACTCACCTTGTTTTTGATAATATAATACATTTATTTTTGAAAAAATAAAATATTATGATGACATGATATCGAACTGTAACTATATTTTCACAAGAATTGTTAAATATAATATGAAGAATGCAATGTCCTCCTTTGGTCAAACCATAAAGCATTATTCTGATAGATCATTACTGGTCCCTCTTAAAAATATTTTAGTGCATTTTGAAATATTCTTTTTCAGTATGTTAAATTGATGTCAAACAGGTGTGCATGTTGTGTGCATTAAAATACACAGTCACAACTGACTAATTGTTTATTTATTCAAGACATTATTTAAAATTCAGTCATGTTATGTACTGTAAAAATTGTGTCAAATTCTGACTGTGAGTGAGTGTGTTTAGTTTTATGCAGCTATATGGTGGCGGTCTGTAAATAATTGAGTCTGGACCAGACAATCCAGTGAATCAAGCGCATGGGCATCAAATTCTCACAGACAAACCTAGAATATATATTTTAATGGAAATTAGGTTAGATATATATTAATCAGCATACCAATGTAGTCTTTTTCCGATGTTGCCAAAACATGCCATGAAGTCAACTAAAGTCGTGTAATTTTTTCAGTAATTTAATTACATTGAAAATATGAAGATGGGGATATGTGGAGGACCTAAGTTTGCCCTAAGCATCCAGTGTGCTTATTTTAAAGACAGGGATATGTGGACGACCTAAGTTGGCCCTAAACATCCAGTGTGCTTACTTTAAAGACAGAGATATGTGGAGGACCTAAGTTGGCCCTAAACATCCAGTGTGCTTACTTCAAAGACGGGGATATGTGGAGGACCTAAGTTGGCCCTTAACATCCAGTGTGCTTACTTGAAAGACGGGGATATGTGGAGGACCTAAGTTGGCCCTAAGCATCCAGTGTGCTTACTTGAATGACAGAGATATGTGGAGGACCTAAGTTGGCCCTTAACATCCAGTGTGCTTACTTGAAAGACGGGGATATGTGGAGGACCTAAGTTGGCCCTTAACATCCAGTGTGCTTACTTGAATGACGGGGATATGTGGAGGACCTAAGTTGGCCCTAAACATTCAGTGTGCTTACTTTGCTACTATTAACATCTCTGAGTGGCATTTTAGAAGTTGAGAAGAACAAGAGGCCTCAACTCCGGGAATGTTGCCCATTGTACGTACCAATGTTCATTAACCATGATAAATGTTTATGATGTAACTGTGCACAAACATGTTCATGGTGTAAATGTACACACTAATGTTCAAGATGTAACTGCAGAGTAATGTTCATTATGTAACTGCACACTAATGTTTATGATGTAACTGTGCACACTAATGTTCATGGTGTAACTGTGCACACAAATGTTCATGGTGTAAATGTACACACTAATGTTTATGATTTAACTGTGCACACTAATGTTCATGGTGTAACTGTGCACACAAATGTTCATGGTGTAAATGTACACACAAATGTTCATGGTGTAACTGTGCACACAAATGTTCATGGTGTAACTGCAGGGTAATGTTCATGATGTAAATGTACACACAAATGTTCATGATGTAAATGTACACTCTAAAGTTGATGATCTAACTGTGCGCACTAGTGTTCTTGGTGTAATGCTTACATTTGTATTCATGATGTAAGTGTGCATAGTAATGTACTTGGTGTAAATTTGCACACCAATGTTCATGCTGTAAATTTGCACTCTTGTGTAAATAGTGAAGTGTTCAAGATTTAAATATAAACACAAATGTTCATTCTATTGATGTTCACTCTAAAGTCTAATGTAAATGTGTAAATATGTACATGGGTTTTTCATGATGTAAATGTGCATGCCAATGGTCATGATGTGAATGTGTACACTGATTCTATTTTTCGTAATAATTGCGTAAAACATCTGTGACAAAGTAGGGGTTTATAGGTAATTGTTTACGAAGTTCATGCTTTTCAAATTTTGTCTACAATTGTCTGTGACTCAATAGGGGAAGTGACCGAATATGACAATGTAAAACATATGAATGTGGAACTATTAAAGGGATATTAATTTGTAATAAGAAATTAGTTTTCTTCTATATGTCAGTCCCTCCTGGATTCCGCGGTTGCAGAATAAATCGCAGAAATTAACTGTTGATGCAGAAAAACATCTGGTCCGCGGAAAATGCATTTACCTGCAGAATTTGCCATTTTTCTGCCGTGGAATTTACTTTGAAAGTTGAATCAAAATTGACTATCAACCTTAACGAAAAGAAAGGGTAAATGTCAAAAGTATGATTGGTTACACAAAAACAAACTGAGACATTTGTTAAAACGATATTTTCAAAATATTCCTGAATAAAGATGATTTATTCATAAGGTAATATTTTCTTCAGCACCTTACAATAATATTATTTGACACTGCAATTATGTTCACAAAATCGATCTTTTTGAAGATTGAAATTGCATGATTTTGTGTTTTGCAAGTATTTAACTGCTGAAATGTTTGCAGAATTTTGAAAAATAGGATGCAGAATTAACTTTAATTTGCTGCAGAATTCTTAAAAATTTGTAACGGAACCCAGGAGGGACTGATATGTGTCTGTGTTGATAAAACAATCTGATTAACCTTATATCAACTCCATGTAATAGTTCTGTGAAAGGTCTGTGATCACATAAGAATTGACTGTTAACTGTTTAGAAAAAAATATTCATTTTAAATTTTCCTCCCTTGGGATTAATTTGCCATCTGTTCGGACTCTGAAGTAGTTTATTCCAATACATGCATCAATGTGTGATAACAACAGTTTTGCTTGTGGGTACACCAGTCATGGAGGCTGTATTACAGAGTTAATAGAATGTTAGTTTGGAGTGTACTCACCATAACAGGTTGTTAGTATCGGTAAATATTTTCGTAAACAATTACAGCTATGGAAAGTGTGTTGGGGCAATGCAGAGTTTCATCTCTTTGTCATGACAGAATCGCAAGTTCGTTGGTTTAAACACCACTTTCACCCTAATTATGTGTTAGGTTTGTTGTCTTCATACCTGGGGTGGTGGGTTACACCAAATGTGTAAATGTCGAACACCTGCACAACAGTGGTCTTTTCTCCCACAACATTCACACAGACTGTGATACGACTAAAATTCTGTTTAAAGTGAGGTAAATCCTAAAGATATCCTAAACAAACCAGTTTTTTCATTTATTCTTTAGGTACCCATGTTCTTTCAAGGCTTCTAGCTTGTAGAGATTCACAAACGTGCTAACATGTAATTTTTGTTTGTATGTTTATCGTATGTATATTTGTGATTTAGTTGGAGTGGATGTAACCAGCTGATGACCTGGGCCCCGTTTCATAAAGCTGTTGTAGCACTACGACTGTCATAAGTCTATTTTACAGTATAGAAGGTACGACGGTTGTACCGATACGATAGCTTTGTGAACCGGGGCCGAGGTGAAGGCCATGTAATTGCTGTCCTTTCACAATTTACTCACTGCTATGACATTGTTCTGTTTCAGTTGACATGAAACATTATCAGATCCTTTGTTAATTGTTGGTTCAGAGTCTTATTCCATGGAGACTAGGGTGAGAGCTTTACCATAATAAAAGTAGCCAATATATTTATGCATGATGAAATCCTTGAATGTGATATCTTGGCTAGTTTTGATGTATCCTTGTAAATGATGTTTATTGTTGTTATGCCAAAGGTTATGATAATTGAGATATGTAATGGCTGGTTATGATCATTGAGATATGTATAATGGCTAGTTAGGAAAACATTCAAATAAGTAATGTCCTGGCTGGTTATGACTCAACCTGCCTGTTGATGTTGGTCACTGTGATGATGATGATGATGATGATGATGATGATTGTGGATGTATCATTCACATTTCTGATACCATACAGTCTGTTGATATTGTTTTCATGTGTCATATATTATTTATTATGTTGCAAACACACCATCATGGTTAATTCTGGAAACAGATCAGAATTTAGACTATTATTTTTCCTGAGCAAACTGAGCATGTGATAAGATAAGGATGGCGTGGTCAGACTCACTGACTCAGTTGATGCAGGACGTGTATTCCAGTTGTGTAGATAGATGCTCAGTCACTGTGTGGTCCGCAGTTTGTAGAGACTGCTATCATACAGTTGGAACATTTCTGAGTGTGGTGTTAGACAACAAGACAAAATTAAACGAAATCATTCTGGAAAGCAAATAAATTCAGGTATATCTTGTCTAGGGCTTGCTATTGTTATAGATGATAGAGATCGATAATTGTTAACTAAATGTCGATCAGTTGTTGATAAATATTGGAATAGTTACTTTGAGCAAAATGACAGAAAAACTCAACATATTTCACTTGGCCAGAGTATGGTGACATATTTATACATGGATGGCTAACAAAGCATCCTGAATGTATTTTGGCAGCTGCAGCAGCAGCCCGTGAATAAAGGCATAACTTTGTGCAGTGTGTGTGTGTAAGTTAAAACTGTATTTCATCGCATTAGTTTATGTACGGTATTATTGATGACACTTTCATATTGACAATCATTCATAAATCTTCCCATTGACTATAATTGTGATTATCAATCTTTTTAGCCAGCCCTAATCTTGTCGATAGAGGCATTTCATAAGACACCTTCAAACAACCGGGACAACATATATGTTGTTTCTGCAGTAGTATTTAAATGTGTATATTTCATCAACTATTGCAGGGAACAAGGACTGAGTAATCATTTCAAGGTGCTGTTTGTGTTCTTGTTTGCTTCTGGTTCATAAAGACCACATGTATAGTGATACTTGAAGTAGGCAGGCCAAAGCTTGGTGGAAATAAACTCTGCACACAGATGCCAATGGGTTTAGTAAATTTTTTTAGCTTCTCTAGTTTGAGTGTGTTTACATGATGAATGATATATATTAGTTTCTCCAAGGTAACCTACTTGTGTGGCTTCATGATATAGGATATTGCTGAGTGCGGCGTAAAATTTAACTCACTCATGATATAGGACCCATGAAG
The DNA here is from genome assembly GCF_003918875.1 of Haliotis rubra. Classification (NCBI taxonomy): domain Eukaryota; kingdom Metazoa; phylum Mollusca; class Gastropoda; order Lepetellida; family Haliotidae; genus Haliotis; species Haliotis rubra. Next base: position 270,601 of record NW_025766336.1, read on the forward strand.
ATCTGGGTTAGAATTGGTCTTCAGTAACCCATGCTTGTCGTAAGAGGTCAGTAACTGGATTGGGTGGTCAGGCTCACTCACTTGGTTGACACATTGTCATATCCCAATTGCGTAGATCGATGCTCATGCTGTTGATCACTGGATTGTCTGGTCCAGACTCAATTACTTACAGACTGCCGGTGGCGTAAAACTATACTCACTCACTCACGATATGGACAATGAGTCTGTGGAGACAATGTTATCACTCACTGACAACTGGTTCTACATGTCAGTTTGATGTGTATTATTAACCTGGCCACCTGGCACGCACGCACAGATGAGGAGGTATATGAGTTGTGAAATGTTATACATACAACTGTTTGAGCCAAGATGATTTTGTCCTTGAGTTTGAATACCATAATTCTGTAGTGATATTTTCTTGTATTTGCAATAAAAAAAATTCGTTCTGCACTTAAAACAATTTCTTATAATGAAGATTCCCAACAATAGTTAGTATGTTGATGTAATCATAATCTTATTTCATTAATGTTTGATGTCAATTTTTGCCAAAGAGACAATATCTAAACAAAGTGCACTCTCAAGTTTATTAAGAAATGTATACAAAACACAGTCAATATGCAAAATAATTGCTGAATAAAAACATTGTAATAAGTTGGACTAAAAATATTGTTCCATGGACAGTTGGACAACCATGGAACTGAATGCTTGTTACTTGATACTTTTTACCTTTAAAAGAAAATTAAGAACATCATGATAACTCTCAGTTAAATGTTTGTTTAAAAACCTGTCTTGAGTATGGTGATGATAGGCAGATTGGAGCATGGTTACTGAGTCATAGTATCTAATATAATGTTTCACAAGAAGTGTCAGGGGCAGATACAGCTTTTTGAGAAAGGTGTGTGTGTGTGTGTGCACACTATTGAGAAAAGGAAGGGTGCACACTTCATTTTCACTCAAGAATCACTGGTCATTTAATAAAGGGGGGGGGGCTGCACACCCCTGCACACCCCCTCTGGATCCGCCTATGAGTGTGTTGATACAAAGATGGTTATCACAGATATTTGATAGTCTCCCTGACACAGATCATAGGTAGATAAATGTACATCAGTTGACACTGTGTGGGAGCCATAAATGAAGAAAGTATATGGGCTAAAACAAAAGAAAACTAAAGGAAGGTCTCTTTTCTAAATATCCCAATGTTGGCTGCATGAAACATCATTGTGAGCAAAAACAATTTTGTCTATCAGTAATATAACATTTGAGAAAGGATTGCATGACTTGTACAGCAGATATAAGTGACTGAACTCTGGACCAAGGCAGGCAAGGACTGGAAGCATGGCTCCTACAGTTCCATGTTCACCCACCTCTTCTCTCTGTTGGTGTAGCGCTCAATGAGATCCTCACGGATAGCGGTATCAAAATCACGTTTTGCCACATCTGCAATAATAACCGGAAGATGAAATCTGCATTAAAATTACATTTAAGTGCTCTCAGGACACAAACTGTTTACAGTTGAGAATGTCCCACATTAAATGCTCGGAGTCAAAAGGTCGATGGACAGAAAAGTGTGTGTATTTGTTCACTGAAAAGCCTGACATGATACACCACTCGCGCAGAAACCAATACTCGGCAGATATCTTGTACACTACGTACCTGACATTGTAAACGCAAGAATGGACAATTTCTGGCCCAGCCTGTAAGTTAAATGAGCTTTGATCCGACCTGTTGTTGGTTTTGCCTTGTAGACATCTCAGAAACCACTGGATCAATCATACCACCCCAAGAGGTTCGTATCTGATTTCCAATATGGTCACTATATCAGCCGTATTATCTTATCAGTAATGTCTGTTTATGATGTCTGCCACCGGTAAGGCAGACCTTTTCGCGAAAACATTGATACCCACCTACCTGACAGCGATACAGGGAAGCATGTTCATAACACTATCAGAATCGTACAATGGATTTCTTATTGGGAAAAGGGTTTTTAGCCGCTTATATTCTTTGTACATTTCAAACTATTGAATACATATGTACGTTGGTTACAGTGCCGTTACACAAGTTTTTTAATTTCTCTGTTATGATGTCATTGCTTGACTTACACTTGGGAAGGTCCATGATGTTGTATGGGGCTATGAATTCCCTGGTGACAGCTGGGTAGCCATTAGTGGACCACTCCAGGATCATGTTCTCAATAGCAGCACTCACAGCATCCTTGCTGCCTGGGCTTGACACGTACACCTCGACGTTCGTCACGTTCTTGTTGTACAGCATTACAACCTGTAACAGGCAACCCATCAGCTGTACAACACACAGTTTGACTTGAGAGCATCATTGTTGCTCGAGTGGACTCTCACACCTCGCATTCTCGTTGGACAGCATTACTATCGCTAACCAAATAAACAGGGCGATGACTCGTCATAGTGCAGCGTCCAATTTGGATGATTAAGAATATTCGTACAGACTCACCCTAACGAATGACTATGCACCATTTTAGTTCTCTGAATGTGTAAGTGAGTTAGAAACGTGCTTAACATCAATGAGGATACATATAACTTGCGCCATCGACTGGAATTGGAAAACGGTTGACAACAGTGTACCTGGAGCGGCTCTCTGAGCGAGGAGATGTCAATGTCATCGTACACCCAGAACTTGACCTTGCCGGTTGCGTGGATGGCATACAGACGATGGAGCAACATCATCACAGGGCTGGGGTTTTCGGCCTGGGGGTAAAGCTCATGTTCTACACTTTGCTTTGGGTCAGGCCGGAACACCGCTTCAGCAGAGTTGACTGGATGGTAATAACACAGATTCAATATACAGCATCTCTGACCTACCCTAATAAAAGTTGAATACCAGTTTTCAGTCTCTCATCGCCATGTTTTATATATATTATATAATAAGGATGTGAGCCAAACTGTAACGTTCAAATCTTTTCTAAGTTAGCTGGTGGTCAACTAGAATACAAAACCTATTTGAATAGACAGTGTATTTAACATGCTTACTGGACCCTGATTGTGTACATGCACTTACTGACGAGGAGAAATAGTTCCGCGTCCTCAATGCTGTGTTCCAGACTGGCGTAACGCCTCAGGTCAGCGTTATCACGGGGGAAGAAGTTGGAGATGGTGTTGTCGTTCATGAGACCAAAGGGAACCCAGTGTAGGAAGTTATCACAGTGTTCCAGTTTACTCTCGTATACACTTCCTGAGACACATTCATAAACATTCATAGTCGCAACATCATGTTGTTGGTTGTGGAGTATTTTCTTGAAAAAGTATTTTGTATTTACTGATCATAGGAAACTGTAGACAATATTCACTTAATGCAGAATATATTTCAATGTAAACTATATATTAGACTGGATGTTTCATAGGCGATACCCAGAATTGAAAGTATATGGCATCTGCTCGAACATAAGTCATCGTTGATCAGACTCGACCACACTGTAAGCAACAGGCCACACGGTCGAGGTACGATGGTACGCCATCGTCCAGGTTACCGAATCTGGCCGCCCCATCCGTTAGCACAAGCAGGGCTACCTGGGACTCCCCACTGGGTGACTACTAACACCGCCTCACCATGCTGTTGGTATATACTTAGAGATACTTCTATACATCTCCAGATTTGGAGGATATGGCATATTTCATGATTTTATTGTTCATATAAAACGTGTGGAGTATGCATTAATGCTGTCCATTTCTGAGCATTTTCAGTCCTCAAATGACAAAGTTTTAAAAATTGCCGGGATACTTTTAAGTGAATATGTCTAAGAAATTCACAGTTGAAATTACGTGATACCGAAAACTACCTACGTCTTGTCATTTCTCTTCATTTGAATTTTAATATCTTATTGAAGAAATAATAACAATCATTTGCAAATACATGAGATTAAATTACAATACATGAGATTGAAGGAGTTCAACTGCATTCGAAATATGCATTTGTACAAAAGAATATTTATATATATGAGAAGACCAGGAATCTGCGCGCGCTGCTGTAACGTTATATTAATGTTACAGGATAACAAGGGGAGAATAAGAGTTATCGTTCTTGTTTGAAGTAGTTCTGTTCATACTGAACTAGGTACATATTTGACATATTGAGTCTCCTGTAAACCCGTGATGTGCTTACCGTCCATACATGTTCCACACAGCCCCATGCACAGTTCCAGGGCCTGTCTCACCTCTTCCTTATTGTGGTAGTGGTGCTTTCGGTTCACCTCAGTCCAGATGGACTCGATTTCCTTGTCTCGGAACTGCTTCGTTTTCTCACAGAAAGGCGTGTCAGTCTTAGGCACGCAGTCGTCAGGGTCGGGGGCTGCGCGGCGCCGTCGGAGGACATGTGGTGGGGGTGTGTGGCTGAAAAGGGGAGATTGCGGGTAGGGAACATTGGCCGATTTCTTAGCCTCTTCAATGTCATCGGGGTCCACTAGTCTTTTCTCTGAAAACAGCATGGTGCTTTGTTATCACGTGCACAATGGAATCACAGTCCAGGTTTCTATATCACGCGTTTAAACATTGTTAACTGGCCGGCTCCATTTGGCAGTTGTAACTATGACTGCTATCATTATGTTGATGTTCTACTGGAACAAATCCCTCATGTTCTAATGAAACTAACCTATAGCGGCATCAAAACGTATTTTCAGCTCTGCCTTGTACACGCCGATGCTGCCGAATTCATGGGGTATGAGGTTGACATTATCTGTCCACACATCAAAGTCGTCTCTCATGTCCACAAACACCCGATCAGCGTACAGCCCCACCCCCATCTCCTGGCGGCCTTCAGCGAAAACCGGCGCACACTTGTCGACTGCCACCTGGGCCAGATGGGATAAGGTGTGGCTGTTGGGGTTGTGTGAGGAGTTGTGGGTCACCTCCATGGCGAGGCCGAGGATGAAGGTATTGTAGCGCTGGTCGAAAGGGTCGATTGTAAGAATCTGCTCCTTGGTGGAGATGAAACCACGGACAACATCAATGCCTGTTGCTGGATCTGGTAAACAAAGCGTTATATTTAGTTTAAGATGCTACATACGGGAGTTGCTGTGTTTGCTGCATATTCCAGGTAGGAGTACCTGACGGTGGCGGTATATATACGTGTCTGGACGAGACAATCCTGTGACTCAATCGATGCAATTGGAAGACTATGACACACATCAACCAAGTCAGTGAGTCTGACAACATGACGTACCTAGGACCAATTCTAACGCAGATATTCATGTTTAAGTTCATATATGAAAATCTTGTATATACTAGCAGGCATCCATTGCTGACAAAATGCAGTGTGGCCTTCATACACAGTTGCGGATGTCACCATCATGTTGGAATAAGCGTTACTCTCAAAGACGTCTGCCACTAAATTGTCCCTTCTCGAAATATGTTGTTGACATGTACTATATAGTGTCACACATGCCTGAGAAACGCTCACAGAATAGTCTAGATAGCGAAACTTATCAAAGTGTTGTGTTAATGCTCTGAAAGTCAAACAAGGCTCTCCAGCTTCCCACAGAACCAACCAAACTTGGACTTGACATTTTGTTACCTATAATCAAGAAGTTTCAGGAACATTGTTATTTTGGGGGCTGATTTGCTAGTTTCGTTGTTCGCTAGTTTCGAATGAAATTGGTTTTAAGTTATACCTCCATCGGCGTTCCGCTTGTTGTGATAGTGAAGTAGCTGAGAGTAGCACTTGGGTATGAGCGAGTTGAGACGCAGGTGGCGAAACTCGGGATCTTTGGACGTGAACTGGCCCAGAGTCGTGTCCTCAGCTAGCAAATCGTCCTCCTGAACATGTAACATTCTACATCATTGTTTGAATAACCTTGATTTAGAAGGTGAAATGTCATGTTTTATAACATTTGAATGATATTAAGACATTCGATCGTGATTAGTGTCACATGTAAATCATCTGAAAGGTTTCTGAATATTCATAATTTGCCCGACTCACCTGGCCATTAGAGTCAAACAATGGATAGTCATCATATTCTGACTCTCCAAACTCCACTGGCAGCCTGTAGTCGTCGGCTTTACTGTGTGGCGGTTCGACAGCCAAGAGCATCGTCTGCTGGAAAGCCATCTTCTGTGCTGCATAGCCCTTCATCTTTCTCACAGCCAGAACCACGTGGTCGCCTGAATCCCAAGGACAAATAGACACGCGTACAAGAGGGTTCTCTTTCCATATTCCCACTGCTTTATATAACATTTCAGAGACGCAAACTAATGATGCGATGCAGGCTGGTAGATGTATGTAGACGGTTAAATGCAACGAGACTCTACTGTTTAATCGGCAGATATTGCTCTTAATTCTTCCGAAAATACTGATGTACTCTAATATAAAACTACCATTGTGTTTGATGAAGTCCACTCCAATGCATTGGGCCAGTTTGGTAACAGTCTTCAACCCAGCCCCGCCATTTTCCAGCTCAAGAGTCAGTTGTCTCCCTTCTACATGAAGCGAGCTGGCCGAATAGTCCGATTGGCCCGAGTATGGTTCGACAAATGCCTTCCTGACGCGCAGCTTGTCTGTGGGATAGAGTGATATCATACAGGGCCTCACAATTCTTATCTCTGCTGTATTGCACGAAATGTCATTGTATGTGCAAATAACCACACATATTGCTGAAGACCTATCTAAACATAAAAATGTGAACATTAGACAACGGTTATTCGGTAAGTAGGCATTTCATAACGGAAGCAGCTTAATATAGATTGTATCTGCATGGGGACATTATCTGTATACTGCTTTAGTTGCGAGATCAATTCTATGACCTTGGACTAGTATATCGCATCTATAGATAAGACTATGACTTATAATACCTACCTCTACGAACATACATGCATTTATATCCGTAAACTGGATTGTATGTTAGAGTTACTCATATAAGGTGGGGCGCCATGCACTCACCCCCTCCAGTGTTATCCCTAGTGAGTTTCTGTAGCACACGCAAGAAGTTGTACATCCGGGCACTCATCAGGCGGCTAGCACATCTGGCAATACACGCGACAGGGTAATAAAAACTCAACACTCTGGTGATGAAAGCTGAAAACATTGTATCTGACATATTTCGATGCGGTATGATCAATAAGAATGCAATAGCTGCAAAAGTCTCTCGCTCATATTTCTTGAAATACGGTCCTCGCCTATCGGTGATTAGTCAGTAAAATTAGTTCCTACGATGTACCAGTTGATCCAACTGATGTAGTAACCAACATAATGTAATGTTATTACGAATATATATCGAGACATCTGAGATGATTCCATTACTGAAGTAGTCGCTGCATCATGGTGCAATCACCATCTCTGTTTGACTCACCTCTTGGAGACATGGTTGCCAGCTGGGGAGTTTCTGCAGTCTACACAGGCATTGCCTTCCTTCCCACACCAGGTTGCAGACCGCTCTGGGTTGGAGAAGCCCACATTAGTGCCTTGATACTGGACCAGTCTGTAACACAAGTGGGCAGTGTAGTAAATATCAGACACCCGCTTTGTCAGTTTCCGGGTATAACAGTTGGCACTTACTTGATGAAATCTTCTGGCGTGTCTCTAGTAATAGGTTGGTCCACCACGCCCACCAACTCCTCGGGTGTGGTGACGTCACTGGGGTGGATCTGACCACTCTCCAAACCCAGGAACCTACTGCAGTCGGGGGACTGGACGGGGTCTATTCACGGAGGATGAAACAACAACTGTTAGTAGCACAGGTTTATCCCTGGGTACTGATGGCGTAACTTATAATTTCACCTTCTTTTCGTATAGATCCCTTTAGGTACCAATGTACTTAATCTTTATAATTGTACTTGATGTGTACATTTAGTTCTTCATCAGTATTCCACTAGCGTAACCAACAGAGAAAACAGAACGATACATTCTTTATTCTGGACATTACGGTCCCTAGATAGGTGATAACTGAGTGAGTGAGTCTAGATTTACGCCGCACTCAGCAATATCCCAGCTATATGGCTGCGGTCTGTAAATAATCGAGTCTGGACCAGACAATCCAGTGGTCAACAGCATAAGCATCGGTCTAGGCAACTGGGATGCGATAACACGTGTCAACCAAGTCAGTGAGCCTGACCACCCGATCCCGTTAGTCGCCTCTTACGACAAGAGGTCATAACTGAGGCATATACGCTGTAGTATTCATGTCTGAGAACTTTAACAAGTGGCGTGGTATTTACACCAGCTGTACATCTAGGTAAGGAAAGTGGCGTCATCCTAACTGACAACATCTACATACCCAGTCCCTCGTTGATCAAGCTCTGCGCCCACGCCGGGAAGTTTGCAGGGCTTATCTCGAAGCCGGGCTCGGCACTGAAATGTGGCTGTGTATCGACAGCTCCTGTCATGTGGATGTACATCCCTGTAGCCGTCATGATGATGCCGATATCTCGCTGAATACGCTGTGGCAGTCACAGTACATCGTTAAACACATACAGATGGGGATACATAGAGAATACTAAACGATGTCCCATGTAATACCATTTTTATGAAACGAGTGAATGATATGAATACCATTCACGAGTTTCATAAATATGGTATTACACGGGACATCGTTTAGTATTCTAGTATTTTATTTTTCTTCACCCAACATTAGCAAAATAATATCGAGCAAAGTACCTTTTTCCTTAGAATTCAACGAGTGTGATGAAACTCAGCTATCCGCGAGTCAAGTCTAATAGTCTAATACTATTGTGACAGAGGTATTAGCATTGTGACGTCTTAACTGTAAACCAATTTGGCGTCATACGTACGGCATCACGCGATGTTATTACACAATGTGTAATAACATTGTAAATTTATTAAACAGTGATATCTTCAACGGATGAGTAATAAACAGTAATTCAACAGACGATTGTTTCTCGCGAGAATGCGAGATCGCGAGAATGTCCCTTACAGTATTCCATACATAGTAGATATCTTCAACATATATACTCAAAGGCAAAAGTTATTGTGATTGACTTGAAGTTAGATATGTGAATTAACAACTGATATTTTTATGATGAGACTTTTTTAATATTACAGGAAAATAATTCCACAATAGAATTGCAAATGACGCATTTTAAACTTTTCTGGCGGACACATGCTAATGAGGTCACAGTGAGAGAACGGTCAAAACGAAATCCACACAGTCAATAACGTGTATGTCCACCATGAGCATTGATGCATGCTTGACACCCGCGCCTCATAGAACCAACCAAACGTCGCAAGAAGTCATGTGGAATGGCATTCTATATCTGTGGAAGCACCTGGCGGAGTTCCTGAAGCGAGACTGGGGGATTTGGCCAACGTCTCAATATGCTCTCCTCTCGAATACTAATATGAGTTATTAAAACTTTCTCAATTAAATTAAAAAAATGCGTCGATCACACCAACTTTCGCCTTTGGGTGCATGTATCCACTAACAAATTGTTCCAATAAAATTGATTTATACCTCGAAAATGACTGGGCAGTGTTTAAGCGCTGCCTTGGCGATATTCTTCACATCCCCAGAGACTCCGCTCTGAAACTCGATATAGGCCCCGGTGCCGGCTTGGGCATAGAGGTCCTGAAGGGAGGTACTTCCACCAACTTCGCTCTTAGTCTTGTACCCACTGGAGATCTGCGCCTATAACACAAGCATGACATCGTCGTATACTGACACAGTAATGAAAGTGTCTTACAGCCTACAAAAGAGTGGTGTACATCAAGAATAGATGGGCGACAAGTGAACTTGTAATGCAGATGGGCTTTGGATAACCATGAATACCGCAGTACGCGTGACCAATTAACAATAGTAATTAACGACCAAGTAACATATTTTATATTTGGGATTACATTTTCTTAGTAAAGCACAGATTCTATTACTTTTGTTTGGATTCGAACCCACACCCTCAGAGTCAAGCACCTTATCGCCAGCACACAAAGTCATGCAGCCGCCTAACCCGCTCAGCCCAGCCACCTGTACTTTACTAAGAAAGTGTAATCCCAATATAACATATCGTACATTTGACCACTTTCTAAATGGCATTGTGTGCCCATTAACAAAAACTGTCACTATGACGTTCAGTAGTATCATAATTATTTTAGACATAAAGATATTCATGTGTATCTCTTTATTGGCCATATATGTCGATGATTGTATTTGTGTGGAATACGTAACATATTAACGCGTGAGTAATTGATTGTACACTGTCAAATATGAAGAATTTTGATAGTGCGATGCATGTCAAAGTGTAGTTTTCATGTTAATTGACTTGTTGCCCTATCTGTAAACATCTGTATGATTGATGAGGATTAGATTGCCATAATATAGTGTGTGCATGGAAGGAACAATGTGCTTATGGGCAGCAGGAAGCAGCATTCTGAGAGTTTACTGGTACATTTCCTCTATTCTGGTAACGAGAATAGTTTCACTGGAACTTCCATCACGCAAACATCCGCGATATGAATCACTCCACTGCTAATTCCGCTGATTATAACCCAACTTATATCCAGTTACCACCAATGAAATAAACGCCGTTGCAGCTTTTATTCTTTATATGCCAAGATATTATATCTTTAAATAAATGACGAAATCTGTAGCTTACATCTGAACTAGACATTACAGCAGACTGGGTGTTTTTACCATTACCACTGTATCGCAGCTATTAAATGCTATCAATAAATAACGTTTGCAATGAATGTAATCAGTTCCTATTTGCTGACAACAATTCACTGTATAAGGTGTTGATACTTGTCAACAAGTTAGTTTCTTTGACAGCTTCTACCTGCCCTTATCAACACGCGACACTCTTCGTGGTCCCTGCTCTAAAATCCAATTCCATAGATCGTATGTGAAAGATACCAACAATACCACAACTTGTATACATGTCTGTCAAAGATTGCAGTACTAGTAGGGGGGACTATTGAGGGGGAAACAACTATTGCGATAGCGATAGTCTATTGCAACATACTATCGCGATATCGATAGTCTATTGCGACCAACTATTGCAATACTATTACAATAGGGTTTTTTCTCCTTGAATTGTCTCATTTGAAGTCATTTCCCAAATGAATGTATAGTTTAGATGAAATAAAAACAAGTAGTGTCAGTCTCTTTTATAACTCACAAGAAACTTGAAACCCAGATCAAGTGAACAGTTAAAACATAAACTCAGTGAAGCTGCAAGTCTGCACCCAAACAATACAAAAATACAAAACAACATAAATATTTAATAAAAATAGATAACCATCCAAATACCCGTTTGGATTGAGAATTTATCAACGGAAGTCAATTAGTTACACATACTATAGTTACACATACTATCGATGTTATCGGAGACTCAACAATTGCAATCCATCGATAGTTCGATGCATCGTTACAGCCCTAAGTATTAGTGTTTCGATGCTCTGTGGAAGTGTCTCTAGGGTCCTCACCCGTGTATTCTCGTTTTGGAGATCATTCAGGATCTGCTGCAGACAGCTGATAAACACAGGGTGCGCGCGGAAGTAGTTAGAGCTCTTGGACCGGAAGTTGTGGACCATCACCAAGAGGGACATTCTCAGCTTGTCGGTGTTGCCAACAGAACTGTCAAACAAACTGGACCCTACAAGGACACAAACATACATGACTGAAGAACGTTGCAACATTGAGGGGTATACATGCTGGTTCCTGTATAGTCTACATGGACGCCACCAGGCCAGGAGCAGTTAATACACGGTCCCCCCACGTTCTCAATGTATACCATACACGTTAGCTAGATGACACGTCAAATACTTACAACATTGCCGCATTTGAGTACAAGAGTGAGTGAGTATGGTTTTACGCCGCTTTTAACAATATTTCAGCAATATCACGACGGAGAACACCAGAAATGGACTTCACACATTGTACCCATGTGGGGAGTCGAACCCGGGTCTTCGGCGTACACGAGCAAACACTTAAACCACTAGGCTACCCCACCACCCCTTGCGTACAAGAATTATGTATGACACCTGTGGAGATGTGTATACTCAGTGTGTACTGTTGGGCAAGATTAAATTCCTCAACTCGATTCCATGTTATAGGTATCAGAGGGCGCAATTCAATGATAGGTGAGGCGAAATAGGGTTTAACGTCGTACTTGAGAATATTTCGCCCGTATCACAACGTGTATGCGTGTGTATGTGTGGCTGTTTGTACTAGCCCAGACTTAAGCTGGTTTTATAGTGCTAGCCCACTGAGATACCGGTTCCATGCCACAGTTAAGCATGAATACCCCACTCAGACACCTTATACTGACTCCGAGATAGAAGTTTGATATAATACTGTAAATTTATCTGTACCTGAACTCTCTACACCTAAAGTCTGCTTTACGAAATACGGCGACTTTACAATACATAGAGTACATACTTCATGCCTGTATTACTACATTCAGTATTTATTGTTCCCAAATTCATCTTTTGTTTGGCTGTACATGTCTCTTGATCACACAGATCGTACTTGCTCTACCAGTACACTAGTTCCAATGTGTGAGTGTGTTCTAAAACTCATGCATTGAGAGATCTAGCAATGAATTGACACACATGTGAAAGTACTGTGGAAATAACAGAGTGGACGTACCAGTGACCTTTGGGTCTGCATATTCAGAATCTCCACCCGTGATGGTGGCTGGGTCGACCACGGCTAGTCTCTTACCAGACTCGAACAGTACATCTGAAACAATCACAGACCACTGCAGTGATAACACTACATCTGAAACAATCACAGACCACTGCAGTGATAACAACATGTTACATATGCCTGGAATAAAACAGATATATCATTGATGATGAAGAAATACAGATAAAGCTTAATATTGTCTTGAAGTGGGAAATCGTAACCACGGCGATAATGATGACATTCAAACGCAAAGTTTTCCCGTTCGTTTACACGTCAAGGGAAACACAAATAACTCGTGCAAATATTCACAGTCGGACCCGACAACCTAAATACAGGTTCTACATATCAGTCACTGTGATCGTTACAGTCCAATACAAAGGAAATAAAGAGGAATTCACTTGGCCGGTACCCAGTGGCGGTAAAGCGTGGCGGTCAGTGACCTCATGGTGAATAGTGATTAGGCTGTAAGGTCTCTGTACAGAATAGATGGTTAAAGGTTCAATGTTTACAACCAAAGGCAGCAGGTACTGGGGACACACTGATACTGATCAATGTATCGTCCTGATCAGGGTAAACCCACCTCAACAAGGTTCCGTATGGTATTTGAGTTTTAGAGGAGACTTGGAACATAATCTGCTCGAAACACATCGAATGGATTTATACAAGGGCAAAATAAATAATGAAAATGTGATGATTAACCTATCCAGTAGCCTATGTATTTGGAAACTGCAAGTGAACACTGTTTGTTTTCTGACAAGTACCAGTTCAGACAGTGAGCAATATCGCTGCATATAACTGCACAACACCCCCAAGTCCGTGATGGCTGGATGCCGCCCAGGTCCCCCGGCCGGATGTTCTGGTTCCACCACTGTATTCAGGTATACAGTGGTATTGCGTAGTATGGGGCTCACGGATGTTCCTACAGGTACTTAAAGTACCCACGTAACGATCTTCAAAAGAAGCCACTATTTTAAGAAAAACAGCTCGCCCTACTCCGATGTATAGTGTAATAAAGTACACTTTTCCCCAGAACTATTATAGTTAAAGTACGAGGACGCTTGCTTTTGATAATCCACAGATGCACTGTGAACATCGGCTTAGCTAGCGAACGTTATCGTGCCGCTGTTTATTGTGAGTAGAGCTGAAGCCTTTTTTCATCGAAAAAGTTAAACGTAATGTTTCCAGCTGTGATGTCAGCGAACTGAAACACCCGGTGTTAGGCACTGAAGTAGACAGTACTGATCTATGGCAACTGACATGCATCGTGACGGCGGTTACCAAGGCGACGTTCGATTACGAAGGGGCAGACTAGAATGGTGTAGTGACGTCAATACAGTGTGACTTTATCAAAAAGTGTACGTTATCGCCTGATAAAGTACTGTCGGCGCCTTTGATCTTTTAGCGAAGCATCTCAGAATATGCAAAATGTCAGAGATCATATATATTGCTGCTGCAATATACCACATAACCTGAAACACAAACGACCTCTATAAATCTCGGAGGCTTGTGACAGTCAACGTAGCACGTTTAGTAAAGTAGAGTATGAGGCTTGAGTAAACACATCTGCTCTCGACACAGCCAATAAAACGGGTATCAGGTTGTGTCAGGATACATACATGTTAACCGTAAGTGATAGAAACGGGATAAGCGTCAACGACAAACACCAACGTGCATGTACGTTATGTCTGTAAGACCTTGCACAAAAACAAATCTGATAGTCAGCTCGCTTCTCCTGCAGTAGCTCTATACACATGCTTAGGATGTCATTCCAGACAGACTTTAAATCTTTCGTAGCTGGTCGATTTATCTTTGTAGGCCGTTATTTTGATCAATATGTTTGAGTTTGCTTATCTTTTGAGATTTAGTTGATTCCATTTATTGCTTGTGTATGGCCCAGAGATGCGTAAACTGCGGATCGTCTGCAGGGTACTGCTATGCCGGGAACAGACCTCTACGTTGCGTGGCCAGTAAGTTCAGTGTTCTACAGTCTGTGGTGAGACTATGGAACAGTAGACTAACAACTAGTCTCTGAAATGAACATATTTTACTGAAAAAAGTTCATAGTAAAAAAAAATATATATAATGAAAAGGAGCCCTAAGACTTTCTTCATTTTCAGAAGCTGAGGAAATCTAGACTTGCCACATTTTCTAGACTTGCTTGGCCTTTCTTGGATATATTTGCTTCAGGGTCTGTACGACAGACTAATGGAACAGGTACTAAGAAATTCTCAGTGTAGACGACGGGGCCCGTTGGGAGAGTCCCAGGTCACCGACAAGAGTACAGCATCTGTTGGTATGATACCAAGATCGACGGCCTCGAACAGGGAATGTAACTGCCGCTAGCCTACGCAAAGATACTGCCAACTGACATCAATGACCAGCAAAACGTCGTAACTGAGGATCGCTGGTCACTTGTAATGTCTGAAAAATAATTGAATGTGACACATCGTGGTCATGTTACGAACATGTCAAAATGTCCAGTCCCCACCTAATCATCTTCCCTGATCGATGGCATCCATAACGTCTCCTGTCATATCTCACTACTGCGAGTTATGTGAGCCTGATCCGTTCATTGTTATCATAAATTTGTGACTAAAACTGATATCTCTTCAACTTTTAAGGTTTGTAAGATACACCACCAGTCCTACCGAGGGTTAAAAAGGATAACACACATGTTTGTAAGATACACAACCAGTCGTACCGATGGTTAAAAAGGATAACACACATGTTTGTAAGATACACCAACAGTCGTACCGAGGCTAAGAAGGATAACACACATGTTTGTAAGATACACAACCAGTCCTACCGAGGGTTAAAAAGGATAACACACATGTCTGTAAGATACACAACCAGTCGTACCGAGGGTTAAGAAGGATAACACACATGTTTGTAAGATACACCACCAGTCGTACCGAGGGTTAAGAAGGATAACACACATGTTTGTAAGATACACCACCAGTCCTACCGAGGGTTAAGAAGGATAACACACATGTTTGTAAGATACACCACCAGTCGTACCGAGGGTTAAGAAGGATAACACACATGTTTGTAAGATACACAACCAGTCGTACCGAGGGTTAAGAAGGATAATACACATGTTTGTAAGATACACAACCAGTCCTACCGAGGCTAAGCAGGATAATAGACATGTTTGTAAGATACACCAACAGTCGTACCGAGGTTAAGCAGGATAACACACATGTTTGTAAGATACACCTAAGAAGGATAACACATGTTTGTAAGATACACCACCAATCGTACCGAGGCTAAGAATGATAACACACATGTTTGTAAGATACACCTAAGCAGGATAACACACATGTTTGTAAGATACACAACCAGTCGTACCGAGGCTAAGAAGGATAATACACATGTTTGTAAAATACACCTAAGCAGGATAACACACATGTTTGTAAGATACACAACCAGTCGTACCGAGGCTTAGCAGGATAACACACGTTTGTAAGATACACAACCAGTCGTACCGAGGGTTAAGAAGGATAATATACATGTTTGTAAGATACACCACCAGTCGTACCGAGGCTAAGCAGGATAATAGACATGTTTGTAAGATACACCCACAGTCGTACCGAGGTTAAGCAGGATAACACACATGTTTGTAAGATACACCTAAGAAGGATAACACACATGTTTGTAAGATACACCACCAGTCGTACCGAGGCTAAGAAGGATAATACACATGTTTATAAGATACACCACCAGTCGTACCGAGGGTTAAGAAGGATAACACACGTTTGTAAGATACACAACCAGTCGTACCGAGGGTTAAGAAGGATAATACACATGTTTGTAAGATACACCACCAGTCGTACCGAGGCTAAGCAGGATAATAGACATGTTTGTAAGATACACCAACAGTCGTACCGAGGTTAAGCAGGATAACACACATGTTTGTAAGATACACCTAAGAAGGATAACACATGTTTGTAAGATACAGCAACAGTCGTACCGAGGCTAAGAAGGATAACACATGTTTGTAAAATACACCTAAGAAGGAGAACACACATGTTTGTAAGATACACCTAAGAAGGATAACACACATGTTTATAAGATACAGCAACAGTCGTACCGAGGTTAAGAAGGATAACACACATGTTTGTAAGATACACCTAAGAAGGATAACACATGTTTGTAAGATACACCACCAGTCGTACCGAGGGTTAAGAAGGATAACACACATGTTTGTAAGATACACCACCAGTCGTACCGAGGCTAAGAAGGATAACACACATGTTTGTAAAATACACCTAAGCAGGATAACACACATGTTTGTAAGATACACCACCAGTCGTACCGAGGGTTAAGAAGGATAACACACATGTTTGTAAAATACACCTAAGCAGGATAACACACATGTTTGTAAGATACACCACCAGTCGTACCGAGGGTTAAGAAGGATAACACACATGTTTGTAAGATACACCACCAGTCGTACCGAGGCTAAGCAGGATAATACACACGTTTGTAAGATACACCAACAGTCGTACCGAGGCTAAGAAGGATAACACACATGTTTGTAAGATACACAACCAGTCCTACCGAGGGTTTAAAAGGATAACACACATGTTTGTAAGATACACCACCAGTCGTACCGAGGCTAAGAAGGATAACACACATGTTTGTAAGATACACCAACAGTCGTACCGAGGCTAAGCAGGATAACAGACATGTTTGTAAGATACACAACCAGTCCTACCGAGGGTTAAAAAGGATAACACACATGTTTGTAAGATACACAACCAGTCCTACCGAGGGTTTAAAAGGATAACAGACATGTTTGTAAGATACACAACCAGTCGTACCGAGGGTTAAGAAGGATAACACACATGTTTGTAAGATACACAACCAGTCCTACCGAGGGTTTAAAAGGATAACACACATGTTTGTAAGATACACAACCAGTCGTACCGAGGGTTAAGAAGGATAACACACATGTTTGTAAGATACACCACCAGTCGTACCGAGGGTTAAGAAGGATAACACACATGTTTGTAAGATACACCACCAGTCGTACCGAGGCTAAGCAGGATAACACACATGTTTGTAAGATACACAACCAGTCGTACCGAGGCTAAGAATGATAACACACATGTTTGTAAGATACACAACCAGCCGTACCGAGGGTTTAAAAGGATAACACACATGTTTGTAAGATACACCACCAATCGTACCGAGGCTAAGAATGATAACACACATGTTTGTAAGATACACCTAAGCAGGATAACACACATGTTTGTAAGATACACCACCAGTCGTACCGAGGCTAAGAAGGATAATACACGTTTGTAAGATACACCACCAGTCGTACCGAGGCAAAGAAGGATAACATACATGTTTGTAAGATACACCAACAGTCGTACCGAGGCAAAGAAGGATAATACACATGTTTGTAAGATACACCAACAGTCGTACCGAGGCAAAGAAGGATAACATACATGTTTGTAAGATACACCAACAGTCGTACCGATGTTAAGCAGGCTAACGCACGTTTGTAAGATACATCAACAGACGTACCGAGGTTATAGAATCATAGCACGAATGTTTGGTAGATACACTAACGGTCTGTGGTAATGGCTTCACCCACACTGATAATATACATAGAGATATTCGTTCAAGCATATCCACCGTTGGATTCCGTCGCAGTGCACACACTCACTAGCTATTACACCTAAACATTTACACCTTGGGCTTGGTGTATCTTTGATTCCTTACCATAAACATATCAGACAGGAGTAGAAGCCGGGTGAAGAAAGTAGATGTATCTATCATGACAAAAGACGACCTTGTTGTTGCCACTTACAGTGATATGTATACGGCAAAGATGGACGTTTGTCACTTGAGAATTTATTCATTATAGTTAACGAAATGAAATCTTTATCATTAACTGTGACCTTACCTTCACACACCACCGCATGGGTTAGATATAACAGCGACAGCAACCAGAGGACATCCATGTTGATCCCTTCTCGAGGTATGGGATCCCGGAACTAACTCAAGTCAACAACACTCCTCTCAACAATGCGACCTGAAGAGAGCTGTGCACCACGACAGTACTAGAACATACGTCACCACTATTAATAGGGAGGTAACTGGTGCGGGCATGACAGTAATTGACTTAGTTATTAGAGCGTGACTTTCCGTCTTCGATGGGGTTTGATCATGTGTCCATACACCGTGACCAACTTTCATTTGTATTCGAAAACAATAGTCTTGTTTACTCGATGTTTCTCGCTTAGTTATAATTTATTCAGGTGTGTGGCGAGAATAACAGAGCGTGTTCAGGATACAACCATGCTGCTATTTACTCATTCGCTGCAACCAGGAAGTGTCGCTCAAGTCAAGGCGTGTTCATTTACTCGGCCGGTCGAGCACATGCGACTGCATGTGACTGAATGACCCAGTACCTCTGCTATAAGTGTTGAAATACAACACCTGACTAACCAACCTTCTCCTCAATCTGATAGATCACATCAATTAAATTAGGTGAAACATTGGTGTTTAATACATGAGCATATGTTCTCACACTCACTCACTCACACAAACACTCACTCTCTCACACACAGAGAGAGAGAGAGAGAGAGAGAGAGAGAGAGAGAGAGAGAGAGAGAGAGAGAGAGAGAGAGAGAGAGAGAGAGAGAGAGAGAGAGAGAGAGTTTTGTTTTCAAGTTGCCTGAGCAGTCCGTCGTCTCCCATTCCCATGTAATTATATAGATTGAAGTCTATAACGTATCGAAAACATTCGATATTTGAAAACATATTAAGCTTTTGTGCGGCATATATGAAATTGTACCTGCGTGATTAAAGCTTTAACACTCAACCAGTACACGCAATCAACTCTAAATATGAGCATTATCAGTAACACCGATATGTATCAGGAACATGAGAAATGTAAATTGCTGCAATAATGAGAGTTGTCAGGACACCATCCACCAACATCTTGCAGTGGTTTGGGTTTGGTAGAGACAAAACCGAGGCAAGGGGTTATTAAGAACTTGACATTTTATCCTCTTCTTCCCTTTGTTATTTCACTGTCTATATGCAGGGACTGGCCTAGCGGTTTGGTCTACTAATGCCTGCAGGGTAAATATACCTACAGGGAATAATAGCTACAAAGTTTGTTGTTACAGCGATACGCTTACCTGCACACAAGTGGACTGTACCGGTTAGTGTGCACTAATGCCTACAGTGGGATTAGGTGAGTAAAGGGCAAAGAGCAATTAGCAGAGGCTATGCTCCATCTCACATGGTTGAAGGATAGAAAAACATATTGAGGGGTAAAACAGAGTGAGAAGGAAATGTTTCATATATTGAGAGAGATTTTTCTTATTGAGAAGGAAATGTATTGCTTTAAAATGCTTGTAACCATAGTCTCCTTTGCTAACCATGGCAAACCCAAAGAAAGTCGAGTACTTCACATCACAGAAAGAAGGACAGCACATACTACTCGACGGCTACAGATACAGACTCAACAACCGACGACAGATCTGCGTACACTGGAAGTGTGTTGGTAAGTGCACCACAGTCGGACAGTTGGTTCGAAATCAGCCCCCACACAACCATTCACAGGAAGATCATGCATCTCTGAAGATTGCCAGTGCTCTGCGGCCACGGGTACAGACTGAGACAATGTCAGTACCGACCATCTACGACGAGGAGATTTCAGGACTGGACCGAGATGAAGCAGCGACAGTCAACTCCTTCTATTCACTGAAGAGTGTACTCTACAAGCAGAGACGAAAGACGATGCCGCCACATCCCCAGACGCTCAGCGAGGTGAATCTACCAGACTACTTCAAGGAAACTTCTGATGGACTGCCCTTCCTTTGCATAGACGACCGAGACGACGACAAGATCATCTGCTTCGCCACAAGTGACCGCCTGACTCTCCTACAAGAAGTCGACACCCTCTACATGGACAACACGTTCTACTCCTGAGATCTACACAGAGATCGACCAGAGACTAACAAGACTGAAGGACCAACTGACAACTGGAATCATGACCCCCATGGATTTCCTCTCAGCTGCTGGACATTTTATTAAGTTGGAGCAAATGACTCAAACAGCTTGAATGACTTCAGTTGTCATCAGAAATGTATATTTGTATGTTTGTATATGTGTAAATATGTAAATAATTAATGTTGAATGATGTAATATATGATTTAGAATGTAATGTAATGTCATCTCATTTAATAATTCAATAATATGATTTATAATGTAATGTCATCTCAATTAATAATTCAATAATATGTAATGTAATGTAATTTTGTGTGAAGAAATGAAAATGATGATATGATTAAATCTTATAAAATGTCATTTAAAAGTCTGTGTTTTGTATTCCCTGTAGGCATTAATGCACAATGAAGTGGGACCTACCACTTTAGTGAACGGGTAGAGGCAGTACAATTTGTAACCACTGGTGCGTAAAATTGTTTATTTAAGACTGAAGGCTTTATTCCCTGTAGGCAGTAGTAGGTCGGGCTGACACTGGGACTGGCCCTGTATGTTTCAGTGTGACTACACAGGTCGGGTCGGGATGACACTGGGACTGGCCCTGTATGTTTCAGTGTGAATACACAGGTCGGGATGATGGAAGGACTGGCCCCGTATGTTTCAGTGTGACTACACAGGTCGGGTCGGGATGACACTGTGACCGGCCCCGTATGTTTCAGTGAGAATACACAGGTCGGTTCGGGATGACACTGGCACTGGCCCCGTATGTTTCAGTGTGATAACATAGCTCGGGTCGGGATGACACTGGGACTGGCCCCGTATGTTTCAGTGTGAATACACAGGTCGGTTCTGGATGATGGAGGGACTGGCCCCGTATGTTTCAGTGTGAATACACAGGTCGGTTCTGGATGATGGAGGGACTGGTCCCGTATGTTTCAGTGTGAATACACAGGTCGGTTCTGGATGATGGAGGGACTGGTCCCGTATGTTTCAGTGTGAATACACAGGTCGGGTCGGGATGATGGAGGGACTGGCCCCGTATGTTTCAGCGTGGCTACACAGGTCGGGTCGGGATGATGGAGGGACTGGCCCCGTATGTTTCAGTGTGACTACACAGGTCGGGTCGGGATGATTGAGGGACTGGCCCTGTATGTTTCATTGTGACTACACAGGTCGGGTCGGGATGACACTGGCACTGACCCCTGTATGTTTCCAGTGTGACTACACAGGTCGGTTCGGGAAGACACTGGGACCGGCCCCTGTATGTTTCAGTGTGACTACACAGGTCGGTTCGGGATGACACTGGCACTGGCCCCGTATGTTTCCAGTGTGTGACTACACAGGTCGGTTCGGGATGACACTGGCACTGGCCCCGGATGTTTCAGTGTGACTACACAGGTCGGGTCGGGATGACACTGGGACTGGCCCTGCATGTTTCAGTGTGACTACACAGGTCGGTCCGGGATGACACTGGCACTGGCCCCGGATGTTTCCAGTGTGACTACACAGGTCGGGTCGGGCTGACACTGGGACTGGCCCCGGATGTTTCCAGTGTGACTACACAGGTCGGTTCGGGATGACACTGGGACTGGCCCTGCATGTTTCCAGTGTGACTACACAGGTCGGGTCGGGATGACACTGGGACTGGCCCCGGATGTTTCCAGTGTGACTACATAGGTCGGTCCGGGATGACACTGGCACTGGCCCCGGGTATGTTTCAGTGTGACCACACAGGTCGGGTCGGGAAGACACTGGGACTGGCCCTGTATGTTTCCACCGTGATTACATAGTCAGGATGACACTGGGACTGGCCCCGTATGTTTCAGTGTGAATACACAGGTCGGTTCTGGATGATGGAGGGACTGGTCCCGTATGTTTCAGTGTGAATACACAGGTCGGTTCTGGATGATGGAGGGACTGGTCCCGTATGTTTCAGTGTGAATACACAGGTCGGGTCGGGATGATGGAGGGACTGGCCCCGTATGTTTCAGCGTGGCTACACAGGTCGGGTCGGGATGATGGAGGGACTGGCCCCGTATGTTTCAGTGTGACTACACAGGTCGGGTCGGGATGATTGAGGGACTGGCCCTGTATGTTTCATTGTGACTACACAGGTCGGGTCGGGATGACACTGGCACTGACCCTGTATGTTTCAGTGTGACTACACAGGTCGGTTCGGGAAGACACTGGGACCGGCCCCGTATGTTTCAGTGTGACTACACAGGTCGGTTCGGGATGACACTGGCACTGGCCCCGTATGTTTCAGTGTGACTACACAGGTCGGTTCGGGATGACACTGGCACTGGCCCCGGATGTTTCAGTGTGACTACACAGGTCGGGTCGGGATGACACTGGGACTGGCCCCGTATGTTTCAGTGTGACTACACAGGTCGGTCCGGGATGACACTGGCACTGGCCCCGGATGTTTCAGTGTGACTACACAGGTCGGGTCGGGCTGACACTGGGACTGGCCCCGGATGTTTCAGTGTGACTACACAGGTCGGTTCGGGATGACACTGGGACTGGCCCTGCATGTTTCCCAGTGTGGACTTTCAGTGTGACTACACAGGTCGGTTCGGGATGACACTGGGACTGGCCCCGTATGTTTCAGTGTGACTACACAGGTCGGGTCGGGATGACACTGGGACTGGCCCCGGATGTTTCAGTGTGACTACATAGGTCGGTCCGGGATGACACTGGCACTGGCCCCGTATGTTTCAGTGTGACTACACAGGTCGGGTCGGGAAGACACTGGGACTGGCCCCGTATGTTTCACCGTGATTACATAGGTCGGGATGATGGAGGGACTGGCTCTGTACGTTTCAGTGTGATTACATTGGTCGGGAAGACACTGGGACCGGCCCCGTATGTTTCAGTGTGATCACACGGGTCGGCATGATGGAGGGACTGGCCCCGTATGTTTCAGTGTGATCACACGGGTCGGAATGATGGATCGACTGGCCTCGTATGTTTCAGTGTGATCACACGGGTCGGCATGATGGAGGGACTGTCCCGTATGTTTCAGTGTGATCACACGGGTCGGAATGATGGATCGACTGGCCTCGTATGTTTCAGTGTGATCACACGGGTCGGAATGATGGATCGACTGGCCTCGTATGTTTCAGTGTGATCACACGGATCGGAATGATGGGGGAACCGTCACCGTTTGTTTCAGTGGGATTGCATAGGCCGTAATGACAGAGGGACCGGCTCCATATGTTTTAAGTGTGACTACACAGGTCAGTGAAGCATCCTGTATACCTTGTTCATTCTTCTCATCTTTTGTTTTATTGTATATGTCCAATGACTGCATAGGGCGTACATGCAATAGTGAGTTCAGAGGATTACTCACGCACCACCACCCACTGTTATTGATAAGTCCCAAAACACTACTTGCATATTAGAGTGGCAAATGTAATAAATTTCACTTGGATTAAAGCTATAGTCTGTATTAGAAAGGCAAGTATGCCAGCAAATAAGGAGAGACGGTAAAGTTTATCACATTTTGCTTATGTATAACACCCGCAAATACAATGTACATACGAATAAGAATCATTTGACAAATATGGTGACATTTAAATTTTACTAATATTGCATATAACATCAACAAATACACGAATATGAGGCAAAAAGAGAATACACCATTAAAAGGGCGCTGCGCTGCCCCTTTATCCTCGCAAGCGGCCCGATAAACTTTACCGTTTTTCCTAATTTGCTGGAATACTTGCATTTCTAATACAGACTATAGCCTTAATCCCCAGTGTTCTAAGGATTAGTACGGTCCACTGATTTTAATCCCTAAACAAAACCTGAAGGCAAAAAGAGAACACCACCTTTTAATCCCTCGAAACAAGAACCTTTGCCAACGGTGCACACAAGGCGTAACTGATACTGGTAGCAAGAGCAAATGCAATTTAAAAAGACGTGTTAGCTTGCATAATACTGCTTTCTGTGCCAGATTCTGTAGGTGATGAGATTAATGAGATCTCTGATGAACGTTGATTCAAAACGTACTACAATGTGTCAAAATGAAGTTGCATGAACTAAGTACATGTTTTTCGAATGACGGAAACACATGATCATCTTGTTTGAGCACCGGTAACATGAACATATACAAACCGTTCATACGCATGCCCTTGATATATGGCATGATGCATGAATAACTAAGCTGCGTAAACACTGTCATCACGTATTTGTTGGGGTACCTGTTTTCCAATTTATACTTGGACATTCCAGAAAATCCGGTCATAGCATACATGAACGAGGTGTTTGACGTGACGGATTAATAGTCATGCAGGTTGTCAGCACAGCGGCTCAGTGAGTTAAGTTTGCTCGGACAAAGGGCTTGTTCCCATTTCGCCTACATCCCATTTCGCCTACACCCTTATCAAAACAAATTTACACTTGAGTGAACATTGGATTTGTATGCTGTTCACTGTATTTTAATGGACTACCCCAAATAATGAGAAACAAACTTGTGAGTCGGGTTGAGTTGGTTTGACCGTTTTAATAGCATATATGTATAAATATCTCAAGTATATATCAAATAATATAATCATAACCTTGAACATATCAAGTTATATTAAATCACATAAGCACAAATATATCAAGTTATATATCAAGTCATTGAAGATATCAAGTTCATATCATTGTTCTCAACAAATTGAATGTATTTGCAGTTTAATTAAATGTCCAGCTGCGTCCAGAAACTGCAGCACTGTCCTTCAAGCGAGTCAGTCTAGCGTCCAGTTCCTTGTACTTGCGAGGACATGAGCGGACTCCAGCACCATGGTCTATCTGCAAGTGAAATCGTCGGTCAGCTGACTCAATCTTCTTGATTTCCATGACAAATTCATAGAGGTTAGGATGGGACTTCTTCAACCTCTTCTTTAGTCCCAGATGGAAGCCTTCCAAGTGGTTGTTAGTTCTCAGGCCAATAGTTTCATGTTGGTTCCATACCTCTCTTGGAAAGCGTGCGTCGTAGTCCACCCAGTTGGCGGTGACGTAGTCATTGAATCGCTGGATGGATGGAGTGTTGGGTCCTGCATCCATTACAGCCATTCAGGCATCGTGGATTTCACCAAAAGGCAGCAGGGGCAAGGCACCAACTCTGTTCACCATGTGAGCGGACTGGTAGGTTCTGGTCCTTGTAATCGAGAGGGTACATTTTCTCGTCCACCATACAATGCACAATGGAAACCTGCGCCCACAAACTGGGACATGTAAAGAAAGTACCATCCATGTACAGGGTCTCTGCCTCACTCAGAATATCTAGCATATCAGTTGTAGCAAGTACTAGCAGCTTGTCGTCAACACCGTCGTCGATGCACAGGAAGTGGTCGCCATTTAGGGTCTGAGTCCAAGGTTCTTGCAGATCAACCTCAGCTCGAGACTGGGGAAGAGGTGGAATACACTTGCTTCGCTGTCGATACAGTCCGGACTTCAAGCTGTTGAAGGATGGCATGGTTGCTGCGTTCACGTCTTCAGCTGCATTCAGCTCATCATTGTAGATCTGCTGAACTGGAGTGATGTCGGTCTGCACACGTTCACGGAGTTGGCTTAGAAGACGCGTATGATCTTCATTCTCTCTGGGATGGCAGTGGTCAGATGCAATGGTGACGTGGTCCCCTATGGTACTGCAACGTGCCTTGCATCCTGTCTGAACATCCTGTGTGTTGCCACCTGACGTTTCACATTCAGTCGATAGCGATATCCATCATATAGAACTTGCTGCCCGCCTCTCTGTCTCGTAATAAATTCTACACTCTGAAGAAATGCGTTTGCCATTTTGACATCACAAACAACATTTCACATCCCTGATATACTTTATATTAAAACAACAGTACACGGAGAAGAGAACATAACAAAATTGCACATTGAGTAGGAAGCCTGAGAGTAGCCACTTTATTAAGGTTTTATTAAAACAACAAATCTTATCAACATAGATATAAAGTGACTTTGATCACAAACCTATTACAGTAATTTGCGTTATTAAGCAACAAACCACTTTAATTAATAAAATAACAAAACAAAACAGTGAACATATTCTTTTGACGACACTGAGCAGGAAATGTGGGCCATCCCATTCACTGAATGAGGGGTGGATGAGTTGCCATCCTCAATTACTGTAGGCGAAATGGGATGTAGGCGAATTGGAATGTCGGCGAAATGGGATGTAGACGAAATGGGAACATCCCGGACAAAGTGCGGATCAGAGTTGACTGAAAATGGTTGTTACACTCTCCATGTCACTCTAGGAAGAGCAACTCTCCCGTAACTCTATTAAGTTTTGTGTTGATATACGTTTGATTATGTAATGAGGTGAGACTTAAATAAACTATCTGTCTGTCTGTCTGTCTCCATTGTCGCTCTTTGCTGTTTCCTCTGATGACTGATCCACATTTATTGTTGTATCAGCTACACATTTCCAAAATGTTCATCCTGAGGAAATACACATCTGCTCTCTTGACAGTAATATAGTAATATTTCAGTTACATTATGTATATAAGTATATAACTTTCCAAAGTCCATGTTCATATTCGTGCTTTGAACCCTGTCCCTTTGTTTATGTACAATAAATTGTTCACAATTTGCACCATTATCATGTAATTAATACAGTAACTGTTAATCTCAATCTGGATACTTGTAACCTCCGTCCTCGTATCTTAGACGTGGACTGTGTGAGCCAAGCAGTGGGGTAAACCTTCTTCTTAGTAACCTAAACATTCTGTAGCTAGTTCTAAAGCGACAAGAATGTCTGGAGGTGGGAGGTGTCACACTAATTATTATCTGACACTTTTACTGCTGCTGAGAGATTCTACAGGCACTGTTCTTGCTTTTGGCCAAGAGTCCCACTGCTCCTTGAACATCCATGTCCTCGCTGGTTGTGATTCATTCCTGACATTTTGAAAGCGCTCAGTCTGGCATATATCTATTATGATTGTGGAAATGATGTTTTTGTTTTGCTGAACATTAGAGATAAACACAACTACACTTCTAACCGGGACTATTGTGGCGATCCTATTCATTACCATTCAGCCTCATGGCCAACATGAAAAGCGACACAAACATTACCCCAATGGTATTTCTTTAATGTCTGATGTTTACGAATGAATAAACTCGAATACATAAACACGATAAATGACAAAAGGTTGAGAGGTAAGCACAGGCATGTTACATGTATATAACGTTTATATGTAAGTCCTATGTATACTATTAGCATACTAAAATGGACATCTGAATAGGTTTATGAAGGTTATAGTGAAAGGAATCTACACTACACGCCAAAAGAAACGTTACCCTCCCACCTTTATGAATTATTTAAAAACTATCAAAGGTATGTTAGAAGGTATTAGTTTAACGTCGTGCTTGAGATATTTCGTTCATATGACGACATGCATGCGTGTGTATGTGTATGTGCGGCTGCTTGTACTAGCCCAGACTGAAGCTGTTTTTTATAGTGCTAGCCCACTGAGATACCATACCGCAGTGAAGCATGAATACCCCACTCAGACACATTATACTGATTCCGAGCCGACCAGTCCCAATTGTTGTACCCATTAAAGCCGAGCGCCAGGCAGGGACCAACAAGTACCATATTTTAACGTCTTTTGGTATGACGCGGTCGGGGATCGAACCCGCGACCTTCCGCTCTCCGGGCGGACGCTCTAACCACTACACCACGGAGGCGGTCATGTTTCAATGTGATCACATAGGTAACAATGACGGAGGGACCGGCTCCATATGTTTTAAGTGTGACAACACAGGTCAGTGAAGCCTGCTGTAAACCTTGTTCATTCTTCCCATATACTCATGTTTTGTTTTATTGTACATGTCCAATGACTACATAGGGCGTACATGCAATAGTGAATACACAAGGTTTTCAGTTTGAGAGTATGTACAAAACCCATGCATGAAACAGAATGTCACACACAGACATACAGAGGATTACTCACGCACCACCACCCACTGCTATTGATACGATAAGTCCAAAAAGGGCAGCATTTATATTTTCTGTGTTACTCATCGCCCGACCGACCGTTCTAATGTTATTACTGACCCCCCCGAAAAACTTTTTTTTCCATTCCAACACCGTCGACTCGAACCTAAAACGTACCGCCTCGTCATATAAAATGTTTATCTTTTAACCAGTCGCTGCCACAAGTCCAATGAACGCGAGAAATTGTAATAAGAATTACAATAAATTTGAATCAAGAACATAATTCAGATAATTTTGTCTTTATTGATTGTCTGCCAGCCACCTCATTCTGATAATCAACTCTTAACATCCCCATGGAGTGCCTGCGTCAATTCTTGCAGATTTTTAACTGGAGGATGTCTAACCGGACATGCCGTCCACGATTACCCATAACAAATTCCTGTGTTTCGATGGCGTTGTTCTGCAAATAGGCCTTGACGGCTCGAGAAATGAAAAACGGACGATGACACGTGGATGGTTATCAAAACGTAGCACGACGGCGATATCCAGTATCATTGATACCATTGGCCAATGAGTGTCCCGGGTACTGAAACGAGATCCAACTTGCAGTCATAAGTTACGCAACGTCGGCCGTCGGTAACGTGTACAAGACAACGACTTTCATCAGATCAATGAACCCTGCGCCATGTCCTCTATTTGAACTTTTTGTCGGGGTCTGCATCACGAAGACGTTCATGTCTGTGTTTGTCTGTGTGGACGGGGGCATTCCATCAGACCAGCAGCCCGCAGCCTCCATCTGATGGTACTGGTGGAGTGTCGGACTCCCGCTCCCCGAAGAAATGGCGAAAACAGATTATCTCGTTGGAGACGTAGAAGAAAAATGGCCTAGAGTTCTTTTACATTGCTAATATACTATTACAAACTAGGGGGGTATTCGATCTTGGGGTGACACCATTTGGTAACTAAGCTGTATTTTATTATACTTGGATGTGGTACAGCTGTACAACTCCCAAACCTGGTGGCGGTACAGTTTGTTCAGTGGCAGCCAGGTACTTTGTCAGAGTAGTCACACGCCTGTATGACTTGGTTAAAGGCCGTGCCGGTCGGACAGATCCTCACTACAGCCATCCGGTACAGGCACTGGACATACTGGCCGCACAGACCAGGAGCTGCCATCACGGAGTTGGGCTTGTTGCTGCAGAGGGCTGGAAAAGAAGATGTCGGGCTATCATACTGCTTTACATGTTTGAAGTTTGTGGATGTAAATATCATGTTATTAAACAAATCTAGTAGAAAACGAATATATATGTCATCTCGCCAAGTGACAATTGTAGGAAGAATACATATTCCGAAAGGACGCAGGATAGTATCTGACTACACGCACATACATTAACCGATATTGTGTCTGAGCTATTGCATATAGCCATCCCTTAAGAGATTGAAATACTAAGTACTTATTTGTGAAACGTATCATTACAATAATACAGTTATTGTTACAAGATGACATTAACGCATGTAGAAATTCTTTCATTTACTGATGTAGTCCTTCGGGGGGTTGAGTGAAGGTCGCAGAGTGGACCCTCCCGGGTACCCTGATGATGTCGCGGACACTGTCAAGGGAGGTAAATGTGTGACAGGTTTATATGTTGCTCTGGTCGGTTGGATCCATCTGGTAGGAAGTGCACGTGTGGTGTATGGCGGCACAGTCTGACCAGGCAGGCATGACACCCTGCTAGGCAAGTCACAGTACTGTTTGGTCGGACTGTAGAGCAGGCCGTAAGGACAGGTGGCCGGGATGGCTGACTGGTTGGCACAGATGTAGTAACGATCACATGAGTCAGCGCTTGGGTAGAAGTTATCTGGCTTCCCGAGACAGAAGGACCCTTAACAAAGAAGACTTGGACTAATCAACATAGCACTTGCCAAACAAAACACGACAATGACAAACGACTACTACTGCTATAATTTTGATCAGTACTTGAGCCAGATGATAAACACATCAGGTATAAAAACCATTAAGATAGATGTGTTTGGCTATGTATGTTAGGATTACAAGCGAATTGAACATCGTATTGCTTGTACACTCTTAGGCGAATTTATGAAGCAATATCGTTCTGAAAGTAGTGTATAAAATATAATACAATGGTTATTCGAGGACAGCATTAAGGATTGTCATTCACTACGTCGGTTACAGCAGGGCAGCTGATGTTGGCGTCATTGGATATAGTTCTCTGATTATAAGAGAGCTAACTTCTGATGTTTTTTGTTAAACGCTACAACCAGCTATTTGAATGATCCAGTGTGGTCGAAATAATTCAGTGACTGACATCATGAACATCGATCTACGCAACTGGGATACGATGGCATATATCAGCCCAGTCAGCGAATCTGAACACCCGATCCCGTTAGCCGCCTCTTTCGGCAAACATGGGTTACTGAAGACCAATTCCATGTTCACAGGTCTGATATGATGTGTTGTTATACTATACCTGTAATTTGTTGAGTGGTCTGAAGGCTGACCGGTCGGGCAGCGTTACACTGGACATTATGTGACTTGTCACAACTGCCAGTCCGAGGGTTAAACAACTGACCAGCGTGACACGTGAATCTGTAGAGTCTGCCAGTGGTACACACATAGTACTCCTCGCAGGCCATGGGGCTGGGGTAGAACCCATCAGTCTTCCCGAAACAACTCAGGTCCAGACCAACACCTGCACAATGTCAAAAGGATATTGTACAAAGCGTTACGTTGTAAACACAGACAGGTTAGTGCAAGAGGATAGGCTACCATTGTGAAGAAGAAGACGAAGAAGAAGAAGAAGATTTTATCAACGTTTTACTCGTAGAGTACATAAAGCATAAAAATTGCATACAATGTTATACATATAAAAACAAAATTAATACTTCTACGAAGTGATTTATGAAAGACAAAAATATAGGATGATATAAATATCATAAAATATACATTACAAAATATAACTACACATGTATATACAAAGGTACATAAATCTACCTGTACAAAAGCAGGCGTCACTTGGCTAAAATATCATGGCAGGCCTTGGATGCATTAAAAGAGAGATAAGGATAAGATAAAATATGTATAAACTTTTGGCAAGGCGCCATATCATAAAAACTCGGTAAAATTCGCTCACACTGATTAAAAAGAGTAACTCTAATTTCCTCGTATAAAGGACAGAACAATAAGACATGTTTCTCATCTTCATCCCAATATGAACAGTTATGAACAAAACATGGTATATTTTGATATCTTCCTGTTTCTATGGAGAGGAGCTACTCCACACCGGAACTTGGCATAGGCACTTCTGTGAGTTCTGGGTAATGGCTGATTCAGGTAGGCTTCTTCTTTGCAGTCGGACTTGAATGTTCTGTATGTTCCCTCCATTATGACGTGTAGATTGATCAACCGCTAATGTATCGGTCCATGAGTCCTTGTAATGGCTTAACGCACTATTTCTAACACACTGAGATAAACGTCTACTCTCAAGGGATGTAGCTGTATGGCATAAATGTCAAACGTTTGATTTTCGTAGTTGATAGGTTATTCTATGGTTCCAATTTTTCTTTACACAGTCTGCAGCCCACATGGAAATACGCTTGTTAAGACGTCTCTGTGGCGTGTTCCTCATCCTGGTCCAGAGACTGCTAGCTGCAATCGCTGTGTGACGACCATGTCTCCCATCCACTCTGTCCATTCACAGCTGCATTTGGTGTATACCCCCGAGTCCTAGGAAGATTGCTTGGTGGTGTAACGCATTGACTTCAGAATACTCGTTAGTTCCTCATATAGGTGCACTGTAGTTTAGATTTGACCATACCATAGTATCATAGAGCTTGGTACACACATTAAAAGCATTCCACCCATAGACTTAAATTTCGATATGAGAAGCCCTAGAACTCTGTTTGCCGAATTCACTGCATTTTTCGTCATGCTATTATAATTCAAATGTTCAGTCAGCAAAACTCCTAGATAGTGGTAGCTTTCACATACTTCTAGTCTGGATTCACCGCAAAGGAAAATGGTTTCACAGCTTTGAACTGAGGGAGTTCGAAAATGAACAACTTTGATTTGTCTTGATTGATGATCATGTTGTTGTTGTTACACCATTCATGTAACGTAGATAGCATGTCTTTTAGATCGTCATCACTTTCTGCCAGTAGAACCACGTCATCAGCATATGCTAATATGATAACACTTTCACTGCCTATTTACACACATTTTCCAATTGCTTTTATTCTCATTATAAGGTCGTTTGTATACAACTTAAATAGAAGTGGGGAGAGTAGGTATCCTTGTTTCAACCCTTTGTTAACCTTGAACCACGATGTACTGTTCACACGACTGATTCGTACAGAACACTGTACATTCCTGTACAGGGATGATATTGATCGAAACTTTCTACCTTTGACACCATCTTTTCCAGAGTTTGCACCCGTTTATGCCATCATACGCTTTCTTAAAGTAAATAAATGCGGCGAAAGTGGATTCTTTTCCACTCTCAATCATTGACGTCATAGAGTTGATATGGTCGAATGTGGATCTACCCCTCCTGAAGCCAATCTGTTCGTCGCTGAGTATATTGTTGCCTTCTGTCCACTCCATTAGACATGTATTCAGTATGCCACAATACACCTTGTAGATCACCGGAGCAAGAGTTATCCCCCTGTACGCTAGTGGGTCCCTTGAGGACGACTTAGGAATGGGGTTAATAATTCCTTTTGACCACAATGTCAAAAGGAAATTGTACAAACAGTGACGTTGTCAACACAGACAGGTTAGTGCAGAAGGATAGGTCATTATTGTGGAAACTAAGAAGGACAAAGAGGGAGATCCACATGTTATCGTCATACCTTTCAACGGGTTGAGTTCATTCGCTTGTTACCTTACTACAATGCAGCGGGAAAAGGTAATTTAGCTTTTATGATAAAACAGAATACCAGAATAATGTCCTAGTGAAACGGATTAAATAGGTTTATCTAAAACTTAATTTATGCAAAATGATTAATTGTTCAATGTTTGTTGTTTAACGCCGCACTCAACAATATTCCAGCTATAAGAGGCTGGCTGTAAATAATAAAGTCTAATTCTATGAAAATAACGCTTGCTTGAGTGAGGTAATATTTAATTTTTTTTTATTCATTCCCATAGTTACATATACACAAACATATTATTGTAACAGAAGTGAGTGAGTGATTATGGTTTAGCGCCGCTCTTAGGAACACTCCAGCAATATCATGGAGTGGGATACCAGAAACGAGTCCCACAGACAGTACACGAGAGATAGAGCCCGGCGTGACGAGCCAAAGCCTTAGCCACTAGGCTACTCTGCTACCCCAGTAACAAAAGCAATATACAAGTAGTGAGTTAAGTTTTATGCCGCACCCAGGAATATTGCAGCTATATGGCGGCTTTAATATACAAGTAAGATAGGTTGACACAACCAGCTTCTAAAGGGTGGTTGAACAGTCAATGATTGAGAAATGGGTTGAAAGTGAAACCATTTTTTTCAAAATTTTCCAAAGCATTATTTCTTATAGAATTTTTTTTTTTTCTGCAAGAAAGATGAATTCTAAGGTTTTCAGATAGTTATTTAATTTGGAAATTGTTTTTTTGATATCACATAAATAGATATGTCTCTTTGCAGAGAAAATTATATGGTTTAGTATTTTGTTGGCTTGTGAAGGACCAAACTTAACCGGATATTTTGATATTTTGATTTCTTTATTGAGATATGAATTGATCCAGATCTCAAGCTCATTCCAACAAGTCTTGGTTTCCTTACAATTCCAGTATACATGACAGATTGTAGGTCATTACAAAAACTGCACATGACAGAATCTACTAGTTTCATTTTCAAAAGCTCCCTTTTGGAATATATTACTCCATGTAAAAATCTAAACTGAAAATCAAGAAGTTTAACATGTTTTAGACCATATCTATAGATACTGAAACTCGTTGGTTTATCGTTGGGAAGTATGTAAATTGAAGAAATAAAGACGACAAATGGAGAGCATTGCTGTACCTGTTATGGCTCGAGGTGACAAAGCAAGCACAAAGAGTAAGAAGGCCAGCATCTGAAAGTAAACACATGTACAGTTGAAGGTCCGGGCTGTATCAGAAAGTGCACACTACAAATACACGGACGTTCAGCACCATCAAATACGTATTTTATGGGCGCATCTGTACCTGTTTTTTTACGTCACAGAATCCCATCTTTTTGACGCATTTCTATATGTATCGTTTTTACTAGCTAGCCAAGACACTATGATTGACACACGATTGAGGGGTATTATGCCGGCTCCCCGGTTTTTTTTATTAATCATCCTAAATTTCATACCACCTGATGAGGGCAACTACATACCAGAGTTACTTCCCTTTGATTAACACAGAAAAGCGCCTATGGTATCAACATTGTACTGACACTGAAACTACTGTGATCTCACACGCCCAGCAGATGCATGCACCAGCTATAAAATACCATCCTGTTTGGCATAGACGCAACAATGTCTGTTTGTAGTTTTGAAACCAAAAGAAACAATTTTTGTGTTTTGAACGAGGCGTTTATTGAACGTTGCACTGCAAATTTACCAGCCATCCCTCTACGAGTTTTTGAGGCTGAGTAGTTTGATGGTTAAAGATTGACGATTAGGGTTGGAATGGATTATCCTGTACTGTACAATGTGCTGTTATCAGCCTACCCACAGCAGCATAGCTGTGACATTGTCCACAGCAGGCTAAAGCCCAACCTACATGTATTGGCAGTGTCTGATAAGCCACGTAGGTAGGTCACGTCATGTGTTAGTGTTCTCAGGCTCTTCACTCTCTAGAAGCCTTAATCAAACTACTGACTGTTTCATTCCTGTCGCTGGCCACCATATTTCATGGGCTCTCTAACGTACACGATTTGATTGCTATTTTTTTAAACATAAGAGAGTGCGACTAACCAGAAACATGTGCACTTGTCACATGCACAGATAATCAGGGCAACCTACCACATGTGTGCAGTTGCATTGGAGAGGCCCTCAATACGGGTCCGCTGTACATGTAACCGGTCGTCGTTTCATATAACAGATACACAGAGTTAGTAATTCAGATAGACACTGTCTTGAGTGCATATTGGGAACAAACAGAAAGATGTACAATGTCACTCTGAACAACTCGAACTCACCCTGTCTGGATTTTGACTCGGAAGACAAACTGGCCATCTAGATAAGAAGCGAGACACATGGGCGGGACCTGTCCGAACATGTCAGTGACTGCTTGCGTGAGTAAGTGCGTGCGGAGTGAGTGAGCGACGTCCAAGAGTCACTGCCATGAAGTGTATTCACCCAGAGTGTGCACGCTTTATCAAGAACACCATATTAGGAAGAAAAGAGAACCCGAACGAACAAGTTTACCAGTGGTTTAAGCACCAATTCCACAGATATTACATGAACTTTGGATATAGTTATATTGATGTTTTAGGTACACAGACAGGCAGACATACAAAACATACACGGTAGTGATCAAAGACTGACTGACTGAGTTTAGTTTTACGCCGCTTTTAGCAATATTCCAGGAATATCACGGCGGGGGACACCAGAAATGGGCTTCACACATTGTGCCCATGTGGGGAATAGAACCCGGGTCTTCGGCGTGACGAGCCTACGCTTTAACCACTAGGCTACCCCACCGCCCCGTATTGATCAAAGAAACAGAGTCAGAGTCTCGGCGTCGTAAGCAGCCCTAAATTCAAGGAATACTGGCACTTACACATACGAGAAGACAGAAAATGATATACTTTAGTTAGTTTGATATAAATCTACGGCGGTTCTGCTGTGATTATTAATCCGAGCACTGGCGTTTGTTAACATAAAGTGTTAATCAGCTTTTTTACAATAGTCAGAGACCCACCACTAAATGCCGAAGGCCGGGTTCTATCCCCCACATGAGTACAATGTGTGAAGCCAATTTCTGGTGTCCCTTGCCGTGATATTGCTGGAATATTGATAAAAACGGCGTAAAACCATACTCATTCAGTCAGCCATTATTTACAGCAGTGTCTGTAACCATTGGTTACAACAGTATCAGCAAACATGACTTTAGCCAATGTGTCTACCATCTGTAACTCTATCCATCAAACCGATCAAAGGTTGGTGGCTGAGATGTAAGCTCAGAGAGGGTTAATGCCTTGATATTAGTGCATGGATTTTAACAGGTAAATGAATTAGACTGTGTCACTAGTAATGTATGCGGCGACAGAATTAGTGTTGGAATTCAGTCTGTGTTTGTAATGACGGCCCCTCACCTCCTCTCTGACCTGCACACTCGTCTCTTCTAATGAGTGAGTGAGTGAGTTTAGTTTTACGCCGCACTCAGCAATATTCCATCTATATGGCGGCGGTCTGTAATAATCGAGTCTGGACCAGACAATCGAGTGATCAACAGCATGAGCATCGATCTGCGCAATTGGGAACCCATGACATGTGTCAACCAAGTCAGCGAGCCTGACCACTCGATCCCGTTAGTCGCCTTTTATGACAAGCATAGTCGCCTTTTGTGGCAAGCATGGGTTGCTGAAGACCTATTCTTCCCCCGGATCTTCACGGGTCCCTCTGCTAATAACTCCAGTTAGAATGGTCATAGAATCTCTGAAACATACAATGTATAAATATGGTCAATGGTTTCATTTACATACAGGGAGTAGTGTTTTCCTTATGTTGCTATCAAGCAACAGGTTTTAAATCATATGAAGTGATATTCTTCAATTGCAAACCGTTTGCAGTTCTTACATTTACCGTATTCGAATATACATCTATTTTGGACCATGAAACAAGATCGCGACTTAATAGATTCTTTATATGTATGGTCTCGGCACAGTCATTAGTTACTCGATACCAGACGGATAAAGCCAGACAGTTTACCGATTTACTGTCGTCAGACCGTACTTATATACGCTTGATATCTCTAACTACAAGGGTTGGTTGGTTGCAAATGGAAGCCTGTGTTGTCAGTGAAAACATCTCGCTCCGTCACTGTTAACATTTACCAGCACCGCCATGTAGGCCACAGACTTTATAACACACCTACATGGCGAGTATATACATGGATCCCTACATGTTAATGGTATGTATACTATTGGTAATGTCACGGTGATGTGGCCGCGTCATCAAACGATGTATGCTGAAAATGTCCACCTTAGATATTGCAGGTTTCAAACGATACCCAGCGTTGTATGAGCGCTCCGTGACAGAGCCATTTCCTGCTACAATGGAAGCTCGGATTCACTGGACTCATTTGTATTGTATTTACATCGAACACATCATTGCTGAATGGTAGCGTTATTTCATTTTAGCTGCATTTCTCAATTAATAACCCTTCAGTATCTATAAGCTTGGGCCTTCCCATTGTCTGAGACTGTTGTATACCACCTGGTTTCTACAGGCGTAGAAAACATTCTCAACAGTCCACTTCAGCTTATACCAAATACACAGTATAGTCGTTTTCCTAAGTCTTGAATAGGTGTGATGACAAGTCTGGTGTGACCAGTACGATGCAACATAAATGTAGTACGATTTTCGATATTGTGGTGGTGAGATACGATAAAGCCATATAACATAGTGATATTGTCTAAAAATACAAGGATTGTTCGATGTGAGGTACAGTAAACTGATAGTGCGATTTGTGATAGTGAGAGTGCCATACAATAAAGAGATAGTTCACTGTGGGGTAGTGAGAGTGCCATGTAGTAAAGGGATTGTTCACTGTGAGGAGGTGAGAGGGCCATGCAGTAAAGGGATTGTTCACTGTGAGGAGGTGAGAGCGCCATGCAGTAAAGGGATAGTTCACTGTGAGGAGGTGAGAGCGCCATGCAGTAAAGGGATAGTTCACTGTGAGGAGGTGAGAGTGCCATGCAGTAAAGGGATAGTTCACTGTGAGGCGGTGAGAGTGCCATGCCATAAAGGGATAGTTCACTGTGAGGAGGTGAGAGTGCCATGCCATAAAGGGATAGTTCACTGTGAGGAGGTGAGAGTGCCATGCAGTAAAGGGATAGTTCACTGTGAGGAAGTGAGAGTGCCATGCAGTAAAGGGATAGTTCGCTGTGAGGTGGTGAGAGTGCCATGCAATAAATGGATTGTTCACTGTGAGGAGGCGAGAGTGCCATGCAGTAAAGGGATAGTTCACTGTGATGTGGTGAGAGTGCCATGCAGTAAAGGGATAGTTCACTGTGAGGTGGTGAGAGTGCCATGCAGTAAATGGATAGTTCACTGTGAGGAGGTGAGAGTGCCATGCAGTAAAGGGATAGTTCACTGTGAGGTGGTGAGAGTGCCATGCCATAACGGGATAGTTCACTGTGAGGTGGTGAGAGTGCCATGCCATCAACGGATAATTCAATGTGAGGTTGTGAGAGTGCCATGCAGTAAAGGGATAGTTCTTTGTGAGGAGGTGAGAGTGCCATGCAGTAAAGGGATAGTTCACTGTGAGGTTGTGAGAGGGCCATGTAGTAAAGGGATAATTCAATGTGAGGTTGTGAGAGTGCCATACAGGAAAGGGATAGTTCACTGTGAGGTGGTGAGAGTGCCATGCAGTAAAGGGATAGTTCACTGTGAGGAGGTGAGAGTGCCATGCAGTAAAGGGATAGTTCACTGTGAGGTTGTGAGAGTGCCATGCAGTAAAGGGATAGTTCACTGTGAGGTTGTGAGAGTGCCATGCAGTAAAGGGATAGTTCACTGTGAGGAGGTGAGAGTGCCATGCAGTAAAGGGATAGTTCACTGTGAGGAAGTGAGAGGGCCATGTAGTAAAGGGATAATTCAATGTGAGGTTGTGAGAGTGCCATACAGGAAAGGGATAGTTCACTGTGAGGTGGTGAGAGTGCCATGCCATAACGGGATAGTTCACTGTGAGGTGGTGAGAGTGCCATGCCATCAACGGATAATTCAATGTGAGGTTGTGAGAGTGCCATGCAGTAAAGGGATAGTTCTTTGTGAGGAGGTGAGAGTGCCATGCAGTAAAGGGATAGTTCACTGTGAGGTTGGTGAGAGGGCCATGTAGTAAAGGGATAGTTCAATGGGAGGTTGTGAGAGTGCCATACAGGAAAGGGATAGTTCACTGTGAGGTGGTGAGAGTGCCATACAGTAAAGGGATAGTTCACTGTGAGGAGGTGAGAGTGCAATGCAGTAAAGGGATAGTTCACTGTGAGGTTGTGAGAGTGCCATGCAGTAAAGGGATAGTACACTGTGAGGTTGTGAGGGTGCCATGCCATAAACGGATAATTCAATGTGAGGTTGTGAGAGTGCCATGCAGTAAAGGGAAAGTTCACTGTGAGGAGGTGAGAGTACCATGCAGTAAAGGGATAGTTCACTGTGAGGAGGTGAGAGTGCCATGCAGTAAAGGGATAGTTCACTGTGAGGAGGTGAGAGTGCCATGCAGTAAAGGGATAGTTCACTGTGAGGAAGTGAGAGTGCCATGCCATAAAGGGATAGTTGACTGTGAGGTGGTGAGAGTGCCATACAGTAAAGGGATAGTTCACTGTGAGGAGGTGAGAGGGCCATGTAGTAAAGGGATAGTTCACTGTGAGGAGGTGAGAGGGCCATGCAGTAAAGGGATAGTTCACTGTGAGGTGGTGAGAGTGCCATGCAGTAAAGGGATTGTTCACTGTGAGGAGGTGAGAGTGTCATGCAGTAAAGGGATAGTTCACTGTGAGGTTGTGAGAGTGCCATGCAGTAAAGGGATAGTTCACTGTGAGGAGGTGAGAGTGCCATGCAGTAAAGGGATAGTTCACTGTGAGGAGGTGAGAGTGCCATGCAGTAAAGGGATAGTACACTGTGAGGTTGTGAGGGTGCCATGCATAAACGGATAATTCAATGTGAGGTTGTGAGAGTGCCATGCAGTAAAGGGAAAGTTCACTGTGAGGAGGTGAGAGTACCATGCAGTAAAGGGATAGTTCACTGTGAGGAGGTGAGAGTGCCATGCAGTAAAGGGATAGTTCACTGTGAGGAAGTGAGAGTGCCATGCCATAAAGGGATAGTTGACTGTGAGGTGGTGAGAGTGCCATACAGTAAAGGGATATTTCACTGTGAGGAGGTGAGAGGGCCATGTAGTAAAGGGATAGTTCACTGTGAGGAGGTGAGAGGGCCATGCAGTAAAGGGATAGTTCACTGTGAGGTGGTGAGAGTGCCATGCCATAAAGGGATTGTTCACTGTGAGGAGGTGAGAGGGCCATGCAGTAAAGGGATAGTTCACTGTGAGGTTGTGAGAGTGCCATGCAGTAAAGGGATAGTTCACTGTGAGGAGGTGAGAGTGCCATGCAGTAAAGGGATAGTTCACTGTGAGGAGGTGAGAGTGCCATGCCATAAAGGGATAGTTCACTGTGAGAAGGTGAGAGGGCTATGCAGTAAAGGGATAGTTCACTGTGAGAAGGTGAGAGTGCCATGCCATAAAGGGATTGTTCACTCTGAGGTTGTGAGAGGGCCATGCAGTAAAGGGATAGTTCACTGTGAGGTTGTGAGAGTGCCATGCAGTAAAGGGATAGTTCACTGTGGGGAGGTGAGAGGGCCATGCAGTAAAGGGATAGTTCACTGTGAGGTTGAGAGAGCGCCATGCAGTAAAGGGATAGTTCACTGTGAGGAGGTGAGAGTGCCATGCAGTAAAGGGATAGTTCACTGTGAGGTTTTGAGAGTGCCATGCACTAAAGGGATAGTTCACTGTGAGGTGGTGAGAGTGCCATGCAGTAAAGGGATAGTTCACTGTGGGGAGGTGAGAGGGCCATGTAGTAAAGGGATAGTTCACTGTGAGATTTTGAGAGTGCCATGCAGTAAAGGGATAATTCACTGTGAGGAGGTGAGAGTGCCATCCAGTAAAGGGATAGTACACTGTGAGGTTGTGAGAGTGCCATGCAGTAAAGGGATAGTTCAATGTGAGGTGGTGCGAGTGCCATGCCATAAAGGGATAGTTGACTGTGAGGTGGTGAGAGTGCCATACAGTAAAGGGATAGTTCACTGTGAGGAGGTGAGAGGGCCATGCAGAAAAGGGATTGTTCACTGTGAGGTGGTGAGAGCGTCATGCCATCAACGGATAATTCAATGTGATGTGGTGAGAGTGCCATGCAGTAAAGGGACTGTTCACTGTGAGGAGGTGAGAGTGTCATGCAGTAAAAGGATAGTTCACTGTGAGGTGGTGAGAGTGCCATGCAGTAAAGGGATAGTTCACTGTGGGGAGGTGAGAGTGCCATGCAGTAAAGGGAT
Source organism: Haliotis rubra (assembly GCF_003918875.1). Taxonomy (NCBI): domain Eukaryota; kingdom Metazoa; phylum Mollusca; class Gastropoda; order Lepetellida; family Haliotidae; genus Haliotis; species Haliotis rubra. The sequence goes on from NW_025766336.1 coordinate 312,348, forward strand.
AGTTCACTGTGAGGAGGTGAGAGGGCCATGCAGAAAAGGGATAGTTCACTGTGGGGAGGTGAGAGTGCAATGCAGTAAAGGGATAGTTCACTGTGAGGTTGTGAGAGTGCCATGCAGTAAAGGGATAGTTCACTGTGAGGAGGTGAGAGTGCCATGCAGTAAAGGGATTGTTCACTGTGAGGTTGTGAGAGTGCCATGCAGTAAAGGGATATTTCACTGTGAGGAGGTGAGAGTGCCATGCCATAAACGGATAATTCAATGTGAGGTTGTGAGAGTGCCATACAGTAAAGGGATAGTTCAATGTGAGGAGGTGAGAGGGCCATGCAGTAAAGGGATAGTTCACTTTGAGGTGGTGAGAGTGCCATGCCATAAACGGATAATTCAATGTGAGGTTGTGAGAGTGCCATACAGTAAAGGGATAGTTCACTGTGAGGAGGTGAGAGGGCCATGCAGTAAAGGGATAGTTCACTGTGAGGTTGTGAGAGTGCCATGCAGTAAAGGGATAGTTCACTGTGAGGAAGTGAGAGGACCATGCCATAAAGGGATAGTTCACTGTGAGGTTGTGAGAGTGCCATGCAGTAAAGGGATAGTTCACTGTGAGGTGGTGAGAGTGCCATGCAGTAAAGGGATAGTTCACTGTGAGGAGGTGAGACGGCCATGATTATGTTTAATTTCGAGACTAGCATGTTCTTGAACAACTTCATTCCTCAGTGTCAGGGGAGAAACTGGACCGTGTCTAAGGTGGATCAGAGGAATCTGTGTGAGGCCGTGCACTGGGATCCCTTGATGACCCTATTTCGGACAACGCAGGTGCTCATCGGTAATTGCTGCAACAGAGTGCAAGTAGCCAGGTAATGAAATCATCACGCTGAACCAGTTATCTGTTAGCGAGGCGCCTAGCTGAATCACAACAACGTGGAGGCCATGGACGAGTGTTGTTTCACATGATATATCTGAGAGGAGGACAACGTTGTGAATATCAGAAATGCCGGAAAATATGGTCACCATGAATACGCCACCAATCTGATTGTCTCACAGCTCTCAAATACTGATTGCTGTGATTGTATGAACCACCACTGGCGACCCGATCAGTACTGGTGTAGCCACCTCTCGCACACATAACATCTGTCAGTCTCCTCATACTGGCAGTCAAGCGTCGAATTCTCAACTTCACAATCCTCCTGTCGATCCTCAAAGAGAACCTGGGTCAATCCCTGCAGATTTTGAACAAGAGGATCTCCAGCTCGAGACCAAGGTAGTCGATAGGGTTCATATCAGGCCATGGTAATGTTTCCATGGTGCTGTTCTGCAAATGGGCGGTGACGGAAACTACAGTCATACGAAACGCTATCCACCACCATCACAGAGCCAGCACCAAAGGGTTAAGCTGCATGGATCATTTCCTGTTGGTATGCATCGTTACGACATCTCCACACGAGACAACAGCCGTCGGTAACGCGTAGGCTTTCATCAGACCAATGAACCTGATGTCCTGATCTGTGAGGGTGAGCCGCCAAACAGACGACGTCCCCTCAGACCAGCAGCCCGCAGCCTCCTTCTGATGGTACTGAAGGAGAGACCCACTCCCTATTGCCAGCGCAGTTCTTCGGCATGGGTCATGGAATTGTGTTTTTTCCCGACGATTAAGGACTTATCACGGTCATTGGTCTTCCTCAGACTTATAGTTCTTGGGCGATCCTTCAGTTCACCAGTGACCACGTGTCGTTACAATAAAGGTATAGTTAACACTGGTATTCAAGATAGCACCGACGTTACGACACGACATTCCTGCGCCATGCATCCCAGCAACCTGATCTCGTGTAGCTATGAAAGTCTACGTCTTGCATTTCCAGGAAAACTTACTTTTTCATAGTGTCGTCTTTTAAATCACTTCGGAAAACTGTGGTGCACATACTGCATTTATGAAATATATACCCAATGTGCTTGGAGCCTTCGCAGCACGTTAACATGTCACCACTAGCTTTGAAATATTGTGTGAGGCACGTGCTTTACACCTGTTTGGACCAGACATATATATATATATATATATATATATACTTCCCATCAAAAGTTTAGAGTCACTAGAGTAAATGTAGCCACTTACTTCAGGCAACTGTTCTAAACTAAATTTTGCAAAATATTCCATACTGTTTTAAAGTACTGTTTTACACCTGAACAGATGCAGTGTAAAACAAATTCGTAAAGTTGAAAAGATTATTGTCATGAGTTCAATAAATGATAAAAATCAATGAAAATTGGCGAATTCTTAACAACACTTTACACCAAAACGCAGCTGTTCACATGCACGATATTTGCACATGCTTTCCAGCAATTTGATGCATGATCCTCGTGCAATTCATCTGCATAAGGTTTGCAGTTGGTTCCCTCAAGTGGAGAAATCAATCTTCGATGTAACAATTATATATATACATAACATATAGTGAGTGTTTTAAGTGAGTCTAAACCTGTGATGGGAAGTATATATTACCCGTCGATTCTGGTAGTACTTAATGCTCATTGGTATACTTGTCACTTCTGAGAATTGATTGTTTGAATATTGGTTTGCAAAAAAACCGCACTTGTTACATAAGAATATATTTTTCCCCATGTGTAGTATAATCAATTAAACACACCTTTCCTGTAAAAGGCAAAATACCTTGTGTAAAACTAAATCGCCACTGAAATGCTTAGTTTATGGTTTTAAATATCACATTTAACATTGCAACATGTATCCAATTTTCTCGTGCAGCAGGAATTTAGAAATATGATTTTACATTAATTTGCTTCTGTTTAATCACGTGTCACTGAACATTCCACAAGTGGAGCCGAGCCGGCCAGTGTAAACATCGACGATGTTCTTTGTCGTTGGTTTTTAAAGAATTATCTTCAAAATGGAGAGCACACTTACTGTAAAAACTTATTGAAACCAATTCCTGTAAACATATACGCCAGTAAAAATAACTTCACAAGCTGCTTGTTTATTCAGAGCTGAGACGATGGTTATTCGATGGCATCTGCTGTAGACTTGCGTCTACTCAGGTGCAGATCAACAGGTGCCGATTAGCGAATCAGCGGGGACGGATGAGGGAGTTAGCAGGTAGAGATGAAGGAGTCAGCGGATACGGATGAATGCATGAACCATGAGGATAAGGGAGTTAAGCAGGCGCAGATGAAGGAGTCAGCAGGTGGAGATGAGGGAATCATCAACTGAAGAGGGAGTCAGAAGGTGCAGATAATGGATTCAGCAGATGCAGATAATGGATTCAGCAGATGCAGATAATGGATTCAGCAGATGCAGAAAATGGATTCAGCAGATGCAGATAATGGATTCAGCAGATGCAGATAATGGATTCAGCAGATGCAGATGAAGGAGTCAGCAGGTGCAGATGAAGGTGTCAGCAGGTGCAGATGAAGGTGTCAGCAGGTGCAGATGAAGGTGTCAGCAGGTGCAGATGAATGAATTAGCAGGTGCAGATGAATGAGTCAGCAGGTGCAGATGAAGGTGTCAGCAGGTGCAGATGAAGGAGTCAGCAGGTGCAGTGAAAGGAGTCAGCAGGAAGATGAAGGTGCCGAAGGTGTCAGCAGGCAGATGAAGCAGATGAAGGAGTCAGCAGGTGCAGATGAAGGTGTCAGCAGGTGCAGATGAAGGTGTCAGCAGGTGCAGATGAAGGAGTCAGCAGGTGCAGATGAAGGAGTCAGCAGGTGCAGATGAAGGAGTCAGCAGATGCAGATGAAGGTGTCAGCAGGTGCAGATGAAGGAGTCAGCAGGTGCAGATGAAGGTGAGGTGAGGTGAAAATGGGTTTAACGTCGTGCTTGAGAATATTTCGTTCATATGACGACGTGCATGCGTGTGTATGTGTATGTGCGGCTGCTTGTACTAGCAAAGACTGAAGCTGGTTTTACAGTGCTAGCCCACCGAGATACCATGCTGCAGTGAAGCATGAATACCCAACTCAGACACATTATACTGACTCCGAGCCGACCAGTCTTTGTTGTACCCATTAATGCCGAGCGCCAGGCAGGGACCAACAATTACCATATGTTAACGTCTTTTGGTATGACGCAGTCGGAGATCGAACCCGCGACCTTCCGCTCTCCGGGCGGGCGCTCTAACCACTACACCACGGAGGCGGTCTGTAGATGAAGGAGTCAGCAGGTGTAGATGAAGAAGTCAGCAGGTGCAGATGAAGGAGTCAGCAGGTGCAGATGAAGGAGTCAGCAGTTGCGGATGAAGGAGTCAGCAGGTTAAGATGAAGGAGTCACCAGGTACAGATGAAGGAGTTAGCAGGTGCAGAGAAGGGAATCAGTGTGACTGCAACAGCATTAGGCACAGGAACATACTGCTGTTTGAAAAATGCATGAAAATATTCGTGTGGACCCCTCTGGTACACCATTGGTGCATCATCAAATATCGGGGACCTACCGTATCACTGGCACACCATCACATGACGGGAAACCAATCACATCAATCACTGATACACCCGCCAGACAACGGGAAACCAACCACACCAATCACTGATACACCCGCCAGACAGAGGTAAACCAATCACACTAATCACTGGTACACCCGTCAGACAGAGGGAAACCAATCACACTAATCACTGATACACCCGTCAGACAGAGGTAAACCAATCACACTAATCACTGATACACCCGTCAGACAGAGGTAAACCAACCACACCAATCACTGGTACACCCGCCAGACAGAGGTAAACCAATCACACTAATCACTGGTACACCCGCCACACAACGGGAAACCAACCACACCAATCACTGGTACACCCGTCAGACAGAGGTAAACCAACCACACCAATCACTGGTACACCCGCCAGACAGAGGTAAACCAACCACACCAATCACTGGTACACCCGCCAGACAGAGGTAAACCAATCACACTAATCACTGGTAAACCACCACACCAATCACTGGTACACCCGCCAGACAGGGTAAACCAATCACACCAATCACTGGTAACACCCGCCACACAACGGAAAACCAACCAGACACACCCGAGGTAAACCAACCACACCAATCAATGGTACACCCGTCAGACAGAGGTAAACCAACCACACCAATCACTGGTACACCCGCCAGACAGAGGGAAACCAACCACACCAATCACTGATACACCCGCCACACAACGGGAAACCAACCACACCAATCACTGGTACACCCGTCAGACAGAGGTAAACCAACCACATCAATCACTGGTACACCCGCCAGACAGAGGTAAACCAATCACACCAATCACTGGTACACCCGTCAGACAGAGGGAAACCAATCACACTAATCACTGGTACACCCGCCAGACAGAGGTAAACCAACCACACCAATCACTGGTACACCCGTCAGACAGAGGGAAACCAACCACACCAATCACTGGTACACCCGTCAGACAGAGGTAAACCAACCACACCAATCACTGGTACACCAGTCAGACAGAGGTAAACCAACCACACCAATCACTGGTACACCCGTCAGACAGAGGTAAACCAATCACACCAATCACTGGTACACCCGTCAGACAGAGGGAAACCAATCACACTAATCACTGGTACACCCGCCACACAACGGGAAACCAACCACACCAATCACTGATACACCCGCCAGACAGAGGTAAACCACCCACACCAATCACTGATACACCCGCCACACAACGGGAAACCAACCACACCAATCACTGATACACCCGCCAGACAGAGGTAAACCAATCACACTAATCACTGGTACACCCGTCAGACAGAGGGAAACCAATCACACTAATCACTGATACACCCGCCACACAACGGGAAACCAACCACACCAATCACTGATACACCCGTCAGACAGAGGGAAACCAACCACACCAATCACTGGTACACCCGTCAGACAGAGGTAAACCAACCACACTAATCACTGGTACACCCGTCAGACAGAGGGAAACCAACCACACCAATCACTGATAGACCCGTCAGACAGAGGGAAACCAACCACACCAATCACTGGTACACCCGTCAGACAGAGGTAAACCAACCACACTAATCACTGATACACCCGGCACACAACGGGAAACCAACCACACCAATCACTGGTACACCCGCCAGACAGAGGTAAACCAACCACACCAATCACTGATACACCCGCCAGACAGAGGTAAACCAACCACACTAATCACTGATACACCCGCCACACAACGGGAAACCAACCACACCAATCACTGGTACACCCGCCAGACAAAGGTAAACCAATCACACTAATCACTGATACACCCGCCAGACAGAGGTAAACCAACCACACTAATCACTGATACACCCGCCACACAACGGGAAACCAACCACACTAATCACTGGTACACCCGCCAGACAGAGGTAAACCAACCACACCAATCACTGATACACCCGCCACACAACGGGAAACCAACCACACCAAGCACTGGTACACCCGCCAGACAGAGGTAAACCAACCACACCAATCACTGATACACCCGCCAGACGGAGGTAAACCAACCAGGTAATCACTGATACCACACCAACCACCAATCACTGATACACCCGCCAGACAAAGGTAAACCAATCCACACCAATCACTGATACACCCGCCACACAACTGGGAAACCAATCACACCAACGCAATCACTGATTGCCCACCAGACGGAGGTAAACCAATCACACCAATCACTGATACACCCGCCAGACAAAGGTAAACCAACCACACCAATCACTGATACACCCGCCAGACAAAGGTAAACCAATCCACACCAATCACTGATACACCCGCCAGACACACCCGCCAGACCAAGGGAAACCAACCACACCAGGTAAACCAACCACACTAATCACTGATACACCCGCCACACAACGGGAAACCAACCACACCAATCACTGGTACACCCGCCAGACAGAGGTAAACCAACCACACCAATCACTGATACACCCGCCAGACAAAGGTAAACCAATCACACTAATCACTGGTATATCCGCCAGACAACGGGAAACCTACCCCCACAAAATAACGGTATATCACCAGACATAAGTGACTGGTACAGCATGAAACCTCGGTTCATCGACTACACCAGCTGTCGAATGGCTGCCTGTTAATATTCCAGACAATCTAGTACATGTATTACTATTATAGCCAAGTGCAATACATCTAAAGTACGCGCTGCACATTTGTTACAGAGGGCCCATTCGTCCCCGAAATGTGTTCCAAAGCACTGTCTGTGATAAAATATAAACAAATCTCTCAGGAAATATTAAGCTCTAAAGATACATGGGCAAAAGATGATAAATAACAAACAAACAAAAATACAACAGAAAACAAACAAACAAAATGAAAAGATAAAAATAACCCCACGAAATCACGTACCTTTCTAACAGTGCTACACCTAAGTTAACATGGTATTGAATTTTGATCACGGGATCCTGTATCGGTCTTTGAAAGATCATGCTTTGATAATAGACCTGTCGATTGATGTATAATACTGACAAGTTAACGGCTTTGAAAGTAAGAATCAGTCGGAGTAAGATGAGCTCATGCCTCCATGACTTGATCATGTTTCCGGTATTACTGAAGACAGGGGCGCTTGATCAGAGATGTGATTGAGACAAGTAGTATATTTATGTACCGAACTGTACCAAGAAAGAACATGTCAGTTGTATAATTACAGTTGTCATCAGATTCCAATGAATCCAATGAGTAAAGTACATAGTGAAATCATCAAGTTCTGAGCATCTGGTTTTATTTCGGGACTTGTGTAAAGGTTCCTAACACTGCTCAGTTTAGGCAGACTGATTAGCAGTGCAAGGAGGTCTGTGTATGTTAAGTATGTCGCTATGACTAGAAGCCCGACCTCGAGGGGACGGAGGTGGACCAGGGGGAGACCTACGTCACTCAAACATCTTATGTGTCTGGCCCAGGCAATTACAACATCTATAAAGGATGGGCAGAGGCCAGGCTGCTCAAATGACGGAACATAACTGCCATTTAACAATACCACCAGAAATAATCTAACTTCCGAGTGGATCGAACATGCTGCCACGGCTTCTCAGGAATCGTTGTCGGCTCTCTTGGACGAGACTGGACGAACGTTGCGATCCCCTAGACACGGGCTAGCACATTTCATTCCCCGTGCTTGTATCTATATTGTGCCGCATCTGTACAGTATATGACACGAGACATTCATAATGGTGCTTCCTTCAGGTCATGTCAATGAAAGTAAGCAATCCATGGCAGAAATGTATTTAAGCTATTCTAATCTTTGTTGCATACTCTTGAATTCAAAGCGTGGAAAGTAATTTTAATCGTGGTGCTGTGTTGATCATATTTTTGAAACACGAAGAATTTGATTGTCATCAGAATCTCGTGTGGCTACCATTTGATCAGAGACATGTATTAAGTCTGTGTCGAGTGGAATCACAGAGATATGGTCAGCCGGAAACTTCTTGCACTGTACCCCCAAAGTCAAAGTCACCACATCATGGGGGAGCTTCAAGCTCACTCCAGACATAAGATCAATGTGAAGATCAAGCGGCACAGACGGCCATTTGATGACACTGACGCTTTCATGCTTGGGTGACTCCATCAGTGTATGGACGGGCGGTACCTCGTCGAACGCTTGGGGCCCTGAACAGTCATATATAGACCTATGCAGAGCTGGCTGCACCATGCAATGGATTTCTATTCACAACCATACAAACACTTTTCTTAGGCTGAACATTAATGTCCCACGAGGCAATGTTGCTCGACATGCTCGGTTATCATAAGCTAAATTGTGTTTTTAAGACTTGTTACATTGTGAATTTTAGCTTTAAACCAAGAGAACCCATCAACAAAGCACTCCCTAACATCTCATGACACGTTTTCGCTTACACTTGCAAAAGGGAAAGGATGTTGTTTTTACAAAATCTAATTGATGCCAGGTATTAGCACAGATGTGTCCCTCTAGGAAATGTTGTTTGCGCCAGGCAACGTAGTGCTCTTCACACATAAGAGCTATAACATCAACATGATATAACTAATACTTGGGCTATCGGAAGCTTTGGTCCCGGCCCGGCTTGGGCCTGCTCTTGTAGTTGTTATTCGGGACACATTTCAGCTTTGGTATGTGTTTGCTGAGCTGTTTATGACAACCGGACATGCTACAGTCTAGTGACTTGACTGCTTGGAGTAGTCATGAATGCTTTACTCTTGGCTGTAAATCATACAAAATTATGAAAGAACTGCTCATTGTGTTTATGTAATAGATACACGTTGGCTGGCTGAATTCACGTGTGAAGAAGAATTTGTATCAACCACCAGCACCAAAAAGAAAATATGATATGCTGTCCGCTTCTTAAGTTGAAGGGAGCGTGAAGTGTCTCGTATGGTCAACAAAAAATGAAACCTTTAAATGTCAGTAGTGTGTACCAAATGGGTTCCAAGAATACATTCAATTGTATGCTAAGCCCCAAAAGGTTTCAAATCCTCTCGCTGCTCCAGTCAAGGTGGCCAATTATCTATCCACCACTTTTGACACCGTGGTTAAGGCTTTCGTCTTCGATCTGCAAGGAATATAACGTCCCCTTCTCAAGAAACAGGTGGATTTGGTGGAATCTAAGTGATGGAACATAAGTGAAGGGTATGATGGAACCCCAAAGAAGGGTATGGTGAAACCCAAGTAAAGGGTATGATGGAATCTAAGTATATAATATGATGGAACCCAAGTATAAGGTATGATGGAACCTTAGTGAGGGGAATGATGAAAGCCAAGTAAAGGGTATGATGGAAGCAAAGTATATAATATGATGGAACCCAAGTATAAGGTATGATGGAACCTAAGTAAAGGGTATGATGGAAGCCAAGTAAAGGATATGATGGAAGCAAAGTAAAGGGTATGATGGAACCCACGTAAAGGGTATGATGGAACCTCAGTCAAGGGTATGATGGAAGCCAAGTGAAGGGTGTGATGGAAGCCAAGTGAAGGGTATGATGGAACCTAAGTCAAAGGTATGATGGAACCTAAGTCAAGGGTATGATGGAACATAAGTGAAGGGTATGATGGAAGCCAAGTGAAGGGTATGATGGAACCCAAGTAAAGGGTATGATGGAACCTAAGTCAAGGGTATGATGGAACCGAAGTGAAGGGTGTGATGGAAGCCAAGTGAAGGGTATGATGGAACCTAAGTCAAGGGTATGATGGAACCTAAGTCAAGGGTATGATGGAACATAAGTGAAGGGTGTGATGGAAGCCAAGTGGAAACCAAGTAAGGGTATGATGGAACCCAAGTAAAGGGTATGATGGAACCTAAGTCAAGGGCATGATGGAAGCCAAGTGAAGGGTATGATCGAATCCAATAAAGGGTATGATGGAACCTAAGTGAAAGGTATGATTGAACCTAAGTGAAGGGTGTGATGGAACCTAAGTGAAGAGTATCATGGAGCCTGAGTGAAGAGTATGAATGAAGTATAGGATATGATGGAACCCAAGTGAAGGGTATGATGGAACCTAAGTGAAGGGTATCATGGACCCCAAGTGAAGGGTATGATGGAACCCAAGTGAAGGGTATGATGATGCCTGAGTAAAGGATATGATGGACCCCCAAGTGAAGGATATGATGGAACCTAAGTGAAGGGTATGATGGATGAAGGGTATGATGGAATCTCAGTGAAGGGTATGATGGAACCCAAGTGAAGGGTATAATGGAACCCAAGTGAAAGGTTTGATGGAACCTTAGTGAAGAGTATGATGGAACCCAATTATAGGATATGATTGAACCTAATTGAAGGGTATGATGGAACGTAAGTGAAGGATATGATGGAACGTAAGTGAAGGGTATGATGGAACCTACGTGAACGGTATGATTGGACCTAAGTGAAGGGTATGATGGAACCTAAGTGAAGGGTATAATGGAACGTAAGTGAAGGATATGATGGAACCTAAGTGAAGGGTATGATGGAACCTAGGTGAAGGGTATGATGGGACCTAAGTGAAGGGTATGATGGAACCTAGGTGAAGGGTATGATGGAACCTAAGTGAAGGGTATGATGGAACCTAGGTGAAGGGTATGATGGAACCTAAGTGAAGGGTATGATGGGACCTAAGTGAAGGGTATGATGGAACCTAAGTGAAGGGTATCATGGAATCTGAGTGAAGAGCATGATGGAACCCAAGTATAGGATAGGATGGAACCCAAGTAACGGGTATGATGGTCCCCAAGTGAAGGGTATGATGGAACCCAAGCGAAGGGTATGATGAAACCCAAGTATAGGATATGATGGAATCTAAGTGAAGGGTATGATGGAACTTGATGTGGATATGAATTGGTATGATGATACTCTACAGCTGGGCCTTGTTATACAGAATTTCCCTTTGCCTTCTCACAACATTGTTACATACAACATGCCTTCTTACAACACTGTTACATGCAACATGCCATATCTGTTGCCACATACATACATAATGAGGCTATAACATAACATAAATGTTTAGAATTGTGCAAATGTAAAAATGAATATGCGCAATTTGCAATATGCATTTTTAAGACGATTTTTTAGTCTCCGACAGGAGCAGCTATCGATTTATTTGGGCGAACAGACAATTTCGAGCTATTTCTATTGAAAGGTTGCTTCGAAGTCATTACTCTTTGCTTTGATCAAATGTCCTACTCGTTCGATTCATTTCTGTTCAATGAATGCATATGCTTATATTTTGCTGGAGGAAGTTTAACAACTTGTTACTTGAGCTTTTATAATGGATCGATTATCGACTATATGTGCTGTAATAAAAACAAGATTCCATATCAATATGTAACTGAAAGGGCTTCTTATTCACGCGTTTCTGAATAATATTTGAAGAGTCAGGGGGAAATGTGACCACTTACATCCTGATCCAGCTGGGGGGTGATGATGCACAATACGTTAAGGTCATCTCTGACTTGACATCAACACTCACCTACTCCAATCACTTGGCACAAAGGTATGTTTCGTATTGTTCCCCATGTGGATGACAATGTCAGCTGTATCTACCACGCTCTCAGTTTGCCCCAGGTATGACAACAAGGGTGAGTGTACGTAAATATTAGGTTCACGTGCATGCTGTAGATCTGAGCAAACAGACTGGGGGCACTATCAGAACCTTCTGTGGAATGAAACTCTAGTGTGAGCCCATTTGATTCACCGAGTCCACCTTGTGTTGGGGGTAGGTTTTGGACACTTTCTGAAGGGCAAGGAAACAGCAGAAGTCAGAGCTGATATAAGTGCACACATGCTATCCACCAAACTATCCTCTCTGGACATGATCAACACATATATGATGTGTATTTGTATATTTGATCATGCTCAGGGAATCAGGAAAGAGAACAGAAACTTGACGCTTCGTCTGTACAGTAGTTTTAGCAGCTTTACGTCTTCGTGGTATGCTCATGGCAAACCATTTGGGAAATACCTGTGATTGCTTAGTCTTCTCTAAAATCTACAGTACATGTGACTGATAAAACAGAATGATCGATCCTCACTGACAACACAACGTACGGTGTCTGCATACCTCGTGATACACAGGGAGAACACAGCATAGATTGTCAGATTACCTGATGAGTTACATAGAGAACGCAACATGGGGTGTCAGATTACCTCGTGATTCACACAGAGAACACAACATAGGGTGTCAGATTACCTCGTGATTCACACAGAGAACACAACATAGGGTGTCAGATTACCTCGTGATTCACACAGAGAACACAACATAGGGTGTCAGATTACCTCATGATTTACATAGAGAACACAACATAGGCTGTCAGATTACCTCATGATTTACATAGAGAACGCAACATAGGGAGTCAGATTACCTCGTGATTCACACAGGGAACACAACATAAGGTGTCTGCATACATCGTGATTCACACAGAGAACACAGCATAGGGTGTCTTCATACCTCGTGATTCACACAGAGAACACAGCATAGGGTGTCTGCATACCTCGTGATTCACACAGAGAACACAGCATAGGGTGTCTGCATACCACAAAATAGGTTACCTGTTAAGTATGTGTTTAGAGTAGATGTATCTGTGTGATTAACAGACGTTGCCTGTATGTGAGAGGATATGTGTGTTCTACAGGGGTTGCCTGTATGTGAGAGGATATATGTGTTCTACAGGGGTTGCCTGGATGTGAGAAGATATGTGTGTTCTACAGGGGGTGTCTAGATGTCTGTATGTGAGAAGATATGTGTGTTCTACAAGGGTTGTCTGTATGTGAGAGGATATGTGTGTTCCACAGGGGTTGCCTGGATGTCTGTATGCGAGAAGATATGTGTGTCCACAGGGGTTGTCTCGATGTCTGTATGTGAGAAGATATGTGTGTCCACAGGGGTTGTCTGGATGTCTGTATTTGAGAAGATATGTGTGTCCACAGGGGTTGTCTGTATGTGAGAAGATATGTGTGTCCACAGGGATTGTCTAGATGTCTGTATGTGAGAAGATATGTGTGTCCACAGGGGTTGTCTGGATGTCTGTATGTGAGAAGATATGTGTGTCCACAGGGGTTGTCTAGATGTCTGTATATGAGAAGACATGTCTGTCCACAGGGGTTGTCTAGATGTCTGTATGTGAGAAGATATGTGTGTCCACAGGGGTTGTCTGGATGTCTGTATGTGAGAAGATATGTGTGTCCACAGGGGTTGTCTGGATGTCTGTATTTGAGAAGATATGTGTGTTCTACAAGGGTTGCCTGGATGTAAGAAGATATGTGTGATCCACAGGGGTTGCCTGGATGTCTGTATGTGAGAAGATATGTGTGTTCTACAAGGGTTGTCTAGATGTCTGTATGTGAGAAGATATGTGTGTTCTACAAGGGTTGTCTGGATGTCTGTATGTGAGAAGATATGTGTGTCCACAGGGGTTGCCTGGATGTCTGTATTTGAGATGATATGTGTGTCCACAGGGGTTGTCTGGATGTCTGTTTATTTGAGAAGATATGTGTGTCCACAGGGGTTGTCTGGATGTCTGTATTTGAGAAGATATGTGTGTCCACAGGGGTTGCCTGGATGTCTGTATTTGTGAAGATATGTGTGTCCACAGGGGTTGTCTGGATGTCTGTATGTGAGAAGATATGTGTGTCCACAGGGGCTGTCTAGATGTCTGTATTTGAGAAGGGTTGCCTGGAGAAGATATGTGTGTCCACAGGGGTTGTCTAAATGTCTGTATGTGAGAAGATATGTGTGTCCACAGGGGTTGTCTAGATGTCTGTATTTGTGAAGATATGTGTGTCCACAGGGGTTGTCTGGATGTCTGTATGTGAGAAGATATGTGTGTCCACAGGGGTTGTCTGGATGTCTGTATGTGAGAAGATATGTGTGTCCACAGGGGTTGTCTAGATGTCTGTATGTGAGATATGTGTGTCCAGATATGTGTGTGAGAAGATATAATGTGTCACAGGGGTTGTCTGGATGTCCGTATGTGAGAAGATATGTGTGTTCTACAAGGGTTGTCTGGATGTGAAAAGATATGTGTGCCCACAGAGGTTGCCTGGATGTCTGTATATGTGAAAGATATGTGTGTTCTACAAGGGTTGTCTGGATGTAAGAAGATATGTGTGTTCTACAGGGGTTGTCCTGGATGCCTGGATGTGAGAAGATATGTGTGTTCCACAGGGTCTGTTTGTCTGGATGTGTGCCTGTACACTGTCTGTGAGAAGATATGTGTGTCCACAGGGGTTGTCTAGATGTCTGTATGTGAGAAGATATGTGTGTCCACAGAGGTTGCCTGGATGTCTGTATGCGAGAGGATATGTGTGTTCTACAAGGGTTGTCTGGATGTGAGAAGATATGTGTGTCCACAGGGGTTGTCTGGATGTCTGTATGTGAGAAGATATGTGTGTTCTACAAGGGTTGCCTGGATGTCTGTATGTGAGAAGCTATGTGTGTCCACAGGGGTTGTCTGGATGTCTGTATGTGAGAAAGATATGTGTGTCCACAGGGGTTGTCTGGATGTCTGTATTTGAGATGATATGTGTGTCCACAGGGGTTGTCTGGATGTCTGTATTTGAGAAGATATGTGTGTCCACAGGGGTTGCCTGGATGTCTGTATTTGAGAAGATATGTGTGTCCACAGGGGTTGCCTGGATGTCTGTATGTGAGAAGATATGTGTGTCCACAGGGGTTGTCTGGATGTCTGTATGTGAGAAGATATGTGTGTCCACAGGGGTTGTCTGGATGTGAGAGGATATGCATATTCCACAGGTGTTGCCCTAAGCAGTTAGTGATTTGTTTACTCACGTGTTGTGCCCAGTCAGCAGAAACGTTTTCAGGATGCTTTATGCGTTTGGCAGAGGCCACTGAGGAAAATACATAACTGTATTCAATATACGTAAGCTTGTATATATATAAACCTATCCATCATGGATACGTTACAGATGTTGTTGCAAGACGTCCCTGTGACTGACGCAAGTCATTCTACAATGCATTTTCGTGAAAGCAACAGTCAAAATCAAAGTGCAAATGTACGGGAACAACTCCATTGAATCCAGTATTTCAAACTTTCCGTACAACAACCGTGAGCCAGTTGGGAGTGACATTTTGTTTAAACTTATTTTACATCATTACAATTTGTTATCTTGCTTTAGCCGCAAAGTTGGTACCCGTCCAGAATGTATCTGTGTATCGCCAAAGGGTGTCCACAGTGTTTATATATATGCTGTATCGGCAAATGTTGACAGAAAGATGTCAGGATGAATTTACCTTTGCAGGTGTTGCTATCGCTCTTCCTGATACCAGCTACAAGAAAATATAAATGTACTAACGTAATTATTATAATACAGTGGAGAGAGTAAATGTGAAGAAGTAGAACGGCAGGAGAAGATGTGTTATAAGTTTATCCCCATCCAAATCGTCATTTTACCAATATGAAGGCATATATTTCACCTTACATTTAGATGCTGAAACAACACCAACTAACAAGGCAACTAATAAATGATTCTTGACGAAAACTATGTTTAAATTGGCATCCAAACACACACGCATATTGTTTATCAAGAAGTATTTATTATTTAAAAATTAATTTCACGTGTCGCTTAATCTTCATTACTTACAAAAGAAATATCCTAGCCAAGCATATCAGTGGATATCTCCCCGAACCTTACACACATTTGTTTTGTTTGTATGATGGGAGTTGTGCTGAATAAACATGTCTGCCTGTCTGATATCCGTAAGATTAAACAATCCCACACTAGAACCATGCTGACGTCACTCCAGATAAACTGGTCGTGTCTCTCACATCACAGTAATCTCACTAGAAAAACGAAAATACCGGGAGTGTGAAGAAATACAGTTTAATGATAAATCTGCCGGAAAGAGATAATTCTCAGAAAGATACTGTTCAAATTATCCGTTCTCGCAGCTAATACAGATAAATCGCCAGAAAGAAACAGACATGTAATCAAACATTGTCTCCTTAAGTTTAGGATGTATAGGATGGCAGCACATTAGACGCACGAGACGCTGGTTCCTACCTGTTGTGTGCGATATATTGACGTGCATTGTAATGCATACTGGAGGCATAAAGAAAACTTGGCGTTGGAATTCTTCACGAAAAGGCAGAATATTTATCGTAAAATCTGGTACCCTCACCCCCAACTCTCCCCGCCGCATTCCCTGCTGTCTATTCTATTCCCCACTCAAGTCAACTACCCCAGGTAAAATCCTCCTCTTGGTCACTACCCCGAGGTCAACCCTCTACCTCTCGAACCACAAGTAGCCAAACATTTGCATACTGAATATTCCATACTTTAATGTGATAAAAGCCAACACTGTATTACTGACACTGGGTGTCACGATATAATAGCACAGGTTATGAGCACTGGCCCTAAAATTGTCCATGTCTTCAAAATCGTATACAACATGGAAAAGTCGTTTGGCGGAGTCTGTGTTGGCTTCCATTTTCTATAAGTATCACTGAGAAAGTATCAGCTGTTATATTTAAGTATTTAATAGAATACTCTGAAAACAAGTACTATGATAAGCATATATTATTATCTTATTGCGCATTAAAATGATCTCCGAGTACTTGACCTGGGCAGGGGACAATAGGCAGGGGACAATAGACCAGAGGACAATAGATGAGAGGACAATAGGTCAGGGGGACATACGAGGCAGGTGACAATAGATCAGAGGACAATAGGTCAGTTGGAAATACTAGGTAGGGGGCAATAGGCACTGGCAATAGGCTTGGGGTAGCTGACCTGGGGAAATATACCAGGGGGACATAGGCAGGGGGCAATAGGTACTGGCAATAAGCTAGATTGAGTGAGGAAATAGGCCTAGGCACATAAGGCAAGGGGGATCGATTGGGGTAGTTGATCTGGGGAGAAATCGTCCGGGACAATAGACAGGGTACACTTGGCAATGGACACAAGTAAGGGCAATAGGCTAAGGACAGTTGACCTGGGGGAAATGGGCAATTAGGCAGGGGGAAGATGGCCTAGACCTAGTAAGCGCATATACCTCTGTCAGGGCTTGTACAGAACCACAAACACACTCAAGTAACATGACAATGCGAGTGTATTTAAGTAGCATTTAACAATGTCTGTATTTCGAACCTTCATTAACAACATTCCGCATGTGCAACATTCTTCCTTACAACACCGAGGTATTACCATTACATAGCTTACTGACATGTAGCAGTTCGTAGTGATTTGTTAGGTTGCGCTTTTCCAACACAGACTGTGACCATGACACATGCGCAGTGAGTTCCTCTCAGAATGCTTCTTGTAGCTGTAGCAGGACTTCCAGTGAGAGTTGTTAGCTAGTAGCTCTCCCTGTGTTCTATGTAGTCAATCGATGTGTGATACCATACTCCGCGCTCAACGTTCTCCAAGCTGCTTGCGTTGGGAATACCACTAGGCAGGGTGATACAGCCAACTTTTGCCCGTACGTTCTGACATAATTAGCTGGTAATCTCTGGATACAGGACAAATCGTAAAGGTAGGCGGTGTCTCATTACTGTTGAGTAAAATGAACATGCTTACACCATTTGATGTGCAATGGATACTACGCTCCCTGTAGCCATATCTGTTTTACATGAAAGGTACTTGATATTTAACACGATAATACAATATGCTTACTTCAGTGTTCGGGTATGTTATCAGTGATCTGTGACAGTAAACGAAGCTTAATTGTGAGGCTTACAGTGTCTTCCAAAACATGTCCATTATTGCTGAAGTGATTGTATGCTGTTATTCCCCAGCAGGTACAACTAGATATGTGACAGAATGGCTTCGGGTTATAAATACAGGCAAGGAGCGGCTAGGATGTGGAGAAGTCTATTTATGACGGACAAGCTTTACACACACATATACAAAAAAAGAAACAAAAACATTCACCCACTCCAAAGTGACACGCTTAATTCTCCTCTACACCGTCATGTACCCATGTTCCGATACTGTAAAACCCAAATCTCCTCAGTGCAGCCATGTACCCATGTTCCGATACTGAACACTTAAATCTCCTCTTTGCAGCCATGTAACCATGTTCCGATACTGAACACTTAAATCTCCTCTATGCAGCCATGTACCCATGTTCCGATACTGTACACCCAAATCTCCTCTATGCAGCCATGTACCCATGTTCCGATACTGCATACTTAAATCTCCTCTATACCATTATGTACAATTATATCTCCTCTAAACCGCCATGTACCCATGTTCCGATACTGCACACTTAAATCTCCTCTATGCAGCCATGTACCCATGTTCCGATACTGTACACCCAAATCTCCTCTATATCGCCATGTACCCATGTTCCGATACCGTAAACCTAAATCTCCTCTATACCATTATGTACAATTATATCTCCTCTAAACCGTCATGTACATATGTTTCGATACTGTACATGTGAATCTCACCAGTGCCGCCACGTACACATGTTCCAATACTGCACACTTTAATCTCCTCTATACCGCCATATACCTATGTTCCGATACTGCATACTTAAATCTCCTCAGAGATGTACCCATGTTCCAATACTGCACAATTAAATCTCCACTATACCGTCATGTACCCATGTTCCGATACTGTACACTTAAATCTCCTCTATACCTTCATGTACCCATGTTCCGATACCGTAAACCCAAATCTCCTCTATACCGGCATGTACCCATGTTCCGATACTGTACACTTAAATCTCCGCAGAGATGTACCCATGTTCCAATACTGCACAATTAAATCTCCACTATACCGCCGTGTACCCATGTTCCGATACTGCACACTAAAATCTCCTCTATACCGTCGTGTACCCATGTTCCGATACTGCACACTTAAATCTCCTCTATACCGTCGTGTACCCATGTTCCGATACTGTACGTGTGTTTTTGTCACTGCTGATACAAGACAATTCCTCATTCCTTCTCATCATATAGTTCCAAAGATTCCTTAATCAGAAAATAATTTCCATCAATATTTCTTCTCATATATTTCTACGTCAAGACATCTCATACTTCAATCTGATGTGACCGTGTTCCAGCACAGCACACGTGTCAGTACTGTCTAATCAATATAACAATAGCTGCAACTGTAAAGAAGCACTACCTCACGTAGCAGGTAGGACGATTGCCATTAGTATGCATTGGCGAAGAAAGTGATCACTAGCAGGTCCTTGCACCCCGTGAAATATTCGGACAATTAGGCCTTAATGTGTCAGATTCACTGACAAGTGATTGTAATATGTGGCATGGTGCTACTGGTCCCAATGTTTTATTCATCACACAGAGGCCTGACTGTAACACAGTATGTAGGCTGCCACTCAAGATCAGCGTTTCAAACCTTCATATCACGTTTACCTTCATATCACTTGTCGCACTGCGGCTGGACATTCATATTCTTGGTGTTCTAATCATGTATCCATTACATGTCATCATATATGAAACATGGAGGTTTTGCCCCGGTGAACACTTTGATACCTTTCATCCTGCAACGACAAGGTGGAACCTAGCATCATGCAAGAACACATTGAAGCCTGCCATACTACATGAACACATTGAAGCCTGCCATACTACATGAACACATTGAAGCCTGCCATACTACATGAACACATTGAAGCCTAGCATCATTCAGGAACACATTGAAGCCTGCCATACTACATGAACACATTGAAGTCTAGCATCATGTAGGAACACATTGAAGCCTGCCATACTACATGAACACATTGAAGTCTAGCATCATGCAGGAACACATTGAAGCCTGCCATACAACATGAACACATTGAAGCCTGTTATACTACATGAACCAGTTGAAGCCTGTCATACTACATGAATACATTGAAGCCTGCCATACTACATGAACACATTGAAGCCTGCCATACTACATGAACACATTGAAGCCTGCCATACTACATGAACACATTGAAGCCTGTTATACTACATGAACACATTGAAGCCTGCCATACTACATGAACACATTGAAGCCGGCCATACTACATGAACACATTGAAGCCGGCCATACTACATGAACACATTGAAGCCTGTTATACAACATGAACAGATTGAAGTCTGTTATACAACATGAACACATTGAAGCCTGTTATACAACATGAACACATTGAAGGCTGTTATATTACATGAACACATTGAAGCCTGTTATACTACATGAACACATTGAAGCCTGTTATACTACATGAACACATTGAAGTCTGTTATACAACATGAACACATTGAAGCCTGTTATACTACTTGAACACATTGAAGCCTGTTATACTACATGAACACATTGAAGCCTGTTATACAACATGAACACATTGAAGCATGTTATACTACATGAAGACATTGAAGTCTGCAATACCACATGAACACATTGAAGTCTGTTCTACAACATGAACACATTGAAGCCTGCGATACTACATGAACACATTGAAGCCTGCCATACTACATGAACACATTGAAGCCTGCCATACTACATGAACACATTGAAGCCTGACATACTACATGAACACATTGAAGCCTGACATACTACATGAACACATTGAAGCCTGTTATACTACCTGAGCACATTGAAGCCTGTTATACTACATGAACACATTGAAGCCTGTTATACTACATGAACCAGTTGAAGCATGTTATACTACATGAAGACATTGAAGCCTGCCATACTACATGAACACATTGAAGTCTGTTATACTACATGAACACATTGAAGCCTGCGATACCACATGAACACTTTGAAGCCTGCCATACTACATGAACACATTGAAGCCTGACATACTACATGAACACATTGAAGCCTGTTATACTACATGAACACATTGAAGCCTGTTATACTACATGAACCAGTTGAAGTCTGTTATACTACATAAACCAGTTGAAGCCTGTTATACTACATGAACACATTGAAGCCTGTCATACCACATGAAGACATTGAAGCCTGTTATACTACATGAACACATTGAAGCCTGCCATACTACATGAACACATTGAAGCCTGCCATACTACATGAGCACATTGAAGTCTGTTATACAACATGAACACATTGAAGCCTGTTATACTACATGAACACATTGAAGCCTGTTATACTACATGAACACATTGAAGCCTGTTATACTACATGAACCAGTTGAAGCATGTTATACTACATGAAGACATTGAAGCCTGCAATACTACATGAACACATTGAAGTCTGTTATACTACATGAACACATTGAAGCCTGCGATACCACATGAACACATTGAAGCCTGCCATACTACATGGACACATTGAAGCCTGCCATACTACATGAACACATTGAAGTCTGTTATACAACATGAACACATTGAAGTCTGTTATAATACATGAACACATTGAAGCCTGCCATACTACATGAACACATTGAAGCCTGCCATACTACATGAACACATTGAAGTCTGTTATAATACATGAACACATTGAAGTATGTTATAATACATGAACCAGTTGAAGTATGTTATACTACATGAACACATTGAAGCCTGACATATTACATGAACTACATTGAAGCCTGTTATACTACATGAACACATTGAAGTCTGCCATACTACATGAACACATTGAAGTCTGCCATACTACATGAACACATTGAAGCCTGCCATACTACTTGAACACATTGAAGCCTGCCATACTACATGAACACATTGAAGTCTGTTATAATACATGAACACATTGAAGCCTGTTATACTACATGAACACATTGAAGCATGCCATACTACATGAACACATTGAAGTCTGCCATGCTCCATGAGCGAATTGAAGCCTGTTATACAACATGAACCAGTTGAAGCCTGTTATACAACATGAACATATTGAAGCCTGCCATACTACATGAACACATTGAAGCCTGCCATACTACATGAACACATTGAAGCCGGCCATACTACATGAACACATTGAAGTCTGTTATACTACATGAGTACATTGAAGCCGGCCATACTACATGAACACATTGAAGTCTGTTATACATCATGAACACATCGAAGTCTGTTATACTACATGAACCAGTTGAAACCTGTTATACTACATGAACACATTGAAGCCAGCCATACTACATGAACACATTGAAGCCTGCAATACTACATGAACACATTGAAGCCTGTTATACTACATGAACACATTGAAGCCTGCCATACTACATGAACACATTGAAGCCTGCCATACTACATGAACACATTGAAGCCTGCCATACTACATGAACACATTGAAGTCTGTTATACAACATGAACACATTGAAGTCTGTTATAATACATGACACATTGAAGTCTGTTATACTACATGAAGACATTGAAGCCTGCCATATTACATGAAGACATTGAAGCCTGCCATATTACATGAAGACATTGAAGCCTGTTATACTACATGAACACATTGAAGCCTGCCATACTACATGAACACATTGAAGCCTGCCATACTACATGATCACATTGAAGTCTGTTATACAACATGAACACATTGAAGCCTGTTATACTAGATGAACCAGTTGAAGCATGCCATACTACATGAACACATTGAAGCCTGCCATGCTCCATGAACGCATTGAAGCCTGTTATACTACATGAACACATTGAAGCCTGTTAAACTACATGAACACATTGAAGCCTGCCATAATACATGAACACATTGAAGCCTGTTATACTACATGAACACATTGAAGCCTGCCATACTACATGAACACACTGAAGCCTGTTATACTACATGAGCACATTGAAGCCGGCCATACTACATGAACACATTGAAGTCTGTTATACAACATGAACACATTGAAGTCTGTTATACTACATGTACCAGTTGAAGCCTGTTATACTACATGAACACATTGAAGCCTGCCATACTACATGAACACATTGAAGCCTGCCATACTACATGAACACATTGAAGCCTGCCATACTACATGAACACATTGAAGCCTGTTATACTACATGAAGACATTGAAGGCTGTTATACTACATGAAGACATTGAAGGCTGTTATACTACATGAACCAGTTGAAGCCTGTTATACTACATGAAGACATTGAAGCCTGTTATGCTACATAAACACATTGGAGCCTGTCATACAACGAGAACACAATCGAGTAACATACAATATAAACACATCATACGTAAGGTTGTCATACACATGAACACATTGAAGCTGGTCATACTACATGGACACATTGAAGCCGATCATACTCGACAGGCATGGCGAAGCCTGTCATACTGCTGCTATCTGGTCCCTAGCTTCACTTGTTAAAAAAGTTTCCTTATCTAAGTTTTCATATTATCTTACTTATTCGAATGAGATCAATATGTTGTTTGAATCAGCTTTCTATTAAAGCTTTTAGGAACTTCCTAAATTCTTTAAAATAGTTTATTTCTGTCAAACAGGCCACAGCCCCATAGGACAATACAATGATATATAAAATACACAAATATATGTAAGGTACTTCCTCTCTTGGGAATGAATGTTGTGTAAGCTACATGGCGTCGTGTAGTTTTTTGGTCTAGTGAAGGCATGCTTTGTATTTTGAAAACTAAAATATACGTTTTGTCAGTGTGACGTATTTGGGTACAACCGATATGAAACAAATGGTGCAGACATCGCATTGGTTTTAAGATACTTTAACCAATTGACCTGTACAATATTAAATATTGGTATATATGGTGTACTGTGCTCAATAGATTGAAAATACACTTGTTGTCGTTAGTTACCATTTTACGAAGCGAGCGAACATTTTATGGTTTCTAGCTGTGCAAATGGTGTTCTATAGACATGGATAATCACATAAGCACTGTAAGAAAAGACAACTATTTTTATTGTGAAAACCTTAGAGCGAACATGTCTTGGACACAAGCTACAACAAGCTAGACGTGTGGACTTTCTGTGGTGTCTAACCCTGCGGAAAGTGCTGTATGGTGAGTTCCAGATACAGTTATCGCGAAATGAGTAGACTTTGTGTCGTCTCAAGCTCCGTCAAGTGCTACTGACGAGGAGAATAGTGGAGCTGAAGCTCAGTGAAATGCTGATGGTGTCGGTGTAGTGTTGCTTTCCCTGACCTGTAGTACTGTGTGTTATTGGCCCGCTATGTGGAGTTGTTGGTGGTCAGTGTAGTGTTGTTGGTGGTCTGTGTAGTGTTGTTGGCCCGCTATGCGGTGTTGTTGGTGGTCAGTGTAGTGTGGTGTTGTTGGTGGTCAGTGTAGTGTTGTTGGCCCGCTATGTGGTGTTGTTGGTGGTCAGTGTAGTGTTGTTGGCCCGCTATGTAGTGCTGGTGGTGGTCAGTGTAGTGTTGTTGGCCCGCTATGTAGTGTTGGTGGTGGTCAGTGTAGTGTTGTTGGTGGCCCGCTATGTAGTGTTGTTGGTGGTCAGTGTAGTTGTGTTGTTGTTGGTGGTCAGTGTAGTGTTGTTGGTGGTCAGTGTAGTGCTGGTGGTGGTCAGTGTAGTGTTGTTGGCCCGCTATGTAGTGTTGTTGGTGGTCAGTGTAGTGTTGTTGGTGGTCAGTGTAGTGTTGTTGGTGGTCAGTGTAGTGTTGTTGGTCCGCTATGTAGTGCTGGTGGTGGTCAGTGTAGTGTTGTTGGTGGTCAGTGTAGTGTTGTTGGTGGTCAGTGTAGTGTTGTAGTGTTGTGTAGTGTGGTCAGTGTAGTGTTGTTGGCCCGCTATGTAGTGTTGTTGTGTGTGTTGTTGTTGTAGTGTGGTCAGTGTAGTGTTGTTGGTGGTCAGTGTAGTGTTGTTGGTGGTCAGTGTAGTGTTGTTGGCCCGCTATGTAGTGTTGTTGGTGGTCAGTGTAGTTAGTGTTGTTCAGTGTAGTGTTGTTGGTGGTCAGTGTAGTGTTGTTGGTGGTCAGTGTAGTGTTGTTGGTGGTCAGTGTAGTATGTAGTGTTGTTGGTGGTCCCGCCCGCTATGTAGTGTTGTTTGCTATGTAGTGTTGTTGGTGGTCAGTGTAGTCAGTGTAGTGTGTGTGGTGTTGGTGCTCAGTGTAGTGTTGTTGGCCCGCTATGTAGTGTTGTTGGTGGTCAGTGTAGTGTTTGTGGTGGTTGTTGGCCCGCTATGTTGGTGTTGTTGTTGGTGTAGTATAATCGGTGTAGTGTCAGTGTAGTGTTGTTGGCCCGCTGTAGTGTTGTTGGTGGTCAGTGTAGTGTATGTTGTTGTTGGTCAGTGTAGTGTTGTTGGTAGTGTTGTTGTGGTCAGTGTAGTGTTGGTCAGTGTAGCCCGCTATGTGGTCAGTGTTGGTGTATCAGTGTTGGTGGTCAGTGTAGTGTTGTTGGTGGTCAGTGTAGTGGTGGTCAGTGTAGTGTTGTTGGTCTGTAGTGTGTGTTGTTGGTGGTCAGTGTAGTGTTGTTGGTGGCTAGTGTAGTGTTGTTGGTCAGTGGTCAGTGTAGTGTAGTGTTGTTGGTGGTCAGTGTAGTGTTGTTGGCCCGCTATGTTGTGCTGGTGGTGGTCAGTGTAGTGTTGTTGACCCGCTATGTGGTGTTGTTGGTGGTCAGTGTAGTGTTGTTGGCCCGCTATGTAGTGCTGGTGGTGGTCAGTGTAGTGTTGTTGGAGCCCTATGTAGTGTTGTTGAACCTCACCGTAGTGTTGTTGGCACGGTATGAAACGCTAGTTGTACTGACGCACTGTGTAATGCAGCTGATAGTCTCGGTAGTGCTGTATCTGGAATACACGGTTTAATGAGGCGGACACGAGGCCTGACCCCGTCAACAGTATGTTGGCGTCTACACGTACCGTAACTGCCAACATCAGCCTAGTGGCGGCGGTCAGTGACACGCTTACTGTCCTCTTTTTAAGTGAGAACATCCATTACCTTCAACCAAGAAACGAATATATATAAACTCATCGTTAACATTGGGGAACGTATTTTCCAAAGCGCAAGTAATATAATAAGAGGTGTAGTTTTGAGTTTCTGCAGAACCGGGTCCCTGCAGGGAAAAGGTTTAACGCATTTTTCAAGACGTTTATAAATAGACACACTTAACCGTTTAAATACACCACAAAGGCATTTGCGTATGGTTACGTGTGTTGACAGAGTAACTGACTCTAACCGTGTTGTCTAAACGTTGATGGCACACATGCAGGTAAACACTAACAGGAAGGCATGTCACATAACATGCACGGCATACGATGGTATATGCAGCAATAAAGATGTGCTCCTCGAGGCGTCTGAGGGGAGGTAGTGTAAGTCGACGAAAGGTCGACAATTTACCTGGAAAGAACTTTTATTGACCGAGAGAGCAGTCAATTCACGTCGTACATCACGTTCTTAAATGATGCACATTATAGATTTAAAGCGATTCAGTTATTGCTTTATCGATATCCCATGCGCGTCTAGCAAACTGGGCCATTTATCACAGCTGGCTTGGTTTCTATTTTACGACACAAAAACTGATAATGCTGATATAATGTACATTATGATTTAAACACGGACGCAATTGCAGAGCCATTACACGTGACTGACGGCGCCGGCTCATGTTTATATGCATGTTTGACTCGAGGTCGAGGGTTGTTTTGATAGTATACATCCGCACCATCGAGGACAGATGTATAGAAACAGACCAGTGGGGCCACGGGTGATTCTTAATTGGATTGTTAAGCACATTTATCAGCAATGCTTCATATGAATCAGCGAGGAAATTACCGGCCCTCCTCCCCGGTAACAAGGGGATGTAAGTGTTATGTATTCCCGTAGCCCAACCAGTGCTTCTGTCCAAGTGTTTCACTAAGCGATGGCGTGAATAGCTGATTAATATCTGTCTCTACCTTGCAGTGTCCAAGATATCACCAGTCGTTGCTTGATGAGTGGTTTCTCAACATCAAGTTATCTTGTCAAGTTTTTGCTGTAAACATTTATTGTACAAAGTGGTTCTCTTTGATTATTGTCTATTGTATAGACAAGTGCGTATATGCCTAAGTTATCGAAAAGCTAGATTAACGTCGGTCAAAGCTTAGCATTTTCGTTTCATACGATTTTACATGTCACAAATTGTATAAATCGTCAATTTTCAATAATGTTTTTCTCGGAACACATTCAAGCCGCGAGCACCTGTTCTTTAAAGCTCAAAATGTCCTGTTTCTTACGTTTGCTGATATTTTATAAGTAGCTTTCCATCAATGACGAAGATGTACAGAGGTCTTTCAGCGATCTAACTGGCATTCACAAGAAGGGGAATGTTTACAGGAAAGAACGTACTGCTGTATAGCACAACTTATTGCTGTTGTATACATTGTTGTTCTGCTGTGGCCTAATGGAGAGGACTGTATATGTTCCGGTGACAGAGATGGACGAAGTTATGTTGCACTAAGGCGTCCAGGCCTGATGTAAATATATACACATGGGAAAAACTAGCGCAACACAATGTATTTTCATAGTATCAGCATCTGATCATTAACCATAATGTCCAAGGGCGTTCGTTGGGGATGCTCTCGGATGAAAGTTCAGGATGGTTGACAGAAGGAAGACAGAAACTGATGATGCCAGCCGTCATGTTTATTATGGTTGGGGAATAATGGTCAAAATGGTACAAGGTGATTGTAAACACGTGAAAGAACGCTTTCCGGGACCGAGTTGCCAATGCCCCGTGCGGAGACCGGCTCTGTTACTTACACACTTGCAGAAGTCGGACGGTGATTCTTCATCGTCGACGTAGTCGTTGGTGAGGCAACAGCCTAGGCCTACGCCACGACTAGCCGCTCAATCCGTCCGCTTCTGTCGATGATCTGGGTCCGTCTCCTGGACTGATCATGTCACTCAGGTTTTATACATAGGGACATTACGCCGTGTCACGCAAGGTCACTGACCTATGCACATGTACAAACGTAAGATCCGCCGACGTAGGGAGTTGTTGAGGTGTTGCGTTCCATTCTTGATGGAGGGCTTGTTCCAATAATTATGTCAGGAGATTGTACTGGGGGATCTCAGACTTATTTTTATGGTCAATAACCTCCCAAACATGCTGTATGGGTGGGATTGAGATCTGGCCACCCTTCAGGCCATGGTAGACATGCTATCTGCCTCTTGATGTAAGAAACCATCAACGGCGCATGCACGATGTGGCCTTGTCCACGAAGAACAGCCTTGTTTACAACTTTGAACAGAACATGTTTCCCATTCACGAGCCCGACCAGCCGGTATTAGATACCAACACATGCTCTGGCACCATAGAACATTAGTGATGATGATGCCAATATATTTGAAAGTGAAATGATCAAAAGTGAATGTATCAGAATATTGTTTAACCTAGCATTATTAGGATTACTAAACTGACGTTATAGAGAAGGCGTGCCACATCTTGAAGACCTGTTACAAGTCAAGGATCAACCAACACATCAACACGTGACATAAAAGATAATTCCGTTCGCTGCTACACGCACACTTCCTCAACTGTTCGATATCTAGCATGTAGATATTTACAGGACCTTACACCGTAGCTGCACCGTATGCTACTTTTTACTTTCTCTGAAAAAGATGTCTTTTTTAAACAGAAATATAATTATCACAGAACTACTGACCCTGGACCTGCGACTGACGTAGTACGTAACCTTTGACGTCGAGGAACACATCTAATGTTCATGTGTAAGACGTTCTGTTGGCTCATGACCCTGGTATTGGTTTACTGCTGGAGGTAGCCAGCTACGTTACGTGCACGGTGGGCACACGTGTTATCACCAGGAAGACAACATATGAACAACAACTGTCCACAAACATGGCTAGCATTTTGTCTTGGTACTTTTGGCCAATCCCGATTTACTAGACAAGAAACAGGTACATTCTGGCTGTCATGGGCATCTCATCCATTACTGACCCGTCCTCACATAACGGTTAGGACGATTCCAGACACGTGCATATGTCTCGAAGTCCGGTATAAATCTGGGCTGATGTGAACAATTACTGCAGAGAGACGACGATATTCACCCAGTTTGTAAGCACTAAACAGCATTGGGGCGTGACGACAATACTTCGATTTTGTTATTGGTGATGTAACGAGTGGTCGCAGATTATCTGGTAAGGCATGATCTGGTTTGTACCTCCGATTTCATAAACAGTGATAATACTATTACGATTGCGCGATGCAAGTTAACAAAGATTTGATTACAAGTTAACAACGATTTGATTACAAGTTAACAACGATTTGATGGGGGGTCGGGCAAATGTTTTAAGACTCGGTTTCTTGTTAGCATGATTTCTTATTAATCAGTCCTGGACTTATGGTGTTTGCAGAGGGTGAACTGTCCGGGGCTCCTCATTAACAACTTGTCTGGATAAACCTGTCCCAAGTCTGCAAATCAGAAACTGGGACATACTGAACTTATTGGGTATCCCCTGGTGAATCCAGCGTTCAATGGACCTTTACCACATTGTAGACGACACATTCCAAATGCTGAGTTACTCTTACTGTTCAAAAGAATAATCAGTAATACTAATTGCCCCGACTGGCCAGCGACTTTCCACCGAAGTGTCAAAATATTTAAATAACTGAGGGTTGTACGCCGAGGAATCGTAAGGGTGTGTTTGCGGGAGTTTCCACCTCCGGCAGTCCTTATCAAAGCCCATCTTTCTTGTGATCGTGCAAGTTACAGTTCATGATTCCCCATATTTTGTGCGAGTAAATATGACAGTTATAGTGAAGGAGAACAATAACATATGGTATCGTATAAAAAGGAATGGTGCTGTGTCCTGTCTTAGTGCCCCGATGTTGACATTTTCCCATTCTGTTCTTCATGTGCTCATGGTAGCTCCCTGGGCGCGTACGTCATTTGCAAGTTCATTATATCCTTAGCTCTGTTTTAGAATGTGTGCAATGAAGAAACATTTAAATCCACACGTGATCATTGTCAGTAATGTACGGAAAGTTAAGTAACACAACATAATATTATCTTGAGCTTTTTGACGAATTTATCTTTTCGATTGTAGATAGTTTACCCTTTCTCACTATAAGATGAAGCCATACAAATATTCACCTAGATATACAACGATATATCCGTCTTCGGAGCTCCACAGGTAATCACTCCCACAACAAATTGTGATTTTATGGCCGTAACACGAATTGGTGTCTCCATGCAGCGATTGCGTCATAGTGAAGCTATTCCCTCTATTTTTTCCCCTTACATGTTGACATAGATTGAAAAATGAAAACGAACCTCTTATCTCTTGCTTGCAAGACGCCGACCCACTTGTTAACATTCGATTTGAACAGGGGTCGATGAGGAAACACACACATAGGGTTTCCTGACAGTTGAGGGCAGGTCAGCTGTTCCGACCCATCCACATCATACCAAATGACATCAGTAGTTATTATTGCCTTGCCTCGGTATGAAGAGGACAGAACGAGCAGTTAGCCAGTTTACTGTGTTTATGTGGGTTCTTTGGCAATCAAAATAATAGGTATATGAAAACGTTACGCTCTGCACCCAGAGGTTATGCTATACTTTGTAATAACGCGCACCCCGGCTGGCATAAGTTATTGCGTAGTTCGTAATAACCCGTACTTCTTTGCAATAATTGTAATAACCTAGTAAGTTTCTGCCAAGAATCTACCACCAATCCTCTAACCAGTCATCACTAACTTATTTTTAAATAGATTCCCACCTAGGCACAGAGGCATGGCGATCGTTAACACAAACTATTTGGAAGTCATCCTTAAGAGATAGGTGCAGATCTAGGGGAGGAATGGTTGTGTAATTGGTCGTTGTGAGACGGAAGGGAAGAATTATTTTGCACCTGAAAGTGGTACATGGAGATTGAAGCGAAGGAAGACTTAGTTTTTCATAGTGATACATGCATAGTGATACATGCAGATGGAAGAATAAGTGTGTTTATTATAGAGATACATGCAGATGGAAGAACGACTGTGTTTATTATTGTGATACATGCAGATGGAAGAACGACTGTGTTTATTATAGTGATACATGCAGATGGAAGAACGACTGTGTTTATTATTGTGATACATGCAGATGGAAGAACGACTTTATTGTTTATTATTGTGATACATGCAGATGGAAGAACGACTGTGTTTATTATTGTGATACATGCAGATGGAAGAACGACTGTGTTTATTATTGTGATACATGCAGATGGAAGAACGACTGTGTTTATTATAGTGATACATGCAGATGGAAGAACGACTGTGTTTATTATTGTGATACATGCAGATGGAAGAACGACTGTGTTTATTATTGTGATACATGCAGATGGAAGAACGACTGTGTTTATTATTATGCAGATGGAAGAACGACTGCCGACTGTGTTTATTATTGTGATGCAGATGAAAAGTACAACTGTGTTTATTATTGTGATACATGCAGATGGAAGAACGACTGTGTTTATTATAGTGATACATGCAGATGGAAGAACGACTGTGTTTATTATTGTGATGCATGCAGATGGAAGAACGACTGTGTTTATTATTGTGATACATGCAGATGGAAGAACGACTGTGTTTATTATTGTGATACATGCAGATGGAAGAACGACTGTGTTTATTATAGTGATACATGCAGATGGAAGAACGACTGTGTTTATTATTTTATCATAGTGATACAGAGATGGAAGAACGACTGTGTTTATTATTGTGATGCCTGCAGATGAAAGTACAACTGTGTTTATTATTGTGATACATGCAGATGGAAGAACGACTGTGTTTATTATTGTGATGCATGCAGATGGAAGAACGACTGTGTTTATTATTGTGATGCATGCAGATGGAAGAACGACTGTGTTTATTATTGTGATACATGCAGATGGAAGAACGACTTTGTTTATTATTGTGATACATGCAGATGGAAGAACGACTGTGTTTATTATTGTGATGCATGCAGATGGAAGAACGACTGTGTTTATTATTGTGATACATGCAGATGGAAGAACAACTGTGTTTATTATTGTGATGCATGCAGATGGAAGAACGACTGTGTTTATTATAGTGATACATGCAGATGGAAGAACGACTGTGTTTATTATTTTGATACATGCAGATGGAAGAACGACTGTGTTTATTATAGTGATACATGCAGATGGAAGAACGACTGTGTTTATTATAGTGATACATGCAGATGGAAGAACGACTGTGTTTATTAATGTGATACATATAGATGGAAGAACGACTGTGTTTATTATAGTGATACATGCAGATGGAAGAACGACTGTGTTTATTATAGTGATACATATAGATGGAAGAACGACTGTGTTTATTATAGTGATACATGCAGATGGAAGAACGACTGTGTTTATTATTGTGATACATGCAGATGGAAGAACGACTGTGTTTATTATAGTGATGCATACAGAATATTAAAAAAGCAGCTCTGTTATTTGAACCGCTACATTTGTGCGCGGAACTTCATCTGTGTAGTGATTGAACTGAAGATACAATCAACCCTTTAATAGTGACGATATACTGTTACATCTATGAGCTGATCACCTCTTGAGTGAAGATAGTGACATTCGTATGGTTCAGCACGAGGACGGTCTTTTATTGAGATAGTCCAATAAAACTAGCATAATGACTCGCTTCTCTGTGTTATACGAACACCAGTCTTACAGTTGATATCAATCTTAATGATCAATGTATTTTCCAACTAAAAGCTAAAGGGTTGGTTGCATGTGTCGATTGTCTCTTGGCAGTCTGTTCATCTCAACTCTAGTTTCGCTGAAACTTTTTTGTTCCAACCGGATATTGTAACATTCCGATCCCGCGCTGAGAGGAGGGCTACCGTGCCACTTGTCGGACCTGTATCAAGGCGCAAGATAACAATGAATTAACTTTGTTTAACCTCTCTTGATTTTCAATAACATCGCTAAGTGTGTACAACGTCACTGGCAAACTTGGGATTGTTAAAATATTTCAAGGATTTCTGGAAAGTTTCATTTTACTTTTTGACGAACATATCACTCAGAAACGAAACTAAACATGTTTGGATACTGCTCTTCACTTATACAGGAGTATTTGAAGTTACATTAGGTTAATCTTCGAATTGCTAATTGCTCACCCTTACGATAAACTACACACAGCTGCCTACAGGCTACAGCAGACTTCTACAGATACTTCTGTGATGTGTATGGCTCAATAGAAACGATGAAGGCAATCAAATAATACATGCAGTATAGATATGATTGCTCACAGGCAGATAATGCTATGCAATGATCCCATTTGTGATAATTCCATCTCTTGCCGACCTCCGTAACATTAAATCACTTGACATTCCTCACACATCACAGCCAGCTGTTATACAGGTAACGCATATCAGAATGGTATACTTTGTACATACGGTCACACATTCACGTGATCATGTAGCTATACGGGTGATACGGTCACATATGGAAGGGGTGATGCAGTTGTAGCTATACGGGTGATGCGGTCACACATGGAAGTGGTGATGCCGTTGTAGCTATACGGGTGATACGGTCACACATGGAAGTGGTGATACCGTTGTAGCTATACGGGTGATACGGTCACACATGGAAGTGGTGATACCGTTGTAGCTATACGGGTGATACGGTCACACATGGAAGTGGTGATACCGTTGTAGCTATACGGGTGATACAGTCACACTTGGAAGTGGTGATACCGTTGTAGCTATTCGGGTGATACGGTCACACTTGGAAGTGGTGATACCGTTGTAGCTATACGGGTGATACGGTCACACTTGGAAGTGGTGATACCGTTGTAGCTATTCGGTCACACATGTGATACGTTGTAGCTATAGTACGGTACACACACTTTGGTGAAGTGGTGATACCGTTGATAGCTATATACGGGTGATACGGTCACACATGGAAGTGGTGATACCGTTGTAGCTATACGGGTGATACGGTCACACTTGGAAGTGGTGATACCGTTGTAGCTATACGGGTGATACGGTCACACATGGAAGTAGTGATACCGTTGTAGCTATACGGGTGATACGGTCACACATGGAAGTAGTGATATCGTTGTAGCTATACGGGTGATACGGTCACACATGGAAGTGGTGATACCGTTGTAGCTATACGGGTGATACGGTCACATATGGAAGTGGTGATACCGTTGTAGCTATACGGGTGATACGGTCACACGTGAATGGCAGCACCATCTAACGGCACTCTGTAGAGATATGGCTGGTCCAACTGCGACACTATAACAGGAGAGATAAGACGGAGAAGTAAGTCTGACAGAAGACGTTGGAGAAAAAGGAGGAGGCTGTGGTAAGAGTTGCATGAAAATGTGGGAGACGGTGGACGAAGGTGGATGAAGGTGGGAGAACGTGGATGAAGGTGGGAGAGAAGCTGAAGGTCGGAGAAATTGGAAAAAGAGGTGAAAAAACGCAAGAGAAGGTGGAAGAAGGATGAAGAAGGCGGAAACACGTGCACAAGTTGAGAGAAAGTAAGAGCAGCAAGAGAAGAGATGTGAGGAGCGGTAGACAAAGGTAGGAGTCGGTTATAAGGTTACAGGAGAAAGTGGGAGAAGATGACCGAGGTGACAGGGGAAGGTGGTTAAAGGCAACTAGGGCGATAGAAGGAAAAGGAATTCGGAGAAGGCGGGGAAAGGTGGGAGTTGTAAGAAAAACAAGTGGGAGAGTTTCGGAGAAGAGGTAGGAGAACGTTGGTGAGAAGGTCGTGGGGCAAGGTGGTAGAAGGCAGAGGATAAAGTGAAAACAGAGATAGAAGGTTGGCGAGGGCAAGGGAGATGATAGTTGACGTCACTGGAGACAATTGGGAGGGGGGGGGGGGCGGTTAAGTGGTAGACGAGCTGATAGAGGGAAAGGTAGGTTGAGAGAGACTGAGAAACAACCAAGCTCAAGTATACATCGAATGATGTGGAGGCCACAGAGATGCGTACATTTCCGGCGCAGGATAGTTACAAAGTTCACATTTACCTGACGGCAGTGGTCAATATATACGTACTAATATTCAATATTTTGTTTGATTAATAAGGAAGGTTACACTTGCGCTGAGTGAGTGAACCTGGAAACTGGGATTGGTAACACGAGTAATAAACGTGTGATCAAACATCGTCACAGGATCGAGTGATCAAACATCGTCACAGGATCGGGTGGTCAAACATCGTCACAGGATCGGGTGGTCAAACATCGTCACAGGATCGGGTGGTCAAACATCGTCACAGGATCGGGTGGTCAAACATCGTCACAGGATCGGGTGGTCAAACATCGTCACAGGATCGGGTGGTCAAACATCGTCACAGGATCGGGTGGTCAATCTCCCTGACTTGGTTGACTCTTGTCATCGTATCCCAATTGCGTAGATCGGTGTTGGTCACTGGATTGCCTTCTTTCTTTACAGACCGCCGCTGGAATATTGCTGAGTGAGGCATTAAACAACAAAGAAAACAGGTCGTCACAATGCGAAACCCAGTGAAGTTAACTCCAGTACATCGATAGGAACAGGCGTCTCTGGTATCTGTCACACCGTTACCTTACATTCCAAAATGTATTGACGTTCTCGATCCCTATCCAGATGAACCGCAACAATATCAGCATCAGACTGACATCTAGATATGTATGGTGGCTGATTAGGGCCATCGCTTTCTCGCCTTAAAATTTGGAGGCGAGAAAGCGAGAAAGCGAGAAAGCGATATCACGAGACGAGAAAGCGATAACACGAGACGAGAAAGCGATGTTGGACTGTCCGAGCTTAACCCGCAAGGATCGTATCTGCTTCTGGCAGGGAGAACACTGCTGTACAATAATACACCTGCTTGAGGTCGCAAAAACTGATAACAAAACACTTAGCGGTCTATCTTGGTCAGTGAACAGAAGGAAATACACCAGCATCAGCAACAACATTTAAAAAACGTCAGATATATACTTGTCGTGTTGTATTAGCCTCCTCTGAACTATCTCTCACCACGGACAACCACGTTGCAGTTATGGCTGCTCCCGACATGGTGTTGGGTGTAATTCATTTACAGAACTCTCATACAGTCACTTTATGTCTCATGTGCAGTCTATCGTTCCCAGACCAGGAGGTACTACACTGAACAGCTCCACAGGACGTTGTGACTGCCGCCCCCAGTTACAACATCAGGGAAGCTGTATAATATAATGGAGGAAGGTGGTGTTATTGTGACCTGGGAATTGTGGAAGAGCTTCAAGACGCCACCAATTCCCTGGTAGTGATGAGACAGGCGCTTCCACATGTCACGTGCTCCGTGTGTCTTATATGTCACGCCAGGAAGACAGTACTATGGGAGTCAGGTTTATCGCGTTTCTTTTGTTCATACAAACACATCAAGTATATATGAGTACTGGATGGGCATCACGTTGCCTCGGAACAACATCAGTTCTAAAATATATTTTTGTCAACTCATTATGAACTATTTTATATCAAGCTACTATAGCTAGTCACTGACAAAAGGTCACGATAAGATCATATGTATTATATGAGTCTTCAGTCATTAATGAGACAATTCACTTTACGCTTGGGACTGGAATTAACGGTTAGCATTCTTCGCCAATGTTCAAGTTAGAAACTTGACATTACAAACAGTAAGGGATTTACCGGCTCTCACAGAGAGCTGCACTAGGGAAGTAAAACAAATGTAAGGGTGTGCTAGGTTTTAAAGTGAATCAAGTACTATCACATAGTCAGAAGGGGTCTAAACCATAGTTGCTGTCTCTCCTTCGTCTACGTGACTGCTAATGAATTGTTCAAACAAGTAGCGTGTCCTTTTATGCTCCTTACTCGATAACTCCTCGAGCCATTTGTCCGCACCATCATAAAAAATACTCACAGAATATCATGCAATGCACGTTCATTGCTGTTAGTAATGGTAACGCAGGTAAATGCACGATTCTGAGTGTTTAAAGATTTGAAACAGGATAGATTCATACAATTTTTAGATCCTGTGTCTGGACAGTGTTATTCTTGATGTGCAGTTCTCGAGTGCAACTGGTCCTGACAGTGTTATTCTTGATGTGCAGTTCTCGAGTGCAACTGGCCCTGACAGTGCTATTCTTGGTGTGCAGTTCTCGAGTGCAACTGGTCCTGACAGTGCTATTCTTGGTGTGCAGTTCTCGAGTGCAACTGGTCCTGACAGTGTTATTCTTGATGTGCAGTTCTCGAGTGCAACTGGCCCTGACAGTGCTATTCTTGGTGTGCAGTTCTCGAGTGCAACTGGTCCTGACAGTGCTATTCTTGGTGTGCAGTTCTCGAGTGGAACTGGTCTTGACAGTGTTATTCTTGCAGTGTCCTCCCCATCAATGACAACGCATCCGAGGCTAAGTCAATAAGGGGAAGTTTCAACTATGCCACAATACAAAGAAACCAGTGCCAAGAATCTATCGAGTCACTGGCTAGGACGTCCGACCAAAATAATTTGTGAAAGATATTGGTGTCTGCCTATTACCGCGCTGTCGAATCCTTATATTAGCGACATGTCTACTGTCTACAAGTCGTTTATACGCCACCTTCTACTGGCTGTTTAGATTACGTGTTCCAACTTAGACTTGCTGAATAGAAGCCAGGGTTCCATAGTTCTATAGTATTAACACCGCAGCATTGCCGGGATTTAATAACGTGTGATTTCATTTTCTGATTGCCACGGCCTACATACCTTTCCACTCGCTGCTATCTAATTTGAGTAAACCAATTCTATTGTTATATTCTCCGCATGCTTGGAATTGTGGACGCTCTGCAAACTCAGAGTTACATCACTGTACATCCACCTGTTCAGATTGATTAATCCTTCTAATCAACTGATCAGGATTGTGACAGGCAAACATGGGGCATGGGAAAACAGCTTTAAATCTCATGTAAATGTAAGTGCATTAATTTGTACATTGTATATCTTTCCATTTTCCTTCTTGTGTAGATACATATTATGGATTCGTGGTTGTTGTACGATATGATGCTCTGGTAAATAACGTGGACAGGTTCAATTGTAGCTGCTCTCATGTTGTTTGTGAATAGTATATTCAGAGTTGCAATATGTTTCTATTCCAAGCTGAGTCCACCTCAAGGGAGATAGTTAAGTACAAAATGAGATGACACCGACAGATTTATGCACGATCCCAGAAGACTGAGCTGGAATGCATTACAAATGACACGATGTCACTAACGAAAGCATCAATTTGCGAGGAACATCGTCGTCAAATTAAGACAATGAAGACATCTTGCCCCTGCAATCTTTGTAACTATATTTGTTAACATTTGTCGACGAGAACCAATCTCTATTTCTATGGAATAATGTACTGTATTTGATTGACATTAAATGTAGATTTTGTTTAGGACTTGGATACACCATAAAGGTGCCAATTGTGCTACTCCAACGAAGCTGTCCCTTGGTAAGAGCGTGTCTGGAGATATCTGCTGATCTGGGAACAAAGTGTCTTCGTCCTGAATGTCAGAGTGTTTCTCAACCATTGATCTTGTTCCGTGATGTCGGTAGATGGAATCAGTGCTCTGAAAGGTAGGGCATGGCAGAAGAAAAAAAACATCACTTTCTCTTTACAAGTGTTTTTGCCCGCAGAGACAGCTCCTTTCAACCTCATGCTGTAAAATCGCGTGTTCTCGTTCTGCCTAGTTCAATTAGAATTAATCCCCACGCAACTCTGCGATTACGGCGAATTTGACAGATTTCGGCAAGTAAACAGGCTGCGACAGATTCCTGTTCCCATGTTTACTTTGAGAATTTATATATACAAATGTATTTCAAAAGTGTGCACACGTGAACTCGCGGCCAGGGGTTTATATTCCGTGATGTAGTAACATTATCGGTGTATATGTTTCTGACTATGTTAACATGCACATGCAGCCAGTCAGAAGGAAATGTCTTCACGTAATTGGATCATATCAAATTGATTTACCTCCTCTTTAAGTGGGATGAAAATATAGAATGTGTTTTTGTGATGTTGACCGACGAAACGAATCAACAGTGCACTGAACTGAGTTCAAACTGATACAGAATGTCAAGGGTACATCTAAACCAATCAAAACGCTGAGCAATGCTGTCTTCGTGGTTATGTTATTCCAGACATGTCTGGGAAATAACGGACAGTCATCCTTCCGGATTTTGAAGCCAGATTGAAGATAAAACACCTGGACCAACTCCTTGATGTCTCTTGACTCGTGAGGGGTATTGCACTTCCACCGTGGAAGCATCTAAAGTGTCTCTACTTTTGGAGGAAAGATGGCCCGTTGAACCAGCATGGTTACTGTGAGCAATTTGTCCCACCATCTGGTCCAGCATCTGAAACTGTCGAGAGAAAGGCGAGTCAGTCTCGGTAAACAGGATCCTGTCATTTAGTCAGGCTGAAAGCTTGTTACTTCTGCTTGTCTACATGTGAACCACATCAAGGTCGGAAATCAATGAATTACCACCATTGTTGTAGAAACAAATGTAGTGTGTGGAGAGACACCAATGAAGTTTTGATAACACGTACCACCTCAATACGAGATCATCTCTCGAACGAGAGTGAGTCAGTCTATTCCACGCGATGTTCATGGGCGATTTCCATACGAACATACAACATGAAA
Organism: Haliotis rubra; assembly: GCF_003918875.1. Classification (NCBI taxonomy): domain Eukaryota; kingdom Metazoa; phylum Mollusca; class Gastropoda; order Lepetellida; family Haliotidae; genus Haliotis; species Haliotis rubra. The sequence continues at coordinate 352,225 of NW_025766336.1, forward strand.
ATAAAAGGATACAACTGGCTGATATGTATCTGCATGGTGGCTCAGTGATCTAATGAGTGAACGTACGTGGAAGGGAAGGCTGCTACTAGAAATAACAATCCTTCAGTGAACAAGGCCAGAGAGTATCCCATCAGCTGCTTCCAACATCACTCCGTGAACCTTTATGCATCAATTCTATGTAATCTACATGATTATCAACATATTCCGATCATTACAATATCTTCCTGTCAATAAAATATGTACTGCCAAGTAGCAGTGATTACCAGAGATGAGGATAATTTCATTTTTATTACCACTATTCAGTCAGCACATGGTTTGAATTCCGCTAAACAATTTACGCAATTAAGAAGAGATTTGTGAGTCAGGGTTCACTTCATTAGCCTCAAAGGACGGGCTATTATATTACTACCGGAGCTATGTACTGACGGTAGCTAAACAAACTACACCTTATAGATATGGACATTATTATATTACTACCGGAGCTATGTACTGACGGTAGCTAAACAAACTACACCTTATAGATATGGACATTATTATATTACTACCGGAGCTATGTACTGACGGTAGCTAAACAAACTACACCTTATAGATATGGACATTATTATATTACTACCGGAGCTATGTATTGACGGTAGCTAAACAAACTACACCTTATAGACATGGACATTATTATATTACTACCGGAGCTATGTATTGACGGTAGCTAAACAAACTACACCTTATAGATATGGACATTCTTATATTAGTACCGGAGCTTTGTACTGACGGTAGCTAAACAAACTACACCTTATAGACATGGACATTATTATATTACTACCGGAGCTATGTACTGACGGTAGCTAAACAAACTACACCTTATAGACATGGACATTATATTATACCGGAGCTATGTACCGGTAGCTAAACAAACTGACGGTTAAACAAACTACACCTTATAGACATGGACATTATTATATTACTACCGGAGCTATGTATTGACGGTAGCTAAACAAACTACACCTTATAGACATGGACATTATTATATTACTACCGGAGCTATGTACTGACGGTAGCTAAACAAACTACACCTTATAGATATGGACATTATTATATTACTACCGGAGCTTTGTACTGACGGTAGCTAAACAAACTACACCTTATAGACATGGACATTATTATATTACTACCGGAGCTATGTATTGACGGTAGCTAAACAAACTACACCTTATAGACATGGACATTATTATATTACTACCGGAGCTATGTACTGACGGTAGCTAAACAAACTACACCTTATAGACATGGACATTATTATATTACTACCGGAGCTATGTATTGACGGTAGCTAAAACAAACTACACCTTATAGACATGGACATTATTATATTACTACCGGAGCTATGTATTGACGGTAGCTAAAACAAACTACACCTTATAGACATGGACATTATTATATTACTACCGAGCTATGCTATGTATTGACGGTAGCTAAACGGTAGCTACAAACTACACCTTATAGACATGGACATTATTATATTACTACCGGAGCTATGTATTGACGGTAGCTAAACAAACTACACCTTATAGACATGGACATTATTATATTACTACCGGAGCTATGTATTGACGGTAGCTAAACAAACTACACCTTATAGACATGGACATTATTATATTACTACCGGAGCTATGTATTGACGGTAGCTAAACAAACTACACCTTATAGACATGGACATTATTATATTACTACCGGAGCTATGTATTGACGGTAGCTAAACAAACTACACCTTATAGACATGGACATTATTATATTACTACCGGAGCTATGTATTGACGGTAGCTAAACAAACTACACCTTATAGACATGGACATTATTATATTACTACCGGACTATGTATTGACGGTAGCTAAAACAAACTACACCTTATAGACATGGACATTATTATATTACTACCGGAGCTATGTATTGACGGTAGCTAAACAAACTACACCTTATAGACATGGACATTATTATATTACTACCGGAGCTATGTATTGACGGTAGCTAAACAAACTACACCTTATAGACAAACTACACCTTATAGACATGGGGACATTATTATATTACTACCGGAGCTATGTATTGACGGTAGCTAAACAAACTACACCTTATAGACATGGACATTATTATATTACTACCGGAGCTATGTATTGACGGTAGCTAAACAAACTACACCTTATAGACATGGACATTATTATATTACTACCGGAGCTATGTATTGACGGTAGCTAAACAAACTACACCTTATAGACATGGACATTATTATATTACTACCGGAGCTATGTACTGACGGTAGCTAAACAAACTACACCTTATAGACATGGACATTATTATATTACTACCGGAGCTATGTATTGACGGTAGCTAAACAAACTACACCTTATAGACATGGACATTATTATATTACTACCGGAGCTATGTATTGACGGTAGCTATGTATTGACGGTAGCTAAACAAACTACACCTTATAGACATGGACATTATTATATTACTACCGGAGCTATGTATTGACGGTAGCTAAACACAACTACACTAAACAAATATACACCTTATAGATATGGACATTATTATATTACTTACCGGAGCTATGTATTGACGGTAGCTAAACAAACTACACCTTATAGACATGGACATTATTATATTACTACCGGGCTATGTATTGACGGTAGCTAAACAAACTACACCTTATAGACATGGACATTATTATATTACTACCGGAGCTATGTATTGACGGTAGCTAAACAAACTACACCTTATAGACATGGACATTATTATATTACTACCGGAGCTATGTATTGACGGTAGCTAAACAAACTACACCTTATAGACATGGACATTATTATATTACTACCGGAGCTATGTATTGACGGTAGCTAAACAAACTACACCTTATAGACATGGACATTATTATATTACTACCGGAGCTATGTATTGACGGTAGCTAAACAAACTACACCTTATAGACATGGACATTATTATATTACTACCGGAGCTATGTATTGACGGTAGCTAAACAAACTACACCTTATAGACATGGACATTATTATATTACTACCGGAGCTATGTATTGACGGTAGCTAAACAAACTACACCTTATAGACATGGACATTATTATATTACTACCGGAGCTATGTATTGACGGTAGCTAAACAAACTACACCTTATAGACATGGACATTATTATATTACTACCGGAGCTATGTATTGACGGTAGCTAAACAAACTACACCTTATAGACATGGACATTATTATATTACTACCGGAGCTATGTATTGACGGTAGCTAAACAAACTACACCTTATAGACATGGACATTATTATATTACTACCGGAGCTATGTATTGACGGTAGCTAAACAAACTACACCTTATAGACATGGACATTATTATATTACTACTTGTATTGACGAAACAAACTACACCTTATAGATATGGACATTATTATATTACTACCGGAGCTATGTATTGACGGTAGCTAAACAAACTACACCTTATAGATATGGACATTATTATATTACTACCGGAGCTATGTATTGACGGTAGCTAAACAAACTACACCTTATAGACATGGACATTATTATATTACTACCCTTATAGAGCTATGTATGTGACGGTAGCTAAACAAACTACACCTTATAGACATGGACATTATTATATTACTACCGGAGCTATGTACTGACGGTAGCTAAACAAACTACACCTTATAGATATGGACATTATTATATTACTACCGGAGCTATGTACTGACGGTAGCTAAACAAACTACACCTTATAGACATGGACATTATTATATTACTACCGGAGCTAGGTATTGACGGTAGCTAAACAAACTACACCTTATAGACATGGACATTATTATATTACTACCGGAGCTATGTATTGACGGTAGCTAAACAAACTACACCTTATAGACAGGGACATTATTATATTACTACCGGAGCTATGTACTGACGGTAGCTAAACAAACTACACCTTATAGACATGGACATTATTATATTACTACCGGAGCTATGTATTGACGGTAGCTAAACAAACTACACCTTATAGACATGGACATTATTATTTTACTACCGGAGCTATGTACTGACGGTAGCTAAACAAACTACACCTTATAGACAGGGGCATTATTATATTACTACCGGAGCTATGTATTGACGGTAGTTAAATAAACTACACCTTATAGACATGGACATTATTATTTTTTAGGGACATAAATCAGGTGGGCAGTTGAGCATATAGGACATTATTGTGATCAGAGTTCTGCGTTCTGTACAACACCCACGGTCAGGTAAGGAGCTATTCGAGAATTCCTTTGATTTGAAAATACGGCGAGAACATATGGAAGAAATGGTTAAAATCCCGCTGAAGATGGAGTTTATAGAGGTGAAGGCTTCATCTACACTGGTTCTATAATGTATGACTGATGAGACGTGTTGTGATGACAGTTCACTGTGTATTGTATAGGAGATGTATGTGGAATTGTGCTTCTTATATGTGCCAAACCCTATTTGTATGGCCTCGATGTTTGTCACGATGTGCCAATACTACCTATAACAGTGCACGTTGGTATTCATAACGCTCAAGACTCAAGAAGTGCTTATGCTTAAAATCATTTATAGCATATATGCAGAAGGACCTCTCGACATTCCTCAATCCCGCCCCGTGTGTGGGGCATTGGGTAAACACGTGTACATGACTATAAACTATTGATAAACTTTAGCATGCAGAAACAAGTTTGTTTCAGGTGCCTGATGATAATTTGATGATGCAGAATATACCGCTTCAGATTTGCTATGGAAACCACATGTTCTCGAAATACGACTCATGTGAATGTACTGTAACATTAGAGGTTAGTAGTCACTCAAAGGACAAGGCAAGCTAATTGATACATTCGTGAGCAAACTCTGCAGCGCCCATGTTTCTCTGCTAAGACGTTACACTTAGAAATGTCACGCGTTTTTGTACTTAGAAATGCGCACGGTAGATTCTTTTTTAAACTCAATAAATCCTCTACATCAACGCTTTACGCAAAATGTCAGACGAACAAGTAACTAATTGGGTAAGTTCGTTTACCGTTTAGTCACTATACGCGGCGAAGGTTTGTGAAAGACGTGGTCGAAGTGGGACCAGAACTTTTCTCCAGTTCAACAAGTAGCGACTAATTGCGTTATAGTCTGTTTAGTAAGTCTTCCATTAAATTACATCCATCATTTTGTCTTGCAAATATACAAGTATTTTCTAATAGGCTCAGTACAACGTAACTCGCAACGTGCACGGAGAACATTCCAGTATGTTGACATTGCTATGCGTCGTGAGGCCAGATCTCCTTATGTCTGAGGCAGTGGGTCTCCCGAGCATAGCCTGGAGCATTCAGAAGATGGTTGGATTGAGAGCTCTTTGTGAGTAAAAGGCAACTCAGATTCCCCGTACCTGTACCTTCTCAGATCGCTTGGACGCCGCACACTAGAACAGAACTTTAGTCATCTCGACTGCCATCAGCCAGCCCGATGCTATAATGAACAGCGTGTGGAAGATGTTTTTGTATTTCAGTAGGTCACTCGGCAAAACATGTCAGTACTTACACTCACGTGATTGTAACACTTGTTCATCTATTTATGGACAGGCTGTTTTTGTGGTGGAATTTGTTCATCCGCTGACTGTGTATAACCTGACCTTCGAGTTATTAGCAGAGTTGTATTAAGGAGAGAGTGTTGGAAATACAACATGAATGCTGTCGGAAACAATATTATATCAAAAACAAATCTTAACCAAAGGCATGTATGATTTTCTTTGTTGTTGTCTTTGTAGAACTGATGTGTGTTGGAATAAACATAATCCAGGTTAAGGAAATTGTTCTTGAGAGAAATGCATTATGTAGCGGTAGAGCAGCAAGTTTCACATATCGTGGGTTCTGGAGATGACTAATGTTTTGCCCTCTTTGTTGTACATCTGGCCATGTCTTAAGAGGTAAGAGACGAATTCAACAGAAGTGTGTTAAATCAGTAAATCCCCGAAAAGAGAGATAGTGTCTTTCTTGCATAACGACAACTTGTTCACAAAACTTGTATGGCTATATTATATCTAATCCAGCCCTTATTTTCAGATAACCCTTTCACACAGTTCCACCCATCATGTCGGGTTGCTATTATTTCTCAGTGTATCACTCTGACGTTGGTTTTGGCATCAAGTGAGTGAGTGAGTGAGTGAGTTTGGTTTTACGCCGCTTTTAGCAATATTCCAGCAATATCACGGCGGGGGACACCAGAAATGAGCTTCACACAATGTACCCATGTGGGGATTCGAACCCGGGTCTTCGGCGTGACGAGCGAACGCTTTAACCTCTAGGCTACCCCGGGCCACTGAGGAAGCTCACTGAGGAAGCTCATATGACAAGTTCTCTCTTGTAATTTTCATATTTGACAGGAGTTGGGCCAGTGAGTTGACAGCTGATTGACAGTTCTCTGTATACATAGCTTTGACAGGAGTTGGGCCAGTGAGTCAGCTGATTTCCAACATTTTGACAGTTCTCTGTATATAGCTTTGTCTAAGTTTCTGTAATATTGACAGGAGTTGGGCCAGTGAGTCAGCTGATTGACAGTTCTCTGTATGTAGCTTTGGAGTTGGAGTTGGGCCAGTTGACAGTTCTCTGTATGTAGCTTTGACAGGAGTTGGGCCAGTGAGTCAGCTGATTGACAGTTCTCTGTATGTAGCTTTGACAGGAGTTGGGAGATTGACAGCTAGTTGACAGTTCAGCTGATTTGACAGTTGGGCCAGTGAGTCAGCTGATTGACAGCTCTGTATGACAGGGAGTTGGGCCAGTGAGTCAGCTGATTGACAGTTCTCTGTATGTAGCTTTGACAGGAGTGACAGGAGTTGGGCCAGTGAGTCAGCTGATTGACAGTTCTCTGTATGTAGCTTTGACAGGAGTTGGGCCAGTGAGTCAGCTGATTGACAGTTCTCTGTATGTAGCTTTGACAGGAGTTGGGCCAGTGAGTCAGCTGATTGACAGTTCTCTGTATGTAGCTTTGACAGGAGTTGGGCCAGTGAGTCAGTTAACTGAATGTCAGCTAATTGACAGTTCTCTGTATGTAGCTTTGACAGGAGTTGGGCCAGTGAGTCAGCTGATTGACAGTTCTCTGTATGTAGCTTTGACAGGAGTTGGGCCAGTGAGTCAGCTGATTGACAGTTCTCTGTATATAGCTTTGACAGGAGTTGGGCCAGTGAGTCAGCTGATTGACAGTTCTCTGTAGGTAGCTTTGACAGGAGTTGGGCCAGTGAGAGTCAGCTAATTGACAGTTCTGTTTCGTTCCCTGTCTATGGCCACCACCCTCAATGTTGTCAGTTCACTCCGGTTGCATCACATAAGTAACTGAACTCTCAAAAATCAACTAACTGCAGCCAGTTTGTTTAGATCAGCTGCTAACCAATCAGCCTACACAGGGAGATCTACATCTATATATCCTAATCTCTATCACTTAACGTATACTTTATATTTTATCGTCTCTCATAACCCACACTGGGTGGCGTTTGTACATCATCTTTCACATACTTGTTTAAGTTGTTTTCACTCTGTACAAATGGTGAGACGCCAATAAAATATTTTGTATTGTATTGTATGTATGTGGTGAGCTCCAGGTCTTGTTTACTGCCACGGCTCGACGGGCCCGTATTTGGGAGCAGCAGTTACCCGAAACTGAAAGTAGTAAAAGGTTATAATGTAACTACAAGTAGAGACTCCATTTTATCATGACGTCTTTTCCTGAAAATGAATCTTTACTCATGCAGTCCCAATTGGGTTCATCGATTATATAATCGGACAGTCATTCCTCTCATTAACACCCTTTTCTGTTTCATTTCTTGCGATACCACAGCATCACTAAGTGAAGCTGAATGACAAATCGTCTGAAAATATAAACCATTTCAGTTAATCCATACAGCCAATTAATCAGAAAGCCTATGTACATCACAGGAGAAGCGTTAATTCTATAGCGTCAAAACACCCAGGGAGTGAGCCGAATCCGATTTATGACACATCTAGCGAGGAAAGACCCTTTTAAGCTATTGGCGTCGAACAACACATTTCCCCGGCACGGAATCAATGGTCCGGTTTGTCAGCTAGGTTGGATGAGGGGGAACAATTGATTACATTCAGCTTTCTCTCAGTTCTCCATCCCTATTCACACTTAGCATTCCCATCCTCGCCCAATCTGTACGTTTTTCACATGCTTAGGAAGCCGACCCCAGTAATTACAGCGGGGCATGAGATGGAAGTGTCCTGGACGAGGAGGCCCGTCGGGGACTAGAGGAGACAAACACGCAAATATGTGATCCAATACTCTTTGGGCTGGGGAAGGGGGAACATACGTGTGTGTGTGTGTGTGTGTGTGTGTGTGTGTGTGTGTGTGTGTGTGTGTGTGAGAGAGAGCGCGAGAGAGAGAGAGAGAGAGAGAGAGAGAGAGAGAGAGAGAGAGAGAGAGAGAGAGAGAGAGAGAGAGAGAGAGAGAGAGAGAGAGAGAGAGAGAGAGAGAGAGTGAGAGAGAGCGTGTTTACGTGTGTGTGTGTGTGCGCGAGTGTGTGCGTGTGTGCTACATGGGCTGTCTATTGCACATTACTGATTGCCTTCTCTATATTGCAATAACGCAAATAGACTGTTTAATAATGACAAATTCATATAGAGAGAATATGATCACTATGTTTACAGGAAGTATTTGCATTATATTTTTATGTGTTGTTTTATGCTATAGTCACAAGTACGTAGAGATCCTTAAAATGTATTCATATACGACATACTTACAACGATATTGTATTAAAAGGCTATTTAAAGGTATTCAACAATTACTTTTTAATACATACTGTCAATAGGCATAGTGTTTAACTTATTTATAAAGCTATTTGTACCCAAGTACATAATAGTGGATGTGGATATTGATGTGGATATTGATGAGATGGTTCCGCACTAATGTCAGGAACATAGTTGGTAATCTCTTCGTTCATACACCATTGACGAATCGGTGATGAGCCGGAGGCTGGTCTCTGTGTTCGAGGCAACGCCATGGAACCAGACGCATAGTATATAAGTGAAACAGACAACATATGTGACAGCCTCCTGTATTACCATATTCCTACATGTAACGGAGGAGATAAGGCCTATGTGTCTCATGACATCCACTATTGATCGGGGAACTAATGCTGTACAATATAACAATGATATAGTAGCTGGGTCTTCGACACCGTTTACAATGTAATAGTAAATCATGTGGGTAGTAAATATATGCCAATTGTATTAACTGATATGGATACATCACGACAAAGTAATTGATATATAAAAGTGCAAATCCAGCATTTGAATTCCTGTATCAACCATTCATGTTCCTTGAAATTATACACAGCAGGTGAGATTTGGTCTGTTGTAAGCTTTCAGGTGAGATATTAAGCATATGGAAGTATTGCATTAAACATGTGTAAGAGGCACACAGCGACTACTGCTATAAATAATTTGCAAGTGGTGTTTCAAGCGCATCAACATTTTACATCTCGATTATGAATTAGTTAACGTAATTTCTTGACGACAGGTACATGTGCAAAATGTTGACTATCCTTTGATGTTATCAGCATTTGTCTCATCATTGAGTGTCAAGCGTAATGCTGGGACAAGGACGGACAGAGATTGGGATCATACTACCGAGTCCGTCTTACAGTCTTACAGTAACCTACCATCTGCATGTAATGGCTTAGATTGTATCGCCTTATCCTAGCCTTAGAGCTGCTCAATACAGTGGCGATGAATCTAGTATGAATCCTTGGATGAATACATCAGTCGTGTCTCGATTCAACCTGAGATCATAGCGGCCTCATCGGCCTCAACCGTAAAGCCAAGTATCGATTCATTAATGCCATCACCATCGGGCATACGCGCATGGATAATGAACAGCCTGAACTTTCTTCAGGCTGGGATTCCTTCCGAGCAAAAGCCAGCAAAATATTTCAAACCAAAACACATTCGGAATTAAAATATCGAGATCCGTTTTTGTCGACGATCCACTGCCTCAAGCAACTGAACAAATTGCATCAGAAGCAGATTATTCTTTGCAATCACAATTTGAGTACAAAGTCTAACTACATCATCTTATCACGATGTCATCAATGCATCGCATACACGTTAGAACGAGGGAGTTTCTTGCACAAGACATCAGGAGACACAACGTTCCTGAGATTATCCTGTTGTTCTATTTGCCTCTCAGTGGGACAATCCACAGACAGGTGTAGACTCCAGGCAGGTGTTCGTGGGAGAAGGCTGGTAGCACCTTATATTTTCACAGTGGGACGGGCGTTTGGTGTGCTAAAATATTTGCAACTTGTTTAGTTCTTAATATGAGCGTGCAATCTGCTGGTGTATATACCTTTGAAGGGACAGTTGTTTTAAGAAGGTGGCCCATGAAATGCCTGTCAGTTATTAATCCATACATCACCGACACGTGTCTTCATCCTACCCGACACATACTTTCATACACGAAACACCTACACACCCGATACACGTCACCGACAGGGCTATACCCCATCACATCCGACACATACTTTCATACACGAAACACCTTCATACCCGATACACGTCACCGACAGGTCTATACCCCATCACATCCGACACATACTTTCATACACGAAACACCTACATACCCGATACACGTCACCGACAGGGCTATACCCCATCACATCCGACACATACTTTCACTCCCGACACACCTACATACCCGATACACGTCACCGACAGGGCTATACACCATCACATCCGACACATACTTTCATACACGAAACACCTACATACCCGATACACGTCACCGACAGGGCTATACACCATCAAATCCGACACATACTTTCATACACGAAACACCTTCATACCCGATACACGTCACCGACAGGGCTATACCCCATCAAATCCGACACATACTTTCATACACGAAACACCTACATACCCGATACACGTCACCGACAGGGCTATACCCCATCACATCCGACACATACTTTCATACCCGAAACACCTTCATATACCGATACACGTCACCGACAGGGCTATACATCATCATCACATCCGACACATACTTTCATATACACGAAACACCTTCATACCCGATACACGTCACCGACAGGGCTATACACCATCACATCCGACACATACTTTCATACACGACGACACCTACATACCCGATACACGTCACCGACAGGGCTATACACCATCACATCCGACACATACTTTCATACACGAAACACCTTCATACCCGATACACGTCACCGACAGGGCTATACACACATCACATCCGACACATACTTTCACATCCACGAAACACCTTCATATACCCGATACACGTCACCGACAGGGCTATACACCATCACATCCGACACATACATTCACTACACGAAACACCTTCATACCCGATACACGTCACCGACAGGGCTATACACCATCACATCCGACACATACTTTCATTCATGCGAAACACCTTCATACCCGATACACGTCACCGACAGGGCTATACACCATCACATCCGACACATACTTTCATACACCTCACGACACACCTACATACCCGATACACGTCACCGACAGGGCTATACACCATCACATCCGACACATACATTCATACCCGAAACACCTTCATACCCGATACACGTCACCGACAGGGCTATACACCATCACATCCGACACATACTGTCATACTCCGAAACACCTTCATACCCGATACACGTCACCGACGGGGCTATACACCATCACATCCGACACATACTTTCATACACGAAACACCTTCATACCCGATACACGTCACCGACAGGGCTATACACCATCACATCCGACACATACTTTCATACACGAAACACCTACATACCCGATACACGTCACCGACAGGGCTATACCCCATCACATCCGACACATACTTTCATACACGAAACACCTTCATACCCGATACACGTCACCGACAGGGCTATACACCATCACATCCGACACATACTTTCATACACGAAACACCTTCATACCCGATACACGTCACCGACAGGGCTATACACCATCACATCCGACACATACTTTCATACACGAAACACCTTCATACCCGATACACGTCACCGGCAGGTCTATACCCCATCACACCCAACACATACATTCAACAACCGACAAACTTTCATATCCGATATGGACACACATCACCGACACAATCCTTCATCCTACCTAACATCTGGTGTCCCCCGCCGTGATGTTGCTGAAATATAGCTAAAAGCGGCGTAAAAACCAAACTCAGTCAGTCATCCTACCTAACACACCTATATAGGTCACAACTCCTTTAATATATACTCACAGGCAAAACGTATTGTGACATGGAATGCTTTCATTGTAAATGTTCATTGTGGATGAAGTTTTGGACTTGAACCAGATAGGAGTGTGCTAAAAAAGGCTGAAAAACGCAACCAAGCAGTTGAAATTGCACGAGGACAGATCGACGACGCCCGGCCCGATGACACTTCTGACGCCGGAACCCCGACGTCTCCAGACAGGCAACACCTGCAACACCTGCGACGAGGAGCACGGGAGTGAAGAAGAATTCCCTTCACCGACGAGTTCACACGTTGCACAGCATTGTCTTGATCAGAATAATGTTGATGTGCAACCCTGGCAAGATCCGTGATTTTGTCACCCAGTGAACACGTCTGGGATTAATGGAGCGGGGTTTACAACGTCAACCGAATCCTTCAACAAAGCTGAAGGAACTCCGTCAAATCCTTCCTCGAATATGGATCTTCTCCTCGACTTTTTTGTCACCTCAATGAAGGCCTGCATGAATGCAGAAGGTGGACACACTCGCCACTGACAGTGTGGGCTTGTGAACTCCCTCTTGTGTTGGGGCTCATTTGCATGCAGGTGTGCATTTCGTATGGACTGTTGATCGTAATCATACATAGAAACATTTGACATGTCATTTGCTGCAGGATCAGTTGAACATTGATTCTGCTTGTTGTTCGTCTCTCACAATAATTGACCTTTGAGTATATATAAATAACTGCTTATTGCCTACCGGTACCGGAACTCCTGGCTTCCAGTTGTCGATTGCCATTGTTAATTACTACTGGCTTCCCTTGTTATGTGTCTAGATAGGTCTCATAACTTTTGTCACATGTACATCTATTTCCCGCCAGTTTTCATTCACCAGATGAAGGAAATATGCTTCGAAACGTTGCGTTCCTTATAACCAGAAATTGACATCATACAATTCTCTCCTTTATACGTTTCACTTTTAAATGCCATTTAATCGTGTCCCAAATGAGTGCTTAATTACTGATGTCCCTTTGATCATGGCTTAAGGAACTGTAAAACACATTCAAGACATCTTCATTAAAGGGACAGAATGTGAACCAGCCTTTTCTCGTCATAGAAGGAGTAAGTGTGAAAGTAATAACATCCAGTGTGTGGACGGAGGATGTAAAACAGGGATGCTCGTATACAATAATGAGCTTAGTGGAAAACAGATTATTTACTGAAGTTCTCATATTGAGACTGCCATGAACGTACATCCTACAGTCACAGGTGTGGGTGGTTCTTCCTCTTGCGATTCACAACGTGGAATACACTCGTGGCGTCCTCATCATATATACAATATACACATGGCCAGCTTAAGTACTGAGCGACTCCACGCTATTCAACCCACTACCGAACTATGACTCACCACACGCAATGAACATACCAACACACAGGTAGGAGGTTCAAAAGGCCATCGCAGGTCATAGCTACTGTCGTGTTTAAATGGCGGAATGATTGGAATATGTTATGTATGCATGTACATGAACAGCTTCAGATTCCGGGACCAGACGATACTGACGTGTCACACAAACGTTAGGCATAAAGGATTATCATCACTATGCCTTGATCCAAATTTCAATTTTTGTTGCAGAATCATCACCAACTTTATGTCATCCTAGATGCCCACGTGAAGAGAGCACCCTTTGGTGGCACCCTGAGGCAGAAGAAGGCACTGCTATCAGCTGTAGTGTTTACCTTTCTAGCAAGAACCACTCCATTCATTAGTTGGTGTTGACATTCAACTCGTGGAACTTTCTCCAGTACTATTGAAGTCCTTCCTCCAAGGAATATTTTCAAAATGCTTGGTGGAAATTGATCATGACGGGCCCGGCTATAAAGAACAGGAGGGGAAAGAGAAAAATCAATTGTTCCCAAATTACGATTTAAATTCAATTTGGGTTCCCTCAGACGTTTAAGTCTGGATATATTCAGTAGTTTGGACGTTTTGACCTTCACGAGAAGACACGAGTGTCTAATGCTGGGTTCCTGTTCAGCGGTCTCATGGGAGCTCGCGATTCCTCCAATAAAGTCTAGTTATCTCAAACGGAATTCAAGTCAGCATCCGACACAGATCCCGGAGTAAGACGGCATTGTGAATGGCTGGATTCTAATGCCAGTGGCTCTCAATATAGTGTGTGATTGAAACCAGGAGAAATTGGACGTTTTGTTATATGTCCTGTGAACGGATTATAATTCTCATAGGTTCTGGGCCACATAGAGGATATTTCCATCTGATCGATATATCCCTCCTGCTGCATCATTACTTGGTGAGTCCTTTAATTACCATTTATTACTAACGCACTATCACCCATCATATTCTACAATGCACTTTCTTCTTCCACGTGCATCCCATATCTATGACATATATGGGCAATTCGTATCCTGTAGCACAATAACCCATGGATTGATATCTTACATGTGTCCATACACTTTGATACTGTATCACACCAGGAAATGGAATGTTGTACAATGTTACTATGAACAATGTCGATATCTCAATATTAGGATAGTTGGTGTATAGTTAATGAATATACTGCACTTCCAGTATTTATCCTGACAACAACAGTTTGCAAGTGTCACATGCATCCTGTCCCTACTGGCAACATTGAGGTCTGATTCAGGGACATATTTATCCTGATAGCAGTCTGCAAATGGCATCCTGTTGTGTACAACCCCCTCGTGTAGTGGCAACACTGAGGTCTGACTCGGGGACATATTTATACTGATAGCAGTCTGCAAATGACATCCTGTTGTGTACAACCCCCTCGTGTAGTGCTGGTTGAGTATGGTTTTACGCCGTTTTAAGCAATATTCCAGCAATATCACGGCGGGGGACACCAGAAATGGGCTTCACAAGTTATACCCATGTGGGGAATCGAACCCGGGCCTTCGGCGTGACGAGCGAACGCTTTAACCACTAGGCTACACCACCGCCCCCCTCGTGTAGTGGCAGCACTGAGGTCTGACTCGGGGACATATTTATACTGATAGCTGAGTGAGTGAGTGGCTATCCCCTCAGGGTATGCATTACGGCATGTAGCAAGGTGCAGCTTTACTGTCTGAATGTAGTAATTGCAAATGTGAGATTGTAAATGTGATGTCTGTTAGAGCGTTAGTGTAGGTGCTATTGTCGAATAGAATGAACATCTTATTATGGACGTGTTGTATTTAATGTGGCTGCCGCATTTGTAGTCAGATTCAATGGTAGGTTGTAGTTTCAGACAATATTGCAACTGTTGATGACACTGTCGTTACTAAATGTGGTCATTTCTAATAAGGTACAAGTAATACCACAATCAACACTTGTCCCTTGGTCATGAGAAACCTGGACAATAGCATATTACATCCTAAAAAATAATGGCAACTGCTGTGTGGATACTCATGATCAGTATCTCCATGTGCACGGTTTTATAGAGACGAAATGCCACAATTTCCTTCACTCGTAGTGCAACCACAGGTGTTACCAAAATGCTTGCAGCCTCACACCACTACCTACAGGGAGGACATATTCAACACATCTACCGGTTGTTAGTTATAACTTATTTATCCTCTACCAGCGTAGACCAGGGGTGAGTCAATAAAGATACCAGTGTGTCGTATATACTATCATATTTAATGACGAATTACATGACTTAGCAGCAAGATAGTTCTATTCACAAAATATCCAGGGTTTTATAAAGAGGCATCTTTCATAACATCCATGCAAAACCGGCATGTACTATCATCAAGCCGTTGTCTCCTGACTGAGCTGCAATGCATGCAGCAGGTATTAGTGTTTTACTGATCTCCTTTGATGGCATCACTGATATCGACCATCGTGGAATCTTACAGTCGAGCTTCACTCCGACGCGTGCCTATTATCCATGCAGTTTTTTCCCCTTGTAAAATGCATTTGTTGGTCAATGATTTAGGCGTGAAGAGGACATGTTAATGTTGAAAAGGTATCATGCTGAGATGGCTAATTAAGATTGTAGTTAGTATATTGTTTGATCTTCAGAATGGTATCTGAAGGTGCCTATTTATGTATAAGTTTCACGGTGACTCATGTAACAACGCCTAATGCCTGAAGTAGTCACTGTAGACCGACGATTGGCACGATTGGCATTATGAATCCATGTTCAGACATCCTCGGCTAGCTGCACATGGGTACATCGTCCACTCTTATGAGCTACTTACATCGGTATTAATATCATTAAACCACATCATTTCATCCGTTAGCACATGGGTACATCATCCACTGTGATGATTTACTTGCACCGGTATTAACATTATTAACCATATCAGTAATCCGTTAGCACATGGATACATCATCCACTGTGATGATTTACTTGCACCGGTATTAACATTATTAACCATATCAGTAATCCGTTAGCACATGGATACATCATCCACTGTGATGATTTACTTGCACCGGTATTAACATTATTAACCATATCAGTAATCCGTTAGCACATGGATACATCATCCACTGTGATGAGTTACTTACATCGGTATTAACATTATTAACCATATCAGTAATCCGTTAGCACATGGATACATCATCCACTGTGATGAGCTACTTACATCGGTATTTACCATATCAGTGTTAGATGGATACATCCTCCACTGTGATGATTTACTTGCACCGGTATTACCATTATTAACCATATCAGTAATCCGTATTACATCATCCACATGAGTTATTATTAACATTATTAACCATATCAGTAATCCGTTAGCACATGGATACATCATCCACTGTGATGAGCTACTTACATCGGTATTATTATTAACCATATCAGTAATCCGTTTGCAGGATACATCATCCACTGTGATGATTTATCACCGGTCATTATTAACCATATCAGTAATCCGTTAGCACATGGATACATCATCCACTGTGATGAGCTACTTACATCGGTATTAATATCATTAAACCACATCATTAATCCGTTAGCACATGGATACATCATCCACTGTGATGAGCTACTTACATCGGTATTTACATTATTAACCATATCAGTAATCCGTTAGCACATGGATACATCATCCACTGTGATGATTTACTTGCACCGGTATTACCATTATTAACCATATCAGTAATCCGTTAGCACATGGATACATCCTCCACTGTGATGATTTACTTGCACCGGTATTACCATTATTAACCATATCAGTAATCCGATGACATCATCCACTTGACTTGCACCGGTATTAACCATTATAACATCGGTATTATATGAGCTACTTACAGTAATCCGTTAGCACATGGGTACATCATCCACTCATCCACTGTGATGATACATCATCCACTGTGATGAGCTACTTACATCGGTATTAACATTATTAACCATATCAGTAATCCGTTAGCACATGGGTACATCATCCACTGTGATGAGCTACTTACATCGGTATTAACATTATTAACCATATCAGTAATCCGTTAGCACATACATCATCCACTGTGATGAGCTACTTACATCGGTATTAACATTATTAACCATATCAGTAATCCGTTAGCACATGGGTACATCCTCCACTGTGATGAGCTACTTACATCGGTACATTATTAACCATATCAGTAATCCGTTATGGGGACATCATCCACTGTGATGAGCTACTTACATCGGTATTAACATTATTAACCATATCAGTAATCCGTTAGCACATGGATACATCATCCACTGTGATGATTTACTTGCACCGGTATTACCATTCTTAACCATATCAGTAATCCGTTAGCACATGGATACATCATCCACTGTGATAAGCTACTTACATCGGTATTAATATCATTAAACCACATCATTAATCCGTTAGCACATGGATACATCCTCCACTGTGATGATTTACTATCACTAATCCGTTTGCACATGGATACATCACCCACTGTTATGAGTTACTTGCACTTTGTTACGGTTAATAATTTGCCGTAACAAAAGGTTTAAGAGTCACCTTTTAACCAGCAAAATAGATCACTGACAAGTCTTATATATTTAATAATATACTGAACAAACAATGAGCAAGCTACAATGAATGACAACACAGATTTCTAGTACAATGCATTTGATAAACAAATCTAAAATATTGGGTCACAAATCTAAACTATTAACTCACCAGTCTTGACATTTACAGTGAGAACAGATATACTGACTGAAGGTTGTTTACAATGACAGCAGCTGAATAGACAAGCACAGTCGGTCTTGAAACGTTGATCAGCTTAATGATGGCAGACAGATGTATACAAATCCAGTCATGTGAAAGTCCCATGTCGCACTACTCAACAACCAGCCTATATGTAGCTCTTACACAGTTCTCGAGCATTCTAGCAAAGCTAGACAGCATCATTATCCACTCAGAATGTTATCCACATCGGTGGAAAACTCCACGGCATGACGAGTCAACAAGTTGCCAAGGGAGGCAACTCTGAGGTGCTAACAAAAAGGCGTGCCGCTACAAATACTATTGCCATTGAACATATATGATGTGACCCATAATAACTATCACTTAATCAATGTGATATTACAAATGACAAAAAACACTCTCTCGTAGCAACTTGTATTAACATTATTAACCATAATCCGTTAGCGCATGATCATTGTTAAACAGAATAGAATTCAGTTTAGAAGGTTGATATAAAAATACCATAATGGTGCATCTTTGAGTTCCCCAAACTTCTAAAAGACAGTCCCAATGTTAATGATAAGATCAAGCTTTTGTGATAACTTAAATACGATCAAGAAATGGTAAGACTGGCTAATGCATATTCACACCAGTATTGTAGGAATGTCGATATAAGTAAATTGGGCCATAGTGCATTTGACCACTACTCTCTATCATACATAGAGATTATTACACAAGCAAGTGTGTCATACGACTTACACGAAACGAGTGTGAAATTTTGCAATACATAATTTTGCACGAGTTTCGTGTAAGTCATATAACGCACTTGCTCGAGTGTAATAATTTCTTTATTATCCATTTTATTCATGTACATTTGTGGAGTAAAACACGGTAAGCAAGTGTGACGGCCCGGTCAACTCTCGTCACTTTCAATTGTTTAATAACGTCACAGACGACGAAATACAGAAACAATGGTTGCTAGGCAAAAGTGATATATATGAAACTGGTTATCTTTCACCATATGCCTAATAATTATCATTACGATATACACAAATTGAGATGTATCTTTGTCATAAAGCTAGATGCAAATGTAGTTGTATGTGTATGTGTAGAAATTCGCTTGATGCAAATGGGATGTATATATGAATTACTCTTGATGCAAATGTATATGTATTATCATGACGCGTGATCCGTATGTAAATGTATATATCTCATTACGCTTGATACTTATGTCGGTGTATGTATTACGAAAAACTCAAACGTAGATACAGGTACATCATTCTGTTAAATGCAATGTATTATGCATACCATTACGCTAAAACATTTGTGTCATTGCGACAGACACAAATCTTGATGAATGGATATCATTATCAACACGTTTAAAGGCTAAAATTGTGTTTGTGGACAGCTGATGAAAACAGGGCCAAATTCCTTGGTTCACGAATTCCATAGAAGCTGGATTATCTAAAGCAAACTGAATTAACGCGGAGAGTAGCCTTTGCTTCGAAGTCTTCCGTCCCAAAACGTCCACTGGGAGTCACGTCCCTTGATCTTACTAAAGTCTCCTGGTCTTTCAAAAATGGCAGCTTCATCCACTTGAAAAAGACTTTGCATTAGTAACGTTGAAATTGGAATGAGATCCAGAATCGATTGATGCTCAAAATGAATTAATATGAACGCTGTGTGAACTTTTGGTGTGTGTTAGAATCATGCTAAGGCTAGATGAGGTGTTGATGATTGGGATGACCCCTTGAGGTATCGTGGTTGGATTTCTCGAAGCGTTACACGACAGTGTGGAGCTTTGTGATTTCTTTTGGTAAGTACAACATTCTCTGTTGTTATGTCGATTTGCCGCTTCATGTCAGTGAACCGTCATATATACATGTCATGTGTAAAAGCAATTTCGAGTGATGATACCGACCCTATTTGACGTTATTTTCAGACGTTGAAGAATTCCTTTAGTTCTGTACCCGCTCTAATGACAACATAATCACTGACATATTGACATGCATCGGGAAATGAACGACAGTTTGCTTGATAGTGCTTGGGAGTGTATGTATATCATCCCATTCGACACTGAAATTACATCTATATGTTACAATATTGATATCATAGGGACGTTGTACTCCTATGTATAGTCTCCATAAGCTCTATGTGGAGATTGCCTGTACATGGCAGTTGGTATTTGTCCTTGTCTCCATGATGTGGCATTGTCAGTGGACACAGCTCTTCGCCTTCAGTGTCTGATAAACGCGCTTCCTGCAACATTTTAAACGCAAGTGACCGGTCCATACCTGCATATCTACTTGTTGTGGTATTTGGAGTCCCACTCAGTACTATATATAATAATATACTGATGTCGTGCTTGTGGCAATAATTATTATCAACTCAGTGGAATATATTGTTAGAGTAAATGTTGCCATACTCGTTGCAATATATTGAGATACTATTATGACACAATAGCATAATAATTTTCAATATGTCATGTTTTAGGCCCCATGCCTAATGACTGACCCCCTGTTCGACACTTGACCTGTTCTAGTCGATATCTTGCAAATATACAAAGACATGATCGTGACGCCGAAAATCACGCTTTCTCATTAAATGACATTTAGCAGGTCAACATTTGCAGCCTAATATAAACTCTGTCAAAAAAGAAACGCAACCCCTGTATTTTAGAGATTTTGATCTGAAGTTTTAGGACGACACGGCATTTTTATTATTTAAGACAGAAGTCTGAAATTTGGCAGAATAATAACCCAGATGGGCATGTTTAAAATTGTCATTCCAAAAGTCATCTCACAGACACCAGTTTGTCACCAGGGGGGCGTCTTTCTCAGTATCTCGTATGAGCACCACGCGCTGCAATCACTGCACGGCATCTCCTTGGACAAGAACGGATAAGACGCCGGATTCTTTCCTGGGGAATGGCTCTCCACTCCTCCTGCAGTGCAACGGCGAGCTGTTGCAGCGTCTGTGGCGGCGGCTGACGTTGACGTACGCGTCGATCCAGAGTATCCCACAGGTGTTCAATAGGGTTGAGGTCTGGTGATTTAGAGGGTCATGGCAAGACATTGACGTTGGAATTCTGCAGAAAGTTCATTGTTGCACGTGCAGTATGAGGCCGGGCGTTGTCCCGTTGAAAAATCTGTGTCTGTTGGTCAATAATCGGGAGAAGGTGAAGCTCTAACACGTGGTTGATGTAACGTTGGGCTGTCAGGTTCCCTGGAACGATCACCAAGTCTGATTTCTGGTTGTATGAGATGGTTCCCCAAACCATGACGCTTTCTCCGCCAAATCTGTCCACCTGTCGGACGCAGATGGGCGCAAAACGTTTATGACGTCTCCTATACAGACGCTGTCTTCCGTCGTGACGTTGCAAAAGAAAACGTGATTCATCAGAAAACCAGATTCGCCTCCAGTTTTGTAAAGTCCGTATCCTTACGTTGTTGCACCACCTGAGTCGTCGGCGTCGATGTAGGGGGCGTAGTACAGGTCCAACAACTGGTCTACAGGCACGTAAACCCGCTTCTTTCAGACGGTTCCTAATCGTTTGAGCTGACACTCTCCTCAAACCTGGTATTTGTGTGGCAGTCACGGTTGGTAGGGCATGCCGATTACGCAGGTGATGGACCCGGATGTACCGATCTTGACGGGGGGGGGGGCGTGATTCTTGGCCTTCCACTTCTCGGGCGATCGTTGGTCAAATTGAAGTTGTTGTAGCGGCTCCAAAGTCGGGATATCGTTGTTTTGTGAACATTTAGGTGCCGTGCAACAGTTCCAAAACTTTCTCCGGCTTGAACACGACCAATGGCGATATTTCGGTCGGCAGCACTCAATCGTGGCATTTTTAACACAGCTTTTCGGCGACAAATGAATGAATATAATACGGAAGCACATGGGCTTTTATACACCCCTACATTAACTGCCATTTTCATGATTTGCATGTGGTTTTTTTGTGCGAAGTCACCATGAGGGTCATTTCATGCGTTGTGACGGAATAAGCAATAAAATACACTTATGCGTACAAATGCAGTTGTTTGGATGGTAATCTTCATTAATTACGTGTATCATTTCAATACATTCGAATAAAATTTAGTTTGGAAGCAATAACTTCATTCAAACGAATTTTTCATATCTGAGGACAGGGGTTGCGTTTCTTTTTTTGACAGAGTTTACAATACACCATATTTGTTTCCTTGTTTTACACGAGAGTAGGCTGTAATCAATGAACGGACGCTGTAGCAGGGAAGAATAATTAAAATCTACTCAACCCTTACAACACTGAAGGCAATACCTACTTGGCAAAGTCATATAAGGCTTCGCCTCATAAACCCTCGTGAACGAGGTAGTTGTACCTTCATTTGAGACGCATGTACGAATGATACGCGCAGAAACATACATCGCTGCAATGAATGTAGTCGGTTTTACTGGCAGTTTCATTATTATGCCCATTTGGAATAAAGAAGCTATCCCTTGTCGATCTGAACACTAACAGAACAAATGCATTTGAATCCCACATCACACTAATTTGAATTTGTTTCTCAATCAAGACTGATGTAGCGTGACAATTCGTGTCCCTAAAGACCTTGAAGAAAACTTTGCATGGAATGTTCTCACATGTAGTTACTGGAACATCCGTCTGGAACATTCGGCTTGGGAATAGGAGCAGATCCACATTCTTCTTGCGACATGCTGTAGGCATCTTTGGAGTCGAGGATGCTAAGACATCTACATTGGTTTGGAGACATGCTGTAGGCATCTTTTGGGTGGAGAAGATCACAACATCAACATTGTTTTTGAGACATACTGTAGGCGTCTTTTGGGTAGAGAAGATGACATCATCAACATTGTTTTTACGACGTGCTTTAGGCGTCTTTTGGGTGGAGAAGATGACAACATCAACATTGTTTTTGAGACGTGCTGTAGGACATCCTTGGCGTGGAATCAGATCACAACATAAAAATGGTTTTGAGACATACTGTAGGACATCCTTGCCGTGGAAGCAGATCACAACATAAACATTATTGTTTAGACGTGATGTAGGACATCCTTGCCATGGAAGCTGATCACAACATAAACATTGTTTTTGAGACGTGCTGTAGGACCTCCTTGCCGTGGAAGCAGATCACAACATTAACATGATTGTTTAGACGTGATGTAGGACATCCTTGCCATGGAAGCAGATCACAACATAAACATTGTTTCCGAGACATGCTGTAGGACATCCTTGCCATGCACAGGACCAAAAGCCGGATAGTACACCATTGAAATACACGTAAAAACTATAGGAAATACTTGCCATGACCGGATATACGTATATTTTCCGATATTTCCTAACTTCGAGCATATATTTCATATGAATCTATACCTTTGAAACATATGCTCATCGTACATTTTCGTATGCACAAGCACCTCGTTCATATATGCCCTGACCGGATTGTCAGGTATTTCCAAACATGAATTGCAAAACAGATACCCCAGTAAATACATGATCATACAGTATTTCCAATGCATTCCTTTGAATTTCAATGGGTGCTGAAATTTCCGATTTTGTTCTAAGTTTACTCCGGTAGGAAACATTTAAATTTACTTAGGTGGGGAAAACATGTAAATTTTCAAATTTGCAAATGTTTACACACCTTAGATATGTATGTATCATACCGGATATCAGGGGTATGTAAATGAACGGTTCATATATCTTCATGTTACCTGTGCTCAAGCAAGATGATCATATGTTTCCATCATGTGAATTACTTGGTTCATGTAATTTCATTTTCACACATTTTAGTATGTTTGAAATCAACGTTCACGTGACCTCGTTATTCTTATCACCAAAACAGCCAGACAAAGAAAGCAGTATTACGCAAGCTAACACGCCTTATTAAGCTGCACTCGCTCTTGCTACCAGTATCAGTTGCGCCTTGTCTGCGGTGTTGGCAAATCTTGTGAGGTGCTTGTTTCGAGGGATTGAAAGGTTCAGTGGTGAACAAAGGGCAATGAGTTGCCCCTTTGTCCTCGCAAGTGTCCGTAGCTGTCCCAGTAGAATAGCACTTTATCTCTCTTAGAGTACAGCCAAATATGCCACACGTACCAACTCGTAATTTGTTAAGTCTATTCAGCTCACTACAACATGATTGTTTAGACGTGATGTAGGACATCCTTGCCATGGAAGCAGATCACAACATAAACATTGTTTTTGAGACGTGCTGTGGACCTCCTTGCCGTGGAAGCAGATCACAACATCAACATGATTGTTTAGACATGATGTAGGACATCCTTGCCGTGGAAGCAGATAATAGCTTCTGCAGAATTGTAAGGATTGATTCATTGTAAATTGGTGTGATACCGATACAGTGTTTAGTGATACACATATTGAAAATATTGAATTGCACAAGATATGGTGGTAGAAGCATTGCCATGTTTCTAAGCTACGTTGATCCAATTCAGTGTCACATGCTGGAACTGTGAGCAAACTTCACCTTGAATTTTGTGTGCTGGTGATTAAGTGTGGGTTGGAATTCCGGATGAAACCCAACCCCAAAAGTACTAGAAACTGTACTTGAATGAAAAAGTGTAATTCCAAATATAACATATGCTGAATTTGACCTCTTTCTAAAAGGCACTGTATATTAAAAACTTTACCTTGTGTTAGTGATTCAATCCAAATAGAATTGCATGCAAGCATACACGTTTGCACTCAAAAGGCACACTCACAGAGTGGAGGATTTATGAAGATGCACATAGAAGACCACTTCCGCATTTGTCTTTTGTGTTCTGGACTTTTGACAATATCATAGCTGTTGAAGAACACTAAATATAGCTGGATATAACTTACTCTTTCGGTTGTGAGGCTATAAACTGTCTAGGTTGATAGATGAATTGTTCCCTTGCTCTTCCTATGTTGCCGAGTTACTCACTGATCTGATTTCCTTCCTTCGCGATATTGTAGAATAAAGATGAAGAAAGTCTTTCTTTTCATTGTAGTCGGTCTATTAACGTACGGAGGGACCCTATCGTGGCATTCTTGTGACAGGGTTCTATGGCAAAAGCAGTTTGCGTAAGTCAGCGATAAGGTCGGGCTTAAAGGAGAAAATCGATGCAGAGAAATATAACGATACGAGTATGGAAGATCTAGAATAAAAAAACAAAACAGTTATGGGATTCCTATACCACCATTTAGGCTGCACAGAACACTGGATGCTTCAACTTAACTTAATATACTCGGGGCAAAGATACCTTTATGATTGAAATGAAATGCTTCGCTATGTTCCGAATAGGACGACAATAATATTATTGGAGAATGGCTGTTAAACCTACCAGTAAGATAATTTTCCTAACGATGATGAATTTCTATAAATGAAAGGTTAATAGCATTTTCCCTCCTGTAGCTATGGCCACGTCGTGTCTTTATGGGGCTATTTGAACACTGGGCGAGTATTCTCTCCAGAGACATCTATAACGCTGGTGTTAGAGAGACATTATGTACTTCACAGGCCATACAACTGACATTTAGTACATACTCTGTGTAGCTGGTTAGTGCACCCAAAACCATGAACGAGGATTATCGGTTGGATCTATTGACGATGCTGCCTAGAGACAAAGGATCTTAGGCCTCCATGTTGTATACCAAGCTCCTTGGCTATAATGTAAATGTATATAGCCCTCATTGTATGCTGTTGACGTGTTTTAGAGCAATGGAAGTGGCAGATAAAATTTGAAACCTCTGCCAGTATGTCAGGCACACATGCCAGTTTGAGTTACATGACACATATAACTGATTGTAACAACCCTGTTGCTTTATAGTTTCTGTCGTTTAATAGACACGGAAAAGTCTCTATTCAATGGATAGATACACATGTCACACATGATAACGTAAGACACAGTATATCATAACGTTGTATCAGGTTTGGAAATGCGTGAAACACTCTGTGACAGCCTACGCTTGAGTTTCAAACTATGATGAAAATTGGTTCCCCAGACTATAGAATACAAGGCTTAGCTCATACAATAATAAAGCATACATCTTATGGATAACAAGTTCTTGTTTATTGCACAGAGCGACGTTTCTTTGTAAATTCTTACACCCTTTTCACGCTAAAGGTTCTTAGTATTGTATACGCATGCTTATTATTGACTCATTAACTTCTAGAATGCCGACCAAACCAACAGCTCATACAAGCTTACCAGCTTGCCACCATACAAACATTATATAAGTAGTAAGTCAATATCTTTCAGAATATATTAAAAAATATTATTGAAGAACAGCAATCTCCTAATTAATATATATCTTCAAGAAAATTTATTGTTACAAATACCCCAAAATGGCTTTGATTAGATAAGCAAGCTGTTTGTCTACTTGGAACGTCTTTTGTTGATCTGATACTACACATAACGCCAACGTCTGTCTCGCTCAGTTATATTTAACCTGAGCAATGTTATATGGAGTAAGCCACATAAGCAAATACCATATCGTGGTGTACTTCAGTGCTACGTTGGCCGCAGCATGAATGAAACAGCGTTATGTTCAATTAACGTGTCAAAAATATTAACGAGAAATGCCAAAACACGTTTACATACCCCAGTCTCTGGCGAGAGTTCAACAATATGAATAATTCGAATTTCCCACAGCATACAAGGTCTGAGCCCTTCCTATCCCTGGGGAATTCTGGATCTCACAACTATACATGTACTTGTCTTCCTCTCCATGAAGTCTGTAGTATCGTACATTCTGGATCTCTCAACTATACATGTACTTGTCTTCCTCTCCATGAAGTCTGTAGTATCGTACATTCTGGATCTCTCAACTATACATGTGCTTGTCTTCCTCTCCATGAAGTCTGTAGTATCGTACATTCTGGATCTCTCAACTATACATGTGCTTGTCTTCCTCTCCATGAAGTCTGTAGTATCGTACATTCTGGATCTCTCAACTATACATGTGCTTGTCTTCCTCTCCATGAAGTCTGTAGTATCGTACATTCTGGATCTCTCAACTATACATGTGCTTGTCTTCTCTCCATGAAGTCTGTAGTATCGTACATTCTGGATCTCTCAACTATACATGTGCTTGTCTTCCTCTCCATGAAGTCTGTAGTATCGTACATTCTGGATCTCTCAACTATACATGTGCTTGTCTTCCTCTCCATGAAGTCTGTAGTATCGTACATTCTGGATCTCTCAACTATACATGTGCTTGTCTTCTTCTCCATGAAGTCTGTAGTATCGTACATTCTGGATCTCTCAACTATACATGTGCTTGTCTTCTTCTCCATGAAGTCTGTAGTATCGTACATTCTGGATCTCTCAACTATACATGTGCTTGTCTTCTTCTCCATGAAGTCTGTAGTATCGTACATTCTGGATCTCTCAACTATACATGTGCTTGTCTTCTTCTCCATGAAGTCTGTAGTATCGTACATTCTGGATCTCTCAACTATACATGTGCTTGTCTTCTTCTCCATGAAGTCTGTAGTATCGTACATTCTGGATCTCTCAACTATACATGTGCTTGTCTTCCTCTCCATGAAGTCTGTAGTATCGTACATTCTGGATCTCTCAACTATACATGTGCTTGTCTTCCTCTCCATGAAGTCTGTAGTATCGTACATTCTGGATCTCTCAACTAACTATGCATGTCTTCCTCTCCATGAAGTCTGTCTTCGTACTCTCCATGAAGTCTGAAGTCTGTATCGTACATTCTGGATCTCTCAACTATACATGTGCTTGTCTTCCTCTCCATGAAGTCTGTAGTATCGTACATTCTGGATCTCTCAACTATACATGTGCTTGTCTTCCTCTCCATGAAGTCTGTAGTATCGTACATTCTGGATCTTCTAACTATACATCTACTTGTCTTCCTCTCCATGAAGTCTGTAGTATCGTACATTCTGGATCTCTCTAACTATACATGAAGTCTGTAGTATGCTTGGATCTCTCAACTATACATGTGCTTGAAGTCTGTAGTATCGTACATTCTGGATCTTCTAACTATACATCTGCTTGTCTTCCTCTCCATGAAGTCTGTAGTATCGTACATTCTGGATCTTCTAACTATACATCTACTTGTCTTCCTCTCCATGAAGTCTGTAGTATCGTACATTCTGGATCTTCTAACTATACATCTACTTGTCTTCCTCTCCATGAAGTCTGTAGTATCGTACATTCTGGATCTCTCAACTATACATGTGCTTGTCTTCCTCTCCATGAAGTCTGTAGTATCGTATATTTTATATCTTTCATCTACACTCAACATTCTCTCGATTAAGTCTTTAAGTTTCATCCAACACATAGTATCTACCATGTTGAAGATTGGTGATTTCATATCCAATTTGTTCTTGTATCCAAATGATTATTTGTGGAACTGTCCATGACGAACGGATTGTTTAAGAAAGTTAACTACTGCCTTAGTATTAACTAAGGTTAGAATAGGAGAGTTTTTTAATAATAACTCTCACATGCATACATAACACACACACACACACACACACACACACACACACACACACACACACACACACACACACACACACGATCACGCACGATCACAAATGATACTCCGTATACACATGGATGTTATTATGTTTATCTAACTATATTTTACTGTTATGGAGGCAATAGTGAAAACAACCCTGTAGTTTTAATCAACAACAGAAAAGGTGTTACATCAGTAATCGATTTTAATCTACGTTTACTGTGTATTCGTCGACGCCGAATGAATTACAAAAGTGCACTGTGATATTTGTCAGTTATATAATGCATGGATGCCGAGCTACGGGCATTTTAATCTCAGATGATGCTATCGTATGCCTGTGCTTATACATGCCTTGCTACGGACCCTCTATGCTTGTGGACTCCCCAGTCCCGATGGCGACAGCCGGTACATTTAATATCTCTCAATGTTCTATTCTGGAAGCGATTTTAAATGGATTTTTGAAATATACTTTCTAGATTATTTTTCATGAAGATTAAAGTGCGGCCGAACACGTCAAATATCGCACAGTCCGACTGCTAAATCAAGTATATTACTAGTGGTAGCTGAAAAGTTCTGTCTAACTACGCAAGCACTGTACCAGTGTCCATTGGGTTGAAGGCACTATAGCCTAGTACAGTTTGCATGTTTTAGTGTCTACATCTGAACCAAATACAGAACCGGTAAGCATATTTCTGAAGGCATCAAAGTGACTAGATATTACCCTCAGTAAGGAAGAGTCTTGAAGATGGACGAGAATGAACAACAGCCACCAATAAGGAAATTATTGATAGAATACATGATATAACAATGGATGATCGACGACACTTCACACACTACATAGCCAATACAGTAGGCATCCTGAGTGTTCTGGGGAATGAACTGGGCATAACAAATACTCTCCAGGTTCATCTTTCGAGAGAATTCCCGTTGTTTTGAAGCAGACCCTGCTGACTGTACAGAGCAATGGGAACCTTGCATCTACCAGGATCAGTCAGAATCTACACAACAGTTGGACTGCCTGGCGTCTCCTTGTCCAACTAGGACAAATCTGTTCCAGAAGCTGGCAAAGTGATGAACTTTGAGTTCATTGCATCCTCCATGTACACTCGCTAACGGAAATATGGTTCTCGAACGTATATGTTAGTAAGTAAAACACCGATAGTGCGGTATTGTACAGCTTGTCATCGGGCTGAAGCTATATGGTATGATAGGCTAGGTTAACGTTGCTGTACGGGTGCAGGATTTGAAACACATTTCCAACAGTCCTTCAGTACGTTTGTTGAGAAAGATAATGAATTTGTTTTTTCAACGAAACATATAACGAAACATACAATCCACGAACTGTGAGACCATAGCTAATTTCCGTTTCCCTTTTTCTAGTACGATTTATCAACAAAACCATACATGTATGTATGTAAGCTCGTGCGTGCGTACGTGCGTGCATCCGTGCGTGTGTTTTTGTGTTTTTGTGTGCGTGTGAGAGAGAGAGAGAGAGAGAGAGAGAGAGAGAGAGAGAGAGAGAGAGAGAGAGAGAGTGAAAGAAAGGCTCGGTTGACCAGGTAGAGAATTGGCCTGTGGTCTACTGCATCACGCCTGTGTTTCGTGGTAGGGCGTAACGTTGCGTTGTGAGGTCTTCAGAACGCATGATATGTGGACCTATGCTTGACAGTGATAAGCTCCAGTCGTATCAGAGAGTACCCCGTGTGTTCAAGTTGAGCATTGCCGCATAAGACCTGGTGATTCACAATCTTCATCTCTGGTGCCACTGTGAGATTAAGGAAGCGGATCCTCAAGGGTGTTTGCTGCCTCCTACCAAGAGAAGAAGGGTGATGAATGATGTCCTGTTTCCTCGGAATGTTGAACTTAACGTTCGCAACCTTGAAATAGGCTCAGCTTAGACAACGGGGTGTTTCATCAAAGTGTCACACTGAGGGTTGTGCTCATACTTCGTTTGTCGATCACTGTCTCAAAAGCAGAAATAAATGATTATGTCCTTGCGTGGGATGGGGCACTACCTGATGGTGTAACCTTCATCGGTGTGGATACAAGTTGATTTGATACAAAGAAATGTGAACGACTATGTGCCAGAAATGTTTTTATGAGCAACTTCGTCTGAAATAACAACTGTGGTAGTGTTTGAGGTGTTGTTATAATCGCCGGTTACCTAATATAGTTAGGTACGCTATCACAAAAATGGTGTATTATGCTGCGTCATGTGACGTGACTACTGACACTGGTGCTGCGTCATGTGACGTGACTACTGACACTGGTGCTGTGTCATGTGACGCAACAACTAGCGAAGTGAGGTCCAGATGGTGGAACATCTCCCTTTCATATGATGAATAATGAAGGTTTATTGGTTTTCTGAATCCTCGCTATGCGTATAGACATTGGTCGATGGCATCATGGAAACGACTTTATCATTGAAAGCTGATATGAGTTTACACACATTCATAGGATGGTGTTTTTTTCACAGTCCCAAATATGTTTACAGTTTTACCTCTAAACGTTAACATGAACAGATGTTCCTCATTTTATCACAGACCAGTTCGTCTCCATCTCCCTATGATGTCTGGAATGGTGTTTATGGGTTTGACATACACCTGTCATGTTCAATTCCACTCCCACTAACTCAATAGGAATGATGCACCGATGCTTAAAATTGCTTTCACACGCCTTCAGCATTGGCCCTTTTAATTCATCATGAAAGACTGCTGTTTACATCACCCATACTTCCTAAGCTAAATATGCTCATTATAAACAAATACCAGCATACACTCACAGAAGTTAGCCAATATTTGATACCCTTGTGGCAACTGATATTACCGTTGATGTTTTAACATGATACATTTTTCAGGCAAATCAATTTCCAAGATGCAAGGGAAAAAATCAGTCCTGTGTAATTTCGGTAAGGTAAAACTTCAGGTGTATTGCGAAATATCTAAATATACATACGACATAAATATATTCGAACTTTAAAACCGCAGCCTGAATCAGAGTAGTAATGGCATCGGCGATATATACCATATACAGATCCAAGCGATTACATTACTAAATATAATATGAAGCTTGGATAAAAATAGCACTTGATAGAAATATCATAGCTAGACAGTGATATTTGTGCAGAAAGGGGCTCTTTCTTGGGTGCAAGTCTGGTAGAAGTTCAAGCTACATCTATAGCTGTCAGCTTCACTACAAAAGAAAGAATGTGTTTCATTGCAAATCGGAATTTGTTTTGACAGACGCAGTAACCGAGTTTAACTGGAAACCGGCTTATATAGTTGTAGGTTTGTGTAGCTGCGTGTGTTTTTCAGAACAATAAACTAGCGTCCACTATCTTGGAATGTACGGGGAAACAGAGACACGCAAGCGCGAAGGCTTTTTATAACCCACGTAGTTCCAATCAGACAGCAAGCTACAGAGACGGTTAGTGATGTTACTGTCTTGCAGAGAACACCGTGATCTTTAGGTGTTCTGTTTGTTGGAATCGTACCTTTATAAAGTTAGTATAAGTCTCAACTTTACGGACAGACGGACACATGCTAGACCGTAAGTACATTGAGTGAGGACATCATGACAGAACTCCAACTCCAATGGCTGATACCAAGCTAACGTGCATTTTATCTGAAAGTTAATAAGTATAGTATTCACACAAAGGACGGAGTAGTGCTTTCTGTAATTACATGTACACGATGCCACGTCCTGCCTCCCCTATGACACTTGTAGACCCTCAGAAACTATACTGAACACACAAAGTAATTAAGGGGTAATGGTCATTTGGGGGCATATCTTTGTAGTGAAGACTCAATTACTTAATTCCATATATCAGCACATTTACGGCAAGCACAACCGCCACCATACCTCTCAGTAAATGTTGCATAGATAGTTGAATTCACAGCAGGTAGCTTTCTTATAATGAACACTGCGTCCATTGTGTGCCTGCAACAGGGTACCTGCATATTCGTTGTTGCAATCTACAACAGTCATATATAGACTCCTATATAGACTTATCAGTCTCCTGCACTGAGAGTCTTCTAATGACATTCATAACTTTAAATGACAAAGCTGACAGGAGGGACCAATATCCACGGCACAATAACGTCGGAATCTGGTGTCCCAGAGGTAGCTGGTGAGAACA
Organism: Haliotis rubra; assembly: GCF_003918875.1. Taxonomy (NCBI): domain Eukaryota; kingdom Metazoa; phylum Mollusca; class Gastropoda; order Lepetellida; family Haliotidae; genus Haliotis; species Haliotis rubra. Next base: position 385,291 of record NW_025766336.1, read on the forward strand.
CAGATGAGATGGTTCTTAATATCGCAAAATCTATCGGTGTTGACATATCTCTGGCAGACATCGATATCAGGTCGACATCGAGTGCCAACTGAATGTTTCCTCTATCGCCCCAGTCCCAATCGTGACCGATCACCGTTATGGTTGTCAGCAATGCGAGCCAACGTAACCTTCTAGCAAACATGTCTAAGCGGAAGACTAAACAACGATCTGGCAGTAAAGTCTTCGTTAATGAAGACCCCACCAAAACCAGAGCTCTGCTACGTAAAAAAGCCAGACTCCAAGTGAAAGAAGGGAAGATAGAATCGACCTGGTTAACTGGGGGAGTCATCCTGATGAAGTTCAAGGACGGGAATCTTAGAAAGGTCGCCACAAGGACCCATTTACAAAAAGTCCATGATCAAACTTGACTGAAAAAGGTAATTTCGCTGAGCCAGGACTATCACTAACTCCAACTGAATATTTTTTCCCCGTAAACACAATGATAAACTACCCTTGCATCATGTTTATCATTGTTCACTGTTAAATAGATCATATTGTCTATTGTTAATGAATATTATAAAAAGGGCACTTGAACTACATAATGTGGCATGCATATTGACATATTGATGTATGTACATGTAGTACACTATTCAGTACCATGGTGGGATATTATCAACGGTGGAGCTGTCAAATTACAATTGGTGTTAAAGTGTCAATACAAAATGTTATGTGTCAGTGTTCACATGGTACAATATCACTTGCCCATGGAAAGAGGTATGTGATCAGTGTTGTTTTGGATTGACCACTATTCATGAGGAGTACCGAGATGAAATTTGTCATATAACATCATGATAGTAAGTGTCATTCAAATCCCGCGTGTAAGGAGGTACCAGGAAGGTATAAGACTATCACCATGATCTGTGACTTTCTATAAACTAACATTGTGTCCTCAAAAATCACTGATATTACTGGCATGACATTATGATTGTTTGTGAATCTTATTTCAAGTGTAGATCCTACACTCATCACTGATATTACTGGCATGACATTATGATTGTTTGTGAATCTTATTTCAAGTGTAGATCCTACACTCATCACTGATATTACTGGTATGACATTATGATTGTTTGTGAATCTTATTTCAAGTGTAGATCCTACACTCATCACTGATATTACTGGTATGACATTATGATTGTTTGTGAATCTTATTTCAAGTGTAGATCCTACACTCATCACTGATATTACTGGTATGACATTATGATTGTTTGTGAATCTTATTTCAAGTGTAGATCCTTCACTCATCACTGATATTACTGGTATGACATTATGATTGTTTGTGAATCTTATTTCAAGTGTAGATCCTACACTCATCACTGATATTACTGGTATGACATTATGATTGTTTGTGAATCTTATTTCAAGTGTAGATCCTTCACTCATCACTGATATTACTGGTATGACATTATGATTGTTCGTGAATCTTATTTCAAGTGTAGATCCTACACTCATCACTGATATTACTGGTATGACATTATGATTGTTTGTGAATCTTATTTCAAGTGTAGATCCTACACTCATCACTGATATTACTGGTATGACATTATGATTGTTTGTGAATCTTATTTCAAGTGTAGATCCTACACTCATCACTGATATTACTGGCATGACATTATGATTGTTTGTGAATCTTATTTCAAGTGTAGATCCTACACTCATCACTGATATTACTGGTATGACATTATGATTGTTTGTGAATCTTATTTCAAGTGTAGATCCTACATCCATCACAGATACTACAGGTATTGTAATCATATTTTCAGTGTCAGCAGAACTATATTTGTTTGAAGTTTCATTCAGATGATAGCCCGTTAAATAATCGCTTAAATGGAATTATCACTTTCATGTTTTCATTTTTAAAACACTTAGACGCTATGTTTTGATGTGATAATTGGGTAATGAGAGGTCATCATGATCTGATGTTTATGGGTGTTTTCTAAGAATACACATCAGCGTTAACATACTCAGAAGTACTCGTGTTACGCTCAGTAGTACTAGTATATTCATAGTATACAGCACTTAGACACTGTGCACAATAAGCTGTTAGTGTTAATTAACCCTTGACTCAACTACTGTATTATCCAATTTCTTATTTCATCTTTGACATTACCCTTTTGATTTTCGTCTATGGTACAATATTCAATATATATATACAAAAAGAATATGTAACAAACAACAGTACAACAGTACTCACTTTGTCTCACAATACCATACAGCTAACAACACATGCATCCAGTCCACGTGTCGTCTCGGTCGTACCATGAACATGCAACGTATTCTCAATCATTTTTACCGAGCGCGATTATGTCGTGAAATGTATTGCCCCATGGTGCTGTTAACGCTATTTCCCTGAATCAATTTAAAAGCATGATAAACCCAACAGAAACTCGCAATTACTTTGATTTAAATTTTTGGACTAGATTTTGTCAAATCATCCATTGTCGCCTCAAGCTCGGCTGTAGTGTCCTAAACGCAGACAGGTATAATCGACATACATGTATATCGGAAACATTTAGTGTCCATGTGGTCATTACAACGAAGACGTTATTCACTACCTTTTTACATGTCGGAACTAACAAAATTTCAGAACAAGTGTGTATTTTCATAATCAAGGATACGATGTGAAAACTACTTTATACGGTAACAGCGCATTGGATAACTCAACAAATAGTGACATTCTCAACTCATTACACCAGTTCATTTCTAAAAGTAACCCATTCCAGTGATTATCACCTCTAAATAAGTATATATTCAATTTAAGACAAGTTTTATATAACTTGATTTTCTGCGGCAGCTCATTTCGTTGCTAGGCATAACCAACACCATATCGAAATTATTTATTATTCAGTCATTTATCTGTTATTTTGACTCAGTATTATTCTTTTGTTGTCAAATTATTTCATTATGTATCCAGCTATTTGAACAATTTACTGGAGCGGTGTTTATATAAGCAACTAGGCTTGTTCGCCTATCCAGGCTTCTGCTTTGACGAAATAAAAATAAATATTGTATGAACCTGGTACAATTGTACCATCAGATGTAACAATAATAATTGTTTATAAGTGTTAACAGTCTACCTGATGGAGGGGAGAGAGCTAGTAATTAAAAAACACTCGACTGGAACAGGTTGTGTATTGGACGGGTAGTCAAACTGGGAGTAGTCATAATGGGGTTAGGTCCCATACTGCCTACAGTTCCAAACTGCCTACATCCCAAACTGCCAACACAAATATTGTAGGCAGCGTGGGAAATGATATTTTGCCCTGTAGAATAATGGAATAAGCCTAATTATCAATGAAAAAGGGGTGTGTCGTTTGGAGTAAGGTAGTAGTAGTTATTTGCTTTATTTAATGTCGCACGCACAACTAAGGTATTTCGGCGACGGGGGTAGTACTCTTATTAAGAAATGAGGGGAACAAAAAATAGAAATTTTGAAGAGTGGTGTTACAACCCCCCCCCCAAAACCCCAAAACTGAGTATTAAAGGAAATTTGAATGGGATGCCGAATTAAAAGGTAAAAAAAAAAAATGAAATAGGTAAAGAGTATTAGAGATTTTGAATTTAATATAGATGTGGTGTAGTAAATGGTTATTGTTATTGTATTCTTTAACCAAACCATGCTTAAAAACATATTTATTAAGTGAATAATGATAAATATATAAAAGGTTAAGAAATGAACTTGATAAAAAGAGAGAACTGATTTAAAAAGTAAAAGAACATATATACATATTTATAACAATTATTAAAATGGTAAAAGGGGGTATTATTGTTTTTGTTGCTAGATTGTTTGGTATAATTTTGTATGAATGAGATAGATGTAGTGAGGATGGGAATGAACCTCTCTAACACACACAATCTCGTGCAAAGCGCTCACATCGTGTTCCCTCCTACATGCACATGCGTCGACACGGATACAAGACATCTCATAACTGTAACCTATGTTATGATATAGATATTTTGGGCATTTGATATAATGTTCATTTATAGGCAATTTGAAATATTATATACATGACATTTTCTCGATATTTTTCTTTCACTAGAAAGAGAAATGTTTTTACTTTTGCATTTTCTATTTTACCTTTTCTTTTTCTATTTGTTTGATCATTTCTCTTATGAATGTGACAAGAAAGGAATGCCCTTGTTTTGTTAACACATTATATCATTCAGTTATGACGTTGGTGTACGCCTGGTGCATTTCAATTCCTCATTGTCTACTATTTCCAATTTATAAGTCTCTAATTTTCGATGTCGGTTAAAATATCACAATGCAGACAGACAGTGGGTACTTTTTGCTGCAGCACTTCATTCTAAACACTCAGGTAAATTTGTTTTTTATCTGCATTTATTAAAATTTCGATGTCTGTATAGCAGTTGTGTTTCAATAATGCTTTCACTGTGCTACTGTGTTGGGGAGATATTCATCCTAACCCAGGACCTAAATGCACAAAAGCTTTAAAGACAATCTAAATGTGCGTAGTCTTAAAGATAAATTAGATATTTTAAGAGTTGAACTCGGATATTATGATGTGATATGTCTGACCGAAACTTAATTAACTTCCGATACAAATAACGTTGATATAAGAATTCCTGGCTTCCATCTACCTTTCCCTAAAGACAGACAAGCTCGCGGCGGCGGTGTAGCAGTCTATGAAAAAAATACTATTTGTGCGTTGTTGATGTCTGACTTAGATGTAGTCGGGCCAGAGGCGATATGGATACAGATAAAATGTAAAACAAGAAACTACTTGATTGGAACTTTTTATCGTGCCCTCAAGAGCTCCGAATATTGGAATTTGATCGATGACTCAATAGGTAACGCAGTTGATCTTAATATGCAGACAATTATAACCGGTGATTTCAATGTTGATATTCTTCATGGCAATCATCATAAGATAGACTATATACAACGTTGTTACGGCCTTCGACAAATAATCACGGATGCTACTAGAATAAGCGAAAGTAGCAAAAATTTGATATTTGTTTCTCGCGTCGACGTTGTTAAAGATTCTGGTGCATTAGATCCTATATGCAGCGATCAATGCCCCGTGTTTGTTAGCATAGCAGAAATTAAGCAGAACAATAATTAATTCAAAAAGAAAATCTATGATTATTCTTCAGTGGATGTTAATGGTATGAATGAAACTATCAAAGAGATAAACCAGATACATTTTTCTCTTTGGGGAACGTAGATAATATCACTGAAAACCTTTCATCCTTAATATTGAATATCATGAATGAATATATCCCAAATAAAACTGTAACAATTAGAACCAAAGATCCGGCATGGATCAGTGACGAAATCCGATTCTAAATAAGAAAACGGAAGCGTGTACCTAAGATTGCGAAAAAGAGAAACCTTGTTAATGACTGGATTAAGTTCAGAACGTTTCGTAACATAGTAATATCAACAGTTAGAACTGCAAAACGTGCTTTTGCAAGAGCTGATGAGTCTATGAATAACACTCATGGTACTAAAATGCGGTGGTGATTAGTTAAAGAATATTTTTTAAAAATTCTATTAAATCATCGTTTCCACCAGTTGTTTCAAATGACATAGTTTATGACAACGAACAAGATATTGTTGATGTACTCAACTCGTTTTTCTCAAAACAATCCCAAGTTGTTGATCCTAACGCCGATCTGCCCGATATCGAACGCGTGAAATCGATCATCCTATGTCATCTATCACAATAAGTAATGGAGATGTTCGCGATATTCTTCTGAGTCTAGATACATCGAAAGCCACTGGGCCAAATGGCACTGGAAACATCGTACTGAAACTAACATCAGACTCTCTAACCAAGTTAGCCAAGCCAACATCTCCCTTCGTAATAAACAGCCCCTTCATCTTGGAATCTAGCATTGGCGATTCCGCTTCATAAGAAAGGTGTTGAACACGATTGTTCAAAGTTTAGACCTGTCGCGTTAACAAGCTGTGTCGCTAAAGTTTTTGAAAAATGCGTGTTTAAATACGTCTTCAACTTTTTCAGGGATAACAACATTTCATCAAACTTACAATCTGGATGTATGCCTGGTGATTCTACAATAAATCAACTAACTTATCTTTATAATGTCATCACAAGGGCAGTAGACCAAGGAAAGTAAATCAGAGTCGTATTCTGTGATGTAGAGGAAAGCCTTTGATAAGGTTTGGGTTCATACTGAGCCATACTGTCCACCCCTATTTAATTAATGAGCTGGCCTAAGAAGAGCAGAGTATGTCCCATCCCAGAAAGGTGAGCCCCAGGTATTTCTAGAGTACTTCTTTTCTGTGCACTGACAAACATGTGATGTAAAATAATATGGTGCTTGGCCTCATAGTGAGTGAGTGAGTTAATATTTAGCGTCACATCGGCAATATTTCAGCCATATCGTGACGAGAACAAGTTATTTTAAATCAATATTAAAATAAAGATACTAGAGCATCACAGATATAAATGTAAAACTAGTACGCTATCATAAAATTAAATCAGTATAGACCGTACAAAATAAAAACGGGCTTTAGATCACCATACTAGGGTCCATGGGGACTTACAGTACTTTTGCTACCTGCATGGACCCTAGCTGGATTTACACCATCCCTTCAGCTGCTGGCGATTATGCTGAATTTTAGCCATTATTAAAAATAACAAATATACTACGATTAAAAGTTTGGTAGAGCTAAATTGACTTGGATGTTTTGGGACTTACGGCTAGGTCTCATATGTTTGATAGGTACATGTATATAAATTATTGTTTTTGATAATATCCACAAGTAAATGTGATCTGGCAAATATATGTTGATGTACATATATGTTGATGCAATATGTATTAATTTAACAAAAACATAATTCATTACATGAATTGATAAAACTATAGTTAATACCTAATGTTGTCTTTTTTATCTGGGCCCATACCATTATTATCAAGGGTACAGCTTAATTTAGTCTTTTTGGAGGACTGTCATGGGAAGATACCGTCACAAAGACATTATTCATAAACTTCATGCTTATGTTATACGGGGAGAACTTTTGGAGTGGTTTGAAAGTTATCTAGATAATAGAATGCAGAAAGTGGTAATAAATGGCTATTGTTCGGTATTAAGTCTGTGGAAGCTGGCGTGCCTCATGATCAGGGTTCCGTTTTAGGACCGCTTCTGTTCATTATTTATATTAATGACATTGTGGATGGTATAGATAGCGCCATTCGCCGTTTTTGCGGATGATACACCAATATAAACTCTGTCAAAAAAAGAAACGCAACCCCTGTCCTCAGATATGAAAAATTCGTTTGAATGAAGTTATTGCTTCCAAACTAAATTTTATTCGAATGTATTGAAATGATACACGTAATTAATGAAGATTACCATCCAAACAACTGCATTTGTACGCATAAGTGTATTTTATTGCTTATTCCGTCACAACGCATGAAATGACCCTCATGGTGACTTCGCACAAAAAAAACACATGCAAATCATGAAAATGGCAGTTAATGTAGGGGTGTATAAAAAGCCCATGTGCTTCCGTATTATATTCATTCATTTGTCGCCGAAAAGCTGTGTTAAAAATGCCACGATTGAGTGCTGCCGACCGAAATATCGCCATTGGTCGTGTTCAAGCCGGAGAAAGTTTTGGAACTGTTGCACGGCACCTAAATGTTCACAAAACAACGATATCCCGACTTTGGAGCCGCTACAACAACTTCAATTTGACCAACGATCGCCCGAGAAGTGGAAGGCCAAGAATCACGACCCCCCTTCAAGATCGGTACATCCGGGTCCATCACCTGCGTAATCGGCATGCCCTACCAACCGTGACTGCCACACAAATACCAGGTTTGAGGAGAGTGTCAGCTCAAACGATTAGGAACCGTCTGAAAGAAGCGGGTTTACGTGCCTGTAGACCAGTTGTTGGACCTGTACTACGCCCCTACATCGACGCCGACGACTCAGGTGGTGCAACAACGTAAGGATACGGACTTTACAAAACTGGAGGCGAATCTGGTTTTCTGATGAATCACGTTTTCTTTGCAACGTCACGACGGAAGACAGCGTCTGTATAGGAGACGTCATAAACGTTTAGCGCCCATCTGCGTCCGACAGGTGGACAGATTTGGCGGAGAAAGCGTCATGGTTTGGGGAACCATCTCATACAACCAGAAATCTGACTTGGTGATCGTTCCAGGAACCTGACAGCCCAACGTTACATCAACCACGTGTTAGAGCTTCACCTTCTCCCGATTATTGACCAACAGACACAGATTTTCAACGGGACAACGCCCGGCCTCATACTGCACGTGCAACAATGAACTTTCTGCAGAATTCCAACGTCAATGTCTTGCCATGACCCTCTAAATCACCAGACCTCAACCCTATTGAACACCTGTGGGATACTCTGGATCGACGCGTACGTCAACGTCAGCCGCCGCCACAGACGCTGCAACAGCTCGCCGTTGCACTGCAGGAGGAGTGGAGAGCCATTCCCCAGGAAAGAATCCGGCGTCTTATCCGTTCTTGTCCAAGGAGATGCCGTGCAGTGATTGCAGCGCGTGGTGCTCATACGAGATACTGAGACAGACGCCCCCCTGGTGACAAACTGGTGTCTGTGAGATGACTTTTGAAATGACAATTTTAAACATGCCCATCTGGGTTATTATTCTGCCAAATTTCAGACTTCTGTCTTAAATAATAAAAATGCCGTGTCGTCCTAAAACTTCAGATCAAAATCTCTAAAATACAGGGGTTGCGTTTCTTTTTTGACAGAGTTTATGTTATAATAGAATCGATGATCATATTACAGCAGCCGCAATTATAAACAATGATCTGGCAAAATGTTAGATTGGGCTTGAAAGTGGCAAGTTAATTTTAATCCTAGTAAGATTGAGAGTATAACGTGCACACGAAAAACGAAAAACCATGTCAGACCGAACTTATTAATGAATGACGAAACTATTAAAGAAGTTGATAACCATAAACACTTAGGAATAACACTTCAAATCGATTGTTCGTGGAGAGTTCATATAGGTGACATGATAAAGAAATTAGACCAATGATCAATTGTCTGAGAAGTTTGAAATACCGGAAAACGCTAAATACTTAGTTTATATAAGTCCTTTACCTTACCACTTTTTGATTACTGCTGTCATATATATGAACAGGCGATTATACTGGAACATTTACATTTAGACGCATTAAGAACTATATGCGGTGTGGTTCGTGGCACCAGTCACGATAAAATATACAGGGAAACCAATTATAGCACAAGAAAGACGATATTGCTCTAACTTTCTATAAAATGTATCATCGTCTGACTTCTGATTATCTGAACGATCTTGTACAAGGTAGAATATTTGAACAAAGCAACTATAACCTTAGAAACGGTACTTCATTCAAGCTATAAACTGTAGAACGCAAAGACACTCTCAATCATGTTTACCGAGAGTGATTATGTCGTGGAATCTATTGTCCGATGAAGCTGTTAATCATCCATTGTCGCCTCAAACTCGGCTGTAGTGATCTCAACGCAGACAAATGAAATCAACATATATCGGAAACATCCAAGTGATTCATGTGATCATCATAACGTTATTCACTATCTTTTCACATGTCAGAACTATCAAAATTTAAGAACAACTATGTAGTTTTATATTCAAGGATTCGATGTTGAAACTACTTTCATTAATTCTCAACTCATTACACCAGTTCATTTCTAAAAGTAACCACTTCCAGTGATTATCACCACTACTTATATACTCAATGTACTTCAAGTTTATATAATTGCATTTTCTGCTGCAGCTCATTTCGTTGCTTGGCATAACCAACACCATAACGAACATATTCAATATTCAATCATATATCAGATATATTGTATGATGTTCTCTCAATATTCTTTCTCAGTATTATTCTTTTGTTGTTAAATTATTTCATTTATGTATCCAGCTGGAATAATGTACTGGAGCGGCGTTCATTTATAAGCCACTAGGTTTGTTCGCCTATCCAGGTTTCAGTTTTTGTGAAATTAATAAAAATATGTTTAAACCACATTCATACTCTGGAGCATAATGCAACACTCTGTCGTCGGAATGGATCAATGTATACTCATGCCAATAATGGTTGTCACCCCCCTCCACACCCAAACCCCCAACACCTCACTTCCCCACCCCACACCCCCTCTCCAATTAAACAAATTGAAGGGGGTGACAACCATTATTGGCATGAGTATATATAACTTGTTACAATTACATGTAAACTGGCAGGTGCGTGAATTCAGGTTGATATTAGTTTTGATAGAATCTATTTTATTGCACTCCCATCTGTATATAAAGTCAATTAGTACTTCATAATTGTGTCACGGATGTGACACTCAATGAAGCCAATTCGTTGCAATATAATTTCCAAATACTCATAATATGCACTAGTTTTTATTTAATATACTCGGTACAACTGCTACACATCTAATTGTTCTGTTGCAGACATGGAGTCAGTGAATCGAGATGGGCATACATGGGCGACATCACGAGCACCGTTGTAGCAGATATGGTTGTGTGTTGTATTCTGGGATACTTTCATAAGAAGCAAGAAAGGTAAGGTAAACTTGACAAGTCATGAGGAATGTTCAGGGTTGGTTAATATGTCATCATGTGTTGATGACGACTTTCATACTAGAAATTGTTTCCGTTGATGAGGGAAACTCGTCACTTTGCAAATTATCTACGCAATTACAAGATCAGTCGTTTAGAGACAGATATCTTACCCGTTGTTAAAAGAGAACGGTTTGGGGAACAACATATCTGTCAGGTTGACTCTTCGACAGAATATCCATGGCAACACCATTACTATACTTCTGTATGAACATGTGGTATATTTTCTTTTCATGTCATCATATAAATGATGACATAAAACATAATTAAAGGAGCCTGTGAAAAGCTCCAAAACTGATGAACTAATCAAAGATGTCTACAACACAGAATGTGTGATGAGTACAGGACTCTGGCAGTCTACACACCTCAGAACAGGTAAAAGGGACATGTCTGTGTTTTAAGAACGCGTTCTTGGTACTCTAACATATACCATACTAGGGTCTGAAGCAGATATTATTGTCATGTAATATTACTGCAAGCTAGTGTTAGTTAATTAGAACACCAGGCTTTAAGAACCACACTCGACAGTCCGGGTGAGATAATAGTATTATATAAACACATGGTAGTTTACTCATATAGTAATAGTCCGCTTATATGGCGCTCATATCCAGGCACATTGCTTGCTTACGGCGCTACGTACATTACTAGCCCGGTCACCGGACACTATTGCACTTTCCGACACTTTTTCAACTCCCTGGGGATCATACGGCCATGCTGAATGTTAGGCGCAGTGAACTAAACACTTACATTGCCAGCACTTATATATCACCAACATCACCATTCGCTTCTTCCTGGAGTTCAAGCAACTATTATACACCACATTCAACTAATTACCATTGTTATCTAAACTCATTAAGTTATTGTTTACGCGCAAAGGTTATTAAGCAAAGTAACTACACCTGTTTCCTGTATGTGTCTCGTTAGAAAGAATGAACAAAACGTGTTCTTAAAACTATCCGGGAACAGGTTTACCACTAGGGTAATGAATTGGACATGAAATCGACATCAGTCCATTTTTAAGCACAAATGAGATGTAACAACCTTTCTCTATGTGTTTGTACTCTCCTCGAGTGAAATCAACAAATTATATATCGTGGGAGAGGGAGCAGGCAACGGCTATCTGGCCGACTACCGGGAGGCATTCACTTCGTACAAAGCTTAACAAAGATTACTCGGGATACCCCTGCAGCTAAACACGAGTGATCACTACCTTTGGGAGGCATTTTGCATCGCCGATCCGGTCATGTAGATACCATTGCACGCATCCCTGGTGTCTCGACAGTAAGTACCTTTCAGTGTTGATTCCTAGGTTGTCTCTTGTCAGTACAAGTATGTTGCAGCTCACCAAAGTGCAGTGTGCTTTATGTGTCGGTATGGCTTAATGTACAGTTACTGATGAAACATATGGGTGTCAGCATCCACTAAGTAAATCAAATAGATGAGCTGTGATCAGTGTTAGATGAAACGACCGAATGTGTTGAAGGTGTAAAATTTAACCCGATCTTTTATAGTTTAATGGTCGGCAATTACTCTCATAATGAGGTAAAAGGAATACAGCTGTCGCTTTATCGTATGTGAGCACACGTGGGCGTCTAGATGCTCTCATTCGTCCCAATGTCGTGGCAAACCCCCCACCCCCACCCCCACATGCACTAGGTAGGGGCACGGTAGTTAATGCACTGTATTTCAGCAGATTGGGAACCATGCATATATTATCAATGAAGCAAAATTAGTTAAGCAGCCACAAGTTCGATGTTCTATTCAGTCACTTGTAATTTTACAAATGTTACGAGCAAATATGGATGTCAGCAGAATTACACTTTTAATCAGTTGGGAGGTATGGCGCTGACCCATCAATCTATATACTGTAGTTCCTATGCGTGTCAACGTTATGGTCACCGACATTCTAAGATGGGACATATGACACGGCCACGGCTTTGGTGCACATTGATGTACGACAAACAGAGGTGTAGCTACACATTGATGTACGACATACAGAGGTGTAGCTACACATTGATGTACGACATACAGAGGTGTAGCTACACATTGATGTACGACAAACAGAGGTGTAGCTACACATTGATGTACGACATACAGAGGTGTAGCTACACATTGATGTACGACATACAGACATGTAGCTACATATTGATGTACGACATACAGAGGTGTAGCTACACATTGATGTACGACATACAGACATGTAGCTACACATTGGTGTACGACAAACAGACCTGTAGCTACACATTGATGTACGACAAACAGACGTGTAGCTACACATTGATGTACGCCATACAGACATGTAGCTACATATTGATGTACGACATACAGACATGTAGCTACACATTGATGTACGACATACAGACATGTAGCTACACATTGATGTACGACATACAGAGGTGTAGCTACACATTGATGTACGACATACAGACATGTAGCTACATATTGATGTACGACATACAGAGGTGTAGCTACACATTGATGTACGACATACAGACATGTAGCTACACATTGATGTACGACAAACAGACCTGTAGCTACACATTGATGTACGACAAACAGACGTGTAGCTACACATTGATGTACGACATACAGACATGTAGCTACATATTGATGTACGACATACAGACATGTAGCTACACATTGATGTACGACATACAGACATGTAGCTAAACATGGATGTACGGCATACAGACATGTAGTTAAACATTGATGTACGACATACAGACATGTAGCTACACATTGATGTACGACATACAGACATGTAGCTACACATTGATGTACGACATACAGAGGTGTAGCTACACATTGATGTATGACATATACGGACACACGCACAAACACACACATACACACACACATACACACAAACACACACACATACCAAAGACCACGGTTCGATTTCCCACATGGGTACAATGTGTAAGGCCCATTTTTTTGTCCCCGATATTGCTGGAATATTGCTAAAAGCGGCGTTAAACCATAGTACTCATTCACACACACACACACGCACGCACGCACGCACTTACCTGATCATGCATCAAGCTATACATGCATGCTAGGGAGCTCGAGGAACACGTGGTACACACCTTATGATATGAAAATTGATCAATGATTGATTATATCTGCCATCCATCTAGATGTATTGATGATGTACGGTCGGTCATACTTCGCTCTGCCCTACGCGGTCATATCTCTTTTCCGTTATCTACAACGTTAGAAAGTAAATGTGACGGTATAATGGAACTCTTCATGGAATACTGCTGTGGGAAGTAAAACAGAAACAGTGGCAAACAATGACTATCTCGGGTTTCCTGATATCAAGGACACTGTAGGGTAACGAGTGAGCTGCCATGCAAAGTCCTGGAAACTGAGCATCTGCTTTTGGTAAACGACGGCAATCAATTTTCAACCTGTGAATTAGAGAGGATTAAATTGTAAAGAAAACGCAATATCGGCTGGCATGGTCCCCGGCACCCTCTTTCTGTGTGGTTGCCGTGTGTGCAGCTGTGGCGGATTCTAGGGATTAACTAGCTGAACGGCTTATTTCACATAATCTCGAGGTGGCCATTCGCCAATACGTTAATTAGGACTATTTTACACCATGCTGTTGCGTAATCGGTTTCCAAGGCAGTTTGTGTCAAACATACAAGGGCCATTGCTACGGTTTGACTTCATTCGTTCATATTACGCGAGACCACCGACAACACAGGAGAAGACCGAGCAAATAATCAAAATGACCGTTCCTTTATCTAATACAAGGCTGAGGGCGCCTAAAGGCTTCCAGAATCTACTGGAGGGCTTGTCACGAGAGGTCCTGCGATTGCAGCCTAAGAATGTGTATTCATTTGGACTACAATACTTTGAAAATGCATTGCGAGCTCGAGACTCCGGTGGACGCGACCCTGCTAAACACGGGGCCAAGATGGAAGATGTCTTCTACAACAATAACTCGTTTAAGGAACCGGTAACCGATGTCTCTAATCCTGAGCATCAAACTGCTGCACTCACCATCCAGACCAACTACCGTCAACATGCCGCCGCGGAGAAGGTACAAGATATGCGTCAAGAAGAGGCGGCCGTGAAGATTCAAGCTGGGATACGAGGATATATAGACAGGCAGAAAGTAAGAGATAAGAACGCAACTAAACAACCGCAAGATAAGTTGGAAGAACCAACATTTACTAAAGACACAAAGGAATCACTAAATCAACAGGCTAATGGGGGTATCGACGAGGTAGACATCGACCTGAACGACCCGGATGTGGAAAAGGCCGCCGTTAAGATACAAGCTGGCTTCAAGGGTTATAAGGCCAGAAAGGCGGCTGGAACAGACCCACCTGCAAGTCAAGAACTAGATCAAGATGAAAACATAGTAAAGGTAGAGCAAACTCTGAACTCGTCAGAACAAGTTAAAGGTGATGATGATGTAGAAAAGAATTAATTAATGTACAAGCAGGACGGAGCGAGGATCAAGACTGAAATGCGTCCAGTAAAAGTTAAGAATGTATATGACGGTGCTGACGAACGTTAAACTGACACTTGACTCTTGGCTATATGATTCTGGGAACGGATGTGAGAAGGTTCGTGGTGATACAGCAGATGTGCATAATGTTGGGAATACGTCGTCCCAATATTTCACATCCGACTTGATGAGAGACAGTTATCATCACCATGTCATTGTCATGGAAACCATATGTATTCGGGAGTATGCTATACGCCTAATAGCCATGCATATCATTATAGAAGTTTGTACATTGATACTTTATCTGCATACCGCTTGAATCTATTTTGATCATGTAGGCTGTAAATGTAACTTGTTTGCCTTTCCACCACCGTAAGCTTCGTCTGGTTAATAAAACCTAGTACTGAGTTAGTCCTTTACAGGACTAGTCTTCCCGATTTGAATCAGACAGGTCTCAGAAGTTACCATTCAGTTCGATGCTTTAACACCTTCGATGTCAGACGTACATACAATTACGCTGCAAGAAAGTTGTTCCTAAAGTAACATTCACCTTGATGGTTTATGTGACCGTATTTATTATACGTGTTGATAAATAGAATAAATCAATAACTGCTGACATATATCAATATAGTTTCTTTTGTTTTTAGTATTGTATATCACTTCTTTAAAGGTTATAGGTATATCCCAACGTGATACAGGCTGTTATATCTTGCTTAAGAAATACTCGACCTTTTCGTAATTTCAGACTGATTCATTGGTATTCCAGTAGGGAAACTGCACATGGACCTTACTGCCGAATTCATTAATGACTGAATACAGGGGTCTGCTGAATTCTCAATCATCAAAGCTTTGCTAACGTTTGCTAATGTGGCCACAAACAGCCTGTACGGACATTTCACAGATCAGTGGTTGTTACAGATGATTAACGCTTCACAGATCAAGTGTCATTTCCGGAACCAGTGAGAAATGGTTGACTTTAGCACTGTTAGACATAGCGATATATAGGTGGTAAATATGCACGGGTAACGTCACACATAGTACAAACACATGTAACCTCATGCGGTGTGTGAATAAAACGTATCATTAGCAGACTGATTCTATACATACACGCAGCTTCATCATACGTAGTTGGTATTTGGCATTGAACTTGCTGCATCATGCGTTGAAAGACAACCTTCATTAAGAAACATTTCTCAGTTTGATGTCAAAATACCGCTTACATTTACATTTTAAATGTTTTTCAATTTCCTAATTCTCTGTGGTACCACCCCCAGCACGAAATCTATGCACAGAATCATTTAACTATTTGCAAAACAGTAACTCATAGCTTAGTTCTAAATAATACTGAATTAAATTTCACAACTCCTTTACACGTCTTCGTTTCATAAATATCACCTGAACATCACAACACAGCAACACATCTTCGTTTCATCAATATCTACTGAACTTCACAACACAGCAACACATCTTTGTTTCTTCAGCATAACCTGAACTTCACAACACAGCAACACATCTTTGTTTCATCAACATAACCTGAACTCACAACACAGCAACACAACTTTGTTTCATCAACATAACCTGAACTCACAACACAGCAACACATCTTTGTTTCATCAACATAACCTGAACTCACAACACAGCAACACATCTTTGTTTCATCAACATAACCTGAACTCACAACACAGCAACACATCTTTGTTTCATCAACATAACCTGAACTCACAACACAGCAACACATCTTTGTTTCATCAACATAACCTGAACTCACAACACAGCAACACATCTTTGTTTCATCAACATAACCTGAACTTCACAACACAGCAACACATCTTTGTTTCATCAACATAACCTTCATCAACATCTTTGTTTCAACATAACCTGAACTCACAACACAGCAACACATCTTTGTTTCATCAACATAACCTGAACTTCACAACACAGCAACACATCTTTGTTTCATCAACATAACCTGAACTCACAACACAGCAACACATCTTTGTTTCATCAACATAACCTGAACTCACAACACAGCAACACATCTTTGTTTCATCAACATAACCTGAACTCACAACACAGCAACACATCTTTGTTTCATCAACATAACCTGAACTCAAAACACAGCAACACATCTTTGTTTCATCAACATAACCTGAACTCACAACACAGCAACACATCTTTGTTTCATCAACATAACCTGAACTCACAACACAGCAACACATCTTTGTTTCATGAAAATAACCTGAACTTCACAAAACAGCATCACATCTTTGTTTCATCCACATAACCTGAACTCCCAACACAGCAACACATCTTTGTTTCATCCACATAACCTGAACTCACAACACAGCAACACTTCTTTGTTTCATGAACATAACCTGAACTCACAACGCAGCAACACATCTTTGTTTCATCAACATAACCTGAACTTCACAAAACAGCATCACATCTTTGTTTCATCAACATAATCTGAACTCACAACACAGCAACACATCTTTGTTTCATCAACATAACCTGAACTCACAACACAGCAACACATCTTTGTTTCATCAACATAACCTGAACTCACAACACAGCAACACATCTTTGTTTCATCAACATAACCTGAACTCACAACACAGCAACACATCTTTGTTTCATCAACATAACCTGAACTCACAACACAGCAACACATCTTTGTTTCATCAACATAACCTGAACTCACAACACAGCAACACTTCTTTGTTTCATCAACATAACCTGAACTCACAACGCAGCAACACATCTTTGTTTCATCAACATAACCTGAACTTCACAAAACAGCATCACATCTTTGTTTCATCAACATAACCTGAACTCACAACACAGCAACACATCTTTGTTTCATCAACATAACCTGAACTCACAACACTCACAACACAGCAACACATCTTTGTTTCATCAACATAACCTGAACTCACAACACAGCAACACATCTTTTGTTTCATCAACATAACCTGAACTCACAACACAGCAACACATCTTTGTTTCATCAACATAACCTGAACTCACACAACACAGCAACACATCTTTGTTTCATCAACATAACCTGAACACACAACACCTGAACTTCACAACCAGCTGGCAACTCACAACACAGCAACACATCTTTGTTTCATCAACATAACCTGAACTCACAACACAGCAACACATCTTTGTTTCATCAACATAACCTGAACTCACAACACAGCAACACATCTTTGTTTCATCAACATAACCTGAACTCAAAATATAGCAACACATCTTTGTTTCTTCAACATAACCTGAACTCACAACACAGCAACACATCTTTGTTTCATCAACATAACTTGAACTTCACAAAACAGCATCACATCTTTGTTTCATCAACATAACCTGAACTCACAACACAGCAACACATCTTTGTTTCATCAACATAACCTGAACTTCACAACACAGCAACACATCTTTGTTTCATCAACATAACCTGAACTCACAACACAGCAACACATCTTTGTTTCATCCACATAACCTGAACTCACAACACAGCAACAAATCTTTGTTTCATCGACATAACCTGAACTCACAACACAGCAAGACATCTTTGTTTCATCAACATAACCTGAACTTCACAACGCAGGAACACATCTTTGTTTCATCAACATAACCTGAACTTCACAACACAGCAACGCAGCAACACATCTTTGTTTCATCAACATAACCTGAACTCACAACACAGCAACACATCTTTGTTTCATCAACATAACCTGAACTCACAACACAGCAACACATCTTTGTTTCATCAACATAACCTGAACTTCACAACACAGCAACACATCTTTGTTTCATCAACATAACCTGAACTTCACAACACAGCAACACATCTTTGTTTCATCAACATAACCTGAACTCACAACACAGCAACACATCTTTTTGTTTCATCAACATAACCTGAACTCACAACACAGCAACACATCTTTGTTTCATCCAACATAACCTGAACTCACAACACAGCAACACATCTTTGTTTCATCAACATAACCTGAACTTCACAACACAGCAACACATCTTTGTTTCATCAACATAACCTGAACTTCACAACACAGCAACACATCTTTGTTTCATCAACATAACCTGAACTCACAACACAGCAACACATCTTTGTTTCATCAACATAACCTGAACTTCACACAGCAACACATCTTTGTTTCATCAACATAACCTGAACTCACAACACAGCAAATACATCATCTTTGTTTCATCAACATAACCTGAACTCACAACACAGCAACACATCTTTGTTTCATCAACATAACCTGAACTCACAACACAGCAACACATCTTTGTTTCATCAACATAACCTGAACATAACCTGAACTCACAACACAGCAACACATCTTTGTTTCATCAACATAACCTGAACTCACAAAACAGCATCACATCTTTGTTTCATCAACATAACCTGAACTCACAACACAGCAACACATCTTTGTTTCATCAACATAACCTGAACTTCACAACACAGCAACACATCTTTGTTTCATCAACATAACCTGAACTCACAACACAGCAACACATCTTTGTTTCATCAACATAACTTGAACTCACAACACAGCAACACATCTTTGTTTCATCAACATAACCTGAACTCACAACACAGCAACACATCTTTGTTTCATCAACATAACCTGAACTTCACAAAACAGCATCACATCTTTGTTTCATCAACATAACCTGAACTTCACAACGCAGGAACACATCTTTGTTTCATGAACATAACCTGAACTTCACAACACAGCAACGCAGCAACACATCTTTGTTTCATCAACATAACCTGAACTCACAACACAGCAACACATCTTTGTTTCATCAACATAACCTGAACTTCACAACACAGCAACACATCTTTGTTTCATCAACATAACCTGAACTCACAACACAGCAACACATCTTTGTTTCATCAACATAACCTGAACTCACAACACAGCAACACATCTTTGTTTCATCAACATAACCTGAACTTCACAACACAGCAACACATCTTTGTTTCATCAACATAACCTGAACTTCACAACACAGCAACACATCTTTGTTTCATCAACATAACCTGAACTCACAACACAGCAACACATCTTTGTTTCATCAACATAACCTGAACTTCACAACACATCTTTGTTTCATCCACATAACCTGAACTCACAACTCAGCAACACATCTTTGTTTCATCAACATAATCTGAACTCACAACACAGCAACACATCTTTGTTTCATCCACATAACCTGAACTCACAACACAGCAACACATCTTTGTTTCATCAACATAACCTGAACTCACAACACAGCAACACATCTTTGTTTCATCAACATAACCTGAACTTCACAACGCAGCAACACATCTTTGTTTCATCAACATAACCTGAACTTCACAACACAGCAACGCAGCAACACATCTTCGTTTCATCAACATAACCTGAACTCACAACACAGCAACACATCTTTGCATAAAATGATTTTCACAATAGTCATAGTAAACCATTAAATCAACAGTCGCCGTCAAAAGTCAGCCGGCGGCCGATGACGATAAAGCACATTTCTCTCATTCATGTTCCAGAAAGGGGGAATGGTCAGGGTGAGGGGTTAGCTCAGTCATGGAGGCCACCATCAAAACATAATCGATCCACCAATAAATCTGTCATGAGGTCGCAGGTTGACAGAAGCTTGACATTGATTTCGACATCGCCAGACATGACAACACCAATGAAGGATATGCAAAGTGAATCGAGGTGAAAACACGACACGTGACCAGGCACGATTACAACCTTCCGGTCTGCGGTACACCATTCACCCCAGTTGTTAACATGGTCATTTGGCGGCACAACCATCGAGATGAGCTACATGTAGACGAATTCTTATCGCCTTACTCGTGCTCGGGTAGAAAGAGGAAAGTTTGAAACAATTTGATTCACTGAGATCGTGCTCGTAGGGCGTGGTTTCGGATCAATGGATCCTGTACTCTTGGCAATGAGCAAGGACACCCTGAGCGGGATGGAATGGTTTCTGTTTCATAGTCACACCTAAGCACAGACGTAAAACATTGTGGCCACGCTGAATTCTGCCAGTTTTCAGCAAGGCAAAAAGCCCGTAGACGGTCCCCGCGTTTCAGACCAGGCAAGTAGGTTCATACATAAACTGTGAATGGAATCAGGTAAATCACAACTACATGTTTCGAAACACATATATGTGGAATACATATTCCTTTAGAAACAAACAAAATGAGGAAAGACGAGACATTCATTCAATCTAGTCATGTTGACTTTTATGGCTACACGCTGCTTTAGCTCTGACTAATTGAGGGTCTTCAGTGTGGACAGTAACGCCTTGGCAGATGTATGTCCGATTGTTCCTCACATGGCCCACGTTGTCGCCACGTCGTGTCATCGCAGTTGCCCTTCTCAGTCTATACACATGCTTGTGTGCGCAGAACCAGACAGATTAAAGTCTGACGAAAGGGGAGAAAAAGGAGAATTTGTCAGTGACAAGCAATGCCAGCAGACATGCCCACAGCACGCCAACCGCTGGTAATAAAATGTCCCATTTTGACGCTCTCATTACGTGTCAATTTTCTAAATCTTAACTATTCAGAAAGAGTATCCTAAAGAATTAAGACCTACGTTGAGGACTGAGACGCGTGCCATGATGGCGTGTTGGAGGATATAGGCATGTCTTCTGTAGCTTCCATGTGGGAACGAGTATGGCAATGATGTAGTATTGGCCCGGGCTGCTGGAGCAGGCAACAGGCCGTATTGATGAGCTTCAAGTAAAAATCAATTTCGTTTTAGATTAGCGTAATTTCATGACGTGTGCTCGGCAGGCAAGCATCCCTCGTGACCCTGTATAGAACCAAGCAGTGATGACGGGGAAGAAATAAACACAGTATTAAAGTTAACAAGTACACTATCGCGGACAGATATTCCCAGTTTGTGGAGTCTGCAGCCAATAATGCATTTAGTAATGGCTTGTCGTTCCGATAATTACACAATGTTATTGTTTCTCTGGCTTAAATTACTTCCGTGATAAACTCGAATGATAATTACTTGAAACTGCAGCTGCGAATTCAACAGGTAAAACCAAAGCCATGTTATGAAAGGTTCCAGCGAAAGACGTGCTTCCGACGTGTTCATGAGTACCACAGACAATATATACCATAGGTATGTTGAAACCACTTTGTTACAAGTACATCTTCTTCAATGAATACTCAGTTTTATATTTCCATCTGGGATAGGGCGTTATTATCTAATTGCAAGACCTCTCTTTAGAAACGGAAGATTACCAGACAGCGGCATGCCTCACCAGGTTTTGTATATTGTCTCATGGACAAAACCCAAATTCACAGACACCTGCCAGGAACCCTGTTTCGCATTTGGACACTTACACTAGGCCGACTGAATTGTTTAATCCCTTACTATCTACATATCATACATACATGCACGCACGGACGTACGCGCGCACGTACACGTACACACACACACACACACACACACACACACGCGCACGCACACACACACACACACACACACACACATACACACACACATACACACACACATACATACATACATACATACATACATACATACATACATACATACATACATACATACATACATACATACATACATACATACATACATACATACATACATACATACATACATACATACACTGTACATACATACATATACTTATACTGTCGTAACCCATATGAGCATACATGTGTACATCGCAGGCTTTAATCACATTGTTCTGAGCATGTTCACGTGGTCATTAACGCCATTTTCTACAGTGTTCCAGTTGTATGACGGTGTTTCAGTTTGGTGTTGGAGGATTGCTGCAGTGATGCAGGTCGCAGACGAAAAAAATGTATCTTTCTACAAATGATAGATGGCAGTAATATGAATTTTATGCCAGTTTACCTCTTTTATTTACTCAGCAAAATTTGTTATTTCCCACAGAACGCTGCCACCTTCCTACATTTAGCAGCCACAATATGTTGGCGGCGCGACTGTTAACATTCACAATGTTTATTAAATTCATTTTGAATATTTATCCACAAATCGGGAGCCAAAACTCATTTCCGCTAAGAATTCACAATGGCCATTCTTAAAGCAGGACACATTGGTGAAAATAGCGGTTTGTAAATAATCCACTGATTAACGCCATGAGCATTGATCTAACTATTTGGGATACGACAAGCAAGGGATGAAAGGTTTTGATGATTATGGACTGTGTTGATATAGTTGCCTGCTAATTATTTTCAACATAAAAAAAAGGTGTCAAAACGAGCCTGAAGAGCTTGGATCCAGTCGTGTACGTAGCAGGCGTTTCCTGGTGTTGTAAGACGTCCTCCACAACTACCCAGTACGTCATTTGCCAAATCTAGTGAATACGGAAGATGGTCAATGTGTTAAAAGCCATAGCAACAACAGATTTGTACACAGTTACTCTATCCTAGTGGAACAACACAACATTCTGCGCCATTAAGAGACTGACCTCCAGGAGGTAGTCAATCGGTAGGATTAACTTGGAATCCAAGAAAACAGAAGCCAGCACTTTACCAGCTGATGAAACAGACGGCGTCGTCATCTTAGTTTGAGAAGTTAGTGTTTTCCCTGTTTTGAGTGTTGTTTAGTTCCTGGTTGGTAGTATTAAAACACAAGTATCGTCCATGTTACAAATCGCTCAGTAGACTCTGGTGTGTCTGCTTTAAAACCACGTAAATTCTCACGAGAGAATGTGAAAACTTTCTATTCAGGAGTCCTTGAAACCCAGCGTACTGAAACTGTTATCATGCCCTGTTCATTGCTTACAGTGTTTTCAACTATCATGAGAGCTGCATACTGTTTTAGCGATGTGATGTGAGTCATCGATCATCCATATGTATTCTGTCAACATTTCATTAGTGGCCGGTGAAGGCCATCGAGGCTCTCTCTCCCTCCCTCTTGAACAACCTACCACATCTCAACAAAAAGTCCCGAGTAAACCGTCAAGACGCTGGCAGATCTCGATCACCGCATATTCGCTCTACGAGTCCTAGACATTAAAAAGTTCAACCAGTTAACCAGTTAATTCCAGCAGAGGTTATCAAAGTAGGGGAGATGCTCCATCCTCTGCCATTGTTGAGAAGTGCCTAGTGGTTTCAAACATCTAATATTGTAGATTATGTTTTTGCTTTAAGAGTATTTACCCGGATTTAAAGAATGATGAATCTCTAAATACAATCCTACCTAGGCAGTGTAGGACAAGTCCGTCTTATGAATAATGGGACACATTTTGCATGTCCTGAATATTCTAACTATTCTCATAGTTATCAGCTGTACCTATTCTCCCAATTCACGAATCCCTCACAATCCCACACAACGTCGTCCGCTTTACGTCATCAGGTTGCGAGGGTATGTTCGAATTCCAATAAATTTCATGATAGTACAATTTGTCATCGCGAAAAAGAACACGCTTCACCCTCCATCATGGTGTATAGTTTATATATGTTATATTTATTATGAAGTTAATGCTTATCATGATCTAGAAGTCAATTCATTCACGTTAACGTTATTAAACAGAGTGCGTTTTTTTCAAAATGTGCCTTGTTTTAATATGCATCTTCTGTGCGTAAGATAACATACTCCCTTTAATTGTGATGGTGACGTTTAGATACGCGACTTGAGTTTGGTTCATTTTGAATCTGTTTTGTGAGGTTGTACCTGCCAGTTGAAGTCGCATCCGACACGGCAGCTACCTCCTTCTCGGAGATAATGCTGTCTTTCTTTAAGTTCACTAGAACAAAAATAACACGCAAAGTAGATGCCCTTAGAATTGCCGATAAGATGGCGAACGATAATGAGTGAGAACTAACAGTCCAGTCTCTGTAAATGAATATTCCGTTATCAACAAAACCGCCAGTTTCTTGACATCCCGAGTAATGCACATGCAATGTAATGTTCTGTTTTCACAACAGATTTTGAAACATGGTTAAAACTCATGAACAGATCTAGACCTTAAAAGTTGTTTTGATATAGTTTACATACGGATGAACTCAGTGTTAGGTGTCATGCACTCAACTGAAATATTTCAATCCACCATGTTTTCTATGTTAATAGCTGCAGTCCGAGGATTGCAGACAGTCCAGCTATTATTTCATAGCTCTATATCTTCTGTAAACCGAATGGCTTCTCTTCTATCTCCACGATAAGATACCACTGTACCAAAAGGAAAATCCATATTCATCAACATCGGGTTACGTGCGCTATAGAAGGTCCACGAAAAGTCGTTTATATATTTCAGAGTCGATATTATCAGTATACGGATTCGCATTTGTTGTATTTGAGATTTTGTTTTCGGTAAACTTCAGCTCCCGGATAGATGAGAGTACACGCAGGTAAACTGGCCAGGTAGAGACTGTAAACAGATCCCGTTATCTGCGGCATCAGCTGGTAAGGGAGGAGTCGACAGCCTGATACAGCCATTGCTCTGTTTACGCTGGAGGGAGCACCGCACTGACATCACTCAGGGGCAACTAATCCCACCTTAATAGCGGCTTTCGGATCAGAAGTGGATTACATGACTCGTGAATTACATAGCGCTGTAGTCCGAAATACAAATTAATTATGTCAAACTGTACAATGGTTTCTCGTGATGAGACAGATTGGCAGAACGCGGGGTGTAGTCATCCAAATTGAATATGACTAGGGTTATATCAGTTGTCGGTATCTGGAACTGATTACACATGTAGACGAAGGACGCGCATCTGTAGTGATGATCCACAGTGACAGTGTTAGGAAGTTTGATACAAGACGTTAATATCCACTTTGGCTATCATCCCAAACTTTATGATGTGTATTAATTCCAATACTGATTATCCAAATTGTACAGAGACAATATCCCAGATTCAGATATGCCTTACAATGGCAATATTATCAGCGTACAGACGAGGCTGAAAACGAGCACAAGCACATTCAACACAGGTCATGCTTCAGATTGCTTTTGGTGAAATGTGGACGATGTAGGAACTTGTATGTACTAGTCTGTCATGCAGACCCAGAACAAATTGGTAATACAGCTAGTGTGAGTCTAGTGTGTGGCAAGTGAACATGAAGACATTCTCTCGACTCCTTTTTAGTATATTTTGGGAAGGTGAATCAGGACATTTGTTCCTTTCAGAGGATAGTTAAGGTTGCCTTGATCATCATTCACGACTGAAGCAACGCAACCCATGTGTACATGTACGTTATCCAGTGCCTCATGAGCCAAAGGAGGATGCTTTCACTTGTAAATGTACCATGTAACTGTCAAAATACGTTATAATCAACTCAATGATGTGAAAGAATCTGCATTATTGCGACTGTCGATCGGTGGAGTGTGATTCTCCCGTCAACAAGTAGTTGCAAATACAAATTGCTCTTGGGGCGGCATGCTTCCAATTACATGTATCAATAGGTATTGACTTCAATCGTCATTTCTTCCCCAGTCCGACATGCGGCCGTTGGAAATAAATGGACAATTACCCATTTGAATTTTGTCATGGTTAATTTGCATCGTCTATATCTCCGGGGCTCGCATTTTGGGTAAACCTTCACTAACCTCTGGATCAATTCCCATGGTTCTCGCGATCTCATTATCTCCCATTAACCGTTTACCCTCACCGTCTGTGACATGGATTTCTTCATTTGGCTGAAACGTATACTGCTTATAATATGTTGGATGAGTTGCTAAAATATACCTTAACAATTTGTTTTCTAATGCGAGGCATGCATTGGACGTTTTACAACAAGTATTACAAAGGTGTCAATGTCGTCTAGTAATATGACCGTGAAGTTATTCTTCAAAATGTGGTGTGATACTTGTGCCACAGCTCACCTCATATCAGGATGTTATCTGCACTTCGAAGTTGATTCGTTTCAAACATATAGGCAAAATGAAGTAAAATAAAGTTTGAGTTATGTTATTCATGTTTACGTTGAAAAACAAATGGTTTGTAACTCTAAATTACAGTTCTACACAAGCCTTGTTCATGTTCTTGTAATAGGAAAGAGTCACTGTATCGCTATTTTCAATAATATACGTATAGACCTATGGCGATTGTCAGTTGAGTTGAGTTAAGTTGGGCTTTACGTCACATCGGCACTATTCCAGCCATATAGTGACGAGAACAAAACTGCATTAATAAACATTGTAAGTACAACTGCATGTCAACCGCCAGCCCATTCCAGAATACAAAACAATCAGGCATGTGTAAACAATTTAAATACTGTAATATTCATATCAACAGCTTGAATGACTATCATATTGAAAAGTATATGACACATGGTCTGTAGCTGACCCCTGCTCTACCCTCAGTGTATAATCGATTTTTGCCAATTGATCAGCGGGTCAACCTGCCATGACAGGTCTAAAGACTAAGTAGTATAGATGTTCCCCTTTCTCCCCAGCAGTTACCTCGGTGACACCAGCACCTGCACAGTATGGAGGATGGGAGCGCTCAGGCCCTCGAAGTCATCATTAGTCAGAGTGATCAGTTTGGCTTCTTCCAGAAACGTACCTTCATCGCCACAAGTTTCCTACAAGCAATAACAGTCTCCGTTCTTGTGTACACGTGCGTGGCCACCCCGGAACCCTCCACAGATGACCCATGTCCAATGGCCAGTACTAATGGGGCGGAGCCACTCAATGGGACATTTACACCCTTCAATGAAACAGTTACTGTGGCAACCACACATATTGCCCACAGCAGCAAGGCATGTTCCTCCACGGACACCGGCAGCTATATATTCATCCTGACTCTTCATGTGCCAAAGGTAATGGAGGGCATATCTAAGACTTTACATTGTAAGCTCATTCCAATGACGAGCTTTGAACGGTATCTAAAATATGATTGATGCACTGTTTTCCCCCTAATCCCATTATTTATCTGTATCAGTTAGGGTAACTGGTTCATAAATCGATACTTGATGCCATGTTGGTGTGTTTGGTTCCATAAATTCCCTATCTTCTGTTTTATAACGTAGTCGTCTAGTATCTCGTTTGTAAACGGGCGGAGGTTTTGGCATTTATGGTAATTCAACTTAACCTCAATCAAAATATATTGAGTTGAATTTTCCCCCAACAGTGGTTGCGCCCCCTTGATGGCTGGACCTTGTCCGAGTACACCTTATTCGGCCAGGTGTCGGGTGTAATCGTGGGATCTCTGCTTGGAGCATTTCTTGGCGACGTGTTTGGCCGGAGAAAACCCATGTTCGTGTACTTTATACTGATGCTCGTCTTCCATATTCTGACGGGAGTAGCTGCCTCCTGGCCGGTCTTCGTTGTCTTCCGTATCATAGTGGGCCTGGCAGCAGGTAAACGCTTAACGTGGACATAGTTACCCATCAAGCAAATATATAATTCATTATTAGAAGTCTGAAAAACCAAAATCAAGGTATTTCAATGTCGGTAACATCAAATAACTTCTTTGGTTCTGTGTGCCGTATTTCAAATTATATTTGACATTTGGACAATTTTCTGATATTTCATTCGAAACACTTCTTTTCATTCCAATTACAAATTACATAATGTAACCCCCCTATATCTGTTTTAGACAGACAACGTTGACTGCTTCTGTCTGTGAACTCCGGTTCACTTGGTACCAACGATGTTGTGACTATTGATGCTTGTTGTATCGTCATGTCAGCTGTACCGCTATATGTATTACTGATCTTGTCAGATCATCCAACTCCATATCTAATATAGCCAGCATAAACATTCACAAGTCTCTCATCATCACATGTCGCGCAGAGAAACAACTCTTCTTCACAGTTGATCATTATCGTAATTCATAACACTGTTCGATCCAAATCCAAATCGTTAACAGAAAATTAGAAGGATGCACTTGCAAATTGTGGACATATAGACAATCGCCGCGGCATTGATTAAATATTGGCAAAATGACATGAAACATTATCTTGCATGTGACCAATGAAACAAGTGTCCCTGTGCATGTATGTTTATGACTAACAACTCCTTCCCTTGTGTCCAGGAGCGTTCCTTGTCGTGAGTGTGGTGACACCGATGGAGTGTATTGGGCAGGACTGGCGGGACGTGTGTATATGTTCGGGCATGTGGACAATGGGTGTGGTCTTTCTCTCCCTAGAGACTCTCATTACGGAGAACTGGCGGTATTTGGCGTTTCTGTCCGGCGCCATTGGAACCCCATTTATAGGAACATATTAGTGAGTGTCTGTGTATCCTGTCTGTCCTCACCATCTCCATCTCTGTGTGACCACATCTCATGTATATCTTGCTAATTACACTTCAGGGCATGTCATGGTTGACGTATGGTAGGTCGGTACCAACCCAGCCGCCTGGTGAGACATAAAACACTTGTAGATTCAACAACTGATTTCTTCAAACATATTCGTCAGTGTACTTGTATGTCTTAAGCTTCTTTGTTTATGATCAGTATGTGATTCAAGAAGATAATTTTAAAATTTTGAGGTGATTCAAGAAGATGATTTTAAAATATGGCTTCGAATGAATAAAGGTATTGCAGCTTTAATTTATTTGAGTTGCGTCACAAACCTTTGTCTTGTAGGCATCCCATGTAACTTTGGCAGAGCCTGTTGCAAGATAGTATCCATGAAGTCCCAAGCATGTATACCAGTGATAGATGTTACGTAGCACACACACACACGCAGAAGATGATTATCATCTCAGTTGCATTCCTTGTTCTTTACACTAACCGTTATCATTAACATCAAACGTGTTTTCTTTCTAAGCTGAACTTTATTTTTACAGCCTTGTGCCAGAAAGTGCTAGATGGTTGCTATGCCAACAACGCTTCAAATCATCAGAAGCTGGAATTAGGGAAATGATATCTTGTAATGAGCACGCGGTGCCGGGAGTGACGTCACTGCTGGACAGAGCAAGGGCCTCTGTTGTCGGGCACATGCATCACAAGAAATACACATACTTAGACTTGTGTCATTCCGTCGACCGTATTAAGTGGACTATAGCCTTAGTGTATGTATGGTAAGTACAGGTGTCGACGATATTCTGTCACTGATAAGTCCATGCCAAAGATGCATTTTATTAGAGACGGAGTGGTTAATAAAATATTCAGTAAAATAGATTTCAAAAACACTGCTTAAATTACGGTATAAACATCACTGTCCGGGGTAGTATGAGTCTAATGTCAATGAGATATTCAGTATGCGAAGATACATTTCATAAATATGTAGATTTAAGTAACAGCAGTTTTGAACGGGGATGTAAAATGTAAGTAAATGTTACCCATATATGTATATATATATATACACACCCCCATATATATATATATACACATATACACACACACATACACACACACACACACATATATATATATATACGCACAAAATGTCCAAAATAGTACAGGTGTCCAGTCATAAATATCACATAGATAAATAAAAACAGAATGCCTTTTTCTCCAACATGTTTCGTTCTTATGTATCCCACTGAGTGAACATCTAGATGTCTGTGCGAAAGGAAACAATGTTAAATTTACAATATTTCCTTTTTATCAAGTTCAAAATTCGGACAAAGTAAAACGAATTTTAAAAGAACACTACTTCATAGACAAGTTCAAACCAATGTTAAACCATTGCAAGCTGTGACCTTGTCGCTCTAGGATGTTGTCCCTATTGTGACGTTACAATATATATGTAATGACAATACATTTTCATTCTAACGAATACTTATAAATACAGGTATATTTAAATGATGCCATTAAGATGTATAACTCTACATGTATATCAAGATTTTTAACTCGACATGTACATGTACATTAAGATTGTATCTCGACATGTACGTGTATATTAAGATGTATAACTCTACATGCATATGTACATTAAGATGTATAACTCGACACGTAGATGTACATGTACATTAAGATTATAACTACATACACATGTATATTAAGATGTATAACTCTACATGTACATGTATATAACTCGACGTGCATATGCACATTAAGATGCATAACTCGACATGTACATGTATATTTAAATGTACAACTCCACATGTACATGTATATTAATATGAATAACTACGTGTACATCCATATATATATTATTAAGGTATATGATATATGAGATACATATATAGACAGTGGTCTCGCATAAACACACGAAAGGCTGACATTCAAAACGTTCGTTAAAATCAAATACTCAGCCTTTCATCATTTCCATGACAACTGTGTGTGATCAGACAGAAAACCTGAAGCCTTCTCATCTGTCATAAACGATATGAGCAAAAAGTAGTAATGATGATGTATATTTACATACCGCACCTGTCCAGATGTTACTGTCTGCTCAAATGCGGTTTATTTGTTTCCCGACAAGTGGATCCGTATGCTCAATTACGTAGATCTCATCTTAAATCATATATTTAAACATTGGAACCATATGTTGCCTACAACTGAATGCAACAACCTGGCTGTCACCACCAGTACGTAACATACGAACTTCAGTGCATGTGATCCCCTATCGACTTGGTTGTGTTGCCAATAGGATGTATTTGGAGATAGATGTGTGTGTGTATGTGTGTGTGTGTGTGGAGGGGTGGGGTGGGGGTGGGTGGGTGGGGGGTGGGGGTGGTTACCGGAATTGAAGGGTGTTATCTGTGAAGACCGTGTAGATGTTACTGCCACGCGGCCAGATCAATACTGTCTGGGTCTTGGATTCCCCTGTCAGTATATTCCCTTACTCAATCATAGCTACACGAGGGTATAGCACATGCAGGAGAAATGGAATTGGGTCCTTTAACTCTGAAGTAAAATATTGATACATTTGAGAACTCCGTGTTTCCTGTGAAACCGTTACATCAACTCCAAAATGTCTTTGTCATTATTCCGACAGTACAGCGTCGTGTAACCTTCATTCTGTGCAAAGCGAATATTATAAGAAAACATTTTCTGATGTATATATTATTATATTATATACAGCTAGCTATGCTCAAGCCGAACATGCTTATAACACACTAACGGATACAACTAACTGCTCTTTTGGGTCTTTTGGATAACAACAATCAGACTGATCAGCAGAATATGCAAGAAATCTTTCATTTCTTCCTTCAGCCATTGGAATGTTGACCGCCGTTCTCACTGAGTTGCCTCAGTATGTCACCCTGAGATACCTATGATCATCGCAATACGTATCTTGAATCACTTGCTGGCATGTTTGCTTTTGTCTGTTTCAGCTTGGTTGCGTCGACTGTATATTTTTGCCTTGCTGAGAAAACACGGAGAATAACTGGGAACGTATATGTAGATAGATTCCTTCCATATATCGTCGACCTTCCGCTAACCTGGTCGGCAGTCGTTGTGAATAAATGGTAAGGCCTTTTCAACACTTATCAGTTGATGGAGAACGTGAAAATGCTGTCTTGGAATCGCCTAAACAACTTTCTTGATTAACACTTACTAATTTTAAAAAAGAACTTCTAATTACGTATACGTGTTTTTATCCATTCTGTTGTAAATACATATCAAGGCATAATGTGCATATGAACAAAACTGCGAGTGTACCTGCAATCTGCACGTTCGCAAAAAGATATCGGGTATGCAATCATGTTGTTTGATGACTGGCTTCAAAGGTGAGCGATGAGTGGGTGAGTTGGGAGTGTCATCACAGCTGTCAGCTGGTCAGTAGTGAAGAGTTTTACCACAATGTGTCAGATGATGAGTGGGTGAGTTGGGAGCGTCATCACAGTTGTCAGCTGGTTAGTAGTGAAGAGTTTTACCACAATGTGTCAGATGAATATTGGGTGAGTTGGGAGTGTCATCACAGCTGTCAGCTGGTCAGTAGTGATGAGTTTTACCACAATGTGTCAGATGGTGAGTGGGTGAGTTGGGAGTGTCATCACAGCTGTCAGCAGGTCAGTAGTGATGAGTTTTACCACAGTGTGTCAGATGGTGAGTGGGTGAGTTGGGAGTGTTATCACAGCTGTCAGCAGGTCAGTAGTAGAGAGTTTTACCACAATGTGTCAGATGATGAGTGAGTGAGTTGGGAGTGTCATCACAGCTGTCAGCTGGTCAGTAGTGAAGAGTTTTACCACAATGTGTCAGATGATGAGTGGGTGTGTTGGGAGTGTCATCACAGCTGTCAGCAGGTCAGTAGTGATGAGTTTTACCACAATGCTTCAGATCGTGAGTGGGTGAGTTGGGAGTGTCATCACAGCTGTCAGCTGGTCAGTAGTGAAGAGTTTTACCACAATGTGTCAGATGATGAGTGGGTGAGTTGGGAGTGTCATCACAGCTGTCAGCAGGTCAGTAGTGATGAGTTTTACCACAATGTGTCAGATGATGAGTGGGTGAGTTGGGAGTGTCATCACAGCTGTCAGCAGGTCAGTAGTGATGACTTTGACCACAATGTGTCAGATGGTGAGTGGTTAAGTTGGGAGTTATGTCACAGCTGGCCAGTAGGGAAAAGTTCTACCACAATGCGTCAGATGGTGAGTCGTTGAGTTGGGAGTTATGTCACAGCGGGCCAGTAGGGAAAGGTTTTACTACAATGTGTCAGATGATGAATTTGTGAGTTGGAGTTATTTTATAGCTGCCCAGTAGGGAAAGGTTTTACCACAATGTGTCAGATGATGAGTGGGTGAGTTGGGAGTTATGTCACGGCGTGTCAGTGTCAGGTGGTGAGTAGTACATCTACACCACACTGTGTTATCTTTGGAATGCTTGGGTCTAGAGTTACATCACTAAAGGATACAGTCTCTCAAAGTTTACCACTTCTGTGAGACCAACAAGCTTCGTCTATGGCGCAGACAAGTTTATCAACGATCTGTCGCAGGAGACTACTATACATGTACGTAAGGTTGTATCAGGGAAATGTGCCTCAACTTGAAGCTTGCAAACTTACCATTTGATATTAACTCTTCTCCTTATAGATGTCAATTACTGGTGTTTGACTACTGTTTCAGCCTTGGGCGACGTTGGTGTCTGTTTTTATATGCTGTGGCGTCCGGCTTTGCGTCTCTGTCTATCATCGTCCTAGACATGACTGGTAATCTGCAGTCCATGCCAAACATGATGAAAGGCTTGGCAGTATTTGGAAAACTCGGGGTGACCGCGACACTCTCCCTCCTCGCCATTTCAGCTGTAGAGATGTTCCCCACTGTTATACGGTAAGACGCTTCCAGGGGAAATATCATGTCGATAATGTTAGCCAAATAGATATCATGTAGGTCGAATAGATATATTAATATATATAGACTATACATGTCTCACTGTTATATCACGTGGACTATATTCATTTAAAGGATACATTCGCGTGGACAATTATCATCACATGGATATATCATCAGTGTTATATTCAACACATGACTATAGCATGTGTGATACATTCCACTCATGGATATATCACGCGTGTGATTTCACTCATTGCTATATTATGTGTGATGTATTCATCAGATGGATATATCGGGTGTGTTATATTCCTCGCAAGGATACATCATCTGTGTTATTTTCCACGCTCACACATCCAATTTCCACACTCTGCCATTTGAAGAGTAAAACAAAGGTGTTCGATTATATGGGTTTTTTTAGTTAGGAATAAATATGAATGAAGAAAATATCCTGTTTCCAATGTACTTGTCACGTGATTGTTTACAAACAGATTCAAATCACAAACTGGCGGTCATTGCAGACGGAACACGAGCTTTTCCTTGAACTGTGTTGTTATGATGACATTACAGGAATATGCTGAATTGATACCTACAGATTTCAGCTTGCAACTGACAAGTAACCATAAAATTATCAAACATAATATCTAGGTATATTCACATGGTAGAGTCAGCTACACTCTATATTCAGCCGCCTCGTCTTATGAAATGTGTTTTTTTTGCGCGGTGTAAACCAAGACGAATGAAACTGCGAGCCTGTAAGGCTTTCATTGAAGGAATCAATACTACTTTTCTGAAATGGAGAGTACTAACGTAAGAAAAAGGAACAATTTTCAAATGTCAATCTTGAAAAAATTAAAAAATCGATTTTCAAGAAGGGTCTGAAGTGTTTTATTAACGCTTGACCCCCCAGATAAGCTCACTATCTGCCTAGTGGTGACAGCCATGTTAATGCTGATTAGAATCCTAGTAGCTGGAAAACAGGCCCTCCATCTATAATGCTGCAGTGGATTGTGAAGCCTTTCTCAAGTTCAATCAAATTTGGGTTTCATATTTTCATGCTCATGGACAGAATTATCAGCATAACATTATGACATACACTGACAAAAGAAAAATGTGTATGCAAATTTATTTTCTTCCAGAAAAGGGTAGTTAATTGTGTCTTTGGGATATGAAAACAACACCATAAATTTCCAAAATCTCACAAATATTGGCTGTTTTCATGTTCTACCACTAAAGTAAGTGAATTCAGTTCACTACGGCTACAACGAACTCAAAGAGAGCACTGATAAAATTATAGTTTGCTATATGCATTCGACAAATAACATACAGCAAAAAATGTTCGTTGTATCCGTCGGTTTGCGTTAAGCCTGTTCATTTAACGTTTTGAAGCACTATATGGGTCAATAATCATTTTATTATCGAATTTTTAAAAGAAATAGAACTGATAGATGAATTTTGATTCATATGTTTTGTACATACATAAATTTTGAGTATTGGTGATTTAAATGAGAAACTGAATTTGTGAGTGGCTGTACCTTCGAAGGGGGTTGACGTAGCGTCAAACTATTGTCCTCCTGAGAGGGTACGCACGTCCCAAAACATTTAAGTCTACCAGGTTTTTAATCGTAGTATTTTTGTCATTTTAATGTATGGCTAAATCTCAGCATAAACGCCAATGGCTGAAGGGATGGTGTAAATCCAGCTAGGGTCCATGCAGGTAGCAAAGGCACTGTCCCTAGTATGGTGATCTACCTTCAGCTGTTGGCGATTACTAGCCCATTTTTACATTGTAATGTCCAAAAATAGTTTTATGCTTTTAAAGATATATGCTAGCTAGTTTTAACTCATTTGTGATAATCTAGTAATTTTACTGTCCTTCGTTAACAGGGTTTTATATATTATATGTATGTATTATGAATTTAGAAGTAGTTTTAGTCACGATATGGCTGAGATACTGTCCCTATATGGTTTTCTCTACGGCACCACTGATTCCCAGAATTGTCATGTATACATTACAGATGCATGGGCACAGCGATTGCTTTGCTGTCTACAGCAACTGGGGCAATCATATCAAAACAGTTCAAGTTTTTGGTGAGTTGTTTCCTGTCATTTCATTAGAGCACATCAACTTACGAAAAGCAGTAGATATATTTAATGCTATCCCTCAATAGCTTCGATTGTTGTAGAATATTTTGTAAAATGTTCCTTGACCCGAATCTCCATTTTTCTTTCAACAATTAAGATTATTGGACTTAGTTGATATTATGTAGCATACAAACTTAAAAGGTACCCAGTAGTAATCTAGTGGTAGAAAGCAGTCTTCCTTTCACGAGTAAACGTTATACATTGACCTTGGTCTGAAACGTCATTCTGCTCTTCAGGAAATACAAACTATGACCATAAGATGAAGTAATATGTCTTTATTTCATTAGCGGGTTTTCCAGGAGGTGCAGGTAAGCCGTAGCTTCGTTGCCGTTCACGTCAGTGTTCTCATAGCATTGTGAACAGTGAACATTCACCGCACTCACTGTTTAGTAGAATTTTCCCTCCATTTGCAGGTGTTTGTTGTTTCTGTATTAGCTGTAGCTATAGCTTTACCCATGCGTAGTCTGCTTGCCACGACCCTTGTCGTCTCAGTGTCCAGAAGAATAGCTCTCTAATAATAGCTGTAATATAAGATAAGTCGTAATTCCTTGTTTTGAGCATTAAACGTAGACTCAGACGAAGTGATACAATCCTAAAGAAACTTTTCGATGATGTAGCTATCATTAAACACGATATACATGTTCCTGAAAACAGGAAGTATATGCAGTCTTCACGGGCAACTTGTGCTCCTTTGATAATTTGCAGTTTGTGCACTCTTTAATGAAACACTGCATTTGTTAAAGTAAAGAAGGTAGTGTTTACCTGCTCACATACACTGTAGTACTCACTGTCAGTGTTTTACAATGCTGGCGTGCCTCGTACAATTGTTTACTGTTGAACAGCCATGCACAAACACTCACCTGTACTTGCGTACCGAATGACTTATCTGTGCAGCAGCCTTCTCTATAACTATGTGTTTTAGTTAATGTACAGCAAGACTCGCTATGCTATAATGTGCAATTAGTAATATTTGAAAAAACCCATGAAAGAATAATAAAAGCATTATCATGACTATTCCAATCTTCTTTGATCTCTTGCTGCTGTAGGATGAAAACCACTACACAGTGCCTTTCCTGGTGTACGGCGGCATGATGATCACGGTCGGCTTTGCTGCCCTCTTCCTGCCAGAGACACTCGGGCGTCCACTTCCAAATATCCTGCCCTGTCGTCATCGAAAGATTCCATTACAAGAAGGAACAAGGCTTGTGAACACATGGGATACCTTGTAGTTACGAGACATTTGTGTGAAAAGGACGAGTAAAGGATTACTGATATCAAATGTTGATATCATGCTGCATTGCATTACACAGAGGTGTGTGTGGTCACACTGAAACATTACCTTCGATTGTGTCGAGATTTGCATGATGGTATTCTTTGATGCTGAAGACATTGGTGTCGACAACAACCACCGAAACAAACCGATATAGTGTTCGATGATGTTAAATGAATGTCTTGAGGGATAACATGACATAATTATGTATTCAACTCATAGTTCGACTGTGTTCCGATTGTTGTGGAACGATGAAGAATAAAAAGAACCATTTATTGTGAATGTTCTAATTCTAAAGTAGATGAGAGGGGGAATGTGGAAAGGCACGACTGGTGTAAGAATGAAGAACCACACACAGGATGAAGCCTTGTTCAGTAACCAGAGGGTGGAACCGTATTGCAAGTTGGCTGGCAGTTGAAAAGCATAACTAATGACAATATAGTCTGTGTTACATCCACTGATAATTGATTCCATTATTCACATCATCGGATAATGGCTCTTACCTACATTCAAGTTAAAAAAATACTATTGTAGGGATATCAGTACGTGTGTACAAATACGTAAGTAGTAGATCTCAGCATGTGTTTTAATGCTATCGCTATTTTGTCTTCAGGAATAAGCCAAGCTGACCCAAGCTGCTACTTTATGCCCCATAAAGCTGATGGCTGTACACTTTCTATGTAGACACTATGGTCAGAAATGTCAGCAAACACTGGATGACAAACCAACTGGTTATTTAGTTACACTATTGCTATTCATGAACGAATAAAAAGTCATATATCTTTCTAAAATATATTGATTCCTTTGATCCTGGATGTACGTTCATGATATTGGTTCTTTCACATATTGACGTTCACAAGTATTGGTTGGCATCAGTCGCTGAATAACATAGGTGTATTGTAAGCGATCATCTGAGGTACCTACAATCACTGTAGAAATACACATACACTGATAAATGTTCCAGTAAATACAGCAGTATAACGACTGAGGAATAACATGCGGCTTGGTTGGTTTCTGTGCAGCAGTTCTTGTATGAACGTATCCACACCTGGTGTATTAAGTGCATGTTATCGATTCTGGTCTGAACATAAAGTAAGGTTGTAAAATCTCGTTACGGTAGGTTACGGCGTCCTGCTTCAGTGTTAGCTTTCATGAAGAAATATGTCCGTTAGTAAAGAAACACCATTGGCATTCTGTAGGAAGAAAATGTCCTAGCTCGCATACTTGTGTGATCTATCACTTTGTCTATAGTGTTTTGTGGCATGTGACTGTCGCTGTTTTAGCTTTATCAAAATGCTCGAATCAATGAAATTTCATTGAGTTGTCCAAATTATATGACTCATCTCAGCAGCTGACCTTACGGTCATGATTTAGTGGTTATAATCAGGAAAATCAATTTCATTTTGCAAAGTAATCCTTTTCTGAAAGAATTTAGTTTGCCATTTGATCATAAAACACTTAACTTTGAAAGAAGCTTCTGTGAAATGTGGGAATTCTGAAAACCCTTTGAAAAGTTTATCCCTCTGGAAAGTATGTCCAAATTCAATAACGACCCAAATCCATCAGAACGCCGTGTGTTGGGCATCTCCTAATGGATATCAGCTAATCTGTCATGTCTATGACATGTACTCAATACCAAGACATTGACAAGGGGGTTGTAACATTGGTTTGGCCAGGGACAAATTGCTCTCGAGCTCACCGATATGTTTGCTGTCGTAGTTTGTAAACACGTAATCCAGTGACTTAATTTTGGTCTGATATTTGAAGTAGGTATTGGCAGGTCAGCCAGACATTGCCCTGTGGATTACTTCAGTTTGGGATGAGAATAAAGCTGGACTGGGCCCTGTTGTTGATAGCTACAATGGGTTAGCCAGTAAGATGAATAGTAGCGTTATACAGTCTAAAAGAATAAAGACATTTCCTCTTCGGTGTACGTAGGACTGTCATTTCGGGACTCATTACCATGAATAAAAAAGCGAAGTAGGGATCTCATACTTTATTGCCAGATGGAAAAGTCACGAGGATCATAATGCCCTGTAGGAAGAATCAATAACGTCTAGGGGTACTGTGATGAGTTGTGCCAGTTGCCTTTGCAGTGGTAAGATTTCAGAGGCACTGTTTAATTATGTTTCGATGATAACTATTTATTG
This sequence comes from Haliotis rubra, assembly GCF_003918875.1. Classification (NCBI taxonomy): domain Eukaryota; kingdom Metazoa; phylum Mollusca; class Gastropoda; order Lepetellida; family Haliotidae; genus Haliotis; species Haliotis rubra. The sequence goes on from NW_025766336.1 coordinate 425,138, forward strand.
TTAAAGAAAATGGAAACATCGACACAATACGTATTTAGACAGTTGTGAACCTATTAACATTATTGACTTAGTTGGAAGAGGGAAGGTTCCTTACGTTACAAAAAACCTCAATAATTTAATCATATAAAAAAACCCGCATATTTTACGGTATGCTATAAAACGTATTTTTGATCATATACATGTCACATCACGCCAACCTGTCCCGTTAATGATGTCGCTGGTGTTCTACTGTTATATGTGATATTGCTGGAATATTGCTAATAGCAGGGTAAAACTAAACTCACTCACTGATAAGTGAAACGGCTGCACATCACCTGTCCTCCAAAATAACTGATAAGTGTAACAGGCGTACATCACATGTCCTCCAAAATAATTGATAAGTCTAACAGCTGCACATCATCTGTCCTCCTAAATAACTGATAAGTCTAACAGCTGCATATCACCTGTCCTCCGAAATAACTGATAAGTCTAACAGCTGCACATCACCTGTCCTCCTAAAGAACTGATATGTAAAACAACTGCACATCATCTGTCCTCCGAAATAACTGATAAGCATAACAGCTGCCCATCACCTGTCCTCCAAAATATCTGATAAGTATAACAGCTGCACATCACCTGTCCTCCAAAATAACAGTTACTGATAAGTATAACAGTTGCACATCACCTGTCCTCCAAAATAACAGTTACTGATAAGTATAACAGTTACTGATAAGTATAACAGCTGCACATCACCTGTCCTCCAAAAAACAGTTACTGATAAGTATAACAGTTGCACATCACCTGTCCTCCAAAATAACAGTTACTGATAAGTATAACAGTTGCACATCATCTGTCCTCCACAATAACTGATAAGCATAACAGTTGCACATCACCTGTCCTCCAAAATAACAGTTACTGATAAGTATAACAGTTGCACATCACATGTCCTCCAAAATAACAGTAACTGATAAGTATAACAGCTGCACATCACCTGTCCTCCATGATAATCGACCAGCTGAACATTACATAAAAGGTAATCGATAAAGAAAACAGGTTAATTTTAACACTACTATTTCGTGTTTGACTGTTGAAGAAGGAATACGTGAAGGTAAGCGCGACACATTTTGTGGAGAGACAGGGTTAGTGCTGGTGTTTGTATCAGCATTGAACAGCCAAAACAACGCTGCACGTGCACATCGAATATCCACAACATGCAGGTTCGCTCCGACAATACTGCCACGCAAAGCTGTGTATATACAGACAAATCCCAAAGTGTCTGTACGAACTGCCCATCAAGCCCACAATACACAACAGCACGGTCACCGCTGCAGCACGTCTGCAACACGTCCTACGCATTGCTTTATTATCGTACACAGTCACAGTCAACCACTTTACACAACACCACTGTCTATATACAGCTGTATGTTACATCCATTATACACGACAACATAACCTACACGCCGCTTAAAGAGCACAACCACTATACACAGCAGCATTGCCTACACACCGCTTAAAGAGCACAACCACTATACACAGCAGCATTGCCTACACACCGCTTAAAGAGCACAACCATTATACACAGCAGCATTGCCTATACACACCGCTTAAAGAGCACAGCCACTATACACAACAGCATTGCCTACACACCGCTTAAAAAGGACAACCACTATACACCACAGCATTGCCTATACACACCGCTTAAAGAGCACAGCCACTAAACACAACAGCATTGCCTACACACCGCTTAAAGAGCACAACCACTATACACAACAGCATTGCCTACACACCGCTTAAAGAGCATAACCACTATACACAACAGCATTGCCTACACACCGCTTAAAGAGCACAACCACTATACACAACAGCATTGCCTACACACCGCTTAAAGAGCATAACCACTATACACAACAGCATTGCCTATACACCGCTTAAAGAGCACAGCCACTATACACAACAGCATTGCCTACACACCGCTTAAAGAGCATAACCACTATACACAACAGTATCGGCTACACACCGCTTAAAGAGCATAACCACTATACACAGCAACAACACTGCCGACAGAGCCCTTCATGTGTACACCCATTACATACAACATTGCCTACTCACCACCGCCTACCCATAGCTTTATGTATACACTCACGATACACAGCATTGCCTACCAACCACTTCTTGCACACACCCATAATACACAACAACATTGCCTACCAACCGCTTCTTGCACACACCCATAATACACAACAACATTGCCTACCAGCCACTTCTTGCCTAAACAACATTGCCTACCAGCCACTTCTTGCACACACCCATAATACACAACAACATTGCCTACCAGCCACTTCTTGCACACACCCATAATACACAACAACATTGCCTACCAGCCACTTCTTGCACACACCCATAATACACAACAACATTGCCTACCAGCTACTTCTTGCACACACCCATAATACACAACAACATTGCCTACCAGCTTCTTCTTGCACACACCCATAATACACAACAACATTGCCTACCAGCTTCTTCTTGCACACACCCATAATACACAACAACATTGCCTACCAGCTACTTCTTGCACACACCCATAATACACAACAACATTGCCTACCAACCACTTCTTGCACACACCCATAATACACAACAACATTGCCTACCAACCGCTTCTTGCACACACCCATAATACACAACAACATTGCCTACCAGCTACTTCTTGCACACACCCATAATACACAACAACATTGCCTACCAGCCACTTCTTGCACACACCCATAATACACAACAACATTGCCTACCAGCCACTTCTTGCACACACCCATAATACACAACAACATTGCCTACCAGCTACTTCTTGCACACACCCATAATACACAACAACATTGCCTACCAGCTACTTCTTGCACACACCCATAATACACAACAACATTGCCTACCAGCTTCTTCTTGCACACACCCATAATACACAACAACATTGCCTACCAACCGCTTCTTGCACACACCCATAATACACAACAACATTGCCTACCAGCTACTTCTTGCACACACCCATAATACACAACAACATTGCCTACCAGCCACTTCTTGCACACACCCATAATACACAACAACATTGCCTACCAACCGCTTCTTGCACACACCCATAATGCACAACAACATTGCCTACCAACCGCTTCTTGCACACACCCATAATACACAACAACATTGCCTACCAACCACTTCTTGCACACACCCATAATACATAATAACATTGCCTACCAACCGTTTCTTGCACACACCCATAATACAAAACAACATTGCCTACCAACCGCTTCTTGCACACACCCATAATACACAACAACATTGCCTACCAACCGCTTCTTGCACACACCCATAATACACAACAACATTGCCTACACATCGCTCTTTGTGTACACCTACTATACACAACAACCCGGCCTACACACCACTATATACGTACACCCACTATAAAGCATATTGCCTACACATCGCTTTTTGTTTAAACCCACTACACACAACAACAACAATAACAATATCAACTAGAACACTGCTTAGATACTGTTGCATGTGTACAATGTTTCGCTGATTATTTCCCCTGGGACGTACGAGGGGAACCTTATTCAAGTTTTATGAATGCCTGATTTCCCATGTTGTTATCTATGCGCCAGTGATTAATGATACACTACACACTTTTCAGCGGCACGCAATCATGTTCTCATCAACGATCCAAGTGTTAGACTTTGGGTGAACACAAACTGCATGTGTGACATGAGAGAGATAAAATATATTTGATTCTGATTCGAATAGACGCAATGACTTGGAATACGACCATGCCCCCTGAGCAACAGGAGGTCAACGTTAAACCTGATGCACTAGCAGTTGTGGTGCATAGGAAAGATTATTCACTAGCAAGAGTAGTGCTGGTTAGCTGATTCACCCGCTGGAATGGTGCCGACGTTAGGTGATTTACCCGCTGGAATGGTGCCGACGTGATTCACAAGCTGGTGTGGTACTGATATGTGCTGATTCACTCACTAACTGTAGTGGCGACGTTAACTGATTTATTATTATGATAATATAAACTGATTAAGCATGGTAACGATGTCAGAAGAATCACTATACGTGACGATGTAAAATTATTCACAATGGTAACTATGTCAGCCTAGTCACTATAGTGACGATGTAAAATTATTCACAATGGTGACTATGTCAGCCTAGTCAATATAGTGACGATATAAAATTGTTCACAATGGTGACTATGTCAGTCTAGTAACTAGAGTGACGATGTAAAATGATTCACACTGGTTACTATGTCGGTCTAGTAACTAGAGTGACGATGTAAAATTATTCACAATGGTGACTATGTCAGTCTAGTCACTATAGTGACGATACAAGCTGATTACCCATGGTGCTGGTATAAGCTGATTTACTGCTCTGGTGTAAGCCGATTCGTTTCGTCATGATGGTGATGAAATATTATTTGATGTAGTAATTATGTAGGGCTGATTAAAGCTAGTTCACTTTAGTTTTAGTGATGTAAGTTCATTCATTCTTGGTGGTGACCTTCACCTGATGATGGGAACACCAGACACACCACACACACCGAGAGCACAAAAACACAACCCCACACAATGCACAAAAAACACCCAACAAACACATGCATATGGAGCGCAAACAACCCATACAACAACACTAATAACACACAATGCACATACAGCAGAGTCAAACACACACCACGCCCAATATACAGCAAAGCACTCACAGCACACACACATACACACACGAAGAGCAAAACACATGCAACGCACACATAACAGGCATCACATGCATCGCACACACACACACGCACAAAGCACACAAAAGACAATACAGACGACAACCACGACGTATGTTACACACAGCACACAAATTACACTGTGACATAATACACACAACATTCATAATGCATTTACAGAAAATTACTCAAGACAAACTGAACAGCACATGCATCGTGCAAAACCAAAAAAACACACACGCGCGCACGCTCTCAGAATGTACCTTTTCCCCAGTAAGGCATGTGAGCCATAAAATGGTAAAGTTACCCACCAGGGAGCCGTTGTACAAAGCGATCTTAGCACTAAGGTGACCTTAACTCCCATACTTTAACACAGACAGGTTGTTTTGTACAACAGCTCCCATTACATCAATTTGAAAGTTTATGTAAAATATATGTATATCTATATGCATATGTATATATAGTGGGGTTCATGCTACTGTCGTTCACACTTGATGTCTGAAGCAATACCCAAGTAATCAGCCAGGGAGTATGATCACACACTCTGGCAGGGAGGGCACGACATGTTCAACTCCATTTGTTATTTCAGTGCCTTAGATAACACAACACACAGTTCTTTTTTACCGCCAATGTGACACTAATGTGTATATGGTATGAACTGGACTTCAAAGGTTGAAAACTGACCATTATCCATGTGAGTTCTGAATCATGCAGTTATAGTTGTGTAGTGGAGCAGAACATTGTGATCAAAGCGTTGATAAAATACTCACCAAATCTAGCTCAGCTCTCTTCATGCATTCAATTTAGAACACCCTCGTGATTTGGTAATCATTGATTTCAATATTGATTTGATCAGGAAAGCAAATCTTTATTGGTCATGTGCAATTCTATCACTACTTGCTGAACGGTTTGTACAGATGCCATACATGTTCTCTCGGGTCATATGGGGTCACAAAGATGGTATTTGACAGGGCAGCCAAATATCTAAAAATATTAACATGGCAGCACAGATTATCGGTATCTGTATTTCACAATGAGTGTGTCATTTGTTTTTGAAAACAAATGTGTGTCTTCAGAATATTCATACAGTCATTTTGAAATGTGAATGGGAATATATAGTAAGAGTTGTTCAGCATGTCTCCGGAGTAGATATCTGAAATGCTGTGGCATAAAACGCAAACGCTTTCATAGAGCTTCACATGTGGTGTCAGTCACGGGAACGTAAGGCTCTTGAGAGCTACAATTGATTCGGACACAGCAAAATCACTATTATACAAAGTAAGCTATATTTCGGGATAAGATCCGTGGGCGTGACATAATTGCTATAGCTAGTAAAGATTTGCAGCAAAGAGCAGCGAGCAACACGCCCATGTGCACCTTAATATTAGCAAGCATCAAGTATGATGCCAGCAACACATCCCTGTGTGGGTAAAGTCCCAGTTCCATTATTTCCATCGCTTCCTATAGCCATAGAGCGAATGCGGTATTCCAGTTAAATACCGACAGCTGTAAATAAATCGATCTTTTTCAGTTAATTTTCCCTTCACTGGTCCGCTTGGTGAGCTGATCCAGTCGGGTCAACCGTAAACTGACAGTGCATATGTCCTGAGCCATAGGGGCAGCACGTGTCACTTGTGCAGTCTGTGCATGTCTTTATCCGTAATGGACAGTACATAATTTGGCTGAAATGCTGATAGATCTATTGTCATGTGCGAAATATGTTCCGTGATTCGGTGATACATCAGAGATGACCACGACTGTAGATACTGAATTAGTAAACCAAATAATGGCAAGAGGAGGCGGTAGCTTCAGCTCATCGTTCATTCTCGATCTCTTTGTTAACGTTCGGCAATCGGTATTAACATCGTTGTTCATGATGCTCGGATTTCACACTTTTAAACATGAAATGCACTTTTATTGTACACGTACCAGTACGTATGTCTTATGATCTCCCATCAGGTCATATCCATGCCTTTTGGTACAAGATGCTGATTGGCGAGAGGCGGACGACTCAAGGTTTCTTCAGAAAGGATTCCAACATTCCAGAACGACTTTGGGCTGAAGGGAGGGATTGCATCCAAATTTCATAGAAGTCCTTCTCTTTGCTGGTCAAAACGTTTTTTTATCATCCTCGAACTTTCTTCATGTTTGGGGAACAGATGGAAGTCTGACACTGAAGAATTTAAAAGACACAAGATGGATTTCGACAATGACAATGACTGTAGTCTGCACTGGACAATTGCCCTGATGGAAGAGCTGATATTTGCGCAGCGTCTCACGTTTCAAAGCATTTTTGTCGAGCGGTAACTGCCTCATAACAGCTCCATTTGCCTGGCTTTTGTTGAGACAATGTGTTCCTTCATTGGTGGTTACGATGTCAAATACTTCAATATGATTTGAGTCAGACTGTGAGTGGTGAGGCCAAGTCTCATCTGTAGTCTAATATTGTTGCAAAAACTGTTCTGGATCAGCATCAAACAGAGCTACATTATCACGAGACATGTTGTGCCTGGTATGTTTTTGACCAAATGTCAGAAGTTTGGAAACCCAACGAGCTGAAACTTTCTTCATTGCCAAAGCGTTATGTGATAAAGGAATGAAGTCTCTCGTGGGAAATTCCTATCGAATTAATAGCATGGCGCTTCGTCAATAAAGGGACATAACAAAATTGTGGATTCTGGTGATCTTTTCTTGTGTTACTAATGTGACAGTCCTTTCATGACTGGACCGTCCTTAAAGGCCAGAAAGCAAACTTTAAGAAATCCCACGTGTTTCTAAGAAGTCTCCCATTGGCTACTCCTTAACAGTGTAGATGTTATCTGCTCATGAGTTGGTTGGTTGGCTGGTTGGTTGTTCAACCCCGCACTCAGCAATATTCAGACAAGCCAGTGATCAACAGCATGAGCATCGTTTTACGCAATTGGGATACGTTGTCATGTGTCAAGCAAGTCAGCGAGCCCGACCACCCGATCCCGTTAGTCGCCTCTTGCGACAAGCATGGGTTGCTAAAGATCAAGTCTGTAACGGCTGTGAGTGCTTTGCAAGAGCCTAGCGATGTCAAAGGTTAACAATTCTGTGATATTTCATGGAATATACTTGAATACCCATGTGTGTATAGGTTTGAACGCCGGCCTTTAAGTCTGTCCCTTCGAAGCTTAACTCTGTGCCTTTCCCCTTTCCGATTGTGAGCAATCTTCCTTCACTTTGTACTTCATCAGTCATGGCTGGCTTATGTTGGCAAACCCTTTTTGTTCAGGCATTCTATGGCTGCACTTTCAATTTCAAGTTGTCAATTTTCGAGATCACATCCTAGGACCAAAGCGGAATAGTTATCTTAGTTGACAGACGCCATTTTGTGTGGATATACCCCCAGGACATTACATGTAGAATGTCCACAACAGAAGCATATGTATAGTTGGTACAGTTTGGTATGAATAGCACGAAAACTACTTGTCAGAGGTGAAAGCTGCACTAGTGAAGGCCTTGTCACGGGAACTGAAACAACGACTGACAAACAAAACGAGCTTGTAACGTTACACAGAGGAAGAATATTCCTTAATCCCCGTTGTTTCCTGAAGCAGAAAAGGGTCAGCGGCAGAGTTTCTCGTAACGTGTTCCCGGTTGCTTCCATCGTGTCAATTCGTGCTGTAACAGCTGATTAAACAAATAGAGCTATTCTAAGCTAACAATCACAATAAAACAAGTGCTTGAGTCAGATATTTGGTAGAATACATTAATTTTGGAGTAAACAGGCAACAGGACACCGTTATAACTTGGCTCCGTCTCTGTATGTCACAAGTACTCGCGGGGCACATTGAACAGGAACTGGTTGGACAAGAATGTATATGATCTCAAAATGTTAATGACCGTTTGGACAAAACGACTGCCCATTCAAAGAATCACCTAACTGCAAGAGGAACGACCCTTGGACATTGATCACAATGAAATACGATCAGCCAGAACATGCAAACTCCCAATGAACATTAACGCAGTACGAGGGAAATGGTTTCAAGATAAATCCCAAAACAAATTACTTTATCATTACACGCTGAAAACAAGATTTCTTTGTATGACTAGCCACTCGTTGTCAAGTTACAACCTTTATGAATCTGCCAGCCGGTCTGTACATCTACATTTCCTTACATGCTCCTGGAAAGGACACGATGAAATAGAACTAGAAAGCTGAAAGCGAAAGAAGCTAGTGATGACCCTGTCGCCCGGGATAAAGGTCAGCCGTCACGTAGATAGTCGACTCAGCCCGACTGCCCGAAATAGTGCATGGTGCGTGTGGATTGGTAAATAGCGTCTGGGTCATAGTGTGGAGGACTAACACTGTTAGGCTTTGCAACAAAATGCTGAAACTTTTATGACTGTAAGTACCACAGAAGATGTCAGTCCGGACGATTACACGCCTGGCTGTTATGTCAAAGGGAATGGCCACATGGTAGAACTTTGTTCCGTTTCACTGTGATCTCACACATCCAGCATGCTGGAATTACTAATGTCTACATGAATATTTATCAAAGCTTTATAGATATCCCCATCTGTTTTTTATGCGGTCATACATATTACAGCTACATAAAACTTGGTGTAACTTAACATCGTCGCAAACCTGACGAAACATGTCAACAATGTTGGTTATCAAACACAAGTATGTCTCAAATGTAATTCTACCATGGCACGGAAGAATTCATGATTCTGGTAGGTACAAATACGATCATAGTCGGGCATGCAATTCCATTCAATACCTAAAAATAGCATGCCTCTTCACACAAGCATATTGCAAATGAAAACACCAGTCTATCGATTGCCGATGCTTCGATACAACAATGCAACAATGGCTTCGATAACCTATTAAAATTACGTTCGATATCAAAGGCACCAAATATGATAACATATATTTCAGAGCATACGGAATGAAGAACACAACACCTCACATTCCCGTGTCTCTCAACCTCTCGTGTTGTGCAATGCCGACTCGTCTGCATCTAAACTAAAGAGCAACTCTGTTTATATATACTTCAAGGGACAATCGAAACCTCATGCTGAAGCGCTCGTTCCCAAATAGAATGATCCATAATTAGACTAGCTCAAACTTCAGTACAGTACGATCGTCCTTAAAATCTGTTGAAACTAGTGAGGTTATGTTTCATGTATGTACATAATCCAGCGTATCATCCATCCACTCGCATCATTAAGCAATTATTCAAGCTTCACTGAGTAGCCGGACTGAGTAGGAAGACACTGCAATACAATAGACATGATGAAAAGCGAGTGAACCCTGTAATATTCAATGCTACGCATGATCAAAAACACAAATGTGTCATACATCTGAAATTGGAACGAAGTCAAAATGTAGCAACTGTTTTGAAGCATCCCAAGAATATTTATACTAGTAACATTGAAATTCAGTAATACTGATTTATAATGTTCAAGTCTTTGAATAAGTGCAATGCACATGCCACGTTTTATACACAGGATCGAGCTGTGTCTCTAGGACAGGAACGCCACCTCGAGGTTGTGGCTGAGACTCGGTGTTATGCCATCATTACAGGTATTGTGTAGTTGTCAATTTCCCAGTAACAAATGAATTATATAGTTTTCGGTTTAAGATTTTAGTGAGCCTGTGCAGGGAATGGTGTTCAGACTGTAACAGACAGGTGTTGATATTGATCATGAACCCAAATGAACCGACGCCCCACGCACCTAATTGGATTGCACGAGTGAAAGCAGCACACTTTACCGATGTTCCAAACACTGACACGTACAGCTCAGCACCCGAGGAGTACATTCAAACCCTTGTCAGAGTAACCACAGATCTCCTCACACAGTACCTCACAATGAGAGCACTCCAGTGGGTCACTCGGTTGTCATGCTGATAGAAACTGTTAGTGGTTACTGAAGGTATAAAATCCAAATCTCCAGATGTCAAATGTTGGTGTACTTGAATCAACCATGTCTTATGCCTTGTGTGTATGATTACTCCCACAATTAAGTACCTTCATAATTGGGCAGAGGTATGGAGGCAAACGTAGTCAAATATTCTCAAGAACTCCGAAGGCGGGGATCCAAAAACGCAGATGAGCATCTCAGTAACCAAAGCGATAAACTACAAATGCCACATACAAAGAATTTGTACATGTGGTAAATATGGCGGATTGTTGAAATAACATTCAGCAGTACTGAACTGCATTCACAAACCTTACCAACCTTCAATCACGTGATGTCTTGAACCTGTTCCCATAACGAGGTTATGTCGTCCTGAAACTAATCATGATATGTTAAATCGATTTGGGTTGTGCACATTAAGGCATTGGATGAGTTATCGGACGCTTGTGTAGCGGTGGCTATGAGGTTCATCCATGAACCTTCCCCGCTGTTCACTGATCATGAAAGTATCTAATTGTTTGCAGTAGTTGTGATGTTTAAGGCGTACTTGGATTCATTTATTTCAGTGAAATGTTTTCTTGCAGAACAATTGTTGAAGTAGATGAACAACTCTTTTGGAATTATATATTTTTAACTGCAGTATAAATAAATTACACATGCAACTATATACGCGGACATTAAAACAGAGCAAGAAATGAAGAGGAAACATCATATGCTTGTAGATCAACTATGTGCTTGATTATTTTGTACCTCTGTTTTACATCTTCAAAACTGAAAAATCCATTTTCATTACAAATATCGCTGACATAATGTATACCGCATTTAAACCAATTTCTTATCATGTGTGAAGATTTAAAGAAATGATTTAACCAGAGTGGCTGAGCTAAGATTTGGTCTAAGTCATCGCTGTCAAAGGTGTGTTTTTTATAAAATATTCTCCAAGCAGATAAAACATCTCTCCAATAGGGATTATCTTTGCCAGATAAGCAATCAACAGCCTTAGAACCTAGAAAGTAAAGTTGACTTAAGGGAAAAATGCTATTAAAATTTGAAGTTTTCTTTAAGTGACATTTCAGTGATGATAATTTCGAAGCGTTAATGAAACATTCAATGTCAATCATTCTGAGGCCTCCATCTTCGTAAGTTCTACTGATATTAGACTGATATCTTATCATTTTTATTATTCCATATGAATCTATAGATTATTTTATTGAGTTCATCGATGAATGTTTTTGGCGGGTTAGGAAGTGCTGAGAAAATATGTACTAGAGTAGAAATTGCTAGAGTTTTGATAACAGTGATTTTCCCGATTAGAGTCAGGTTTCTTCTTCGCCAACTAGCAAGTAATCTATTAATATGTTCTAGGCGTTTTCTTGTGTTAATTACCCAAAGGTCTTTAAGAGAAGCATTAAGTGTTATTCCAAGATTTCAAAGTCTCCACTGTGCCAGTCAAGATAAAAGTCATTGGCTAAAGTTATATTACAATCTGTCATTGAGCCTATCCAGATAGCTTTTGTCTTGTTTATGTTCATTTTGAGTCCAGACATTTGATAGAATTTATTCAGTGTTTCAATTGCAACATTGAGACCTCTTTCAGATCCATCTAGAAATAGCTGTGTATCGTCCGCATATTGTCCGAGTTTCTGTTCTGTATCATTAAGTGTTATACCCTTTATATTAGGATTCGACCTTATCATAATACCTATGATAAGCGGAACCTTCTTAGACTATCATCATTTGTTAAATAACATTCCAATGAACTGGAGACAACTTGCAGGAAACAGAACTCTCTGCTTAAATCAATTAAACATTAATAGAGTTTACATAGATATGATCTTAAATATTAAAGGTTCAAGGATATTCTATGATAAATCAGAGACCATATAATAGTGATAAATTGTTGGGGAGGGCCGTCCCTCTATTATATGGTCGCTGGATAAATTGATTAAGAACAACGATACCCCTAAAGTACTAGAGTATTGGAAAACTGTCTTTTAGCAGGATATAATGTGGAGTAATGTATTCAGATATTACAGGAAATGCACAAATGATTGTAAGCTGTTAGATTTTCAGTACAGATTTATTTACAGAATAATCTATACAAAGAAAGAACTATTGAAGATAAAGCTAGTTGATAATGATACTTGTAAAAATATATAGCTAGGAAAAACAATAGCTTAGATCCCTTTATAAGGAAATGGAAACATTTATATACCTTACTATGTGCTAAACATTAAATTCTACTTATAATATCAGCTGAGACTTCCAGACCCTACTCACTACAACCATACTATTCAACCTTACCCCCTCCAATTTCATATTCCCTCCACAGAAACTTTAATGACATTTTATGTATCTATATAATTGTTGTAATCTCACGATGTTATATTTATATATATGTATACATGCGTGTATGTATGTGCATATGTATGTATATATGCATGTGTATATGTTTGTGCGTGTGTGTATATGTATGCAATACTGTCTTTTATATCATATATAACCTTGCAAAACATCACTGAAGCTATATACATATATATTTGGATGTTGTCCCCTTTGCCATATGTATTTTATGTGAGACTTGAAATGGAATAATAAAAAACAAAAAACAAAAAACAAAACCAAAACCCTATGTGCTTGCTGGTATATTAATCACGAGCATCAACACACAACAAGACCCCTGCGGGGCCACACAACACAACAAGGGGCGTGGTTATCGAAATGTTTAAGGTGCCAGGCTAGTGATCCAGTGAGCTTGAGGTGCCGGGATCAAGCCCACCTGTGACCGGCTGTAAAAACATTGAGTCAACTTTGTGTGCAGACTCTTTCAGTGTTGTCACAACCCAATGCACTTAAAAGAACCCACCAATCCATTGTTAAAGGGCCAGATGGTGGCCACATGAATACGTGCAAACATCCAGTTGCGGGTACAGCAACGTGCAGTAAAACCTAGACAAAGTACTGTGACTATCTGTCCCAGTCCATCCAGCTATGAATGGGTACCTAATAAGGATGGGAAAGCCACATTAACTTGGTGTGCCTAGTGGCTGCAAGAGAAGTGTGATCCATAGGGAGTTGAGATTGACATTAAATAATCGAGGGGAAAACAAAGCGCCTGTGAGCAGCCTAGCTGAAACTCCACGCTATATAGATAGATTATAAATACACAGACAAGGTCCGTGTGGTTGTTAATGACTGGCAACACCACTCAACAAGGCACATGTGGTTATTAATGACTGGCAACACCACTCAGCAAGGCACCTGTGGTTATTAATGACTGGCAACACCACTCAACAAGGCACCTGTGGTTATTAATGACTGGCAACATCATACAGCAAGATCCGTGTGGTTATTAATGACTGGCAACACCATACAGCAAGGTCCGCATGGTTATTAATGACTGGCAACACCACTCAACAAGGTCCGTGTGGTTATTAATGACTGGCAACACCACTCAACAAGGCACCTGTGGTTATTAATGACTGGCAACACCATACAACAAGGCACCTGTGGTTATTAATGACTGGCAACACCATACAGCAAGGTCCGTGTGGTAATTAATGACTGGCAACACCACACAACAAGGCACCTGTGGTTTTTAATGACTGGTAACACCAAACAACAAAGCACCTGTGGTTATTAATGACTGGCAACACCGCTCAACAAGGCACATGTGGTTATTAATGACTGGCAACACCATACAACAAGGCACCTGTGGTTATTAATGACTGGCAACACCATACAGCAAGGTCCGTGTGGTAATTAATGACTGGCAACACAATACAACAAGGCAATCAGCAAAGGTCACTATTCCAAAACATCAGTCAGAGCAATTAGAACTAGATGTGGATTTGCCTCCAGGAGTCTACTGTCGCAGATGGATGAGCAAGCAGCAGTGGCAGGAGAAAACCCACGGCAGGAATTCTAGAGACTGGGACTATTAGGTGCCTCAGTCTCCGCTATATAGGCTATTCCAACATGAAAGCCATGAACAGATTTCCTATCATATCAAATTTAATAACATTTCATCATACTTCAGCTTCTCCTCATCACTGCGATGACTATGACACTTAGTCTGCTAACTTGGAATGTGAGAGGAATAATGTCATCGGCACTCTCACTTTGTGAAATTGTTGACCAAAACAATGTAGACATTGCATTTGTAACAGAGCATAAATTATTACAGTACTCAGACAACTTTATGGACACTATGCACACTGGTTACTCATCATTTGTGAAATCTGATAGAAACATATGTGCAAATTTCTCCTGTGGTAAAGGTGGAGTTGCCATATTGTTTAAGTAATCACTGATCCCACATGTGAAACATATTGATGCCATCAACAGCTCTCGTATAATTGGGATTGAGATTAAAGTTCGAGACCTGCCAACACTTTATCTGTTTGGCGTCTACATGCCTACCTCCTCTTATGGATATGAAGTTTTGAAACAAGAAATTGACATACTTCAAGACCTATATGATTTCTATGAAAGTAAAGGAATAGTACTTTTCCTTGGCGATTTCAACATCCCACTTCAGCGCCACAACTGCTTCACAGAAAGAAGATCCGGCCTGCTACAAAGCTTCCTCGATAATAATAACTTAGTTATTCTTCAGAATACTGACTCCTTACCATATACCTTTGTCCCTTCTCAGTCAATGTTAGATCTTGTACTCGTGCCAAGGGAACATCAGCTAATTGTGAAAGACTTTCTGATTCACCCAGAAGATGATCTCAACTGTGTCTCAGACCACCTGCCAGTCTCAGTCTCCCTACATGAACGTTATCACCCTGAAGCGGATGTGACACCACAGAAACCCATGACATCATGGAAAAAATGTGATGAAACAATACTCAAAGAATATCAAGATACACTAAGCATGGAATTACATATGGCAAACCCCAGTGACGATATAACTGATGCTTGTCATATAGATTACCTCTACCAGCACATCACGGAAAGTATCACAAAAGCAAGCACAGCTACTCTACCATTATCAAGATTCAATCCCCACACAAAACCTTACTGGTCACAGGAACTGAAGGATGCTCACAAACGTCAACGACAAGCTCGACGTCTATGGATAAACGAAGGACGCCCAAGAGGGCCAGAACACGAGAGTTACTCTAAATATAAAGGTCTTAAACGTGACTTCAGAAAAGCCCAACGAAAAGCCATTCAAGAATGCACCGAAAACTCACTTCAGGAATTTGAAAGCTCATATGAGTATGATATAAAAAGCTTTTGGAAACTGATAAACAGAAGAAAAGGAAAGAAAAACAACTTTTGTGCTTATCTCACCTATAACAACAGAGATACTTGGGACTCTGACGACATAGGCAATGTCTTTGCTGACTTTTATGAAACAGTACACTCCCCCTTACGAAATCCCGAATTCGATGATGAATTCTACAACGCCACAAATTCAAAGGTTTCTCAATTATTAGAATCAGAATCTTTTCAGCACATTGCAGCCCTGAAAGAACAACTTACCCGGAGTGAAGTCAGCAGCATGGTTAAGAACCTCAAGAAGTCAAAAGCTCCTGGAGATGACAATGTTCAAAACGAACACATCATCTATGGTGGACAAACTTTAACAGCATATATAGTAAATCTGTTCAATGGAATGCTAAAGCTCGGTTTTATTCCAAATCGTTGTAAGTCAGGAATAATTATTCCTATCCACAAGGGGGGCAACAAACCAAAGTACGATCCCGGAAATTATCGTCCAATAACCCTGCTCCCTGTCATTTATAAGCTCTTTGAGAAACTTTTGCACAACAGACTAACATCCTGGCTCACGCTAAACAACTTCACAATTCCAAATCAGCAACAACAGGGTTACCAAAGTGGAATCGGATGCATGACTGCAGAGTTCAACCTAACGGAATCAATATGTCATAATCTTGAATTAGGAAGCAAAGTTTATACAGCATTTTTAGACAATAAAAGAGCTTTTGATACAGTGTGGCACAACGGCCTGTTTCTGAAGCTGTATCAACTTGGCATTACAGGGCAATCCTGGAGAATCCTTACCAACGCATACACCAACCTCAAGAGTTCAGTCTTTGTAAATGGCATTCAGTCTAGACTCTTCACCGTACACCAAGGTGTAAGACAAGGCGGTGTGTTGTCCACTCTCTTATATCTCATTTTCATTGATGAACTTCTTGACGAACTTGAGGCATCAAGATGTGGTGTGAATGTTATTGATCTTAAACTCGGAAATCCAACATTGGCTGATGACATCACCCTACTTGCAATCACACCAGAGACCCTGCAGACCCTCTTGGATATTGTGTCAAAGTATTCACAGAAGTGGAGGTATGAACTTAACCCCTCCAAATGCTACGTAATTGTGTTTGGGTCCAAAGATGGTCACTCCTCAACCTTTAAGTGGCGCCTAACAGGCGATATTGTCTCCACAACTGCCTCTACCAAACACTTGGGAGTACAATTAAACCAAAACCTTAAACATGAAGATGCTGTAAAGGAGGCTTGTAGAAAAGCCAAATCGTGTTTTCATGCTCTAATGGGGATTGGCTTAAAACCCAAAGGTGTTAATCCCCTCATATCCGCAGATACTGTCCGTAAAACAGTTCTACCTTGTATGCTGTATGGCTGCGAACTGTGGACACAGCTCTCTTAGCAGGGGCTATACGGCAGCTCTCCACAACATAGCACTATATGGCAAAATCTCTACAAGGCTTCCAACTAAGGACAAGAACAGATATGTGTCTCAGTATGATCAACTGGATGCCTATTACAGAAGAGATCTCAAAGCGTCAACTTATGTTTTTTCATAGACTGTGTTCACTCTTACCTGACAACCTATCAAAGAGGCTCCTCCACAGAAGAATATATCAATATTTTCATAGCCGCAACTATCAACAGACAGGCTTCATACCTCACATAATCAATGTCCCACAGAAGTACAACTTGCTGGACACTCTGAATCGGTACTTGACTAGCAACATTCTACCAAGCAAATACGAGTGGAAGAGACTAATCACCCACAGAATCGCTACCAAATACAGTGCTGAATGGACAGAACGCACAAGCAATCACCCAGACTTTGCACGATTCAGAATGCTACATGACGTTCCAGGACCAGCATCAGTTTGGATCCGAGCCAGAAACAGAGAGTACATCCGACAATATACTCACCTGGCTTCGGTGTGGGTAGCAGTTCCACAACAAACCCACACACGATGTGACCTGTGCAACACTGTGTACACTGACCTACTGAGACACGTGATGTTATCATGTAACCATCTGAGGGACCATTATGACAACTTCTGGTCAGTCATCACAGACAGATTCCCACTTCAATTGACAGTGACTCTAAGTAGCACTGACGACGAGTCTCTCCTTCAGCACCTGATCGGACGACCCTGTGATGCAATATCTGACTCTGATTGCAGTGACCTATTCTATGACTTAAGTGCATCATTTGTAATGAAAATCATGGCCACCTACCAAAGAGAGCTTTCAATTCACAATTATGAACAGTGAGAGGCATTATGCAGATGCCACAGACATATGAACGATACTTTATCAGTGATATTATACATGTTCCAATATGTTTGCAATACCTAATCAAACAAACTCCTTAATTACTAACATCTCTTTTTGAAAACATGTAAATGTCCATCTACTGTCCAAATTTGTAAATATCTTCACAATAATCTCCTAATGGAGGAAATAAAGATGATGATGAAGCGGAACCTTCTTAGACTATCATCATTTGTTAAATAACATTCCAATGAACTGGAGACAACTTGCAGGAAACAGAACTCTCTGCTTAAATCAATTAAACATTAATAGAGTTTACATAGATATGATCTTAAATATTAAAGGTTCAAGGATATTCTATGATAAATTGATTAAGAACAACGATACCCCTAAAGTACTAGAGTATTGGAAAACTGTCTTTTAGCAGGATATAATGTGGAGTAATGTATTCAGATATTACAGGAAATGCACAAATGATTGTAAGCTGTTAGATTTTCAGTACAGATTTATTTACAGAATAATCTATACAAAGAAAGAACTATTGAAGATAAAGCTAGTTGATAATGATACTTGTAAAAATATATAGCTAGGAAAAACAATAGCTTAGATCCCTTTATAAGGAAATGGAAACATTTATATACCTTACTATGTGCTAAACATTAAATTCTACTTATAATATCAGCTGAGACTTCCAGACCCTACTCACTACAACCATACTATTCAACCTTACCCCTCCAATTTCATATTCCCTCCACAGAAACATTAATGACATTTTATGTATCTATATAATTGTTGTAATCTCACGATGTTATATTTATATATATGTATACATGCGTGTATGTATGTGCATATGTATGTATATGTATATATGCATGTGTATATGTGTATATGTTTGTGCGTGTGTGTATATGTATGCAATACTGTCTTTTATATCATATATAACCTTGCAAAACATCACTGAAGCTATATACATATATATTTGGATGTTGTCCCCTTTGCCATATGTATTTTATGTGAGACTTGAAATGGAATAATAAAAAACAAAAAAAAAAACCCAAAACCCTATGTGCTTGCTGGTATATTAATCACGAGCATCAACACACAACAAGATTACCTGCGGGCCACACAACACAACAAGGGGCGTAGTTATCGAAATGTTTAAGGTGCCAGGCTAGTGATCCAGTGAGCTTGAGGTGCCGGGATCAAGCCCACCTGTGACCGGCTGTAAAAACATTGAGTCAACTTTGTGTGCAGACTCTTTCAGTGTTGTCACAACCCAATGCACTTAAAAGAATCCACCAATCCATTGTTAAAGGGCCAGATGGTGGCCACATGAATACGTGCAAACATCCAGTTGCGGGTACAGCAACGTGCAGTAAAACCTAGACAAAGTACTGTGACTATCTGTCCCAGTCCATCCAGCTATGAATGGGTACCTAATAAGGATGGGAAAGCCACATTAACTTGGTGTGCCTAGTGGCTGCAAGAGAAATGTGATCCATAGGGAGTTGAGATTGACAATAAATAATCGAGGGGAAAACAAAGCGCCTGTGAGCAGCCTAGCTGAAACTCCACGCTATATAGATAGATTATAAATACACAGACAAGGTCCGTGTGGTTGTTAATGACTGGCAACACCACACAGCAAGGTACCTGTGGTTATTAATGACTGGCAACACCACTCAACAAGGCACCTGTGGTTATTAATGACTGGCAACACCACTCAACAAGGTCCGTGTGGTTATTAATGACTGGCAACATCATACAGCAAGATCCGTGTGGTTATTAATGACTGGCAACACCATACAGCAAGGTCCGCATGGTTATTAATGACTGGCAACACCACTCAACAAGGTCCGTGTGGTTATTAATGACTGGCAACACCACTCAACAAGGCACTTGTGGTTATTAATGACTGGCAACACCATACAACAAGGCACCTGTGGTTATTAATGACTGGCAACACCATACAGCAAGGTCCGTGTGGTTATTAATGACTGGCAACACCACACAATAAGGCACCTGTGGTTATTAATGACTGGCAACACCAAACAACAAGGCACCTGTGGTTATTAATGACTGGCAACACCGCTCAACAAGGCACTTGTGGTTATTAATGACTGGCAACACCATACAACAAGGCACCTGTGGTTATTAATGACTGGCAACACCATACAGCAAGGTCCGTGTGGTTATTAATGACTGGCAACACCATACAACAAGGTCACCTGTGGTTATTAATGACTGGCAACACCATCACCAAGGCACTACGTGTGGTTATTAATGACTGGCAACACCATACAACAAGGCACCTGTGGTTATTAATGACTGGCAACACCATACAGCAAGATCCGTGTGGTTATTAATGACTGGCAACACCATACATCAAGGTCCGCATGGTTATTAATGACTGGCAACACCACTCAACAAGGTCCGCATGGTTATTAATGACTGGCAACACCACTCAACAAGGCACTTGTGGTTATTAATGACTGGCAACACCATACAACAAGGCACCTGTGGTTATTAATGACTGGCAACACCATACAGCAAGGTCCGTGTGGTAATTAATGACTGGCAACACCACACAATAAGGCACCTGTGGTTATTAATGACTGGCAACACCAAACAACAAGGCACCTGTGGTTATTAATGACTGGCAACACCGCTCAACAAGGCACTTGTGGTTATTAATGACTGGCAACACCATACAACAAGGCACCTGTGGTTATTAATGACTGGCAACACCATACAAAGCAAGGTGTTATTGTCCGTGGCACCTGTGGTTATTAATGACTGGCAACACCATACAACAAGGCACCTGTGGTTATTAATGACTGGCAACACCACTCAACAAGGCACCTGTGGTTATTAATGACTGGCAACACCATACACCAAGGTCCGCATGGTTATTAATGACTGGCAACACCACACAACAAGGCACCTGTGGTTATTAATGACTGGCAACACCACACAACAAGGCACCTGGTGTTATTGATGACTGGCAACACCACTCAACAAGGCACCTGTGGTTATTAATGACTGGCAACACCAAACAACAAGGCACCTGTGGTTATTAATGACTGGCAACACCACACAACAAGGCACCTGGTTATTAATGACTGGCAACACCACTCAACAAGGCCCCTGTGGTTATTAATGACTGGCAACACCATACAGCAAGGTCCGCATGGTTATTAATGACTGGCAACACCACACAACAAGGCACCTGTGGTTATTAATGACTGGCAACACCGCACAACAAGGCACCTGTGGTTATTAATGACTGGCAACACCACTCAACAAGGTCCGTGTGGTTATTACCTGTGGTTATTAATGACTGGCAACACCATACAGCAAGGTCCGCATGGTTATTAATGACTGGCAACACCACTCAACAAGGTCCGTGTGGTTATTAATGACTGGCAACACCACAACAAGGCACCTGTGGTTATTAATGACTGGCAACACCATACAACAAGGCACCTGTGGTTATTAATGACTGGCAACACCATACAACAAGGCACCTGTGGTTATTAATGACTGGCAACACCATACAGCAAGGTCCGTGTGGTTATTAATGACTGGCAACACCATACATACAGCAAATGGGCAACACCACTCAACACATGTGGTTATTAATGACTGGCAACACCACACTCAACAAGGGCACCTGTGGTTATTAATGACTGGCAACACCATACAAGGCAAGGACTGGCCGTGTGGTTATTAATGACTGGCAACACCATACAGCAAGGTCCGCATGGTTATTAATGACTGGCAACACCACTCAACAAGGTCCGCATGGTTATTAATGACTGGCAACACCACTCAACAAGGCACCTGTGGTTATTAATGACTGGCAACACCACACAACAAGGCACCTGTGGTTATTAATGACTGGCAACACCATACAGCAAGGTCCGTGTGGTTATTAATGACTGGCAACACCACACAATAAGGCACCTGTGGTTATTAATGACTGGCAACACCAAACAACAACAAGGCACCTGTGGTTATTAATGACTGGCAACACCACTCAACAAGGCACTTGTGGTTATTAATGACTGGCAACACCATACAACAAGACTGCACACCATGTGGTTATTAATGACTGGCAACACCATACAGCAAGAAGGTCCGTGTGGTTATTAATGACTGGCAACACCATACAACAAGGCACCGCATGTGGTTATTAATGACTGGCAACACCACTCAACAAGGCACCTGTGGTTATTAATGACTGGCAACACCATACAACAAGGTCCTGTGGTTATTAATGACACCACTCAACAAGGTCACCTGTGGTTATTAATGACTGGCAACACCACACAACAAATGGGCAACACCATGTGGTTATTAATGACTGGCAACACCACACCGTGGTTATTAATGACTGGCAAAGGCACCTGCAAGGTCCGTGTTTATTAATGACTGGCAACACCACTCAACAAGGCACCTGTGGTTATTAATGACTGGCAACACCACAACAAGGCACCTGTGGTTATTAATGACTGGCAACACCACTGGCAACAAGGCACCTGTGGTTATTAATGACTGGCAACACCACTCAACAATTAATGACTGGCAACACCACACAACAAGTTATTTAATGACTGGCAACACCACACAACAAGGCACCTGTGGTGGTTAATGACTGGCAACACCACTCAACAAGGACTGGTTATTAATGACTGGCAACACCATACAACAAGGTCCGCATGGTTATTAATGACTGGCAACACCACTCAACAAGGCACCTGTGGTTATTAATGACTGGCAACACCAACACCACTCAACAAGGCACCTGTGGTTATTAATGACTGGCAACACCATACACCAAGGCACCTGTGGTTATTAATGACTGGCAACACCATACAACAAGGCACCTGGTTATTAATGACTGGCAACACCACACAACAAGGCACCTGTGGTTATTAATGACTGGCAACACCACACAAGGCACGCATACATTAATGACTGGCAAGGTACCTGTGGTTATTAATGACTGGCAACACCATACAACAAGGCACCTGTGGTTAAATGACTGGCACCACCACTCAAGGTCCGTGTGGTAAAGGTCCGTGTAATGGCTGGCAACACCATACAGCAAGGCACCTGTGGTTATTAATGACTGGCAACACCATCAACAAATGGCTCAACAAGGCACTGTGGTTATTAATGACTGGCAACACCATACAACAAGGTCCGCATGGTTATTAATGACTGGCAACACCATACAGCAAGGATCCGTGTGGTTATTAATGACTGGCAACACCATACAGCAAGGTCCGCATGGTTATTAATGACTGGCAACACCACTCAACAAGGCACATTAATGACTGGCAAGGCACCTGTGGTTATTAATGACTGGCAACACACCAAAACAAGCACCTGTGGTTATTAATGACTGGCAACACCATGCAAGGTCCGCATGGTTATTAATGACAACACCACATGACAACAAAGGTATTTGATGACTGGCAACACCACTCAACAACACCATTAATGACTGGCAACAAAACAGCAAGGCACCTGTGGTTATTAATGACTGGCAACACCACTGGCAACAACAAGGCACCTGTGGTTATTAATGACTGGCAACACCACTCAACAAGGCACAACAATGGCACCCATACAACAAGGCACGTGTTATTAATGACTGGCAACACCACTCAACAAGGCACCTGTGGTTATTAATGACTGGCAACCACTCAACAAGGTCCAATGACTGGCAAACAAGGGCACCTGTGGTTATTAATGACTGGCAACACCACACAACACCTGTGGCTGGCCACCAAACAACAAGTGGTTATTAATGACTGGCAACACCACTCAACAAGGCCCTGTGGTTATTAATGACTGGCAACACCACTACAACAAGGCACCTGTGGTTATTAATGACTGGCAACACCATACAACACAAGGCACCTGTGGTTATTAATGACTGGCAACACCACACAACAAGGCAACTGTGGTTACCATGGCAACACCAAGGCACCTGTGGTTATCAATGACTTGGCAACACCACTCAACAAGGCACCTGTGGTTATTAATGACTGGCAACACCATACAGCAAACAAGGTACCTGTGGTTATTAATGACTGGCAACACCACTCAACAAGGGCACACCACTCAACAAGGTCCGTGTGGTTATTAATGGTTATTAATGACTGGCAACACCATACAGCAACAAGGCACCTGTGGTTATTAATGACTGGCAACACCATACAGCAAGGCCGTGTGGTTATTAATGACTGGCAACACCATACAGCAAGGTCCGTGTGGTTATTAATGACTGGCAACACCACACAACAAGGCACCTGTGGTTATTAATGACTGGCAACACCACACAACAAGGCACCTGTGGTTATTAATGACTGGCAACACCACTCAACAACACCACTCAACAAGGCACCTGTGGTTATTAATGACTGGCAACACCAAACAACAAGGCACCTGTGGTTATTAATGACTGGCAACACCACTCAACAAGGCCCCTGTGGTTATTAATGACTGGCAACACCACACAGCAAGGTCCGCATGGTTATTAATGACTGGCAACACCACAACAAGGCACCTGTGGTTATTAATGACTGGCAACACCAAGGCACCTGTGGTTATTAATGACAGCAAGGCCTCTGGCAACACCATGTACCTGTGGTTATTAATGACTGGCAACACCACTCAACAAGGCACCTGTGGTTATTAATGACTGGCAACACCATACAGCAAGGTCACCTGTGGTTATTAATGACTGGCAACACCACACAACAAGGCACCTGTGGTTATTAATGACTGGCAACACCACACAACAAGGCACCTGTGGTTATTAATGACTGGCAACACCACTCAACAAGGCACCTGTGGTTATTAATGACTGGCAACACCACTCAACAAGGTCCGTGTGGTTATTAATGACTGGCAACACCCTATTAATGACTGGCAACACCATACAGCAAGGTCCGCATGGTTATTAATGACTGGCAACACCACACAAGAAGGCACCTGTGGTTATTAATGACTGGCAACACCACTCAACAAGGCACCTGTGGTTATCAATGCTTGGCAACACCACTCAACATGTAACCTGTGGTTATTAATGACTGGCAACACCATACAGCAAGGTACCTGTGGTTATTAATGACTGGCAACACCACTCAACAAGGTCCGTGTGGTTATTAATGACTGGCAACACCACTCAACAAGGCACTTGTGGTTATTAATGACTGGCAACACCATACAGCAAGGTCCGTGTGGTTATTAATGTCTGGCAACACCATACAGCAAGGTCCGCATGGTTATTAATGACTGGCAACACCACTCAAGAAGGCACCTGTTGATATTAATGACTGACAACACCACTCAACAAGGCACCTGTGGTTATTAATGACTGGCAACACCATACAGCAAGGTCCGTGTGGTTATTAATGACTGGCAACACCATACAGCAAGGCACCTGTGGTTATACCCCTTTGTTATATTTTTAGCTTCATAGCGAACCGAACGATGGCTTCGTAAATGCTGACATCTACAGAACGATGTCTCTATGCGATACAGGCCAAACTGGTAATTACAGACAATTCTGAAGAGGGACATTACCATGACCATTTCCTGGTCAGTTTATGTGCCTGTTCACCCATATCCAAAGAGTGCACTATAGTGCTCTTCTCAAATCTAATTTCAGAGAAATCAAATTCACTTTAAAAGTCACAGACAGAGCTATCGGGAAATTCGTGCAGTGAAACGTCGACATTAAGCCGAAATCTACCGAAAATGTATCACTAATGAGCTTCAAATTTGATCCATTCCAGTGGACATATCAAGTCATGCAGGTTAATGGAATTGTCACTACCCATTTACACACGTGCAATGATTTGAGCGAACATCGGATTGTCATCGTTTTCAACTGTAGGTGTGACGTGACCTTCTGTCAGACATCAGACAAAGCAGTTTCAACTGTTGCTGACACGGCCTCCCGATAAGCATTAGGATCAGGCGGTTCAAACTGTAGGTGTGAGGTGAAGTAAGAGTGATCGTGAGTGTTCATTGGTTCTAGCATTCAAAAGAATTTCAGTTGCAAGAGAACACTCGTTGAATGCCTATGCTAACAATCGTATGTGGATCTATTCTGGTGACCACTCTTTATTTGTTTCATTCTAACCTGCATCCATCGCACCTCTGGTTTGTGACCCCCTGCAGCCCAAATGAGAGGAAGAATGTTTGTGGAAACCATGTACACATTGTTCATTCTCCCAGGAAGGGGTTGATTACACTTTACAAGCTTCACTTCTCAGATCGATCTGGTTTTGAAGACATTTCAGCCAACATCAGAATGCGTGCAATGTTGTATGTATGATGACGTTAACCATCTTCCCCAGAAGCTACACTTTCTGGATGGTCAGGAACTTATAGAAACGTTCGTAAAATGCACAATAGTATACTATGTTTGGGGTCTCTCAGAATTGCGCCGAACACGCGTTTGCCGACTTCATTCTGCAGTTGAAACTAACTAACGAACATCTACAGTCATTAGACTGAATGCATTGTAAACTGTTTCCACTCACCAGCCTTCACCACAGCACAAACACCAGGCTCTTGCCGGCAGTGGTTTACAACCATGTATTGCTTTCGGTATAACTTATTTTCGCAAAATACGTCAGCTCTTCGTTTACAGACCATGACGGAAAAGGTAACATGTCATTGCAAAGCTCAATGTGACATTAATTTCACATCCATTTGATAAAGATGAAGGGAGCCCAGCTATTGTGGACTGTATGGGTTTGTATGATAGGTTGTTCCTTGACCGCATGAAAATTCATACTCGTTGTGTATCAGTGTCTGCTGCAGAAAAATATATACAAATCTTTCAAATCTCAAAAATAGCAACTACGCTGGGACCAACATTTCGCTGTTCACACGGTCTGTTAGGAAGGAAGGACAGTGCCGTTGTTTGCAGTCAAAATTTATCTTTTGAGAAACCCACATGACTTATCTTAATCGGCAAGACTCCATAACGCGAATGCTTTATGACGAAGCCCTAGTTGATATCAAGGACAACAACTCGCACAGTCCACGACCATTAAATCACCAGTGTCAAACCTCAGCAGTTTATATAACATATTCAAATGTATGTTTTATGCTGATGAAACGGTCTGATAAATGTTCAGAAATTAAATACATATGAAAAGAGATGACATACAATGATGTAGGGCAAGATGTATCCCAGAGACGTTATGTATTTATAACAACGAAGTTTTAATGCATAATAATCATTCATTTTTCACTTGAGGATAATGATGTTTGGATAAGTATTGCATTAACTGAAACAGGTTTTGCGGATTGCTCTCGAAATGTAATGTGTTAGGTAAACTGTACGCCTTGAAAAATAACTCTGTATTGTTTGTTGCACGCTGGGTTAATAACTTGGTGATATGCATGTGATATGGTAATATGAGTCTTCACGTTTGAGCATTGTGTAATCAATATTGTCAACACGACGTGTATAAAGTTTACAATCTGGGATGTGTATGCTCTAAGAGTTGGAGCAGCCTTCGTTCTGTAAACAATAGACATCTATTGTATAATATGCCTGACTCAGTCAATATGATACCTCCAGTTCAATAGTCAATTGGGAACTACAAAGGGAAATGCGAAATCCATTTAATAGCCCATTAAGTCTATTGTTGCCGGGGGATTGGCGGATGATATTTACATGTACTTCATTTCCGTTTCAAATAAAAATCGATTTTTCCCTTTCAGAAACACCATTGATAATTACAGCTTCTATGATGTCCACGTCAAGTATACTTTAAGTAGTTTGTCAGTTCTTGAGACATGCATGTCAGTCGGTTTACAGATTGGTGAGACACTAATGAGGCATTGCCCTGTGTTTTCAAAATCCCTCCAATATAATCCGTATTTCTGTTGTGTAACAGATGCCCTATTTTCTGTCCATGTGCCGGCTACCTAGTCCAACATCTGTATCAATTCCAGATGTCCTGGTCACGTCTAATCCATATGTCTACTGTATTACCACCCCACTGCCTGGTCACATCTAATCCACATGTCTACTGTATTACCATCCCACTGCCTGGTCACATCTAATCTACATGTCTACTGTATTACCATCCCACTGCCTGGTAACATCTAATCTACATGTCTACTGTATTACCATCCCACTGCCTGGTCACATCTAATCCACATGTCTACTGTATTACCATCCCACTGCCTGGTCACATCTAATCCACATGTCTACTGTATTACCATCCCACTGCCTGGTCACATCTAATCCACATGTCTACTGTATTACCATCCCACTGCCTGGTCACATCTAATCTACATGTCTACTGTATTACCATCCCAATGCCTGGTCACATCTAATCTACATGTCTACTGTATTACCATCCCACTGCCTGGTCACATCTAATCAACATGTCTACTGTATTACCATCCCACTGCCTGGTCACATCTAATCCACATGTCTACTGTATTACCATCCCACTGCCTGGTCACATCTAATCCACATGTCTACTGTATTACCATCCCACTGCCTGGTCACATCTAATCCACATGTCTACTGTATTACCATCCCACTGCCTGGTCACATCTAATCCACATGTCTACTGTATTACCATCCCACTGCCTGGTCACATCTAATCCACATGTCTACTGTATTACCATCCCACTGCCTGGTCACATCTAATCCACATGTCTACTGTATTACCATCCCACTGCCTGGTCACATCTAATCAACATGTCTACTGTATTACCATCCCACTGCCTGGTCACATCTAATCCACATGTCTACTGTATTACCATCCCACTGCCTGGTCACATCTAATCCACATGTCTACTGTATTACCATCCCACTGCCTGGTCACATCTAATCCATGTCTACTGTATTACCATCCCACTGCCTGGTCACATCTAATCCACATGTCTACTGTATTACCATCCCACTGCCTGGTCACATCTAATCCACATGTCTACTGTATTACCATCCCACTGCCTGGTCACATCTAATCCACATGTCTACTGTATTACCATCCCACTGCCTGGTCACATCTAATCCACATATGTCTACTGTATTACCATCCCACTGCCTGGTCACATCTAATCCACATGTCTACTGTATTACCATCCCATTACCATCCCACTGCCTGGTCATCCCACTGCCTGGTCACATCTAATCCACATGTCTACTGTATTACCATCCCACTGCCTGGTCATCTAATCAACATGTCTACTGTATTACCATCCCACTGCCTGGTCACAATCTATGTCTACTGTATCCACATGCCTCACATCTAATCCACATGTGTATTACCATCCCACTGCCTGGTCACATCTAATCCACATGTCTACTGTATTACCATCCCACTGCCTGGTCACATCTAATCCACATGTCTACTGTATTACCATCCCACTGCCTGGTCACATCTAATCAACATGTCTACTGTATTACCATCCCACTGCCTGGTCACATCTAATCCACATGTCTACTGTATTACCATCCCACTGCCTGGTCACATCTAATCTACATGTCTACTGTATTACCATCCCACTGCCTGGTCACATCTAATCCACGTGTCTACTGTATTACCATACCACTGACTGGTCACATCTAACCAACATGTCTACTGTATTACCATCCCACTGCCTGGTCACATCTAATCCACATGTCTACTGTATTACCATCCCACTGCCTGGTCACATCTAAAAACATGTCTACTGTATTACCAACCCACTGCCTGGTCACATCTAATCCACATGTCTACTGTATTACCATCCCACTGCCTGGTCACATCTAATCCACATGTCTACTGTATTACCATCCCACTGCCTGGTCACATCTAATCCACATGTCTACTGTATTACCATCCCACTGCCTGGTCACATCTAATCCACATGTCTACTGTATTACCATCCCACTGCCTGGACACATCTAATCCACATGTCTACTGTATTACCATCGAACTGCCTGGTCACATCTAATCCACATGTCTACTGTACTACCACCCCACTATCTAGTCAGTCGTCAATATCTAATCCATATTTCCATTGATTTGAAGATCCCGTATTCAGTTCCCACTGTCCAGTCAATCGTCTATATCTAATCCATATTTCCACTGTGTTCCCAATCCTGGTTTTCACCATCGAGTCAATTCTTGGTATCTATGACAGATTTGCCTTGATCAAATCAATACCTTTTGCGCTCTCTGTCTAGTCACATCTTGATGTCTAATCCAGATGTCTGCCGTGTAACTATTCCGTTCCAATTGTACAATAGATATTCTTCGTCAAGGGGAAACTATATTGTGCCTTTATAGACTTCAGAAAGGCGTTCGACATGGTGAATAGAAATAAACTGTTATATATTTTATTACAAAATAGTATCCCTGGTAAATTTTTCAATGTCATTGTTCCAACCACCGTCTCTTGATCGTGGGGGATTTCAACATACATGTCGATGATGTCGGCAACAGTTTAGCTGAGCATTTTCGCAACATTCTCTTCATGGCTGGACAACATGTCAAATCACCGACACATAGAAGTGGTCATACCCTGGACCTGATGATGCTTCGGTCAAGTCAGTCGATGTTGTTGACCACGGGTTTTCGGACCACAGCAGTCTCTTCAGTTCTCTGAATCTGTGTAAGCCGGGTCCCTTACGGAAGTCGATCACTTACAGAAAGACTCGAGACAGTGACGTGGACAAATTTGTGATCGATGTCAAGGAGAGTCTCATGAACAGACCACTTATTGAGCCTTCATCCCGAGGAACTGCCGAGGACAAGGCCTTGGCCTACAATAAAGCACTGCGCGAGGTGCTGGACCGTAATGCACCTCTAAGAACATCCAATATCATCATCAGACCGAAATCTGTCTGGATGAACAATGACATCTTGAAGGCTAAACACGAACGTCGTCATGCAGAAAAGACCTGGCGAACTACTAAGCTTGAAGTCAACCGGCAAATTTTCAAACAGGCTCGAAACAAAGTTAACATTCTGATTGAAAAATCTAAACTGTCTCACATCAAAACCAGCATCAGCGAAAACGAGCGGAACCCCAAGCAACATTTTGCAAGAGTGAAAAAAGTTGACTGAGGTGAGGGATGAGAACCGCTATTTAAGTGAGTCCGGAGCGTGCAAACACCCTTGTTGATTTCTTCATAGACAAGGTTGAACAGCTGATATCACAAAACACAAATCTTCTCAAGATCCCCTACTTCATGACAAGGCGTTCTCTGGCATGGAATTAGAGACCTTCAGATCTGTCAGTGCTCCTGATGTAACTAAGGTCATTCAAGATTCACCGTCCAAATCATGTCCTGATCATGATCCGATACCAACGTGGTTGCTGCGACACTGTCTGCTCATGTTGGGAACAGCAGCGTCTTCTGTCATCAACTCATCCCTTGATACAGGTGTAGTGCCACTTTGCTTCAAACATTGCTCAAAAACCCATTTTTTAGACCCCTTGGAACTGAAAAATCACAGACCAGTATCGTACTTGCCTTTCCTATCTAAAGTCATGGAGAAGGTTGTCTTGGCCCAGCTGTGTAAGCACATCACAGACAATAACCTTTCCGAGCCTTTTCAGTCTGCTTACAGGAAGTCACACCCAACTGAGACTGTGCTACTGAGAGTCAAGAATGACATTCTCCTCTCACTGGACAAACAGAGAGTGGTACTCTTGGTGATGCTTGATCTGTCGGCTGCGTTTGACTCCTATCTCGTCTGCGTCACACTTGTGGAGTCACAGGAACAGCTTTAGCCTGGTTTGAGTCCTCTTTGGCGGAAAGATCGATGTGTGTTCGGGTTGATAGTGTTCATTCTCACTCTGCTGACTTGACGTATGGTGTTCCAAAGGGATCGGTCCTTGGCCCTGTCCATTTCTCTATTTACACACAACCGCTCGGAATCCTGATACGAAAACATGCTCTTCACAGTTATGCAGATGACCAACAGCTGTACATCAGCATTGAACCTCTCAACATTCGGAATGCTATCTCCCAACTTGAACTGTGCATCAAAAGCATTCAATCGTAGATGTCATCCAACTTTCTTAACCTAAACAATGACAAGACTGAGTTCATGATCCTTGGTTCCCCTCATCAACTTTCGAAAGTAGGAAGCCCAACACTTTCGGTGGGAACGTCACCTATTGCACCAACGAGCACTGTCAGAAATCTTGGGATTGAGATGGACAGTCAACTATCTGATCGAGTGCAGGCCAGCAAAACAGCTAGATCAGCAAATTTCACTATCTACACCATACGAAAGATAAGAAAGTATCTCGACATTCATACATGCAAAACACTCGTGCATGCTTATGTCACCTCTCATCTCGACTATTGCAACTGTCTCATATCTGGATCTGGTTCTGTTTCTCTTCTTCAGCGTGTACAAAACAAAGCAGCCCGTATTATCACTCGTACCAGACAGCGTGAACACATGGTTTATTACCGGGAAGTAGACATTTGTGATGTTTGTAACAACAAATAAGGGGTTTATTACCTGGAAGTAGACATTTGTGATGTTTGTAACAACAAATAAGGGGTTTATTACCTGGAAGTAGACATTTGTGATGTTTGTAACAACAAATAAGGGGTTTATTACCTGGAAGTAGACATTTGTGATGTTTGTAACAACAAATAAGGGGTTTATTACCGGGAAGTAGACATTTGTGATGTTTGTAACAACAAATAAGGGGTTTATTACCGGGAAGTAGACATTTGTGATGTTTGTAATAACAAATAAGGGGTTTATTACCGGGAAGTAGACATTTGTGATGTTTGTAATAGCAAATAAGCGCAGCACGCAGGGATTTTCAGGCTGGCATTTGGAGAACAATGGACATGCGGGTAACACTAAATTCGCAAATGGAAAATAAAAGAAATTGTACAACGACTGACTGACTGAGTTTGGTTTTACGCCGCTTTTAGCAATATTCCAGCAACATCACGGCGGGGGACACCAGAAATGGGCTTAACACATTGTGCCCATGTGGGGATTCGAACCCGGGTCTTCGGCGTGACGAGCCAACGCTTTAACCATTAGGCTACCCCACCGCCCCAAATTGTACAACGAAGTGATGAACATAAAATAAACCAGATTTTAGAGAATATTTAAATTTATTATTGATCTGGCAACAAATCAAAATGTAATTTAATTGAATGGACATCATATTATTTTAACAGTTTATTTTATACTCATTATTTCATGATACAAAGTTCACATTCAGACTTCACTTATATATGAAACTGCGTCTGCGTACGCAGGTACACTAAGTCTGCCTTACCTGTGAAGGTCCGGGTTAGAATTGATCTTCAGTAACCCATGCTTGTCGTAAGAGGCAACTAACGGGATCGGGTGGTCAGGCTCGCTGACTTGGTTGACACCAGTCATCGGTTCCTAATTGCGCAGATCGATGCTCATGTTGTTGGTCACTGGATTGTCTGGTCCAGACTCGATTATTTACAGACCGCCGCTATATAGCTGGAATATTGCTGAGTGCGGCGCAAAACTGCACTCACTCACTCACTCACTCACTCACTCACTCACTCACTCACTCACTCACTCACTCACTCACTCACTCACTCACTCACTCACTCACTCACTCACTCACTCACTCACTCACTCACTCACTCACTCACTCACTCACTCACTCACTCATTGGCTTCCTATCAAACAGTGCACCATCTTCAAGATCCTCAGTCTGACCAGGGATAATCTACAGCGTCTTCTATTCTCCCTGGTCTGATCTACTCTGTACTCCACACCGACTCAGCTCCTGTTTATCGCAAAGAACTTCTGTCTCCATATCTCCCGACACGCAATCTTCGCTCATCTCAACAACAACTTTCACTTCCTTTACAAGAACTAAACTGGCTAACAAAGCCTTTTCTGTAGCTTCACCAACTCTGTGGAACAGGTTACCACAGGAGATCTGATCCTCTGAAACCTTTGACATCTTCCGCCAGTAGCTATCCTCCTCTCTCCAGTATGTAAAGCACCATTGAGCAGGTTATGCTGGATAATAGGTGCTATACAAATGCATTATTATTATTTATTATTATGGTATCTTTATATCCAATGAAATGTTGAACCTCATTGCTTTGATGGTTTGATACTCATTGCAGATAGTGTTGTTAAGTTGCAAAGACGATTGGATGCTCTACATAATTATTCTTATAGATGGGCTATGGATATTAATTTAGCTAAAAGTACCATAATTGTCTATAAAATGGGTGGGTCTCTGTCAAAATCTGAAAACTTCTTCTTTAATGGGAATCCTGTGGAAATTGTTAACACATATAAATATTTGGGGTTAATGATAACGCCTAAATCCATATGGACTCGAGCCTGTAAAACATTAGCGGAGCAAGCAAGTAAAGCCTTATGGTCTATAAAATCATTGATCAGACGTTTGGATTTTTCCGTAAAAGATGCTTTCTATTATCTCATAAAAAGATTACTCCAATTCTTACGTACGGGGCTGAAATTTGGGGTTAGGAGGAAAGGAGTAATATTGAAATTATTAGGAAGTTTTGTAAATTTGTTCTCCATATTAGTTATAAATCGTCTGTGAAAAATATTTATTAAACATTAGTTCCCATGAGCATAGACGTGTATTAACTTTATTTAGAAGTGGATATCTGAGTAAGAAAAATGTCTTAAGTAATAATCCTTACATCTGTAAACACTGTAATGTAATGCTGAATGAAAAACATGTATTGTATGTTTATGTATATTTTCTAACAGAGAGAAAGTGTTTCATCCCAAATTGAAGTAGTGGTAATCATAATAATGTTTCAAACCTGTGTCAATCAAATAATAACATCTTTCTGTTAAATCTTGCTAAATTTCTTAAATATGTATTTGAATGTATAAACAAAAGAAAGTAACACTGTAGAATTTTATGCTATATCATTTGTACTTTGTGTCCTGTGGCCTTTCTAGAAACAAATATCTTGAATCTTGAATCTTCTTCATCCGATAAATATTTCCACTGTCAAGTAATCATTCTACTTCCTGGCGAGATTTCAACCATCTATTCAGTTCTCGGTTATCTCAGTTTCTGCTCTCCCATCGATCCCCAGATGACAGTACAAGTGTTCATTGTCTCATCGAAAATTTGCATATTCCCGATTTCCACGTTATCGAAACTGTCTCATATATGTGTTCACAATCGGACCAATCTCCTGCGTGTAAACAGTATTTCTTTTTCCTCCCTCCTTTTGTCGCGCCTGAGACTGTGTGAAATTTCAATACTTAATCTGATTTATCAGAATCCACAGCTGCCACATTGGCGTTGTTCAAGCTGGGTCGGCACGATGTACACTTTGATCAGCCATTGAAGATTTAAGTGCAGATGACTTTCGGGTTGACGACTTCACATTAAACGTCCATTAATCAGGAGATAACCATAAAAGATGGCTTTCTTCACGTTGTTAACGTCCTACAGGTTCGTGTATCAGTCCACAGGCAGGTGGTGGTAATGAAGCCGCGCGGAGGACACAGACTCGTACACACACACATCTAATACCATAAAGTAAACTTGGCGGTAATTCCACTTGAAATCAATGTTCCAATAACGCCAGTCGCCCACAATGGTGTTGTTACTTCAAGTGCTGGACGGATGCCAATATAGACCATGACGTCTTTACGACTCCTTCAACCCGAGGAGGTAGCGAGGTCAGCAGCGCCTTAATACCATCTTCGCGTGTTACTGGAGAAGACCCTTCCAGAAAATACTAAATCACACGTGTTTTTGTTGAATAACACCTGCAATGTGAAGTTGTCTGCTGTATATGCAGTATATTAGCCGATCATTGTCGACTGACTGTAAATATTCAGTGAGCAGTGGAGGTCAAAGGTTTTCATATGACATTTCTAAGGATTGATGACAACAATCGTGATTCTAACATATGTTATATTGCCACTGGATTGCATCTATTCAGATTTTGTAAACCAAATATTTTTCACTTGAATAAATCTTTGTATTAAAAACAGCTCCTTTTTAGATTTTCAACCAAGTTTCTGACGCATCAGTAACCTTTGACAAATGATACAATTTAAACTATGAACAAACGAAATTTCAATGCAAGGCAAATGTAACATTTTCTGTGTTTGTCATTTTGTGTGTCAACTTTGAATTCTGGATCGACAGTCAAAATACTTACAACACCCGATGAGTAAGTCGGAGTGGACACTATTCAGATTTGGTAATTGTATGGTTATTTAATATGATAAGATGTAAGGAACAGAAGGCATGACAGTTCCTAAGTAAGTTTATATCGTTATATTAGGAGCGGATCTAATTTTCTGCGATTATGAACAAAACGATGACACAACATGTCGCCATGGGTGTTATCAATACATGAGGCTGTATGTATAGGCATATAAACATTCAAACATTTTGTAATGAGGCGCTTCTGAGGACAACCTAGGAATGCCGTCTGCTGCCCGAATATCAGCAGTTCAATTCATTCTTCTGAAGGAAGATCTAATCAGGAACAGCCAGGCATCTGTTTGTAAACGCAATCGATGAGGTACTTTGACAAACTGATCTTTTCCCATGAACGTCATGGTGATCCAAGTGCTATACGAAAGCTTATATAGTTAGGAATAATTCTCAATAAATGCAACAACTACTTATGCTTCAACTTTTCCGAACGGAGTGCATACAGACTTCAGACAGCTGTGTCGGCAGCGTCCCTCCATGTTTGGGGACATGTTTTTGTAAAAGTGTCCCAATCAGTGCTACCGGTCGACCACAATTCGACTATATTGTTGGGTCGCTGGGATATGGGCAATAAGCTGTACTGAGTGAGTGAGGTGAACACCATTTTGAACTGTCACAAATATCCCACTTCTATTTGTGTCGGCAGTGTGGGAGGAGGCCCACTGCTCAGACATTTATCACTTTGGTAACACCCACAAGTCCTCATGAACCGAGAAACGGGGCGATGGTTTGTCTAAGGAACGTAAGTCTGAACAGAAACACTGCCCCCGACAAACAGAAGTAAAACGTCCGTCTTGATGTCATCCCAAAGGGTATCGTTATAGAGATGAAGTTATACGGCCAGGGTGCCCTTTGTGTTTCGAATTCTAACAACCTACATCTTGTTCAGCTTGACCTGATCAAGTGAATACTAATGCATTGCGTGACCGTGTCACAGCTGGTTGTGTCTATTATTGTGAAGGGGTCCACCTTTGTCAGTTGATTGTCATCATGTCCAAACAGCCGAGATAAGGTCGCCGTTTGACATCTCAGTTACGAGAAATCGTCTGCAATGTCCTAACTTTCTTTAAAAAAGAAGCTACAGATGGTTTAATGTTTCCGATTCGGGCTTTTAGGCGACTACTGGGACAGAAATATTGCAGTTGAACATGAAAGTTGACATAAAAAGTGATATTTGACCTGAGTGTAGAGTGTGACAGCGAGAGTGAATCGGATTGTGAAAGTTACAGACGTGTGTACGTTGTAGAGTTAGTAAATCAAAATAATTAGCATATGACTGTATAAACAATTCAATTAAAACATGAAATGATTGTTTTTTCAGAAGTGTTGTTTTCCGGGATAAGTTCTGTAACGAATCCATGTATGCATGTTTCGCACGAACGCAACATTAATAATATTTTCTGCTCGCCTATCTAATGAAGTTAACTCGACCTGCCGGGTCATGCATATGCAGAGAAGCTCAGGTCAAGCTGAACAAGCTGTAACGTCCACCTACATACCAAGTCGTATTATACAGGAGTTTCAGGGCAATGAAAAGTTCCGGGTATAGCCATCAATCCCACTGAATATCATACGTTGTGTACGCCAATGTCCCGCAGCAAATCAAAATAGTGACCAGCCGACTTCGGCCCCCGACTGCAGGCTGTGATCAGGACTATCTTCCACGCCACGCCGTCCAGTGGTGGACTGTAGCACCATCGGTGCACACATTCATTATGTAACATAACATTGATGTGACAGGTAAATGAGTCATGACCATCAATTTTCCATCTTCTACAATGACAGCATTGTTCCATAAATACAACGCTTTTATTCAATCTGCTCATATCACTGGAATGTGATACCAATTAACACACGACCTATAGTATCACGACCATTCAGTGTCGCGTTGCAATTCAAGTACTAGTAATCAATAAGCGATTGTTAGTAACATCGGTTAGTAAATACAGTGCACCAAGCATGTAGTAGTCACAGAGAGTTCGTTCACTGACCGTGGTTGGGCTAGTAACAGACACAGGGATGCGTGGGTGTAGAGGGGAGACGCACCGGTAACAGTGGAGATACACCGGTAACAGTGGAAATACACCGGTAACAGTGGAAATACACCGGTAACAGTGGGGATACACCGGTAACACAGTACGTATGTGATGCAGTATTGTATCTGTCAGTTATGAAAGAAGTTCCCCATACGACTGAGTACCACATTGGCTGTTGGTGGAGATACCTTCACCACAACAGTGAGGAAAGCATCTGTATAACCTGCCACCTATCTGGATGCATGATGGTACCCATTAAACCCGGGTACACTTTAACTGTTGGGGGTAGTACGCCGTACAATAATGAAATAGCAACAAATCAATGTAGTATCTAATCCGGAGTTTCCGAATTGCAAACAAATGAATTACAAGCGTTTGGTATACGTAAGTACGATGTTTTCTGGAGATTCCGATGGTGACTCTGAGCTCGAGAGCAATTTATGTGCAATGAAATGCGAGTATATGACTTGTCTATGATTCAGGAAGGTATCGCAAAGGGTACGAAATGTCCATGTGTGTAGTCACCCGGGGCTAATTTTAGGTCAATGTTCTCAGATCATGAAGAATGCTTACATTAAGATGATATCAATCTATTTCAGAGATGCTACTGATATTGTTCCTTGCTACGTGTCCGTTGGCCCAGGCTGCCTCATCATGGGCTGCACATTTCACGGGGATGCAAGGTATGGTGATACCCGTATCCGTATACCAGGACTGTATGTCACGTATTGATCTGGCCTCGCATGTGAACGGGGTGTGTCCATTGTGTATAAATAACTGATGTGTCGATACTCTGTTCTCTAGTGAACTCCTGAATACATGATCCTGTATACTCACTGTGTCTCCCGGGTCTTCCAAGTCCATTATTTGTTTGTTTCGTCAGCCACAACACCTACCTGCGATGAACACGTGGCAGCTACACTGGTACCAATCATCACGACAGAGGAGATCAAAAGTATTACCGTTATTTACGAAGACGAAAACGGTGAGCTATAACCTGTGTTAACTTCATATCTTAATGTTTGAATAGATTGAAATATGTCCCTGATGCCTGGCGATATGTAGAGGATGGGAAAACTATAACCCAGCTACGGTGGCTTAGCGTACACAGAAGACCACACTGCAGTGATATACTTAGATAGTGGGGGATACACAAATTCCACTGGACGATTCGGGTCAGTTCTCAGCATCAAACCCTGAATCAGAGATAAATTGATTCACTAAATCATGGTTGTGATATATATATATGAACGAGTCAACAGGCACACAACAATGACCAGCATGCCCAGGTCTAGATTGACGGACCGCCCTGTAGTATTTGTATTACTCATGTACATTACATGTTGAATTCCTTCGGGTTTCTTGTTACTTTTTAGCCTGTAACTAAAATGCACTTCCGACAGTATTTTGTAGTGCCATCTTTTGAAGTGCAAATGCTGCATTATGGTAGTATCACATACAGATTATTATTAGTGGAACTTCTAGTCCGTAGTGTTGGATGAAAGTTTGTCAACAAACGCACTTAAAGGCAGTGGCTTTTCGTTTGGTCGCGCTTCAAAATCGCTCCTCTTTAAGCTTCACGCAATATTCGTCTGTCAAACATTTGATGCTGATTATGTCCCATTGTGATTGCTTACTTAAAGCCTTCATTCTTGACATTCAGAGCCTAGTGTAAATGTATGGTGAAGGTTTCAGCTGGTTAAACACTACTCCACGTTGTTTGTGTGATAAGGGACTCAGCATCGATGGTTGTCTTTTACTTGTGTTTAACATAGCGTATCCACAAATAAGCAGACAAAGCGCATATACTGAAGATCGGGTGCCTGTAATGTAGACATCTTGTCGGCATTAGTAGCAACATGTCGGCAATAAAGTCGTTGTTAGCCTCCATATGTTGATTTATAGGACATGGACGAAAACTCTCAAACTCATATGTCCATACGTCTATCCTAGAATCAAAGAATTGCGTTACTGTTATGAAGCGTTCAGAATCCAAAACTCGAGTTAAGGGATATAATACCGCGAGGATTATCCTCAGTATGTTAGCCATAAGTGTTACTAAAAGTATGCCTACCAAACACGTAATTAACCCGACAGACATTAAGTGAATTTGGAAATGTTAATGATGGCCTCAGTTACAATTATGCTTGTTGATATTGCTGTAGCTGTTATTGCTCCAGCTCCTTCGGAAAGTGTGTTTTTACTCTCGTTTTTTTACACATATGAGAAAATAAAGTTCTGCGTGCGTTGCAGGCAGGAAGCAAAACATTGGATTAGGTTTTAGAAGCTTTTAAAGCAGAACCAGCCGCATGGACCATTATAGAACACAAATAATTTACAGAGAAAAAGGACTTCATTGACAAAATCATGCTGTGCTAACCTTTCACGATGTTGAAACTTGCAAGTCTGTTTTCGAGTAAAACGCTTGGTCAATTTGACTCCGATTTGAAACCTCCGGATATTACATCCCGCCAGATAGCAGAAAGAGCGCAAAACAATATTGTTAATTCACTCGCTTGTGCGACAAATGAACTTGCCAAACGTTGACGCACTGCTCACTCTGTTCAAAGCTATTTTTATGCACACCCTCATTGGATAAGATAAACATTGAAAAAATAACATATTGACGTTGACTAGAAGAAACCAGTGTTGATGGATATGGAATGCTAAGCGAATATATTATCGGAAAAGCTGCGTTGGTGAATACTGCGGCATGTACAATTCAATTAGTAGTGTCATATTAGATGATTATAAACTTTGAAAGGGATCATTATTTAGGTATAAATGTTAAATATATAAAAGGAAATGGGCATGGGATGATTTACTCATGAACACACTCAGAGAATTACTCTGTTTCTGATCGGAAAAGTATGATATTATTTGTGTGAGGGAAGTTAGGTTGTAGGAATTGATTATATGTGATGGTAGCCAAATTACAGAAATATTGGCTATGATGTAACAGAAATATTTACATAATTAGACACAATGAGAACTTTTGTTTGATAGCCAGACGACATTTTATGCTGTTGTACAGCACGTGAAGCGCACAACCTATGTGAACAAAGAATCGCTTCGCAAATCGAAATAGTGTTACATGTTTGAAGACATTTTCTCAGTGAAACTAAACTATTCTATCGGAAATGTTTATCTAAATGTGTACACAATGAGGTACTATGCTGGTCGCATGGAACTCTGGGCAGGCGAGTGGGATATTATCTTCCAGTTCCAACGACGTTACTTCCTGTTGCTTTGGCGTCACAAACGATGCTTACGACTGTTGTCGCTTTCTGTTAACCGTAGATCACATCCTGGCATTCTATTGTAATCACCGACATTACGACCTGTCACACACTCTTTTTGTTAACAGAATAAGGCGGATTGAAACGACGGAGACTATAGCGTGTACTAAAGGCCCGAAGTAATGATAACCTCTAGCAGATAGGTTAGTAAACGTATGATGGGAGCTCTAGTGACTAGCGACAGCATTCCCTACAGAGACCACATGTATAACCTCTAGCAGATAGTTTAGTAAACGTATGATAGGAGCTCTAGTGACTAGCGACAGCATTCCCTACAGAGACCACATGTATAACCTCTAGCAGATAGGTTAGTAAACGTATGTTGGGAGCTCTAGTGACTAGCGACAGCATTCCCTACAGAGACCACATGTATAACCTCTAGCAGATAGGTTAGTAAACGTATGATAGGAGCTCTAGTGACTAGGGACAGCATTCCCTACAGAGACCACATGTATAACCTCTAGCAGATAGGTTAGTAAACGTATGATAGGAGCTCTAGTGACTAGCGACAGCATTCCCTACAGAGACCACATGTATAACCTCTAGCAGATAGGTTAGTAAACGTATGATAGGAGCTCTAGTGACTAGCGACAGCATTCCCTACAGAAACCACATGTATAACCTCTAGCAGATAGGTTTGTAAACGTATGATGGGAGCTCTAGTGACTAGCGACAGCATTCCCTACAGAGACCACATGTATAACCTCTAGCAGATAGGTTTAGTAAACGTATGATAGGAGCTCTAGTGACTAGCGACAGCATTCCCTACAGAGACCACATGTATAACCTCTAGCAGATAGGTTAGTAAACGTATGATATGATGGAGCTCTAGTGACTAGCGACAGCATTCCCTACAGAGACCACATGTATAACCTCTAGCAGATAGGTTAGTAAACGTATGATGGGAGCTCTAGTGACTAGCGACAGCATTCCCTACAGAGACCACATGTATAACCTCTAGCAGATAGGTTAGTAAACGTATGATAGGAGCTCTAGTGACTAGCGACAGCATTCCCTACAGAGACCACATGTATAACCTCTAGCAGATAGGTTAGTAAACGTATGATGGGAGCTCTAGTGACTAGCGACAGCATTCCCTACAGAGACCACATGTATAACCTCTAGCAGATAGGTTAGTAAACGTATGATAGGAGCTCTAGTGACTAGCGACAGCATTCCCTACAGAGACCACATGTATAACCTCTAGCAGATAGGTTAGTAAACGTATGATGGGAGCTCTAGTGACTAGCGACAGCATTCCCTACAGAGACCACATGTATAACCTCTAGCAGATAGGTTAGTAAACGTATGATGGGAGCTCTAGTGACTAGCGACAGCATTCCCTACAGAGACCACATGTATAACCTCTAGCAGATAGGTTAGTAAACGTATGATGGGAGCTCTAGTGACTAGCGACAGCATTCCCTACAGAGACCACATGTATAACCTCTAGCAGATAGGTTAGTAAACGTATGATGGGAGCTCTAGTGACTAGCGACAGCATTCCTACAGAGACCACATGTATAACCTCTAGCAGATAGGTTAGTAAA
Organism: Haliotis rubra; assembly: GCF_003918875.1. Classification (NCBI taxonomy): domain Eukaryota; kingdom Metazoa; phylum Mollusca; class Gastropoda; order Lepetellida; family Haliotidae; genus Haliotis; species Haliotis rubra. The sequence goes on from NW_025766336.1 coordinate 468,432, forward strand.
CGTATGATAGGAGCTCTAGTGACTAGCGACAGCATTCCCTACAGAGACCACATGTATAACCTCTAGCAGATAGGTTAGTAAACGTATGATGGGCAGCTCTAGTGACTAGCGACAGCATTCCCTACAGAGACCACATGTATAACCTCTAGCAGATAGGTTAGTAAACGTATGATGGGAGCTCTAGTGACTCTAGCAGCGACAGCATTCCCAGCATACAGAGACACATGTATAACCTCTAGCAGATAGGTTACGTATGATGGGAGCTCTAGTGACTAGCGACAGCATTCCTACAGAGACCACATGTATAACCTCTAGCAGATAGGTTAGTAAACGTATGATGGGAGCTCTAGTGACTAGCGACAGCATTCCCTACAGAGACCACATGTATAACCTCTAGCGTATGATGGGAGCTCTATAGGTTACAGAGACCACATGTATAAACAGATATGATGGGAGCTCTAGTGACTAGCGACAGCATTCCCTACAGAGACCACATGTATAACCTCTAGCAGATAGGTTAGTAAACGTATGATGGGAGCTCTAGTGACTAGCGACAGCATTCCCTACAGAGACCACATGTATAACCTCTAGCAGATAGGTTAGTAAACGTATGATGGGAGCTCTAGTGACTAGCGACAGCATTCCCTACAGCCATTCCCTCTAGAGACCACAAACGTATAACCTCTAGCAGATAGAGACCACATGTATAACCTCTAGCAGATAGGTAGTAAACGTATGATGGGAGCTCTAGTGACTAGCGACAGCATTCCCTACAGAGACCACATGTATAACCTCTAGCAGATAGGTTAGTAAACGTATGATGGGAGCTCTAGTGACTAGCGACAGCATTCCCTACAGAGACCACATGTATAACCTCTAGCAGATAGGTTAGTAAACGTATGATGGGAGCTCTAGTGACTAGCGACAGCATTCCCTACAGAGACCACATGTATAACCTCTAGCAGATAGGTTAGTAAACGTATGATGGGAGCTCTAGTGACTAGCGACAGCATTCCCTACAGAGACCACATGTATAACCTCTAGCAGATAGGTTAGTAAACGTATGATGGGAGCTCTAGTGACTAGCGACAGCATTCCCTACAGAGACCACATGTATAACCTCTAGCAGATAGGTTAGTAAACGTATGATGGGAGCTCTAGTGACTAGCGACAGCATTCCCTACAGAGACCACATGTATAACCTCTAGCAGATAGGTTAGTAAACGTATGATGGGAGCTCTAGTGACTAGCGACAGCATTCCCTACAGAGACCACATGTATAACCTCTAGCAGATAGGTTAGTAAACGTATGATGGGAGCTCTAGTGACTAGCGACAGCATTCCCTACAGAGACCACATGTATAACCTCTAGCAGATAGGTTAGTAAACTCTAGTGATGATTCCCTACAGGAGCCTCTAGCAGATGACTGATAGCGTGACAGCGACAGCATTCCCTACAGAGACCACATGTATAACCTCTAGCAGATAGGTTAGTAAACGTATGATAGGAGCTCTAGTGACTAGCGACAGCATTCCCTACAGAGACCACATGTATAACCTCTAGCAGATAGGTTAGTAAACGTATGATGAGGAGCCTCTAGTGACTAGCGACAGCATTCCCTACAGAGACCACATGTATAACCTCTAGCAGATAGGTTAGTAAACGTATGATGGGAGCTCTAGTGACTAGCGACAGCATTCCTACAGAGACCACATGTATAACCTCTAGCAGATAGGTTAGTAAACGTATGATGGGAGCTCTAGTGACTAGCGACAGCATTCCCTACAGAGACCACATGTATAACCTCTAGCAGATAGGTTAGTAAACGTATGATGGGAGCTCTAGTGACTAGCGACAGCATTCCCCACAGAGAGACCACATGTATAACCTCTAGCAGATAGGTTAGTAAACGTATGATAGGAGCTCTAGTGACTAGCGACAGCATTCCCTACAGAGACCACATGTATAACCTCTAGCAGATAGGTTAGTAAACGTATGATGGGAGCTCTAGTGACTAGCGACAGCATTCCCTACAGAGACCACATGTATAACCTCTAGCAGATAGGTTAGTAAACGTATGATGGGAGCTCTAGTGACTAGCGACAGCATTCCCTACAGAGACCACATGTATAACCTCTAGCAGATAGGTTAGTAAACGTATGATGGGAGCTCTAGTGACTAGCGACAGCATTCCCTACAGAGACCACATGTATAACCTCTAGCAGATAGGTTAGTAAACGTATGATAGGAGCTCTAGTGACTAGCGACAGCATTCCCTACAGAGACCACATGTATAACCTCTAGCAGATAGGTTAGTAAACGTAGAGACCACATGATAGGATGCTCTAGTGACTAGCGACAGCATTCCCTACAGAGACCACATGTATAACCTCTAGCAGATAGGTTAGTAAACGTATGATAGGAGCTCTAGTGACTAGCGACAGCATTCCCTACAGAGACCACATGTATAACCTCTAGCAGATAGGTTAGTAAACGTATGATGGGGCTCTAGCTCGACAGCATTCCCTACAGTGACTAGCGACAGCATTCCCTACAGAGACCACATGTATAACCTCTAGCAGATAGGTTAGTAAACGTATGATGGGAGCTCTAGTGACTAGCGACAGCATTCCCTACAGAGACCACATGTATAACCTCTAGCAGATAGGTTAGTAAACGTATGATAGGAGCTCTTAGTGACTATGATAGGAGCTCTAGTGACTAGCATTCCCTACAGAGACCACATGTATAACCTCTAGCAGATAGGTTAGTAAACGTATGATAGGAGCTCTAGTGACTAGCGACAGCATTCCCTACAGAGACCACATGTATAACCTCTAGCAGATAGGTTAGTAAACGTATGATGGGAGCTCTAGTGACTAGCGACAGCATTCCCTACAGAGACCACATGTATAACCTCTAGCAGATAGGTTAGTAAACGTATGATAGGAGCTCTAGTGACTAGCGACAGCATTCCCTACAGAGACCACATGTATAACCTCTAGCAGATAGGTTAGTAAACGTATGATGGGAGCTCTAGTGACTAGCGACAGCATTCCCTACAGCTGTGTGAGATGCTTGACTTCAAACAGTGAGGGAAACTCAGTAACATTTGTCTTCGGCACCTGTAGTTGACATAGGCTCATAGATTCATAGGAAAACAGAAGCCTGCATTATCGCAGTAATAGTTTCCCTGTATATAGATTTTGGAGGCTCACATGGAATACGCCTGAGCAGATAGTGCCGTAGCCGGGATGGCGCTGTCATGAGAAGTAACAGTTCGGTAAACAGTAAGTCCAGGGAATACTGAAGGAAGTGTCCCATGTCACATGATCATCTTGAAGACTTCGGGATGTTGATACCACAATGCTTCCCCCAACTTCTAGTGAATCTGACGCGGTTTCAGTCTGCAGCTAATCGAGTCCGCCAAACGTATAGTCCCCATCGCCAAACGTGACTCCGTGCTTGCCTGTCATTGTAGGCATCCCATTACGGTTGTGTTCTCCGCCGCAGCCAGTACCGACGTATCCGGCTTACATGGTAGACACTATCACTGTACGTCTGTAGTCCAGCCATGAATGTTTCATGCAATTATACATGGTAGACGATTTCACTTGGTCTTCCGAAATTTCTTTGTTAAGGGAGGTTGCCTTTCTTCCGTTATGGCACACGCGATAACAGAGATAAATTAGCGCGGAGCTCTTCTGGATGGTGTTGGATCTTCATCTCAAAATACGCTCGCAATACCCAGATTAAGGCAAGGCATACGAAGGACTGATATCCTGGAGGAAAATCACAAATAGTGCATAATGTTTGGTGCAATAAAGATATAATCCAGCACCTGCATCGACGGAAGTGGTGGTCACATCCGATATTGATGATGCTCATGGAGTTTGTAACACCGCCCCATTTTTCGGGCCTGTCTCTTTCTCCTGTTAACCAGGTATGGGTTTTGTCAATGGGTTTCTTGAATTGACATTGAACGGAAAACTGACCAAATATACATGTATTCTTAAATAACACCACCATAAATGAAGCAGTTTGCCTTAGTATTAACATACTCTTTTTCCTTTGCAATGTCTTGTATGAAAGTATTTGTTCAGACAAGTCATCCATACTAATATTTCGGTAAGAGCAAAGCAAAAATATTAAGGTTTGTTTAAAACAGGTTAAATTAATTCACAGGACAAGAAAGCGTATATGCATGTACACTTTTTCACTTTAAATTGAGCCTGATATGAAGTGACACGTGATTTTCAGACCTGCTTTATTCTTCAGTTATAACAGGTATAAATCAGCTTTGTGTTTCATTTGTGTGCTTCAGATCCATGCCTCTATAAACTTATTGATGACTTAGGACGTGGAATAAAAGTGCAAATCATGAGACAAGATATATTTGGTGATCAGCTGAGATCCGTCATAGATAACCTTGTCATTGATGAGAGACTCCATACGATGCACAGAACCCTCAACTTTGTCTTGAGATGTACCGCCAAATGTATTCAACAATGTCTTTCCACAGTACGTACTTATATTGTTTATCTAGCTGCTGTACAATGTGGTTAGATCGCCATACACATAAGCGTACCTTACCGTGAATGATCAGTGGTTCGAGTCTCAGATTGTGAATCATTGTGTGTGAACACAATGCCAGTATTCCTGATCGCGTTGATTTACAACCTGTTTCATGACTTGCATTTACTTTATACTATTGATTCATAACTTACCCAACTTCATTAGTTATTAATGTATATGTTATATATTATAAGTTGTTCGCTGGTCTAGAGGGGGACATGGGCTGATGTACCCCGAAGGGCGAGGGGAACATAAAGAAACGTCGAGGGTACATCAACCCATGGGCCCCGAGGGACCAGTGAACAACGTATTTATCTTACCGAACACCTCAATGGTAATTTTGAACTGTTTGAAGCACGGGGATCGGATCATAGTATGGAGTACCAGACGACAAGACGACAAGAAAAACAAATTAGTTATCTCCCTTCCATCGATTTGCATTCGCAAAACATCGGTCATTTCCGTACATCATACGTGATTCAATGTTACTCGAGGTAAAGAATTACTACTACGAAGTACCAAATGAGTTTGGCATTCCCAGAGGGGTACATAGAAAATGTTACTGGCTTGTAAGCGTGTACATTGAAAATAATAGAAGAGCGCTCAGCCAATCAGAAAACGACATTTATGTGTGAGGCAAGATAAAAATGTACATCCGCACAGACTAACATCGTCCTATTCATTGAGTATATTATGTATATATTTCCATCAGGGTATGGACCTTGATATAAAGGTCGGAAGACAGTCGGTGTTGAGACATTTCTCCAAGTGGATTCTCATTCCAAAGGACGGCATGGGCATTGCTGTCACAGATCTGACGTTTGACAACGTTATCTTACTGACCCATAACGAGGTAGGTTTACCTGTACTTAACCCTTTAGCTGTTCAGTCTATCTATCTGTTCAGAGTCATCAACAAACTACCTTGAATTTGGTTTACATATGGATGTAAGAAATAATGGACACTAGGGAGGAAGACACATCAATTTAGTATGAAATTATACTTTTGACAGCACACTGTCAACTCGATAACGCATTGTACCTTACATCTGGTTTTTCCTTTTTTAGAATACAATACATATGACCATGTCTCTGTATGTAGACTTCACCACGAATGGAGAAAGCTGCTTTAATGTGGCAACATGGTGGCAGACAGTGGAACAGACTGCATAAGTCATGTGGGCGAGACGGCATCAAAGTGTTTCCTAATGCAAGATTTGGTTTGAACGGAAGACAACTTACGGTCCTGGCGTTGGAGGTAGTGTAGAAGGATGTACTAGAAATGTGAAAGTGTGTAGTAGTGAGTAAAGTGTGTAACGAAAGTTCAGAAACTTTGTATTGATTAACACACCTGTTCCATCGCAGGATAACAACAGTGAAGCACATCACAATTTCATTCTGGAAACCCCGAAGTCCAGAAACTCTCCGCACTGTCGCCACTTTCTGACAAAGGATTTGATAAAATTCAACATGCAGTTGTCATCAATATATGCTAAGGATGAAAACTGTTTTTCTTTGAAAACTCAAAATCGCCCATTGGCGAGAATTTCTACTTTTGCTCAAAATTCACGTTTTGTCAGGTTTTGGAGCTTGAAAGTATGTTTATAAGTACACAAAACTCAACACATTTTTACTTAATATGGCTAATTTAGAGCGATACAAATATCTCGCCCATGGGCGAAACACAAAATTGGCCCATGGGCGAGAATTTCTACTTTTGAGCAAATTTTGGAGGTTGTAAATGAATAAAAGCATGCTGTAAATCTGACACAAAATCTAACTCATTGTGACTTAGTTCGGCTAATCTCGTCCATGGGCTAAACAGTTTTTTCATCTTTCATCTGGACCCTTACATCACATCCACTCTCTATTGTTCTTTCGATTGACAGTGGAAACCCTTCAGCGTTAAGGAAATGGGCAGGGACATCGTGCACTACAGTGGCATATCTGGGCAATACATGGACTACCTGTCAGTGCGCTTCAATTTCAGGTAACACTTTAGGGTGTTTTTTGTGTAGCTCCAAATGAGTTACGTTGTAAATATTGCAGTAAACATACAGTCTAGTGTTCATTAATACAAATATATCATACAGTATTCCTTGCAAGGATTTGGGTTGGTGTTTTGTCATGGAGGAGAGGTAGAAAGGAGACATAACTGTCTTCAATTTTGTTGTGTTTAATTTTCGAAGACGATTCGGTATCAGGTAAATCAAATATATAAAAAAACCTTTAGTTTTTGAAGCATGTAAATTGACAACAATAGTTTTATCTTCATTCTGTCATAAGGGACAAAACAAAGAATTCCTTTGGCAACACTGGAAGCGATTAATGAATTATATAATTTATTAATTTATGGATTATCGAAATTAAGGTTTCACTATGATCGATTGTAATCCACAAAAAGGGGTTTTTTTTGCCGTACATCCCATGTTTTTTTATTCTCAAACTGTACTCCGCTGAGAAAACAATGTTTCATTGTGTCCTACAGGGGACGTAGACAGGGTATTCAATTTGTAATGAGACAGCGACAAATGGCAAATATTTATTATTAAGTCAATATCTAAAATTGCCGGCTAGGTATAAGAAGAGGGTAGTTTCAAATATATGATCACCTTGTCGTTATGATATGGTCGTCATCAACATAGATACCGCAAGCAGCAGATCAATAGCCACGATTGTCAAGAATATGATATATTTGATCATATTCTTGACATATGATATGATTATCCGTACAAGGTCTGCAATCAATCAATATGTCGTCTTCATTACCAGTTACAAGTATATTGAACCACCAGATGGTCTGTGGGGAGCGATGGAAGAAGACGGTAGTTGGACAGGCATTGTGGGTATGCTTCAGAGGCAGGTGCGTACTTATGTACTAGTATCCAGCAACAGATATTCTCAAACAATCTTCACAACTGAAAAATGTTAGAATAGATATGATTGTATGCACTTGTGAGGTGTTCCGTATTCACCAACACAATATGGAAATGATAATATGATAATTGACTCTAAACACACACGCACGCACACACACACACACACACACACACAGTTTCAACAGAGAAAGTTGAAGCGACCCCAATTTGCCAATTTTCGAATAAAAACGATTTCTTTGCACGTGCCAAACTCGCTCAGGTTGTTTATGTGTTTTGGTGCGTGCATTGTATACAATATATACGCAAGGCTATGACTGCATGACAGCTCTACCGGCGAACGACATTTTATACAATATATACGCAAGGCTACGACTGTATGACAGCTCTACCGGCGAACGACATTGTATACAATATATACGCAAGGCTACGACTGTATTGACAGCTCTACCTGCGAACGACATTGTATACAATATATACGCAAGGCTACGACTGTATTGACAGCTCTACCTGCGAACGACATTGTATACAATATATACGCAAGGCTACGACTGTCTTGACAGCTCTACCTGCGAACGACATTGTATATAATATATACGCAAGGCTACGACTGTATTGACAGCTCTACCTACGAACGACATTGTATACAATATATACGCAAGGCTACGACTGTATTGACAGCTCGACCGGCGAACGACATTGTATACAATATATACGCAAGGCTACGACTGTATTGACAGCTCGACCGGCGAACGACATTGTATACAATATATACGCAAGGCTACGACTGTATTGACAGCTCGACCGGCGAACGACATTGTATACAATATATACGCAAGGCTACGACTGTATTGACAGCTCGACCGGCGAACGACATTGTATACAATATATACGCAAGGCTACGACTGTATTGACAGCTCGACCGGCGAACGACATTGTATACAGCTCGACCGGCGATATATATACAAGGCTACGACTGTATTGACAGCTCGACCGGCGAACGACATTGTATACAATATATACGCAAGGCTACGACTGTATTGACAGCTCGACCGGCGAACGACATTGTATACAATATATACGCAAGGCTACGACTGTATTGACAGCTCGACCGGCGAACGACATTGTATACAATATATACAGCAAGGCTACGACTGACTGTATTGACAGCTCGACCGGCGAACGACATTGTATACAATATATACGCAAGGCTACGACTGTATTGACAGCTCGACCGGCGAACGACATTGTATACAATATATACGCAAGGCTACGACTGTATTGACAGCTGTATTGACGACATTGTATACAATACCAAGGCTACGACTGTATTGACGAACGACATTGTATACAATATATACGCAAGGCTACGACTGTATTGACAGCTCGACCGGCGAACGACATTGTATACAATATATACGCAAGGCTACGACTGTATTGACAGCTCGACCGGCGAACGACAATATATACAATATATACGCAACCTAACGACTGTATTGACAGCTCGACCGGCGAACGACATTGTATACAATATATACGCAAGGCTACGACTGTATTGACAGCTCGACCGGCGAACGACATTGTATACAATATATACGCAAGGCTACGACTGTATTGACAGCTCGACCGGCGAACGACATTGTATACAATATATACGCAAGGCTACGACTGTATTGACAGCTCTACCTGCGAACGACATTGTATACAATATATACGCAAGGCTACGACTGTATTGACAGCTCGACCGGCGAACGACATTGTATACAATATATACGCAAGGCTACGACTGTATTGACAGCTCGACCGGCGAACGACATTGTATACAATATATACGCAAGGCTACGACTGTATTGACAGCTCGACCGGCGAACGACATTGTATACAATATATACGCAAGGCTACGACTGTATTGACAGCTCGACCGGCGAACGACATTGTATACAATATATACGCAAGGCTACGACTGTATTGACAGCTCGACCGGCGAACGACATTGTATACAATATATACGCAAGGCTACGACTGTATTGACAGCTCGACCGGCGAACGACATTGTATACAATATATACGCAAGGCTACGACTGTATTGACAGCTCGACCGGCGAACGACATTGTATACAATATATACGCAAGGCTACGACTGTATTGACAGCTCGACCGGCGAACGACATTGCGAAATCAATGACGGGGGTGGCATTTAGTTCAAATCAACTTTGACATTCACGATGTCTCAATATTTGATTTTAATATTTCTAAGAAACAAGAGGCCATTCGTTTTAATAAACCAGTAAGTTGTCGACTATTATGAGAAGAAAATCGTTCGTCTTCGAGTGACCTTGAAATGGACCAACGACCATGTAGTGGGACAATTCGTGAAGTTTGATGTCAGAACGTGCAACAACTTGAAACGTGCTTGTGAAGTGATAAATCGGTAATATATAAGTTATATATTTACAATCATGATTGTATTTGGGCTACCTCCCAAAAGGACGGGACGTTCTACCAGAATCATTTATGTCAATCGGCGATAGGAAGAGCCGGTTCTATATAGATCTATGGATCAGCAGACAGTCAGTACACGTTACAATCGCCGTTGAAGGCAATCTGCATGCAAACTGTATTATACAGGAGACATAGGACATGCTAGCAAGCACATCACCACATTTTACAACATTTTACAACCAGTATAAAAAAATCATCAAAAGAGTCCGAGAGTATAAAAATATTTTCCATGCACGGGCGACGGAACAAATGAGAAACCGCCGTAAGAGGTTCCCTTGAGAATATCCTAACGCATTGAAAATACAGTTAACGTTTCCATGTTACACTTTCATGATTGTTTTTTTTTTTAACAAACAAATATACCCTTCCTCTGTTAGTATTTTAGGGGCGGTGGGGTACTCTAGTGGTTAAAGCGTTGGCTCGTCACGCCGAAGGTCCGGGTTCGAATCCCCACATGGGTACAATGTGTGAAGCCCATTTCTGGTGTCCCCCGCCGTGATGTTGCTGGAATATTGCTAAAAGCGGCATAAAAACTCAGTCAGTCAGTGTTAGTATTTTATATTCCCACGTAGAATTTGATAAACGTTTGAAACCACCCAATTGGAAAGTGTCCTGGTATTGGCAAGTAGTACAGCCGTAGTTGGAGTGTTTACAACTGTCCCCACAGAATGCTAAGAGTACCATCCTTTTCACTTTCATGCCTACACATGTATTCACCGTACAAAAACACAAACATGTTTTCAGTCGGCTGTTAATAGTTAAACGATTTAAACGTATCCTCAACTGGGAACATGAAGTTAGAAACGGATTGGGGATTCGGGATTGGGGATTCAAGAGTTCAAATACCGAGTGTCGAATGTGGAAAAATACCGAATCCGAAGAAAATATTCAGATTCGGGATTCGAATCCTGAATATGGAAGAAATATTCAGATTCGGGATTCAAATCCCGAAACCCGAATGTTGAGAAAACTCAGATTTAAGGTTCAAATATTGGAAACTGTAGTTTGGTTGTTTATGTTTATAAGTTACCCAGGTATACAACGAGCACGTAGTACATTTGAAGGGGGTGAAATATAAGAGTACAAATACCGAATGCCGAGTGTCGAATGTGCAAAAATACCGAATCTTTAAAAAATATTCAGATTCGGGATTCAAATCCCGAATATGGAATAAAAATTCAGATTCGGGATTCGAATCCCGAATATGAAAAAAATATTCAGATTCGGGATTCAAATCCCGAAACCCGAATGTTGAGAAAACTCAGATTTGAGGTTCAAATATCGGAAACTGTAGTTTGGTTGTTTATGTTTTTAAGTTACCCAGGTATACAACGAGCACCTAGTACATTAGAAGGGGGATGACATATAAGAGTTCAAATACCGAGTGTCGAATGTGGAAAAATACCGAATCTGAAGAAAATATTCAGATTCGGGATTTGAATCCCGAATATGGAAAAAAATATTCAGATTCGGGATTCAAATCCCGAAACCCGAATGTTGAGAAAACTCAGATTTGAGGTTCAAATATCGGAAACTGTAGTTTGGTTGTTTATGTTTTTAAGTTACCCAGGTATACAACGAGCACCTGGTACATAAGAACGTTGATGAAATAATGAATATTACCCTTGTTTGCATTTCGTCATCGAGGGTTGATGCCTGCAATCAGGGAAGTGCTTCAGGACCGTTAACTATCTCCAGGGTGCACGGCAACGTCGAGGATAGATAAGATTAAGGTGCAAAGAGTATAGTTACAAGGACGCCGTATGTGCAAAAGATAAAACCCGAATATGAAAAAAAATCAGAATTGGGATTCGAATCCCGAATATGAAAAAAATCAGATTCGGGTTTCAAATCCCAAATCTGAAAAAAAAATCTGATTCGGGATTCGAATCCTGAATGTGAAAAAAATATTCAGATTCGGGATTCGAATCCCCAATCCCCAATTCCCAATCCGTTTCTAACTTCATGTTGCTTCCTCATGGTGTACTATAAACAAATGCCATATTACTGATTACTGTGGCGCGTTAATGAAAGAATGATGCTTATCCTGTGCATAGCAGAGATCGATCCTGTCGCATAGCAACTTATGATGCAGAAACCCGTGAATATCCGAGTTAAATTGGTCTCCAGCAACCCATGCTTGTCGTATGAGGCGACTAATGGTCGACAGGCTCGACGTCGTGCAGAAATACACAAGAATGATCTACGACAAAATTAAACTACAAAAAACAAGCTATGACGTCGGGTGACTATGGTGTACACGATCGAGTCGCGTTAAAAAGAACTACGTCGCCCACGACGTCGCCCACGACGTCGCATAAAAAGACGTCGTGTTTGCAGAAATTGTTATATTGGAAAATCGGGGAATAACCTTTTACGATGCAGTTGTACTATTGCTATTGATCTCTAATCACTGATTTCATGTTCAACATTACTACTTATTTAAGTAAACCAATCGAGGGGTTAGTGCCAGAACACCTTAAGTAAAAAATTCTGTCAAATTTAGTTGATGTTTGATGTTGTGAAAACGGTGTTGTTTTAAGGGATCAATACACTGGTTTTCTACAAAATGTAAAATGTCTCCACTCAGGAAACGAAATATGACATTTGTACCAGCGGGTTGACATGTGAACCAGCGGGTTTAGTGAGTGAGTTTAGTTCACTCAGTTCATTAGTAGTGAGTTATTCAATTTCTTACATAAACTTGCAAGCTATAAGAATGTTGGAATTGACAGTTTTCATCATCATTTCCACAAATTCAGTTATGGAAAATGCACAATTGGTTTCTTCATACTTCTCGTGGTGGAACATACATATATGTAAATGGTTATATGTTTATTGTGAACAAGAAGAAAAGGGGAAATGGATCTCGTGGAGATGCATTCAGAACGACTGAATATCAGTCTTAACAGTGAACGACATAATTTCCCAAATACCTGGAGACCACAACCACGGACCTGTACACAGCGAAGTCAAAGTGAATCTTTTCGACTGTACCAAAAATACTGACGGCCCCCGCACAAACAACAACCTCCGGGGTTGCAATTGGCATGGCCGTCTCAAGAAGGTTGTGGGAAAACAACATCCCAACCTATTCGAGATGGCCAAGTTCTTGGCAGATGAACAAGGACTGAACGAGGCAAAGATGCTTCAGTACAATGCCGGCCAAAGACTGTCCCCAAAAGAAGTACAGAGATTTGGAGGAACGACTAGATACCTTGAAGTTCAGGCTTGCAAATAACCACCCGACATTGATGGAGTACCTGGACAATGACAGACAGACAGACAGTCACACAGGTTTTATTCAGTAGTTAAGGCCCAGTGGCCCAGAGTACAATTGAAGTTACTCAATTATAACTATTGGTCACGTGACATGAAATTATGGTTTTACATGTGATTTACGGATGGACATCAAATGTTTTATGAAAATGGCAACAGATTTAAAAATATCAGCATTATCAGAATTAAGTACATTATATATCATTAGTGCATTTTAAATACTTCTTTCGGCAGGCAGAGAAAGTCTTACAGACTAATAATAAGTGACGCTCGTCTTCAGTTTTTCCAGAAGAACAATAAGAACATGATAAATCTTCCAATGTATTATTATCTTTTCTAAAACGTTTTATTTTTAAGGCATGTAGAGAGATTCTAAATTTACAAAAAAATCTTAAAAGGGACTTATCATTAAGAACACTGATATATTTTGCAGGTCCGAACATCGATTTACATTGTGAATAATCCAGAAAACTGGATGAATTGACTGATGCGTATCAATTCTGAATATATATATATCTTTTATTCGTTGTTTAAATGTTGACAAAAACATTTTTATATCATCTTGCTTAAACCAAACATAAGAAAACCCGCTTGAAAATAACATATTTCTCACATCTGAAGCCCGTGAATACTTTCAACATTTATCCAGTGATAACAATATTTGATAGCTTTGATGGGGGTAGCGATAATCAGGCATTCTTATAAGTTTCATCCAGTATCTAATAACTCTCATTTGACTCTCAATATGCATGTTATAGCGTTCTGTTTCGCCAAGTATGGCTTTATTGGAAGCAAATGTACCTACTGTAAGAAATCTTTTAAAATAGGATGCATGGACATTTTCAATGGCTTCGAAATAATTTGCTCACCATATTATATTCAAGTAGTTTATTCAGTACTCTGGCCACATGGCCTATTGTACAACAACACGACATAATACAACTGAGTCACGTGTGGGACCTGATATTAAAACCATTTTTAAGATATAATGCAACAGATTCAATAACGTTCATATTTGTACTATTTAACAAGTTTATCACACTATGAATAGCAATGACAGAATGGTTTGGCAAAAATCTAGTCCTTAGAGATGAATATTTACTACAAACAAGTAATACATGAAGCTCATCTTCCCTACCACAATAACAATGAGGACAAATTGTATCTAGGTTACTTACACCATTCTCACACCTTTTCCTGTTTATAGCAAAATCGTGGAGTGATATTCTCATTTTACAGAAAGCTCTTCTCAGGTCTCTATCCCTTAGCGACGATATGTACATTTCCGGTTGTAGAAGGGATAACTTCACTTGTTTATAGTGCTCAAGAAAAGACGAATTATTGATTGAATAATGCCAGTCTTGTAAATACATATCAATTAAGCGCTGCATGAAAATGTAAAGAAAATGTTTCGGATCACCAACATCTTGAGCCAGCCAAACATAGGAATATCCAGTCATAAATAACAAACTTCGTACATTAGACGCCCAGGTGTGTCTTCCATCCTCGTCCAATTGTTTCAACATTAAATAACAATTGTGTGGATATCTCCGAGGGTCTTGACTTAGAAGACGAAGCCAATACTTAACTACTTTACACTGGCCACAAACATGCATGGTGTAACGCCCAGTTTCTCCAAGAATTGCTTTATTTGCGGCAAACTTCCCAACTCCTAAAAATCTCTTGAAGTAAGACGCATGAAATTTCTCGATAGTTTCCTGGTAAGCAGAACCCCATATTTCAGATGAGTACAGTAGTATTGGAGATATCTTGGTGTCAAACAATTTGCACGCTGTGGAGAATGGCAAGTCCTTATACTGTCTAAATAGCTGATATACAGGTAAAACAGCTTTTCCTGCCTGCGACACCAGTGTTTGGCAAGCTTTGGACCATTTTAATATGCAGGAGAATAGCAAACCAAGGTATTTGTAATAGGTTACAATCTTTATAGGTTTCCCACATACTGTCCATGATTCAATCTTTGCAACAATTCCACCTTTCCTAAATACGACGATGTTAGATTTGTCCATGTTAATCACCAGTCCCCATTTAGCACAATACTCAGTTATACAGTTAAGCTGCCTCTGTAGTCCAACAACAGTATACGAGAATGTAACAATGTCGTCAGCAAACAATAGTAGCATAATGTCTTCAATAGACGAGGAAACAAACACTCCATGTTCACAAGTAGAATACATATCACGCACAAGTTCGTTGATGAAAAATATAAACAATAAGGGACTTAATATACATCCTTGCCTAACACCAGATGACGTTGGGAAAGCAGGGGTTTTCTGGCCATCCACTTTGACGCAAGATATAACATGACTGTACATGTTCTTGATGATGTTATATAGTTTACCATGACAGCCACGTTGTAGAAGAAGATAGAGTAATTTCTTCCTTGGGATAAAGTCAAACGCCTTTTTAAAGTCAATAAAAGCCGCATAAAATCGCCCCCTTGGCCTACTCAGATACTTTGTACATAGTGCTTGGAGGACGAAAATGTTGTCTATTGTTGAGTATCTTTCTCGAAATCCTGCTTGGGACTCAGATATAAGATCATTTACCTCAATCCACGTTCGTAATCTATTTTCCAGAATTGTTGCAAACACTTTACCAAGTACATTCAGGAGGGAAATCCCACGATAATTATTCGGCTCCGCCTTGCTTCCACATTTATGTAGAGGTAGAATCATCCCAACAACCCATGGTTCCGGGAAGTTTCCAGTGTCCAGTACTTTGTTGAATAATGGTAGGAGATAAGATACTATCAGCGGTAAGTCGGCTTTCAGGAATTCCGGTGGAATACCGTCCTCACCAGGGGCTTTTCCACTCTTTAGACATTTGATAGAATCCATAACTTCAGTGGCTGTAATCTCATCAGACAGAAAGCCTGTGTTAAAAGGTATTTCCTCGCAGAATTCACATGTATGATGATTTACAAAGTCGTGTACAACGTGATCAAATTCAGTGATATCAGTATCCTCCTCTTCCGGATTCAACAGTTTCGTGAAATAATCAAACCAAACTTTAGGTTTTATCCTACTCTCACCTTCACCACCTCTCAGGATGCGTCTAATAGTATCCCAGAATTATATTATATTATATGGGAAATTATGACATGATTATATATGTTAAAAGAAATATATTAAATCACAACCTTTTGTAATATATAATAAAGGATCAAAGAAAGTATACATTTACACACACAAAAATTCTTATGTGTTTTCATTGTATTCTAAACCGTAAACAATACCAGCCCAAATCCGATAGCCAGCGCGTATGCATATGCTTAAATTTGCTAGTACGGATGAAAGGCAAATTGGTATTATATCTACCTAAATACTTCTTTATAGAGTCGCAAAGCCTAGTATTTCAAGCAAACACGTTGCTCGAAGTGAAGCCTTCTTTTCTATATATTCTCAACAAACACACTGTGTCACAAGCGTTCGGTCCGGCTTGGCTCGGGTCGTCAAAGACACCTAACACCTCAAAGGTGTATCTTTAATTGTGCTTAAATCCATAGATTAGTATTATATCTACCTACATATCACATTGAAATGTTACAAAATGCCAAATGTAAAGGTAACTGGTCCGTTAAAGTGAAGCCCTTGTCTGCCCACCCTCAAAATAGCCTCGATCAAAAGTGTTCAGTCTGTATGGCCCGACTTGGCCCCGGCTGTCAAAAGCAACTTAAACCTCACACATGTATCTTGAAATGTGTTTAAATCCATAGATCAGTATTATATCTACCTAAATGCCACATTGTGATGTGACAAAGAAAACTGGGTTTATAAAGTGGTATTTAGATAGATATAACTATATTCATTGGATGTAAACAGAATCTAGGATTCATCTGTGAGACTTCAAGATACATGTGTGAGGTTTAAGTTGCTTTTGACAGCCCGGGCCAAGTGGGGCCAACAGAGACTTAACACTTTTGATTGAGGCTATGTTGAAAATGGAGAGTGAGTGAGTTTAGTTTTACGCCGTACTCAGCAATATTCCAGCTATATGGCGGCGGTCTGTAAATAATCGAGTCTGAACCAGACAATCCAGTGATCAACAGCATGAACATCGATCTGCGCATTTCGGAACCGATGACATATGTCAACCAAGTCAGCGAGCCTGACCAGCCGCTCCCGTTAGTCGCCTCTTACGACAAGCATGGGTTACTGAAGGCACTTTCTAATCCGGACCTTCACGGGTGAAAATGGAGAGAGAAAAGGGCTGGAAAAGTGATATATAGGTAGATGTAATTCTAATCTGTGAATTAAAACTCAATTCAAGATACATGTGTGAGGTTTAAGCTGCTTTTGACGGCCCGAGGTATGCCGGACCGAACAATAGTGGCGGTGATTATGTTTAGAGAGTGGGGAAGAGATCGTTTCATTTGCAGATGGGCATGCCTTACATACAATGAACATACTTGCAGAGTACTCGACGGTCATTTACAAAAAGATGGAGGATAAAAACAAGTCGTGGAAAGTATTGATTTCTTGTTTCAAGTGGGACGTATACGTCGTTGGCGGTATTGTGCTTGTCATCGTCGGGTTGATGTACGGTTGCCTAATTAAGTCAACTCCAAATCCATATAAAGAAGTACAAACAATGAGAAAGGCCGTTTACTACAATGGTACCACCATGGCTATTATGCCTCCACTAAGTGAAGGTAAGAATTACAGGTAAATGTTTGCTCCACGCGTACACCGGTTATCAGTAATAGCAGTATTCAGCTGATTATATCTGTAGGCACTGGCGACCCAAGGCATAATACTCTGTACACTGTATAGGTTCGAACGACAATGACTCCTGTAATGGTCATAGACCCTACATGAAAGCACACTACCGAGTTTAGTTCATATTGATTGAACACTTAATGCATTTTCCATTGATTTCGCTCTGCTCTGTACACAAGCAGGTTTCATTAAAACTGACCAATGATGATAAATCTTCTCTTTAATCGGAACCAACCAATCTACTTATCTCAATAAAAGCTTATAATGCTAACATGTTTACATCACATGTAAAGCATTCTACATACATGTCAATAATTGAGCAGGAGAAATATGTTATGGAGTTATGTCCAAATAAATCATATGTATCTGCATATCATGTAAATTCGGATATCTGAGAAGTCAAATTCCGCTAAAATGACAAGGAGAAGTTTGCTTTACTTGAATGGAATTATACAGCTGAATACGAGTACCAGTTCCTCTCGGTTTATCAAACAGAAAAATGCACACGAAAAACATTGGTAAAGAGTATACAAGACATTGCTTAATATATTTGAAACGAATGTATCATTTACTACTGAGATGGCTCAACATTTGTCCCACTAGTCCTTGTGTGTCTTTAGTATTGTACTCTTGGCTACTGAAACCGAACAGACATCTTCTTCGTCTGCTTGTTTGTTTGGCATTCAGGTTTGATATACTTCATATTCTTATTCTTCATATTCACATCGAATAAAATACATTAATGGCTATTGCATTTAGGCTCAGTGGACATCCCTGTGTTTGACTCCGGACGGATTCTGTTCAGCTGTTGGTGCGTGTTCTGCCTCATTATGGTGGCTGTCTACAGAGGTAACCTGATGGCCTTCCTCGCAGTCAGTAGAACAGTCGTCCCATTCTGCACCCTGGAGGAGCTGGCAAACCAGGATGTCTATGACGTCGGGGCACCTGTTGGGAGCTATATTAGTTTAGTCATAGAGGTAACTCTGAGACCTGATAACAAATTTCTTTATAGAGTCCGTACCCTACCCAATACGTTGTGTCATGCAATGTAATGAACAATGAAAACAAATATTCATTTCGTTTGTTCGTGTTATGTTGCGTTTAACATTCCGAACGTAACTATTCTCACGGAAACGAATAAGGGAAAACATGAAAGTGTTCCTTTATTTATTTCCAGATTTTCACCCACAGTGCAATATAAAGCATGACCAGAAACCCGGAAAAGAGTATAGGAACACTTACACTTTCGTGTGTTCCTATATTCGTTTCCTGGAGTATAGTAAATATTCCCTGTTTGAAAATATAATTTGTAAACCACAGATATACTAGTTCAAGTAAAACGTGTGTATGGCGAATAAATGTAAATGCAAATGTGCTTTAAAGGCTTTTAATGTAATATATACGTGTAACGGATTATGCATCAGTTGGTCTTAAAATATGAAAAATGACATTACATGTTCTTGCAGTATGTGTAGGTATCAATTCAAAGCATAATCAAAAATTTCACTTTGATTGTGTCAATTAATTCTCCTCTGGAAACCTAAATGTGTCCTTTGCCTGATTATTTGTATATTGATGTAATATCATCCATTTTTCATTATAGTTTAACAGAAACTCATTTGATACACTTAATTTTAGTCATCTAAACAAGTCGCACTGAAAAAAACTATGGGAGAAAATACAAAAAACACAAGCTGCTAGCCCCAAGTCTGGGCCCGAGGATGATCTGTACCAGCTGCAGCGGCTGCACGAGGGAAACTTTGCATACATCCAGTCAAATACTGCTGCTGCTGTTATTATGAATGGCACCTGTAATCTCGGTAAGATGAAAGAAGGCTTCCTCCCATCCTTATCCAGCATGACTTTTCCGTTGCATTCTCCTCTAGCGGGACTCTTCTACCCAGAGTAAGTATATTCTCTCTGGGTATACCTTGGGGGGCACCAGGACCAGGTGCCCCCCAAGGGCTCAATTTTAAAAATTGAGCCCTTGAGGAGTCCCTAATCCCGTAGCCCCATTGTGTTTTCTACTACTGAAGTGCATGCACAATTTGATGAAAATCGGTAGAATAGTTTCTGAAATATTGACTTTTAAGTGAGCATGGGAACGGTCGGGAAAAGGCAAAATGTCAAACGTTTTATCGTAATTAAGTCTTAATTAATCTAATGAAGTCATCGAGAGTGTTCCCAATGCTGTGTTGCTATAGCGTAAACATCTGATGCATGCAAATTTTCACGAAAATCGGTCAAATAGTTCAGGAAATAATCACTTTTTAGTGAGCATAGGGTCGGTCTGGCGAAAGGCTAACAATCCAACGTATTGTTGTCGTACTTCTTATATATTATCGAGGCGAGAGGTGTTTTTATCTGAATGAAACGCAGGTCTCGGAAGTCATCGCCTCGCTACCGTCTCGAGCGCCATGGAGCGCGAGCGCGAGCGCCATGGACGAGTATAAGTGCACGGCCGGCTGACTAGCGAGGCTACAGATGTCTGAAAGTGAATGAACCGCATCTCTCGGCAGTTTCCTCCCCGGGTCGTCGTCTCGGTATCACTGAGCAAGCGCTGTGGGCGAGTCGCAGTGTATGTGTCTCGCCTCGGCTTGTACAGCTGACTGGTCGCATCTCTCGGCAGTTCTCCCGGGTCGACTCGCTGCCGTCTCGGCTCGGCTATTTACCTACAACTCGCTGAGATGGCTGGCTACTTTATGTTGATGTCCGTGAAACATTTCATTGTGAATCTCCTTCTATGATTTGTTTGGTTGTCGTAATGAAGGCTTGTCGGGCCTCTTGCTTCCCTTGTTCTATGATTTTTTTTTCTCGTCTTCGCAAATGACGGCGTTTTTACGAGACTTGGTCCGAATCTCTTGTTTCATTCTGTGATATTTTGCGATTTCTGATAGCACCAAACGAAACTCTTCTTCGGAGATTTTAGAGTCGGTGAGTGCGGTGAAATATGATCGTCTATCATGTTTAACTTCGCTTCGGCTAGAATTCTAATTTCGTCGTGTTTCAATGCTTTACGTTGCAGTCTGCGAGACACGTACTTAAGGGTCAATCCCATCAACCCTACCACTCCGGCTGTTATTTCGATGCCTAGCACCACGGGTGCGACCACGATGGTGGATAATAACCCGATACCTGCTACGCCTAATCCCATGCTGACTGAAACCAAAGCGCTGTCAACACCGTCCACGAATTGACGGCACTGTGATATTTTTTCTGTAATGCCGACCGCGTATCGCGTTCACGTTCTAGTTGTTGTTTGATCTCGCATATCTGTCGCAAACAGAAACCCGTCTACGGTTTCCAGTGTTTTTGCTACTTCATCCAGGACCGGGTACAGTCCCATTCTGTATATATATACTCTTTTTATAAAATAGTATTTAATTGGTCCTCAGTCAATGTTTGATGAATATACTTTAAGCTGATGAGGTACAAGTTTTCGTATATATAAATGGTCTCAAGTCCAATAAAATCCTTTTGAAATATCATAATATCTAGGTTTGCGGTGGGGTTTTTCCTGGTTGTATACAAATACGACAACGTTTTGTTGATGGCGATCATGCCAGCGTATTTCTAACCCATGCAGAAGGATTATACCTACTGCGGGGGCATCTCCAAGAAATACTTCGATAATAAGAGTAGAACCTTGTATCACACTGATCCAAGAGTCTGGCACATGAGTATATTTTAGTATAAATAAAATTCTCATTGTGGACTAACATGTTAGACGTTTGATCTGGTAATTGCTTTACGGTCGTCCACGTTCTTCTTCCAGGATTAAACCTCCCAAGCAGTATCCCGTTATTTTTTAGCGAGACGCCATCATCATTATTAACCATGATAAAATTGGGGTAGGTCAGGACCAGGTTAATAATCCAGTTTAACTGAGATTCGATGATGACTTCTCGTCGTTTGTACACGTTGTCTTGTAAGCGCATGGCGTACAAGGTGTTTTCCTCGCAGGGCAGATCGAATTCCCTCGTGTCTCTGAGATCGGCTAGCGTTACGTTGGGATGATGATGGTTCATCTCGTTTATATATAATATATTACAAAATGGTTTTCAATTGGTTATCGGATAATTCCTCGGACGTGCACTTCAAACCCATCAGATGTATGCTGTTGAGTAGGAAAATTTCGGTGAGCGATATCGTGTCTTCCACGGTCACAGTGACTCCCTGCAGACTGGTGTAGGCATTAACATTCACCCGCACGTAAACGGAGCAAACTTGGTATTGTTATTATTTGGCCCAGCAGAGTTTGATCCCTTTAACGATTTCGATGACGTTACACGCCGACGGCTGTTCGCCGAGGTAGACTTGGATGTACAGCGTGGATTGCGCCGGCAGATTTTCCAGGACGTTTACCACGCTGTCGAATTCCGACACGATCTGCAAACCCACGTTTTGCGTCCCGGGTTTGCTCGACAGCATGTGGGCTACTCTTTGCCTCAACGTGCTGACGATCCTTGTCGCTGTGGATCAGGTCGTATCGCGTGTTGTTGACCTCTCCCTCGGTATTGACAAAATCGCCTAGGTCGTTGCCACCACCAGTGGCAGTAGAGGGCAGCAGTTCGACGAGTTTGTAAATGCTGTTTTGCAGTTGCAAGGCGTACAGTTTGCTGTCAACTCCGGGTTAGTCGAATCCGCGCGTGTCCCCGAGGTCGGAGATCGCTATGTTGGCGCATTTTCTAACGCGTGTTCCTGGACCATGAGACTCCGTCGTTGCCGTATGTGCAGCGTTGCTCTGAGATATCCTATACTTACGGGATCATCTAAAACTGATATTTTCAATTCCGTGATGTTGCCGCGGATTAATTTCTTGTACTGCTGCGACGAAAACGATTCGGTTCTGCCATCGTTGTACTTTTCCGTTTTCACCGGCACGGCTCTCAGCAGTGTGGAAGGTCATTCGCCTTGAAGGTTGTCGGTCGTGCTCAGCTGATCAAGATGAATGCACAGTTCGCGATACGGAATGAGATCGGGTATTTTCGTGCCGGTCACGGTGGTTTCCGGTGGTATGTCGTTTGACATAAACCAGAGCGTTTTAGCCAACAGCCGACTGAGTCTCAAGTCGTTTTTTTCCGTTGTTGACTAACATGACCGTGCCATTTGAGTCGTTCATTTTGAGTTCGGCTCCCACGTCTTTGAAGATTTCTTTGTTGAGCGAGCGCACTCTGTAGTAGCCGTCCATTATTTGGTTGCAGTGTTATTGACGAACAGCCTGTTGTTTTTTGCCGTTGATGTTGGTCCATCGCGGGTAGTAGGTGATATCACAGAGAGCGACTTCGAGATGACCCGACGTGTTATCGATCGAGTGCAGCAGTTAAACGGACTCGCCGCTCGTTATTCCGGAAGCGTCACGTACATATTGAAAAAGTAGACATGTATACTAAAATATAGTATGACTAGAAATTATTGAGAATTTTAGGAATATGTTTAATTGGATTTCTAGTATAAAGAACCTTGACCAGCTATCAAGTGCTTGGTTTCATTCAAGAGAGACAACTCCGTTAATCCTTTGTCATTAGTTCGTGAAGAGTTATCCCCCCTTTGTTTACTTGCTAGCAGACGACATTTTCAGTGATCCTCAGTATGGATGATTTAGAGAAAAGGAAGTTGATTTTAGAGTATTATAACAAGGACATAAGATCAGCTAAAGTGATTTCAAGTAGAACAGGCATCCCTTTGTCCACTGTTTATCGTGTTTGGAAAGATATTGCAAATGGATATGGCATTGAGCACCAGGGAGGCGCAGGAAGGCCCAGAAAATTAACTGTCGGTGACAGGAGGCGGCTTGGTATTCTTGTTTCTAAAAACAAACGAAGGAGTTTAGAAACCTTAAGGCTGGATATGGTTGATAGAGGAACCGTGGCTGTCTGTAAGGAGACAATTAGAACTGAGCTGCATGCAATGGGTTGGCAGAAAAGTCGAGGAATTCCATCACCGATCATGAAACCTGAACAAAGGTTGAACTGCTGCTTACAGCATAGAAATTTTAACTGGGACAATGTGATTTTCTCAGATGAAAGTTCTGTGTGGCTGTTTCCTAATACACTAAAATTCTGGACCAAACAAACTGAAAAACCTTTGTATCAGCACACAAAGTACAGTCCGAAATTTAACGTGTGGGGTGGCATATCTGTGTTAGGGGCAACGCCTCTCTGTGTATTTGAAGGGAATATGAACAGTGAGCGGTACACAGATATTCTCGAGGGACATTTACTTCCATCTGCTCATGTGTTCTATGAATTTTTTTTGATTTTCCAGCAGGACAACGACCCAGAACATCGTTCAAAGCATTCACAGGCCTGGTTTCGGACCCAAAATATGGCCTTATTAGATTGGCCAAGCTATAGCCCTGACCTAAATCCAATAGAAAATGTTTAGGGACTTATGAAGGAAAGTGTCAATAAGAAAAATCTGACAAATATTGCTGAAATGAAAGAAGATGTTGTCCGATATTGAGACAGCATGGACCACGACTTTCTAACTTCTTTGATCAGTAGTATGCCCCGCCGCATTGAAGCCTGCATTGCAGCCGATGGTGACTTGACAAAATACTAACTGTTCACCTGTCTTTGAATCTGGAGTTATGTTCTGCTAATATTCACATTTAATACGTGCCATCGAACGCTATCTAAACGCGCTAGAATACGCCCGGTCAAAAGTCGACTACGTGTTCAGCGCGAGACTGTACATGGCTCCGAGCGACATGCGACTGAGGGTGAACAGAGTGGTGGGCTACAACAATGAAATCGTCATCACTGATCAAAAGTTGGGTTTAAATCGAGTCGAGTCATGTCGCAGTACGAAACAGGCATCGTGGCACCGACACTGAAACAGAAGTAGCACCACCACGCCAACAACAGCAGCAGCAGCCGGCCCCGCACGTGCAGGCAAACAATAAGCGGCACGTCGATCGCAAAATGGCGCTGGTGGTCGGCAGGATCGCGGCTGGACTGTGCCTTATTTGGTTAAAAATTCCTTAGCTGCGACGTACACCAGACCCACCATGGCAACGATGAAAGCCCACAGGTTTTGACCGAGCAAAGTGACCGTTTTCGACAAAAAGGCTTAAAATCAGCAAACGATGCTGCCCAAGATGCCAGGCAGTGCTTCAGCGGCTTTGCTGGCCAGTTTAGCCAGGGCTTCGCCGAGAGATTTCAAATGTTTTTTTGATCCAGTCACTGATGATGTCACCTGATGATGATGGCCTTGTTGGTGTTGGGCTTGGTGTGCCACCACTGCCTGCCAGCGATACGACCAGGGTCGATATGATGAAGCCCAAAGTTGTGAGAACGCTGGTGATAGTTATTACTTGTTCCCGGAACAGAATTCGGATCCTGTCGGTCAACGTGGTGTCCTCTTTCAAGACTCTGTCGATGGCTTCACACATGCGGCTGATTTGTGATCGCAATACGGACGAAAGCTAGATCCTTTCCGAAGATCGAGAGAGCCCCTGGGTGTCAAAGCCGTGCGTCAGTCAGTGATTATCACCAATAATCCAAGCACGATCGATCAACACCAAACGCTGCTGGTTCTATTCCCCAACCTGGGTGGAACGACGTCATCGTACCCCGCACGGCTCGACTGGCTTTTCACATCATGTTCGAGTCCACGGCCGACAAATGAACGATCGTGAACAACCTGGGTCGTGCCATCGTCAAGAAAACCACCATCAAAATCAGTGGGAACGAGGTGCTGAGCATCGGGAACGAGGTGCTGAGCATCGACGACAGTGACGTGTTTTACTGTTACGCAGACCTCTGGAGAACCTTAAACGAACGCGATGACATGGCGTATCAAGGACTTTGTTATCGAACGAAATCCGTGTGGGGTCTCGTTTCACGCAAGACCACCTCGGCAATATAACGGCAGGAGGAAAAGCTGTCGCAGAGGCGTACGGAAATCGGTTTCACGTGTTTGCAAAACGAAGAGAAAATCATCAGGAAACAGTTGTACACCATCGTCCCCATGCGTATGACTGAAGACGACTGGCGAACTCGTAAGAAAGCTAAGAATTGCCACGTGTGCGACGAAGCCCTGAACTGGGATGTCATGACAGATTACTGCCACGTCACCAGCAAGTACAGAGGTGCCGCTCACAACACGTGCAACTTGAAGCTCAAAATCAATCCCAAGACCATCTAAATCCATGTCGTGTTTCACAATCTTCGCGGGTACGATTCTCACCTGATCATGCAGGCCATTGCGAAGGTCGACGGCAACATAATGTGCATGCCCAACAACATGGAAAAAAAATACATCTCGTTCTCGTTACACGGTCTGAGATTTATCGATAGCGTTCAGTTCCTGCTGTCGTCTCTAGACAGACTGGTGAATGCCAACAACCCGGGTGACTTCGACATCACCAATCGATACACCGACGCCGAGACTCGACCCCTGCTGCTGAGGAAAGGCGTCTACCCCTACGAGTACATGAATGATTGGTCTAAGTTCGATGAGACGTGATTACCTCCCATCGAACAATTTTACAGCAACTTGACCGATTCCAATATCTCTCAGGACGATTACGCGCACGCGATTAAGGTGTGGGGCAAACTGGGCTGCAAGAATTTGGCCGATTACAATGACCTGTACTTGAAAACGGACGTGCTGCTGCTGGCCAACGTGTTCGAGATATTCAGAAAAACGTGCTCGAAACAGTACGGCCTGCACCCCAGGTGGTATTTCTCATCCCCCGGTCTCTCTTGGGACGCCTTGTTGAAAAAGACCGGCGTGGAGCTGAAACTACTGACAGATTACAACATGCACCTGTTCGTGGAAATAGGCTTGCAAGGTGGGATTTCCATGGCCTCCAAACAATACACAAAAGCCAACAACCAGTACATTCCTGGTCACGACCCCGGCAAAGTGACAAAACACATACTCTTTCTCGACGCCAACAACCTGTACTGCTGGGCCATGAGTCAGTATCTCCCCACCGGGGGATTCGAATGACGTGATTGACGTGAATAGCACGGCGGCGGGTTCGAACTAAGGTTACATGCTCGAAGTGGACTTGGACTATCCCGCAGAACTACACGAATCCCACAACAGCTATCCTCTAGCTCCCGAATGATTGACGGTGAACCCGGACTGGATGTCCGAATATCGCTCCAGTTCGATCAAAGTCCATGGATGGTTGAACACGAATCTGCGAAAACAAGCCACGAGCGACTTTGAAAAAACTTGTACAAGCTCATGAACAACTCAGTGCTTGGCAAGATCATGGAGAATTTGAGAAAACGCGTTAATGTGAAATTAGTCAGATCCAGCGAGGAAGAAAAACTCAGCCGTTCAACCGAAGCAAGATATTCGATGACGACTTTGCAGTGCTGCATATGAAGAAAAGCCACATCTGATTCAACAGGATGAGCATCCTCGACTTATCCAAACACTTGATGTACGATTTCTACTACAACGAGCTGAAAAAGCAGTACGGCGACACACCGAGGACGTGTACGAGAACATGAAGAAACACATGCACCTGTACAACACCAGCGACTACCTTAAAGATCACCCTATGCACCCAAGTCAACAAAAAAGTGCTCGGCAAGATGAAGGATGAAAGGCAAAAGGCGTGGTGAAAAAACACATCAAGCACGCCAGATTCAAGGAAGCCCTGTTCAAGAATAAAACGTTCAAACACCAAATGAACATGCTGAGAAGCGACAGACACAGGATATATGGACTGAGAATCAACAAGCCATCTGGCAAGTCTACCTGCCGGCGCCTCGATACATCCCGAGAAGAAAATTCGACATTTCAACGCCGAATCATGTCCACCAAGCCCACCTCCTGTTTCTCCCTCACGACAGGGTGAGGCGCAAAACCTACAAGTATGCCCTGACCATCGTCGACGTCGCCAGTCGCTACAAGGAAGCCGAACCGTGGACAACGAAAGATTCGAATGAAGTCACCAGAGCCTTTGAACGCATTTACAAACGCAGTCGCTTGACATGGCCTACCGTATTGCAAGTCGATCCCGGACGCGAGTTCATGGGGGCCATGTCACAGCTGCTGGCCAAGCACAAAGTCCAAGTGAGACGAGGTATACCGGGAGCTCACCGTAGCCAAGCCATCGCTGAGAGATTCAATCGCACCCTAGCCGAACGCCTGTTCTCGCACCAATACTCGCAGGATTTAATGGATCCCGGAAACAGAACGGGGAATGGGTCGTACGCTTACCGGTAGTGGTGGATGTCATCAACAACAAAGTCACCAGACTCGTGGGCAAGAGACCCGTCGAAGCCATCAAAATGAATCTGTCGAATCGTCGTCGGCAGCAGCACGTTGTGATAAAACAGAGAAAACATTACTGGACCGGGTCAGCGTTAGGTACTTGTACCAGCCGGGAGAATACGAGGGAGACAGCAGAAAACGCGCCACCGATCCGATATGGTCCATGAAAACGTACATCGTAGACCTTGTCGATGTCAAAGATGGCGAACCGAACTTGTACTACTTGAAAGACGGACCCCGGAGAGCATTCGTCAGAGAGGAGTTGATGATCGTACCTCACGACACAGTCCCTTACACATCACCCACCGTGTAATGATAGTTTCTCGTCATGATTTTGCCTATGTCTTGCATGCCTATTTTTCTGCTTAATGTAGCCAGCCAGCCACCCGTACACCAAGCCGAGAGAGACACACGCACGCGCACTGGTAGTCGTCCGCCCACAGCGCTCGGAGAAGCAACCAACCCCGAGGCGACCCAACCCTTTTTCCCGACCGACCCCATGCTCACTTAAAAGTTCAATATTTCAGGAACTATTCGACCGATTTTCATCAAATTTTGCATGCACCTCAGTAGTATTATATACAATGGGGTTACGGGATTAGGGACTCCTCATGGACTAATTTTTAAATTGAGGCCTTTGGGGGCGGGGGGGGGGGACCTGGTCCCGTAGCCCCATTGTGTATACTACTGTTGGCATTTATATTTTTCCCGGTTTCCATGGATACGATTCGGACTTAGTCCCAAAAGGGAGGGGTGGGCTTCATTTCCGGAGCACAAATTGAAAAAAAGTTCAGTATCTTTCAACAGAACTTGGCAGATATATTAGGCAAATTTTGAAATGGTGCCTTTTTCTATTTACAGATTTTTGGCATTTATATTACTCATGATTTCCATGGAAACGTTTTGGACAAAAATCAAAATGGACTTTAAGTAACTGTCAGATGATTTGTTTTTTCAATATGTAGGGGCCGGGGGGATATGTCATCTTCTGATGACTCTTGTTCTATAAATATACGGCATTATGCCATTCAGAAATATTCATTACTGGAGTTAAATTCAGTGACCATGCAACATTAATAAATACAACAACGTCTCAGTGAGACATTTCCCCTTGGCGTCGGTGCACCATCATGACGACCAAAAAGTCTACAACTGTCCAGGTAATTTTTCATTTAGACAGTTAAGCCTGAATACGTCTTTTGCGAGCGTGAAGTTGTGTAAATTAAAATAAAAGTGTAAACTAATACCGGTAATTATATGAACGCCATACGCTTTGTTCACAAAACAGGGTTCGCATATTGCAAAAAGTTGACCGGTGCTCTGACATAATCACTGTTACGAAGATTACTATAATTCTTTCATATGAACAAGGAAGAACTCTCCACATAATCGCAGAAAATATTTTAGACGACAGAAGAAACCCCTCATGTTTAGATTTATTCAGAATGGAGAAAATGTTATCCGCTGGACACTCTCTAGCAGGTATTTTCCCTTTAACTGAGACCAACAGCTCAACCCTTTGGTGTCCATCCTTAATGGTTCCATAATGGTTATGTTTGGCTATAATTGTAATAAAAGTCATGAGGACTGTGAGTGAGTGAGTGAGTGAGTTAAGATCTAAAGTCACATCGGCAATATTTCAGCCATATCGTGACGAAAACAATTTATACAATAAAAAGTGAAATGAGAACATTTGACATTGAAATGGAATATATGTACGTTATAAATACCTGTTGACGAAGGACAGTAAAACATCTAGAATATCACAATTACAACTAAAACTAGTGTGGAGAGTTAAAACTGATAGCACTTTTTGGACAATACAATATAAAAACAGGCTATAGATCACCAACACCAGATGTAGATCACCATTCCAGGGACCATGGGGACTTACAGTACCTTTGCTATCTGCATGGACCCTAGTTGGATTTACACCATCCCTTCAGCTGCTGGCGATTGTAAGAAATGTTAGCCAAAATTAAAATGACAAGAATGCTACGTTTAAAAATCCTGGCAAGTTTAAACTGACTTTGAAAATTTTGGGACTTACGTACCCTCTCAGGAGGGCAATAATTTTGCAATACTTCAACCCCCCTTGAGGATACAGACACTAACAATCTAAGGTATTAATTCAAACTTCCAATCATAAAATATTTATCTATTTACAAATCAGTTAACAAATCTAATTCGTTTAAAAATGCAATAATTAAATGAGAACTGACATTAGTAAAAAGATCCTTCATAGTTCGTGCTTTGAAATAGTTATCCCTTGTGATGGAATATTGAGGACTGTGAGTAGGTATAGGGGTGTGTGAGGTACTCTGATATTCACCGTGACAATGCTCGTCATCACCATGTCACTGGGTTAAATGCATTTCATCAGTTGTATGGCTGGATGAAGTGATCAGTTGGCCTGGATTTTGTTATGAATATTCTTCAGGAGCATTTAACTTTTTGTGTATAATCACGAGAATACTCTTTTACTTTCAGGATTATATCTGCAATGGACAGGGGACTGGGTCCTAAATGGTATGGGACATGGCTTCCAAACCATGAGTCCTGTTCCGACCAATCTGTTGATGTTGGGGTGTCTGCCCTACCTATACAGGATTACTTTGGAGCCATTGCAGCCAGTGCCGTCGGCATAGGTCTTGCTGTCCTTGTATTGCTGGGAGAGAATCTTGTTTCACATAGTCGGATAAATGTTAGAAAACGTAGTTCAAATTATGCATAGTATACGGAAAGCGGGGATGATCTGTTCCTGAGCTATTCCCCACTGCGAAAATACCCTGCAGGTTGTCGCTCTAATGAGCAGCGATACATCCCATGTTGAAGGGATACAGTTTCGTCTTGACACCTGGAACAACTCTGAGAACTCGGACTACTTCTTCAAGAGTATTAGTGGCCTCATAACATCAACCAGCTTGACAGGAAGGGACAGCCTAAACATTTCCGAATTGGTGCAGCCTTTCCACAGACGGCGGTTGAACACAGAAGTCAGTTTGTCTACCTGAGACTGAACAACCATCCTTTATGCAACACAAAAGTTACCACACAATCGACGACCGACGACCTCATGAACCTCCATTTGCCTGACATAGACTACACCGAGGGTATGTTTGATCTATAAACCCACTGAACAATGATTTGAATCTGTAAGTGTTTAGTGATATATGACCTTCCTCAACGTGTGTACATAACTGATGTACTTTGTGCCCTCAAGACTACTGCAAATGACATTGATGACCATGTCCCGTTCGTTCTCGGTTCACGATACCTTGAAAATTACATCCCGAGTCAGTGAAATGAATTCCTGCACATACTGGTGCAGGGAGTTCCAACATTAGTTGTCCTCTTAAAAAGCTTATGCGTCTCTCCTGGGCCGTGCACCATTATATTATTGTGCCCTGTGAGAAATCTGTGTAAAAGCTTTTACTACAAATTATGGTACCGCAGCGTCATGAATGTTTGATGTTGTTCCTTCTGAACTTCTCTGTGTTCACGGCGACCTGTGTGTTCTGAACATACAGCTTTTACACACTGGCGCACCGTTCATGCTGAAGTAATAAGGTACCAAACCCACAAAGGACATATCTTCGTACTTATCGGGGCGAATCAAGAAGGATTGGAACTATGAATTACGACCCCTTAAAAAGAATGTGCCACGTGTGCCCCTGATGTAAGGAGAATGGGGAAACATAATGCATTACTACGCTGTCCCACAACGTCGTAAT
Organism: Haliotis rubra; assembly: GCF_003918875.1. NCBI lineage: Eukaryota > Metazoa > Mollusca > Gastropoda > Lepetellida > Haliotidae > Haliotis > Haliotis rubra. The sequence goes on from NW_025766336.1 coordinate 500,385, forward strand.
AATATATTGCCACGAAACAAATGGCTGCTTTAACTCAGGTGGCCAATAAACGATCGTCGTTTACAGTAGTGATGAGCTTAAAATGAATATGACTAATCAATATGAGAACATTTATTTGGACGCGAAATTGGTGGTGGTAACCATCATGAGTTACTCGCCCCTGAGGAGGCTAATACAACATGACTGATGGTGAGAAAAAGACACATTACAATTTCACCTTATGTTCTGCTCTCTGTCCCGTGGGCAACCTTACAGATCAATGTAAATACTAAACGGAAAATCTATTTGAAATCTAGCGAAAACGTATTTACATGTAATTTTATCGCAGTAAATCAACCACATTTAAGTGTGATGGTGTGTGATGAATACTTTCAATGAGAACAATATGCTTATGTCATTATTAACAGAATGGCTTGTGTGTTCCATAACCACGGGTACTGGGAGATCGAATTTCTCTCACAATCAAGGTAAATCGTGAATAGCATGACATGGGTGCATGATGACTGACAAGGCTTTAAACAACAGAATAACACAGTTAGGGGCTGCCTGCTGCAGCCGTTATCATGCTTAAATGCACATAGTTACCTGCCAGAGCTACGAAACAAATATCCAGCAGACATTATCATACTGTTGATTGGAATATAAATTCTTTGCAAAATGCATTGTGTATCTTCGGTATGTTCCAGCGAGGTACACGAAAATAATGTCGGCGCGTATTAAAACAAAATAAAACTGAGACTGATAGTTTGCTAAACCACCTGCTTCACATTAACGATTGATGTGCATCTTCTTGAAAGTCCTGATTTCATTCACTGAATAATTAATATGCTTGATGCCATTAGACTACAGCCACCTAAGAAAATATCTGTGGGTTATTTATATTTGTAAGCTATGAGCTTCTGATAAATGTAATGCGTCAATTACACTGCAAAGAAGAATTTGAGATGAGATGCTTAACTACTTAGGTGAATAACTTTCTGACAGAATCTCGTCTGTAACATTAAATAATGATTTCGACCATTGGTTTTATAATTTCTTCTAGCAATAATTTCACAATGACGTTTTCTGTTGCCCATATCACGCAGACCGGAAGTCAAAATGAGACGCACATGAGGTTGGTGTGATTCTAGGGATCAATATCATATGGCATATTGTTATTATCACTAGCCTTTAAGAACAGGTATGTTACAATACGAAGACGTCACGCGTCTTACGAATAACAATACTGGTCCTTTTTCAAGTTCCTCCATAGAACTCTCCTCGTTGTTCATTTCTTGCCTCCTCGAATGACTGAATCTATCAATCACATATGTTGATTAAGTACATGAAGATGAATACTGCTAACGCAGGGTAGGATGACATACGGTTAGTATACAAAGATAACAAGATAGCAGGGAATCAACCAATAAAACAAAGGGAAAGTCAGAGAAAGATTGAAACGGATAAAGTTTGGTGTAAATCAGGTTAACGTTACAGTGTAACCATTCGACAGCAGTGATCTCTGAGCGTGGGGAAATAGAGACTGTCCACGTCACTGTTCCGTTTACACTGGGTAGATGGGGTCTCCTCATAGTACAGGCACCCTTTGTTCATAATTACTGAAGCAATCAGGCATGTCAAGCAAAGGGATTACTCGAGGGCCGTATCAGTATAAACCTGTGACACAAAATTAAAACTTTCATTTTTCAATAGTACTTATACAAAATATACAATTTATATTAACTATATATACACACACACTCATAATAAATATCAAAACTTTAGAAGAAATAATAAGCATTGGACTTCATAGCACTGCATGAACTACATTTTATGTTAGCACTGAAAAACAGTCTCTCTCTTACAAGTAAAGTCCAACTAAATGTGACACAGAATCAGCAAATTACATCGAAATTGTCACACCGTTTGCAAGTAGAGTCTTCAGACACAGGATTTCATCATCGATGTGTCGATACTTAAATTGCAGTTGACAATACACTGACAACTGGAGGCCAGCCCTGATAAGTTGTTCATTGTTACATATGCATACATATACATGCATACGGTTGTCATTTTGCAGGTTTTTATAAGTTTGGATAAGTAAAATACGTGATAAGTAAACAATTTTGGCGTCCCTTGAATTTTACTTATCAGGTTTCCACTGTATATATATTGGGATGGTTCTGGCCAAGCCTTACATGCCAGCCTTCGACATGATTTGTGGTCCTGGCTCCCGGTTGATGGTTGCAAGACAGCCTGCCTTGCAACTCCAATGTACACTGGTGCTGCGTCTCTTCTGAACTTATAACCTTGATAGACAAGATTACGACCACCATGCGTATTAGGACATTAATTGAACATGGATAATTGGTCAGTTGATACCAGTCTGACAATCTATCAGTTTGGAATTTCTCCTAGGCCATGAGTTTAGTTCATGAGACGATCCCTTTTCTTATAACAACATAACTAATCCTAATTCTCTACAGGCTGCCTGCACAGTGAGGATAAACCGGGTAGATATACACTGACAGCATCTCAGATGCCTGTATTCACGAGGACGGGGTCTGAGATGGTTGACGGGTCAGGTTCGGACTTGAGATTTGAAAGTTTGTTGGCTGTTGCTATCTTATTGTATTCTTAACCAGGTTTTTGGATTACCAATTAAGGGTAATGATGGTGTTTGAAGAAGGAGTCTAATCAATCAGCGGCCACACGTAATACAATTTGCCATTTCAATACGTGAAATGTCAGGGGCACGTTATGCATTTCATCTTCCACATAGCAATGCAGGCCAAAAACCTGTATGTAAAAAGCTTCACATATTTCTACAAATACGACATTATTATCTGCATTAACAAAAATCCACTTTGTGTAAACATCAATTTTCACGTTAATGTCTGCGTTAATTACACATCCGCGTAGTCTGACACCTGTTGTATTGTGAAGGAATTGTGCTACAAAACCATCATGAGATGACTCGACTAAATGTACTAATAGATGATGTTAGTATAAAATATTAAACATGACTTTTCCTTCGGTATTACACTTATTGAAATGAAGTCATAGCCAAATACGATATACCGGATAAATGTGTTGCTGAAATCGACAAAAGCACATTAAAATCTTGTGTTAGAGTGTTGGTAAACATCAAGAAAGGCAGTCTCTTGACGGTTCTCTGTAACAAAAACTTAGGCGTCGACATTAAATGGTATGTTCATGCAATATATCGGTATGTACAGCGTATTTATACAACAAAAAGGATATACATGCATATTGTTTGCCGAGTGCTTGGTGCATAGTCAAATAGACTTTTTACAAGCTTCCAAGTCACTGTACATGTTTTCCCACGTTGCCTCCTGATCACTGTACATGTTTTGATGTCCGTCTTCTTATCACTGCGTTCATAAGTGGCTTCTAATCAATGCTTATCCAATCAATGTATATCCTTTTTGTTGTATAAACACGTTGTACATACCAAACCATTGAATAAACACACCACTAAATCTCTTTGAACTCTGTACATCTCAATCAAAACATATCACTTAATCTCCTTGATCACTGTACATCTCAATGTTTAGTTCCATCCCGATGGCCTCCGTTACGCACTTTATATTTTGCTTGTAAATATCATTCACCTGATGAAGGGGCAAGAAGTAGCCCAGAAATGTCGAATGTAAATAATACAGAAGTTGTAAATCCATACAATACGTTGTTATGTTAAGTTTTCATTCAATCTGAGAGGAATATTCAAAACCGTGAATACCAAGAATGCCAGAAAGTATGGCCACCACGACAACCGATCTGGTTGTAAGGCAATTCTCAAATAATGATTGTTGTCATTATATGAACCACCAGCAGTGCCCATACTGGCATTCGAGTGTCGAATTCTCACCATCGGAATAGTCCGTCATTCCTTATGGATTCTTGCAGATGTTAAACAGGAGGATCTCTAACTTCACATCCAAGATAGCCTTACAGTTGTTCGATATGGTTCATAGCAGGGCTCCTTGCCGGTCACGGTAATGTTCCGATGGCGTTATTCTGCAAATGGATGATGACGGCTCGAGAACGATCAGGTCCAGCGTTGTCATCCATGAATATCGGACGACTGGGAAGGGAATAGTTATCAAATTGTTGCACGACGGAACTATCCAATACTTCCTGTTGATAACGTTGATTATTGAAAGTCCCAGCTGCAGATACTGTAATGAAATTCATCTTGCAATAATACGAAACGCAATCCCACACCATGGCTTAAACATATTTTTATTTCCAAAGAAATCTGGATTGGTAAAAAAGCAAAACTTGCTTATGTAAATACCTCTCCAGATAATAAGTTCACACAGCTGGTAATACGTTTTACAAGATAGTGCTAAACATAATATACAGTTGCACAAACGGAATATATAAGGTAAGTATCTTGGAGTCGGTGGTGTCTGTGGAAAAGTACGATAATGCAGTTATCTCACACCATCACTGAGCCAACATCAAACGGTTCAGCTGTATATAGGTCTTCTCCTGGTGACGTGCATCGTTACGACGTGTCCATACGCGACAACAGTTGTCGGTAACGTGCACAAGATAGCGACTTTGACCAATGAACCCAATGCAATGTCCTCAACTTGAAATGAAAAGCGTCAGGTTGTCTGGCTGTTTGAAGTGAACCCTTCTGGCCATTCTTCGCGAAAAATACCATTTTTCTTGCAAATAGCGTGCAGTTCAAGCAGCTGCATGGTCCACCATTCTAACCCACACTTTCTCTCCTTCATTGATTCACAAGATTATCAATGAAAATGTCCATGTCACAATAACTATTAATATTGCCTCTGAGTATTTAGCATCACTGGAATTCAGCGCACCTACACAATCGGACACTGAAGGTGTAAATGATACTTGGTGTGACATGCTAAAGTGAGAAATATCAGATAGACTGTCCGAGGTGAACAATCCGGGGTGCACTATGACAGAAAGAGGCAATGCTACTGCAAAGAACTGGTTAAAAGTGGTGTTAATATGAAAGTTTTCCAATCTATTTAGGTAACAAAGCGTAAGCATTTCGAAAACGGCAACGAAAGGTGTTGCTGAGGTAGCTAATAAAGATCATCATCAATTGCATGTGGGGTGGGGTAGCCAAGTGGTAAAACCGTTTTCTCGTCACGCCGAAGACCAAGGTATGTGAAGGCCATGTCTGGTGTCACCCGTCATGATAGTGCTGGTATATTGCTAAAATCGTCGTAAAACCATACTCACTCAGTCACTTGCATGTACACGACAGAGATAGCAAGTAATTAAACAAACGCGCAATAGAACCTCCACTTCTAGTACATGTCAGAGGATGAAATAACAAGTGATGAATTGCTTTTTGCAATGTCAATTTGAAAAAGGAAAGTCACGGGGTCCGATGATATTGTTTTAATTTGTTTCTTGTAAAATTCGTTAATATAATTATGTTAAAGTACAGGGTAGCTCCCAGACATATGGTCTCAGGGCATTATAAAAGTTATTCGGAAATGTAACACAACGTAATCTAGAGATCTACTCTCACGTATTGGGATTAGTTTAGTTTCGGTGGTGTACTAATTTGCTTAAATGTCCAAAATAGTAGATTAACATCGCAATCTCGTAAGAACAATATGGATTTACAAAGGAGAGGAGCGCAATGTTACACGTACCGTGGTATATCAATCGTAGAAACTAGCTTACAGCCTTTATCTATATTTTTCTAAAAGAGTACGATTAAGTGGATATACGTATAGTATGGCAAAGCCTAAGTAAAATGGGATTAGAGGGGGAATGTGGAACGCGCGACATCCTACGACAGTGTTTCAAACTGTGTGTAATTTAACGGTTTTACGACCGACAGGGACCACAAGGGTGGTGTAAAATAAGGACGCCTTCTGCCTTGGCAATATTTCAACCATATCGTGACTAAATCAAGTTATACATTAATATAGATTATCACAGTTAGAAATTTAAAACCATACTAGGGACCATGGGGACTTACAGTACATTTGCTTCCTGCATGGACCCTAGCTGGATTTACATCATCCCTTCAGCTGTTAGCAATTTACACACATCTAGCCATACATTAAAAATACACATATTCTACGATTAAAAAAATGGACAGTTTAAATTTACTTTGAATGTTTTGGGACTTACGTACCCTCTCAGGAGGACAATCATTTTACAGTACTTTAACCGCCCCTGAGGATACAGCCACTAACAATCTGTGTTATTAATTCAAACTTCCAATCATAAAATATTTATCTATTTACAAATCAGTTAACAAATCTAATTCCTTTAAAAATGCAATAATTAAATGAGAACTTATATTGTTAAAAAGATCCTTAATAGTTCGTGCTTTGAAATAGTTATCCCTTGTGATGGAGTATTCAACACAGTCAAGCAAGACATGCTTGACCGTGATTCGTTCATCACAAGGGATACAAAACGGAGGATCCTCACCTTTCAATAGGTATTCATGAGTATATTCTGTGTGGCCAATACGACATCGTCGCATTCCTCTATATGTACGAACCATTGATATTGGAGAAAAGTGCACACATACATTTTAATATACCCTGATGATGTCGTTCCGTGGGCGGAATCGGAGTCGGATCTCCAAATCTTATCTGTCTGCCTTAGTAGCTGGTCTGTTAATATCAATATGCAAGATAATGAGGATAAATCTAAGGTAATGTACTTTCGTATGTAGTCTATACCCGGACCATGCCCAATAATAACTTGTGCCAATGCTATAATCCGCAAAGAGTTGGATGACTCGTTTTCTCGACAGGAAAATATCCATGTTACCATGTTCCATGAGAACAACCTTACTACTCTTCAGCCATTCACAGAGGAAGAGGTGATGTCACTCATGAGAAAGGGAATAGCCAACATCAATCGCAGTGGACCCAATCTCAAAAAGGCTGTCTATGAAAATCTTGACATTCTTCTCCCAGCATTTACCAGACTTGTAAACAGCAGTCTGACATCAGGTGTAATGCCATTTAACCAAAAAAGAGCAATTGTCAAGCCACTTCTGAAGAAACCTTGATTGGACAAAGAAGCCTAAAAGAACTACCGGCCTGTGTGCAATCTGCCATCTCAGTAAGCTTGTCACCGTCTCTCTTCACTACTGGAACTCCACAAACTGCAAGAACGCTTCCAGTCGGCGTACAGACCCAAGCACAGCACGGAGACCGCCCTTGCCAGGATGCTAGACGATATCAGAAGAGCGGTAGACGACGGAAACGCAGTCCTTTTAGTAACCCTGGACTTAAATGCTGCATTTGATACAGCACAAGATAACCCTCTCCCAGTCTTCACTCGGACGTAGGTATTGCGGACACAGTCTTAAAATGGTTTAAATCTAACCTCTTTGACAGACACCTGAGTGTAGGTTTGTGACGTTAACTAACATAAGTTGCATAAGAGTCACTATTATCAAATACATCGAGAACAACTCTCTTCACATTGTGTGAGGGTGTATCTGTTTCAAGTATGAGAGTGTAAGAAAGGCAGAACATTGAGACTATTTCCCAAGCTATGCTGAGTGATCATGCCCCGACATACTAACCGAACTTCTGTCCCCTTGTTTTCAGACTTATCCCCTCTAAACATTAAACCCAACAGGACAGGTCCCATAATCACTAGCAGTATCTATAAATGCCAGTTATCACATCCTCACGTCGCTGGAACTCATGTATGGATATGGATAAATGACCGGCACCTTATGGCTTAATTACTCCACCAACAAGACCTCACTGACATGATCAATCAGGGAAACCTGATCAGATAATCGACAAAACCAGACGCATTGTACAGCTAGTCTGGTAGTTGGCCGAAGTCTCGCAAACGACTACGTCAACATTGAACCATCGACGTTCGACTTCCTGCATGCCTGTATGGTGACAGAACTGGTCAATATATCGGCCACACGATGTGTCCTGTCATGTGATTACTTAAGGCTATCAGTTCAACATTACTGATATAATGACTTATATCTTCTATTATGTGTGGCCATTGTCAAATTTCAGTTCCCTCAATGGTAACAATATCTCAAGCGACTCACCTTTCGAAATCATGCATTTGCAAGTGTTTGTGAATTACATTACATAAGAAACATATATCAGAAACATTTTTCAAATCATACAAATGACAAGTGTTGGTGAATTGTGTATGAATAAGCAGACTTCTTTACTGTGTTCAAGTGTCGGCCACAGTTTGTCGCTCTTCATATTATTGCTAAATCTTTCTCATTTGGCAGGCGCACCAATTACCCAGTTCTACTCAGCTAATGACCTTACAGACCACCTGGTTAGCGGAAAAGACAAATAAGTATCCTGCAATAAGCTACCATTAGCTCTTTGGTTGCAAAAGAATATATGAAGGTAAATACGATTCTCATTAAACCTGGCCATCATCAAGAACACACATGTGATATGTACGTTTGTGTTCCAAGTGTGTCCTATTGATTAATATGCACTATATAAACAGTCTGACAAGAAGGTATTTAGTATTCGCGTCTGCTTGTTCCAGAGATGCTATTTCCATTGCTTCTTGGTATCCTGGTCCATTGTGTGACAACGGCAAGAGTTGTGACACAGACACGCTGGAAGTCAGGTAGGTTAGATTATATACATTGCTTAGATGACTTTACTTTGGTAGTGTTTATATCATTTCATAAAACTACAACCTGCATGTATATAACGACGTTAGCCACTACATATGTACAACGCATGAATTCTTTCAGTTATCCTTAAATTCAAACCAAATCCATAAAAATTATGGGGCAACTAGCCTTAATAATGGAAAACTTGCTTTATTCTGTGGTCAGAAGAGACATACCTTCTACCGTTTCTACATAACTTCATCTTGAGAAACAAATGTCATCATGATATGCACTCAGACACTTTTGCCACAGTTACAATAAAAAGACCCCCTTCTGTTTTACTGAATTACCGTTTAAAGTGGCTTAAAGAAACTCACTCGCTCACTTTATATTTGATTTTGTGTTCATTGGTATTGACCCTTTCTGTTTTAGTTTCTTGTAGTAGTTGTTGTTTGTGGTTCTCAGACCAGCAACTGTTGAAGTCATCAGAACATAATACACAAACTATAAACTATTAATAATGTCCTACCTGTATTGTTCCCTCGGTTGATGATAACAGAACAACGGCAAGGATAATCAATCTCTCAATATAAAATAAAACCAGGCAAATATTGACAAGAAAGGGACAGATCGAAGTACAGGCAAAGAATGCCATGCGCTGTCATAATTCTAAGGTTTGTTTTGTCAGACATAAATCTACCAGACGCTGACTGCCACATAATGACAACCATTTCAAACATAATCTTAATGGAAGAGATGGAGACTGTCTACATTATGTATGATGGCGAACAAGGTAAGAGGATTCACATATTACATCAGATTAAAGTTCGATGTGTTTTCCCAAATTAAGATGACATCATACATAAATGAAACATCTGTCGTAGTTTTGTCATGGGGTGATCATATTTTATGTTTCCGAATTACGAAGATGATAAACTAATAGAACAATGGCATGACACCACAATACAGCAATACACTAAACACGTGCTTGTGCAAAGTACCTGTAAGGCTGTTTTGATTTTAACATTTTTCGTTGCTCATCCCATGATTTGTTAATAGAAACAGGTAGATATACTGGAATAAAAAAAGAAGATTGAATATGTAAAATGTGTGATTTGAATCTAATGAAGATGAATATCATTATCTTTGTGTCTGTCCAGCCTATCACACTTTGAGAAATAAGTATATAAAGAAATGTTACTTTGTACATCATAATAATCATATATTTTTATCTCTATTAACCTATTCTAGCAAGGAACATCTAGAAAAATTGTCAATGTTTCTGTATCAAGCCTTTCTTCATAGAAGAAATGTACTCTCTACTGCCTAATAATAATATTGTCTGTATACCTGTACTATAGGCCTGTGGCCTCTTAAGTGCAAATAAAGATTGATTGAAATTTTCAAATAGAAATACCTTAATTATTGATACATCATATACAGACAACATACTGACCAGGATTCCTAGACAGCAAATCATGAATACTTTTACACGGTGATAATTTGTATTGCAAATTGATTGATTTCCTACCCATTTTACTTTGAACCAATGTATTTTACACTTTCGATACATAATCAAATTAAATAAAAATACATTTTTACGATTGCGAAAATGACGAAGGCGGTATATATTTTTTTGCTGCTCGGTTGATTTCCATACAGTTTTGTAAAATAACAACGTTTCGCACATTTCAATACAATCGGAAATATACAACAAAGGTATTTCACCGCGTGGGCATGTGATATCGTCAAATGTCATTGCGTGCAAATAAGACAATCAGAGTTTAAATCATCCAGGAACGACATCATTTGTTCAGAAGAAAAAGAAGTAATTGATTATATTTTTATTTTATTTTAGATTAAACGTGCATGCGATATTAATATATTAGTATATATTCTAAACACTTCCCATTTGTAAATTATTTCATATGGCGCATGTATAGAGTCGATAAACATCAATTCGTTAAATATATGTCAATTATATGATTATATTGACGGAATGTCCGTCACATATGGAAATCAAATACAAATAAAAACAAATGCAAACGCTTTTGAATGAGAACGCGAATTGATAATATCAGTATGCATTATATTGAAACTGTATACTGTTCAATGTCCTGACGTATAATGTGATAAATATGCATAATTAAAAATATTTTGTTAATTGCCCATGAATAAAAACATAAGTCTAGCCTTTCAAATATTGCAGTAGTCGTAATAAAACAATGTTTTACATTATATAACCTTCATATATAGATTGCTTTATTATTAATGTGACCATTACATTTGAACCTGCACACTTCAGATTCCTGTCTATACAAACTCATTGGTAACTTGACGCATAGTACGAAAGTTCAGTTTATGGGAGAAGATGCATTTCTGGATGACATGACATCAGTTATTGACAGCCTGGTCCAGCAGGAGAATATTGATATGATGCGGAGAACGCTCAACTTTGTCCTGTTCTGCTCGGCCAGATGTATTCAACAAGCTCTTGCCACGGTAAGAATATACGAGTAAGTACATGCATTCCAGATAAATATAACGAGTATTTGCCACGATAAGTTTTAACATATGTATCACAGTCACGCGTCAAGTGTCACGATCGGAATATACAGGACCTTGTCACAGCAGTATAACGTGTTGATTCCCAAGTTATTTATATGGAAATCAGTCCGTGATAGAACTCGATGCGAAACTAACAAACAACACAGAAATGTGACATAATTATCACTTGTATTCTAAATTCAGTATGTTTATATCTCCCTAAAAAAGGAATTACATTACAAAAGTGACAGTACAAATTCAAAGCTACGCTGTACAATATAAAGACAGTGATTATAGCAGGTTCCAAATATCCAAAGCAAAAGGTGATCTTCACACAACTGCTGGTCTTCTTGTAACGTGAGATATTATGTGAGATGAGTGCGTGAGTTAAAATATAACGTCACCTCGGCAATTTTTCAGCCATATAGTGACGAGAAATGTTGGACATACACAATAAATACAAGTAGGTAAACAACCAGTCATCGACGGACTGTAAAATAACTAGACTATCACAGATGTGTATATAAAACTAGCCTGGAAAACTAAAACATTTTAATTAAAGCAGACAATACAATATAAAACACGGGCTATAGATCGCCAACAAATGAAGGTAAATCACCATACTAGGAACCATGGGGACTTACATTACTTTTGCTACCTGCATGGACCCTAGTTGGATTTACATCATCCCTGCAGCCGCAGGCGATGATAGGAAGATTTAGCTGAAATTTAAGATAAGAAAAATACTAAGATTAAAAAGTATGGTTGAGCGAAATTGACTTGGAAAGTGTTTGGGACTTACGTATCCTCTCAGGAGGACTTATGTGAGATGACCGAGACAAGAGCACGTCCCTTTTATATGTGGACAAAACAACACTGGAATAATCCACACCTGTCTTGAATCCCAGTCGAAACATAATACACCATAAAACACACCATTACCCTTTACTGAATCTATTCAGAAACAATATAATACAAATGAAGCAAGGTTCAACAATGTCTATAAACACTGCCACATAGTAGCAACAATTATACAAGCTCTTGTCAAGGAAGGACAATAGACGTTCATGCCATGGTAGGACTATACAACAAGCTCTTCCTATGGTAAGACCACAAACGTTATTGCCATGGTAGAGCTATACAATGGCAATAATGTTTGTGGTCTCACCATAGGAAGAGCTTGTTGTACAGCCCTACCTTGGCAATAATGTTTGTGATCTTCATAGGAAGAGTTTGTTGTATAGCCCTACTATGGCAATAATGTTTGTGGTCTTACCATAGGAAGAGCTTGTTGTATAGACCTACCATGCCATGAACGTTTATGGTCTTACCTATGGTAAGACCACAAACGTTATTGCCATGGTAGAGCTATACAACAAGCTCTTCCTTGGTAAGACCATAAACGTTCATGGCATGGTAGGTCTATACAACAAGCTCTTCCTATGGTTAGACAACAAACATTATTGCCAAGGTAGGGCTGTACAACAAGCTCTTCCTATGGTGAGACCACAAACATTATTGCCATGGTAGGGCTGTACAACAAGCTCTTCCTATGGTAAGACCACAAACATTATTGCCATGGTAGGGCTGTACAACAAGCTCTTCCTATGGTGAGACCACAAACATTATTGCCATGGTAGGGCTGTACAACAAACTCTTCCTATAGTGAGACAACAAACATTATTGCCATGGTAGGGCTGTACAACAAGCTCTTCCTATAGTGAGACCACAAACATTATTGCCATGGTAGGGCTGTACAACAAGCTCTTCCTATGGTTAGACAACAAACATTATTGCCAAGGTAGGGCTGTACAACAAGCTCTTCCTATGGTGAGACCACAAACATTATTGCCATGGTAGGGCTGTACAACAAGCTCTTCCTATGGTGAGACCACAAACATTATTGCCATGGTAGGGCTGTACAACAAGCTCTTCCTATGGTGAGACCACAAACATTATTGCCATGGTAGGGCTGTACAACAAGCTCTTCCTATGGTGAGACCACAAACATTATTGCCATGGTAGGTCTATACAACAAGCTCTTCCTATGGTTAGACAACAAACATTATTGCCAAGGTAGGGCTGTACAACAAGCTCTTCCTATGGTGAGACCACAAACATTATTGCCATGGAAGGGCTGTACAACAAGCTCTTCCTATGGTAAGATCACAAACATTATTGCCAAGATGGGGCTATACAACAAGCTCTTCCTACGGTGAGACCACAAACATTATTGCCATGGTAGGGCTGTACAACAAGCTCTTCCTATGGTAAGATCACAAACATTATTGCCAAGATGGGGCTATACAACAAGCTCTTCCTATGGTGAGACCACAAACATTATTGCCATGGTAGGGCTGTACAACAAGCTCTTCCTATGGTGAGACCACAAACATTATTGCCATGGCAGGGCTGTACAACAAGCTCTTCCTAAGGTAAGATCACAAACATTATTGCCAAGATGGGGCTATACAACAAGCTCTTCCTATGGTGAGACCACAAACATTATTGCCATGGTAGGGCTGTACAACAAGCTCTTCCTATGGTGAGACCACAAACATTATTGCCATGGTAGGGCTGTACAACAAGCTCTTCCTATGGTAAGATCACAAACATTATTGCCAAGGTAGGGCTGTACAACAAGCTCTTCCTATGGTGAGACCACAAACATTATTGCCATGGTAGGGCTGTACAACAAGCTCTTCCTATGGTGAGACCACAAACATTATTGCCAAGGTAGGGCTGTACAACAAGCTCTTCCTATGGTAAGATCACAAACATTATTGCCAAGATGGGGCTATACAACAAGCTCTTCCTATGGTGAGACGACAAACATTATTGCCAAGGTAGGGCTGTACAACAAGCTCTTCCTATGGTGAGACCACAAACATTATTGCCATGGTAGGGCTGTACAACAAGCTCTTCCTATGGTAAGATCACAAACATTATTGCCAAGGTAGGGCTATACAACAAGCTCTTCCTATGGTAAGATCACAAACATTATTGCCAAGGTAGGGCTATACAAAATGCTCTTCCTATGGTAAGACCACAAACATTATTTCCATGGTAGGACGGTACAACATGCTCTTCATATTGTAAGACCATAAACGTTATTGCCATGGCAGGACTATTTAACTAGCTCTTCCTATGGTAAGACCACAAACGCTATTGCCATGGCAGGACTATACACCAAGCTCTTGCCACGGTAGGACCATATGCTTTTTTTCCATGATAGGGCTATACAACAAGCTCTTGCCATGGAAGGACAATAAATGTGTAACAGATGCTTTCAATGATATCGTGCCACTACAGGAATGTATATGTATGTAAAATATGTATTGAACAAACTATAGTCATGGATAGGTGAGGTGAGGTGAAATTGGGTTTAACGTCGTGCTTGAGAATATTTCGCTCATATGACGACGTGCATGCGTGTGTATGTGCAGCTGCTTGTACTAGCCCAGACTTAAGCTGGTTTTATAGTGCTAGCCCACTGAGATACCATGCCGCAGTGAAGCATGAATACCCCACTCAGACACATTATACTGACTCCGGGCCGACCAGTCCTTGTTGTACCCATTAATGCCGAGCGCCAGGCATGGACCAACCAGTACCATATTTTAAGGGGATCGAACCCGCGACCTTCCGCTCTCCGGGCGGATGCTCTAACCACCTCACCACGGAGGCGGTCTAGTCATGGATAAAATATATGTGCATGTACCACATGCATTCAAAAGTCCTCTTCACGGTAGGAATATACAGTCTTCCCAGAAATTATTGAGAAAACCTTTGTTTCCTGATACTGATAATTGAATTTTAAAATAGGTGCTACATTATGCAGTAATGTACTCAATATGGGAGTCAACTCTTGTAGGCTTAAGAATGAACCTTACTACATCAAGAGTTACCTCCCCTGGTGTAGTAGACGGCTTCCTTTGTTGACATGGCAGATTTGACCGCAGAGGAAAGCTGGTTCTAGATTATTTTGAAAGTGGTGTGACAAATGCAAAATAGTTAGCTGGTATACGTAGACATGACATTCCTCTGTCTACAGTATACAGTACTAAGAATATTCAGTCAGGAGTTGGGATGGAGCACAAGACAGGGGCAGGGAGGCCAAGGAAGTTCAGTACTACGGATCGGCGGCGACTTGGTCAGATTGAGAGTCGGAGAAAATTGAAAATCGTTGAGAATAGCAGAAATGAGATGATTAATAGAGGATGTCCTCAGGTATGTAATGAAACCCTCAGACAAGAATTACAAAAACTAAACTGGGTGAAAAAGCGCGGAATTCCCTCACCATTGATGAAAGATGCACAAACAGAAAGACGTTTAAGCTGGTGTAGGGCTCATGAAAATCTAGATTGATATAATGTTTACTTTTCTGATGAAAGTTCTGTCTGTTTTTTTCCGAACTGTGTAAAAATGTGGACAAAAGATACCGTGAAACCTGTCGACCAACGCTCAAACCAGCCCGGAATTTCCGGGATATCATCACGTGGAGTGATGACGTTGTGTATTTTCACTGGAAATTTGACGAAGGAACGATATGTTGACATATTAAATGATCACCTCCTTCCAACAGCCCGAGCACGATAACGCTAAAGCACACCGCGAGCTACACAGAACAGTGGTTGTCGGACGAAAATGTTGGCAACAGCCCAGATCTCAACCCTCTTGAGAATGTGTGGGGACTAATGAAGGTCAGAACAAATGAAAAGGGACTCAGAAATATTGAGGATATGAAGAAAGAAGTGGTGGAATATTTGTCACACGATTTCCTACAAACTTTGATCGGAAGTGTACCTATGCTCTTTCAGTGCGCACGCCTGCACACACCCCACACCCCTGGATCCGCCTATGTTATTCATGTTGCTATTCATCCGGTGCTATGTGACACTGTCCTTGTTGACATTCCGTCGGAAGCAGAGGTGCCGAATCCTTTCATTCCATCATGGGGGTGTCCCCCGCCGTGATATTGCTGGAATATTGCTAAAAGCGGCGTAAAACCATACTCAGTCAGTCCATCATGGATCTAGAACTACCTGGTTCGAATCGTAATGAAAAGAATAGACGAATAGATGATACTGATCAGTCTACCAGTCATCTATCTCCTAATGTTGCTTCATGGGCTCGATTCCTTGTAATCGAGGGAAAAGATAAACTTCCGTTAAAATTAAATCCATTCGCTATTTCTAAAGCAATTTCTGGAAATTGTGGGGAAGTGACGAATGTCATCCGTCTGCCCTGTGGCTCGCTTCTGTTCGAGTGTGCACGGAGGAAGCAATCTCTGAATCTTTTGTCAATCAAAACGTTTGCAAATATCGAAGTTGCTGTGTCTGTGCACAGACCTTTAATTCCTGTCGCGCCATCGTTCGTGACAAAGCTCGATGTCTTGCTGACATGATCGAAGAGGACATTGTTACAGAGCTAAAAGAACAAGCAGTTGCGGCTGTGAAACGTTTTACCGTCAAGAAAGAGTGTGTTATCGTTAACGCCAATTCCTATGTCTTGACGTTTGCTCGTACTCCACTTAAAGTACTTAAAGCAGGATATTTCAACATCGGAGCGGAGGTGTATATCCCCCAATCGACTCCGGTGTTTTACATGTCAGACGTTCGGCCACGGACAGTCTTGTCGTAGCTCTGTGGTGTGTCACCGTTGTGCAGAACACCATGAGGGTACAGATTGTCAGAAAGATCAGAAATGCGCGAACTATGATGGCCAGCATCCTCCTTCATCCAGGTCATGCCCCTTGTGGCAAAAACAGCCCAAAAAGTGTGAAAAAAGTATTTCATACTTTCAGGCAAAAAAGCTGTTCTCAAAAACAGACATCAACTCCGTCGAATATCACTTATTCTGCTGTAGTTACACGGTCTGTAGCAACATCCTCTATTGCATGTCAGAGAAACCTGCAGTGTTAGCCACTCTACCCACAGCCGCAGCTGTCACTCAGTCTCCTCCGCCTGCGGTCACTAAATCTACATGTAATCTCGATGACAAACCGAGAGTCTGTCTGGCAATTCATTTGAAACGTCTTCTTCTCAACCTTCAAATGACAATGCAAACAAAGAAAAAGGAACAAAGAAATTAAACAGGAAAACGCCTACCATCCTTTCAACTTCAGAGGTTCCTCTAGGTAATTCTCAAGAAAATTCACAAGACAGGCGGAAGAATAGTTCCTCCTCACATTCACGTGAACGATCGACAGTCGGATCTTCAAAATCTATATGATCAGCGTCCAAAGCCATTTATCATCATGGGTGACCTCAACGGTCCGCTTTGGTTAAGTGCCCACACTAATACTAAAGGTAAAACTCCCTGAGGAATTCATTTCCGATAATAACTTATGTATAGTGGCCACATAAAGAAACTGTGCACACAGAAAATATAAAGAAAGACAGACAGTATCTTTATACATAAATAAAGGTGTGAACATGGCAGGTATTGCAGACAATCAAACGCTCATACAGGTGCCAGGCGACGCGACGTCATTGATGGTGGCCTATGGACTTGCAATGTGTTACTGCACGTGCAGCCTGTGCAGCTGCACACAACTTGTGAAACTCAGAAATTGCTGTCACTGTCGAAAGCTTGATCTTTGCTCATTCAAACGTTCACAAATTCACATGGGAATTCACATGCACATCATGCCAAAATTAACATCTGCTCAACGTCACGAAACCATTGGAATGGTTCGAGCAGGCATGAGCCAACAACAGGTGGCAGCACATTTCCAATGCCATCGTAACACGATATCTGCATTGGTCAGTTGTTATGGAAACAGTAATGACGTCGCCGACCACACACGTGTTGGGCGTCCCCGAGTAACGACGCCAAGACAGGACAGACAGATTCGGGTGAATAATCTCAGACACAGGTTCCAGACGGCAGTGACCACGTCCCAAACCATACCATAGGCCTTCAATGCTCTTTTGGTAGCCTATATTCGTCGTCGATGCACTGCTGTGCTTCATACGCATGATGGTAATACCCGTTATTGACTTTGTGACTTCTACCGTTCACCATTTGAAGGACGTCATAATGTATTTACTGACAAAGCTGACATGGCCAACAAACTTGCTGACACTCACCAAGCATTCGTCTTCATCCAGTTATGTCCCTGAGTTTCAGAAACAACAGGAGAAGAAAAGATTTAATTGTTTTAGCTCAGACAATGGTGATAATTATAATGAACTATTTTCACTACATGAGCTACATACCGCCACTGAGCAAGCTCATGACACAGCAACAGGGGCTGATAATATAAACTATCAGCTTTTGAAGCATTTTGGAAACACTTCTAAATATTTTGGATATAATTTGGACTTCAGGGAATTTCCCAAATTTTTGGTACGATTAGAATCCCTTGTGAAAAATGCTATTTTCTAGTAAATAAACAAAATGCTGTATCAATTTTCTTTGATCTTGAGAAAGCTTATGATACGACCTGGAAGCATCGCATTTTGAAGGATTTACATGATTTTGGTTTGAGAAGCCGTTTGCCTATTTTATATCACAGTTTTTTAAAAGACAGGCAATTTCAAGTCCGAGTGGGTTCAACCCTGTCTGATCATTACAATCAGGATCAGGGTGTCCCTCAAGGCAGTATTTTGTCTGTCACTTTATTTAGTATCAAGATCAACAGTTTATCCAAAGTTTTAAACGATTCAATCGATGGATCACTTTTTGTGGATGATTTTAATATTTCTTGTAGTGGTAAAAATATATACTATTGAACGGCAATTACAGTTGTGTTTAAATAAAATAGATAAATGGTGTCTTGAAAACGGCTTTAAATTTTCCAAGTCCAAAACTTATTGTCCACACTTTTGTAGAACATATAAGCCGCATAAAGACCCAGAACTATCTTTTACAGTATATAACAAAAACTCTATTCTAACGAGTCTAATCCTGCATTTAAGTGTGTTTTCA
Source organism: Haliotis rubra (assembly GCF_003918875.1). Classification (NCBI taxonomy): domain Eukaryota; kingdom Metazoa; phylum Mollusca; class Gastropoda; order Lepetellida; family Haliotidae; genus Haliotis; species Haliotis rubra. The sequence goes on from NW_025766336.1 coordinate 519,460, forward strand.
ATCCTCTTTATGAAGATTTATACAACAAAAGTCTTCTCTTGTTCCGCCTCTTGGGATAAGAATTAAACCATTCATTTCTGCTGCCGGCATTGAGCATGAAAATATATCTCCTTCCCGTCTTTTTCCTTCTCCTCCTTGGCAGCTGTTGAGGCCTGAAGTTGACCTAACTCTGACAAAGTAAAGAAATCTGAAACTAATGAATTACAATATAAACAAGAATATAATAAATTAAAAAATAAATATAATACATACAAATCCGTATTTACAGATGGGTCCAAGGATGATGGCATGTGCCACTGTCATTAGATCACGAACAATATCTTCTCGACTACCAAATAACAGCTGAGGTGTGTGTGTGTGTGTGTGTGTGTGTGTGTGTGTGTGTGTGTGTGTGTGTGTGTGTGTGTGTGTGTGTGTGTGTGTGTGTGTGTGTGTGTTAATCCAGCTAGGGTCCATGCAGGAAGCAAATGTACCGTAAGTCCCTATGGTCCCTAGTATGGTGATTTACCTTCAGTCGTTGGCAGTCTTTAGCCTGTTTTTATATTGTATTGTCATTTATAGTTCAAATATTTTAGATTTAATTGCCAGTTTTAAATGGATATCTGTGATACACTAGTATTTTTACTGTTCTTCGTCAACAGGTTTTTTAATGTCCAGCTTTATTGATCTTTAATGTAGTTATAAACTGTTCCCATCACGATATGGCTGAAATATTGCCGATGTGACGATAAATATTAACTCACTCACTCACTCACAGTCCACCACCAAGGTCTAAGACTTTGTCTTGGTCTTTTAGAACTTCTCCTGTTGACAGGAATGAATCAATGAATCACACAAGTATATTCAAACAATTCTAACCCTGCATTTAACTGTGTTTTTAATCCCCTCTATGAGGATCTGTACACACAGAAGTCTTCTCTTGTTCCGCCTCTAGGAATAAGAGTAAAACCTTTCCTTTCTGCTGCCGGTATTGAGCTGCCTTCTGTCTTCTCCTCCTTGGCAACTTGGTAACAAGTGAGGCCACAAGTCGCGGGATCGACCAAACACTGACAACGTTTAAAAAATCAGAAACTAACGAATAATATAATATAAACAAGACTTTAATCAATTAAAAAGTAAATATAATACATACAAATTCCTATTTACACATGGATCCAAGGATGCTTCCGCCACTTCCATTGGATCCAGAACAATAACTTCTGGATTACCAGATGACAGCTCAATTTTCACAGCCGAAGCAAACGCCATATTAGCAGATTTAAAATACAAACACCCCCTAGTATAATATAAACAATATATAACCTTTTCTGACTCTCCTTCGTGCCTTCAGGCTATTAAAAAAGTATCTGTTAAACATCTTATTTTAATTGAAATATACGAGTTATATAATGATCTTGCTACTGGCCAATTCGACATCGTCTTCTGTTGGTTAACCAGTTGGAATTTCTGGTAACACAATAACCGATTTTGCTGCTAAGGCAGCACTCAATAAATATGTGACACCACTTCTGATCCCATACTCCGATTACAAAGCCGTCATTAGATCTTATTTCCGTGATCTAATGCAAAAGAAGTGGGACACACGTGTAGGTATAAATAAATTACATGCAATTATACCATCTACCGGTTACACCTTCTTGGGTTGTCGGTGCAGATGTGAAGAGGTCATTATGCGACGATGTCGCATTGACCACAGCAGGTATACACAGTCATGAATATACATGTATATTGAAAGGTGAGGATCCTCCATTTTGTATCCCTTGTGATGAGAGAATCACGGCCAAGCATGTCCTGCATTGATTTTTCCGTCACAAGGGATAAATATTTCAGTGCAAAAACAGTTGAAAACTAATTAAAATGTTTTGATTAATATGTATTGTAAATAGATATATGTCTTGTGATTGGAACTTTAAATTAGTAACTGAAATTGTTTGTGGCTGTATCCTCAAAGAGGGTTAAAGTATCGTAAAAATAATTTCCTTCTGAGAGGGTACGTAGTCCTAAACCATGCAAAGTAAATATAAACTGTTTTAATCGTAGAATATGTGTTCTTTTAATGTATGGCTAGATTTGTCTAGATTGCTAACGGCTGAAGGGATGGTGTAAATCCAGCTAGGGACCATGGAGGAAGCAAACATACTGTAAGTTTCCATGGCCCTCCAGTACCTTCAGTTGTTGGCAATCTATAGTCTGTTTTTATATTGTGTTTTACTCTAGAGTTAAAATGTTTTAGATTTAATTACTAGTTTTTCATTTATATATGTGATATTCTAGTTGTTATTATTGTCCTTCGCCAACAGGTTTTTATAATTTGCGTTTATCTATAATATAATTATAACTTGTTTTTAGTCACGATATGGCTGAAATATTGCCAATGTTACTTAAACTCTTAACTCACATGGATCAACGTACAAATCTCTTTATTAGGGGCTGGAGCTTGATATAAAGGTCGGCAAGAAGTCGGTGTTAAGACATTTCTCCAAGTGGATTCTCATTCCAAAGGATGACACGGGCATTGCTGTCACAAATGTGACGTATGACAATGTTATCTCATTGAGCCATAACAAGGTAGGTTTATCTCTTCGATCGTATTCGCCTTCACGTCTGTGTACAACAATTCTCGTTATCTCCAGTTTTTCCAAACATATTCTAGAATAACCCTGCTTTTGTCTGAAACGGCACGCTAGGCACATGAGTGAGTGAAGTTCAGTAATATTCAAGAAATATCACGGCGGTCGACACCAGGCCAGACACATGAAATGACGCGCGTAACATAACATAAAGTATAAGATAGTAAAGAGTGCATCTAAAAACAGGAGACATGATAGCCAATCAACCAATGTGAAGTTCCTTGGTCAAGATACAAAAACAATTTACAAAAGTGGTAGTGGCAATATAAACAGTTTTGAACAAATTAATTCTTCTTTGATTTGTACAGAGTGGTTTGTGGCAATGTATGCAGATACACATGATCGATGTATGTCTTTGATAAATATGTAATTTTAGTAGAAATCAAAGATGCACATACATAAATCATGCTATTTATCCTCTATATTTCGATCACATAAAGGACAATTTCTGGTGCACATATCTATATTTTGGCGCCTAACGTAATTATTGTGCAACCGATATAGCTCCCCTCTTGTTTTCTAGCGATAATTCCCTATATATATATATCATTGACAAATATACAACACCTGTCAATAGCAGGTATGGGGTCCACAAGATGCAATGACATACTGAAACCTAGGATCCATGCTTACAATAGGCTTAGATATTTAAACCAATTTCACCCGACATCATAGTTTTCTGTTGAATCCATGATTTGACTCTTAGCAGAGTGTGAATAGTATATGTTGGTCAACTAATCAGCTTGTGTATTTGCTCACGGTTTGTTGACATGGTCAGTGATCGATGACATCGTTGATTGGGGCTTTGATCCATTTCATTGTTTGTCTTTAGATTCATCCTCTATAAGCTCGAGGGTATACGTTACGATCACTCTCCACTATACCCTGGATGCATCCACGGCTTGGCCCCATTATTATATTACCTGCCTTTGCCAGTGTCAACAAAGATAGCGGTCGCAGTCGTGAAGGTTTGTTCGCAGTGCCACTCAGAGTTTTGGGGAAATAATACAGAAAAATTGACAGATCTGAAACTTAAAAATATATGCAAGAACTCCTTCTTCCTCTTTCAGAGTACCTCTGCATCAATTGTGTTGCCAAGTGTAAACGGTTAGATAATTTAAGAAGCGAAAGTGAGTTGTGATTAGTTCGCTCAACTTCCCAGCGTAGACACCTGACAGGTAGACGCCGGCCAAGGGAGGTAATATAATCATGGGGCCAAGCCGTGGATGCATCCAGGGTATAGTGGAGAGTGATCGTACCGTATACCCTGGAGATTATCGAGGATGCTTTAGATTCCGTTTGCTGCTATTACTGAAACTGTAAAGTTCACCACTTTTCCTGTGTTACTTTATACTTATTTCATAACACCCTGATCTCAGGAACACTGATCCGTGACAATGCTACTTTCCATGTTTTAGAATAGAACGATACAGGAGGTTGCCACCCTCCTTTGGGTGAAGGAAGGTCGACAGTGGGATATTGTTGACAGCGGCAGCACTATCAGGCTGAACAACTCAACCCTCTTCCCCAATACGAGATACGGCCTCAATGGAAGAAACCTTATAGTTGTGGCGCTTGAGGTAGTGTTACGCCTAGTATGATGCACCCTCTGATTCTCCGTGATTAATTACTGGGTTTTCATAATATAGAGAGAAAGAGAGAGAGAGAAATCAGTAACAAGTAACAATCGCCCTAGGGCCTATTAGACACCTTTGCCATTAAATTCAATTATGAATGATAAAAACACCATGAGTTCTAAAATAAAATGTACATAAAACCCCTAAATATACAATCTTAAGATATCAGATAAAGCATCAAGTTAAGATATCAATTGAGGTGGGAGTGGTGAATAATATACGTTTAAACATAGTTGTAATAAGTGCAGCTATGGAATTCGATATATCGTCGCACTGCATGATAAACATAGTTTGATTTGAAATGGATAATTGGCTGGAATTTGGGATTTTAGCAGATTCAAAATTGGTGTTCTCAAAGCAGAATATAAATTGCAGTCGATAAGAAGATGTGCCTCGTCCTCAACATTAGAACGATTACGAATTTACATATACGCTGATCTAATTGAGTATTTGGTTTCTGAAACGACCAAGTTCTATTTCTAAGTGGAGTGTGCCACATCTAAATTTGGCTAAATAACTTCTATGGGTCCTGTTACTTACTGCAGTAACATAATAAGAAGTGCTAAGAGAAGTTTTAAAAAGACGGTCATTCCTTAACTAGTTACCATTTGCATTCCCCTATCATCCCAAAGTTGTTTTATCCAATTCAATTTATCAATAAGCATACTTTTCAAAGAAATTAAATTAGAAGTTAAAGGCAATTGTAAATCCTGAAACATCTTTCCCACCATACAATCCTATGTTTTTGTTACAGACCATCCCTGAATAGGATGTGGAAGCCTGTTATCGCCTTCAGAAGAAATCCTTTTCCAAAAGGAACAATTTCAATACGTTGATTTGTTAAATTAGAAAGCCAAATTTGAACCCATTTCCCCCCTAACTGCCAAAGTCTTATTTCCGTTCCTAAGAAAAACCTACAAACCTATTACAACTAATCTTTTTTGTGCCCCATATCGCAGACCCATAAGATAAAATTGGCTGAACTAATTATCGTACAATGTTGTAAAAGCTTCATAATTCATACCCCCCACAGATTTAAATTTACAAACAATAACACCTAGGGTTCAACTAGCTGACTTAGCAATAGCCTTAGCTGTATATTGCAAGTCTATATGTTCCTGTAACCAAATACCCAGATATGTATACGCATGAGTTACCTCTATAGTTTCATCACCACAGGTGAAGTTAAAACATGACTGTATATAAAATAGCTAAAGCAGTTTAGTTCATACAGAGTACTAACACACTTATTTGTAATTTCCTATCTGATTTGACAGTGGAAGCCCTTCTCTGTAAAGGAGCGAGGGAGTGACGTCATTGACTATAGTGGTATATCCGGTGAATACATGAACTACCTTTCAAGACGATTCAATTTCAGGTGACTGTTTCTTGATCATTTGCGAATCGGGTTCCGTAGGTTCACGCCATCAGTTGGTAACCATTCTAACATGAATAACCAATATGTAAAACATTATCCTTGTTTGATGAAATATCGAAAACAAATATTATCACAGCAAAACCTAAATGCTCTGAATCATTTATTATTTTCAAAATGTCTTGAAATGTATCACAATATGTGAAAAACTGCCATTTGTTGCCAGTTACATGTACACCGAGCCCCAAGACAACTTGTGGGGTCACAAGACCGAAGACGGCAATTGGACGGGAATTGTAGGGGTGCTCCAGAGAGAGGTAACTATTTGTATAGGAGGCAGGGTGCATTGGGAACTATGAGACTTTTCATGGCGCCTGCAAAAGTGTAGATGATGCTACAAATGCTAAGTCTGTTTATAATCTGATCCGACATTCGGTATTTATGAGTGAACTGACACGTGACACTGCCACATTGCAGATGTTGTGGATGCTGGAGAAATCGTTTATGGATTTTGATATGTTTGTTTCATATATGTTTGTTCTCTGACATACGTAGGAGCCTAAACCATGTACATATGTCAATGCTGATTCTATCACTCACTGTGTCATTCCAGGAGGCGGACATGTGTTCTGTTCCCTATGCCTTTAACGTTGAACGTGCTAAGGTGATGGAGTTCACGTACCCTGTACTCATTGAATACTCAACAGTGATGTATAAAACATCGGAGGATAAAAACAAGACATGGAAAGTGTTGATCTCTTGCTTCAAATGGGAGGTCTACGTTGTTGGAGTTGCTGTGATGCTCGTCGTGGGATTGCTGTACTCGTGTTTGCTTAGGTTAACCCCTAATCAATCAAAAGATGTGCGAACAATGAGAAAAGACTTTTGCTCTAATGGCCTTATGGTGGGAATCAAGCCCCCACTGCATCAGTGTGAGTGCTGAATACATGATGTTCCGACAGGAAACCAATCGATGTTACCCTGTAGACTAGAACAAATGATATTATAAACACATGGAAACATATCACAACACCTACGAGTTTTAACCTCTATATAGCTGTTTGTATGATTATTTTGACCCTACGTGTACCCTACATTAAGCAAATATCAAGTTTCAGTAAACTCTTCTTACGGCACGATACCATGTGCAAATCTCAATCCCATAGAGCATATTTGGGATATTATGGTTCGTACAGTACGCCACAGAGATCCTCCAGTACAAAAACCTGATGTATTAGAACAATCCATCCATCAAGAATGGAACATAGTACCTCAACGTCAGGGATGTTATTGCATTTTGCGGAGGTTATATCATTGACATTGTGCTCGAATTTTGCAGGAATATTCAACATGACTGCACTTGATACCGCCATACGACCATAGTTACCAACACTACAAAATGAGTTAATTTATGCCAGGTTTGCTTCTCTGAATAAACTTCAGCTTTTTGTCCCTTTTGTAATTAGATTTGCTATTTGATTATTCCTTGTGGATCAATTTATCTGGATAAAAAGTTAAATCTAAGTTTGGATAGGTCCCTTTGGTAACATATTGATACTATGAAATGATGGGGTGCTGCGATACTTGTTTCAATGTGTATATTTATTATCAACATTACTCCTTAAAACTTAAATTTCAAAATGTAAATAAGTACAATACGTATATGTATATATCGAGGTTATCACATCTCAAGTTTAGAACTTTAGACGTAACTATATACACGCGTTTGACAATACTGTGCGAAAAGGGTCAATATTTCATTTCGGTAGGAGCACGTCCTTGACTGTACATGTATGTATCTAGGTCTATATACATTCATTATATTCATACTCGTGACTATTTTAGCCTCAGAGGAAATACCTGTGTTTGACTCCGGACGGATTCTGTTCAGCTGCTGGTGGTTGTTCTGCCTCATCATGGTGGCTGTCTACAGAGGTAACCTGATGGCCTTCCTCGCAGTCAGTAGAACAGTCGTCCCATTCAGCACCCTGGAGGAGCTGGCAAACCAGGATGTCTATGACGTCGGGGCACCTGTTGGGAGTTATCTTAGTTTGGCTATAATGGTCAGCATTTTATGAAATTACATATTAACTAATCTTAAGAAAATATCTCTCAAAGTATTGTCCACGGCGACACAATGATGTGACAAATCATTTCATGCGATCCGACAGCGTTTCTGGCGATATTCAATTCTTTGGTTGCCAAACATAGTTAAATGCTATTTTGTCCATGTCATGATCAGCTCTTAATGTGACAGATGATAAGGATATAAGTCGATATAAATCAAACTGCCACGGACGATGAGACATATTTTAACATTAAACATTTGATGTCACCACACTTGCGTTTAGTGACTATTTGTGCCCATGACCCCAAGGATTGTTGATCAATGAATACTTTACCGCTGAAGTTTTTTAAAAGTGTGCTGTAATTAAGAAAGAGATACACAATCGTTTCAGGTACAAATGTTACCAGGGAATTACTTGTGCTTTAATTACATAATTATGGTGACATATCTCATCTCCCCTTAACTAGAGTAATAACATCTTCCAAGATGATCTTTCCTAGATGTCACAACAACAGAAAACTCCACTACGATGTAACAAATCCAACTCTCGTTTTCTTTAGAGCTCCAATCAAACTACGCTGAAAACGATATGGAAGAAAATAGAAAAAACACATGCTGCTAGTCCGAAGTTTGGAGATGGAGATTATCTGTACCAGCTGCAGCGGCTGCATGAGGGAAACTTTGCATACATCCAGTCAAATGTTGCTTCTGATGTTATCATGAATGGCACGTGTAATCTCGCTAAGATGAAGGAAGGCTTCCTACCAACTACATCAAGCATGCCATTTCCTTTGCATTCTCCTCTAGCGAGACTTTTCTACCCAGAGTAAGTACATCTTCAATTTGCCCTTCTCAAGATCCCTAGAACACGACACTACACCCGTTTTTTTCATGTTTCTAGGAGCCAAATACGTCAAGTGATCTAACATGCCGGAAGCGACTCAGCCGTTTACCACTTTGGTTGATCCACCGCCACAACACTGACAAACACAGAAATGTACTTTTATCAAGGGCGACCTTGGGAGTTACAGATATTGCTGCTATGTATATATCAACGTCACGAAGATTGAATACTAACTGCACAGAATTCATGAATCCTATGCCGTATAACATGAATATTGTCTGACTATGACTATGTTTTTATTGTCGGTATTTTCATTCCAGAGTGTTGTCTGTGATGGATACGGGACTGTATCCCAAATGGTACGGGAAGTGGGTTCCAACCCAGGAGTCCTGTTCCGACAAGTCTATAGCTGTTGGCGTTTCTGCACTGCAGATACATGACTACTACAGTGCTCTGGCAGCGATCGCCGTCGGTGTATCTGTTGCCGCCATGGTGCTGCTAGGAGAGACGTATTTCCTTGAAATTATGCCACAAAGGAACACCGCTAAATGTAAAGATACTTAGCCAACACGATTGCATCAGTAAGCCCAGCATGTTCCTTGAGCTTGTTTGTTTAAATAATACGTTTAGCTGACTTCACTGTGTTAAGTTCTGAGCAAAAATAAAGGAACAGCTGTCATGCAATAAAATCGTTATCTGTTACCACCGTACCATAGATTGGTGTATTCAGGCCGAACAGTCAACTGATGTAAAGGTCAGGCCATATGCTACATGCAGGTATTGTGCAATCCGTGTGATAATGTTACATGCATTGACGGACGAGGTGCTTTCCCAGAACAACATTACTTCGAGCTGCGGAGTGCCTGTTCTGTGCGGATTCTGTTGAACCGACTGTCATTGCTGACGTTTGTATAATGTTTGGTATATGCGTTTATTAACTTTATTGTTTTTGTTGTGCCATTCTCCCAAATATATACATCCAACAACATACAGTCGTTTTGGTTGATCTTTGGTGTTAAGAATAGTGACAGTAGCTTCTCTAGAGTTATCTCCCTTATACCAAGCCTCACCAGCCCATCTACCACTAAAACACAATCTTCTGAAGTTACTCGAATGGTGATTAACCAGTTGTTATATATACTTGGCATGAGCATGGAGTTGACGCTCAGGTTTCGTTTGGTTCAAACCGTTGCCTTGAAGTTTGTGTTCAGTTCAAATTACAAGAGTTTTGAGAGAATGTCTTCGCCTTTACGGTTTAACAGGTATTGTGAATACAACTAGTGATTATTTCAAGATGCGCACATGTACAGCGTGGTACAACAAGGGAGACTACAGTGAGCGGAATACATGAAGTAGGTCGGTCATCCTGTCCAGCCGCTCGATGGGTCATGTCAATGTATACTAGTAACTAGTACAATGTATACTACAGTTGGCCCCAGGTCCCTCATGTAAGGTCTGGCGATATCTCTCTGTGACTACCTAATCTTGGAACTCTACTTTGATTTGGCCAACAAACCATTCTCCAAATATGACTATAAGCAGCTGACCAGCTCATGGTATTAACAGCTCAATTGCAGGTATGTAATTTGAATGGACTTCGTTGTGACTATTTAGAAAGACATATGTAACTTGACTCGTTGATTCTTCAATCCTTGTCTCGACAAAGTGCCAAGATGTAAGCTGACGATGGACTTGGTCTAGTATTAGACAACTCTGAATTGTTACTGAGGATCGTAATTCATTGCCATTTCTATTATTTACACAAAACTATCTATATTTTGTCTCAAACAATAAACAAAATATAACAAAAAACAGATACAGTCTGTTTGGGAAAGGGGTATATTTAAATCTCGTGTTACATACTAATTATAAGTTGAATTAGAATTGGATATATCCCATATTCATAACTCGTTTGACAAAATAACCGTATTATCATGACTGAGCTGTTTAATCACTAACAAACGAAGAACATCGAAAGCTATGTTTTGTTTAAATATAGGCTAAGAACAGTTATCTCCAGACTCGGGTTTACACTTTGAACTGCCAGCATGGATCAGAAACCATCAATAGATTTAACCGCCTACCAATTGAATGATTTGATCTGGTTGTTTTAATCGCCCAAACAGGGTTGAATCTGATAAGCAATCGTCTGACTTTTAAATGTCACTTTCTAGACGTGTTTTCGTCACATACACCACACGCGATGGCTGTGTGTACTGCTTGTCGAGGTTAATGTATTTTCATGAGCACTGCTATCGTGTATGGGCTGGTTACAGCTTGAATAACTGCAAAAGTTTCGCCGATACTGGACTTCGAAGAGAAGTTGATTGTTTTAAATTACCAACTTCTCTACTGACTGCGCCCATCTCTTCTATTCATGGAAAATTTACATTTGAAGTTTAACCCAAATTCATCACTGATGACATCGTTCTTTCTCCTTTCTCAAAAGTGTTAATTTTTAGATTTAGTGTTTAAACTTTAGATTCTCAAAATAAATAAATCTGTGTATTAATGTAATAACCTGTGTCTAGCATACATGTTTGCGTACTTAGTATTTTTGCTACCTCTTCACGAATTGCATATTAAAGAGGTATTATAAATCGTTCAAACAGCAGATCTTCAAACTTCTCCTCGATGTACAACATGGCGGCTGCATCGGGCTCATGATACGTTCAGATCCGAAATAGTAATAATACATTTGGAACAAGTAATGCTAGGCTTCCTGTTGAAGTAGGGCCCTGGCATCATGTCCCTTTTAATGACAGAAAGTGTTTGATGTGCAACTCTGAGTGAGTGAGTTGGGTTTTACGCCGCTTTTAGCAATATTGATGTGTAACTCTGGTGCAGTGGACGAGTACCACTATGTTTTGAGTGTAAGTCTTTATAAGGAGATGGAACTAAGTTGTTACCAAAGTATTGTTGTACGAGACCTAATTATTTTAAATTCCATAGTCTTTTTAAGGAAATAAATTACACAATTATTGATAAGCTCAGTAAATATATTAAATGTATCTATGGAAATCTTTCAAAACTTCAATGATGTTGCCTCGTTGTATATTGTATCATTATTCATGTATGAATGTACTTTTGTACGTACCACTGTAAGTGGTTTTGGTGAATGAATGAGCTTGAACTTGAACAATTACTTTAGTGTCCACTAGTCGGACGAAAGTCAATGTCTTTTCTTCATGACTGATTGCGAAACTTCTGTTTGGGGCCGCAGAAACACGGAATATGCACAACGGAATATCTTTGAGCAAGAACCGTTTGACTGGGGTTCATTGGTGGTATGGAGGTGCCTCTCAAATCACGGTAAACATGTCTTGTGACAATCAGACAAAATCTGAACGGACGAGGGTACATCACTGATACCTAAGAATGGTTTCGATAAACACCATGTGAACACAAGACCAGTCTTCATGGACGACAATGCTAGCCCACTCGTGCACATTGGGACATCATGGGTCGCAGACGATGCCGGAGAGATCCTCCAAGACGGAATCTAATGTATTGACACAGACCCTCCACCAAGAATAGAACCTACACGTCGACTTCAACGTCTGTCCATGAAGAGTGGGCTCAGGGATGTTGTTGCAGTTTTACACCAAATTGATATTGTGCCCTTTTGCTGATAGTATGCCAGAATCTTTAAAATGGCCATACTTATTAACGTCATAGGACCATAGTTATCAACACTACAAAAAGAATCAATTGTTTAACCATGTTTGCTTCTCTGAATAAACTATATGTTTTCGTTCTCTTTGCGTTTAGATTTCGGATTTAATCCTCGTAGGTCACTTGATCCACATAGAAAGTGAAACATGATTTGGATAAGTTCATTAGCTATGGTTAATGGTAACGTATTAATACTAAGAAAATTATGGGGCGTTGAGTTACTGTTTTCTATGTATAGAATTATGTTATTCAAGTCAAACTTAATATATCTTTGTCCACCATACACAGGTCGAAAACTAAAAAGTCCAGCTATTAAAAAACGTGAAAAATGAAAGACCAATTAACAAACCTATTGACATACAACTTGTGGACGTTATGCAAATGCCACATTCCCATCCTTGGTATGAAGACCAAGATGTTTTGTTGTTAGAAGTATATACAACAAAGGCATACATGAAAGAACAAGCTCTGTGCAATTACTTCAGATGCCAGTTTTACTGCCTCTCGAGGAACTGGACATTATATAACAAATAAAATTCTTTAAATTTGGTGAGGTTTACGTTTTGAATTTCAATATGTTTAGAAGAATGCTAGCGTGTTCAACACAACTTCGTGAATATATCGCACAACCGTAATTGTTCAGAGGAAAAAAATGCTCTAGTTTTGAATTGCAAACTACAGACCAACATGATTTCCAGTGTATCTAGCGACCCAGGCAGTATGTCGGATTAAACAATCTGCAACCAATACAACATACATGACTTGAACCACGGCACAAAACGGTAGAAATCATTGCTTTGATTTGCATGTGTAATGTATTTAACAAAGTCAAACTTTATAGGAGAATCCTGGTATATATTCATGTTGAACAATATGTAGCAACATCCGTGTGAAGGAGAGATGATTCAGTGCTTTCCCTGAATACCTCAATGGCATTTGTCTGAATTACATACAATGCTTTAAAAGGTAGTCCGCAGTTATAGCTATTCCGTTAAGGGTTATAAAATCACACACTCCCCAGCTCACAACCTGCATAAACTGCACATACTTGTACAGCTAATGGAGATAATCATTCAATGTCCGATATTTGTTTCCTAACAAAATATAAACCTCGAAACTTTAGCGAAAGAAGTTATGTACCCCTAAAGGTACTATGCCTTTGAAAAAAAAATTAAGAAAATATATTATCACCGCCTGTTTTGCACTGGTGCTTGTTGACTGATTTGATAGGAGATATTCAAATTTCCAGGTGAATCTTCATGACCAAATAACTACACATGCGGTTAGTTAAAGATGCATCGACAAAGACTTGCGAGATTCCTTATATCGTAACCTGTGAGAAAACGTTCCCTTTGTTTGTATTGACCAAATTCCAAGTTTCATTTTATGAATTATAATAACGCACGAATACACATATGTAACTTTTTTTGTATGTGTAGATTTGCACAATTCTGTATGGCAATAGTTATTAGTTTAAATAATGCTTTCAAGATCATATAAATAAGACAAGGAAGTTGTCCCTGTAAAAGACTGGTGTTCTTGGTACTGTCTGCGTATCTAGACTTGCCTATAATAAGGACATAGATATTACACATCCATAGACCTATCACTCACTGCGGCCTTGAAGCAAAGCTAGTGTGTGTGGAATAATGACTCGAGCACCGACAGGAGGTCAGCTTCGGTTGGAGGTAATGTTTTCAACCACAATCATGATCTTGATCTCCCTGGATATCGTATTAACGTACGTGTGTATTTATAGAGTGGAGTACATGGTGTTTACATAGCTTTAGCCTCGCGCCAGCACACAGGCAGACTAACCCGGACATATTGTTAAGGAGTTAGCTGCAAGATAGCTACCACAAAAAGAGACCGTTGCTGGTAAGGCTGATTTCGTTCTGAACTTATCACAGCTGTTCCATTCCATAAAAAACACATGCTTAGCACAAGATGTTATCCATGAGAACAAACAAGAATATAGAAGAACTAAGACTAGCTTTATCAAAACGGACATGTTGACTCTGGTTCGCGCAGTAGGGGCATGAAGCAATCAGGCAAGAGTGACGCTTTACACACTATATAAGTGCAACATTTTAATGCACGATGTCTAAAGCGCCCCTCTTGTCTGATTGCTCCATGCCTCTACTGTGCGAAGCAGAGTCAACAGGTCCATTTGATCAAATCAGTTTTAGTTCTTCTGTATTGTTGTTTGTTCTCGTGGTGTATTGTTTCTATCTGTGCAACAAACCTGGAACATGAGCGCTATAACACTTGGAGGTGACGTTCCTAGTCGCCATCTAACCTGACAAACAGTCTACTGGTAGGTCGTGATGTACGCTTAGTTCTCAACTCACCGCATGTGCACAACGATGATCACATGACTAAAGACGTACATAACAAACATATCGTTCAACACATCAGACGTCAGAGCGAGACATAGAGAATCTCACCCAAGTGTCTTCTGATATCAATTATATCAACACGAGTTGATAACGTTACAAATATCCGAGGCTTGCCGAGGATATTTTAACTTTTATCAACGAGTGTTGATTTATTTGATATCAGAAGATGAGAGGGTGAGATTCTATTTATCATCCAAAATCACTCTTCATTAATTTTCAATGAAAAAAGTACATCTCTGAACACGGTACTGCCATTAGACTTGCAGTGCAGCGATGTCATAGCATTGTGACGTCATCAAGTACATGACGTCATAGCATTGTCAGGGCATTGTACAAAATCTACTGTCAAAACGATATCTCCTAGGAGATATCGTTTGATCTTACACAAGCGATATCTCCTGCGGAACACAGTTTTGGATGATAAAAGAAATATCTGTCCAAGCACATACACCAAAATAGTCGTTATACAAGTCTTAGATGATTAATATATTCCTTTATAAGAGTGAGTGTGGTTTTACGCCGCTTTTAGCTATATATTCTAGCAATATCACGGCGGGGGATACCAGAAATGGGCTTCACACATTGTACCCATGTTGGGAATCGAACCCGGGTCTTCGGCGCTCCGAACGTTTTAACCTCGTGGCTACCCCACCACCCCTATAAAACTAGAGAGTCCCAGATACTCCACGTCAAAGCCATGAACACTACATAAGGTGGCAGGCAGAAGAAAGTGTATGGATAAGGATACAACAATAATTAAAGGGGTTTCGATGGCCATACAGCTAATATGGATATCGTAATTATGTTCTATACTGAGGGAAAATAACAAGGGAACGCCACTTCATGGCAGTGTTCCTTTATTTATTCTCAGATTTCCTCCCACAGCGCTATTCAAAGCTGGTGATGAAAACTAGAACATATTAAAGGAACGCTTGAATTTTCCTGTGTTCCTTTATTTGTTTCTCTCAGTATATTTTCGAGCTTTTACACCTTAGTGTGTTTTCAGTTTGCTAGTAATTTGTAAGGAATAATGTTTTCAAATTTTGTATCTAATCAAGAGTTTCTTTTGTCCTTCGGGTAACGTAGACAGTGCCCCGTGTAGACCCTCGCCCATTGAACCATGTCCGGGTCATGACACCAATGAAATGAAACAAACAACGCTGCTCGTCTGGTTCGATGCTTACCTCACGGACATGATGTTATGTACTCAAAATGAAATAGGAAAGGCGATTGAGGTCAATAAGGGATCTTCACGGCTACAAAACCGAGGCTTAGACTGTAAAGTGTCGTCCAAAGTACACGCGAATGGTGAAGGCTGGGTCGCGGGGTCAGCGCCTTTGTGGTACACCTGATGTTAACCTTGGTTTCCTTATGTAAATAGAAAAATGAATCTCTCATATGACTGCCCACTTCCATCATAAAATATGGTTGGCGAGGAGTGAGAACAGCTTGGTAAGTAGGTAGAATGGGGATGTCGGGAATTAATGTTCATACTAACGATCGATATTCAGGAGAATGACTTGCAATGGCGTAGTCTTGTCGTTCATTCAGGTCACGGATCTTTTGTAACCCACACACTGAGGTTGTGTATCAGCGGGGCTCACAACAACACCATTTTGTTTGTGCTGTTCTCAGCTAGTATATAAATGAATAAAGCCTCCGACGTGAGGCACCCATCCGCTCAATTATGGAGAGATTCACGAATCCTTACAAAGGAATGTTTGTAGATACTTGCAGGTTACGTTAACAGGGAATTGATAGTGTATTAATCACGTTTGTCACTGAAGTACCTATAAATTGTTTTATTAATCATCTTGACTTGATTTAAAGACTGCAAGGTGGTGAAGTCGTTTTTTGACAGATATGACAGGCTCAAAACAAGACAGGGGATGGGCATGGATGGTAACATTTGGTGAGTCACTTTCATTATATGTTCTGATACAAAAAGATTACCTCATATGAATTAAAGCCTTTTGTGTAAGGAAACATAGTGATTGGTATATGTTAATTAGTGTCACTAGTATGGTGATCTACCTTCAGTTGCTGGCGATCAAGAGCCCATTTTTACATTGTATTGTCCAAAAATAGTGTTCTTCTTTTAAAGATATATGCTAGCTAGTTTTAACTCATTTTGTGATTATTCAGTAATTTTACTGTCTTTCGTTCACAGGGTTTTATGTATTATATGTATGTCTTATGAATTTAGAACTAGTTTTAGTCACAATATGGCTGAAATATTGCCGATGTGACTTTAAATCTTAACTCACTCACTCACTAATGTATGTTAGTGCACTAATAGTTAGCAAATGGATAGTAAACATCAGTGACGTCAGTTATGTCGCGTCAGTTCGCAATGAAGTGATGTGTTGGTTATAACCTTATAGCGGATCATCCAAATTAGTTGTTTCCAGACAGAAAGACCGACCTGTGGTGAAAATGGAGTTACCCGACTTGTACTCGTTTAGACCAATATATTCAAGCATTCTCAGTGATAGATTGATCATGAATGGCAATATGATGTCGAATGATCAGTTTCATTTATAGGTCAGATTCCCTGTATTGGCAGAATTACTAAACAATGGGTTTTTTTTTATCATTTCCAGCTGTAATGGTCCAGAACTTTTTTGTTGTCGGCTTACTGAAGTCGTTCGGTATCCTCTTCGTTGAGTTCAGAGAAACCTTCCACACAACTGCGTCAATGACGTCGGCCATTCTTGGTATGCAAGCGGCTGCCTTCTGTCTAGCTGGTAAGACCTATCACCGCATGTCTAGCTGATTAGAATTATCACCACATGTTTAGCTGGTTAGACCTATCACCGCATGTCTAGCTGGTTAGACCTATCACAGCATGTCTAGCTGGTAAGACCTCCCACCGCATGTCTAGCTGGTTAGAATTATCACCGCATGTTTAGCTGGTTAGACCTATCATCGCATGTCTAGCTGCTTAGACCTACCACCGCATGTCTAGCTGGTCAGACTTAACACCGCATGTCCAGCTGGTTAGACTAATCACCACATGTCTAGCTGGCTAGACATATCACCACATGTCTAGCTGGCTAGACCTATCACCACATGTTTAGCTGGTTAGATTTACCACCGCATGTCTAGCTGGTTAGACTTATCACCGCATGTCTAGCTGGTTAGATCTATCACCACATGTTTAGCTGGTTAGACCTATCACTGCATGTCTAGCTGGTTAGACCTATCACCGCATGTCTAGCTGGTTAGACCTATCACCGCATGTCTAGCTGGTTAGACCGATCACCGCAAGTCTGGCTGGTTAGAACTACCACCACATGTCTAGCTGGTAAGACCTATCACGGTATTTCTAGCTGGTTAGACCTATCACCGCATGTCTAGCTGGTAAGACCTACTACCGCATTTCTAGCAGGTTAGACCTATCACCGCATGTCTAGCTGATTAGAATTATCACCACATGTTTAGCTGGTTAGACCTATCACCGCATGTCTAGCTGGTTAGACCTATCACCGCATTTCTAGCTGGTTAGACCTATCACCGCATGTCTAGCTGGTTAGACCTATCACTGCATTTCTAGCTGGTTAGACCTATCACCGCATGTTTAGCTGGTTAGACCTATCACCGAATGTCTAGCTGGTTAGACCTATCACCACATGTTTAGCTGGTTAGATCTATCACCACATGTTTAGCTGGTTACATTTATCACCGCATATTTAGCTGGTTAGATCTACCACCGTATGTTTAGCTGGTTAGACCTATCACCGCATGTCTAGCTGGTTAGACCTATCACAACATGTTTAGCTGGTTAGAACTACCACCACATGTCTAGCTGGTAAGACCTATCACGGTATTTCTAGCTGGTTAGACCTATCACCGCATGTCTAGCTGGTAAGACCTACCACCGCATTTCTAGCAGGTTAGACCTATCACCGCATGTCTAGCTGGTTAGAATTATCACCACATGTCTCGCTGGTTAGACCTATCACTGTATGTCTAGCTGGTTAGACCTATCACCGCATGTCTAGCTGGTTAGACCTAACATCGCATGTCTACCTGGTTAGACCTAACACCGCATGTCTAGCTGGTTAGACCTATCACCGCATTTCTAGCTGGTTAGACCTATCACCGCATGTCTAGCTGGTTAGACCTATCACCGCATGTCTAGCTGGTTAGACCTATTACCGCATGTCTAGCTGGTTAGACCTATCACCGCATGTCTAGCTGGTTAGACCTAACATCGCATGTCTACCTGGTTAGACCTAACACCGCATGTCTAGCTGGTTAGACCTATTACCGCATGTCTAGCTGGTTAGACCTAAAATCGCATGTCTAGCTGGTTAGACCTAACACCGCATGTCTAGCTGGTTAGACCTATCACCACATTTCTAGCTGGTTAGACCTATCACCGCATGTCTAGCTGGTTAGACCTATCACTGCATTTCTAGCTGGTTAGACCTGTCACCACATGTCTAGCTGGTTAGACCTATCACCACATGTTTAGCTGGTTAGACCTAACACCGCATGTCTTGCTGGTTAGACCAATCACCGCATTTCTAGCTGGTTAGACCTATCACCGCATGTCTAGCTGGTTAGAACTATCACTGCATTTCTAGCTGGTTAGACCTATCACCGAATGTCTAGCTGGTTAGACCTATCACCACATGTCTAGCTGGTTAGACCTATCACCACATGTTTAGCTGGTTAGATTTATCACCGCATGTTTAGCTGGTTAGACTTATCACCGCATGTCTAGCTGGTTAGATCTATCACCACATGTTAAGCTGGTTAAACTTATCACCACATGTTTAGCTGGTTAGACCTATCACCGCATTTCTAGCTGGTTAGACCTACCACCGCATGTTTAGCTGGTTAGACCTATCACCGCAAGTCTAGTTGGTTAGACCTATCACAGCATGTCTAGCTGGTTAAACCTATCACAGCATGTCTAGCTGGTTAGACCTATTACCACATGTCTAGCTGGTTAGACCTAACATCGCATGTCTAGCTGGTTAGACCTAACACCGCATTTCTAGCTGGTTAGACCTATCACCACATTTCTAGCTGGTTAGACCTATCACCGCATGTCTAGCTGGTTAGACCTATCTCTGCATTTGTAGCTGGTTAGACCTATCACCACATGTCTAGCTGATTAGACCTAACACCGCATGTCTAGCTGGTTAGACCTTACATCGCATGTCTAGCTGGTTAGACCTAACACCGCATGTCTAGCTGGTTAGACCTATCACCGCATGTCTAGCTGGTTAGACCTATCACCACATGTCTAGCTGGTTAGACCTATCACCGCATGTCTAGCTGGTTAGACCTATCACCGCATGTCTAGCTGGTTAGACCTATCACCACATGTCTAGCTGGTTAGACCTATCACCATGTTTAGCATGTCTAGCTGGTTAGACCTATCACCGCATGTCTATGGTTAGACCTAACACCGCATGTCTAGCTGGTTAGACCAATCACCGCATTTCTAGCTGGTTAGACATCACCGCATGTCTAGCTGGTTAGACCGATCACCGCATGTCTAGCTGGTTAGACCTATCACCGCATGTCTAGCTGGTTAGACCTATCACCGCATGTCTAGCTGGTTAGACCTTATCACCGCACATGTCTAGCTGGTTAGACCTATCACCACATGTCTAGCTAGGTTAGACCTATGTTTAGCTGGTTAGACCTATCACCGCATGTTTAGCTGGTTAGACTTATCACCGCATGTCTAGCTGGTTAGATCTATCACCACATGTTAAGCTGGTTAAACATATCACCACATGTTTAGCTGGTTAGACCTATCACCGCATTTCTAGCTGGTTAGACCTACCACCGCATGTTTAGCTGGTTAGACCTATCACCGCATGTCTAGCTGGTTAGACCTATCACCGCATGTCTAGCTGGTTAGACCTACCACCGCATGTCTAGCTGGTAAGACCTATCACGGTATTTCTAGCTGGTTAGACCTATCACCGCATGTCTAGCTGGTTAGATTTATCACCGCATGTTTAGCTGGTTAGATCTACCACCGCATGTTCAGCTGGTTAGACCTAACCTCGCATGTCTAGCTGGTTAGACCTAACACCGCATGTCTAGCTGGTTAGACCTATCACCGCATTTCTAGCTGGTTAGACCTAGCACTGCATGTCTAGCTGGTTAGACCTAACACCGCATGTCTAGCTGGTTAGACCTAACATCGCATGTCTAGCTGGTTAGACCTAACACAGCATGTCTTGCTGGTTAGACCAATCACCGCATTGCTAGCTGGTTAGACCTATCACCGCATGTCTGGCTGGTTAGACCTATCACTGAATTTCTGGCTGGTTAGACCTATCACCGCATGTTTAGCTTGTTAGACCTATCACCGAATGTCTAGCTGGTTAGACCTATCACTGCATGTCTAGCTGGTTAGACCTATCACCAAATGTCTAGCTGGTGAGACCTATTACCACATGTTTAGCTGGTTAGATTTATCACCGTATGTTTAGCTGGTTAGACTTATCACAGCATGTCTAGCTGATTAGATCTATCACCACATGTTAAGCTGGTTAAACTTATCACCACATGTTTAGCTGGTTAGACCTATCACCGCATTTCTAGCTGGTTAGACCTAACACCGCATGTTTAGCTGGTTAGACCTATCACCGCAACTCTAGCTGGTTAGACTTATCACCGCATGTCTAGCTGGTTAGACCTATCACAGCATGTCTAGCTGGTTAGACCTATTACCACATGTCTAGCTGGTAAGACCTATCACGGTATTTCTAGCTGGTTAGACCTATCACCGCATGTCTAGCTGGTAAGACCTACCACCGCATTTCTAGCAGGTTAGACCTATCACCGCATGTCTAGCTGATTAGAATTATCACCACATGTTTAGCTGGTTAGACCTATCACCGCATTTCTAGCTGGTTAGACCTATCACCGCATTTCTAGCTGGTTAGACCTATCACCGCATGTCTAGCTGGTTAGACCTATCACTGCATTTCTAGCTGGTTAGACCTATCACCGCATGTTTGGCTGGTTAGACCTATCTCCGAATGTCTAGCTGGTTAGACCTATCACCACATGTTTAGCTGGTTAGATCTATCACCACATGTTTAGCTGGTTACATTTATCACCGCATGTTTAGCTGGTTAGATCTACCACCGCATGTTTAGCTGGTTAGACCTATCACCGCATGTCTAGCTGGTTAGACCTATCACCACATGTTTAGCTGGTTAGAACTACCACCACCCATGTCTAGCTGGTTAGACCTACCACCGCATTTCTAGCTGGTTAGACCTATCACCGCATGTCTAGCTGGTAAGACCTACCACCGCATTTCTAGCAGGTTAGACCTATCACCGCATGTCTAGCTGGTTAGAATTATCACCACATGTCTCGCTGGTTAGACCTATCACTGTATGTCTAGCTGGTTAGACCTATCACCGCATGTCTAGCTGGTTAGACCTAACATCGCATGTCTACCTGGTTAGACCTAACACCGCATGTCTAGCTGGTTAGACCTATCACCGCATTTCTAGCTGGTTAGACCTATCACCGCATGTCTAGCTGGTTAGACCTAACACCGCATGTCTAGCTGGTTAGACCTATCACTACATTTCTAGCTGGTTAGACCTATCACCGCATGTCTAGCTGGTTAGACCTATCACTGCATTTCTAGCTGGTTAGACCTGTCACCACATGTCTAGCTGGTTAGACCTAACACCGCATGTCTAGCTGGTTAGACCTAACCTCGCATCGCATGTCTAGCTGGTTAGACCTAACATGTCCGCATGTCTTGCTGGTTAGACCAATCACCGCATGTCTAGCTGGTTAGACCTATCACTGCATTTCTAGCTGGTTATCACCGATGTCTAGCTGGTTAGACCTATCACCGCATGTCTAGCTGGTTAGACCTATCACCACATGTCATGTTTCTAGCCCTCCAACACCGCATTTCTAGCTGGTTAGACCTATCACCGCATGTCTAGCTGGTTAGACCTATCACCACATGTTTAGCTGGTTAGACTTATCACCACATGTTTAGCTGGTTAGACCTATCACCGCATTTCTAGCTGGTTAGACCTATCACCGCATGTTTAGCTGGTTAGACCTATCACCGCATGTCTAGCTGGTTAGACCTATCACTGCATTTCCTAGCTGGTTAGACCTATATCACCGCATTTCTAACACCGCATGTCTAGCTGGTTAGACCTATCACCGCATGTCTAGCTGGTTAGACCTATCACCGCATGTCTAGCTGGTTAGACCTATCACCGACCTATGTCTAGCTGGTTAGACCTATCACTGCATGTAGACCTATCACCACATGTCTAGCTGGTTAGACCTATCACCATGTCTAGCTGGTTAGACCTATTTCTACCGCATGTTTAGCTGGTTAGATTTATCACCGCATGTTTAGCTGGTTAGACTTATCACCGCATGTTCAGCTGGTTAGATCTATCACCACATGTTAAGCTGGTTAAACATATCACCACATGTTTAGCTGGTTGTGACCTATCACCGCATTTCTAGCTGGTTAGACCTTATCCTGGTTAGACCACCGCATGTTTAGCTGGTTAGACCTATCACCGCATGTCTAGCTGGTTAGACCTATCACCGCATGTCTAGCTGGTTAGACCTACCACCGCATGTCTAGCTGGTAAGACCTATCACCGTATTTCTAGCTGGTTAGACCTATCACCGCATGTCTAGCTGGTTAGATTTATCACCGCATGTTTGGCTGGTTAGACTACCACCGCATGTTTAGCAGACCTGCATTCACCGGCGACCTGTCTAGCTGGTTAGACCTATCACCGTATGTCTGCTGGTTAGACCTATCAACGCATGTCTAGCTTAGCTGGTTAGACCTATCACCGCATGTCTTGCTGGTTTAGTTGGTAGCTGGTTAGACCTACACCGAATGTCTGTTGGACCTAACCTATCACCACATGTCTAGCTGGTTAGACCTATCACCGCATGTCTAGCTGGTTAGACCTATCACCGCATTTCTAGCTGGTTAGACCTATCACCACATGTCTAGCTGGTTAGACCTAACACCGCATGTCTAGCTGGTTAGACCTAACATCGCATGTCTAGCTGGTTAGACCTAACACAGCATGTCTTGCTGGTTAGACCAATCACCGCATTGCTAGCTGGTTAGACCTATCACCGCATGTCTGGCTGGTTAGACCTATCACTGAATTTCTGGCTGGTTAGACCTATCACCGCATGTTTAGCTTGTTAGACCTATCACCGAATGTCTAGCTGGTTAGACCTATCACTGCATGTCTAGCTGGTTAGACCTATCACCAAATGTCTAGCTGGTGAGACCTATTACCACATGTTTAGCTGGTTAGATTTATCACCGTATGTTTAGCTGGTTAGACTTATCACAGCATGTCTAGCTGATTAGATCTATCACCACATGTTAAGCTGGTTAAACTTATCACCACATGTTTAGCTGGTTAGACCTATCACCGCATTTCTAGCTGGTTAGACCTAACACCGCATGTTTAGCTGGTTAGACCTATCACCGCAACTCTAGCTGGTTAGACTTATCACCGCATGTCTAGCTGGTTAGACCTATCACAGCATGTCTAGCTGGTTAGACCTATTACCACATGTCTAGCTGGTAAGACCTATCACGGTATTTCTAGCTGGTTAGACCTATCACCGCATGTCTAGCTGGTAAGACCTACCACCGCATTTCTAGCAGGTTAGACCTATCACCGCATGTCTAGCTGATTAGAATTATCACCACATGTTTAGCTGGTTAGACCTATCACCGCATTTCTAGCTGGTTAGACCTATCACCGCATTTCTAGCTGGTTAGACCTATCACCGCATGTCTAGCTGGTTAGACCTATCACTGCATTTCTAGCTGGTTAGACCTATCACCGCATGTTTGGCTGGTTAGACCTATCTCCGAATGTCTAGCTGGTTAGACCTATCACCACATGTTTAGCTGGTTAGATCTATCACCACATGTTTAGCTGGTTACATTTATCACCGCATGTTTAGCTGGTTAGATCTACCACCGCATGTTTAGCTGGTTAGACCTATCACCGCATGTCTAGCTGGTTAGACCTATCACCACATGTTTAGCTGGTTAGAACTACCACCACATGTCTAGCTGGTAAGACCTATCACGGTATTTCTAGCTGGTTAGACCTATCACCGCATGTCTAGCTGGTAAGACCTACCACCGCATTTCTAGCAGGTTAGACCTATCACCGCATGTCTAGCTGGTTAGAATTATCACCACATGTCTCGCTGGTTAGACCTATCACTGTATGTCTAGCTGGTTAGACCTATCACCGCATGTCTAGCTGGTTAGACCTAACATCGCATGTCTACCTGGTTAGACCTAACACCGCATGTCTAGCTGGTTAGACCTATCACCGCATTTCTAGCTGGTTAGACCTATCACCGCATGTCTAGCTGGTTAGACCTAACACCGCATGTCTAGCTGGTTAGACCTATCACTACATTTCTAGCTGGTTAGACCTATCACCGCATGTCTAGCTGGTTAGACCTATCACTGCATTTCTAGCTGGTTAGACCTGTCACCACATGTCTAGCTGGTTAGACCTAACACCGCATGTCTAGCTGGTTAGACCTAACCTCGCATGTCTAGCTGGTTAGACCTAACACCGCATGTCTTGCTGGTTAGACCAATCACCGCATGTCTAGCTGGTTAGACCTATCACTGCATTTCTAGCTGGTTAGACCTATCACCGAATGTCTAGCTGGTTAGACCTATCACTGTATGTCTAGCTGGTTAGACCTATCACCACATGTTTAGCTGGTTAGATTTATCACCGCATGTTTAGCTGGTTAGACTTATCACCGCATGTCTAGCTGGTTAGATCTATCACCACATGTTAAGCTGGTTAAACTTATCACCACATGTTTAGCTGGTTAGACCTATCACCGCATTTCTAGCTGGTTAGACCTACCACCGCATGTTTAGCTGGTTAGACCTATCACCGCAAGTCTAGTTGGTTAGACCTATCACAGCATGTCTAGCTGGTTAAATCTATCACAGCATGTCTAGCTGGTTAGACCTATTACCACATGTCTAGCTGGTTAGACCTAACATCGCATGTCTAGCTGGTTAGACCTAACACCGCATTTCTAGCTGGTTAGACCTATCACCACATTTCTAGCTGGTTAGACCTATCACCGCATGTCTAGCTGGTTAGACCTATCTCTGCATTTGTAGCTGGTTAGACCTACCACTGCATGTTTAGCTGATTAGACCTATCACCGCAAGTCTAGTTGGTTAGACCTATCACAGCATGTCTAGCTGGTTAAACCTATCACAGCATGTCTAGCTGGTTAGACCTATTACCACATGTCTAGCTGGTTAGACCTAACATCGCATGTCTAGCTGGTTAGACCTAACACCGCATTTCTAGCTGGTTAGACCTATAACCACATTTCTAGCTGGTTAGACCGATCACCGCATGTCTAGCTGGTTAGACCTATCTCTGCTTTTGTAGCTGGTTAGACCTATCACCACATGTCTAGCTGATTAGACCTAACACCGCATGTCTAGCTGGTTAGACCTATCACCGCATGTCTAGCTGGTTAGACCTATCACCACATGTCTAGCTGGTTAGACCTATCACCGCATGTTTAGCTGCTTAGAACTATCACCGCATGTCTAGCTGGTTAGACCTATCACTGCATTTCTAGCTGGTTAGACCTATCACCGCATGTTTAGCTTGTTAGACCTATCACCGAATGTCTAGCTGGTTAGACCTATCACTGCATGTCTAACTGGTTAGACCTATCACCACATGTCTAGCTGGTTAGACCTATTACCACATGTTTAGCTGGTTAGATTTATCACCGCATGTCTAGCTGGTTAGACTTATCACCGCATGTCTAGCTGGTTAGATCTATCACCACATGTTAAGCTGGTTAAACATATCACCACATGTTTAGCTGGTTAGACCTATCACCGCATTTCTAACTGGTTAGACCTACCACCGCATGTTTAGCTGGTTAGACCTATCACCGCATGTCTAGCTGGTTAGACCTATCACCGCATGTCAAGCTGGTTAGACCTATCACCGCATTTCTAGCTGGTAAGACCTATCACGGTATTTCTAGCTGGTTAGACCTATCACCGCATGTCTAGCTGGTTAGATTTATCACCGCATGTTTAGCTGGTTAGATCTACCACCGCATGTTCAGCTGGTTAGACCTAACCTCGCATGTCTAGCTGGTTAGACCTAACACCGCATGTCTAGCTGGTTAGACCTATCACCGCATTTCTAGCTGGTTAGACCTATCACTGCATGTCTAGCTGGTTAGACCTATCACCACATGTCTAGCTGGTGAGACCTATTACCACATGTTTGGCTGGTTAGATTTATCACCGTATGTTTAGCTGGTTAGACTTATCACAGCATGTCTAGCTGGTGAGATCTATCACCACATGTTAAGCTGGTTAAACTTATCACCACATGTTTAGCTGGTTAGACCTATCACCGCATTTCTAGCAGGTTAGACCTATCACCGCATGTTTAGCTGCTTAGACCTATCACCGCAACTCTAGCTGGTTAGACCTATCACCGCATGTTTAGCTGGTTAGACTTATCACCGCATGTCTAGCTGGTTAGACCTACCACAGCATGTCTAGCTGGTTAGACGTATTACCGCATGTCTAGCTGGTTAGACCTACCACCGCATGTCTAGCTGGTTAGACCTATCACCACATTTCTAGCTGGTTAGACCTATCACCGCATGTCTAGCTGGTTAGACCTATCACTGTATTTCTAGATGGTTAGACCTATCACCACATGTCTAGCTGGTTAGACCTAACACCGCATGTCTAGCTGGTTAGACCTAACATCGCATGTCTAGCTGGTTAGACATAACACAGCATGTCTAGCTGGTTAGACCTACCACCGCACGTCTAGCTGGTAAGACCTATCACGGTATTTCTAGCTGGTTAGACCTATCACCGCATGTCTAGCTGGTTAGACCTATCACCGCATGTTTAGCTGGTTAGATGTCTAGCTGGTTAGACCTATCACCGCATGTCTAGCTGGTTAGACCTACCACCGCATGTCTAGCTGGTTAGACCTATCACCGCATTTCTAGCTGGTTAGACCTATCACCGCATGTCTAGCTGGTTAGACCTATCACCGCATGTCTAGCTGGTTAGACCTATCACCGTTAGATGTCTAGCTGGTTAGACCTACCACATGTCTAGCATTAGATTTATCACCGCTTTAGCTGGTTAGACTTATCACAGCATGTCTAGCTGGTTAGACCGCATGGTTAGACCTATCACCACATGTCTAGCTGGTTAGACCTAACACGCATGTCTAGCTGGTTAGACCTAACATCGCATGTCTAGCTGGTTAGACCTAACACAGCATGTCTAGCTGGTTAGACCTGTCTCACCGCATTTCTAGCTGGTTAGACCTATCACCGCACTGGTTAGATTTATCACCGCATGTTTAGCTGGTTAGATCTACCACCGCATGTTCAGCTGGTTAGACCTAACCTCGCATGTCTAGCTGGTTAGACCTAACACCGCATGTCTAGCTGGTTAGACCTGTCTAGCTGGTTAGACCTAACACTGCATGTCTAGCTGGTTAGACCTGTCTAGCTGGTTAGACCTAACATCGCATGTCTAGCTGGTTAGGCCTAACACCGGATGTCTAGCTGGTTAGACCAATCACCGCATTGCTAGCTGGTTAGACCTATCACCGCATGTCTGGCTGGTTAGACCTATCACTGCATTTCTAGCTGGTTAGACCTATCACCGCATGTTTAGCTTGTTAGACCTATCACCGAATGTCTAGCTGGTTAGACCTATCACCACATGTCTAGCTGGTGAGACCTATTACCACATGTTTAGCTGGTTAGATTTATCACCGTATGTTTAGCTGGTTAGACTTATCACAGCATGTCTAGCTGGTTAGATCTATCACCACATGTTAAGCTGGTTAAACTTATCACCACATGTTTAGCTGGTTAGACCTATCACCGTATTTCTAGCTGGTTAGACCTATCACCGCATGTTTAGCTGGTTAGACCTATCACCGCAACTCTAGCTGGTTAGACCTATCACCGCATGTTTAGCTGGTTAGACTTATCACCGCATGTCTAGCTGGTTAGACCTATCACAGCATGTCTAGCTGGTTAGACCTATTACCGCATGTGTAGCTGGTTAGACCTAGCATCGCATGTCTAGCTGGTTAGACCTAACACCGCATGTCTAGCTGGTTAGACCTATCACCACATTTCTAGCTGGTTAGACCTATCACCGCATGTCTAGCTGGTTAGACCTATCACTGCATTTCTTGATGGTTAGACCTATCACCACATGTCTAGCTGGTTAGACCTAACACCGCATGTCTAGCTGGTTAGACAAAAGGTCTTGGTGAGAAAATTCTGTGGATATTCAGTGGAAAGCCTCTATTGTTGCAAAAGAATGGAGACCAATCAGGAGGAGCACTCTGACAGCTTGGGTGCAGACGAGAGGACAGAAGACGACAGTGAGGATATACACCTGACACAGCCGAGTGACGAGACAGACCAAGCTATCTACTTAGAGATAAAAAGGAAATTTGGGAACAAAGACAGACAGAGCTTTGTTGATAGTCTGCTTGACACCTATGATCACGATGCTAAGCACATTCATCATACCAGGGCAAGCTTGTATGATTATGCAAAAGAAAGTTGTCACGACTTCCCAGAAGGACAGCTAATCAGACGCAGACTAACCAATGGGACAACAGTGACAATGCTGGATAGATACGCCCATGACATCTACTATCTCTATCATTTCATCGAGGGTGGTGTTCCCGGTCACGTGATTCAGAATAAGGTCCTGAGCAGAGCAAATATCAAGTACCTGTCAATCACTGGTACCGGTGGTGAAGACACAGAGGACGAACACACAAGACAACAGGACAACACTCCTAGGACAACTCCACAGACAAGACACCAAGGTGACAAACATAAACTTGATCAGTTATTGACTCATATTATACAATTAAAACAATGTGTCTCACAAAATCAGGATGCAACAAACAAAAGTCTTTCGAACTTAGAAGACAAACTAAATCAAGATCTATCTCGGAAAAGCAAAATAATTGAAGAAAAAAATAAACATATTCAGGATTTAAATCAGCGCTTGCAAGATTCAGAAGCTAGAAGGGCTGAGTTAAGAGCGGAAATCAAGCTGAGTTCCCAAGACAACAAGATATTGAAAGATAAAGTCCATGACCTTGAAGATCAAATCATTCGCCTTAACTATCAGGTGGACAATAAACTCAAATCGATCAGTAGTAAGCTGGATAACGTTGGTAAGCAGAAGTCAACGTATGCGAGTATTGTTAAATCACCAGTATCATCGTACAATTCTGGCAAACAGAACACTGACACTCCAGCTTCACCTGTAACCATCATCGACTCATCCAGTAACACTCGTACCTGTGCTGTGAACAGTACTGAACAGAACTGTAATAATGGTACAACCAATACCGTGTCTACTCAACCCACCAACAGCTGTAAGGAGACTATGTCAAATAAGAGCGTTAACAGAGCCAGTGACAGAAACAATACTCTCACAAACAAACAGTCTAACATGGTTGATCTCTCTGACAGGGATAAACTGAGGAAGTACTATGCAGATAATGTCCATGGTCTTGTGTTTCAAGGGGACATGGATACGACCCAAGAAGTACAGCCTTATCATCCTGTACAACATACAGCACAAGCTCACCACACTCTCCAGGATCAACGCGCAGACAAACCACAGACAACTACAACGTACCAGATAAAATTCCTGGCGAAAACCTACTCTACGCTGGAAGGTGTACCAAGGATAAAGACTAAACGTGTAGTCTTATCTAACATAAAGGCCGATAAACCGTTTGACAGTGTGAAACAGCTCATTCACGACTATGCACATGCTCGCTATGTGCGTGTGACGTACACAAGACTGCTACGCAAGCGCTCATACTATGACGGAACAGATACCTACACAGTGCAGGTCAATATGGCGTGTGACGACTACACTGGTGATATGAACGATAACTTCTGGCCAGCTGACATCACATGTCGTGACTATGTACCACGACAGAAGAAACGGGACAATTATGGGCAATATAGTGATAATGGATATTCATATCAAAATGAGTAAGTTTCTCCTTGTTTCCCTATATATCATGACTTTAAGCTTAATATCATGGAATATTCGTGGCTTACCACATGATTGTCAAGATATTGTCAATAATATTCCAGATGATGTTGATATTGTTGCTGTGCAAGAACATTGGCTCAGTCCAGATAATGTCCACAGTCTCAATGATATTAATGGTTTCTACTCATTTCATCTATATGTAACAAAACAACTTCTTCTCGAGGTGCTGGCGGTGTTGCCATACTGCGTAACAATAAGTCCACCTGGAGGCTGCGCAGAATTGCAACCAAGACAGAATTTTTTGTTGCTGCAGTTGTATATGCACATGGATACCCTGATATGTATGTAATATCTTCCCGACTACCTTCCACGAATGTTCTGCACTCTGTGTATGTAGATGCAGTTGAACAACTCTTTGATATGTATGATATCCTTAGTCAAAAGGGTGATACTTTTATACTGGGTGACCTCAATGCAGATATCTGTAAAAACATATTATCCCCACGTGATAGTGTGCTTTATAACTATATCACAGAACGGCATCTTATACATGCTGTTAGTACATTACGCAACCATGGGCCTGACCATACATGTAGAAGTAAGGACAGTAGATTTAAATCGCTCATTGATTACATACTCCTCCCGTCACACCTGACCGATCAGCTTGCCTATTGTTGTGTAATGGATGATTGTAGCTATGCTGTATCTGACCATTACCCATGTCTTGCTACTGTATCTAGACAACAGGAACATGTACGCAAATCTGATAGCCTCTATTTTCCAAAATGGCATAAAGCTGACCAATGTGACATTAACGTATACAGCGAGGAAAGTTCCCGACTTCTCTCAGAAATTACTATTCCCCCTCATCCCCTACCTCCCCATGAAATTGAATCATACACATGTAATGTTATAAATGCTCTACAATCTGCCAGTTCCCGGTGTATTCCTTCGGGTGTTTTTAAAGCACATTTAAAGCCATACTGGAAATCAGACGGACTAAACGATTTGCATTACAATATGCGTGTAGCTAGACGCGAGTGGTTGGTTGATGGTAAACCAAGGACAGGTAACTCGCCTTTGTATATTAATTACAAATTAGCCAAGCGGGAATTTAGACGATTACATCGTAAGTCTAAACGGAAACAGCGCTCAGATTTAAGTAGCGAATTAGAAAGGTGCTCCGATGCTGATATAGGTACTTTCTTTAAATCAGTTCGCAAAATGAGGCGACAGAGTCCAGTTGTTAAAGAGCTAGTATTTGGTCATAAATGTGCAAACACAGCAGAAGATATTTGTGAACTATGGGGTGATTACTTTGCAGATCTCGCCAAACCTCATTACTCTCCATTATTTGATAGCAACTTTCTAATAACAGTTGACAGGAAGGTTAGAAATATAAGCCAGAAATATTCCTCATGCAAAGAAGATATTTTATGTAAACATATTGAATGTGATGAAGTAAAGGAACATATCAGTAATCTCCACAAAAATAAATCTCCTGGCCCGGACTGTATTCACAATGAACATCTTATTTATGGTGGTGATGACATCGTAAATACATTAACGGGACTTTTTAACTCTATTTTAGGATCTGCATATGTCCCTAGCACTTTCAGAAGAGGTGTAATTATCCCGATATATAAAGGTAAAAAGGCGAAAAATGATCCAAAAAATTATAGAGGAATAACTCTTACTTGTGTTGGTAAACTTTTTGAAAAAGTCTTATTGGCTAGACTAGAAATCTGGGTACAAGAATACATACCCTCATTTCCAGACAAGCTCCAATTTGGGTTTAGAAAGGAACATGGAGCAACCACTTCAGTCTTTACTCTAAACGAAAGCTTATCATATTATCTAAGCAGAGGTTCTCCAGTTTATACAGCCTTTATGGACAATGAGAAGGCGTTTGATCGCATATGGCATAATGGACTCTTTTTAAAGCTATATCAAATGGGTATAAAGGGCAAAATGTGGCAGCTCCTATATCAAAGTTATACATCAAGCTCTGCTTTTGTGCAATATTGTGGTCTGAGATCAAATGAATATGTTATCAAGCAAGGTGTTGGGCAAGGTAGAGTCTTGTCTTCCTGTTTTTTCCTTGTTTTTATTAATGATTTGATAAGTGAACTTAGAGATTTGAACAATGGCATTTGTGTAAGTGGCATTAATATCCCATGTATTCTATTGGCTGACGACACAACACTTGCTTCCACTTCTCCAAAAGGTCTTCAATCATCACTTGATACTGTTTATAGCTATGCTGGTAAGTGGCGTCTAACGTATAACGGTTCTAAAAGCACTTGTGTCATTTTCTGCAAATATAAGAAACGTCTGGGTAATTATTCTTTCACCTTTGGTGATTCAGACATACCAATAAGTGATTGTGTTAAGTATGGAGGCATTTTACTTTCGTCTGATCTATCCCCAAAATCTAGAGTATATTCATACTGCCAGAAAGCACGGCAATCTGTAAATTCTCTAAAAAGTCTTGGTTTAAATGGTAAAGATCTCCACCCTACTTCTTCTGTTAAAATATGGAAAAGAATGATACTTCCAACGAGCTTTTACGGTTGTGAACTTTTACCCATTCTTCGAGGTAAAGATTATGACTTGGTAGAAAGTACACAGAGATATTTTGCCAGATGCATTCAGGGTTTCGGTAAGCGCTTTTCCTCTGCTTCAGTGCTAGGTAACCTTGGATTGTGGAGTATGGATGGCTATATAGATAAATGTAGACTATTATTTCTCGGCAAGCTGTGCAACAGCAAGTGTAACTCTTCATTTAAGGATATTTTCTGTGTACATTTAGCCACCTTTCAAAACAGAACAGCTGTCTTACACAGCATATGTGACACACCTATTCAAACTAGTTTAAAATACAATCTCTTCAATTATCTTAGTGACTATCTCGATTTTGGAAGGTTTCCATGTAAATCGTCATGGCGAAGAATCACTATTAATTGCATAAATAAATCTGAAACTGAACGATGGGCTTCTCAAGTGTGTGTAAGGCACGATATGAATAGATATCGCTTGACCCACAACTTCTTTGGTGTACATAGACTGTATTGTTTGATGTATTTCTACCCACAGTTTAAAGATATATTACAGTTTTGTGTACAAATCAGCTCAAGGGAAAATTCTCAAAACATTGTGAACTCTGCAAAAGATACTGTAATGATTATGACTGCCATGTAATTTTACACTGTGAACACTATATGTACAACAGAAATAATTTCTTTTCAAAACTTATAGATCTCTTTGATGTGGATGTTTATGTACAAATAGAATTATTATCTGAAGATGAAATGTTATCACTATTTTCTGGAGGTGAACTACTAGTAACTAACGATATTGATGAAATGTCATGGAGATGTATGATTGTCCTCTTCTGTAAATACCTATATTCCTTGCTTCCCTCACTAAACTGTGCATTCTAGACCTTTCATTTTTCTTAGTACATGTATAAATGACTATATGAATGTGTTGTGAATATATTGCTGTGATTATGTTGCTGTAAATATGTCATGTACATGTTCATAATGATCTTCGGACTACAATCTGGAGGAAATAAAGAGATTCATTCATTCATTCATTCATTCACCGTATGTTTAGCTGGTTAGACCTATCACCACATGTCTAGCTGGTTAGACCTAACACCGCATGTCTAGCTGGTTAGACCTAACATCGCATGTCTAGCTGGTTAGACCTAACACAGCATGTCAAGCTGGTTAGACCTACCACCGCATGTCTAGCTGGTAAGACCTATCACGGTCTTTCTAGCTGGTTAGACCTATCACCGCATGTCTAGCTGGTTAGATTTATCACCGCATGTTTAGCTGGTTAGATCTACCACCGCATGTTCAGCTGGTTAGACCTAACCTCGCATGTCTAGCTGGTTAGACCTAACACCGCATGTCTAGCTGGTTAGACCTATCACCGCATTTCTAGCTGGTTAGACCTAGCACTGCATGTCTAGCTGGTTAGACCTAACACCGCATGTC
The DNA here is from genome assembly GCF_003918875.1 of Haliotis rubra. Lineage (NCBI taxonomy): Eukaryota > Metazoa > Mollusca > Gastropoda > Lepetellida > Haliotidae > Haliotis > Haliotis rubra. Next base: position 554,236 of record NW_025766336.1, read on the forward strand.
TAGCTGGTTAGACCTAACATCGCATGTCTAGCTGGTTAGACCTAACACCGCATGTCTTGCTGGCTAGACCAATCACCGCACTGTTAGCTGGTTAGACCTATCACCGCATGTCTGGCTGGTTAGACCTATCACTGCATTTCTAGCTGGTTAGACCTATCACCGCATGTTTAGCTTGTTAGACCTATCACCGAATGTCTAGCTGGTTAGACCTATCACTGCATGTCTAGCTGGTTAGACCTATCACCGCATGTTTAGCTAGTTAGATTTATCACCGCATGTTTAGCTGGTTAAACTTATCACCACATGTTAAGCTGGTTAAACTTATCACCACATGTTTAGCTGGTTAGACCTAACATCGCATTTCTAGCTGGTTAGACCTACCACCGCATGTCTAGCTGGTTAGACCTATCACCACAAGTCTAGCTGGTTAGACCTATCACCGCATGTCTAGCTGGATAGACCTATCACCGCATGTCTTGCTGGTTAGACCAATCACCGCATTGCTAGCTGGTTAGACCTATCACCGCATGTCTGGCTGGTTAGACCTATCACAACATGTTAAGCTGGTTAAACTTATCACCACATGTTTAGCTGGTTAGACCTATCACCGTATTTCTAGCTGGTTAGACCTATCACCGCATGTTTAGCTGGTTAGACCTATCACCGCAACTCTAGCTGGTTAGACCTATCACCGCATGTTTAGCTGGTTAGACTTATCACCGCATGTCTAGCTGGTTAGACCTATCACCGCATGTGTAGCTGGTTAGACCTATTACCGCATGTCTAGCTGGTTAGACCTAGCATCGCATGTCTAGCTGGTTAGACCTAACACCGCATGTCTAGCTGGTTAGACCTATCACCACATTTATAGCTGGTTAGACCTATCACCGCATGTCTAGCTGGTTAGAACTATCACTGCATTTCTAGATGGTTAGAACTATCACCACATGTCTAGCTGGTTATACCTAACACCGCATGTCTAGCTGGTTAGACCTAACATCGCATGTCTAGCTGGTTAGACCTAACACAGCATGTCTAGCTGGTTAGACCTATCACCGCATGTCTAGCTGGTTAGACCTATCACCGCATGTCTAGCTGGTTAGACCTATCACCACATGTCTAGCTGGTTAGACCTAACACCGCATGTCTTGCTGGTTAGACCTATCACCGCATGTCTAGCTGGTTAGACCTAACACCGCATGTCTTGCTGGTTAGACCAATCACCGCATGTCTAGCTGGTTAGACCTATCACCGCATGTCTAGCTGGTTAGGCCTATCACTGCATTTCTAGCTGGTTAGACCTATCACCACATGTCTAGCTGGTTAGACCTATCACCACATGTTTAGCTAGTCAGATTTATCACCGCATGTTTAGCTGGTTAGACTTATCACCGCATGTCTAGCTGGTTAGATCTATCACCACATGTTAAGCTGGTTAAACTTATCACCACATGTTAAGCTGGTTAAACTTATCACCACATGTTTAGCTGGTTAGACCTATCACCGCATTTCTAGCTGGTTAGACCTACCACCGCATCTCTAGCTGGTTAGACCTATCACCACAAGTCTAGCTGGTTAGGCCTATCACCGCATGACTAGCTGGTTAGACCTATCACCGCATGTCTAGCTGGTTAGACCTATCACAGCATGTCTAGCTGGATAGACCTATTACCGCATGTCTAGCTGGTTAAACCTATCACCGCATGTCTAGCTGGTTAGACCTAACCTCGCATGTCTAGCTGGTTAGACCTAACACCGCATGTCTAGCTGGTTAGACCTATCACCGCATTTCTAGCTGGTTAGACCTATCACCGCATGTCTAGCTGGTTAGACCTATCACCGCATGTCTAGCTGGTTAGACCTAACACCGCATGTCTATCTGGCAAGACCTATCACGGTATTTCTAGCTGGTTAGGCCTATCACCGCATGTCTAGTTGGTTAGACCTATCACCGCATGTCTAGCTGGTTAGACCTAACACCGCATGTCTATCTGGCAAGACCTATCACGGTATTTCTAGTTGGTTAGACCTATCACCGCATGTCTAGCTGGTTAGACCTACCACCGCATGTCTATCTGGCAAGACCTATCACGGTATTTCTAGCTGGTTAGACCTATCACCGCATGTCTAGCTGGTAAGACCTACCACCGCATTTCTAGCAGACTAGACCTATCACCGGATGTCTAGCTGATTAGAATTATCACCACATGTTTAGCTGGTTAGACCTATCAGCGCATGTCTAGCTGGTTAGACCTATCACCGCATGTCTAGGTGGTTAGACCTATCACGGTATTTCTAGCTGGTTAGACCTATCACCGCATGTCTTGCTGGTTAGATTTATCACCGCATGTTTAGCTGGGTAGATCTACCACAGCATGTTTAGCTGGTTAGACCTATCAACGCATGTCTAGCTGGTTAGACCTATCACCTCACGTTTAGCTGGTTAGGCTTATCACCGCATGTCTAGCTAGTTAGACCTACCACCGCATGTCTAGCTGGTTAGACCTATCACTGCATTTCTAGGTGGTTAGACCTATCACCACATGTCTAGCTTGTTAGACCTAACACCGCATGTCTAGCTGGTTAGACCTAACCTCGAATGTCTAGCTGGTTAGACCTAACACCGCATGTTTAGCTGGTTAGACCTATCACTGCATTTCTAGCTGGTTAGACCTATCACCGCATGTTTAGCTTGCTAGACCTATAACCGAATGTCTAGCTGGTTAGACCTATCACTGCATTTCTAGCTGGTTAGACCTATCACCACATGTCTAGCTGGTTAGACCTATCACCACATGTTTAGCTGGTTAGATTTATCACCGCATGTTTAGCTGGTTAGACTTATCACCGCATGTCTAGCTGGTTTGATCTATCACCACATGTTAAGCTGGTTGAACTTATCACCACATGTCTAGCTGGTTAGGCCTATCACTGCATTTCTAGCTGGTTAGACCTATCACCACATGTCTAGCTGGTTAGACCTATCACCACATGTTTAGCTAGTCAGATTTATCACCGCATGTTTAGCTGGTTAGACTTATCACTGCATGTCTAGCTGGTTAGATCTATCACCACATGTTGAGCTGGTTAAACTTATCACCACATGTTAAGCTGGTTAAACTTATCACCACATGTTTAGCTGGTTAGACCTATCACCGCATTTCTAGCTGGTTAGACCTACCACCGCATCTCTAGCTGGTTAGACCTATCACCACAAGTCTAGCTGGTTAGGCCTATCACCGCATGACTAGCTGGTTAGACCTATCACCGCATGTCTAGCTGGTTAGACCTATCACAGCATGTCTAGCTGGATAGACCTATTACCGCATGTCTAGCTGGTTAAACCTATCACCGCATGTCTAGCTGGTTAGACCTAACCTCGCATGTCTAGCTGGTTAGACCTAACACCGCATGTCTAGCTGGTTAGACCTATCACCGCATTTCTAGCTGGTTAGACCTATCACCGCATGTCTAGCTGGTTAGACCTATCACCGCATGTCTAGCTGGTTAGACCTAACACCGCATGTCTATCTGGCAAGACCTATCACGGTATTTCTAGCTGGTTAGGCCTATCACCGCATGTCTAGTTGGTTAGACCTATCACCGCATGTCTAGCTGGTTAGACCTAACACCGCATGTCTATCTGGCAAGACCTATCACGGTATTTCTAGTTGGTTAGACCTATCACCGCATGTCTAGCTGGTTAGACCTACCACCGCATGTCTATCTGGCAAGACCTATCACGGTATTTCTAGCTGGTTAGACCTATCACCGCATGTCTAGCTGGTTAGACCTATCACCGCATGTCTAGCTGGTTAGACCTACCACCGCATGTCTATCTGGCAAGACCTATCACGGTATTTCTAGCTGGTTAGACCTATCACCGCATGTCTAGCTGGTAAGACCTACCACCGCATTTCTAGCAGACTAGACCTATCACCGGATGTCTAGCTGATTAGAATTATCACCACATGTTTAGCTGGTTAGACCTATCAGCGCATGTCTAGCTGGTTAGACCTATCACCGCATGTCTAGGTGGTTAGACCTATCACGGTATTTCTAGCTGGTTAGACCTATCACCGCATGTCTTGCTGGTTAGATTTATCACCGCATGTTTAGCTGGGTAGATCTACCACAGCATGTTTAGCTGGTTAGACCTATCAACGCATGTCTAGCTGGTTAGACCTATCACCTCACGTTTAGCTGGTTAGGCTTATCACCGCATGTCTAGCTGGTTAGACCTACCACCGCATGTCTAGCTGGTTAGACCTATCACTGCATTTCTAGGTGGTTAGACCTATCACCACATGTCTAGCTTGTTAGACCTAACACCGCATGTCTAGCTGGTTAGACCTAACCTCGAATGTCTAGCTGGTTAGACCTAACACCGCATGTTTAGCTGGTTAGACCTATCACTGCATTTCTAGCTAGTTAGACCTATCACCGCATGTTTAGCTTGCTAGACCTATAACCGAATGTCTAGCTGGTTAGACCTATCACTGCATTTCTAGCTGGTTAGACCTATCACCACATGTCTAGCTGGTTAGACCTATCACCACATGTTTAGCTGGTTAGATTTATCACCGCATGTTTAGCTGGTTAGACTTATCACCGCATGTCTAGCTGGTTAGATCTATCACCACATGTTAAGCTGGTTGAACTTATCACCACATGTTTAGCTGGTTAGACCTATCACCGCATTTCTAGCTGGTTAGACCTACCACCGGATGTTTAGCTGGTTAGACCTATCACCGCATGTCTAGCTGGTTAGACCTATCACCGCATGTCTAGCTGGTTAGACCTATCACCGCATGTCTAGCTGGTTAGACCTATTACCGCATGTCTAGCTGGTTAGACCTAACACCGAATGTCTAGCTGGTTAGACCTACCACCGCATGTCTAGCTGGTAAGACCTATCACGGCATTTCTAGCTTGTTAGACCTATCACCGCATGTCTAGTGGTTAGAATTATCACCGTGTGTTTAGCTGGTTAGAATGTTCACCGCATGTTTAGCTGGTTAGAATTATCACCGTAAGTTTAGCTGGTTAGACCTATCACCGCATGTCTAGCTGGTTAGATCTACCACCGCATGTTTAGCTGGTTAGACCTATCACCGCATGTTTAGCTGGTTAGACCTACCACCGCATTTCTAGCTGGTTAGACCTATCACCGCATGTCTAGCTGGTTAGAATTATCACCCTGTGTTTAGCTGGTTAGAATTATCGCCGTATGTTTAGCTGGTTTGAATTATCACCGCATGTTTAGCTGGTTAGAATTATCACGGTATGTTTAGCTGGTTAGACCTATCGCCACAGGTCTAGCTGGTTAGATTTATCACCGCATGTTTTGCTGGTTAGACTTATCACCACATGTTTAGATGGTTAGATCTATCACCACATGTTTAGCTGGTTAAACTTATCACCACATGTTTAGCTGGTTAGACTAATCACCGCATGTTTTTAGCTGGTTAGACTTATCATCGCATGTTTAGCTGGTTAGACTAGTCACCGCATGTTAAGCTGGTTAGACTAATCCCCGCATGTTTAGCTGGTTAGACTAATCACCGCATGTTAAGCTGGTTAGACTAATCACCACATGTTTAGCTGGTTAGACTAATCACCGCATGTCTAGCTGGTTAGACGTATCACCACAGGTCTCTCTGGTTAGATTTATCACCGCATGTTTAGCTGGCTAGATTTATCACCGCATGTTTAGCTGGTTAGACTTATCACCACATGTCTAGCTGGTTAGACTTATCACCACATGTTTAGCTGGTTAGACTAATCACCACATGTTTAGCTGGTTAGACCTACCAGCGCATTTCTAGCTGGTTAGACGTGACGCCGCATGTCTGGCTGGTTAGACCTATCACCACAGGTCTCTCTGGTTAGATTTATCACCGCATGTTTAGCTGGTTAGATTTATCACCGCATGTTTAGCTGGTTAGACTTATCACCACATGTCTAGCTGGTTAGACTCTATCACCACATGTTTAGCTGGTTAGACTAATCACCGCATGTTTAGCTGGTTAGACTAATCAGCGCATGTTTAGCTGGTTAGACTAATCACCACATGTTTAGCTGGTTAGACTAATGACCACATGTTTAGCTGGTTAGACTAATCACCACACGTTTAGCTGGTTAGACTAATCACCACACGTTTAGCTGGTTAGACTTGTCACCACATGTTTAGCTGGTTAGACTAATCACCGCATGTTTAGCCTGTTAGACGTGTCGCCGCATGTTTAGCTGGTTAGACCTACCACCGCATGTCTAGCTGGTAAGACCTATCACGGCATTTCTAGCTTGTTAGACCTATCACCGCATGTCTAGTGGTTAGAATTATCACCGTGTGTTTAGCTGGTTAGAATGTTCACCGCATGTTTAGCTGGTTAGAATTATCACCGTAAGTTTAGCTGGTTAGACCTATCACCGCATGTCTAGCTGGTTAGATCTACCACCGCATGTTTAGCTGGTTAGACCTATCACCGCATGTTTAGCTGGTTAGACCTACCACCGCATTTCTAGCTGGTTAGACCTATCACCGCATGTCTAGCTGGTTAGAATTATCACCCTGTGTTTAGCTGGTTAGAATTATCGCCGTATGTTTAGCTGGTTTGAATTATCACCGCATGTTTAGCTGGTTAGAATTATCACGGTATGTTTAGCTGGTTAGACCTATCGCCACAGGTCTAGCTGGTTAGATTTATCACCGCATGTTTTGCTGGTTAGACTTATCACCACATGTTTAGATGGTTAGATCTATCACCACATGTTTAGCTGGTTAAACTTATCACCACATGTTTAGCTGGTTAGACTAATCACCGCATGTTTAGCTGGTTAGACTTATCATCGCATGTTTAGCTGGTTAGACTAGTCACCGCATGTTAAGCTGGTTAGACTAATCCCCGCATGTTTAGCTGGTTAGACTAATCACCGCATGTTAAGCTGGTTAGACTAATCACCACATGTTTAGCTGGTTAGACTAATCACCGCATGTCTAGCTGGTTAGACGTATCACCACAGGTCTCTCTGGTTAGATTTATCACCGCATGTTTAGCTGGCTAGATTTATCACCGCATGTTTAGCTGGTTAGACTTATCACCACATGTCTAGCTGGTTAGACTTATCACCACATGTTTAGCTGGTTAGACTAATCACCACATGTTTAGCTGGTTAGACCTACCAGCGCATTTCTAGCTGGTTAGACGTGACGCCGCATGTCTAGCTGGTTAGACCTATCACCACAGGTCTCTCTGGTTAGATTTATCACCGCATGTTTAGCTGGTTAGATTTATCACCGCATGTTTAGCTGGTTAGACTTATCACCACATGTCTAGCTGGTTAGACTTATCACCACATGTTTAGCTGGTTAGACTAATCACCGCATGTTTAGCTGGTTAGACTAATCAGCGCATGTTTAGCTGGTTAGACTAATCACCACATGTTTAGCTGGTTAGACTAATGACCACATGTTTAGCTGGTTAGACTAATCACCACACGTTTAGCTGGTTAGACTAATCACCACACGTTTAGCTGGTTAGACTTGTCACCACATGTTTAGCTGGTTAGACTAATCACCGCATGTTTAGCCTGTTAGACGTGTCGCCGCATGTTTAGCTGGTTAGACCTATCACCACATGTCTAGCTGGTTAGACCTAACACCACATGTCTAGCTGGTTAGACCTATCACCGCATGTCTGTAATACACTGAGTTCAGTGTTGGTAACAAATAGTTCCCATCTGCGGCTAAAGCCTACAGAGGTCCCAGACCAATTGACCAAGTCCACCTGGTCGGTGCACATGGACGTCTCTGTAACCAACTGTGAGAGAAGGGTCAATTAGACAATTAACAACCTAGGGGATTTTGATTAATAGATAATGACACAACCATCCGTAGTTACAGCGTATTAACAGCTGACACTTAACAGAGACCCGCATTCTTCAAGAGCTGACAAGATGTATTTTGGGTGACATTGATATATGTTTGACTAAATTGGGCAAAGTAGGCGTTGAGCAAACGATACTGGCTATCACCTTGAAAAGGACAGAGATGGTTGGCGAATATTTTATGATTTACAAAATCAGATGCAGACATACCTAACTTGAGCTGTCTCCATATATCTGTAGATGTCTTTACATATTCCTATAACATACAGATTATATGTGGCGGTAGATGCCTTCGGATCTAAAAATTAATGCAAAATACTTCTCATAAATTATAGATAGTACTCAGATTTATGGCGGTATATGTGTAAGACAAAGCTGTGTAGAATATTCGTGTTAATTGGGGCAGGCATAGGTGCGACGGACAGTCGTAATAACAGTACATAAACCATTTAGTTTCCATGTTTGCTAAGTGTGATTTCCTGATCACATATATACAGTATATAACAGTTACCAACCACATAAAACACATGTTCTCCAGATAACACATTCTACTGATTACAACGTTTAGGACCCTGATGCATCAAGTTGCTGTTACGTTTATACTGACACCGGTATGGGAAGTTATGTGAATTATATCAGTCTAGATTACATCAAGTCGATAATGGGTAAGTACATTTCTGTTTAAATGCGAGGAGAACATGATAATGAAAACGGCTAATGAGTATTGTTCTCTATACATGTAGCTCTGCCTGGACACAAACGTGATCAGGTGAGGCTACATATATTATCACCGACAGTATTCGTGGTATTTGCTGTAATCAGTTTTGGCCTTTCGAATGCATCAGATAAAAGCGACGACATATTTTCAATAATAGTAGAAAATATTTGCTAACAGCGGAGTTAATTGCACGATTTGGTGAAAGCCACGAGCACGGGTGTCATGCTAAAATCCTGGAAAGACAATCGGGGCGAACTGAGAATCGAACCCACGACCATAGATATTTAAGGTGAGAGAGACAATTACCCTTGTTTTGACGTAGTGTACACAATTTACGTCTGTTGGCAATAGGACAGTTTGTAAGAGGTCGTAAACGTGGCCGTATGCGATTTCCAATTGTTTGACCCTTACGTTTTACTCAGATTGCCTGATGCACGTTTGCAGCACTCGGACTAGCCTTTCGACCGAGCCTTGTTTGGATCATTCAAACCTGAAGTCTTGTCAGTGACCTGGACGCCTGGAACAGGGACGATTATCTGGTACCTGTTGGTATCTGTTCCTGCTTCCCAGTAGCCTGTAGATATTCCACGCACTGCAGCTGCAGCATCACAAGTTGGGTTGTGTCAAGTAAACCACAACGGTATCACAACACAACCACAACGGAATCAGGAGGATTGATAGAAATATTGATGAAATGAGATCATTCGACCTTCCTTGAAAATCCAACGCTCGTTTGGTGTGTGGCGCATCTCCATACTACACATATAAAGCTTCTTGTATAGGATGTTTGTCATAAGCACATACCTAATGTTCTCATAATCGTTATTAACATAACATAGTTTATTATCCCCTACATATTTTTAAATAGTCAGTATAAATGTATCGAGTCAACATGTCTCGTCGCAATTATGGCAAGCACACCTCGAAGATTTTTATTGGCTCGTTCGCAGCTTCATTGGCGTTCAATGTATGCACTGTTGTGCGATGGGTTCAGGCGTCAACAGAACGGAGCAGTCTCTGCACATTCCCCAACAACAGATTACCCAGGTCCAATGTTTTTCATCTTAATGACGTAACTATTCGCGCTCTGAGCTGAATTATGTCCTGACATCTATGACACATTGTGTTGAGCAATATTATGATCACTTAACTGTTCACTGAAAAGATTCCGATACCCATGGTTTGTTCTGCCAGTGGTATCTCATCCGAAAGCCATGTTTATCCTTTTTTAGTCTTGCTTGTGTTCCTGAATGGAATGTCAAAACATCTGCTTAAAAACTGGTTAAATATCGGAAGCAGCTGATGGAGTGAAGGCCGAGTTCAGCTCAATTGTATCTATTTTTTCATAAAATAATGATTAAAATTTTGGTGTTTTAAGCTAAGTGGATTAAGAGGCATATTTGTCCTTGATAATTTAAGGGAAATTGTGTTTGATAATTTAGGGGAAATTGTGTTTCTTTCAATTGCAGACGATGTGGCTCTGGCGGATGATTTAATAATTGCTTTGCAAAGATTTGATTTCATAAATGGTTTCGCTTTGTTGTCGGAAAAGAGAAATAGAGATGGATGTGAATTAGTCTAACGAAATTGTATTGAAAAACAATGGTTATTTGTGGAGTGTAAGACGTGTTTTATTCACTGCAACCTGTTATAAATATCTAGGTATTATTTTCTCATCCTGATTAGTAGTCAAGAGCATGTGACATCCTATACATCTGTTGAAGCCAGAAAACATGTTCTGTCTTTCCATGTGTTTATGTTTGTAGCACAGAGATGCGCCACACACCAAACGAGCGTCGGATTTTCAAGGAAGGTCGAATGATCTCATTTCATCAATATTTCTATTAATCCCCATGATTCCGTTGTGGTTGTGTTGTGATACCGTTGTGGTTGTGTTGTGATACTGTTGTGGTTGTGTTGTGATTCCGTTGTGGTTGTGTTGTGATACCGTTGTGGTTGTGTTTGGTTGTGTTGTGATACCATTGTGGTTGTGTTGTGATTACCGTTGTGGTTGTGTTGTGATACCGTTGTGGTTGTGTTGTGATACCGTTGTGTTGGATTCCGTTGTGGTTGTGTTGTGATACCGTTGTGGTTGTGTTGTGATACCGTTGTGGTTGTGTTGTGATACCGTTGTGTTGTGATACCGTTGTGGTTGTGTTGTGATACCGTTGTGGTTGTGTTGTGATACCGTTGTGGTTGTGTTGTGATACCGTTGTGTTGGATTCCGTTGTGGTTGTGTTGTGATACCGTTGTGGTTGTGTTCCGATACCATTGTGTTGTGTTGTGATACCGTTGTGTTGTGATTCCGTTGTGGTTGTGTTGTGATACCGTTGTGGTTGTGTTGTGATACCGTTGTGGTTGTGATACCGTTGTGGTTGTGTTGTGATACCGTTGTGGTTGTGTTGTGATACCGTTGTGTTGTGATTCCGTTGTGGTTGTGTTGTGATACCGTTGTGGTTGTGTTGTGATACCGTTGTGTTGTGTTGTGATACCGTTGTGTTATGATTCCGTTGTGGTTGTGTTGTGACACCGTTGTGGTTGTGTTGTGATACCGTTGTGGTTGTGTTGTGATACCGTTGTGGTTGTGTTGTGATACCGTTGTGGTTGTGTTGTGATCCCGTTTTGGTTGTGTTGTGATACCGTTGTGTTGTGATACCGTTGTGGTTGTGTTGTGATACCGTTGTGGTTGTGTTGTGATACCGTTGTGGTTGTGTTGTGATACCGTTGTGTTGTGATTCCGTTGTGGTTGTGTTGTGATACCGTTGTGGTTGTGTTGTAATACCGTTGTGTTGTGATTCCGTTGTTGTTGTGTTGTGATTCCGTTGTGGTTGTGTTGTGATACCGTTGTGGTTGTGTTGTGATACCGTTGTGTTGTGATTCCGTTGTGGTTGTGTTGTGATACCGTTGTGGTTGTGTTGTGATACCGTTGTGTTGTGATTCCGTAGTGGTTGTGTTGTGATACCGTTGTGGTTGTGTTGTGATACCGTTGTGGTTGTGTTGTGATTCCGTTGTGGTTGTGTTGTGATACCGTTGTGGTTGTGTTTGGTTGTGTTGTGATACCATTGTTGTTGTGTTGTGATACCGTGTTGTGATACCGTTGTGGTTGTGTTGTGATACCGTTGTGTTGTGATACCGTTGTGGTTGTGTTGTGATACCGTTGTGGTTGTGTTGTGATACCGTTGTGTTGTGATTCCGTTGTTGTGTTGTGATACCGTTGTGGTTGTGTTGTGATACCGTTGTAGTTGTGTTGTGATACCATTGTGGTTGTGTTGTGATTCCGTTGTGGTTTACTTGACACAACCCAACTTGTGATGCTGCAGCTGCAGTGCGTGGAATATCTACAGGCTACTGGGAAGCAGGAACAGATACCAACAGGTACCAGACAATCGTCCCTGTTCCAAACGTCCAGGTCACTGACAAGACTTCAGGCTCGAATAATCCAAACAAGGCTCAGTCGAACGGTGAGACAGAGTGCTGCAAGCGTGCATCAGGCAATTTGAGTAAAACGGAAGGGTCAAACAACTGGACATCGAACACGGCCACGTTTACGACCTCTTAAAAACTGTCCTATTGCCAACAGACGTAAATTGTTAACAGAACGTCAAAACAAGAGTAATTGTCTCTCTCATGTTTCCGATGTCTCGATTCACGCTTCGCTACCTAAGTACACGTGGTCGTGTCTGACAACGTAAAGACAACGTAACCAGATAGGTCATGGCAGATCTAGCAGTGTTGGTGTGGATTGATATAATGACAGCATACTGACAGCCTATGTTCCCGTTTGCATTCGTGTGGCTGAACTTGGCCAGGAGCTGCATTAGGAGTAGGGCAGATTCCCCCAGGGCGCCTTTTTGATACATACATATGCAGTATGTCTCGACGAGTGAATTGATCGACTGACAAATTTCGATGTGATCACAAAAATCTCATATTAAAATTTCCTATCACAGCTCCGTCGTCCTCTATTTTCATAACATTTGTTATGATACTTTCATTATTGTTCTTTCAATTTCTTCCCAATTCATTCCTTATCACAAATATATATTACTCCAAAATATTACTAGAAAATAATATAACTGTTACGTGGTTTAAGCATTGATTGAAAGTAAAGTAGCAAACAAACAACGAGTAATATCAGTTGGATTGTTGAATACGTAAATTTGTGAAAATCGTTTGGCACAAAAACGGGACGCCGCTCATTGTGCTCATATTGAACACCCCCACTGGAACTAGCTAAGCCTCAAAAGATTATTTAAACATATGGTTTGCTCTGTATGTACTTAATGAGCAACAGTGAAAAAAACCTTTGAGGTTTTCTCTCCCGAATAAAAGGTTTTACACAATATTTTCGCACAAGCATAATTGCAATACGATGTAGTACAGGAACATGCCTTGCTGCATCAGTGAATTCATACAATGAGTTGCTGTTAATTACTTATAATTACGTAGAACTATTTTGGAATATTCAATATCTTGTACTGAATTGAAAATGGCAGTCTTTTTCAATCATAAGGAAATAACCAAGAATATTTAACATGATCAATTATATAACATACAATAAATGTAGCACAATCTGGTACACTTTCTTAGATATCTGATTACAACATTTTATAATCTATAAGTTTAAAGGTTTTATTTTTCCTAATCTGATTCATTTTAATACATTTATATTTACTGGATCTTAACAATTGTGGTAATCACCGAACCTAATGCTGTGGCCATTTTCAATTTCAGCTCCAATCTGCCTTCATCTTTTTGCGCGCAAATTCAGCTACAGACAGCTCATGTTCTTTGGAGCCATAACGTCGTCTACAGGAATAGCAATGAGCTTTGTGGCCTCAGATATGGTATACCTCCTGTTCTCCTGCGGTGCAATGATTGGTAAGAGAATCCTTCTCCTTCGTTATTGTATTGTGTCCTACTTTGTATCTCCCAACTCATCGAGTACTGTTCACACAACATCTGACCTTCATGACATCCATCTAAACAACTAATCCTGGAAGAATTACATCACTCTATGACATAACACCACGCACGCACACACACGCACGCACGCACGCACACACACACACACACACACACGCGCGCACACACACACAAACATACTGAGTCAAAAAAGAATCTTCACAAAATGTAATTTGAAAAATAATGAATAATTTTTCTCTGATGATACATCTATGTATCCGAAATGGGATCCCTATCTTTCGACGCTAGAAAAACGTTAGCAAAACCCACTCAAACCCATCCATTCGTCGTGCAAATGACGTTAGTGCCAAATCAGGTTTTGCACGTGCAGTCGATCACGTGATCTTCGCAGCGAAGTTTTCTTCATATGCACGTGTTTGCATTGGCCTCAAGAATTGAAAAAACACTTTTAAACCACAGTTCTAACGGTGCTTGAAATGCCACGATTGTCAAATGTGCAACGTGAACGTGCCGTTGGCATGTTGCAAGTGGGAAGATCAGTTATTGACGTCGCAAGAGCAATGGGATGCAGCCGTCGTACTGTGTATGACTTGCGAGGTCGTCTACAAAAAACTGGCACCACTTCTGATCGCCCAAGGTCGGGTCGTCCACGTGTGACGTCACGAGCAGAAGACCGTCAAATCGTCCTACGTCACCTACGTGACAGATTTCTGCCGGCTACACCAACCAGGGCTGAGATGTTTAGAGGTCGACAGTCCTCACAGACCATTCGAAATCGGTTGCGGGCTGCCAATCTCCATTCTCGACGTCCATATCGTGGGCCAATATTGACGCCTTTTCATCAACGTCAACGTCTGCTTTGGGCCCAACGTCACCTCCGATGGACCCAGAGAGACTGGAATCGAGTCGTCTTTAGCGATGAATCCAGGTTTACCCTCAGATTCGCGGACGACAGGCATAGAGTCTGGAGACGACGTATGCCCAATGTTGTGTACAGGAAGTCGACAGATTAGGGGGCGGAAGTTGTATGTTGTAGGGTGCTTTCTGTGGGAACAACCGTTCCCGACTTCTGGTCATCCGTGGAAACCTCACAGCTGCTGCTTACCACGACCAGGTGCTCACCCCTGAACTCGTTCCTTTCATGGTGTGGGGTGCTTTCTGTGGGAACAACCGTTCCCGACTTCTGGTCATCCGTGGAAACCTCACAGCTGCTGCTTACCGCGACCAGGTGCTCACCCCTGAACTCGTTCCTTTCATGGAGGCTCATGGCCCAGGTCTACAGTTCCAGCATGATAATGCTCGGCCGCATACCGCGATGTTGACACGAAATTTCCTTCAAAACGCTGGAATCAACGTCATGGACTGGCCATCGAGGTCCCCTGACCTTAATCCAATAGAGCACGTTTGGGATGCACTTGGGAGAAGGCTTCGTGGTCTTAGGAACCAACCTCAGTATTTGCAGGAACTTAGCGCTGCCTTGCAAGAGCAATGGCGCAGAATCCCCAACCACGTGTTCACAAGCATCAGGCAGTCGATGAGGAGACGGTGTTTGGCAGTGGTGAATGCGCGGGGCGACCATACACGATATTGAACTGAGAAATTTCGCATTTTTATTCTTGTGACTTGACATTCTGTATACCCATGTTTTGGAACGGCGGTGTAGCCTAATGGAACTGATTATGGCACTGTCAGTGTATCGAGTACATCACACAGATCTCAGCAATGAAATAATAACAATTTAACCATCTTACCATCTCTTGTTCTTTTATACTGCCCTGAAGAAAGAATGTGAAGTTTCTTTTTTGACTCAGTATATATCTGTAGTTTGATACATGAGATGTCAACGCCAGACACTAACTCCGGCTATTCCCTCTCACAGGCGTAATAGTATCCCATTTGTAGTTCAGGATAAGATTAACTTTATTGACATAGCCTTTCTGAATCAGTCACTCGGCGTTTCACTTTGCCGTACGCCATATAATGAGCAAGTGTTTATGAATCACTATCACATAGTGATAACGCCCAGTACTCGCAAAAAGAGGAACGCGTGCGACTGCGCGGTTCACCATCACCCAGTGTTTATGGCCGAAACTGTTTCCACCAAGCTGAGTATTTTGGATTTAGGAGGCTGAGTTTACAATGCAACATAAGCAATTTATATGCATGTTATGCATATTCAAAGCACTCTTGGCATGAAACGTCGTCATATGAGCGAAATATTCTCAAGTACGACGTTAAACCCAATTTCACCTCACCTCACCACGGCGTGAAACATTTTCGAAGGAGGGAACCTTGTAAGTATGTTTCCTATAGTATGAACATTTGACCTGCAAATATTAGCTGGTTTTGTTTCAGGGGTCGGGAATGCCTTCATGCACGGACCAAGCCTAGTCATGGTCGGTCTGTATTTCAACAGGCGGTTAAGCCTCGCAAATAGTATAGCCATTGGAGGTGGGAGTTTAGGACAATTTGCCTTCCCACCTCTATTGTACATTCTCTTTGAAACGTACGGTTTAAGAGGCACTCTTTTACTGATAGGGGGATTAATGTTACATTGCTGTCTAAGTGCTGCTATAATGAGGCCCTTCAAAACCCCGACATGTGACGCCAAACAGGGCCAGTGTGAGGAATGTCAACCGCTTACATCTCATCAAAGTCGTCAGGATGAAGAGGACGAAAAATGGAAAGAGAGGGATTTGTTTCCGACAGTAATCACTTGCAAACATGCTGGACTAGATGTTAAGGAGGTGGATGTAAATGAGAAATATCCTCAAATCAAAGCTATGGAAACACCAAGAACAGAAGTGGCAAAGGCAAGATTATATAGGGATGGTTAATGTTTTTCAGTGGTATCAGGCTTCTGTAAAAGTAAATTCATCAATAACGAAATATCTTTCTAAAAATATCTTTATAAAATTACTATAAACTGTAATTTTAAAAGTTACTTATAGCCTACTGATTGAAACAATGCATGCACTTTCTTGTTCCCTCAGACTGGCTGTAACGTTCATCACGACGTGGATAACAGAAACACCTGCTGCTTAACAAACTTGATAGATCTTTCATTGTGTCGGAATCCTGTATTTGTTTTGCTGCAAATTGCATCAGCTCTTGCTAATGTTGGCTGTACACTGCAGACTATTTACATTGTACCCCATTCGAGAGATCTCGGCTTTGACGAGAAGATGACGTCGCTCCTGGTTACAATTATTGGAGCAGCTGACATAGTTGGAAAACTTTCCTGTGGATTATTGGCAGACACAGGCTTTATAAAACGTTACAAGCTGCTTGTTATATCACTGATCATAAGTGGAACCCTGGCACAATTTATGTCATTCCTGGCTTCTACAACAACCATTATTCTATATTGTGTGGTGATTGGTCTGGCTGGAGGGTGCTACTTCTCCCTGTTGTCCCCAGTGTTAATCGACTTTTTTGGAATCAACAACCTGCCACGCTCCCTCGGCATTACGTTGTGTTGTGAGGGAATAGCCAGCACAGTAGGACCCGTGCTTCTTGGTAAACCATTAATATAATTTGTGTAGGGTCAAGAGAAAGTATGAAAGGTGTTACTTGTCGACTTTCATACTGAACCAAAACGTTAACCAGGAATCTTTGGGCATTCAATATTGTACAATGTATGTTTGTATTAGAAAATGTACTAGATTTGCAAATACAAATTAGTGCAAAGTAATTATAACAGCAGTACACAAGAGTAGCACCACAACATGCAGTTAAAGTGCAATTAATAATGAAGTATAAACTACAACAACAGTCAGGGATAATAATATTCACCTCACAGCACTTGTGGTCCGACTTAAGCATACGGCTAGGCGGGATATCCAGAGTAACAGTATGATCATCACACAACCGCTGGCCTACTGAACCTGAAGTAAGTTGATGAAATGTTTTGCTGTACACTACACTGCCATATAGTACCCTCCCCTTTTGGAAAAATAAGCTTAAACATAGTGAGAAACTTGCTAAGAACAGTAAATAACAGCTAGTATACATGAAAATTATGAAGATTTTCATTAAGATGCCAGATCAAGAATGATCACATTCAATCAATTCGTGATAATGCTATAATGCTGCCTTTGCCTTTGATATATTTGATGTCTAAGTCTAATTCCATCAAAAGAAACAAGCTCGAATGCATTAGCCATTCCTTTGTATTCTATATTTTAATTGGAAATGGATGTTGATGTTTGTAAACTTGAAGAGGAATCAAATCAACTTATAACCTGACTTTTGAGTAAGAGTAACTACATCGTCAAGATTGAATCTGATTGTCTGTCAAATTGTCATGAATAAGAGCAAACAGAATGATCAACGTTTGGTAATTCCTTTTGCTCTTTGACAGCTCCAACGCCAATATCATTAGCATTTGCTGTTAATCTTAAGGAGTTTTCAAAACGTAGTGCTCAGAGAACAGTCGAATTCACATCAACATTTACAGTCAACTAGGCTTCAGTGATTCTATAAATAAGGCTGGTATACCCTTTAGGTTCTTGTACCATGGAACGAGTCATGACATTATGCATGTATGCTTTGACACTCTCAAGATTGGCTGGTACGTAAGACACTTAAAAGTGCCTGGAGCTTTCTATAGTTGCCCAGTTGCCCCAGAGTTGTGTTGGGGGCACAAAGATCGAAACGCGTGGCACCCCCAATCAGTGGAATCTGCCAATACCCCTTCATTGGGTTAAACTTGGTAATGAACTCGATTTTGTCATCAATTCTTGTTGTGGGTAAGAGTCACGTTTAGAAAGAAATTCACCTGTTTCATGTCTGTACAAGATCTGTGTCTATCATTAGATTTAGGCACAATTAAAACTGCTTACAGCAATCAACAACAAATGAGTGCATTTTTACCATATTCTTATGATGAAACCCTTCTAAAGCTCATGAAAATTCAAAGCCCGTTTTTTATATTGTATTGTCCTAATTTTAAATCCAGTTTTAGAGATAGATACTAGTTTTATTTCTTGAGTCTGTGATATTCTAGTTGGTTTTACTGTCCTTTGTTGACAGGCTTTTAGTGATTTACATGTATTTATGATGAAGTCAAAAACTTGTTGTAGTCACGATATGACTGAAATATTGCCAATGTGACTTTAGATTTTAACTGACTCACAAAAGACCTAAAGTGAGTAATGCCTAACTGATGTGTTGTCTGTTGGAAAGCACCTGACATGAAATTGTAGCCCTGATTTCACCGAACAGTCCTAGGCAAACCAATTTGTGAGGAATATTACCCAAACCTTAATAAATAATATTCAAAGGTATTATCTTATTAGATTTGCCAACCATTTGACATACAAACTTCAGCCACAAATTAGACCAAGAGACAATATAGAGTTCTGTCACATGTTTTGTTCAAACCCAAAAGACCTGCCAATGGAGTATTATGTGCCAAAGTCAGAAGATGTTTTCAATATTAATTTGGAAGAACAATGTGATGAAGAAACCATCTATTCGTTATCAGCAGAAATATCTTGTAGCCTCCATTATGTCATCAGGAGGATATTCTTGAAATAATAGCAAACTGTAATCTCTTTCCAAACATAGTGTAGACAGGAGTATGTGTTCTGAGTCTTTAGTTTGTCCTGTAACTTAACCAGCTGCTCCCTACCCAGAACTGGTCCCACACAAGTCAGAATATTAAGTATTCATCTTTACATTTAGAAAGGTAAGGAGAAATAAATGTGCCAGCCAAAGCTTAATTCGAATAATTCTTAGAAGAAAGGTGTTTAGACACATAACGATGGAAAACGTGATGGATAAATGCCTAAAATGGTTAACATTTTCAGAGCTTTGTATAGTGCTAGGCTCAAGACACAAAACAGGATCAGCAAACTATTTTTCCCTGGCAAATCATTCCCATAAATGAGACTTTCTACAAACATCAACCAATCCGGACACCAAATCTGTCTCGAAAGTGCAAGACTGGAAAGGCGCACATGTGAAACCACATACGCTCTCCAATACAACGTCAGAGTTAGCTGATGGCCCCTTAGGAATTGTCCGAATACCATCGAAACGTTTGAAGTTTACCTGCTTTTAACACTGAGAAATGATATGTCCTGACATATGGAAATATCTACAAGTAGGCTTCAATGCAAATTCAGAACTTTATTTAGTACCAATTAGGGCAGATCTTGGATTTCTGTAACGAAACACAGAAACAGATTTATAACGAGAACTAGGAGGGGATAAACTATGCTTTCATGATTTATAAACCTGACTCCTCCTCTCTGAAAACCTTGACTGCCTGAAACTAACCTTGAGGGGAAGCAAATAATAATCGTGCTGGGGTAACTGATCCATACTTTGCTCACAATGACCACTGCACCCACCGCTTATAAAAACCCGTGAACCAACTTTTCAAACTGTAAGAAAAACTTTTCGATATCCAAGTTCAGAGAACAAGTCTAATCTGCTTTGTAGGATCGAACGATCTATCACCTGTCGAGTTACTGGGAGAGAGAGATATCATTATGTGAATTCAATTTTTCCACCGCTTTCTTCTCTATTACATTTAACCATGAATTGTTTGATTCGTGATACTCTACCTTTTTTAGATTCCAATTCTTTGAACTGGATTTCTTTTTCCACAGCTATTTTTTTTCTCTTTTTAAAGCTAAAACGACACTTTTTATCAGTCAAAGCTGAACATGATCAGACAACTGTTTTTTCAACCGTGTAAGTTGACAAAAATGTAGTTGCCTTAAGCATACCATATTACCTTATGTCATGTTTGTAATGTTTTGCCAGTTCACTCACTAAAAAACTCACTTGTTAAAGTACAGAGATAACAGTGATAGGTTGAATTCACATAATCTTAGACAATAAAATGTTTACGATAAATTGAATTCCTGTCCCCATAACTGAAACGCAAAAAGAAACCCCCTGTATTTTAGAGATTTTGATCTGAAGTTTTAAGACGACACAGCATTTTTATTATTTAAGACAGAAGTCTGAAATTTGGCAGAATAATAACCAAGATGGGCATGTTTAAAATTGTCATTTCAAAAGTCATCTCACAGACACCAGTTTGTCACCAGGGGCGTCTTTCTCAGTATCTCGTATGAGCACCACGAGCTGCAATCACTGCACGGCATCTCCTTGGACAAGAACGGATAAGACGCCGGATTCTTTCCTGGGAATGGCTCTCCACTCCTCCTGCAGTGCAACGCCGAGCTGTTGCAGCGTCTGTGGCGGCGGCTGACGTTGACGTACGCGTCGACCCAGAGTATCCACAGGTGTTCAATAGGGTTGAGGTCTGGTGATTTAGAGGGCTATGGCAAGACATTGACGTTGGAATTCTGCAGAAAGTTCATTGTTGCACGTGCAGTATGAGGCCGGGCGTTGTCTGGTTGAAAAATCTGTGTCTGTTGGTCAATAATCGGGAGAAGGTGAGGCTGTAATACGTGGTTGATGTAACGTTGGGCTGTCAGGTTCCCTTCAACGATCACCAAGTCTGATTTCTGGTTGTATGAGATGGATCCCCAAACCATAACGCTTTCTCCGCCAAATCTGTCCCCTGTCGGACGCAGATGGGCGCAAAACGTTCATGACGTCTCCTATACACACGTTTTCTTCCGTCGTGATGTTGCAAAAGAAAACGGATTCATCAGAAAACCAGATGCGCCTCCAGTTTTGTAAAGTCCATATCCTTACGTTGTTGCACCACCTGAGTCGTCGGCGGAGATGTAGGGGCGTAGGACAGGTCCAACAACTGGTCTACAGGCACGTAAACCCGCTTCTTTCAGACGGTTCCTAATCGTTTGAGCTGACACTCTCCTCAAACCTGGTATTTGTGTGGCAGTCACGGTTGGTAGGGCATGCCGATTACGCAGGTGATGGACCCGGATGTACCGATCTTGAAGGGGGGTCGTGATTCTTGGCCTTCCACTTCTCGGGCGATCGTTGGTCAAATTGAAGTTGTTGTAGCGGCTCCAAAGTCGGGATATCGTTGTTTTGTGAACATTTAGGTGCCGTGCAACAGTTCCAAAACTTTCTCCGGCTTGAACACGACCAATGGCGATATTTCGGTCGGCAGCACTCAATCGTGGCATTTTTCACACAGCTTTTCATGCGACAAATGAATGAATATAATACGAAAGCACATGGGCTTTTATACACCCCTACATTAACTGCCATTTTCATGATTTGCATGTGTTTTTTTTGTGCGAAGTCACCATGAGGGTCATTTCATGCGTTGTGACGGAATAAGCAATAAAATACACTTATGCGTACAAATGCAGTTGTTTGGATGGTAATCTTCATTAATTACGTGTATAATTTCAATACATTCGAATAACATTTAGTTTGGAAGCAATAACTTCATTCAAACGAATTTTTCATATCTGAGGACAGGGGTTGCGTTTCTTTTTTGACAGAGTTTAGTTTGATCCAGAAACATATAACATAACATGAAAGTGTTATCAGTTAACAGTTGTGTTAAAAATAATTAGGTAGAGATAATCAGGGGTAACATATGATCTTCAAACAAACCACTTGCCTTCATGTTCAGCGCTTTTACCACTTATATAGTCTACACACCCACGGGGACGTTCCTTACTGTGCTGGATTAGTTGTCCAGATGTCAAGATGATTCCAAAAGCAACAAACAATTAGTTCATTTAACACCACTGCTAACATAAGGGACCATGATGTTATGAACTCCTATTGAATCATAAGAGAAACAAGGTAATACAATTACAGCATTTTCTGACATTAAAGTGCCTTATGACACAAAAACGTACACATATACATAAACTGCATAAATAAGCGATGTTAACGTGTTTACACTCACAGAGTTTGCCTATGTGGGGAATCTGGTTCAATATGAGATAAATTAGGATTTGGTGATCAGAAGGTTGAGTTTGTATTTTTGTACCAGCGTGCTTTGACGCCATAGAACGTTGATCGTGCTATTGCACAACAACTGGTGTACTTCAACTGTTGTACTTGTCCAAAGGCTATATTGGTGTAACTAGATCATAGCTTACTCATTCTATGCATTTCGACAATACTAAGACGTACAAATGTGAAGTCAGTGTTTCATGAATTTCGTATTTGTATCAAACACATTTCTCTCAGCATTTGTGAGTTCATTGATGTGTTCTTCTGCAACAGGTTACCTGAAAGATTCTACAGGGACCTACCTGGCATCATTTCATCTGGTGGGGTCGTTCCTACTTGTAGCCTCATTATTACTCATCTGTACAAAATTCGTCAAAAGAAGTCCTGCAGCGAGAGTGAATTCAGCGAGAACAAGTGAATAACTGGTCCTGTATGTAATGTATGCATGTCCATATTCAGAGTAATAAATGACACAACAGGTAACACTGTTAGTGACTTTTGAACAGTTTGTTGAAACCCTTCAACACGATTTTTATAAAATAATCATTGGTTTTCTACATGGTTTGTAAAGTCAAATGGAATACGCATAACCATCCAGCATGTGGATTGCTCACTCTAAACCCCCACCCCCACCCCCATCCATCCATGATACACGAAACGTAAACCGACTTTACAGTAAAACTTTACAGACTATTTCAACTTCTGGAACTTTAAGGAGTTCACGCTGGCCTATTGTTGATGTGATCATCTTGCATGATCCCCTTTAATCTCCTTTTGCACAGAATCTACTGTAATAGTGACTGGGCGGCTCCGTCTGATTGCCACGTAATTCGATGATCTTTTATGTGTGTTTCGAAAAGATCAACAACAGCAGTTACTTACCTTGAACCACCACACCTGGATTGTTGCTAATTCAACAGACATCCTTCTCCAGGACACACCGTCGGGGGTAGTGATTCTAATACAACACTAAACACTCATCAAGTACACGCAGGAAGATCACATATTTGTCTCTCCAGATCTACCACCACTCTAGATACTCTCAACAGCGACAAATGCAAGGACTGCAGAAAATCACATAGATGACAGATTTTCAAAGATTTGAATAACGTTACCCATTAATCGTTCAAAGGAAACTTTGGTGTAATCTGGAGCTTGTACGCCACTTTGGGACGGCACCGAGCTCAAGAACACTCCACGAGATGCATCAAGATATCTTTTGGATGAAAGTTAAGGTTAAAAACAGTGTAAGGGACAATAGATGACATCGACGTAAACAGGGGAACTCCTTTGGTTGAATTTTATTTCACATGATGATGAATAACACCAAACACTGAGGCAAAAGTTACGCACTTGCCAGCTCAAAACCGACGTCGACGGAACGCAAAGAACTTCTTCTTTATCTATCTGTCGCCCGTGTGAACTGTATGTATATAATATAGTGAATCTGGGCGTGTGGGTGTATTTGTATATATCCATGAATAATGTGTGTTACTGAAACTCTACAAAGGAAATTTAAACAATTACTTACACATGTCTGCAATCTGATCTTGCAAACCTCTATCTTTCCCCTCACCTTGCCACCTGCTTCCTTGAGTTATCCAAATAAAGATATCCTCGAGGAACCAGATGTAAAACATTAATGAATGTTTTGTCAGTTGACCTAATCTGACCCTTTGTTACCTATTTTTTTGTACCCCTGCTGTCTGTTTTGTGGTATTTTTTAAACTGCTCAGTAAAGGGTCGATAGATCGACTGCGGGAACTCGACGCTATAGAAACTATTCAAGTTATATATTTTCAACTCACTATCAATACAGAATTTGTTATGAACGACAGTTGCACATTTTGGTCGCACTTTTCGCACAGTTACATGTTAGACTGGAGACAGATGACAGATGACACATATTAAGGACAATTAATGACTGAATGTCATTGTTATGTACATGCACCTATAGAATATATGTGGAGAAGTTTGCAACTCTATACGTTGCGCAGTATTACAGGAGGCACACTATGCAGTTCATACATATAAAGCTAATATATAATAATCATCGATCGGGTTTCTCTGTCTCGAAAAGATACCTATATCGTGAGGTTAGACATTATTCAAGATCCTTTTGTCAAGGTTATTTCTTGAATAATGTCTAACCTCACGATAAGATCCATTTTTCAAGGGTATTTCATATTTTGATTATTTTCTTCCCACGGATCATTTATGTCAACTTGTTTTCTGCTTCCAAATATGCTGCCGGAATAACGCACGATCTATTTGTCTTAACTGGTCTTTGTGTGACAGAAGCGAGATTCCAGGTCATTGGTACAAGGTGGAACATCTGTCTAAGCAAAGTTCTGGATGTGAAAGTGTTTTGTTCAGTGTATATTAACATTGTCAGTGAAAACAACATGGACCAATTACAGAAAAACACATATTTTCCTTTATTTCGCAGTCTATACACCTTATCGGCAATACATGGAACACGTGAGGTCATAATAATGTTGGTAAGCGTGTATAGTTTGCGCATTTAAGTGTTCTGCAGTACGTGATAATTGACCAGTGTAGTAGCACACCTGCTCCCAAAGGCTGGTCAATAACCAAGTCTCTCACGTTTCCGTTCCGGTTCTATGGTAACTCTCTCGATGTATTGACTGCTCGCGTTATAGGAAATAATTAAGTATAAAACATGTGCCCTCTAACTTTAATGGCAGTACTGATCGCGGTTGGCCATGACCCTATACTTAGCGCTTTTGTTTGATCTTCATACTTAGATTGTCAGGCCGCCTCTGACTTCTAGAATCCCCATTATAATATGGCTTCCGACGCCCCCATAAACATAGAAAGGAATTGGCTCTTTTACTTCTAACATAATAAAATTGTTAAATTATATATACTTTATGGCTTTGTTTTTAACTGAGCGTGTTCGTGTATCGAGATTGCAATCTTCTTGGATGAAATTTACTTGATGCATGACATATGCTGGGAAATCTAATCTCGAATATTATCGTACAGACGCACTGATGACAAATTAAGACTGAAGCGGTAAAATGAAATGAAATTGTAAAGAGTAAATAAGGTTATACAGAGATAGTAACATGACATTAACTAAAGCAACAATCATCCAATTCCACTTCATCAATTCCCGTTAAAAGCACCCTGTTTTGAAGTGCTTACAACTAACATCAAGCATATGTAGTTTAGTTTACTTTTACTTTTATTCTGCACTCAGCAATATTCCAGCTATACGGCGGCGGTCTGTAAATAATCGAGTCTGGAACAGACAATCCAGTGATCAACAGCATGAGCATCATCGATCTACGCAGTTGGGATACGATGACATGTCATGTTCAGCGATTTTTTCCTTTACTTTTACTGGACTAACACACAATATTTACTGGAAAAACCCCATACAATACTACATCTAAGTGGCGAAACACAAAAGGCCAATGAATTGTTGAGTGTCATCATAGGCCCAGGTAACCTTTCTTAGCAGTATGCTAACAGTATCGCTATCCCAACATGATTAGGTTTTAAATCTCATAACTAGGGGCTATCTCGACATCAAGCAGGGATACAATGTCAAGTTTACGCGGTGTTTCTGAGTTGTTGCTGAAACTGACATGATGCGACTAGATATCTCATTAGAGATACCTGGGGATTGTCAAGGCCACTTGGCGTCCTACGGAGGAACATACTATTAGGTTAGAAATATTTTGTTCCTCAAAGGAGCAGCTAAGATATCAAACACATTTATATCATATATTGAGGTACTGATGTTTGAAAAGGGACCGATATAATGAAAACGTGACGATTCATGGCCAGCTCGCGATCTAGACAGTGCGGGACAACCTGAGACTCATCTCCGCTAAACATATTCCAGATTGGCGGATGAACAAGAACAGAAACTCGTATACCAGACGCGCAACATGTCCCCGAACTATAGCAGTTCAATTACAACGTTTATCGTGAATGGTTTTGATGCCACTTTGAACACTATATCAGTTATTACACAGCATGTAAAAAGGGGAAAACTGTTACATTTTAGTGAAGGGCACGGTCATGGTACTTTGAGTCCAAATAAATATTTGTTAGTAAATATAGACAAAAATAAAATTTTATGGATTGGCTCTAAACAGCGCTCAAGAATAAAGCTCTGTCGAAATTTCAATCTAAATTGGGAACAAAGTAATTTTGAATTACTCGGAATAAAATTTGATCTAGATCTTGAGGAAATGGTTGATCTTAACTATAAAGATAAATTGAGACACTGCGAAACCCTCATGTCAATTTGGTCTATAAGAAATATCACTCCTTTGGGTAGAAATACTGTACTTAAAGCGTTAATTATTCCAAAATTAAATAATCTCTTCGCTTCAATCCCAAATCCTCCGGACAAAGTAATAGATGACTCTAAACGAAAATGTTTCAAGTTCATATGGAGAAACAAACCTGATAAAGTTACACGTGATCAACTTATATGTAATATTAAAGATTGCGACCTGAACGCACCGAATATAAAGGAGGTGATGCAGGCTCAACAAGTGTCAGTTATAAGACGTCTCTTCATGAAGTACACTAAAGGCAGCAACCTATTTGCAGAAAATGTACCTAAACTTGGATCTGCAAATATTTTTGAATATAATTGTCCAAATCTAAGAAACGTTTTCACTCCATTGGTTCGCAATACATTCTACCGAGACTTACTAAATGCTTGGTGGGACCTATTGTCGAGACATGAGGAAATAGACTCGGAACTAAACATTACCTCCCAAGTAATTTGGTATAATCAAAATATTTTAATTGATAGAAAAACAATTTTTTATACAAACTGGAAGGAAAAAGGTAAACTATTTATTAACGACCTTCTTAAAGACGCTGGCAAATTTCTATCCCATGAAAAATTTAGAACCACATATAATCTAAATACTAACTTTCTAGATTAATGCGGAGTCATTAGCGCAGTTAAAGCCTTCTTCAAAAGCAAACAATTCAATTTAGAAAACATTGACAAAAAAGTAAACCTAATACAACCATATATCGTCAACCTTCTGACAAGACAAACAACTGGTGGTCAAGTTTATTACAGGGCTTTATAGGAAACAAAAACAAATCGCAATCAAGACTGTATGAAATGGAATGTTATATTAGGAAACGAAATTGCAATTGATATAGATACTTGACACAACTATAACCATATTCCCTTTCGTTGTACAAAAGATACAGATCTCCAATGGTTTCAATACAAACTGCTTCATCATATTTTGCCAACGAATAGTAGACTTTTTAGAATGAAATACATTGACCATAACCAATGTAGCTATTGCTCAAATTCTATAGAAACAACATCCCATCTCTTTTATGATTGTAGCAAGGTTACCCATATATGGCAGAAACTTCAAGATTTGCTAAATGATAAATTGGATTCAAATTTAAATTACACTAGACGAAAAATTCTTCTTGGATTCCGTCATAAACATAACGAACCAATTAATGTGATCCTCATCCTTTTCAAAAGTATTATTTTTAATCGTAAAACATCAGGAAATATGCCAACATTTCAGTTTATGTTGAAAAGGCTTACTCAATATTACAATGTAACCAAATATGCTGCAATGTTATGCTCCAGAATCGACGCTTTTTACAAATTCTGGTCGGCATGTCACAACCTGTTCAACGAATGATTTTTTTTGTTTTGCCATTGCTACATGCTCTGTATAATCTCTATACAGAGGTAGCCCTCTACCCTGCATGTTGGAGCCCATGTGCAACTGTAAAAATGGTATGAAAAATAAATAATTATAAAAAATATAATTAATTTCTCAGAACGAATTTGGGACATTTTTTGAAGGGTTTTTCGGTCAATGTTTCAAAACGAGTGAAGAAGGAACACCAAAATGATTTGATTTCTTCTCTCATTGTTCACGACACATTGTGTGTAAATAGATGGGTCAAAGCATTGAGAACACGCCTTTGTACCTCATTTTGTTTCAAAATAATATTATATTCTTTTTAAAATCAATGTCAAAGATAAATTGTCAATAACAAGTGGTCCACTCATGTTCGGCGCCATTGTAATGACGGTGAGACAGGTCTTTTTAGTGAGTTTACACCTCTCAGCGCTTTGGTACTCGTACGTGGGTATTTCTTTTGCTACTAGTTATTTGGTATTGATTATTGTGATTCTATTCACATCTATTTGTTTTTGTTAGACGCCTACCATCAAGGTAATTGCCCAAACAGACGTTCCTTTCCCGCGGACATAAAAAGACATAATTGACACTCCTGGTCACCGTATTACAACATGCTAGTTGTTGCAACTCAGAGTTTGCTGAGGATCACATTAAACGGTGAAGAGTCGAACAGAGTGCTTCAGATGAAATAGTGAAAACCATTCTTGCGTGAGGGCACCAAAGTCCACTTAATGCCAACGAATACCATGTTACTGAGCCTCAAACAGATCTGATCCAAACTGAAAGGTCAAAGATCAATACACAACATCTTCTAAAAAAATAGACCCCCCCCAATTGCAGCAGCATTTGATCTCAAACCAATGTATCCCCATCATTTGGGTCATGTAAGGCTAGATTTGAACCCTCCTTATCTTCGTAATGCTCGGGTACAACGATTTGATGTGATGACGTTTCTCACTGTCAGGTGAAATACTTATCGTCTGTGTAGCTTGATGTGTATCTATTCTGTCACGATGCAGCAGCACACAGGTTTTCAAGCACCCCGTGCACATTGTGCCCAATACGACATACCTCTGCTCGTTCTTGAAACTGAAGCCCTGTTGGAGTTACTCCGTCAGAATATTTCATTTTCTGTTTTGTTGATGATTTTTATGGTATGAAAACTTGATCCTTTACCAACTTGGAAAGTATATTTACAGGTCATTCGTAGTTTGTATAGGCTTATGAATATAATTTTTCAAACATGGCTTCTATATCTTCATTATATATGTTTGTTCAAATAATGATTATATAGTCTGGCCTTACGAAGACGAAGGAAGTTAAGCTTGAACCGTCTTGTAAGCCATCAATGTGGCCATAACCTTTATACGATGAATGTGTGTAGTCTGAGAATAATGCTTTCAAACATAACCCATTCACATTCTAAATCATCCAGTGTGAGTCAGCTCCGACATTATCCTCTCAGGATATATTTGGCATCATCTTAATCTGTCCATTTTGGGTCCAGTTATCTTTCAAAAATGTAAAATATTATTGTTATAACTGAACGACGTGAAGGCTTGACAGTTCAGGAACAACTACAATTGCAGTCATTTCTCAGAGGAAATTTAGCTTGACGAAACGTTTCTCAACTTGAACTATTCTGTCTCTCATATTCTCTATCCGTCCAACCTTGAAGAAAGATGTATGACGGAGAATCCTGTAGACATTGCAGACATGGTCGTAATTAGCCCTGGGGAACAGACACTTCTGTGTGACAGTATCATCTGGAGGTTTTTCATGTTTTCATAGAACATGTTCTAATGTTTTGACATCTAATTACAATAGCTTCTTGAAAGGTAACCCCTAAAGTAAATCAAACATTAGGCAACACCATTCTCTAGAAACAACGCTAGATAATAATGTTACGGTCAACTGCAAGGGATTCAAGGGAGAGGTTTATCAACGAAGGAATCATATCATAAAGATGCTTTGAATTCCAAATATATCCTTCCCGGGTCTATTTCCCATGTACATTGTACGTGCACAGTTCTCGATTAACTGATCTCCTCATTACAATTGCTAGCCACAGTAGACATTGTTATCAGTGTACAATCCATTACAGATGAGAGTAATTCTTTGATATCTTGACATGGGTTCCTTGCTCTCTCATTCTTACCTTGTCAGGCATTGTCTCAGTTTCAAACGTGTTACCAATTACACCGTTTATGCATAAATTGGAGACGGACTGATGACTATGGACCATTGTCACTCATCATCAGAACTAGTAAATCTCAGAGGTTTATCGTTCATGCTGGCTTTTCGGACAAAGAAAAAATACTTGTTTTATTCACCACCAGTAAAAGTGTATGTCCTGCTTGACGTGACTTGTCCCTCTTATGAAGCTGACACGCGGTCGAATGATTGCAATACTATCTTGAAACGAAGTAAAACACTCACTACTTTTCGGCTGGAAACTGAACAGGAATTGGTAATGTAGACTGATCTGTTGATGCATAGGCCACAGAACATCTCTAGAGTAAACGCGAAACATTCTACCTTAAACAGCCATTGTTGTTAGGTCTCATGCATCATCCGTGTTTAATATTTTATGTCCCAAGCGGAAATCATATCTCTCATGGTTAAATGAAACATGTTACAAGCCTTTAATTTAGGTGTGTATTTTGCTTCCAGTAACAAAAGGATGAAAGAAAGATCAATTCACACTGCATTACGACATATTTCATTGAATCATTTTCCAGAACACGACGACGTTGTGATCAAGCTGTTTCGTTGGGAAATATTCATTACGTAATGACTGTCAACATGACAACATTTGATGAACATGATATTTCTTTGTTCTTCAAAGGTAACTGTAAATTTGTTCACGTTTACATGACAAACTCATCAGAAGCATAACCCGCAGAAAACTGTAATTATACGTGATTGCCATCCATTTGGTTATATTAATGTTAAATAAGGTAGTGTCCGGCTTATACACTTCGGTTCGTATGATTTTCTACAGTTGAACAATATACCTCGGGTTTACTTTGATGCAAACAGTTCTCAATAGATTATTAATAAGGGAACTTAAGTTGCCGCAGACCCTTTGATGCCAACCGAGTATGCTTTGAGGACCTACATCAAAAAGTTTACATGGTTTAAAACAGTTACAAGTATGTCTAGTGAAGCTATATAAAGAGTCAACATCTTCATGATAGTTTTCAAGAGTATATCCCAACCCAATAGATAATTTCAGTGGGTTTTCTAACGTGTAACAATTTAGCTATGTTCTTTTTTACTCTGTTTTTTTTTAATTAGATCGAAGATACGGAACGTCTTACATTGTATTATTTCCTTCCACAGTACTGTTGCGTGTAGAATGTATACACGAAGATGGCTAAGTTTTAAGTAGTCTTCAAATATCTTTTGCTGGGAATTCCTCACAGTGTTCAAGACGAACATAATGGGATTCTGGTAAAATTGGATATTGCATGTTGACAAATCGATTTTACTTTTCTTATCTTGCTTTCGTAACCTCTGTGATGAGGAATCCATTTCTTGAACACATACATATCTGCCCACATATATAATCGGAAATGTTTGGGCGCAAACTAAAATGCCCTGTCTAAAACGGAAATATGTAGTTTGTAATAAAATCTATCCTGCCTTCCACCGACAAGTGGCTAACTCTACAAGTATATATGCGGCTCGTCTGAACCCGGCTTTCACGCAGGCAACAGCAACAGCAATCCATAAATCGAGCAGACAATCATTCCGTTGCTTGTGGCATTTGTGTCGCAAATTACATGTTCTGGACCAGATGGCCATGCCATACATATTAGTAGCCGTCATCATCCGTGCGGTTACATACAGTGCATTTAGTGAGTAGCTTCAGACGTTTAATGCGTACATAGTTGGTTATACACTTCCAAGTCTTTTCTAATCGATGTGAAATAAAATTTTAGAGTAGATGAGATAGGTATTTCCTTTTTCAGTAATGTCTGAGTTAATGTGTGTGTTTAGTTTTACGCCCATTTTAGCAATATTCCAGCAATATTACGGCGGGGGACACCAGAAATGGGCTTCACACATTATATCCATCTGGGAAATCGAACCCGGGTCTTCAGCGTGACGTGCCTACGCTGTAACCACTAGCCTATTCTACCGCCCTTTTTCAGTAATGAATCACTGCATGGCAATACCCTATAGCTTTGGATTATTGCTATAAAATACAACGAATCAACAAACAACACAACTTGTCAATGGTCGTTTTCATGTCAAGAAAGCAAGTACAATCCATCTGAGTTTAACGGCATGCAGGAAATAATACAAATCAATGGAGCAACCTCTCGATTTAAGTAGCGAACAGTGAGTGTGTGAGTGAGTTAATATTTAACGTCACATCTGCAATGTTTCAGCCATATCGTGACGAGAACAATTTTGACGTTGATAAAGAATATGTGTATATTATAAAATCTGTCATCGAAGGACAGTAAAACATCTAGACTATCACAGTTCGAATTTTATAACAAGCATGTGAAGTTAAAATTAATGACACAATTTGGACAATACATAATATAAAATTAGGCTATAGATCGCCAACAACTGAAGGTAGATCACCATGCTAGAGACCATGGGGACTTACAGTACTTTCGCTACCTGCAAGTAGCCAATAGTACCAAAGGTAAGAAGACGGGGCAATCAACAGGTAGTATTGGTTTTGTAAAGTAAAGCCGATTTTACCTTGATGTCACACTCTGAGACACGGGAAAATGAACATATTGTCACACATCTATCGTCGAAACCATAGCTAGAGTTATTATACCTACCTCAACAAAAAAGCAATGGTGTATGTCGGAGAAACTAATCAAGTTTCAATAATTTTGAAAGAGCGATATCTTTTCAAAGCTTTTAAAGTTTGCATAACATGGACCGTTATAATTTCAGTCGTAGATGAACTGCATATAAATATATAAAATGTCAAGAAAACTATGACCAGTTTATGTATTTCAACAGAAACATGCCCATTAAAGTGTTCAAAGCACGCGGGCCCGCTTCCAAAGCTATCATGATGTGTCAAGACATGCTAGGCAAGTGATATGTTCTAAACTTGATTTACCTTTTTCTTTCCCTTTTAGCTAAGTGCTTGCTTGGCGCTGAAACGTATTCCAGTATTTAACGAATTCTGCATAAACCATTACATGTCAGGGTATTTGTTATTTTGTAATCAATAAGAGCATAAAGAAGTCTCGGTAAACATGAATGTCGTCTTGCAAGAACATGTCCATCAGTCTTGTGTGCATAGTGTAAAAAATCAGAATCATCCCGACAAGGCTGTAATATTGCGTGTAGCATGAAAGGCATGGCAGATATAATTATCACGCTGTATTGATCTCGGATACACCAGGACGTGAGTCTATACCAAGAGAGACACCATTTACAAAGGTGTCCTTATTAAACTTCGACTGACGCCCGACCTTTTATACTCATTCATATAAGGTACTACCGTGTTCTGATTAATACCTAAATTAGACCCGAAGACTGCAGAGCTAAGGTTTCCGTGGAATATGATTTGCCGAAGCCGAGGCACTTCAGCCCGGTC
This sequence comes from Haliotis rubra, assembly GCF_003918875.1. NCBI lineage: Eukaryota > Metazoa > Mollusca > Gastropoda > Lepetellida > Haliotidae > Haliotis > Haliotis rubra. Next base: position 587,912 of record NW_025766336.1, read on the forward strand.
TATGTAGTCCCAGAATCCCTAATTGATGTATACAAACGCCCCTGACGACACCAGCAGGACGCAAAACATTTAAACCTAGCAAGTGCTATGAAGGCAAGATTACCCGCTTGTTCATTTCACACTGTGACAGCGGGACTTGGTATAATTAAAGAAACCGACAAAGGTCTTTGTACTGAACTACACTCTGGTGTGACTAGGATCAGACAAACAGTTTGAACATTTATAGGCAATCAGGTGACTCCTGTAAGCAGTGACTATCAATTACATGTCACAAAGAAATATCTTTAACCATGCCCATAGCTGAAGTCAACGTGAATGTGTGAATGTTGTTCAGCGCCGCAATTACCAATGTTTAAGCCTTGTATTCTTATTTCCTACACAGATGATGTTCCTATGTATTAGGGTACAACACTATGCTCGATGCGCACTTAGCGCTGCCTCGAGATATTTCACATCCGATTGACCCACATTAACATCAACATATATTTTCAGGCAACGATATTCGATGACATTACTTTTCTTTGAAAATATCCAAGCCAAACAAACAAAATAATACCCAAAAACATAGACATCTCTATAAAGTTCTATAACGTGCGATCTGGATAAGATATTTGGATGTAGCATCAGGAGTTTCAGATACCTCACAATGAGTTCTCACACGGACCCTGAGAACTCAGTAAAAAAATACCTGGATTACCGCAGTAGTGGAGGGAGGCTCTGGCCACCGTTTTAGTATATTTTATTACGATGAATTCACTATTGTTTTTAAATGTAAGATATGTTCATTTCAGAGACTAGATGTTCGTTTTGGGCAAGATATTTGGCTGACAGCGGACAGAAGTATGTCCAACCTCACACTGACCTCGTGTTGCGTCCCGTCCAGCAGCGACGCCTCAGGATCGTCTTTCAACAGGACAATTCAAGAGCACTTTCCGGCAATGTTTTGGCATTGCCAGTTCTTTAACCAAACATGTCACCATCGGACATCTTTGGGATCATTGTGACCACCAATTCTGATACCATTACAGAGCTCCAATGAACAGATATCAGGTGGTACAAGTACTGAGAGGGAATGAAAGGTTCCTAATGACGTCATTAGACGCCTAACGTACTCACCGGTTTGGTTTGTCTTTTTTATCGTTTTCATGTAATTTGATTTGAACGTGAGATTTGAACGTGAATTTATTTATTTTTTTAAATTATGCATTGAGTCATGGAGATGTTGCCGTATCTAAATTGTTTTTAATTTAGAGTATGTTGTTTCAGTACAGTCAGCGGACAGGGGTGGATGCCTGGAATTGCATTACAATGGTTAGTCAGTCCAACGTGAAGTCCAGGCACTTGTGAAGAGGACAGCCATCTTTCTACGTCTGGGACCCTACTGAGTATATGCTCCTGTCACAGTGCTGCATAGTTTTGCGGTTACCTCATTTATTGTTGGGTGGGGGTTGGGGGGGGATATATATTTCAGCAAAGTTAACGTTCAACCTTATACGCCCACTCAAATATTATAGCTTTTATTTGAAAAAAATAACCCAGAACAATTCCATAATCTACGCTCGCATAACGGCCACAGCACAACCATGCCCATCTTTTCACCTCATGTAATGTAAAGTATCTCGTAATGGCTGCAGACCATTGTTGTGGGAAGCTACATCAGTCTCAAAGAGTCCTATTGTAATACACTTTAAACAGTAGATTATACTAAATATTTTGTGTCAGTTCTAAATTAGTCATATTTATATTTTCGTGAAAACATATAAGTGAATTGCGTGAGCATGTACTGTCAGTTAATATCGTTATAAACAGAAAAGATGGCTGAATTATGACATCAGCTTTTTATAAAACGAGAAAATGCCTGCAATGCTCCCTAATGTCAGATATTTGCAGTTGTTCTGATAATAGGTCAAACCCAGCATGTCTCAGATGTATCAAACATAGCAGCTGTTTGATGTGTCAATGTGCTTCCACCAAGTTCCTCTTTGATGTTCCACTGTCCCTGTATGGGATTGAGCCTCAAATGCCGTGTTGATGCTGGTGTCTTTGCGTGGTACCATCACATACGCAAGTCCTTAAAAACATTTAATGTTTGCTGATTCGTTGCTGCAATCATAGCTTTCCTTCTACGTGCAGGTTCGTGATAACAAATAATCAAGCAGTATGCTATTGTGACTGTGGAGTCAATATGAGAGTATCATATTTTTGTTTCAAGTTAATACCGTTAAAGGTCATGGATTGAAGATCCTTTTTGATGTGTGCGAGTTTGGTTAAACACCCCTTTGAACAGTATATCACAAACTTTCCTTGGGATGCAACTCTGCACTGTGTCTATCCGGGAGCGCCACATTTGATATTTAGGAGGATAACTCATCGTGGCGCACTGGGGACCACCAGGTGCTAGGACACGGAATGGGGCATCCCTCGGACTAGACAAATACAACAATGACAAAGAAATGTCATACACCAATTTCATTACCGCAGTTAATGTTTAATCAATGCATGTCAAGTAAAAATGTACATATTGACATCAATGTTGAATCCAGGTGTGGAGTCAGACAGATGGTGGTTGACGTAGTCGTCCTTCCTGAGGTGAGCGTTAACGTTGATCTGGCGGTAACCACACATCTTCCACCTGGGCTAGTGGTACAAGGGGCAGGACAGGGGCAGGACAGCGGCACGCGTAACTACCCCCTTCCGGGTCTTCCTTCTAATTGATAGCCAGGCTTACTTTCTGTACATGTCTCCAGACACGTTGGGTGTAATGGATGAAACCCCCTCTGGCGACTGTGGTTGGTGGAAGCACACTAGAGATCAGCTTGGCCTTGGATTCATCTACTTCCACCGCAAATGTTTCAGGATGATGAGAGTGGGCTATTTCTTCCACCTTGTTGATTCTGTCTTCAAGGGTGAAAGGCGTGCAGTACACCAGACGACAGCACATCTCGAATACTTTATCTCGTAGGCTTCTTATAGAATTACACGAAACTTGTACCTGGCACAGTACACTGGTCGCCCGCATCTCCATTAAACTATTTGAGGTTTTGGTGGTATTATTGTGAAAGTTGGGTCTTATAGAGCACTTGTACTCGGTTTCATATTGATGTTATTACTATTCAGCATATGGGCGCTTTATCAGCAGATTTCTTCAAATTAGCTGTAAGATGAAAATTCCATGATCTGCTTCAATTTATTGTATTGTTTATTCTTTTTAGTTTATGTGTTTGCATCATTACTGAATAACTGTCTTATATAATGAGGATTAAATCTAATTTGTATTTCTTTTCGTTTGTAACATCCGATGGTACACACGGTAAATGACGACTCGACGAATTCTCGGCCTAAGTTCTTCTACACAGCAAGATGCGCTTGGGCTGAAGTCAACCTCCGTAAATTCCTCAATAATTGGTTCTGATTCTGTTAGACTCCTACTATTATTCCATTAGTGTTTGTTTTATCCCTAAATGTCTGTTATAATCCAGTTTGGGGAAACAGAGAAGTGTGGATCAGTGGTGTTCAAACGTGTACTTACATAATGTAATTTGGAGGAGATAGCAATTGAAAGATAACATAAGTGTGTGGGCTTCTATGTCATAGATTTGTTTCTGCTATCAGAAGATATGCCACACTTTTATTTACACCAATACAATACACACCGTTTCCCCACATTACTAGAACTGAGTACTGTATCGCATTTGATCCTACGATAATACCTTCACTTTTAAAAGCTTTCAAGGTTAACACATTTCTAGCAATGTCACAGTCCACCTGCAGGGCTTCGGTACAGCAGCAAGATGCTATGGAACATCAATGGTTAATCTAAGTGTAATCAATACTGATCCGAGCAACATAAGGAATATGTTGGAATGTGCTAAGAACGTTTCTTCCACAGTTGAAGACAGTTCTGAATAAATATATTGTAAGAGACAGATTACGTATTACGTGAGACCTTTCAGTACATATGGGAGACATGAGAGAGATGCTTTGATGTCGAGCCTTCGCATGGGATTAGTGGATGCTCTTAAGATCCACAGCATCAACCTTCACTGATCACTCAATACAAATGATTACTAAGTATACAATCTCTAAAAGATCTAGAAGAAAATCCATTAGGAAAATGGTATCAGTAATTATGATGTTCTTAAAATTAAATGTAAGCAGATTTTTGTGTTAGCCGAATTACAAATGTGGATTAGGGGATGGATTCAACATTGATAGAAATCGATAGGTCAGAGGTAGGATGCAGCGCGTGTACAAATTGATAAGTTAGTGTTTGACTATGATGATTAGAGAGCCCCAAAGACGAGAAGAGATTTTATGTTTTTGACTCTGCATTCAATTGCGCCCTTTCAGCTATAAATGACTTTGTCGACGAGAAAAAGAACGCGTTTGAGGGGGTTGCATTGTCAATTTGCCTCGACAAAATTGCCCGCTTCCTTGATCGTGTTTCGTTGAAAACGTCGCCAGTTCTACTTTTCAAAATATCCGTTGAAAGGTTTAGCGGCTCTTCTCAAACCTATTTCATTTGAGGAGCCACTGCGTGGCTTGTTCTAGATGGTTGTCACTGTCGATAGTTTTACCACCCTCGGGGGTCATTGTCCTCCCTCAACACAAATATGACGGATCATATTGAAACATTCGGATCGACGAAGTTAACACCATTCTGCCAGACGAAAGGCCCTAAAGTGACACAGATTTGATATGGATTTTTTAAATGCACGCGTTCAGTTGACAAGACATTTGATACAAGTATACCATTGGCACTAGATTTACATAAAGTACATCACGAAAGCAATATTATCAGGAAAGGTGGAATTAGAACTTAAACGAAACACTAGATTCATATTAATATGGATTAAATGTTATGCTGCCGCGTGTAGTATTACTCAGTAGCTTGTTTAAGCAAGTTGGAAATGTGTGTCCAGTATCAGAAATGCAACACTGATTACGTCGAAAGTATCGTATATACAGCCTTATCGGCTGATGATTGAGTCACATAAATTACCGCGTGATTTTTAAATAAATGTATAACTAAACAATCACGTATTGTGTTTCGCTTCTTGGTGGCCTATGATCTTATCTAAGTATTGAACAAATGTGTTATTACTTTTCATGGTAAAAGACATGGCAATACTACTAGTAACGTACATAGGTGATGTCACTAGTAGCTGGCAAATGTGGTTTAACCCAATTGTGAATGTCGTACCATTACTAATAGCTCACAGGGGGTGTGGGTGTGGGGTGGGGTGGGAATGTATCACTAAAGTCTGAGAGTGTTGATATTACAAATACGTGCCCGAGGAGGTATAACTCGAACTGAAAGTCGTAGCATAACAAGTAGATGACAGAGCTGTTCTAACTAATATTTGAAAGCCGTAGCTTAACTAGTAGCAGAGGGGGTATAACTAAATTTCTGAGTTGCGGGATTATCATTAGGTGACAGCTGTTATAATACCAGTCTTGATGTTCTACTGTCCCCCCGCGGCTGTATGCAAGAACGTACCGACATCGCGTCAGCACATACACACGGTATACATCTGGAGAGCCAGATGTAGACGGACGCTGAATGTTTATACACACTTCTTCTGTAGGAGAGAAACATAATTTTCTCCCAGCTCTGGTCATGTCGCTCTCTTTCCATACCTGTAGAAACACGATCTTTTGGGCAAGATTTGTGTTAAGATATTGATTTATAAATTAACTAGTTTCGGTGCATGCGGTTTGTGTTATTGCAGGTAATGAATACTGATTATTGCTGTACCTTTGAGGTTATTGCATCCCTCATGCATATTCATCCTGTCCCAATACCCATGTGACCAGTAGCTATATGCACCATAACGCGGGGTGCGGTGGGCGAGCTGGCTCAGGAGGTTGAGGTGTCGAGATCGAGTGTAAAACCCTTGGAGTCAACTTTGTGTGCAGGCTCTTTCAGTGTTGATACAACCCCTAGTGTACAGTACAGAACCCTGTGCACTTAAAAGAACCCACGAATCCGTTGGTATATGACAAGATGGTGGCCACATGAATACGTACAAATACCTAGTTGCGGGTACAGCAACGTGCAGTAAACTTGGACAAAGTACTGTGACTTTGTGTCCCAGTCCACCCAGCTGTGAATGGGTACCTCGTTAGGATGAGAAAGCCACAATAACTCGGTGCGCCTAGTGGCTGTAAGGGTTGTTACTCCCCAGGGAGTTGAGATTGATAATACGATGTACCGTTGAGATTGACATCCAATAATCGAGGGAACAAAATACCAGCGCCTTGAGCATGCACTACTTGCCTGGATATGTGCGCTATATAAATAAATATCCTACAGATATCCTATAACTTCCCAAAACGCGAAATGAGAATATGTATTGGTATATCCGGTCTAGGGAGGTAATTAATGATGACAAATTAACAAAAGGAAACTGAAACATGCACACTTTAATTTCAAAACCCGATGGAAACAAAACATAAGTACAAACTTGAATTAAGCATGGTTGATTTACATATGTGTCATATAAATATGACGATATGGCTGAAATATTGACGATGCGACGATAAATGTTAACCTCACTCACTCACTCATATAAATATGAGACTGTTGGTGATTCATTTACTTTCGGTTGAGATTCGTATTTGGTATTTTATTTTTTGTTCAACCTATTGTCTAAAGAGGTCCTGTAAGAAACGTATATTTGAATGTTTGAACAACAACAATAAAAACTCACTATCAAAGAATTTGTTGCTAGTTGAAGAGAATATTAATGTTGATATTGACTAACGTCTATGTAGCGTTGGTGGTAGTTTGTGATGCATACATTTGCTGCATGCACTTATCACAAATGCATAATGTAGAACTATCACTGGTGTCTGGGATATAAATATACATCAAGCTCTTTACTCCGTCTCTCCGCCTCTCCGTCTCTTCAATACCGTATACCATGTTTGTAACTGGAGTTAATTGCTGTGATCCAGATTATATGCACAATCTGAATATGATATACAAAAAGTGACACATCTCCCATATTAAATATAAAGTCATTTTCACATTTCAATGTGGTTGTTTATTCCCCAAGCTGATCGAGATCAATTACCGTATATGAAGTTCTGTAGCTGTAAAGTTGAAGGTTGTACTACTCAAGAGCACAAACGTCATTCCATTACTTGATTTATTACCAAGGTCAGGTTTAATGGAACGAATCGTAGCCAAAGCTAGTATTAAGTAGATCATAAATACCACCATTTGACTAGCTACTTATACAGGAATCACACACTTGTTCTGGAGCTGATAGACATCAGGGAGGACGGGGAGAAATGAAACTTGTATTTACTTGTGTGTTTGTCGTTCAGGGTGCCGTTGTACAAAACAACCTTAGCGGTAAGACTACCTTAGGTCTATGTTAAGGTATGGGAGTTACGGTCACCTTAGCGCTAAGATCGCTTTGTACAACGGCACCCTGAACAACTTGTGTTCTTGTCCTGATTATATCAAGGTACAGTTAATGTGTTTAGAAATATTATAGCCATAGTAGAGCAGCATCACGACGAGGAAAGGAGCATGTATCATAGTCGTGACGAGCAAACGCTCTAACCACATGGCTACCTCACCAGTAGGAAAGAAGGATAGTGATTGAAGGATGCCTAGTTATCAAATATTGTGAATTGTACGACTATATTTCCCATAGATTGTTAATCAAAGTGGTTGACCTGATATCATATTATGTAATCAAGCTATACAACACCTAAACATCTTAAGGAAGTCGAGGAGACAGACGCCGATACCGGCGATGATGGTCTACGTCTGTGTAGATACAGAGACGTTACTCCCACATTTTGCAGACTTTTTGAAGCATCATAACATTGCTGCCGCTGCACTGTCATGTCCGACTATCTCTCCAAATCTCTCACACAGAACACATGTATGGACAAACGCCTACGACAAGACAAGCTGGTAACGCAAACTCAATGGGATCAATCTTTGGTTGACATTTTAAATAATCTAGTGTCTGTACAGCAGTTGCCTTGGTGTCAGAAGATATGCTCTCTCCAACAATCTTCAAGTTCTGTTTCCGGTGTATTCGCCACAGGCTTATGTCTTATAGCACCAAAAGTCTTAAAAGAACCTGTCAGTGTGGTTTTGTCGTGTTGATGTTTAGCGTTCACTTGGTTATCTCTCATGGAAATGGTCTTTATCAGGCTGTTTAAAACAAATACAAAAGTGTTTAGATTGTTTATCTTTATAACATATATTATAACATTATAGACAGGCACTTTCCCTCCCGATATACGTTAGTGTATTTGACAAAGAATTCATCACGAGTAAATTCGAAAGATGGGAAATATCAACAGGGCCTTAGGCCAAAAATATATAAAAATGTTTCTGGTACTATGCATATAGACTAAAATGATGCGATGACGCGCTTGTTTTTATTTACAATGTGTTTCTTTAATACTGATGCTACTAGTTCTTCGCAGAAAGTAATTAAAAAGAACTGTTGGTTCATCTGCTGACAGGGTTTGGGGGACATGTTGGTGACTTTGGGGGATGTTGTACCCTTGAAAAATATGAAACTCTGGTGGCAGCATACACTGCTGCAGCTTCAATTTTGTTGTATGGGGATCAACCATCCAAAGGCCATCGCCTAGTAGCAGGCAAGTTTAAAATGTACATATGAAATAATGAATTGAAGGATGTGTATACTTTTATACTATTGCAATGGGAAACTTTTATATTTTGTCAATTTATTTGTCTGAAATATCAAAGGAAAAATAAAACAATAAATTAGATTTTACTATTTTTTTATCCATGAAATGATTATACATTGTTTGTAAGTACTTTAGAATATCACAATGAAATATTTATGTATTTGTTAAAGTTTGAAATGAAATTCAAATTAACATATAGATACCTAGAACTATTTATATTTATGAAATTATATTTCTAAAATGTGTGTGTGTGTGTGTGTGTGTGTGTGTGTGTGTGTGTGTGTGTGTGTGTGTGTGTGTGTGTGTGTGTGTGTGTTTAAACATACCTAAAACCCTGACAAAGTTTTCACCAAGTGATTTATGTGCTAATGTCCACCCCAAGTAGTTTTCTTGTAGCGATCTTATGATACTGTTGTGCAGTTCAAAACGTCTATTTGGTCTTTGTATGGGCCTGAATGCTAGCCAAACTTTGGAAACTTGCGACTTCACAAAAGCTTGAAAGGCAAATGCGTTCCTTGCACCTTGCCATCGCTGAATTGTAAGTGGTAAACCATGAATTTACCAAACTCCCAGGTGTAATACAGGTTTACGGTCCATGGAACTGACTGGAATGGACCAGATTGTTTATCTCCAACTGAAACCGCGACCACGCAGTCATCATACTCAGCTGGTAAAGCAAACTTGTCACCGGTTGGAAAATGCCCTTTCCTCAGTGACTCGTATAAATCAAGTAGCGATACATCTAGACTACATTCCACAAGGCCAGACCCCATACTCTATTTGAACTGAAACGAGTAGCATTTTCGTTTTCCCTGCTGCACGTTTTCCCCAGTTACAACAGACAGACAGACAGAGAGACAGACAGATAGATAGATAATTAAAAGTTTAATTCGGTGTTCGGGCAACAGGGTCCATTTACACCTTGCCCATCATAAAGGTTTGCTAAGTTGCTAAACTTTTATAAAGTAGTAAAGCTGCCACATGCTTTAATATAATCAAGAATGACATTCTGAACTTAATGGCGAACGATGTTCCTTGAGCACAACAGTCCAGTCAATGAGATGTCAATATTTTGAGATGTAAGAGATTCCACCATCGCCTTGATTTACATATCTTTGGCAATGCAGTTTATAATGAGCCACATTATATATGTTATTACACACTGTGCAATTTGCAGAAACATCTTTATTAATAATGTTTAGATATGCACCAAGACCACAATGCCCAAGTCGAAGTCTGGTTAAAAGAACCACATCTCTACGGTTGCTTCTTGAGTCTGGATTAGGGTTTATTCTTCAATTGTGTCTATAAACCTTCCAAATGTACACCCGATTTGTAATGACAATTAATGGTGGCTATGTCTTGCTGTGATAACGGAAAGTAGTCCAGATTTGCTACTGGCGAGCGCACTAACAGCGGAAATATATATCATCTTAGTGCAGAAATCTCGTTTTCATAAATCTGTTGTCCTGCATCGTCTTAAACATTTGAATATCCTTCAACATCTACTCCAACTTCGTTTTGACCTTTGTCATTTTCATGTTTTTACTTTAAGATACCGCATGAAATGAATGTCTTCTCTGTACCATGTTAGTGTCTCTAATCACACATCAATCTTCACCTCTGATATGTGTTGGTATAGCATGCAGAAATTCCCCTCTCAAACAACATGTTCTACTGTACTGTAGCCTGGTACAGCCAATGATCTAAATGGTGCCATTTTGCCTTCAGTTTCAGTGAAGACAAATTGAGATGTTTGGCTAAATGGGACGTATGCCAACAAGCACCAAACGCAATTTTCACATTAAGCTGTTAGTCAATCTTTCAGATAAAAGGGAATTTATATTTACATTAGTTCTCAAGAAAGATCTCAAATCCCTCTCCAATGAGTGTGTTCCAAACAACCTGCTTCAGCTCATTGCAATAAAATACCATGAGGTCAAGATGAATGCATTCCTAGAGTACTACTGAAATAGCTTCGTATAACCAAAAATCTATTCTCTGGGATCTACTGCTGCTGCGGACACTCTTGTAAATATGTGAAACAATAAATCAGGTTACTACCGCAGAAGAAAATCAATATTTATATTTTATAGTGTGGTGATAAAATCATACCCTAATTGAAAAGGTTTGCGTCTGAATATTTTGTTCCAGCAACTTTTACAAACATGGCTGTGATAGCAAGAGAGGTTCCCAAGTTAGTGACAAAAAGTCAATGAAAGTGCTCAGTTAAAGACACAAACGCTACGAATAAAAAAAAACACACTAAAAAATAATAATTTAATTTACAACTGATATGAAAGACATCTCACGCCTTCAAAAAACACCGTGAGACCCCTGGTTCCTAGTTTTCGGTAATGCCAGGTGTGCCAGATTTTAATTTCGAGTGCGCGTTTGATATAATCTTAAGTTAGAGAAAATTCTGGTTGTATTTTTTCTATAAACAAGTAGCTACTCAGTGGCGCTTTTGGATCATACACTAAGTTTTACTTTATGCTTTATACCATGTACATGGCGGCATCCCCGGTGTGGTGTCGGGAGATCAAAATTCGTACTAATAATCATATGTAATCCCGCTTAAACCTCTGTCAGTCCAACGATTCCGACTGTATAATACTCGTGTGTTCAGAAATTACTATCAAGGCCCTTTTACAAACATTTAAAAGAATATAACACCCAAACAACCATATTTATTATACTATGTGAATACAACATTTTCCAGCTTGGTATTTGCGGGCTTAGCGATTAAACCAAGCTTTGCAAGTCAGGGGAACATGGTTCACCGGCTGTGAACAAACGGCTGGTAATTACGTGATTAATTTATGGTATTAAAAGCAGACAGAAATACATTATTAGAGGAGAATAGAGGCATCCTATTTTACATACATATCATCATATATTACATATATTATATTCATGCATATATTACATGATATATGTACATACATTGTACTACTAAACCGATCCAGATTATGCACATCAACATATTTGATCAGTTGATCATATTTTATGATGCCATTAGACCGGTCATGTTTTGGCTTTCTGATCAAATAACAGACATATACTAATGGAAAATAGGTTATCGGTAGAGAAACGTGGCCATCTTGTTTATTCCCGCTACTACATCCTCTTACAAGTAATATATTGTAGCAATCAAAAGTATCGTTACCTTATCCCTACATATAATGTATCTAGAGTTACCTAAGTGTTATATTCTGACCCATAGGTTTCCATTTGATTTGACTGAGGTATTTAAGGAAACCTCGTCGAGCGCCTTAATTATTCAATATGCTTTCTCTGATTACAACAAACGTCCACAAATGTATCAGTTACACAGACAGATTAAGCTATTTATTTGTGCATAAGTACAGTATCCCGTATCGTAAGTACCACGTATCGTTTCCATCCGGTCCAACGAATCATAATATGTCTCAAAGTAGAAATTTCAGAAAATATCCAGGATAATGACCCAGAGGTATCTAGTTATGGCAGCTGATGGACAAGAATTTTTTTTGAAAGGACGAACTGAGCATATCATGGAGCATGTTTGCTGTATGTTGTCAGAGTTTTCTAATCTTTGTCACATTCATCCATGCTGTTCTGGAAGATTCCTTATTACCCACGTGGTCAACGTATGGGTAGTTGCATACTAATCTCGTACGTCACACGAGTGTCCTATCGCGTTGACCTGTGTCGTAACGACTTGACCTGAGATTCTAACGATTTGATTGGATAACTGATGACCTCTCAGTTAGGTCACGTTGTGACGGAACTACTTGTTCATTCATAACAAACACGTGAACTCATTCATTCTACAACCTAGATGCATTGTGGAAATGTAAACATTGCGAACGTTGCCGTGTTGCTGTTTAATTGTGACTCGAACTGAGACATTATATCCGCCAAAAAACATAAACGCAATGTTTCCACCAGTGATGTTAGCCGAGTGAAGCAGTTGCAAACCAAGAAACTGGGTGCTACGGAGTAGTTTACTGTAGGAGGCTGTACGAGAGGCGATGACAACTGACATGCATCGTGACGTCGGTTATCATGGGGACATACGAGAATGGCGTAGTGACGTCAATACAGTGTGACGTCATGCAAAAGTGTACTTCAGAACAAAATTCTTCCGCAACCTCTTTATGAAACCGGTTTCGGTTTGAAACCATAACAATAACAAAAATACGCTATTTTGTCAATTCAATGCATGTAAGACGTGGGTAATAAATAAAATACCACACACGGTCTCATTACATACGAATTGTACGAAACTCGTGACCTTCCTATGGTTTCTGACCTCGCTTTCCCTCGGTCAGATACCATAGATACCTCGTTTCGTATAATTCGTATGTAATGAGACCTCGTGTAGTATTCTCTACATACCACACTTGACCCCTTAATATAGCAACTTCTACAACATCGCTTACACAAGTGTCACACACTACAGATATCAAACACAATGTTCTGAGCTTCAAGTGAATACTAACTGAGAAGAAAAGTTATTAATTTACAACAATTGGGTATATGTTTCACTGCCATATAACAATGAGCCATGTCCCCACCATCGGCCATTCGTTCTTATGGCGACCCGTGAAGATCCGGGGTAGAATAGGTCTTCAGCAACCCATGCTTGTCACAAAAGGCGACTATGCTTGTCGTAAGTGGCGACTAACGGGATTGGGTGGTCAGGCTCGCTGACTTGGTTGACACATGTCATTGGTTCCCAATTGCACAGATCGATGCTCATGCTGTTGATCACTGGATTGTCTGGTCCAGACTCGATTATTTACAGACCGCCGCCATATAGCTGCAATATGGCTGAGTGCGGTGTAAAACTAAACTCACTCACTCACTCGTTCTTATGGCATTGAGTGGTCAATTCTCTAATGATAATTTCTTCCATCACAAGGGATAACTATTTGACATCACGAACTAAGAAGGATCATTTTAATAATATCAGTTCTCATTTAGTTATAGCATTTTTAAAGGAAATAGATTTGTTAAATGATTTGTAAATAGATACAGATTTTATGATTGGAAGTTTAAATTAATAACTCAGATTGTTAGTGGCTGTATCCTCAAAGGGGGGTTAAAGTACTGTAAAATCATTGTTCTCCTGAGAGGGTACGTAGGTCCCAAAACATTAAAACTTTCCACTATTTTAATCGTAGAATATGTGTCTTTATAAATGTATGGCTAGATTATCGAAAATTGCTAATAGCTGAGGGGATGGTGTAAATCCAGCTAGGGTCCATGCAGGAAGCAAATGTGCTGTAAGTCCCCATGGTCCCTAGTGTGGTGATCTACCTTCAGTTGTTGGCAATCTATAGCCTGTTTTTATATTGTCTTGACATTTAAAGTTGAAATATTTTAGAGTTAATTACTAGTTCTAAATTTCTTTCTGTGATAATCTAGTTGTTTTACTGTCCTTTGCAGACAGGTAAGTATATTAGCTAACTTTGTTTTTATTCATTTATATATGCACAACTTTCTTAATCACGATATGGCTAAAATACTTCCGATGTGACTTTAAATTTCAACTCACTCACTCACTCACTCACTCCAATGATAATTTAAGAGCTCCTCGTCTACTCCACTTGCAGCGCCTTGCCAAGTTTGGATAACGTAGCGAATGATGTTTCACCTTCTGCGCACACCTGTCCAGATGTGCTCTGCGGGTACGATCACGGCTAGCCACTGTATTCTGGTGTTGCGTTTGGTGGTGCAAGTAGTCAGTTAAAACGGTGGTCAAGAATATTATCGTCTTATTGGCTCGTTGGTACTGACCCGTTACAATTTCATGGAATACATGCGCTGGTGTTCTGATAGCTACCATAAACCCTTTCCGTATCATTACAGATCCACCCACAAATATAGTATGGTCTCTTACGTTCAAGTTTGCATGACGCTCCCAGACGTGTCCACGCCTGTCCAAAGACTCATCTGGCCATCGGCGATTCCCCGGTTCCTCGGCTCTATACACCGCGTCTGCCGGGACTGTGAAGATGTGTTAAAGGCGGTCGTTGAGCACGTAAATTAGCTGAATACAGATGATTTCTAATCATCTGGGGTCCCTTTCACGAAGCACTAAGGTGATCACTAAGGTAACCATAGTGCAATTCTAAGAATGGGAGTTAAGGTTAACCTTAGTAAAGGTTGCTTCGTGAAAGGAGCCCCTGGTCAGTACGTAGAACATAGGTGACCTGAAGAGAATTAAGATAAGTAATTGCTCAGAAGGATTTGACGATCTCTCAAAATCGGAAAGACCCCATCCGTGGAATAGGAATGGGGAAAACGTATGGTTCAAGTGCACTATATGTGTTGGTGCGTTAGGTCTGGGTTCCAAATCCGCCAGGCAGTCATATGCATTTTTCTATAAATGTAGCTCTCTTCTCATGGCCAAACATGATCTCCTACATGCCAAAGGAAAGCATACCATTTTGGAACTGGATGTTTGGAGACCACAGATTATTATCGTTAATGTTACTAGGCTAAAAACCTGTCAAAGGTAAGGTTTAAAACACATCTATAATACCCATATCAAACAGACAACATTGAATATGGTTTAAACATATTTTTATTCCGTCAATGCAGAAACCTGGATAGGCGAACAAGCCTAGTGGCTTATATAAACGCCGCTCCAGTACACGGTTCCAATATAGCTGGATACATAATTGAAATAGTCCGACAAGAAAAGAATAATACTGAGACAAAATTATACTCAGAAAAATGATTGAATAATAAATATTTGTTCATGGTGTTGGTTGTGCCTAGCAACGAAATGAGCTGCTGCAGAAAATCAAGTTATATAAATCTTGTCTTGCATTGAATATACATGTATATGTAGAGGTGATAATCACTGGAAGCGCTTACTTTTAGAAATGAACTGGTGTAATGAGTTGAGAATGTCACAATTTGTTGAGTTATCCAATACGCCGTTACCGTATAAAGTAGTTTTCACAACGTATCCTTGAATATAAAAATACACCGTTGTTCTTAAATTTTGATAGTTCAGACATGTGAAAAGGTAGTGAATGACGTCTTCGTTATAATGACCACATGAACACTGAGCTGTTTCTGATATATGTCGATTATATCTGTCTGCGTTCAGATCACTACAGCCGAGCTTGAGGCGACAATGCATGATTTGACAAAATCTAGTCCCAAAATTTAAATCAAAGTAGTTGTGAGTTTCTGTTGGATTTATCATGGTTTTAAACTGCCTCACGGAAATAGCGTTAACAGCTCCATCGGGCAATGAATTCCACGATATAATCGCGCTCGGTAAAAATAATTGAGAATATCTTTGCGTTCTACAGTTAGTAGTTTGAATGGATTATAGTTGCTTTGTTGAAATACTCTACCTGGTACAAGAGCATTCAGATAATCAGGAGTCAGACGATGATATATTTTATAGAAAGTTATAAGTTTAGAGCGATATCGTCTTTGTTTCAATGTGCTTTGCGCTATAATTGCTTTTCCTTGTATATTCTATCATGACTGGTGCCGCGAACCGCACCGCATATAGTTCTTAATGCGTCTATGTGTAAATTTTCCAGTAAAATCGCCTGTTCAATCGTACAATTATCCCATATATGACAGCAGTAATCAAAAAGTGGTAAGATAAAGGAGTTATATAAAGTATTTAGCGTTTTCCGAGATAAACGATTTTTCAAACTTCTCAGACAATTGATCATTGGACAAAGTTTCTTTGCCATGTCACCTATATGAACTTTCCAAGAACAATCGCTTTGAAGCGTTATACCTAAGTGTTTATGGTTATCAAGTTTGGCCTGGCATAATTTTTCGTTTTACGAGTGAATGTTATACTCTCAGTCTCACTAGGATTAAAACTTACTTGCCACTTTCTGGCCCAGTCTGAATTTTTTGCCAAATCATTGTTTATAATTGCGGCTGCTGTAATATGATCATCTAATATAGCATATATTGATGTATCATCAGCTAAAAGGCGAATGTTACTGTCTATACCATCTACAATGTCATTAATATAAATGATGAACAGAAGTGGTCCTCAAACGGAACACTGGGGTACACCAGCTCCACAGATTTGATACCTGAACTATTGCCATTTATTACCACTTTCTGCATTCTACTATCTAAATAACTTTCAAACCACTCCAAAAGTTCTCCCCGTATACCATAAGCGTAAAGTTTATGAATAATGCCTTTGTGAGTGAGTGAGCGAGTTAAGATTTAAAGTCACATCGGCAATATTTCAGCCATATCGTGACTAAAACTAGTTCTAAATTTATAATACATACATATGATATATAAAACCCTGTCAACGAAGGACAGTAAAACCACTAGATTATCACAGATTGAATTAAAACTAGCTAGCATATATCTTTAAAAGTAGAAACTTAGTTCTGGACAATACAATGTAAAATTGGGCTATAGATCGCCAACAACTGAAGGTAGATCACCATACTAGGGACCATGGGGACTGAAAGTGCCTTTGCTACCTGCATGGACCCTAGTTGGATTTACACCATCCCTTCAGCCGCTGGCGATTGTAGGACAAGTGTAGCCGAAATTTAAAGGAATAAATATACTACGTTTAAAAATCGGGTAAGCAAAAATTTAGCTTTGAAAGTTTTTGGACTTACGTACCCTCTCAGGGGGACAATAATTTTACGCTACTTCAACCCCCTTTGAAGGTACAGCCACTAACAATCTCAGTTACTAATCTAAACTACCAATAATAAAATATGTATATATTTACAAATCAGTTAACAAGTCTAATTTTTTTAAAAAGGCAATAATTAAATGAGAACTTATATTACTAAAAAGATCCTTCATAGTTTGTGATTTGAAATAGTTATCCCTTGTGATGGAATATTCAACACAGTCAAGCAGGACATGCTTGACCGTGATTCTTTCATCACAAGGGATACAAAACGGAGGATCCTCACCTTTTAATAGGTAATCATGAGTATATCTTGTATGGCCAATGCGACATCGTCGCATGATGACCTCTTCAAATCTGGATTGACAACCCAAATAGGTGTAACCAATGTGGTGTTTTATTTCATGTAATTTATTAATACTCACCTGGATGTCCCACTTCTTCTGCATCAGATCCCGGATGTAAGTTCTAATGCTAGTTTTGTAATCAGAGTATGGAATAAGAAGTGGTGTCACAGATTTGTTGAGTGCTGCCTTAGCAGCCAGTGTATTCCCAGAAATGCCAACGTGGCTGAGTAACCAACAAAAGACGATGTCGCATTGGCCAGTAGCAAGCTCATTATATAATTCAATAATTTCTAATAAAAGTGGATGTTTACAAGAAAGATTTTTAATAGCCTGAAGACACGAAAGAGAATCAGAAAAGATAATACCTTTGTGCCAAACTTTGTCAAAGGCTTTACTAACATCACAGAATACCGTTCTGATTTCCTTTCCTTGGTCTACGGCACTTGCGATAAAATTATAAAGATAAGTTAGTTGATTTACTGTAAAATCACCTGGCATAAATCCGGATTGTAAGTTTGATAAAATATTGTTATCCCTGAGGAAGTTGAAGACGTATATAAAAATGCATTTTTCAAAAACTTTAGCGACACAGCTTGTTAACGCTACAGGTCTATAGTCTGAGCAGTCGTGTTCATCACCTTTGTTATGAAGCGGAATCACCGAAGCTAGTTTCCAAGAGGTAGGATACGTTTTATTACGAAGGGAGATGTTGAACAACTTAGCTAACAACGGGGTTAGAGAGGTTGAAGTTAGTTTCAGTATGATGTTTCCAATGCCACCAGGCCCCGTGGCTTTCGATGTATCTAGACTCAGAAGAATATCGCGAACATCTCCATTACTTATTGTGATAGATGACATAGGATGATCGATTTCACGCGGTTCGAAATCAGGCAGATCGGCGTTAGGATCAGCAACTTGGGATTGTTCTGAGAAAAATGAGTTGAGTACATCAGCAATATCTTGTTCATTGTCATAAACTATGTTATTGCTGACAAGTGATGGAAAGGACGATTTTATCGAATTAGTTTTAACATAATTCGTAACTAATCGCCACCACATTTTAGTACCATGAGTGTTATTTATAGATTCATCAACTCGTGCATCACCATTTCTAACTGTTGCTATTACTTCGTTCCGAAGTGTTCTGAACTTAGTCCAATCATCAGGAAGGTTTCTGTTTTTTGCAATCTTATGAACACGATTTCGTTTCTTAAGGATCGGATTTCGTTATTCATCCACGCGGGATCTTTGGTTCTAATTGTTACAGTTTTATTTGGAATATATTCATTCATTATATTCAATAACAAGAATGTAAGGTTTTCAGTGATATTATCTACGTTCCCCGTTCCCCGATCTTTGATAGTTTCATCGAATATCCATGTCTTGGTAGTTTCATTTTAAGCAATCAATCAAACATAGGTATACATTTGGTAATGAATGAAAATGATGCATTTGATTGATTGCAGCACTCAGCAATATATCGGCTATATGGCGGCGGTCTGTAAATAATCGAGTCCGGACCAGACAATCCAGTGATCAACAGTGAGTGAGTGTGTTTAGTTTTATGCAGCTTTTAGCAATATTCCAGCAATATCACAGCGGGGGACACCAGAAATGGGCTTCACGCATTTTGCCCATGTGGGGATCGAACCCCGGCCTTCGACTTGACGAACCAACGCTTTAACCACTAGGCTACCCCACCACCCGTGATCAACAGTCAGCATGAGCATCGATCACTTGGGATACGATGACATGTGCCAACCAATTCAACGAGCCTGTCTACCAATCCCGTTAGTGGCCTCTTACGACAAGCATGGGTTTTCGAAGAGCAATTCTAACCCGGATCTTCACGGATCATGATGAATGTTATTATATTGACTACTATTAATAGCTTTGAATTCATATCATCGCAAACGAAAGTGTCTGTAAGCGATATGTTCATACCGAACTGGAACATTGGAAGATACATTCGATTGCATATTTGTCAAGGAATGAATGAGTGAGTTAAGATTTAAAGTCACATCAATATTTTAGCCATATCGTGACTAAAACTAGTTCTAAATTCATAATACATACATACAAAATTACTACATTATCCCAAAATGAGTTAAAACTAGCTAGCATATATCTTTAAAAGTAGAAAACTATTTTGGGGCAATACAATGTACAAAATGGGCTATTGAGACATGAAAGTTCACGTTGGGCATAACATTTCCAGCGTAGATATGATCTCTTACGGAGAAGACAGGATAATGTACGTGTAGCACTAGGACTTTTGGTCAAAAATAACTAAAATTGAACATTGATGAAAAAATATTTGTATTTCACAAACATTCATCAAGGGGAAAATGTGAGTGGTTAAAGTTAAAGCCGCAGATCAGAGAGTCTGAAATTGAAATATCTAAATTCGTGACGCATCATTGACATATTAATACTCGAGAGGAAAAATAATTTTATCAACGGAAAACATCAGAACCGTTCTTCCGCCAATAGAAAACGTAAATATTATACTAAACATGTCAAAGGTATAAACGTTTCACTTCGAGTTATGTTCAGATCTAAAAAAAGACCTATTTATACATATTCACCTTCAGAAATGACTACATTGCGGACCTTCTATCATAAATCCGTTGAAATTGAATGCCAAACAACCAAGCCCAAAGAAAGATTTACTGTGTTCTCTCACTTGTGGATGATCGAAGTGGATGATAAAAGTAATGTAGAACGAGTGTTTGTAAAATTAAAACCAATGACGCAATATTTATACGATATTCAATCATCTTTATGACTTTTTTATGATGGGCATCATGCAAGGTGCCTCTGGAATATAGATGTGACCATCCACAATGTATTTATGTTTACTGGGACGCCAATGCATATCTGAACACGGCATCTGACTAATTTCAGAGAATAATATCCCACGGCAGGGATCTTCAAACCAAAGGAAAACATTTCCAGTCAAGGAGAGTGATGCTTTGATGAATTCAAAGTGAACTGAGCTACAGAAAATAGATCGGCTTCATACATTTCAATATATATGCAATGCATACACGACTTTAAGGTCGTAATTCACAACTTGGACATGCGTATTAACGCACGAAGCACATTTCGGATGTTTGCATGTTTACTAGGAGCATGATACTCATACACATGGTTTTCCTTTGCGAGCAACACACGCTGATACCAAGCTATCAGATGCTCATAAAGACACATTTAAATCGTAAATGCCACAAAATCAGCGTCTACGCTTTGGGTTGGAGAAATCAGGAATAGCACAAACCGAAGTAGCCGGGTTGAGATATTTTATGTTCATGGAAACTTACTATCATCTTTTTGGAAACTTTATCTACAGAAGGACAACAAGCATTACGTGCCAGCAGCCGGTAGTTAACGTGTGACGTCACGTCAGCAAGGCATTCATATGGTGCATCCAATGAATCGATGTCAAAATGCAACATTAAAACATCTCGAACAACTGAATGGAAACCAACTGGTGGCAGAGCCATACACAACCAGTTGAGGAGCTCAACACTAAGTCTTGGCCCCGATGTCCAGCAGTAAGCATGGTTCTTTTCATCACAATGTTAGGCACAGCCACCTTGGCAGAGACAGCATCTGTGGTTCTGAAGACAGGGTTGGGACAGTATACTGTTCAAATATTTATATGGGAGTTTTGGTCCCATTTGAAAAGCACTGGTGGTCGTGCAAGTGGTCTAAAGACGTCCTGGAGAGCGTTTAGTAATGCTTGCGTTACTCGACTTCGTCACTTCTGGGATGGGCTTGACATGATGTGGAGTGGCGAATTACAACTCAATGGAGAACAAAACTGAACATTGTTGATGACAATTTGTATGGCGCATCGCACCGTTCGAGATCATGTTCTACCCACTGTAGAAATGCAGGGACGTGACGTCACACTGCAACAGAATATATAGTGGTAGTCAGTGGTAGTCAGCATGACATTGCCCACTTTATATATAGCGCAGTTGGAGTTAGTGAGTACTAAAACATACTACACTATCGATGAAATGATGAGGTAAAATGGGGAAAAACGTCCCTATTCCCGCACAATATATTGATTCCGAGCGGATCAGGCTTTGCTTCGTCCCCTAGATGCCGAGGACGGAGGAAACCAAGCACCATTTTGTTGCTTGTTTTGCCATTACGGTATCAAACACCCGACCTCTTCTCTGTGGGAAGACGATCAATCCAGTAAACCATGGAGGCGCGTCATACCAACAAGACGACCAGCCACTGCCATGCCACCTTGTATAACATCACTTATGTACACATATTCTCCAGTATGTAGAGACATTTTGGGGTTGAATACGTTGTTAACACACAATTACTTAATATCGCTAAACTTGATGAATGCTAACCGCTATGATTCCATGCTTGATGAAGGTTGTACAGGTTACCTAGTCCAGCTTCACAACTAAACAGCAATACCGTTTATATAACAACGTCCTTTCTCCCCGGATAAAACATGGCACGGGTTACCTGGTCCAGCTTCACAACTGAAAAGCAATACCGTTTATATAACAACGTCCTTTCTCCCCGGATAAAACATGGCACAGGTTACCTAGTCCAGCTCCACAACTAAACAGCAATACCGTTTATATAAGAATTTGTACTTTCTCCCCGGATAAAACATGGCACAGGTTACCAACTTACGCATATATCTGCCGCTGATCCTGTAAGAAGGGCAGCCATGACACTAAACGTTTTTCCAAGTTAGAAGGTCTCCTGAATGCAAGGATGGTATATTGTGATTCCTAGCTGTAATATGCACCTTACGGATCAGTATATTGTCGATCTTCAGAATTACTAAATCCGATTAAGTGCATTTTCATTATATGATATATCCAGTTTTTTTATGAATGGAAAGTGTGTAGGTAGTTTCATTATTTTAAATACATACATATACTCTTGGTAACGAATAGGGGAACACATGAAAGTTCCTTTATATATTTTCAGAATTTCACCCACAGTGCAATAGGTACCTTGTGAAGAAACCTGGAAAAGAATAAAGGAACATTTGTACTGTCATGTTTTCCCTTATTCGTTTCCATGAGTATATAATTACATACTGGTTAATGTGTTTTATGTCTACTTGATCATATGGAGTAAACATGTAATACATGTATATAAATCCTTAAAATCACTTATGTTGTGTGGAAACCAGTTATATATTAAATGCTGTCCATCAGTATCAGGTAAGCAAGACACAGCTTTAATTACTGAAAGACTGAAACAAACGTCAGCACTTATTTTATAAGGTTGTCCTAATATGGTGAGATTGTCATGGCATCATAATATCAAATGTACCTGCATCCGCAATAACACTGGATATTCTTTCTGAGCATATCGATTGGCACTGACAAATGTCAAAATGAGCAGATCAGGCCAGCGTGATGGTACATGTCAAGGGATATGGGGCTTTCAATTCTGAATTACACGGTAACCGGACAAAATCCACCCGGACAAAATCCACCCAAAAATTGCCACCCCGGACAAAGTCCATCTCTTCTTAACAGAAAAATGGACAAAATCCACCCTTCTCAAATTGCTGTAGTTAAAAGTTTTAGTGTGTCCTGATCTTTGATCAAGATGTTTTTATTTAGGGGTGGATTTTGTCCTAGGTTGCAATTTTGGGGTGGATTTTGTCCGGGTGGATTTTGTCCTGGATTCGAATTGCACAGGGTTTATAAAGTTGCCTTCAGACGAGGTGTATGCTATCGGGAGTGACAGGCGTACAAAGATTATATAACGAAAACTGAGCAGACAATTACTTGCACTTCGAAGAACCCGAAGTATCTATCATATCTATAAACACACGGTATTTGGTTGGAAGAAAATCGATTGATAGTGCGTCAGGTGCTCTCTAGAAGCGTCTGGTGACGTACTTGTACTGAAGGGGATGTCTCTTGAGGAGCTGGCCATAGGTTTCTTCTCACAAAGGCCTAAATAAATACCTGTCGCTTCAGTGTACCTATTCTTGATGAATCACACTCGACCAATTCATTAAACTTCACATATATTAGTACGAAATTATATCCCAATAAATATCATAAACAAGACCTTTTAGTTATTCAGCAATTGCAAGGATGATTTATTGCATAAGTTGTTTATTGTAAAGGGCAACTTTGTGTGCAAAGTTTGCAAGTTTTGTTTTAGATATTGACATTACTATTAAATACAATATATATATATACAGCAAAGACCCTGCCCCCTTCACACGCAGTCGAGACAGCGATTGCAATTTCTCCCAGGAAGCGCGAACTAGCTAGTAGAGACCACCAAAAACGTTTCGGAGAATGTGTAGACTCCCTAACACTGCAGCCTGTGTTCCTGGCAACAAACCCGGGTCAAGAAATTCGGAGGTACCAAACCTCAGCATTTGTGATGGAAACGTGGCATTTAGTAAATAAGATGCACTTATTTCTTATGATTTCTAATACATTTATTTTGTAAAAGCTGTTATTCGTGTATAAATACATTTATGCTGATTGTTAGCCATCATTTCAAGCTCTCTGTATACAACAAATATCTGTACCACAATATCTGTATCATGGGCCTGTGGCTCCTTACGAAATAAACACTCATTTCATATCATTCTCCTGAATCATGTTAATTTGTGTGAAAAGGGACAGGTCATTCATTGATATTAATAGGGTCATTAGTTTATACAAAAGCATAAGGTCAGGTTTGTTGGTCTGATACGGCTGGGGCTGTCTATGCGCCTTTTACAAACAATGTATATAAATGTGTCTAAGGCGCTCTCTACAGATTCTTGACCGTCACATGGATGGACTTCTAAGTCAAATCCATAAGCATGGCGAAGAGAGTAATAAAAGGGACGAGCCACGCCAGTATGTCGTTTAAGATATTGTGTTTGTGCCAAATCTGGGCATCCGCTGATAAGGTGTTCCGGCCTCGTTAACTTCATTATATAATTTACATTTCATCTTTACAGTTTGAGTAAGATCACATAAACGCGGTGCAGTGTTCGTTCACAGAGTCAGTACGTATTTGATATGGCCTTTCGCTTGGCTGACACTCTATACTGTCCACCAGGTTGACTGAACCATCAGCTAACTGAACATTGACATTGAGATTGTGTCAAGCGTCCATGGCTCCTTTATGAAACTGTTAAAAGCGATTAAAGGAAGAGAGAGCTGTGTACGTTGCAGGTATGATGGGACAACGAAAGAATATTAGGACTGCCATGGCATAGTTGGATCTGATATATCTGTCGGTTTGAGTGAGTGAGTTAAGATTTTAAGACATATCGGCAGTATTTCAGCCATATCGTGACTATATCAAGTTATATACTAATAATAATTATAGGTAAAAACCTGTCAACAAAGGACAGTAAAACAACCAGACTATCACAGAAAGAAATTTTAAAATTAGTAATTAAAGTTAAAACATTGTAACCATGCATGACAAGACAATATAAAAACAGGCTATAGATCGCCAACAACTGAAGGTAGATCACAAACTAGGGACCACGGGGACTTACAGTGCCTTTGCTGCCTGCATGGACGCTTGGTAGAGGTTTGAAATACGCTTGGTAGAGGCAATGTCATATCTATCTCTAATGTGCAAAGTTTGGACAATTATGATATGAAATTCATACCACACATCAAAAGCTGATCAATGCCTTACTAACTCTCATTCGATTGGTTATAACATTTGAAGAGTCCCTTGGAGAGAACGATCGGGTGATGTGGGAACTCAAACCAACTTGACTGTGAAATCCGACCATCCTTGTAGGCTAGTAAACCAAACTGAAGTGCATTTGATACTAGGGGCAGTAATATTTACAAGGATTTATGCAGCTCCTTGAACACGAACTTCATAGGCTCTGCTGGGCTCTGCCTAATCAATGAGACATATTTGGAGTTTCCCATCGTGTGACCATATATGTTTTGATACATCCATCATCATTAACATAGAACATTATATTAACATGTAGAAGAACAACCACATTTATCAATTCAGTTACATTTTGTAGTTTAACTGCACTGTAGCCTCCTCTAAATCACCAAACACGTCGTTCCACGCACACACCCGGTAAACATACACGGCAACTTGATCCCTACAACATCCTAAATTGACGACATAACTCTCTTAAACACCCACAAACATTGACGCAATCATAGTCCCGGAGAAAGAAGAGTGTGTCGACAGTTTTATGGTTGTATTTGTCCTTTTAGCAACCGCTGGCTTTAACAATGCTGTACTTGTAGGGTTAGAACCGTTGCATTGCATGCTTGCAAACTGATGCCTGCGTGAGTGGGTGAGTTAGTGAAATAGTGATGAATTGATTATGTGAATGAGTGAGCTAGTTCGCATCGGCATTACTTGAGCCATATAACGAGACCAAGTCTTCACACACACACAAGTCACATTTTCAGTACAAATTGTAATGAGTTTCTTAAATAGATATTTCTTCATTACAGCATTATTTACAATGAGAAAAAGGACATGTAATGTGTATACATTACATACTTACAATTTATCATACAGACCACTTCTTTCTCTTAAGTAGTTCACAATGATCAATAAATCTTTATTTATTGCTTCATAATGTGAATCTCTTGCATTGTAAAGGTCCACACAGTCAAGCAGACTATGCTTGATGGGGAACAGTTCATCACAAGAGATACGCTTTGGAGGTCCATCTTCATCTGCTTTGAGCAGATAGCCATGAGTAAACCGACTGTGACCAATACGACATGGTTGTACAATGACCTCATCATGTCTAGACTGAGAACCCAAGTGGGTATAACCGATTGTTAATATCACGTGAAGTTTATTTCTTCCTACGTGGGTGTCCCACCTTTTTTGCATGAGGTCCCGAGTATAACTTTTGATAGTGCGTTTGAAATCACTATAGGGATTAGCAGTGAAGATAACTGTTTGTCAAGAGCTGTTTTAGCTGCTGCATCGGATTATCTGCCACGCCCACGTGCCAGCAAAGGACGATGACACATTGGCCAGTAGAAATATCGTTGTAAAGTTCTTAAATGTTGAGGATGACAGCGTTACTCGAAGTGACACTTCCAAATACCTAAAGACAAGACAATGAATCTGAAAACATTATGTTTTTTTAAAATGCTTTTGTTGTTTAATATAGGTCAACGCTGTAAAGATAGCTTTTGTCTCAACAGTGAAAAAGGAACTATTATCAAGGATTGATGAGGAGGAAGTTTTTGATCCAATGACTGAGGCACTGTCAACTTTGCTATCATTCCGGGTTCCGTCTGTAACAATGGATCTATGGGTGTTATACTTGGAGCGTAACTGTATTCCTAGTTGGATTACCAAAGGATTTGTTTCAATGTTTGGAGTTTGGTGAGGGTAAAGTCCACATATGGCTTCACCATCAACCAGGGTGGGGAAGACAGACGTCGGTAACATGATATCGAGATGCATTCTAGCTTCAGAGATGGGTGGTTGAATTTCATTCCAAGTGGTGAACCAGGCTTAGCAGATTAGGAATCAGGTTTACATAGAGAGCTAGTGAGTTACTGAGTCATCTGGATGTGACGCCAGCATCAGCGTGATGTGTGATAGAAGCCCAAAGTGATGCAAGTGATCTGTATGGCATTGGTGTGAGGAACATTAGACGTTTTATCCCAAATAGATGGCGACACGTATATCGTTGTGTCTCATGTTTTTGTATGCATGCCTGTTTTTATATGAACGCCATATAACTGTTACACCGGCGGCATGTTATCAGAATATTCGTGCCCCGACAACCAGGCGTGCATTCTCTAGTTTGGGGATTAATATCCATTTAATCCTTTAAACGACTTTGGACTAGAAGCGGTATTTAGGTGATTATATAGACTATGCTGTGCACTTAGCCAAACTAACTCCCAGGTGAGGGCATACACTGTCGCGTCACTCACTTGGGGTCTTCGACGGGACGCATTAACACCTCATCCGTTTTCAAATATAACTTTGTTAATGCTAAGCAATCATGGCTAATCTTATTTTATGCGTTAGAAAGGTCGTGTTTGCTGTTGAGGACTAAGGGTACTTGGATTAAGGAAAGCTTGACGCACGCTGGAATTACTAGTCAGATTCGTTTAGATTGGTTTTCATAAAAGATTTTGTCCAGAATAAACGGAATCATATGTATAAATCATATGTTCAGCATATCACCCGTCACATGATCCTTATATTAGGAAGCAAATTGATCTCCGTTGCTAAGACGAAAAACAGTCTTAAAGCATGGCGAAGATTGCAGTGGATAAACCAGACATACGGTCGTTTAGAATAACATTAACTCTAACCAGCTCTAATTTCCAACAGGACACCAAACATAAGACCAATCATAGTATCGATGACATACACATCATAGCCAAGCATAACATGGATTCAGCACGTAACCTCGATACTAATCATAACATAGAGTCATAACATACTATACATAACATGTGGATACTACACTTAACACAAATACCAATAATACGAGAGATACCAAAAATAACATAGATACCACAGAAATACCAATGATAAAACATATACTAGACACGACACAGGTAAAGCTATAACACAATATCAACATTAGCACAGATACTAGCCACGACACAGGTACCAGTTATAACACAAATACCACCATTAATACATATACTAGCAACGACACAGGTACCAGCTATAACACAATACCAGCATTAACACAAATACCAATATTACGAGAGATACCAAAAATAACATAGCTACCACACAAATACAAATGATAAAACAGATACTAGCCACGACACATGTACCAGCTATAACACAATATCAACATTAACACAGATACTAGACACGACACAGGTACCAGTTATAACACAATACCACCGTTAACACAGATACTAGCCACGACACAGGTACCGGCTATAACACAATACCAACATTAACACAGATACTAGCAACGACACAGGTACCAGTTATAACACAATACCATCGTTAACACATATGCTAGCCACGACACAGGTACCAGCTATAACACAATACCAGCATTAACACAAATACCAATATTACGAGAGATACCAAAAATAACATAGCTACCACACAAATACAATTGATAAAACAGATACTAGACACGACACAGGTGCCAGCTATAACACAATACCAACATTAACACAGATACTAGCCACGACACAGGTACCAGTTATAACACAATACCACCGTTAACACAGATATAGCCACGACACAGGTACCGGCTTTAACACAATACCAACATTAACACAGATAGAAGCCACGACACAGGTACCAGTTATAACACAATACCATCGTTAACAAAGATACTAGCCACGACACAGGTACCAGCTATAACACAAATACCACCGTTAACACAGATACTAGCCACGACACAGGTACCAGCTACAACACAAATACCACCGTTAGCGCAGATACTTGCCACGACACAGGTACCAGTTATAACACAAATACCACCGTTAACACAGATACTAGCCATGACACAGGTACCAGCTATAACACAATACCAACATTAACACAGATACTAGCCACGACTCAGGTACCAGTTATAACACAAATGCCACCGTTAACACAGATACTAGCCACGACACAGGTACCAGCTATAACACAATACCAACATTAACACAGATACTAGCCACGACACAGGTACCAGCTATAACACAAATACCACCGTTAACACAGATACTAGCCACGACACAGGTAGCTATAACACGTTACACAGATACCAGCCACGACACGGGTACCAGCTATAGCACAAATACCACCGTTAACACAGATACTAGCCACGACACGGGTACCAGTTATAACACAAATACCACCGTTAACACAGATACTAGCCACGACACAGGTACCAGCTATAACACAATACCAACATTAACACAGATACTAGCCACGACACAGGTACCAGCTCCAACCCAAATACCACCGTTAACACAGATAGTAGCCACGACACAGGTACCAGCTCCAACCCAAATACCACCGTTAACACAGATAGTAGCCACGACACAGGTACTATAACAGAAATACCACCGTTAACATAGAGATGTGTCATATACAGATAGTCGTCATAACACTGTTACCAACCGCAACATAAAAACCGATAATAACACAGGTTCCAAACATAAAACAAAAACCAATTGTAACACATACAAATCCTTCAAATACACATTAGGTAGATACCAATTACAACACAGATTACAGTCCCTATACAAGTACCAATCATAACACAGACACCCAAGAGAAGAAACCTGTAATTATACCAATATATGGCAGTCACTAACCAACTGATATATATGCAAAATGGAATGTTTAATACATCAAATGTATACCTTGTTCCTACGTCGGGTGTGTAACCTGAAAAGTGGGATCAATAAATGGCGATCCCGGCCGCCGAAAGGAATCCCCAGGGTCGGAGATATAGATTGAGCCTGAGGTTGTGTAGGGTTTAACGACGGACAAGTGAATGGTATCTCAGAGTCATCGTATTAGTATCGTTTGGAAGTGGAATATCGTATAAGACATCTGTGAGAAGAAAGGTCCCGGTGCGGGATAACCAGCATATGGCCATGGATTTGGATTAGAATTCACAAATAGATGTTCTTATCATCTCGTCCTACATTCTGAACACGTTGGTTATAATGCGTGTAATAGATAAAGGTTTGAACAGAGACCCCATGTACTTGTATGTATTATGCATTTGAATAATTTAGTTGTGCCTAGGGGCATAGCAAGTAATGTCACCTTGAATAAACATATTGTTAAGCCTCAAGTAATGTTTCTTGATATTTACAATATCTCGCAAAGCACCGCCAAAACTGTGATGTATGAGCAGTACGCTTCGACGATTGATCTCAAAGGTCTCAATACGTTGTGGGACTGTATTGAATGTTACATAATTCCTGTGGTGCTCTGGTCCGAAATGTGAGACAAACATTTGTGTAGGAAACGATGCATATCAGCAATGATCATATTTTGTCTATTCGAGACCCCAAATGCTGCGTTTGCTCATTATAGTATGACCAGAAATTATTGAGAATTTAAGGAATATGTTTCATTGGATTTCTAGTATAAACAACCTTGACCAGCTATCAAGCGCTTGGTTTCATTCAAGAGAGACAGCTCCGTTAATCCTTTTTCATTAGTTGTGAAGAGTTATTCCCCTTTGTTTACTTGCTAGCAGACGACATTTTCAGTGATCCTTAGTATGGATGATTTAGAGAAGAGGAAGTTGATTTTAGAGTATTATAACAAGGACATCAGATCAGCTAAAGTGATTTCATGTAGAACAGGCATCCCTTTGTCCACTGTTTATCGTGTTTTGAAAAATATTGCAAATGGATATGGCATTGAGCACCAGGGAGGCGCAGGTAGGCCCAGAAAATTGACTGTCGGTGACAGGAGGCGGCTTGGTATTCTTGTTTCTAAAAACAAACGAAGGAAACCTGAACAAAAGGAGCGAAGGTTGAACTGGTGCTTACAGCATAGAAATTTTAACTGGGACAATGTGATTTTCTCAGATGAAAGTTCTGTGTGGCTGTTTCCTAATACACTAAAATTCTGGACCAAACAAACTGAAAAACCTTTGTATCAGCGCCCAAAGTACAGTCCGAAGTTTAACGTGTGGTGTGGCATATCTGTGTTAGGGGCAACGCCCCTCTGTGTATTTGAAGGGAATATGAACAGTGAGCGGTACACAGATATTCTCGAGGGACATTTACTTCCATCTGCTCACGTGTTCTATGGAAATGTTTGGACTTTCCAGCAGGACAACGACCCAAAACATCGTTCAAAGCATTCACAGGCCTGGTTTCGGACCCAAAATACGACATAATTAGATTGGCTAAGCTATAGCCCTGACCTAAATCCAATAGAAAATGTTTGGGGACTTATGAAGGAAAGTGTCAATAAGAAAAATCTGACAAATATTGCTGAAATGAAAGAAGAGGTAGTCCGATATTGGGACAGCATGGACCACGACTTTCTAACTTCTTTGATCAGTAGTATGCCCCGCCGCATTGAAGCCTGCATTGCTGCCCATGGTGACTTAAGTGAGTAATGAGTGAATTTAAAAAAATAAAATAAAAATCTTAAGTTCTCAATAATTTCTGGTTGAACTGTACATTTATGAATTCAAACGAAATCTGGACAAACCGAAGTCGGAAACTGTAACATCATTGCACTACAATAAAACGTGCAGTGCATTGGTGCATGTGAATGTGACAACATCACCCATATTGGTTAGGTCTGTCACATTTAATGCTATCGCTTACAGGTAACCCACTTAAAACACTGTCCGCTTTTAGGTGCGATTTGTCAGTGTTGATTTCAATACAAACTGTTAAAATAGTTATAATGTGAGCCAAATGAAAAAGTTCACAATTGTAGAATTGAATCCCACTATGGGAGCTGAGTGGGCATTAATATGAACATTGATGTGCATCATATCGCTATCATCCAGGTAACAATACAGATCATGAAAATGGATCGCAGAATCATTTTATTGGGAAAATGGTGCCATGACCCCCAACGCGAGCTTTATACTGACAAAGCTGTTGGACAGAAGACCTCAAAAAGGAATGTGACCTAGTAGGGCGACCGTGACGGCAACACAACGTCTCTTCATGGACAGGAAAAGCTGTCGGAACACTTAAAATTGAAGTCGGCGCCATTGGTCAACAAGTGTTTGCCCAAATTCTTGCAAGGTCTGGGGAACGGAAAGGCCGCGTAATACGTTTGATGTCCAAACTGTAGTATGGGGCGTATCGCTGTCATGTTGAAGTGTCAGTCCAGGACCATGTGGCTGCATGTTTGGCAGGACTGGGCCTTAAAACATGGTCTCGATACTGTATGGCAGTAAGATTCCCTTGGACGACAATCAGTAGAGAAGGAGCGCTGGTGCAAAATGCGCCCTACACCATAACACTGCCCCCCTCCAAATCGGTCATTCTCATGAACAAAACACTGTGTGCAACGTTTTCTCCCTCTTTTATCAGGTCCGTCCAGCCCACTGGTCAAGCGCCGTTTGACCGTGACTGATCACTGCAGACTGTCCTTAGCTGAATCAGGCGTGTTGCATACGTATCGTAAACGTAGAACTCAATGAAACCGCGTCAGACGAGGTACTGTGAATGGCTGTCCAGCTCGATTGTCTGTGCTGACACCCTACTTGTGAACAAATGTCTGCACGTGGAGGTTGCAGTTACAAACCTGTTGTGAATATGATGTAACCTGATTTGTACATCGTCTTGGTATGACATCACAGTTGGCACCCCTGGCCATGAGCGGTATTTAACGATGCCCTTATATATGACACGGATTCCTCAGGCTATGTTGTCTGACCAGGGTTCGTGCTCCTGCTGCAACGATTTGTCCACCATTAAGCCTCTCCGTTGCACGCTCACGGTACTGCTGTGCGAGTCGCAACATACTCGCCTTTTGATTAACCTTGCCATTTTGAAGCTCTTTTCTATCTAGAAAGTCTGTGCACGTACATTCCAATGTACGTAGAAAAGACGATGTTAAGGTTAAACACGTGACCGACTGCATGTGACTGTATTTCACTTTTTTAACGCTTTAATGCCCAAATGTGCCACATAGGTCGGCAAGACCATGTGCAAACACCTTACATATGATAGCCGAATTAATTATAATATGGGTGTCAAGTTTCTTATCTTGTTGAGCATACCCCTCAACAGACACCACAGAGTGCCCACCTCAGAGCATGTCATTTTATATATTGTTTGATGAAATCCATACTGTATGACTACCTGAGGTCATACCATCGAACATACACAGCTGGCTAGGCTCGGCACGTTCACTGGTAATTCAAGAGTCAGAAACATCTGTCATTCTCCAAGGTCATTCTCCAATACATAAAGGCAAAGCAACAAAGGTACAGCCGTTCAAGTAAGTGGGTCTTATCTAAAATATAATGGTCAATTATAAAACCTTTCCATGCTTTCTTACCTACTGTGGTTTCTTCCATAATCCTTTGGGTGTACATCGACCCGTTTTTTATTTGCTCTTTATCTTCGTGAATGAATAGACAACATTGGAAGGTTGTCGTAAAAACAATGATCAATAGCAAAGACCAGCTGCTCTCGTTCAATCAAAATGTTGTCCATTTCGGGAAGTAATTTCACAATCCATTAAACGTTGCCAATAACGCGTCCAGAAAAAAATGACGCTAAAACAGATACCGTTAACTGCAATAATGTTTTTGTAACCAGACTTAAACAGTGCCTGTGGGAATGAGTCTCCTGGGGCAGTGATGCCGATGAAATGTTCTTTAGCAATATGGAGGTGAGGCAATGGAGGGTCAATTTGCCTAATGCTCTCGCCATAATAAAGTTTTATCACCGGTGCCACTTCAGCACAGGAGGGTATTTGTTTTTTA
This sequence comes from Haliotis rubra, assembly GCF_003918875.1. Taxonomy (NCBI): domain Eukaryota; kingdom Metazoa; phylum Mollusca; class Gastropoda; order Lepetellida; family Haliotidae; genus Haliotis; species Haliotis rubra. The sequence continues at coordinate 621,993 of NW_025766336.1, forward strand.
CCTCAGAACCTTAATGCAAAATACATTTCTTATTGGATGCTTTATTTATGACGCAATGATATCACAGGAAATGAAGTACGTTGTACCTTAAGTTGATGCATTTTTTTAAAATTCATTCTCTCACAAGAAAACTTCAAATATGTCGAACTTTATGCAAGCTGCTCCCAGTGGGAGAGGTGTCACATTGCAAAACATGAATTTGACAGCGGTTTTTACATGTTTCGATGCTGACAGGTTATACGTTATTATCATTCAGAGAATATTGTAAATGCATGTAGAGATATAATAGAATTATAGTCTGTCAATTCAACTGTTGAGACACCCCTTTTGTGAAATATCCTCCAAATAACACCAACTGACCACATGCCATTAACGTATATCTTAATCATCCCCTTTGACGTAATACGAAAAACTAGTTTCGACTTTGTTGGTCACTTGGGGAAAAAGTTATTTTTGTAACTATCATTAAAATTTCTGCTTTGGATCAAGAGACGGGGGTGTAGTCCTAGTAAACGTAACAGCTTACGGATTAGGTCAGAGCGCAATTCAATTTGAATCAAACTTAGAATCTTGATCTCAAAATTAGCTCGGATACTCAGAATTAATGTCAAGATTTGTTGTATATTCGCCGTTCCTGTCTTTGCAATTGCCTCATGTAAAAGCTTTTATGGTACGGAAAAAATCTTGTATAAACAAACATAACAAAACCAAAGTTCTCTGGTAAGTTGTCTGGTAACTGTTTGTTTTGGTGTGTCGTCGTATGACTCTAGTGACCTATATGAGTCACAGTGCCTTCAGTGATGTAACCTGTATAAAAAACAAACGTTTGAGCTCAAGTCGTATGGCATTTGTTTAGATCTTGTAAACAAGAACATGCTCAGTTGTAACTCAAAGCTCTTTACCAGGCTGGTGCTGCTCGAATATTGTTCGACAAAACTGGAGAACCGACGTCCTCCATCCTACATATGTCAAGACCAGTGACTTTGTAAGATGAAAACCGCCCTACTGTCCATAGCGTAAATTTCAATGAGACATCAAACTTATTAATATTGCGTGAATCCGCCCCTATTCTCAAGACAATCGTATTCTTCTTCAAACGTCCAATTTCAGCCTGGTTCATTCCATCCGCCTCTTCTAGCAGGGCTGCTACAAGTTCGGTGAGAGAGGTCGGTGGTTGCTGACATCAACGGTAAGGTGGTTCAATTGTCCAGTTGGAGGTACTCTTAAACAATACGAGCTCTGTAAGTTGTCATCCCGTAAAAAAACGACGGCGCGGAAACGGCACCACGCGTGTCTCCAGGATGTCGTCACGGTAGTTCTGCGTAGCAACAGGTCCCTGAATAACATGTAAAAGTGTTCTACTAGTCACTGTGATCCCACCCCACCCCATCACGGAGCTATCCCAAAACAATCGTACAGTCTTCGCCACACTGATAAAAGGTTTTGTGCACCAGATCGACCTCAGTCATCAACGTTATTTGTCTGTCGATATCGTGATTGTCATCTTCTAATTACGGACTGTGAGAGCTCGTGCCACGATGCTCTGTCTAGTTCCAACTTCCAACATGCCAATTTCACGTAGCCGTTCCTGACATGACAGACGCCGCATGTCAAAAAACGTTTAATTGAGTTTTAGACATCAGAACGCTTTTCAGTCTGGTTTTTTATCACTGACACATTTCACTGTAAATTTCGAATATTACCTCGATCATGTTTACGCGCACATCAAGAAAAACGCTTGAACGAAATTGGCGTGTTTGCACAAACTCACTTTGAATGGAATAATGATTTTTGAAATCCATATACAATCATACAACTTGGTTCCCATATAATATCACCCCAAAACGGAATATCCCCAACTTTTGTAAAAAGACCTTGTTACATAATTTGGTCTCTAAACTTTAAGTAACGTGATTCTAAATATTAAACATGACATGGGCTTATTACGAATTCATTCAGAATATTCACAATTGTGGTATGTATGTACATATTGCAATGATATACATATGCCAGAACACAAAATTTATAACACGAGGTGAATGGAGTATCATTTTCTGCAATCCAGAAACAATCATAGAGTTTGGTTCACAAAACATCAGCCACAAACGGATGATCTTCTCCTGGTTTCTAATTGCATATATCAGTCAGGGATGAATCATGCGAGATATTTGTATCACTTACATGTTTCAAAGCTTTAACGCGAGTGTTATTCAGTTGACGCGGCAGTTTCGTGCATTAAGTGGCACAATAGGAACATGAACAGTATTTTTCACTAATCAGGCCAAGTACACCATCAGCGTGTTGACGCAAGAAGACATACAAGTCAGGGAAAGTCAAATAGAAACACGTGAATCCTAACAGTACCGGCACTAGATTGAAAAATAAATGGAAGTTAATCATTGAGTGTAAAAACGTCTATTCTTATGACCATGCCTGGAGTTTTAAACATCCGATGATCTTATTCGTTCTTAGTTTTAGTAATTATAATTTGATACGGCTTGATACGACGACAACAGGAGTTGTTTACATTACTCTTGATGATGGTTATGTCTTTTCAGCGTATCGATTGAAGATCATCTTATATCGATTTCTCCAGTGTATCACCTGGGGCAGTATTTTCTTATACTTATTTCCTTCAGAAACTGTGGCAGTGCACATGTGTCAAAAAAACATAATTGAACTGATGAAATTATAGTGAAGGTGCAATGACGATAAATGTCAATAAAATTAAGTTCAATTGTTGATCAAGATCTGGCATTCGCAATGTTTGACATGCACACTTGCTCTCCCTTGTTTTGTCCGCCATTCAGTTTGAACATGCTGAAGAGTTAGGTCAAGCTGAGCCATGTTGGGTCTCCGGTTTAACACTGTCTCCCCGAAACCACCCCTCAGATGATCTGTCCGGGACATAATGACCTCGGGCATTCTCCTGCGAGATAATCAGTGACGACCTGGGCACGAGGTGGTCTGGCATTGTCATCTTGTAATTAAATCAATTTGAAATAGTTTTGCCTTGGCATACTGCTCGCTGCTTCGTCACCAACAACATTGATTTTGAGGTAATCATTGAATTTAAAACTACGTGTAATGCCACTGGCGCACACCTCGTCTCTAGTAGTGCTTGCCCATCCCAGACTTTGTCGCATGTGTTAAGCTGTTAGGGGCACACCTTCAGATGACCACGTACTTAAATCGGGCTGCACAATGTTGGAATTCGCATTCCTGGTGTTGAAGAAATGCTCTACTGATACGAGAAACAGATTTGAATCTGTCGTGTAGTAACATTAATGTACACAATCGAGTCTGGAACAGACAATCCAGTGATCAGCAGCATGAGGATCGATCTACGCAATCGGGATATGATGACGTGACAACCAAGACAGTGAGCATGACCACCCGATCCCGTTAGTCGCTGTTTTCGACAAGCATGGGATCCTGAGGACCAATTCTCACCCGGATCTTCACGGGTGGACATGTAATAGGAAGATTTTGTTTAGGTTTATTATTAGGAGTGTGCTCAGCTCAGTAGCATTATAGATTGTGAGTTTCCCCTCATTGAAACACTGACTGCGGCTTGACTGACTGCGAGTTGTCCATGTGATTAGATATTGACTACACATCCTACGACAGCTACATTCAAACCATACGTTATTTTCAATGTTTGTATATTTTAGTATTCTGCATTCATGTTTCAGTGACAACCTCACTGAGAGTGTCCAAAACAGAATTGTTTGCACCTTGTAATTCTTTTTACCGATGTAAAGTCAACATATTTGCCTCTTATGAAAATCAGTTGCCATCACTAATCTCTAAAAGTGACAAGTTGGTGGATCAGTGAAGGCTCATTTTCTGAATTACCTACAAATACCAACATCATACCTTGTATATCATGTGATTAGATTGATTGTTTGTTGCTTAACATCCAAATTCACTGTTGTTCTGAATGCACAATATGTTAGTGACTATAGAAAGTCTGAAGTCATATCATGGTTTCTTTCATGTTTCATAACCTCAAACTTTACGAAAATATAGCCATTTTGGTACCTTTGTTTGGTGTAAGTGAGATAGCACCACTTCGTGTTCTTTTCACAAACAAATCATTGTTACATATCTATCTTATTCATCTGGGAGACAGCGGGTGAATCTTTCGGTAAGTACAACAAATTTGAAAATGCACCAAAAACTAAATTTTGGGTGGAAGACAAAAAAATGTACTTATAGGTGACAAATATCGCATAATTCCTTGTATTTCATAAATGTTTATATATGTCAAACTAAACCATAGCTGGTTTATTAAAACATCGAACAGTTTGGAAATTGTTTATCTAAGTGCATAGGACATGTGAATATAGACTGTTTACAACCAGTTTAAGGCTTTCTCTTTGTTTTGTCTCAGTGTATGTCGGAAACTGGCAATGTCGTTTTGACTGATGCAAGTAGAAATTGAACTCAAATTATTACACATGAAATTTTATTTACCAAATGTTTCAACTGACATTTGTATTCAAAGACAAAGTATTCACAACACACATGTTCAAAACGCTTGAACTAATTTGGTAGTTTTACGTATTCGTAGGTAACTAAATACATTTGTTCTGAATAGCAGCTGAAAACAAACTCTAACAAAAAGGCACCATTTGAAAGCAGCTAAAACATTCTCTGAAATCCGCTTTCTACACTTTACTTTAGTCTCTGGTCTTTTTCTCCCTGTATTAATCAACTTTCAGAAGTGGTTTTGCTCAATGTTTAGCCAAGGTATTCCACTTTCAATTTGGGGATTAACGATGAAACAAACACATTATTTGTCTGAAATGGGTTTTTGATGGGGGGCGCTTATCCTAGGGGGCAATTAGCCTAGGGGGCCGTTGTCCGGGGGGCACAATGGACGGGGGGCAGTTAGCCTGATACCGTCTGAAATGTGTCAACTGACAATTGTATTCATCGAACAACACTGCAACCATTGCAGATAACAGGACTGTTTATGTTTTTATATATATTTGTATTTAACAGAATCACTTGGTAGGTAAGAATCAAATCTAACAAAGAACATCAACACAAAATACTTTTCTGAACTGTTCTCTCTTCACGTTACTCTTTGTCCTCACTATCTCTGTATTTTGTATACATTCCATCAGCTTATTTTGCAATGACAATTGCTATTAGATGGACATTTACAGAAAGTTTGACAAATCTAATTACTAAACCCATACAACTAACTTCTACTACAGTCACAATTCCCCTATGTTCGCAAGTGCATCCATGACAGCCCTCAACAAGACATACAACTTCAGGCACACTGACTGATGTTACCAACGGATACACATGTTACCTACGAATCTACCGTTTATCGCGTGATATCATGCAAACTTTTACTTTTATTACCAAGATCAACTTGTTTTCCTGCATTTCAATCAAAGAGAATTCAATATATCACTCTAATTAAGTCTAAGCCACGAACTGCAGTGCATCACTGAATAGAACATTTTTATTGAACGCTCAGTTATGTAGACATTGAAAAACAATGGAACCATTTCAATTTATTAATTGGCAGTACTCCGTACGTAATCAGTTTTATGATCTGCAATAATATTCGTCAGATAAATTATGTTAAAGCAGCGTATACATGTTTCAAACAAATAGCGTGTGCCACAACCGGGGAAATCCAAGTGTGACACAAAGTCTTACTAATTGTAGCCCCCATGTCAATTCCATTTGCAGTCTGAGGCCTTTTTCTACAATAATAAGATTTAAAACCTCACTAAAATTAAAGTTAGTTATTTGTGACAGGTGTCATATGGGTTTATTTATATATACATTCTTACAGAAATGTAAAATACAATCATCTATGATGACTTCCAAATGGAACACTTGTCAAGGTAGCTAACTCCACCAATCTATTTGAATGTGATCAGTTGTTGGTGCTTGTAGGTATCATTTGGGAGTTAAAATCTACCTACGAATACAGGTTATTTTATGTGATTCGTGTATTTTCGTAAAAACAGCACACAAAATGTTCAGATGTGGCACATGTATATCTTGTGGCCCTTTGCACTTGAACATAGGATATCATTCACTAATGTGTTCGTCTGTGGAAACAGCAACATATTTAATGATATTTGTAGGTAACGTGATTTTTTTTACCAAATCAGACTTTGATGGTCTAACATTTTTTTAGATTATTACTTTTGACAAATATTATGTAACGCCATTGCATTTGGGTACTTTACATATTAATGCTGTAAACAGTAATACACAACATAACCTTGTGTTGCATTTACATAAATTGACAGAGTCATTGAAAACTGTATTCGTAGGTAACGCAATAAAATACCACTTGAAAAAAAATGACAAAAATCACGCATAAAGCCCTTAGACAAAAAAATCATTTCAAGGGAATTATTCACGAAATGTTTGGCAATCAGATTAATAAACTTCTGTTCATCCAGTTTGACTAGTATTTAACACATACCATGTTTTCGTAAAATATATGTCAAAATGAATAAAAATGGCCTTTTTTTTGTCTCCTAAGCCTAATGTTTTTTGTTAATTAAAATAGTCATGTTATATAATGGCCTTAAAACAAGTATCTGAATAGACGTCAAATTCTGATTTGCAACAGAGATTTTCTTTTTCATTTTCTGGTTAAAATAGGTGAGACATACCGATGCTGCAAAAGAAATTAAACAAGCCAATTATTAGTAATTTCATTTCATTTGTAGATAAGATAAGAACTCTTCAATAATGGTGTAACATTTTGCCACAATGTACCTACACATACTAGATAATGTGAATCTATGAAATAATTTACATATTGATAGGGCTATCCATTTATCTACTTACTTGCACTTGTTTTCTCATTATTTCTCATAAAGTGATGCACTTTTCTTTATGCACGTATAACCTTCTGTCGTCTTTTGACGTCATAGCGAAAGTCAGCTTTCGTCATTTGTCAACGTTTTAGTTGTACTTAGCTTGCCTCTGATAGCAGAGTTTGGCGGTCATAAACATAAATTAAATATTTATCTATATATAATTATTATAGATATATGATACAATTATGCGTACATAAAGAGAAATGAGTAACAATTCTTCCTTCCCAGCATATCGCTATGATCACTGTGCTTGCTCTTCGTACATAACCAAGTACCCTGGTATATTTACACAGGCTCAAGGTCCATGATGTATAAGGAGTGGTTACTTCAGATGTGTGGTGAATTATACCAAGTTCGTTCATGGATTAACGTGAGTACCTGTACATACTACACAGGTGGGCTTTTCTTTTTGTTACACACAACTCGTAATCAACAGCGTCCAATTTATGTATCTAATAGTCATTATAATATACATAATGCACGAGACGCCGCCCCTGATAGAAATAAAAACATGATGCCCATATCGAAATACGTTAATGCACTAAATGAACGCTGGATGACATTGCATTTTTCTCAACACTTCAGTGACTACATTCGGCCTCGTGATCCCATGTCACATGTATTTGTCTAAAATGGATCGGTGGACAGAATCGGCTATTTTGTTGATTAAATGTCACCTTCACACAATCGCCTGGATCATTTCTCAGTCATGTATTTTTAATATCCAGGTTCTTCTATTTACAGGTCGACCCGATATAGGAGTAATAATGGTGACGGTGGCGTAAGACAACAGACAGACACACAATATGCAACCATGCGATGTCATTAGTACACCTGTGAAGGTAATTGCAATGGAGATATGAAAAGAAATTTCAGTGTATCTTATAACTATTATTGATATTATATTGTGAATACAAAACGGGTATGCCATTTTTTCTAATATAACATTGCAAACGAACTTATGTCCTTAGTTGTAACTTGCATTTGAAGATATGTAGATAGAAAATCGAAATGACTTCACAATTCGTTCAAAACATTATAGGCATGACAAACTTTATTCATACTATTTGTGTGAATACTGAATACATCTTATGCTTGTATGATGTTCTATAATTGCATGGAAACGAAAGATCAGCCACAAGAACATGTTCTCGTTCTATTGTAATGATTAGTTTAGTTTATTTCCTGAGAGGTGCGACTGGACTTGTGACACAGTCAGCATTAAGTGCCGCTGTGACATCGGGTGCAGGTGCACTTGTCAAGCGAGGAGTTTTTATGTTTCCGATCAGTTTAAGTCAGGAACTAATGTTTCCATCATCGTCTATGAAAGAATGGGGAGACACAGCAGGTTATTGAACGAGTGTGTTCAATAACAATTTGCGCATTGAACGGTTGTGTCAACATAAAACTTTACAATTACCGATGTATTTCGTCAGTTTTATGTGTAAAGCATTAGTGTGGAAAACAGCAAACATATTTACATTTACACAAAAGTGCAATGTATGCATTGTGTCAATAAGACCAGGCAGCACTGTTCAGTTCAACCTCACTTTAATTTGTTGTTCATGGCGCTACGTACATGTAAATGACACACAAAAAAGTCCAACTATCCAAATAATCGAACTTGTCCTGAAAAAGGCAATAAAAGAAGCCATATACACTCAGCAATAGAAGAATGTGCAATTATCTTTCCTGAGTAGAAAACAACATTTTAGTGATAATTAAATGCCGTGTCCCTTCTTTTCAGATTCCGGGTCTTCAATTTACTCCTTTATTTTTCCTCAATTTGACGATTTTTTCTACGTTCAATTAGAAGTTGTTTCCTGATCGTTTTGTGCATGTTTACAAACCCCGCCTTCTGATCTTCGCAAAATAATTCCAATGCTTTGAGTGAAACCAAATTATGTGTCATTATTTTGGATTGGACTGGATGGAACATCAACGCAGTGATTGGCATGATGGCGGTTTTGATGTGCTGATGTTGTAGCGGCATTATGATACAGAAACTATACACATACATACGACAGTTTGATTTTAAAGCTAACCAAAATCACCATATGTTTTCGATTGACACATAGCTGACCTTAAATGGCTATTGAGGGAATTATGTTTACTGTCACCTGTAAAGGTGGTTATGCCTCAGGCCTTCAGGAACAACATTGACGGACTAAATTTTATATACATTTTATTAGCCCTGAGGTATGGTTTTCGGAAACCACGAAAACTGTGAGTATGTTGACTATTGCTACATGAATATTCCATTGCTAGTTTCAACCTCCCCATAATTCCACAAGTATATGGGATATCAGCCGAATTATGTTCAGGCAGGAATGAATGCTCCAGTGAAACTGATATGAAACATAATACGTTGCTTCTTATAGCTATGCACGACTTCATCCTTCCCAAAGTGTATTTTAGTTTGCTTTTTAACATTGCTACTAAAAGTAAAGGCATACATTATTATGAAAGCTGCATGTATATTCTAAACCGTACGTACGTACCTACGTACCTACCTACCCACCTACCCACCCCACCTACCTAACAAACCTACCTAGTCAGTCGATACTTTCTAAGATAATTATGTCACTGTAATTGTAATCTTGTAATCATTCGGTAGCCTGGACAAAACAATTCACATCTGAAGGATTAAGTATTCCCTAAAGTAGTACACACCGCGGGGGTTCTACACCTTTGAAATGGAATAAGATCTTTCAAATAGCTTGAAGACTTAAGTAAATTCATGGAGTCTGTAACTGTAAGGAATTTTGTTATTTTACGCTTTGGCAAAAAGAAACCTAACCGCCCTCAAACTGTTGCAGAACCATTTAATGGCACCCTTGCAGATGATTCGTTCAGATAGTCCTATGCAAAAGATATGAAAGACCTAGAGAGATCAGAATAAGTTGAATAGGTGTCACTACTATCAGCTGTTGTATCCGTCATGCGTAATGAAGTAGTAAGACCTCCTGGAAAAAACCAGTAAATGCCTTTAGAATGAAATGAGTATCTTCTGAAACCAAACCCTATATAACCCTGATGAACTCGATGGAGCTGCCATGCAGCTTACAAGGAATAGTCTCTTAAGATACGCAAAATATGTCGATTTGTTATGAAAGAGCTGGGAAAGCCTTTTGTTAATTTCAAAGTAGTCCTAACTAGAGGGATTTCTTTCGATATAACATTGCTCGTTATTCCTCGTGACACAATGTTACTCTCTGAATACACAATTCCATTTAGAATGTTGTCAAATGTATGGCATGTTATATTTGGGATTACACTTTCTAAGTAAAGTACAGATTCTAGTACTTTTGTTGGGTTGAGTCTCATCTGGGTAACGGTGAAGACTATAATGAAGTGTTTTCATTATATGAGTTACATACAGCTCTTGAGGAAGCTCATGACACTGCAGCGGGTGATGACAGTATCCATTATCAGCTACTGAAACACTTGTTTGAACCATATCTGGTCACACTTTTAGATATATTTGACCAAATATGGACGTCTTGAAATTTTTTCCTTCATGGCGTAATGCCATTGTAGTCCCTATACTCAAACCTGGCCATTGATCATCTGGAACGTTTAGAATCCTTTGTTAAAAATTCAATAGTAAATAAACAACATGCACTATCGATATTCTTTGCTCTCGAGAAATACCTGGAAGCATGGTATTTTAAAGGATTTACATGACTTTGGTCTGAGGGGTCGTTTACCTCTTTTATATCACAGTTTTTAACAGACAGGCAATTTCAAGTCCGAGTGGGTTCAGCCCTGTCTGACCATCATAATCAGGATCAGGGTGTCCCACAAGGCAGTATTTTGTCTGTCAAACTGTTCAATGTTTTAAATGATTCAATCAATGGCTCACTTTTTGTGGATGATTTTAATATTTCTTGTCGCGGTAAAAATATGCATACTATTGAACGGCAACTGCAGTTGTGTTTAAAACAAATTAAATAAATGGTGTTTTGAAAACGGCTTTAAATTTTCTAAGTCGAAAACTAATTGTATACATTTCTGCCGTAAATACGAATCGCATAAAGACCCTGAACTATACTGAGTCAAAAAAGAAACTTCACATTCTTTCTTCAGGGCACTATAAAAGAACAAGAGATGGTAAGATGGTTAAATTGTTATTATTTCATTGCTGAGATCTGTGTGATGTACTCGATACACTGACAGTGCCATAATCAGTTCCATTAGGCTACACCGCCATTCCAAAGCATGGGTATACAGAATGTCAAGTCACAAGAATAAAAATGCGAAATTTCTCAGTTCAATATCGTGTATGGCCGCCCCTCGCATTCACCACTGCCAAACACCGTCTCCTCATCGACTGCCTGTGAACACGTGGTTGGGGATTCTGCGCCATTGCTCTTGCAAGGCAGCGCCAAGTTCCTGCAAATTGTGAGGTTGGTTCCTAAGACCACGAAGCCTTCTCCCAAATGCATCCCAAACGTGCTCTACTGGATTAAGGTCAGGGGACCTCGATGGCCAGTCCATGACGTTGATTCCAGCGTTTGAAGGAAATTTCGTGTCAACATCGCGGTTATGCGGCCGAGCATTATCATGCTGGAACTGTTGACCTGGGCCATGAGCCGCCATGAAAGGAACGAGTTCAGGGGTGAGCACCTGGTCACGGTAAGCAGCAGCTGTGAGATTTCCACGGACGACCAGAAGTCGGGAACGGTTGTTCCCACACCATGCAACTTCCGCCCCCGAATCTGTCGACTTTCTGTACACAACATTGGGCATACCGTTCACGACGTCGTCTCCAGACTCTATGCCCGCCGTCCGCGAATCTGAGGGTAAACCTGGATTCATCGCTAAAGACGACTCGATTCCAGTCTCTCTGGGTCCATCAGAGGTGACGTTGGGCCCACAGCAGACGTTGACGTTGATGAAACGGCGTCAATATTGGCCCACGATATGGACGTCGAGAATGGGGATTAGCAGCCCGCAACCGATTTCGAATGGTCTGTGAAGACAGTCGACCTCTAAACATCTCAGCCCTGGTTGGTGTAGCCGGCAGAAATCTGTCACGTAGGTGACGTAGGACGATTTGACGGTCTTCTGCTCGTGACGTCACACGTGGACGACCCGACCTTGGGCGATCAGAAGTGGTGCCAGTTTTTTGTAGACGACCTCGCAAGTCATACACAGTACGACGGCTGCATCCCATTGCTCTTGCGACGTCAATTACTGATCTTCCCGCTTGCAACATGCCAACGGCACGTTCACGTTGCACATTTGACAATCGTGGCATTTCAAGTACCGTTAGAACAGTGGTTTAAAAGTGTTTTTTCAATTCTTGAGGCCAATGCAAACACGTGCATATGAAGAAAACTTCGCTGCGAAGATCACGTGATCGACTGGACGTGCAAAACCTGATTTGGCATTAACGTCATTTGCACGACGAATGGATGGGTTTGAGTGGGTTTTGCTAACGTTTTTCTAGAGTCGAAAGATAGGGATCCCATTTCGGATACATGTATCATCAGAGAAAAATTATTCATTATTTTTCAAATTACATTTTGTGAAGTTTCTTTTTTGACTCAGTATATTTCTAAATGGCACCCCCATCAAAGTTGTCAAGGAGGCCAAGTTCTTGGGTCTTATTTTCGATTCATATCTAATCCTCCTGCCACATATTAAATCCCTTAAAGCTAAATGCCTGAAGACTCTCGATTTGTTAAAGGTTATTTCCAATTCAAAGTGCTGAGGGGATCAATCTACCCTCCTTCACTTATACAGATCAGTGGTGCGATCAAAACCTGACTATGGCTCCATCGTATATGGTGGAGCCTGCAAAAGCAACCTAAAACTACTTGATTCTGTCCACCAACAAGGCCTAAGACTTTGTCTTGGGTCTTCTAGAACTTCTCCTATTGACAGTCTCTATGTTGAGGCCGATGAGCCATCCCTTAACCAAGGCAGTATATATCAAAACTATATTCTAACGAGTTAAATCCTGCTTATAACTGTGTCTTTAATTCAGTCTATGGGGATTTGTACAACAAAAAGCCTTCTCTTGTTCCGCCTCTTGGGTTAAGAATTAAACCATTCATTTCTGCTGCTGGCATTGAGCTGGAAAATACATCTCCTTCTCGACGTCTTTCTTCTCCTCCTTGGCAATTGGTTAGGTCACAAGTAGACCTAACATTAACTACATTTAAAAAATCAGAAACTAATAACAGCATTATAAACAAGAATTTAATCAATTTAAAAATAAATATAATACATACAAATCCCTGTTTACAGATTGGTCCAAGGATGGTGGCGCAGTTGCTAATCCTACAAATTACCAGCTGACAGCTCAATATTCACAGCAGAAGCAAACGCACTACTAACAGTCCTTAAATACAGTATATTAATAGACACCCTGAATATATACAATATATAATATTTTCAGACTCTCTTTCGTGCCTTCAGACTATTAAAACTCTTTATTGCAAACATCCACTTTTAAATGAAATTATTGAATTATATAATGATCTTGCTACTGGCCAATACGCGTACGACATCGTCTTTTGTTGGTTACCCAGTCACGTTGGCATTTCTGGGAGCACAATGGCCGATCTTGCTGCTAAAGCAGCACTCAACAAATTTGTGACGCCACTTCTTATTCCATACTCTGATTATAAAGCCATCATCAGATCTGATATCTGTGATCTACATTTGTAATGCAAAAGAAGTGGGACAAGCAAGTAGGTATAAATAAGTTACATGAAATTAAACCAACTATCGGTTACACCTACTTGGGTTGTCAGCACAGATTTGAGGAGGTCACTATGCGACGATGTCGCATTGGCCACTCAAGATACACCCATGAATAATTGTTAAATAGGTTAAGATCCTCAGTTTTGTATCCTTTGTGATGAAAGAATCACGGTCAAGCATGTCCTGCTTGACTGTATTGATTTTTCCACCACAAGGGATAACTATTTCAATGTAAAAACGATGAAAGATCTTTTTAATAATGTACATGTTCATTTGATTATTGTTTTGTAAATGAAATTGATTTAATTGATAAATTTTGATTCATGTGTTTTGTAGATATATATATTTTAATGATTGGTAGTTTAGATTAGTAACTTAGATTGGCTGTATCCTCAAAGGGGGTTAAAGTATCGCACAATTATTGTACTCCTGAGAGGGTACGTAAGTCCAAAAACTTTCTCAACCATGCTTTTTAATCGTAGTATATTTGTTATTTTAAATTATGACTAATGGTTGTCAATAATTGCAATAATTGCACTCCTTTGTCTTGTCTCATTATTTTCGTTGTTTTCTGAAACAGGTTGCACATTTGTCCCTCAAGGTTCAATATTCTTGTTCTATACTTTATACAGTAGTTGCAATTGGATGATCAATACGTTCATCATATCTTATTTACATAATACTATTCGACGTTTCTCTGTGATTTATTATGATATTCATTCAGCATTCTGAGCAAGATACAATCAGAAATGTCCGCACATTGTTTTGACATTTGCTAATCCGACTAGATCGAGGTATATGGTGCGTCAACCAGAAATGCATTTGAGATTGTAAAGACTACGCAACTGGGATACGATGTCATGTGTCAACCAAGTCAGCGAGCCTGACCTCTCGATCCCGTTAGTCGCCTCTTACGACAAGCATGGCTTACCGAAGATCAATTCTAACCCGCATCTTCATGGGGTCCTGCAAAGACGTATCCTAATATTTATCAATATTTACAATGTAGGCATCTTTGTGTGTTGCATCGACTATGGAGACAAAGTTTTGATAAGTCAGTTGTTCCGTATTCGGTGATCTCACAAACTAATGTCGTCAGCTAAACATTCCTTTTCAATCAAATGTATGTGTATATATGTTACAGTCAAAGGGTAAAATGATTGAAATGTTGACTCAGGCAATTAGTATAATGTAAATGTAATTACAATCAACAGCGTTAAGTGAATGACCACAACGTTAAGTAGATCACAGATGACAACAAAGCACTACTATACTAAGTGTTGCTTTGTATGCCATTTAGTTGCCTAACATGGATCGTTGCTATTATGAAAGTAATTTCATTGTGGCATTTAAGATTTTGATTTCGAGCTATCTTTTTCCAGCTGAGCTATGGTTGAAATGAGCGTTTCATTTTGCAGTTAAGCCATCTGTCATAATGTACTTAAAAACCGTTTTGGGTATAATGACGTATATGGCATTTACACAGGTTGATTTATGCACATATTTGAAATCGCGAGGGATATTCATGACGTCATCCTTTTGTTCTGTTTACTTCTAATAGCCGATAGTAAACAATTATCACATACAAAGGCATAATAGGGTTTTGGTTATGGCCTCAAATATATCATATGTGTATTGTTAATATTATAGGTCAGATGGCATGCTATTATTGAACATAAAGCTACAGACAATGTGATCCAAATAAATGTCAGCCTTCTTATCATCCACGAATAAAGAAATACTAAACTGCTTGCACTGTGGGGATACTTTTTAAATCAAACTATAGCCATCGTTCTTTTTGTCTGTTTCTTTAGGTTGAAAACATGCGCTTTTCGGTAAATTGAAATCTTCACAGACCACGGGCAACCAATCAGTGTTCGGAAATGCGTATACTTATTGTCCCACATTATATTTTTGATGTCCTTACTGACGGTAGGTTACGCCCGCGAGCAAATCGTCTCACGGCAGACATCCACATTGATGATCTAGTGAATCAAGGATATCTGTCGTACGAAGACCTACCGTTTACACACATGCAGGATTTATTTCTCAATTACTGGGTGTTCCATCCTCATCCTAATTAACTACAATCCTAGGACAGTGCGGTGTCAATCTCGTCCAACGAATTCACTGTTTTGTATGTGTATAAATGCCAACTTAAATGTTAGCCAATGAACATCAACCTTTGAAGGTGTGAATTATATTGTAGAAATATCTTGGCGACGGTCAATATTTGTAGAAATATCTTGGCGACTGAAATACGCCATGCTTGAATCTGCCTACCTTCCACAAAGGTACAATCTTCAATGTTCCACTTGTGTAAATATATCTCAAGTCAAAGCTTGCCCATGCAGAAAATCTTCTGGTGGTGTGCAAGCAAGATTTCCAAATAAAGTGAAGGGAGCTGGATTACGGCATTCAAAGCGTCGGATACTTTCAGATTCAGATACAAAATTCAGTGTCATGTCTCTTAAAATGTTAGCAACTAACTGTAGGGAATATGTTAGCAGCATACCCAAATGTCTCACAATATTCCATCAATGTCGTCATGTATGGATAGGCTATAACACCAACTGATCACCTCTTTCAAACTCTGGTCACACGATTGTCCCTCCCCATTTAACTTGACATCTTTTTCAAAGTTTTGTCAATTTATCATCACTAATGAGGAGATTGTGAGCGTTTGATTTCACTGCCGTTTTTATCTCTCTTACAGCATCTACAGCATCTTTCAAGTGTAAATCATGCTTTGATAAACTATAAGACTTATCAAATCCCTCAATGTCCCCTAGATTAGCAAGAGCAAATCTATTACGTTGTCTAAGATTCTGCTTGCCAGTGTATCCTGCTTGATCCATAATGTCGAATGTAAAGTGTTGCTATATATGATATATGATGTGTATTTCTGAAACTGAAATGGCAAAGTCTAGAATGACCCGATGATGCATCGTATTTTCCTTTCATAGGAACAGTCATGTGGAGGGCTAAGGAATGTTCAGATGGGGTATTTACCGTTTTAGTGAAAGGGTCGGGTTGAAAGTACATGTCTTGGTAGTGAATTACACAAATTACTGCATAAAATTACTGCATAAAAAGGTATATATTGTGATGGTCTTCACGAAGATATAAGTATTATTTCTGTATTTTAATTGCAAAATGTATAACTTCTAAAAGCTTGTAAATAATTAGGCATCATGACAAATTTCTTGGGTATTTCCCACTTGTTTTTTGATAGTGTGTGGCAGTGCAGAAATTATTATCATAATTAACGTGTAATTAGTTTTGCAGCTATATGCGAGTACTATTGGCAACCATGTTTTCACGTAATTCAGTGTTTTGAAGTCTGTTTTGGTAAGAAATCTATCAAAAGATCGTAGCATATTCTTTTGAGCATTATAACATATTGCCGTTCATAAAATATCATAAGCTTATGCCATCACATTACGCTATTGGTTTAGAACACAGTAGTACTTTGTAAGAGTCAATGTAAACAGCGTCGCCTGTCAGAACGATCTTGTTTATCTTTTCAAGAGTTTTTAAATTGACCGTAACGTTTTGACATTTCCTCGCTAAAATTAACTATCAGATATGGATTAATCTTACCTTGTCCTTCGACAAACTGATCATAATCCCTAGACGCTTGTTAATTATCCATTCTTTTGTGAATTTGTGATCAGGGCCGAGCTACGTGTTTCGTGAGGCCCGCCATTTTAACTTTGTGACAGCCAGTACATTTGATGATATGTCAAGTCATGTTTCAAAGCCGATGTTAATTCTGACAACGGGAACTATGTGATTCTGTTGTATTCATACGCGACGTTCAGCATCATTATTTATGAACGTGTTTTTCATAAATATAACATCCAGTGCCACTGTCAAATTGTATAAGTGGCTGAGTCATTTTGTTAAACATTGTATGTGTCAGATAAGCATCCTGACTTCTGTAATCTTCCTCTTTGAATTGACCATCATAATTCCCAGTCGATGTTGCTTCTTGTTATTACGTTCCCTCAGCAGGCAGGAAGACTTAGCGAGACACAATTGTTGATCCTAAGATATTGGAAGGCAATTAATAAATCAATTAGACATAGTTAATTGGTTGGTAAAAATAGTCATTTTCCTACGAGATTACCTCCTGAGATAATTCGCCTTCCTCTTTATTTCAGTGGTTTCATGTTGTGAAAGTAGATCCCTCAAAAGAATAAGGACGTAACGGAACGTAATATCTCGTAATTTGGTTGGCCTAGAACAGACATGTGACTATTTTCTCACACCTGTAAATATGAGGAGACCCATGTTGGGTCATTCTACAACAGAAGCCGACGTTAAACTTGTAAATTCGTTCGTTTGGGTCATTCTGACTTTGGCAGTCTACAGGTCAGTCTCAAACCAAGGGCAGATAATTCAGTCCGAAAGTTCCCCTTGTCCTTACATAATTCAATAGCTGAGGCTATAAATAGACTTCATACTAAGAAGTTAATAGAAGTCGAGTTATTCAGACTTCCTAGATAAATAAACCATCACTATATTTATATAACAGTAAGCTACCATACTTATATTGCCCTGACGCTGGTCCATGTACTAAACCTTAAGCTTGAGAGGGATCCACTTATTATAAAAAGAATTATGCTGAAGTACATTTATACCTTTGAATAAAAAGCTATTTGTTCATTGAAAAGAAATGCTTGACCCTTCCTGAAACCATGACTGACAAGGTTTATTTGAAGTTTGAGTCCCGGCCGCCACATGATACAACCCCATGTTTGGCGGTGGTTAAAATCAAACAAACAAGAAATGAGTTGTGATTGTTGGGTAGCAGTGCATGTTGTTAAAGTTTAAAACAATGTTGTAACTGTAAATGTTAATAACGTGTTTTACCATTTTACAGTTGTCAGGAATGTGTTCCCATCTCATGTAAGCAACGGCGTTTAACTAAAAATATTTTGATGCTTTTTCTATATGTCAAGTGAAGTAAAAATTCTGCTAGAATAACGATACGTCAATTATTTTCACCCTACATATCTTGCTAAGGCCTATTGTGGACGCTTAACTCCCTGTTGTCAGTTGTGTTACATTTCTTAATTGTTTGTTGGTATCACAGATTTCTAGGTTAAGGTATTGTTTCAATTTGGAAATCAGCACCTACCACGATGATGTATAATACTGATATCCCAGTGGTAGAAGCATAATGACAAAGAATCACAATAGGTCACGGGCAAACGATGTCCCTGTGAAAATAATGGGTGCATAGTAATTGTCAGTTTTTAAGTGTATACATTATTTTGACAGGTAATTTATCAACAACACGTGATTTCACAATGCAAAACTCTGATAAACCAAAGTGTCTCCAGCTGGAAGTTTGAAGATATTCTCTTGTCTGCCATCAAATTCATTCTTTCATTTGCTGGATTTAGAACCCCAAGATTACTGTCTGTTTTGTGACTGACTTTCTAAATGCATTAAAGACTTGCAGGAAAACAAGAACAGCTTGAAATTCCCACCTTATATAGATCAAATGACCTTTGCAATATGTTGTGGTACACCCGACTGTCCGACCTCTCCAAATAACCAGTTAACAAGTACACGAAACCCACCACAAGCCTGGTTGGGAAATATATACAACAGTGAAATAAGCATTGTAATAAAAGGAAAAACGGCTATCAAAGACGTAAGCGATAATTGACTCGATACATCGACAGAACTTTGATCTACCAAACGGTGACAATGCACCACGTAGCACGGAGCCAAATACCATGCAAGATGCTGGCTACAAAATGATGCTGTAAAATTGCCGCCAAGAAACAAAAACAATGTATTATTTTATCTGTTAACGCAGCCTTAATACTCAGCTGACTGGAGGAATACTCAAGGCACAGCCATGAAGAATTGTAGTTAAAAATATTGTACATAAAACCATATTTTACGTAAAACTTTATTTAACGTAAGCCTTCATAGACAGGACTTACAGTGGTGTCAAAACAGCATGATTCGGTTTCTTAGATGTTAACTAAGTTTACATACAACAGACCCGCAACATACGACAGTGTACTTAGAAGCAAGCGAGACATTTCAAAGGTAAGGTCTGCATATTTAGCATGCTTTTCCTGAATCTTGACAATCGCATTGTTGTCAAAAGGGACAGAAAATTCAATGATATGAATAGATTCGTTGGCTTTATCAAAAACGACAACATCAGGTTTGTTGGGAGTCGGGAGTTGGGAGTCGGTTAGTTTACTGTTCTGTTCCACACACTGCATATACACACGATGCAATGGTTTCTCAGAAATGTTCTCCACTGACGGACACTGGGCAGACATATTATTACTATTATTTTTATTATAGTTTACAGATTAAGATGAAAAATGCAGCTAAGAGGGCTTGGGCGATCCTGGCACAGTACGGCTGGTAAGGCTCATCATCAGCTTGGGGCCTTTGCCCCCTCTACACGCAGTATTAATATTATTATCTGATGCAGAGATTGGACAACTTAAGGATCACCTTCAGTTATGGCGAACACTATGGCCGGTTGTTGTGATAAAAGCAGCTTTTCCAGAACTCTTGAACTGCATTCAGCAGGTAAGTATCCTCGATGAGAGCTTGATTATTAGTGTCATAGATCCTATTGACCACTGAATGAAATATCGCTTTCTTTCATTTTAGGCAATGTTTCATTAGGCATGAGTATACTTTCGTTGTATAGTAAGCATACTGAGCAATATTTTAGGGTCCTAGTTTCCATTTTATGAAGACATTATTACATAAAATATCTTTAGGAATCGATTGTCTGTATATTTCTTTGGAATAAACATTTCATGAAAACAATGCAGTATCTATAAATGTGAGCCGTTTACTTAAACTATAGATTTAAGAAATGACATTCTCCCCCACAGGACATATATTCAATTATTAGGCACTGAGCCAGACATTTTTTCCGCACCACTCAGAGGGACCAAACACTCAGACTCAGAACGAGGCTAAATCCAAAATGACTGCCAAAACCCCTAAAATTTTCAAAAAATGTCAATTCCAAGTTTTAATCATGAGTAAAGTTCAGCAAATAGGTTCGAAATGAAAAAGGGGCAGTAAAATGGTGCTAAGATGATTAAAAAGATTTAATTAATATCAAGTTGTGTTACTTGATACCTTTAAATCATATTTTTCCTGGTTTTGTAAGAGTCAAAATTGTAACTTCAAAGAACGTTTTCTAAAACTTATCATTTAATGTATTCAATCTGAAGAAAGGTCTTTAAGTGAGAGCACCTTCAAGTTCCTTAATTTGTGTACTGATAGAGTGGGAGCACCTTCAAGTTCCTTAATTTGTGTACTGATAGAGTGAAAGCACCTTCAAGTTCCTTAGTTTGTGTATTGATAGTCACTTTTCTGCATCATAAACATCAGCAACATCAGTGTCACTCTTCGGCATGTCATGGTCCACTGGTAAGGCACTAACAACTTGGCAGTTTACAGACTGTTGTGCACTTGCAAGAAATGAACTCAAGAACAGCATCTGGAGCAAGAGGCCCTGTCATTCAGCAAATCTCTACGTCACCATGTTCTTCCACCCATCCATGACCATCTGTTGCGCGTGGAGTTGGATATTCAGCTTCCAGACATTTGCTCCATATTGCAGCTTGATAGTTTGCTCTCGGGACAAACATACATAGACAATCAAAGCAGGGTGGCAATTGTTCTTATACAGTTGGCCCTTTTCTCACTTCAAATAAGTGGTAGCGCAATTGATTGACATCCTTTATGGAAGAACCCGAGGCATACAGGTGGCATGCGAATGCTTGAAGTAAGCAAATCAAACCTTGTGGCACAGTCCACTCATTCCCAAGTTGTTGGAAAGCCTCTTGATCTTGATATTCCTTGCTGTTGACAAGACGTTTCAATGTATTGACCTTCCCTCTGCCTCCAAAAGAACTGACAGTATCACATACAGTGTATGCCTGTAGTCCAGGAAGGGCCTTGCAAATGCTTTGACCAAACGCCACAGCAACTTTCTTGATATCAATGAATCTTTGGCGATATTTTGTACCAGCTTTGATGTAAATATTGGTTGCAATACCACTGCTCTTTGCTAAGGACAAGACAAAGACATCTGTGTCATCTGAGGATTAGGATTAGGATTCCAAAGATGCATGTTTAGCCTCTGCGTGTCTGTGTCTTCTTGCGTAGTTGACAAGGATTCAACTTCAGCTGAAGATTCAGAGGTCATTCTGTAGCACTTCCTTCCACATATCACACACAATATTCTGTCTTCAAGTTTGGCCCCGGAATGAGGAAGCTGCCAGTCTTGAACAATGCACGGGATGATACTAGTTTTGCTTTCTGATAAAGTACGAAATCGTCTCCACTGTCGTATCTTGTGTCCTGAAGCAATGTTACATTCGACTAGGCTGTTCTCTGATCCCCGGGTAACAACTCTGCTGACTTGATGGAGTTGTTATGGTACACTTCAAACACCACATCGATGCGGTAACTTCATGTTCCAGGGGAAAAGCTTGTATCTTCGCATGTCCAATTTCCTGCTTTGAGCGACAAGTAACATATGGCCAAATGGCTTGTGATCTGCTTTCATCATTGTTGCAGTATATGACCCTTTCTTCTTCTTTTGGCAGTTGACATGAGTAAATGTTTTCAGACTTTGTTTTGGAAGACGATCGTAAAACCACTTTGTCTGGCTCTCAGCTCTTTCATCAGAAAATTCAAGGTGTGTTTCCTCTCCTAGTTGTTTGGCTCGATGAAGATCTTGAGCAACAGTCTCAAGCCATTTGCTGTGAGTTGGTACTATCCTACCTCTGAACATTGATGCATAAGTCTTAGCCAGCTGAGAAGACACACGGAGATTCAGGCATCTGACTTTAGTCACCATGAATTGGAACATTCAAGGATAGTCATCCATTGTTAATCTGATGGAAGATGAATTGGTCAATCCATTTGACATCTGCCCATCTGATCTGATTAGCATATCGACAGGGTCTTGTGCTCCAACAGATAATGCTTAAGATCTTCAGCTAGCCAAACAGCTAGGAGAGAAGGCATACCTACAATTTTCTGATGAAAGACTTGAGAGCCAGACAAAACAGGAAATTGGACATGCGGAAGATACTAAAGGAATATAAAAAAGCACTAAACCTTTTGGTCCCTCTGAGTCTTACCAATATGTCAATTTTCAGCTCCTGACTCCTGGCCTATATACATCCCTTTTTAAACGAGGCATGCACGTTGAGGAAAACCCAACTTTCATACATTTAGATGGTTCCAGTGTAACATCGGTAATTAAAGGTTAAATATATGTCATTTATTACATAATCTTAGTGACAGCATGATTAATACCAAACACCAATGGAACGTTCAGATTCAGCATTTAATTTAAGTGAAAACTATAACATTATTCAATAACACAGCATGGACTAATGTATTTCTAGTCTTTTTCTGAAACTGTCCACGTGAAGCTCGATGGATATTGTTGACGAGTTCTGCATTTATATAACTACAAAATACGGGAAAAACTTGAAATAAGCTATTTAAGGAACTGATTAAGTATATTTGTTAACACGTTAATACGTTCACATGATATTTTTCTGAAGTTCTATACACTGTCTGTTTTTACGCTTTTAGTAAGCAATAATTTCAGCTTTATGTAATAATGCATTAACATTTAAAACCGCGATACCGGTGTCCTTCATCTTTATAGAAAATTTTCACGCTGGTTCATGGGCAGTATACAATTTCAGTTTTATGAGGCTGTTATATGTCAATCATGACCAAACGTGCTGTAGAATTCTAATAAAGAACTACTTAAAAGGCTCCATTACGTGATCCTCAGAGTCGATTGCATCTTATTGTGCAATCAGTTGTATAAGTATTAGATACCTATATAATCATTGAATGGCAGACAAGTTACATACATAAAGGAGGAAAATATATGTTGCGTTGTAGCATGTACATCTAGTCAACTTAATTCTGAAAGCAACATATTAGATATTTAGTATGTATGTAATGGAGAGGATCGAGAAGAAGTATTGACAAGTAAGGAATAACTGCAAATCTTATTATTTTCAATTATTGTGAAAATGGCAAAAACTGAAATCCATCACGTATTTGTGATTTTGTTGAAACGGCAGTCTGATTAGTCATTACCCGAATGAACATATAATTCCAAAAACTAATTACTGTGTATCCATGACACGTATATGTCTAAATCACTGCATTGACATCAGTTATACGAGGCTGGTTGACATTGTTAATTCACATCATCTTTCACGGATGTGTTAGCCAACCTGTGCCACTGTGTCACATTAATGAGTGTTATTTGTCTTTATTAGTGGTATTTGTCATACATAGCCTAATCCAATATCCCCTTAGGCAGTGTTGACAACCTTTCCCCAATGGTGTTAGTAAAGTAAGGAATCTTAAACTACCACGAGAGAACTGTATAACTCTGTGTCAATATTATTGGCATTTTCATCTCAAGGAATGGATAAGCTGTATTGTTAAATTATGTGGGGATAACTGGATACTCAATGAATGAATGAAAGAATGAATGAATAAATGAATGTCTTTATTTCCTCCAGATTTCAATCCGAAGATCATTTACATATATACATCAAATATAGACAACAACATATTCACATGGCGGGTACACACATGTACAGAGCAAGGGCAAGGAAGGATCTAAAATACACACTTGAGTGAGGATACTATGGAATACAGGTATTTACAAAATAGGACAATCATACATCTACATGACATTTCATCTATGTGCTCAGTAACCGATATTTCACCTCCAGAAAAGAGTCTTTGCTCATTAACGTTAGATCTATTTTGAAATCAGAAGCGGGCGTTACTGCTTATGTCTCGAAATTTAATATAATTTTTTGGAAAAATTCTGTCCGTTATGGTTTCTTTTAGGAATGTTCTGTCAAAGAATGTTGGTGTGTCATTATTGTAAATTTCGCATCTCAGACTTTATTGTTGTAGCCATTTGAATGGAGCATGGAGTTTCATTGATCTGAAATGGTTCCTTACTTGATGATCTGTGGATCATAACACAAGGGCTAATAAATGTTGTACATCGTACCACTGAAGTGATGTTACCCAAGATATCCAGAATGCCAGTTGACACAGAACAGCCCCCGTTTCTCATGGTGTTTTTCCAATTACATCATCTTTCAGTTACAAACTGATACGAAGGATGCGATACTAAACCAGCAATCAATAGATCTTATGTGCAACTTTCAGACAGTAGTAAACCGTCGGTTTTGAATGAAGGTGCTACGTGGAAATGTTTTAGCCTGGCTCTGACTCGAGAAATTGTGAAAAGATAACGCAAAACACACCAGTCGGGAACGAGTCCTAAAACTACCAAGTTGGAGGGTCGTATATGTCATTTCAAAAGCAGAGTTATCTCCCGCTGGGACATAAATATCGCGCATAATGCCATATTTTATCAAAAAGGAGTTGGGGCGGTGGGGTAGCCTAGTGGTTAGAGCGATCGCTCGTCACGCCGAAGACCCGGGTTCGATTCCCCACATGGGTACAATGTATGAAGCCCATTTCTGGTGTCCCCACCGTGATAATGCTGGATATTGCTAAAAGCGGCGTCAAACTAAACTCACTCACTCATTCAAAAAGGAGTTCATCATCAGAAACGTCAGTGGTAGCTATGAACGTTTTGAAAGATGATAAAAGTGCACCGTTGTGTGGATAGCCTCAATGTCCTTACGATTTAAGGTTTCAGATATTTTGGTCTATTGGCTTCCTCTTCGAATAGTTTTTTGAAGTCATATCTACTAAATCTAAAGGCAGATTATATTTCCAAAACAGTATAGTTAATTCGTCTTTCTGTTATGGCAATAGTAGTGTTAAGTTGAAACAACTCACAGAAAGAGGTCATGGCTGAATACAATGGCACATAAGGAGCGGGGAAAGCCAGTGTTTGCCAGAAGTGTCAAGCAAAGGTGCAAATAAAGCTGACATTTTAACATGTGATGGCTTGAATTACCATTTTCTTTTGGAAGACTGTTCGTTTGATGTTGAATTCCAGATCTTCAATCATGATGCTATTACGAACAAATGTGGATCTGTAAATGGAAGGAAACTGACAACTTTGATTTTACGGCCTTGGATTTATGTTTACGAAACATGCTGTATCTTGCTATTGGCACAGAATGGCAGTATATTTATTCCAGGAAATGAAACTATATGATGTAAAGAACGTAAAGGAACATTCACTAGTAACATATCTGACTGCATGTATCGCCAGACAGTGTTTACCATGGGAGTGTAAACAGACACATCGTGCCAACTGTCAGGAGGCTTAGAGTGCACCGGGTAAGAAGAACAGATCCAAGTCGTTATCAAATAGCTTTGCAAACAATACGGTGCATTTTCTATAATGAACTGTTATGATATGTTCAGACATATTCTTTGGTTTTAAAAATTCCCCCGTCTAATCCGAGGCTTCAATAGTCTTATGTTTGCAGCATTGTGGAATCATCAGTTCCTGTAAGACTAATATTTACATTTCAGACAACAACTTCAATTATGAAAATTTGTACAGTTTCCCCAAAAGGAGAATAATGTCTGGCAGTCTGACAGGAAATGATGACTGATTTGAGGAAACAAGTAACCAAAACACCATTTCTTGAGTTAATAATCATCAAACATTATAAAATATATATAAAATATATACTGCTGACATGTTATCGAAAGCAGCATAAACCACACTCGCTAACTCATTAACAAAGAGAGCAAGAGTGGTGTTTGCGGGTAAAAAAGGCATAATTGTCATCATTTTATGAAGGTCATCGGATCTGTTTGAATAAAGATTTAATGGTTTCTTTTACATCAGTAATACCTTCCTTCAGGAACTTGACCAAAGGTTACATCTTTTGTTAAGGAACATATTTCGCATACAATATGAGCCCATGAGCGCCTCGGTGATGTACTTTACTTTCTGTCCCAAAGAAGTTAATCGACAGTACTTACTACCCTGCCTGGCCCTCCTCATGAAGGGGATAAAACAAGTCTGTCTGTGTCGGAGTTACGATTATGTGAAAGGGGGGTGTAAATTGGCGGCATGATAACTTAGTTGTCTGGCACTGTAAATCGGGATGTTCCGACTGGCATAAGCAGCCACGTACAATCACACGTACACGAACGTCTCCTGACTTCTCATCTCCTCTGGAAACAGAAGCGCATTGCAGAACCCAGGACGACTTGCGGTTTGTTACCCGAGCCCTCACACGCAACTAACAGGGTAACGCTGTTCTAGATCAATAAATGGAGCCGTATGGGGTGAGGAAAACTCCTCTGGAAAGAGAAGCGACTTACAGCACCTAAAACGACTTGTAAATGGTTGCCCAGGCCCTCATGCTAAACCAATAGTGAGAGTCGTGTGGGGTGAATAGTTCGTTCAAAAAGTTAGAGTGCTAATATGTAGGTGGCTAGTACCATTGTAACTGGTGGCAGTAACAAATATTTCGTGTACGATCATTTAATGGTAAAGGATGCTCGTCCACTGGTAGTGAATCAATACCTCCAGAAGGACTAGTACACTGTGGGAGGCTAATGCCTCGTTCTACCCTTGACTGCTGGTGTAATCACCTGTCAAATGGGAGGAAGACAGATGTGTTTTCCTCATCTATAAATTGTACCTTCACTTAAGACTGGAAAAGCATGCCCTTTGCAATTGACAGGTGATTTCTCCTACTAAAACTGGAAATAATTAGATCTTCTTGGACACAGAGGGCGGTAGAAGTGAAACATGTAAATATACTAAACAGATTAGAGTAGCTAGACTTCTGGGAATATCGAATTTTCCGTTTATCAGGCATTCCAAAGGTTATATATGTATAAGACGACGAATATATATTTAAGAACTATTGATATTGTCTATATTCTGATTCAATAAATGTCGTTTCATGATATCTATATTAACAATCAAATTTCATGTTTTCAACATTCTATTCTATATTCTACACCTAGAGTGGAAGTGTAATAATGAAGGCGACTTTATTTACATCCCAATGTTCAGGATTGATATGTCCACACCAACGGAACGTTGCTTAGATTTTCCTCAACAGCAGAATCCAGACTACAGCTTCAGTGTAACATATTGCTTGCGCCGATGCAATCCCAGGCTACTAGATAAAGAGGATCAGACTGTGCTATTTCGGTACATCCTGAACATCCTTATAACGGTATGAAAACTACAGTTAACTTGATGTTTGAATCTGATGCTCACTCCAGCCTTACAGCCAGAGAAAACGTGCACACTTGGACCCATGTAGCTGTTTCCCTAAAGGAAAGCAGTCACTATTCCGCCAATTGTTAGTTTTCAGTGGCAATAAATCTCGTTTCGGTGCAGAATCCGATCACTGTATGAATAGCATGCGTGTGGGATGTAAAGGATAAATCACCTCACCTTTTAAGCTAACAACTTCTCATACCAGTGAACCCATCTTAACAACTTGGTTTGGTTCGATCAGTTGGCACAGTTTGATATGCGGGAGCAATTCGACACATCAGAAACTTCATATAGTTGTCACTTTTATTCATATGCACTCAAATCTATTACACACTTTGGAACCTCTGTACATTTCCATCATGATAAAATCAGCATGAAGTGAGCATTCTCAATAGTGGGAGATAGTATTACTGGATATTCATCATGTCACATACACTGCCTTGCCATGGGGATAACAAGGTCAACCACCCGATTGAGGAGTAGAAATATTCCTGTCATTTCATAACATCACTGCGAATCCTGGAGTCACTCGATTGGCCTTTTTCACTCCCCAATCACACGCTTAACCAGGACGAATAGATTGTTCAGATAACCCATTTAGACGTGCTCAGTGAAAGATGGTATCCCATACTTTTTCTATTGACCTACTAGAAAATGCTCTACTCACCAGGCGCCATTCATGACTTTCAAAGCAACACTAAACCTCTAAATTGTGCCTACATAGCTGACTATGATAACCTCATCTGAATATTCAAATCAAAATATGAAGTTAAAGTAAGATAATGTTGTCTTGCAGAATATGTGAATCCCATGTAATTGGACGGGAACCGACGAAATGTGATGTCTTCTGTTGCTGTACGTGTAATTACGTTTTCTGACAATCAATGGTCAAACTAGAAACTCAAGGGGTGGACATCTTGCACACATTATAACATGATATATTCCAAATGGAAGCTTCATAACTATGGACATGCGTGACGTTACACCTTCACAAAGTGGAACTGAAAACAAAGATTTGAAGTATTTGAGAACATACATTGATCAATAATAACTGTGGGGTCAAAATCCTTCGGCAACCTGATGCCATAGAGACCACTAAACGAATCAGTGAGAACCTTTGGATGCACCCTGGCGTTATAGAAGGAGTACCAATAGTACAGCCCGATGAACGTACTCACCTCCATCTCCCTCGCACATACACATGCACGCCCATACTCTCTGTCTGTCTCGAAACCGTTCGCCGAGTTGCCGTCAGCTGATGTTTCCATTTTGTCCCAAAACGGACACCATGACTATAAAACGCATCAGATTAAGCAAGGCGTCTAATAAAGGTGTCCTTAACAAGGCGTTTATAAACCAAACACCATATATTCAATTATGCCCCTGTCAATCAATAAAACATGTCCTTAAGTCTGACTTTCTTCCTGTGAGGTAAAATAATTCATCACTGATACTGACCTTTATCAGACATTATATTTATAGGAATTTACATCGTAATTTAAAATCAGACGTCTTTGTCGCCGCTAACGATACCAAACCCAATTTTCCAAGAGTAAAAAAGAACTCGATTTCCTTACCAGGACCGTCTGAATTCTAGATAATCCCCTTACTTGTCAGAGTATTTCGTCCGTCTATGCTAAATCTCTCTACTTTATGGTCACAGCCATATTCCCGCCAGCTGTTGCGAGAAGAAAATAAGTCTACTGCGGAACGGACATGTACATGGTATTAGCACCAGACAGTTGCCCACATCTTTGTCTCTAGGGGGAATTACTCATTTTGTAAATGACATCGAGTCTTGGCGTTATCCGTTTGACAATTTCATGGACATATCAAGTTGGGTTTTAACACATACCCTAGCCTTGCATGGTAATTGTCACTGGTGTACAGCGTCTATCTTATCCTTAATGTCAGGGAGGCCACAGAAAACTCGTTAACTGTGATCTGGTTATTTATCTTCCCCGTGTGATGACACATGTAGTAGCTTCTTTTGATACTTCTTACGTGCAATTCGTCTTTAAAACGGTACTCTGAATTTGTGTATTCATGGCCTTATTGTGGTAGACCAACGTAATACTATACTTTATTTGCAAATGTGATGCGTGTACATGCTCCTACATCGTGTTGTTGCTTCAAGTAAATAAATAATTAATGAAGCACTCCATACCGTGTACATTTCAGTTTCTGTGATGGCACTATCGTCTTGCTTACATAAACGTATTCATGTTATTAAATGCACCCAAACATCGATGTAAAACACGTTCAGATCAACATGAGATGATTCAGATATGTTGAGGTGTGCTAAAGGTCACTTGGTGTTCGAGTTATACATCCACAGATACATATGAAGTCGTTAAACTTTGCTGTAGCTTTTCTTTGAATTGTTAGAAAACAATTAATGCCCCCTTTGTGTAGTACTCTCATCACTTCGACAGTGAATGGAAATTGACACTTAACAAATGGGAATCTCATTGGTAATTGTTACCATTTCCATGTGAATGTGCTGCTGTTAATTCAAGCAGTATATGAAAGCGATATCAAGACAGACTATAACTCAAGTGCCTGTATCACCTCAAATGAAATTCGCATATTGTCCACATCGGGAATGTAAAGCTGTTTACATACTAGACTCTCCGATTAACATTAAAGAATGATGAAGCCATCATACTGCACGTCAATTCTTTCTCATTCCTGTCCATGAAAATTGATTGCAATGTGAGATTATATAGTCTTCAAGCCATAGCTTGTCAAAGAGAACACTATCTGTATCTAACTGTATGAAATACTGACATACTTCAGATCCAAGATGTAAAATGCTTAGGTTACTATTACAATTGTCCTTAGATGTCATTGCCATCGACTAACCTACAATAATCTCAAAATTCGGATAGACCGCCTCCGTGGTGTAGTGGTTTGAGCGTCCGCCCGGAGAGCGGAAGGTCGCGGGTTCGATCTCCGACCGCGTCATACCAAAATATGTTAAAAGATGGTACTTGTTGGTCCCTGCCTGGCGCTCGGAATTAATGGGTACAACAAGGACTGGTCGGCTTGGAGACAGTATAATGTGTCTGAGTGGGGTATTCATGCTTCACTGCGGCATGGTATCTCAGTGGGCTAGCACTATAAAACCAGCTTCAGTCTGGGCTAGTACAAGCAGCCGCACATACACATACACACGCATGCACGGCGTCATATGAGCGAAATATTCTCCAGCACGACGTTAAACCCAATTTCACCTCACCTCACCTCAAAATTCCACACGAAATTGAATGGAAACATAACTCATCCAAGCTGCAAAACTGCTGATGCGGCGTTAAGCAATGTTAAGTCACCCGCATTATGTTCATATTCAGTGTTTCGATGCTTGATGTTGGTAAAGTACTTTTGCACGATAACTTTATGTGTATTTGTTCCCCAGGCAACGAGTTTTTGTAGGGGGTATTAAAATGGACTCCGTCCGTGCAAGTTCGTCTTTTCCTGACCAGGGCCCTTATTCTCGAAACGTTTATAACCCTAAGATTCTTAACTTTGATCGTAGCCAATGTGTTAAGAATGGGCTTAAGAAGTTCGTAGGGCTACGAACGTTTCGAGAATAGCTAGCCAGAACACAAAAACGTTCAATATTTCTTCACCAAACTTGACACATAGACAGGTCTAGTGGTGAACTGGTGCCTTTTGGTAGTTTTGGATTTCCGAATAAAATAGTCCCTAGTATGGTAATCTACCTTCAGTTGCTGGCGATCTATAGCCTGTTTTTATATTGCATTGCCTTCCTAAATATAATAGCTTTAGATTTACATGCTAGGTTTACACACCATCTGTGATACCCTGGTTATTTTACAGCCCTTCGATGACTGGATATTTAACAACTTGTGTTTATTGTGTATGCAAAATGTTTCTCGTCACGATATGGCTGAAATATCGCCGAGGTGACGTTAAATTCACTCACTCACTGACTGAATAAAACAATTTTTTTGCGTTTTCATGGCACCAAGTTTGACTTTGACTGAAAATGGTGTTGGTGCTCTTTTCCGGAACAGAACTTTAAAACCGTGCAATCTTTCTTCACCAAACTTAGCACATAGATAGTTTCTACTCATTCGAGCTCAAGATTGCCCAATGTAAGGGGCGTGTTAAAGACTGACGTAGGCAGCTGGTGTGTAAAAGTAAACGCCAGACAATAACCAGTCTATATTAAAAAGATAGAAACATTTGCAAAGGTAAATATACATATGATGGGGTAATAGAGTAAACATGTCAACCTTATCGATAGCACACTGCAGTCATATATTTCTCAAAAATGATACTTGTCTATATGTTGCCTGACGTCTCATAGGAAACCGTATTTGACCGTATATGACCGATGTGAAAGAAAACAGAAGGCCAAAGCAGTGTTTAAATTAGATGAAACAAGCCATCAAGTTCCATAACTGTCGAGCGAGGATGCGTGTATATTTCACTTTGAAAGATTGACCCCTACTGTCAGACGGTAGTCCTATAATGACTGATCTGGACCAGAAAAGCCTGTGACTGATAGTGTGAGCCACGACATACGCTCTCTGGGTACAAATACCTGAAATCAACCTATTCAACGGGTCTGACAACTCGATCCATTTGTCGTCTTTTACATACATACCCTCAAAGTATCGTAAAATTATTGTCTTCCTGAGAGGGTACGTAAGTCCCAAAACTTTCAATGTCAATTTAGCTCAACCATGCCTTTTAATCGTAGTATTTTTGTTATTTTAAATTTCAGCTAAATTTGCCTACAATCGCCAGCGACTGAAGGGATGGTGTAAATCCACCTAGGGTCCATGCTGGTAGCAAATGTACTGTAAGTCCCCATGGTCCTAAGATTGGTGATCTACCTTCAGTTGTTGGCGATCTATAGCCTGCTTTTATATTGTCTTGTCATGTGTGGTTAACATGTTTTAAATTTAATTACTAGTTTTAAAATTTATATCTGTGATAGTCTAGTTGTTTTACCGTCCTTCGTTGACAGGTTTTTATACTTTACCTATAATTACTATTAATATATAAGTTGATATAGTCACGATATGGCTGAAATACTGCCGATGTGACTTATAATCTTAACTCACTCACTCACTTTTACATACATGTGCCTTGGACGTATTATTCTTTGCATCCAAAATCCCGAGTGGCTACTGATGAAAAAGTGTACTTGGTCGTTATTCGCAATCTGAGATACTATGGCGAACGTATGCCATGTATTATCCTAATGCTAATTTGACCAACGTAAATACCAAATCAGTCTACAATGTCATATAATGAGCTTTAGGTCAATTTGTAGTCTTATATAAGAGGTATGGATGGGTTAGGTTATCCAAGTGAAATGTAGTTAGACCTGATTACATTGTTACAGACGCAGTAGTTACAGGGATATGTAGTATCTCTGAAACAGTAATACTGCCTTTTAAACACATTCCCTGGAGTGGCATTAATTTCTATATTGTTTACCTCTTTCTCAATAAACATATATGGATTAGAAAGGATTTGGGCAAGTGCGACTATTTTTTTTACAATTTTACGATCACTCTAACCATACACGTTACACCAAACAATATTGTTTTATGCTAAAACTATTCAGTTATTTGTAACGTTTACGACTGCAATAATACAACGGTGACAGGAGCTCACACCAGGAGCAATGTTACGGAAGGTCCTGAGTCACATCTCACCCCTATGATGTAACCCCTGCGTACCGCCATTGGCTGTTAATAGTCAAAATACAACCTTGGTCCGCCGTCTTTGCGGGTTGTAGTGTATACATGTGTGGTCAGCAACGTCCTATTGTGAAGACCATGCGAGCGAACATACACATGACAGCACAGTATTCGTAAAAAATTAATAATATATTTCTAAACTGAAATATTTGATGAATTCTACGTGCATTGTGCCTTGTTATTGTATTAGACCAATATAACATTGGCAAGTAGTTAATAGAGTGTGCTCCCCAAAGACTAGAAGCTAACACATGAGCAAAGATCAGCATCATCACATAGTATCCGCACAGCGTCACTGATTCTGACATTCGAAGAGCAAGAGCATTCTGGAGACAGTCGAATCTAATCCTCGTCATCAAGTGGCATATCTTTAAAGGTTACACAGTGTATGGTGGTTAATTCTTAGCAAATGATAGAAAATGAATAAATACAGCCACATATTCAATCAATAAATTCTCAACTGGCTAACTGATGATAATTTAATTGACAAAGACAGGGTGAAACATAACTTGAAGGTTATTTCAGACGTCAGGTATATTCTGTTTTATTGTTCAAGCTTTATGTTGATTTACAAAAAGGAATGCTCCGATTTCAAATTAAAGTATAAATACAGATTAATATGTCTTTCAAACCATTTCTTTGAAATCTGTCAGACATAAACATGATCTTTCTGATATATTGTCTTTTATCATATTTACTTGTTCTTTCTGGAAGATACCATTCTTAGTTTGCAAATATGTATTGTCAGCAGTTCCCAAGAAACAAAAAGATTTGACGTGTCTGATAAAGTATGGTGATTTCCCATTCCCAGACGAACAACAACTGTCCCTGGAGACTGGGAATCTGTCATGTAGAAGCGTAAACGGCGCTTCTAGATGTGTTTAGAAAGGTTAGTCACAGATGTGTTGTTTTTGCCAAGAAATTATAGCATTATGCCGTAGCTTGATATACGATGTAATGTGTAAGTCCCAAGCAAACACTAGCTACGGACAAGTATTATGGAAACTATCGAGCATTACGCTAGTACTTAACAAAGTAATCATTCTGTTTTGTTGGCGCTTTACAACCTCTGCTCTTAGCATGCCCCTAATTTGTATAGATGTTTGTGCTTCCATGGCGTACCAGCTATTGAGCTATGTTTCAATTGTGTCTGCCATTTATACTTCTTCTCCCTCTAGAGTTCAACAAATCTAGCTGCCAAACAACGACCGCGAATGCATAACAGATCTCTTTCTAACGTTAACATTGTTTATCAATGAAACGATCCCAGACAGCCGACTATAATGTTAAATGTTTCAATCAATGTAGCCAATAATAGTGACCGTCTACACCCTACACTTCTAGGCAGAAGTGTACACTCTCCCTAACGTAAACACATCTTTCAAAGACGTGTTGACTTTGGGCAAATAGATATGAATGTTCTCGGTTTGTATATGGAAAGAAAATGATTGCTGAAATATATAACGTCTGTGGACGAACGGTCTTGAAGTAATGTGTTCAATTGGCGTGTTGCATCTGTGCATGGGTATGATTTTACTATTATTGTTACGGCATATGTAGCAATATAAAACTGTACTTGGATAGTTTTTCATTCGTCATTGTGAGTAATGTCTAGGCAATCTGACATAACCTGTTCATGGACCGAACATTACAATCATGAAGAACATGAGCAAACCTCCCAGCCCTCGGTTTAAGATGACATGAACTCATGTCAGGTGTAGACATTTTAACCATCCAATACTCACTTCAGCCATGACAAGCCCATTTGTAGACCTCAAACGAACTCCACACAACAATCAATAAAGTTTAATGGGAAGGTATTGCGGAAAATAAGTAAGCATTCTGTTCAGGAAAAGTTGCAGATCAATTTCATTGTCTTCAGTACGCATAAGCCAACCAGTGTTTTGCTCATATCGTAATATGCGCTATCGGTAGTTGACAACAACTAAAGATGGCAGCGAACACTGTAGTATTCTCGTGAGCGGCAGGTCGTTTTGATGTATTGTTTTACAAAATTTAATCCGTCGTTCAATATCTGCCTCTCACGTGTTACTGGGTTTCAGCTCTCATGGCCGGCAAGCCAGCAATTTATGCAGGGAACGTGCCTGGCAGCTATGGGGGATAAATGGGGTCGGCAAGCAGAGCTCGGCTGCCTGGAATGTCGATCTTGGAACAAAGCTCTTTTATAACAAACTATTTTGCCCACTTTTCAAGCCAGCATATTTCATTACATTCGTGTCTTAATACTTGCATTCGCGATTTTCACTTGTGATTACAACCATTTCTTTTTTGATAATCAGCGTAAACTGATATTGCCAGTACTAAATGCACTTCTTTCGCTCTTACGTGCTCACTGCCAGTAGAATGCCTCCATCTCTCTATGGAATTGAAGAATGCTAACATTCTATTGATTAGGTGTACAACGAAAAAGACAATGCATTTTGTTACACTTGACAGACACCAGGCATAACTCATTTCCGTTCCATAAGATCAATTGTAAGCGGAATACGTCTTAGATTCGTGTAAGTTGAGTTTTTCAGTACTTCGAAGCTGAAGTGAAACTTCAAGATTCATAACCAAAATTGATTGGAATTATCCCCCAGCGAGAGTTACAAATTGCATATTAATTAGATCTTAAGTATGGGGCAAAAGGGTGTTGATGACTGTAAAACTATATAACTGAGCATCGATTATATTTTGATATGTTCATATATGATAGTCCCGATAATACTAAAACTTCAAGATAAACGAGTGTACTATTGTGGACGTTCTACTTCCCGAATGATACAATGGTTCACATTCAGATCTGTAACAACACCTAAACTTTCCGATGGTTTACTTTCACTTTTAGCCAAGCAAAGTTGCAGCCCCAGCCTTTGGTATGTATATTTTACAACCAATTAGAAAGGAGTATGCGCGCAAAAGGATGATTTCAATTAGCGTCCTATGACTAAAAGGTTGCTGATCAGAGTGACAACATTCCAGACATTAGTGAATATGTTTTCAAAACGATACCAAGTGGGGGACATTTGCCATATCTGACTTATCCGTTACCAGAATGATGTCCGATGACATATACCATGTTAACTCTAATCATAAGTCATGCCTGTGTGCTTGTTCAATATGTGACCACTTGCACTGAGGCCATGCCTTTGAAAAGGTTGCCACCGGTACAGAATACGCTCACCTTCTCGCAAACAATAATATTTGTAATATGAGTATTTAATTGTGCTATGATGGGGTGATTGAAACACATGTTAATCCAGAAACCGGTTCGCACAAGGACAAACTGTGAGATCAGTACATAACCACACAAGTCCAGTGAATAATCAATACATCATATTTATCAATAACGTTTTTCAGGTTTGCAATAAAAGGCACTTTATAACGGGTCAGCAGCAACAAGTAACAGGCCCTAGATTTAATTTACGTGCACTCACAGAACATTGTCATTGATGAATTTCTTGCAACAAGCCAGTTTCCGTTCTTAAATCCGGAATGGCGTCGGAAGCTGGCAGGACTTCGAATGTTAGATAGGAATACGACCCTCCTCACCCCCTGCCACTTTAATACATATCAGTCAGAAACCTCCCCGTCTTGAAATGTACAAACCAATCAAAGCTGCTACGTTCCAGTATTCAAGGTTAGCAAATGATTCTAATTCCAGTACAAAGCCATTCGTGAATGTTCCTTACGCAGTGAGGTATATTGACACAGGTTTTGTTTGTTTGCTGTTCATCGCCGCAACATTCTGGCTGCATGGTGGCTGGCTGTAAATAATCGAATCTTGACCAGACAATCCAGTGATCAACGGCATGAGCATCGATCTACGCAAATGGGATGCGATGCGAGCCTGACCACCCGATCCCGTTAGTCGCCTCTTGAGAGAAGCATGGGTTGCTGAAGATCAATTCTAACTCGGATTTTCGCGGATCACATGTTTTGTAAACAATGTGCAGTGAGATGTACCAGTATGAAAACACGTCCATTGTAAACAATGTACAGTGAGATATATACATGCACAGGTTTGTAAATGATTTTCAGTGACATATATAATGACAGCTTTAAATTTGTACATACTATGCAGTGGGATATATGTGGATACAGCTTTTGTAAAGTGTGGACAGTGAGATATATGCATGCACAGGTTTGTAAAGAATGGACAGTGAGATATATATGGACACATCATTTGTATACTATGTGCAGTACACAGCTTTTGCCAATAATGTGTAATGAGATATATGTGGAGACGGATTTCGAAAACAATGTATACATGACATAATGATTGTTAATGATGTCACTGCAGCACCCATGAATACCAGTTTGCTACAATTGCTGCCAGATTTCACTTTATATTAGATATATCCATGTACATATGAAGTTAGACATTTATTCATTTCGGGTATCGTAATGTGTTATATACGCTCTTTTCAGATAATGACGTACTTCTAAATGTTCAGACTCATTAAGTGGATATGAGAACATCCTTCTATTTACGACAGAGAGCGACAATTAAATCCGATGTGAAAAAAGACTATGTGTGATTCATCTGGAATACATTAGGATTTACTGGTTGTCGTTTCAGCCTCAATAACTTTCTGAGAGACACATTACCTGTTGACACGCACGCTGCTTTCATAATTCGCTGGTGGACAATGATGGCGTGAGTAGTTTGAAATATCCGTTAATTGCCAGCGTGCTCTTTGGACAAAGTGCATGACATGTTCATAAACATTAAACTTAGATATACACACATGATATCTTAACGGCTTTCTTACAATTTTCTAAACACCATATGCACGCCTGTGCCACAAGCCACTGTGTATGTACGCACGGGCGTTGTGTTTATGTGACTGGTATCTCAGCACCACAGCTGGTCCCTGTTTCTGTTCTTACGTCACAGAGAGGGTTGTGTTTATGCTTCGTGGACCAGGTGTAAAACAACTTTCAGTATGCAAGGTCATGATGGATTGGTGTTCCCGTACTCCAGAATGTGAGCTAAACTGGTGACAATTGTTTTATAATAAAACTCGAATGTAGCGCCCCGGGTCGGTCGTGATGATGGTTTGAGAATGTGTGTAAGCTACAGGTAGAATATAACTGCGAGTTGACATTATGCAAAGTTAGAACATAATGTGTTGCACAACTGAACTCAGCATTAAAATTAAAGCTAGGCAGAAAAATCGAAGCATTTTAGAAACAGATGAAGCATTCTTTAACAAGATGCCATTTCAACATACAGAACAAACATGTCTTTAACATCAGTGATCTTAAAATATACATATAGCTTCCTAGTTCACCTGTGGAACCCTCGAAATCAGAGGATGGGATTCCAACCCCACACTCTTAGAGCGAGGCACCAAATTGCTAGCAGACAGAGTCAGCCAAAAACGTTTCCACACAACTGAAATTTAGACATCTGCAGCCTCGGATAGTGCAGATCACGAGACTTAAGGAGTGCGTAATATCAGCAATATCACGACGATGGACAACAGAAATAGGGTTCGCGCGTTGTACCATTATGGGGAATGGATCCCGGGTCATCGGCGTGACGAGCGAACGCTTGGCTACCACTTAGACCCTGAAGCCACTGGAAGATACTATGGCGTGTGTGATGCAACAAAGACTGCTAAGATTTTCCCATCCAGTCATATCTTCAAGGTTTGGCAAATTTGTGCATGTTCAAAGACCTGACTCGTGTTGTATGTATGCGAAGTGAAAGTCGCCGCTTACACAAACAATTGTCTTCATATGTCCACATTTCGAATCTAAATATAATAAGCAGCATTTTTCTTAATACCCAAAATTATGCAAATAAAATTAATTTTTGAAATGCTGACGTTGTTTGATTGGAATGAAAGCTATGATCTTTTCCGGGCTAGTGCTCTCATGTTGAAACAAAAAGAACTAACCGTTGCGTTTTTGCTGAAGGCAAAAGTAAAATATATGCATTTTCATGCATGCGTTTCTTCTTCCGGGTTATAAAATATAATACGCTGTATCTGTTTTTAAAATGTCGCGTAAACGGAGCTTGAGATTCATTTGGCAGATGCAATTTGTGTAACAAACGTGACGAAGATCGTGTCGTCTTCATCAGAAATGTGTATCAATAATTAATATCAAAAACAGGAGAACAATGAAAAACGCACGTGGACAACAATACCTGAGGTAGGTTAAAGTCATGTTTGTTTCCATAAATGATAAAATATAATGAAAGAAACTTTATTTTGAGCTTGTGTGTGAAAATATAATAGGACTACGTCCGAGTACCACGTACGACATACATTCAAGGGCATCTCGTACATTTCGATAAATATACAACACAAACTACACGATGCTACAAAAGGTTGTATTGGGAGACAGGCAGTCAGACAGACAGCATTGTGAAAGTATAATCATTTGGCAAGATATAAACTCGGATTAGCACAATACTGACGTCGACCATCCAGTGTTAGCATCAAACATCCCACACAAGACATCGGGTAAATTGGGCGATTTCCCAATTACACTTTACGGTGGTATGCGAGTTAAATCATCATTGTCTTAACTACTTACAGGCACTAATTCACACCACATTTCTCTACAAATAAATAATGCATTTTTATCAATAATACTAACTATTAGCCGTAACAGAAGTTACCATAACAAATTTACGTATTTAGATTACAATATTAAATTAAACAGTTCGAATGAGTTAATGCATGTTGCAAGTGACGTATTTGGTGAAAGGAATGGCCATGGAAGTACATTATTTACAAAATGGCAAAACATAGTCTCTGTTCTTGGCCAGAAATTGTGTCATCAACACGAGAAGGATGGGGTTTTGCATTCTCCTGAGAACGTCCAAGAACGGTAACGCAATGGGACGTGGCATGAGGTCAGTTTAATGCTGGTCAACATGCAGTTCTGTCCTCGGTTGGCCACATAGCCCAACCAAAAACATTCCACACCGTCATATGCCTGGAGCATTGTTAAAAGCCACATATACCCAACTCGTTCACTGACGCACCATACTTTACTAACGTACGAATGTGCATGTGATAGAATATAGAGGCACATTTGCCTTGGGCAAGCATACATTGTATAAAGGGTGTACATTTAAACTATACATATAACCCGAGAACACGTAGTTACCTACAGAATTGACGTAGTTCTCACAAGTTTGTCGGGGCGGTAGGGTAGCCTAGAAGTTAAAGCGTTCGCTCGTCACGTCGAAGACCCGGGCTCGATTCCCCGCATGGGTACAATGTGTGAAGCCCATTTCTGGTGTCCCCGCCGTGGTGTTGCTGGAATATTGCTAAAAGCGGCGTAAAACGAAACCTACTCACTCACAAGTTGTTCGATCTCGGCCATATTTTACACTCGTTGTTTGCTTGTAGCTGTAATTAGCTGTATTCGACAATACCAAATCTTTGTCAGTCGGTAATTTCGTTCAGTATCAAGCTGTAGTAGATGCCACGTCGGTACCTTGTGAGTGAGTGAGTGAATGAATGAGTGACTGAGTTTAGCTTTAGCAATATTCCATCAATATGACGGCTTAGGACACATTGTACCCATGTGGGGAATCGAACCCGGGTTTTTAGCGGGCGAACGCTTTAAGCCTCTATGCAACCCCAACGCCCCCTATGATGTTTGAAGAACTGTGATCTGAAAGACATTTAGCTAATGCTACTACTACACGTTGACTTATGCAAGTTGACCTATTTTTTCGTTGCAGCTGCTATCTGTTCTAAATGCGACCCGTAACGCTACACTCGGTCACGATTAACGCTGCGGTAATGGTGATTGAGTGATTTGGAATTAACACTGTAGTAAACAGTATCTCCGTTACATCACGCTCTAGGTCGGTGTGGTAGTAAAGCGCAAGGTTTTTCATGTTTACCACTTTTGTGAAACAAACAATCTCAAATATGGCGTTGACGAATATGAGGTTCGAACCGATGGACATTGGTATGGTGGCTGATTAGGGCCATCGCTTTCTCGCCTTAAAATTCGGAGGCGAGAAAGCGAGAAAGCGATATCACGAGACGAGAAAGCGATAACACGAGACGAGAAAGCGATAGCACGAGACGAGAAAGCGATAGCACGAGACGAGAAAGCGATAGCGCGAGACGAGAAAGCGATAACGCGAGACGAGAAAGCGATAACACGAGACGAGAAAGCGATAGCACGGGACGAGAAAGCGATAAAGCGAGAAAGCGATAAAGCGATAGAGCGAGAAAGCGAGAAAGCGAGAAAGCGATAGAGCGAGAAAGCGATAGAGCGAGAAAGCGATAGAGCGAGAAAGCGATATTACCCACAATTCAGTGCTGTCTGCGCATGATCGACTGCAAACGGGAGCTCAGTCGCCATCGTAATTTCTGGATAGTATTAAATGGTTTTCAGTAATGTTCTTGCCCACGAATGGCGGTGTATGACTAGACCTTTAGAAAATATCTTATAGAGATGTAGACTTTCCTTTGACATGCAATTTGCACGTATGCAATAGTCATATCGTGAAATAACGGAAACGTTCATTTTGTGATGTGACTTAAGGAATTACATATTTTTTTACATAACTGGATTCGAATTGTCTTAACCAACTTAATCACACCAACCAATTGAATTGTTTCTTTGATGGGCATTTTAGATTTTGAGTTGATGAAGAATAATGACAATTATATTGGATATACAACTTCTTTTATTCTGTGGAGGCGACGTTTCGACATAGATTCTAATGTCGTTGTCAAGCAAGTGATACATGAGTAACAAATTGAGAGAATATATACATGAGTTGTTATTACGGTAGATAGGGGATGAGTTGTTTATACATTAAATGAGGTTGATGTACAACGCTTGTAGAAGAGATTGAGTAAGTTGATTGGAAGCCAGAAGGGTGATATACAAGGACTGAATTAGAATTTATAGGAGGCCAGGTGGATGTATATACAAAAGATGGGTTTGATGTACATAGTTGAATTGAAACAGATAATGTACACAAGAAATATTATTGATTACTTTATCAAGTAATAATAGGCATTGGGAATGTACTATCCTTCATCTCTGTTGAGAGCGGATCATATCTTCTTGATGTGTACTGCTTCCAAAAGTTTCCGAATTTTCTAGTCTGACTGGTTCTTTTATGGTTTTCTTTGAATTATGATGTTGTGTGAGAAATGTGTCGGAAGTGCCAGATGAACGGGAGGGACCTATGACAAATAAGGCATTGTGACGAGTATATTTTCATGTCAATTTCCACCATGAGTGGCCAGCACTAAGACAATCAACCACATCCAAACCATCATCCTAAAATAAAATCACCGAGTGAGTGTGTGAATTGAAATACATGTATATGTCGCCTAAGAGCAATATTCATGTTTTAGGTTCATTGTTGATGGTTTTGTGACGCCATATTGTACGCCATCAGTTCAATTCCAACTTAATGGAATGGTGAGTTACACTTACATTTCAAACAAATTGGAGCTTGCGTTTCTTTGCAGCTCAGTTTATTACATATACATCACATTCAGAGAGTTTTGAAGTATGTGACACTATAAATGAGCTGTATGTAGACAATTCAAAAATAATTATCAGTTCTCGCTGTTTGGTTATAGGTGGAGGAATTAGAAATGAGGCATGGGAACTTAACCGTTTATGTTTATGTCACTTTATTGTATTTCAGGGTGATCAAAATACAGCTGTAGTTTCTTTGAATTAATAAAAACGATGAAATTTATTAACTGAAGAACTTCACCTACATGAACCCAATTCGCTCCTACCCAAAGATAGAGGAGACGCACGTGACAGTAAAGCACCTTGGTACCTCAATGTAGTAACAGAACCATTCCACAGTCAATGGTGTAATCTAAGCAAATAAAAGGATGCAGTCAAACGTTCGTCTAATCAAAGCTGAAAATAGTACGCAGTTAAACGCTGGTCTAGCCATATATAGTGAACTTCTTTGGATGGCATTTAGAAGTTGGTGTGCTTAACAACGGGGAAAGTTATATGGATATACAACGCCTTTATTATAATGTAAGAGACATTTTGGTCCGCCAATTTCAAACCTGTTCTGCCATCAAAATATCTATCAAAACCCATCTTTT
Source organism: Haliotis rubra (assembly GCF_003918875.1). Lineage (NCBI taxonomy): Eukaryota > Metazoa > Mollusca > Gastropoda > Lepetellida > Haliotidae > Haliotis > Haliotis rubra. The sequence goes on from NW_025766336.1 coordinate 665,668, forward strand.
CCGCCATGTTTTCTTCTGACAAAAGTTAGATAATAGACATGTTATACCAACAACTGGTTTTCTACAATATATTATTACCCTCCGCCGCCATTTTGACTGTATGTAATAATTGATGTGTGTGATATGTACTCTTATACCACCATTGGTGGTCTATTGAGAATAAAAGTAAAGTAAAGGCTACAGCTGGACGTGGTCGCATAGGTTTTGAAAAGCTGATTAGTGTATCCAGTTAATCTTTCGTAACATTTTCGTTTCCAGAGGAGGACTTGAAACTCGTTCAATATATGGAACTATCTACCTGTATCATCTTGTTTATAACCTGGTCAACTCATGTCAAAACGATTCAAATCAAATAGAGCAATAGGTGGCATTCACTGGGATGCAGACAAATAAACCCTCCTACACATCTACAAAACATTTATCTTGTACACACAGGAGTGAGTCGCTCCCGTCCTTCTCTATCCCCAACGAAACTCCTTACAATATATTAAAAAAGCCACAGGTGCAAAGACTAGTACCTACTACCTATTACTTACTAGAAGAAACCAAATGACTCAATAACTACCAGACTGGGTCAGAAAATAAAATATCAGAATATATACAGAATAAACCCTTTAAAACATCCCTATCCAGCCACACATTACAGTGTAAACTCGATTATCCAGACTAACTCACAATGTCAAGGCCACGCACCACACGTTTCACAACCAAAACATAAACACCGTACCCTGGCTCCCAGCCCTACTTTTTAACATTTAACCCCAATTCATCTATTTAGTAGACTCCTTATTAGCTTATCAGCAACAGTTTAACTGTTCTGCACAATAAGTCACAATATACTTTACACCACTTACTTAGTTGAACTTATACGCAATCAACTTCCCACCTTCTTACGTCCAACTTCTCAGCTCCCCATCTAAACTAACTTATTTTCAATATACAGGTGTTTATCATATAGTGCTTTATTCCCCAAGCAATAATTTTATTACGTTTTGGTTAAACACACCTACCACGTCGGTCGATGAATTGTGGCACTGTCTCAAGTCGATAGTTGGGAGTTCGGGGACAGACAGACATATACGTATGTACACAAGCCATTCTTGTAGAAGTATGAGAGGTTATGGCACATACATTTAGAACAATACCTTTTTCACATAATAGTAGATATATATATGTGTGAAATATGCACACATTAAACGACCAGATGAAAGGCACATGGTGCATAAAATTCCACCACTGATACAATACAGCCCGACGGGGAGTTGGTTTGGTTGGTCTGTTGTTTAACACCGCACTAGGCAATATTACAGCTATATGGCGGCGATCTGTAAATATTCGAGTATGGACCAGACAATACAGTGATCAACATTATGAGCAAAAAACGCCACGGAGTTGGGTTACGATGACATTGTCAACCAACCAAGTCAGCGAGCCTGACCACCCGATTCCGTTAGTCACCTTTTACGACAAGCATGTGTTGCTGAAGACCAATCTAACCCGGATCTTCACGGGTAACATGGGGAGTAGGCAAATGTGTAGCTTAGCCCAGTGAAAAACAGAGCTCATAAAACAGGACTCATAAAATACCTAAAGGTATTAAGAGCAGTTATGGGCGTAAACTTCTGTATTTGTATAACACGATGCAACGGAGTACATTCTTATTCTCCATCGAGTGAATGAAAGCTGAAGACGTACAGTGATAAACAAACAGTGATAAGATAACAAGGGAAGCCAGTACTTAATTAGCGCTAAATTGGTAGGGTTGATGGACAAATGGAAGCCAGGGATTGTTAATCCCGGCATGAATAATGAGATAACAATGGTGGCATTTAACAAGGGAAATGACAATAAAGAAATGCAAGCCAGGAATTAATCCAGACCTCATTTCAACGAAAACACACTCGGTTTCTGGTGTTATTGTTGGATTATTGTTTGGACAAGTCAAAGGATTAATTACAAAATGCCACAGAATTCGAAAGCATGTTCATTTTGTTTCTATACGATTAAACCAAATGACAATAAAGCCTCCTGTTGGATTAAATCATACGCAGGTTAGACGTCATGTGCAGACAGGGCAGAATTATGTGAAATATCGCTTTCTCGCTCTATCGCTTTCTCGCTTTCTCTATCGCTTTCTCGCTCTATCGCTTTCGCTTCGCTCTATCGCTTTCTCGCTCTATCGCTTTCTCGCTTTCTCGCCTATCGCTTTCTATCGCTTTCTCGCTCTTTCTCGCTTTCGCTTTCTCGCTTTCTCGCTTTCTCGCTCTCTCGCTTTCGCTTTCTCGCTTTATCGCTCTATCGCTTTATCGCTCTATCGCTTTCGCTTTCTCGCTTTCTCGCTTTCTCGCTTCGCTCGCTTTCGCTCTTCGCTTTCGCTTTCTCGCTTTCTCGCTCTATCGCTTCGCTTTCTCGCTCTATCGCTTTCTCGCTTTCTCGCTCGCTTTCGCTTCGCTCTCGCTTCTCGCTTTCTCGCTCTATCGCTTATCACATATCACTTTCTCAATTATTACATACAGTCAAAATAGCGGCGGAGGGTAATAATATATTGTAGAAAGTCAGTTCTTGGTATAACATGTCTATTATCTAACTTTTGTCAGAAGAAAACATGGCGGAAAAGATGGGTTTTGATAGATATTTTGATGGCAGAACAGGTTTGAAATTGGCGGACCAAAATGTCTCTTACATTATAATAAAGGCGTTGTATATCCATATAACTTTCCCCGTTGTTAAGCACACCAACTTCTAAATGCCATCCAAAGAAGTTCACTATATATGGCTAGACCAGCGTTTAACTGCGTACTATTTTCAGCTTTGATTAGACGAACGTTTGACTGCATCCTTTTATTTGCTTAGATTACACCATTGACTGTGGAATGGTTCTGTTACTACATTGAGGTACCAAGGTGCTTTACTGTCACGTGCGTCTCCTCTATCTTTGGGTAGGAGCGAATTGGGTTCATGTAGGTGAAGTTCTTCAGTTAATAAATTTCATCGTCTTTATTAATTCAAAGAAACTACAGCTGTATTTGATCACCCTGAAATACAATAAAGTGACATAAACATAAACGGTTAAGTTCCCATGCCTCATTTCTAATTCCTCCACCTATAACCAAACAGCGAGAACTGATAATTATTTTTGAATTGTCTACATACAGCTCATTTATAGTGTCACATACTTCAAAACTCTCTGAATGTGATGTATATGTAATAAACTGAGCTGCAAAGAAACGCAAGCTCCAATTTGTTTGAAATGTAAGTGTAACTCACCATTCCATTAAGTTGGAATTGAACTGATGGCGTACAATATGGCGTCACAAAACCATCAACAATGAACCTAAGACATGAATATTGCTCTTAGGCGACATATATATTTCAATTCACACACTCACTCAGTGATTTTATTTTAGGATGCTGGTTTGGATGTGGTTGATTGTCTTAGTGCTGGCCACTCATGGTGGAAATCGACATGAAAATATACTCGTCACAATGCCTTATTTGTCATAGGTCCCTCCCGTTCATCTGGCACTTCCGAAAACCCATCTTTTTCCGCCATGTTTTCTTCTGGCAAAAGTTAGATTATAGACATGTTATACCAACAACTGGTTTTCTACAATATATTATTACCCTCCGCCGCCATTTTGACTGTATGTAATAATTGATGTGTGTGATATGTACTCTTATACCACCATTGGTGGTCTATTGAGAATAAAAGTAAAGTAAAGGCTACAGCTGGACGTGGTCGCATAGGTTTTGAAAAGCTGATGTGTATCCAGTTAATCCTTCGTAACATTTTCGTTTCCAGAGGAGGACTTGAAACTCGTTCAATATATGGAACTATCTACCTGTATCATCTTGTTTATAACCTGGTCAACTCATGTCAAAACGATTCAAATCAAATAGAGCAATAGGTGGCATTCACTGGGATGCAGACAAATAAACCCTCCTACACATCTACAAAACATTTATCTTGTACACACAGGAGTGAGTCGCTCCCGTCCTTCTCTATCCCCAACGAAACTCCTTACAATATATTAAAAAAGCCACAGGTGCAAAGACTAGTACCTACTACCTATTAGTTACTAGAAGAAACCAAATGACTCAATAACTACCAGACTGGGTCAGAAAATAAAATATCAGAATATATACAGAATAAACCCTTTAAAACATCCCTATCCAGCCACACATTACAGTGTAAACTCGATTATCCAGACTAACTCACAATGTCAAGGCCACGCACCACACGTTTCACAACCAAAACATAAACACCGTACCCTGGCTCCCAGCCCTACTTTTTAACATTTAACCCCAATTCATCTATTTAGTAGACTCCTTATTAGCTTATCAGCAACAGTTTAACTGTTCTGCACAATAAGTCACAATATACTTTACACCACTTACTTAGTTGAACTTATACGCAATCAACTTCCCACCTTCTTACGTCCAACTTCTCAGCTCCCCATCTAAACTAACGTATTTTCAATATACAGGTGTTTATCATATAGTGCTTTATTCCCCAAGCAATAATTTTATTACGTTTTGGTTAAACACACCTACCACGTCGGTCGATGAATTGTGGCACTGTCTCAAGTCGATAGTTGGGAGTTCGGGGACAGACAGACATATACGTATGTACACAAGCCATTCTTGTAGAAGTATGAGAGGTTATGGCACATACATTTAGAACAATACCTTTTCACATAATAGTAGATATATATATGTGTGAAATATGCACACATTAAACGACCAGATGAAAGGCACATGGTGCATAAAATTCCACCACGGATACAATACAGCCCGACGGGGAGTTGGTTTGGTTGGTCTGTTGTTTAACACCGCACTAGGCATTATATTACAGCTATATGGCGGCGATCTGTAAATATTCGAGTATGGACCAGACAATACAGTGATCAACATTATGAGCAAAAAACGCCACGGAGTTGGGTTACGATGACATTGTCAACCAACCAAGTCAGCGAGCCTGACCACCCGATTCCGTTAGTCACCTTTACGACAAGCATGTGTTGCTGAAGACCAATCTAGCCCGGATCTTCACGGGTAACATGGGAGTAGGCAAATGTGTAGCTTAGCCCAGTGAAAAACAGAGCTCATAAAACAGGACTCATAAAATACCTAAAGGTATTAAGAGCAGTTATGGGCGTAAACTTCTGTATTTGTATAACACGATGCAACGGAGTACATTCTTATTCTCCATCGAGTGAATGAAAGCTGAAGACGTACAGTGATAAAACAAACAGTGATAAGATAACAAGGGAAGCCAGTACTTAATTAGCGCTAAATTGGTAGGGTTGATGGACAAATGGAAGCCAGGGATTGTTAATCCCGGCATGAATAATGAGATAACAATGGTGGCATTTAACAAGGGAAATGACAATAAAGAAATGCAAGCCGGGAATTAATCCAGACCTCATTTCAACGAAAACACACTCGGTTTCTGGTGTTATTGTTGGATTATTGTTTGGACAAGTCAAAGGATTAATTACAAAATGCCACAGAATTCGAAAGCATGTTCATTTTGTTTCTATACGATTAAACCAAATGACAATAAAGCCTCCTGATGGATTAAATCATACGCAGGTTAGACGTCATGTGCAGACAGGGCAGAATTATATCGCTTTCTCGCTCATATCGCTTTCTCGCTCTATCGCTTTCTCGCTCTATCGCTTTCTCGCTTTATCGCTTTATCGCTTTCTTTCTCGCTTTCGCTTTCTCGCTTTCTCGCTCTATCGCTCTATCGCTCTATCGCTTTCTCGCTTTCGCTCGCTCTCTCGCTTCATCGCTTTATCTTTCTCTGCTTTCTCTATCAACTCTTCGCGCTTTCTCGCTTTCTCGCTCTATCGCTTTCTCGCTCTATCGCTTTCTCGCTTTCGCTTCGCTCTATCGCTCGCTTTATCGCTCTATCGCTCTATCGCTCTATCGCTCTATCGCTCTATCGCTCTATCGCTTTCTCGCTTTCTCGCTCTATCGCTTATCACATATCACACACATCAATTATTACATACAGTCAAAATAGCGGCGGAGGGTAATAATATATTGTAGAAAGTCAGTTCTTGGTATAACATGTCTATTATCTAACTTTTGTCAGAAGAAAACATGGCGGAAAAGATGGGTTTTGATAGATATTTTGATGGCAGAACAGGTTTGAAATTGGCGGACCAAAATGTCTCTTACATTATAATAAAGGCGTTGTATATCCATATAACTTTCCCCGTTGTTAAGCACACCAACTTCTAAATGCCATCCAAAGAAGTTCACTATATATGGCTAGACCAGCGTTTAACTGCGTACTATTTTCAGCTTTGATTAGACGAACGTTTGACTGCATCCTTTTATTTGCTTAGATTACACCATTGACTGTGGAATGGTTCTGTTACTACATTGAGGTACCAAGGTGCTTTACTGTCACGTGCGTCTCCTCTATCTTTGGGTAGGAGCGAATTGGGTTCATGTAGGTGAAGTTCTTCAGTTAATAAATTTCATCGTCTTTATTAATTCAAAGAAACTACAGCTGTATTTGATCACCCTGAAATACAATAAAGTGACATAAACATAAACGGTTAAGTTCCCATGCCTCATTTCTAATTCCTCCACCTATAACCAAACAGCGAGAACTGATAATTATTTTTGAATTGTCTACATACAGCTCATTTATAGTGTCACATACTTCAAAACTCTCTGAATGTGATGTATATGTAATAAACTGAGCTGCAAAAGAAACGCAAGCTCCAGTTTGTTTGAAATGTAAGTGTAACTCACCATTCCATTAAGTTGGAATTGAACTGATGGCGTACAATATGGCGTCACAAAACCATCAACAATGAACCTAAGACATGAATATTGCTCTTAGGCGACATATATTTCAATTCACACACTCACTCGGTGATTTTATTTTAGGATGCTGGTTTGGATGTGGTTGATTGTCTTAGTGCTGGCCACTCATGGTGGAAATCGACATGAAAATATACTCGTCACAATGCCTTATTTGTCATAGGTCCCTCCCGTTCATCTGGCACTTCCGACACATTTCTCACACAACATCATAATTCAAAGAAAACCATAAAAAAGAACCAGTCAGACTAGAAAATTCGGAAACTTTTGGAAGCAGTACACATCAAGAAGATATGATCCGCTCTCAACAGAGATGAAGGATAGTACATTCCCAATGCCTATTATTACTTGATAAAGTAATCAATAATATTTCTTGTGTACATTATCTGTTTCAATTCAACTATGTACATCAAACCCATCTTTTGTATATACATCAACAACCTGGCCTCCTATAAATTCTAATTCAGTCCTTGTATATCACCCTTCTGGCTTCCAATCAACTTACTCAATCTCTTCTACAAGCGTTGTACATCAACCTCATTTAATGTATAAACAACTCATCCCCTATCTACCGTAATAACAACTCATGTATATATTCTCTCAATTTGTTACTCATGTATCACTTGCTTGACAACGACATTAGAATCTATGTCGAAACGTCGCCTCCACAGAATAAAAGAAGTTGTATATCCAACATAATTGTCATTATTCTTCATCAACTCAAAATCTAAAATGCCCATCAAAGAAACAATTCAATTGGTTGGCGTGATTAAGCTGGTTAAGACAATTCGAAGCCAGTTATGTCAAAAAATATGTAATTCCTTAAGTCACATCACAAAATGAACGTTTCCGTTATTTCACGATATGACTATTGCATACGTGCAAATTGCATGTCAAAAGAAAGTCTACATCTCTATAAGATATTTTCTAAAAGTCTAGTCATACACCGCCATTCGTGGGCAAGAACATTACTGAAAACCATTTAATACTATCCAGAAATTACGATGGCGACTGAGCTCCCGTTTGCAGTCGATCATGCGCAGACAGCACTGAATTGTGGGTAATATCGCTTTCTCGCTCTATCGCTTTCTCGCTCTATCGCTTTCTCGCTTTCTCGCTTTATCGCTTTCTCGCTTTCTCGCTCTATCGCTTTCTCGCTCTATCGCTTTCTCGCTTTATCGCTTTCTCGCTCGCTCTATCGCTTTCTCGCTTCTCGCTTTCTCGCGTAATGGTATCGCTTTCTCGTCTCGTGTTATCGCTTTCTCGTCTCGCGTTATCGCTTTCTCGTCTCGCGCTATCGCTTTCTCGTCTCGTGCTATCGCTTTCTCGTCTCGTGCTATCGCTTTCTCGTCTCGTGTTATCGCTTTCTCGTCTCGTGATATCGCTTTCTCGCTTTCTCGCCTCCGAATTCTAAGGCGAGAAAGCGATGGCCCTAATCAGCCACCATACTAATCAGCCACCATACATTGGACTTTGGAAGGGACACAACTGTATAGCGTGAATTTGGACGATTGCAAGGCAACCCATGCTGCCTGCCTAATTCTAAATTGCTATACACAACTCTTGTTTTTATTTTGTTCCATCCAAACGGCGTTTCGCAGTATGAAAAATATACCTGCAATCGTTTGATACACAGATCATTTGAGAATGCGATGGTATTTCAAGAAATTGTGCTCATGTTATGTACCAACGATTCCTTGTGCAAGAGATTCTTTTTGACAAATCGGCGTTGTTGGTTTGAAGTGCAGATTCATAAATAACACTCTCTTTATTCAAAACAACGCCCGCAACGACACATGTTGCTGTCATAAGTGCCCTGTGCAACTCAAACCTTGTTCAACACAGGTTTCTCCCTGATCACACGATAGTTGTAAATCCCCACAGTAATACTCCCTTTTACTCTCGACCTGTACGTGCCTCGAGGGACACGATCTGCACGAGCCTCATCAGTTTCTGCTGCCGCTGCTGGTACTGAAAACCAGGCTATAGTGTGCAGACCAAGGACACTTCTGCTAGTCAGCATTCAGATTCGTTCAACCTGTATGTGACCTAATGATCACAATTTGTCTGTGACAGTAAACCGAACTTCACTTAAATATAAGTAGACTTCCTTCTGTGACATGAAGCTAATCTGGCTTAGACATATAGACTGGAAAGTTGGTAATGGTTTCGTGTCTGGCAGCCTGGACTACTCTTTGATCCTGCCGTGTTTCCAGTTTATCAACATAGTCGGAAAGAGGGACGGCTATGATCACGCTTTGTTTGAGTAGATGGTGTCCGATCCACTGGTCTGAAATAACAGGTATAATAACCAGGTCATCAATGATGGCCAGTGTAACAGCTGCAACCAGATTCCTCTCGGCTGCTAGACATGGCGGCATGAACATACGGTGTTAGAAATAAACTACCGGGCAACACCGTGAGTGATTTCGAACGGGATGTATGTAATTTTAGGTAGCAGCGCTATCTGTTCAGCCTCATACCCCTAGACTACATTATACGACATTTTGAGGCAAAATATATAATTTATTCCTACAAGTAACCAGTAGGAAGATTCAATACTCATATTACCCAATTTACGTCACTACATTGTACGTCGCTGCACTTAAATTCGTTGATGATCATGCTGACATTCATCTTATATCTAATGGAAGGCGGCATAACAAATGAATGAACTCCAGCCTCATGTTTGACACACCTTTGTCTACTGTGCCTTCAAATATGTTTGAATGAAGTAATCTAATCTAATCAGCATGCTACAATGTCGTATAGGTAATTATGACATGATTACAGTGCTGAAACAAGGACCATGAAAGGCCCATTCCCGCTGCAAGGAAATATCTAACGAAGGGTGACGTAAAGATTACTATGTTTTACCATTATATACTAAACTCGTCTGTAATTCGATAGAAAACATAAATATGAACACGTGTCACATTCACTTCCATGAGGTAGGACCGCACTTGATTTGTAATGTTAAAACGCAGATAAATCAACACGACTTGAGAGGTATCGATGTGATGTTAATATTTCGAGATTCAAACAATAGTAATATTGATTTGCTTCAGTAGAAAGAAATTAAATAAACGTTTTCTGTTTCGCCATACGTATTATTGTATATTCGTGTTTAACATTTACGTTCCTCTACCTGCTGGTATGTGTGTCTTGACCTGTTTCTAAAACATACGTCACCCGTATAAAAACAAACACAGCAAGACATTTTGCCCCTCATAACATGATGATATCGAATAGAGTAAAGAATACAAGCCACAGACACATATGGTCAGGTCAGCTCACCTCAAACTAAGTCTTTAATGTTTTTAAGTGGATCTCAGGGATATCTTTGCATTAAAGACGTTGAGGGATTGACAGCTATCAAGGATATGTTGTCCAGTGGCTGGACTTCATACGCAGCGGCATGCTCGCAATGTCTGTCGAACAACTTCCATCCTAACATGAACCCTATTCAATATGACTGCCACAGATGCCTTACAAAATGTGCAAAATAGTTTTTTATAAAATGTCACATCGATTGTTTAACAGTAATGGCACGTTTAACATTTCCGATATGAAAGCTCAATTTAATTACATTTTCCGTTCTTGGAAAAGAGTAATTTGATCATTGTCCAAGAAGTGAGATATCATCTTCCCTTGATCACTGAGCTAACTCTCCGTATGTATTATAGGTCTAGCTTTAGAACATGAGAGAGATGCCTTACACAATCTGAAAAATATGTCTATGTCACATCGAATATTTAACTGTAATGACACGCTCAGCAACTTCCGATGCCAAAACTCGATTCTTGGAAAAAGTCCAGTAAGTGGTATCTTATCTTCCCTTGAGCACTGAGCTGTGAAAATGTTTGGTTGGTATTATACGTGTAGCTTTCGAGCACACAGATATATTTCAGCACTTTTTCGACATCTGGTTAATTTGCAACATTATATATCAGATTCAATATACTAGTAAGAGGGGCGATAAAAAAAGTAGTCGGCCTAATTATATTCTCGATGTCCAATGTTTGAAAAAATTCCATATTTTGAAGGAATTATTAGCAAAGCCATATCCAAAATTACACATATGTGGGTAATGTGGTTAACAAGATATTAGTCATCACATTGGGGTACACTATTTCTAAAAGAATTACAGAAAATGTAAAACGATCGATCATTTGGTTCCTCTTGGATAATGGTATACCGTCAGATAATATCATTAAAATATGATCAGTATAGTATTGGGTGACGTCCCGTCATAATCAACAGTCAAAGGTTTGGATTGCCTGATTTAGATTTAGACGGGGGCTGTTTTTTTTTAAGGACACCTCCATTTTAGTCTTTCAAAAACATTGTGTCCAGATATCCAAGCTGGCACTGTTTACAATATATTGAGAGCTGACACGTGTGTGACCATTTAGTATTTAGTTCGAACCTTTGGCATCACGTATGAATAGGTGAAAACATTAGAATAAGTTATGTCCTTATGATTACGTTATCTGAAAGGGAGTGGGTAGTGTCTCCAAAATAAGCTCTTCAACAAGCGATTGTAGTTTCAAATTGCTTTTTTTTGCACTTTAATATTTAAGTTTGACTCTAGCAGACTTCTACCTATCTTAAACACACAAAATGTTTTTGAGTAGTTTGTTTCCTTACGTTTGTAATGCATTTATTGCAGGTTCTGCCTTTTTGCGGGGTTACCAAGAAAAAAGGGAAACAAAGTTGGGACCGTGAGGCTAGAACAAAAGCTGCATTTGCATAATTTTGTAGTGGGGCCCACTACTTTTCAATCGCGCCTCGCAATATATATATCGACCACAATGAGACTCGAGGCAAGACAGAGTTGCCCTCATTCTAGTTATGATGACATAGTATATCGTTCCCATTGCTTAACTTAAACCTTTAATTTCTACTCCTCTTTATCTTAAAAGAGGTGAAGATCCTGCTTTCCAACAGTAATATTTGGCTTGACTGTGTTGATCCCCCTTTAACAGAGGTGAAGATCCTGCATTCCAACAGTAATATATTTGGCTTGACTGTGTTGATCCCCCGTTTAACAGAGGTGAAGATCCTGCTTTCCAACAATAATATTTGGTTTGACTGTGTTGATCCCCCTTTAACAGAGGTGAAGATCCTGCTTTCCAACAGTAATATATTTGGCTTGACTGTGTTGATCCCCCGTTTAACAGAGGTGAAGATCCTGCATTCCAACAGTAATATATTTGGTTTGACTGTGCTGATCCCCCTTTAACAGAGGTGAAGATCCTGCTTTCCAACAGTAATATATTTGGCTTGACTGTGTTGATCCCCGTTTAACAGAGGTGAAGATCCTGCATTCCAACAGTAATATATTTGGTTTGACTGTGCTGATCCCCCGTTTAACAGAGAAAGTGTTTATGACACATATTTACGCTCGGACTTTTTGAAACAATATAACCACCTGATTTGGGATATTTATCAGAAATCAAACTATATGACAAAATATTTTCATCTCAACTTTTTACCTTTGAACGTGAAATTGGACTGAGATTTTAATTGTGTTTGTCTCTCGCCTCAAATATCTGCAAGGATTGTTCGCACACTGACTCACGCTCTCTGAAATCATTAAAACGCTGGAACTGTTTGGATGTAGTAACGACAACCGTATCCTATATACATTGGTATTTGACGTGGAGGTTTCGTATGCCAGCTGGAGAGACGGCAGCCGCGACAACCATCGGCGTCGTGTATTACCCAGCCTTGGTAGATGACGTCACGTCCTTTTACGATTCCTATCAATGCACTACAAAGTACTTCCGATGTGTGAAGTATATTCTATGTGGCATGACTTCAGATCAACTATGTACATCTGTAGAGCACAGCTAATAAGCTGAAATAGCCTTGAAAACATGTGGTACGGCAGCTGTTATAGCGAGTGTAGTTATGGAGTATAGGTATATTCTGATCACATACGCTGCACTGCATAAACTCAAACCGAGGCGATCTCTTCACCGCACACTGACTTGGAATATGACCGTCAGATGCACAAAGGGTTAAAGCGTAGACTCAGAATCCGTCAATATCACGTCTTGCCTCTTTGTAACGTTAATGGTGTACACTAACACGAGACTCCGCCTGGTCACTATCGATAGACGGTGCGGACAATAGGGGGACACGGCATCACTACATGTAAGATCCGTTTCCCATGCGAAAGTGCGTGATAAACAAGTCCGCCCACGTAATCCCGGCTACAGACGCGGCTGTAAGAGTTGTAAGGCATAATAAATTCTTGAAATGAATTTGAGAACGTGCCTCAGAGTTGCTTTGATCTAATTTGACAGCTATTTGCATCAAAAGTGACGCTGCGTGACGTGACAATCAGCGCACAAAGCATGAAATATCTTGTGACGCCCATCGATATACTTCTATACCGCTAGTCAAATACGCTGTCTGTCAGATATCCTAGCTATTAGTCAGATATGCTAACTGCCGATTGGACAAACTATTACTGTGAGTCAGATATAGTAACTGCCTGTTAAATATACAAGGTGCTAGCCAGATATACTAACTGCCGTTCAGACATACTAACTGTCCGTAAGATATGCTAACTACTCGTCCGATATGCTAACTGCCAACCTGATATGGTAACTGTCGGTCAGACATAATAACTGCCTGTCAGATAAACTGTAACTGTGGCCAGATACAGTAACTGCCGGTCAGCTATACTAACTGCTTGTCAGATGCTAATTGCCGGTCAGACATAATAACTGCCTGTCAGATAAACTGTAACTGTGGCCAGATATAGTAACTGCCGGTCAGCTATACTAACTGCTTGTCAGATAAACTGTAACTGTGGCCAGATACACTAACTGCCGGTCAGCTATACTAACTGCTTGTCAGATGCTAACTGTCGGTCAGACATAATAACTGCCTGTCAGATAAACTGTAACTGTGGCCAGATACAGTAACTGCCGGTCAGCTATACTAACTGCTTGTCAGGTAAACTGTAACTGTGGCCAGATACAGTAACTGCCGGTCAGCTATACTAACTGCTTGTCAGATAAACTGTAACTGTGGCCAGATACACTAACTGCCGGTCAGCTATACTAACTGCTTGTCAGATAAACTGTAACTGTGGCCAGATATAGTAACTGCCGGTCAGCTATACTAACTGCTTGTCAGATAAACTGTAACTGTGGCCAGATACAGTAACTGCCGGTCAGCTATACTAACTGCTTGTCAGATAAACTGTAACTGTGGCCAGATAGAGTAACTGCCGGTCAGCTATACTAACTGCTTGTCAGATAAACTGTAACTGTGGCCAGATACAGTAACTGCCGATCAGCTATACTAACTGCTTGTCAGATAAACTGTAACTGTGGCCAGATACAGTAACTGCCGATCAGCTATACTAACTGCTTGTCAGATGCTAATTGTCGGTCAGACATAATAACTGCCTGTCAGATAAACTGTAACTGTGGCCAGATACAGTAACTGCTTGTCAGCTATACTAACTGCTTGTCAGATGCTAACTGTCGGTCAGACATAATAACTGCTTGTCAGATAAACTGTAACTGTGGCCAAATACAGTTACTGCCGATCAGCTATACTAACTGCTTGTCAGATGCTAACTGTCGGTCAGACATAATAACTGCCGGTCAGATAAACTGTAACTGTGGCCAGATGTAGTAACTGCCGGTCAGCTATACTAATGCTTGTCAGATGCTAACTGTCGGTCAGACATAATAACTGCTTGTCAGATAAACTGTAACTGTGGCCAGATACAGTAACTGCCGATCAGCTATACTAACTGCTTGTCAGATGCTTACTGTCGGTCAGACATAATAACTGCCTGTCAGATAAACTGTAACTGTGGCCAGATACAGTAACTGCCGGTCAGCTATACTAACTGCTTGTCAGATGCTAACTGTCAGTCAGCTATACTAACTGCTTGTCAGATAAACTGTAACTGTGGCCAGATACAGTAACTGTCGGTCAGCTATACTAACTGCTTGTCAGATAAACTGTAACTGTGGCCAGATACAGTAACTGTCGGTCAGCTATACTAACTGCTTGTCAGATAAACTGTAACTGTGGCCAGATATAGTAACTGCCGGTCGGCTATACTAACTGCTTGTCAGATAAACTGTAACTGTGGCCAGATATAGTAACTGACGGTCAGCTATACTAACTGCTTGTCAGATGCTAATTGCCGGTCAGATATATTATGTCCCAATCGAATATCTCAACCGCAGATCAGACACGCCAACTGCTTCTTAGATATATTAACTGACGGTCAGTAATGGCAACTGCCTCCCAGAACACTCTCTATATACCATCTGTTACAGACCAACTGTTTGTTACATTACACCTACCAGTAGACTAGCAGTGTCTATTATGATAACACGGTCACAAGGTCACAATTACACCACAGTAAAAGATACATCACAGTCACAGATACAGCACAGTAACAGAGACTTCACAGTAACAGATACATCATAGTCACAGATACATGATCGTAACAGTACATCACAGTAACAGACACATCACGGTAACAATACATCACAGTAACAGACACATCACAGTCACAGACACATCACGGTAACAGACACATCAGAGTCACAGACACATCACGGGAACAATACATCACAATAACAGACACATCACGGGAACAATACATCACAGTCACAGACACATCACAGTAACAATACATCACAGTCACAGACACACCACGGTAACAATACCTCACAGTAACAAACATCACAGTAACTATACATCATAGTCACAGACACATCACGGTAACAATACATCACAGTCTCATCACAGTAACAAATCCATCACAGGCACATCACAGAAACAGATACATCACAGGCACAGACACATCACAGTAACAGACACATCACAATAACAGATACATTACAGTAACAGACACATCACAGGCACATCACAGAAACAGATACATCACAGGCACAGACACATCACAGTAACAGACACATCACAATAACAGAAACATTACAGTAACAGACACATCACAGTAACAAATACATCACAGGCACATCACAGAAACAGATACACCACAGGCACAGACACATCACAGTAACAGACACATCACAATAACAGACACATTACAGTAACAGACACATCACAGTAACAGACACATTACAGTAACAATACATCATAGTCACAGACACGTCACAGTAACAATACACCACAGTCACAGATACACCACGGTAACAGTCACAGATACATCACAGTCAAAGATACATCACAGTCACAGACACATCACAGTCACAGATACATGAGTCACAGACTCATCACAGTCAGATACATGAGGTTACAGATACATTACAGTCACAGGTACATCACAGTCACAGACACATCACGGTAACAGATACAGCACAGTAACAGACACATCACAGTAACGGATACATCACAGTAACGGATACATCACAGTCACAGACACATCACAGTAACAGACACATCACAGTAAAAGACACGTCACAGTAACAATACACCACAGTCACAGACACATATCACGGTAACAGACACATCACAGTCACATCACGGGAACAATACATCACAGTCACAGACACATATCACGGTAACAGACACATCACAGTCACAGACATATCTCAGTAACAATACATCACAGTAACAGATACATCACGGTAACAGACACATCACAGTCACAGACACATCATAATAATCAACAACTCGTACTTACTCATGCAGCTATGTATATACAACAACCATGACAAGTCCCCAGTAAATCATTCTGCTATATTAACTCATATAATCAGCTCGGAGTTACGGCGACATCAACCAACATACCACTGAATTAGTGGTCGTTTTACCGCATCATGATCAGAAAGCTTTAGCTTTCGCTTACAGTTCGCTGAGGCCGCCCAAACGAGCCAAGATATAAACTGTACACCTTCCGTGCATTTCACGGCACGTGTGTCGATTAATGATGGATGGTCCCAAACATGAAACATGAAACATGAAACATGAGAGAGTGTGTGGAGTTTGGAGGAGACACGTTTCCACGGAGTGCTCATCGGGCGACTGATATTGATGGTGGCGTGTTTGTCCATTAGTAAACATGTCTTAAGGCTACAAAATAGTTTCATGTCAAAGGTAAATAATGAAACTCTTATAAACATTTTTGGCCTGATTGGAAATGTTTGGATGAGTTATAACGCACATGTAGATTTAATTGGTCTAATTAATTTCTGTATGTTTCTTTGAAGACAGTCGGATCAGGACATAACCTGGCTACGTGGGCTGTTCTGTTGCGTCTATACCACTTGGCTCATACATCTGTTGAATAACGGACCCATTAACTGTTTCTCTTTGAAGACATGCCACCTTTAAAATTGCTTTCTATTACTACTTTGCCAACCTGACCGATGTAATACGTTGAAGTATGCGACACGACGTAATGAAGGTGAGCTGCCCGGCTTGTTTAAACTGGCAACATCTGAAATTCGGATCTAATTAAGGGCTGTTGAGATATTTAGTCTTTGCCAGGAAACACAACCGCCCGCATAAAATACTTCAGATGTTGGATGTTTAATGGAGATATTTCTACTTGAGTTCTTTGATGGCAAAAACACTTATTACGCGAATGTTTGATAATCAGCTCAAGATAATTGATGAAAAGCGATAAAATAACTCAGAAGTGAACCAGATGAAACACAATATCACACATGAGAACAGCGATGAACACACGTCTACCAATCATGTTCGCTTTGTTCTGCTTGTCCAAATACTCACAAGAATGTGCTACATTGTAATATCTGCATGTGTGACCATACACACGGAACAATCCCGCTAATCCGCTGTTACTATTACAAGGACGTATGTTTGCATCCTTTGTAATCATGTTTGAAAGTGTGTTTACGAATCTTTAAAACCCAAAGTCTTTCAAATATCTGTCGACGTCTGTGTATACCCACTTAACAATTTACTTCGTATGAACGTTGTTGCAGCACAAAAGTGTCATGCCAATGTTTTCACAAAGCTGTTTACCAACGAACAACCTTCCAAGAACATTGTTACCACAGTTCCCTTTTACACCCAGCTGTTTCAAATATTCATTGCTTGATTGATCTTGATAAAATTGGGGGTATCGGAACAACTGGGAATATAAGGTTTAGAAAGAATACACATTGTACACAATAGGATCCTTTACAATTTCAAAGGTCATCGAATTTCCTTGCACTTGACGACGATTCGTATCCCTCTATATGTTATGGCATGTCACTTCTGTGTTCTGTTTCTGTCGGTTCAGGCTCTTCCCCTATTATCTTTCCTTTGTAACAATTTGACGCCTAATACAATCGAGGCTCACTGAAGAGATCGGTTACAATTTTGTTGTCTATTGACATTATGATCATTATACGGTCAGTCATCCAATTTCTATCAATATCTTCTGTGCGAACATAAACAACAGGAAAAGATAATGTTATCACTTTTAAAGTAATTGTACAAAAAAACAAAAACGCTGGTACAGGTTTGAACCCAAGCAGAAAACCTTCGCCAAACGTAACATGGTCTCGATAACAACAAAGCTGTCCGAGTGAGTAAGTGAGTGAGGTTGGTTTTACGCCGCTTTTAGCAATATTCCAGCAATATCACGGCGGGAAACACCAGAAATGGGCTTAACACATTGTACCCATGTGGGGAATCGAACCCGGGTCTTCGGCGTGACGAGCGAACGCCTTAACCACTAGGCTACCCCACCGCCCCACACACACACAGCTGTCCGAAAACTTCGTACGAATCGTACGTATTTTTTTCAAAACGTGAAAAACGTTAATTGTGGGACATTGGTCCAAACGCACGAGCATGATTGTGCCATTAATACCGATGTTGGACAGAGCAAGCATGCATTAATAAAAAAACACATCACGAATAATATATTATATGCCAAGACTTATGCAAGAATGAACTCTGATTTGTGTAAATTTAAATTTTACCCCCCTTGACTCTTTCTTAATGCATTGAGGCAAATGCAAGACTAGCATTACAATGAATTTTCAGTCAAATTATTGGAAAATGATTTTTATTTGTGAAATAATTATCATAAATCTTACATACGTCTTTTATTTCTATTTTTCGATCAAGAAAGTCGGTGATAACTTTCTTTTACCCGGTAGTTTAAAAATCTGATACGTGCGCAAGAAAGCATTTAATCACTTACCTTTCAAAAAGTAAATTCAGGAGCTGACAGTTCTAACTGTTGCAGGAATCGTGTTGAGAGCGGCTGATAGCGGAGGAAGAATCCTATTGCAGGAACAGATAAGCAGGGTTCCGTTCCTTGCACTTCAAACCGGAAAAAACGCACGTACGGGAGTAAATCAAAATGCCAGTGTTAACAAAAATATATTGGATATAGTTAATGGTCAGTGAAGAGGAAGGACGAAAACAAATAACTGAATGCATTCATGCATTTACTGGGGGCGTTATGATTCAGAAACGTTACAGAAACTTCAATTTCAAAAACTAAAACAGCAGTTTTATTGTCCGATCTACTGTACGGTCTACGAACGAGATATCGAGTATGTATTGTAAGTAGTAAAGCCTAAATAAGTGAGGTTATTCTGCAATCGTTTATGTATTACGTTTCAGTATATGTTTCATCAGATAAGTAGTAACAGTTGCTAAAAAGGAGACTTTTGGGACCGTTAATAATTTATGGCTGGGGGGTGTGTGTGATAATTTTTTATAGGGAAGCATGTACAATGTGATTGACCTCCCCTAAAATCTACGTACAAAGTAAGTGTATGTCATGTACAAAAGTAAGGGCATGTGTACATAATTGATGACCCCCCCTACCTCCCCAGAACAAAATGGGTGAACCCCTCCCCTTAAAATCATTATCACCATAAAATATGAACGGTCCCTAAGCATTGTCCCTTTACCATTGAACTATTTCCTAATTTCAAAATAGTACTTTCGGGAGATTACCGTATATCTTTATTCTTTCGGGTATCCCGATGCATATCTCGCATTCCTGGAATAAACCAAACAACAAAATTGCTAAAGAAACAGATTTTTCTCACCTATAATGTACAGTAAACTAACTCGGAAGTAACACATAAACCACAGAGGTGTAACTTCGGCAGTTATAATTTTACGCATATACGCGAATTCATTACACATATCTGACGGCATCGATATGTTGTACTGAGTGTGTGAATACATTTACAAACGCGATTAAGATGTTTTCACGAGTTAATTCAATTGTGATATTTTTAGTTTGTAAACCACTGATATATCATACACACCGGAACATAGATATGTATCATTATTTAAGCACGTTACAACGTATCATTATTGTTATAGGATATTTATATAGCGCACATACCCAGGCAACTAGTGCACGGTATTTTTATCCTCGATCATTGGATGTCATTCTCAACGGCACATCGTATTATCAATCTCAACTCCCTGGGAGTATACAACTCTTGCAGCCATTAGGCGCACCGAGTTATTGTGGCTTTCTCATCCTAACGAGGTACCCATTCACAGCTGGGTGGACTGGGACACATAGTCACAGTGCTTTGTCCAAGTTCACTGCACGTGCTGTACCCGCAACTAGGTGTTTGCACGTATTCATGTGGCCACCACCTGGTCATATACCAACGGATTCGTAGGTTCTTTTAAGTGCACAGGGTTGTGTACTGTACACTAGGGGTTGTGACAACACTGAAAGAGTCTGCACAGTATGACTCCAAGGTTTTTACACCCGGTAACGGGTGGGCTCGATCCCGACACCTCAACCTCGCTGGATTTCTAGCCTGGCGCCTTAGCCAGCTCGCCCAGCTCGCCCAGCTCGCCCACCGCGCCCCAACGTATAAACTATAATATCCGCTTTAATAATTATCTACAATGTATTTCATAGTGTGTAATTAGTCAACAACTGGTGCTTTTGTCACCTTAAACGAGCAAACAATTTTGTAAAACAGTTTATACTTCAAAGTTCGATACAAAGCACCACAAAACGTTTGCGAACCTTTAAGTACATTAAGCCAACGTTATAACATCATTCATTGTCTCTAATATTGCATTCACACAGCTTTCAAGCTGTGATAACGTGTGTGAGTATTCCACGCTAGAAGACACCTTGGCTGAGACTGATTGAGCCAAGTCCTTGTATAACATGTGTTCTGACTATAATGCTACCACACCCGTCCTCAGGTGTTTGTACTACATGCAATCATGGTCCTATTTCCACCGTGTTGAGCGAGGACGATCAATCTGTCCGATGGAATGTTGGAAAATAAAATGGAAGGAGATAACCCGCATGTCTAGATGTATAGGGCAGAGCTGATAAACGGCACAGTGCGTTTTCTCGTAATGGAAAGCACTTCATCTGGAGCTTGTGCAATTTCCTCACAGCTATAAAATGTGAACACATCCTGAAGGAAGAACTGTTTGGAATTGTTGACACTTCGCGCTCTGCGGGTACGATGTGGCAGAGGCAGGGACGGTGACTTTTTTACTTTTTCGTAATTGCTTCTTCAATTACGTGGATGGGCCGATCTTTAATCGGTCTTTCCTGTCACCAAGCAGCACCATAAGTACAGTGGGAGTTGTTGTGGACACTCAGATTAGCGTCATTTTCGTCTTGGCATGTCTCCGCCTCAAGCAGTTCGGTAATTATACGCTAGCTTTTTAAGGTGGAATGAACATTTGAGAAACAGTGTTACCGACACATAGCATACAGGTATGAAGATGTTTGGTGTTGATTTTATTTATGATACTGAAGAACAGATGATTACTTCTGACAATCTTTGTGATAAATGGGCTCCAGAGACACAGACATCCAATATGAAGCAAATAATTCTTCCGTTGCGGAGACAGACTGACAGGTTTCTCAGATCAATTGTTATATCGACATTTCTGCATCTTTAGCCTATTTGGAAAGTATTATTTTACTGACAAATACACGTCATGGTATTTCTTGTTCTATTATACTCGTATAAAAATATGACTATTTCATTTCGAATAATAGTGTGACCACGAGGGTCTTGAAGAACGACCCATTTCTTACTCCAGATTGCTCCTTCAGACTGTGACACTTAGTTGTGCTGAGATACGATCGTTACGGGCTCGTACTCATGATGAATACATCCATGAGCTCTCGAAGTTGTATAGGTCTACGACTGGCGTCACAATGGATAATTCTATCTCATTAGATTGAAATGCAAAACCCGTCAGACACACAACTTTCTTGATTAAAATGCTGTGTCCTGAAATTTTGTAATTAAAACAATTGGCGCTTTAGACAGTTGTGATGGATTCAGCCTTTTATCACGACATTATTAGTCTAATGTCAGAGATCTAAAGATCGTAAATAGATCTGGTTAGTTGTCAGCTTTTGAGCAGAAAAGCAAAATACACACGGACGCTCATTTTGTAGCTCTCTTAGGTCGTTTCGTTCGTATTGGTGTATCAGCCAAACCCGGAGATGCTGCAAACCGGGAGATGCTGGCTGTATTAAGGCTGATGAGCAAGACGAACAAAAACTGATGAAGCATTTGTCATTGTTTCACACGTTCCACATACGCTAATGCACTGAGTATCTAGATTATATCATAAATGTATTGTTGAGGTGCAGTGTCAGAAATGTAACCTGAATCTTTTGTTGGATGTTTGTTTCACAAGGATATAGAGACTTCGTGATGTCAGATGCTGAAAACTAAGTACCTGTCAAACCAATGCCTTCACGGTGAACCTGATTGGCTGCGTGTTAAGTCAACACAGTCCCCCATTGTAAAAGAACCCCGTCTCAAGGAGTTACAATTACAACGCACTAATTAGTGCAGAAGAATGCTGAAATTTTCGATTGTTTTAGTTATCCTCTGGGGAGCCTCGGCCATCTTGACACAATCTTCGGTAATATGTATGGATAGTCTCGCCTACACATATCCCTCATAAGCGTGGCAGTAATGACACTGTGACAACTGAAGGGCTGTGTCTGAGAGCACCAGTCGCGAGCTGCACGGGCAGAGGCGTTACAGAATATCAAGTGCCCCATGTTTACGACAGTTAATGTTGCAAAGAGTACCTCCTACCAAAACATGTATTTGGAAATATACGAACCTGGGAAGAGAAGCCGCGCCACCTATAAGTGGTATATGACGCATATAAGTATCATATTGTTTTCATCAATTACATTAACGCAAACAGTTTAATCTCTCTAACATGATTGATTACATATGGATAACTGAACATCTTTTCCGCTGTGGTGTTTGAACAAAGGCGCTTTCTATAATTTATAATTTTGCTGTTGCCTTTAAAAGAATCTAATCCAAAAGACATCATGTAACGTCATAAGCGAGAGTTTCATACAAAGCAAATACGCTTACAATGTAATCATGATAATGATATATTGTAAATGACAGATCACTGTTAACTATTGGAAGGTTACATGAATGCGAAGTTCATGTCAGATTATCTCTTTTCTGAATCAATAATTCTGTATTGCAATTTATCAGTAATGGTGCTAGTGAGAATAAGACATTCGATTGGCAGTTTTGTTTCCAAATCATGAACAGGAAACATGTGAAATGTGAGACAAGAGCCTCAAAAGAACTGCCACCATTGTGACATGGTTCGACAGTGTAACCGTAGCTGGAATTAGTGAACATGCACATCATCTATCAATGCGTCTGCACGTTGAATCATTTGAAATATGATCTGTTGAACAAAACATAGAAGTAAGGTAATTAAGGTGTCAGTAAAATAGTTTTGTTCAGCTGCTTCTTCAATAAGTATACAGAAAAGACTTCATGGTTTTGCAAGCAAAAAACATCAGAGCATTCAGATGTCCATTAGTTGAATGCTTTCCTGTAGAGGAGAGATATTTAGTTCGGAAATTAATTCAGTGGAGCGACAAGTAAAGCAATTAGATCAGACGGTTGCTTTCAGTCCCTTCGATCCAATTTGCTTCCAGGGGACGCTTTTTCTACAGGCACACCAACGAAAACGGTAGCAATGCAACCGCATAGCTATACGTTGCTCGAAGACAAGCGCGAATTGATCATACTGTTTTAACCTCGCATTTGTTTAACATATAGGTAAGTAATACAGTTGTTCCTGGAATATGACATCGTGGCTACCTAGATCTGCAAATTTATACTTGTCAAATATCCAATAATGACAATCAAATCAATGCACGCGTGCTATTTTTGGACACGCCATCTATCTGATTTTCCTCAGAAAGTGTCACATTGTCACATCAAAGACATTTCTATTTGGAAGCATACAAGGAGTGTAACGAAGCATGATCAAAGAATGTGGCAGTGTCTTTCTATGGGGGATTCAACTATTTAAGGCACCAACACTGTAATTTAAAAATCGCCGTAAGATATCTTTTATTCGAGAAACACTAAAAACATTCTTCTAATGCACCAAAGGAGGGCGGCATACATGTCACTATGTGTAATTTCAAGTGGCCTTGATAGGATAGTTCGAAAAAGATATTGGAAATAATAATAACACAAAACCTTTGCTTATCCATTCATCGTCAGTTTCAATATGTGCACTAAGGAGTCCATATAGATATTCTGCAAAATATACAGGATAGTTTATTTTGAGGTGAAACTAAAGGAACATTTTCGAAGAAATCAAGCTCACAAACACACCATTATGATAATCACGAAGCACATATCCTGGGACAGCATACAGTTAGCAGGGGAACGTCGGCACTAGTATAATCGACGTTGGCCAGATGTCATGTTTTCTGACGAATCGAGGTTCTCACTCGACTTCCATCATCGCAGAAATTGTGTTGTACGGTAACTTCGAATAGTATGATTGTCTATGATGAGTCCATAATGGTATCGAGTTGTATCGAAGACTGGCCCAGCTGCGCTAATTATAGCCCATGTCACGGGTCAACGTCATTGTACCCCTCGCGGTGCCATTTAACGTGTTGGGCAGTGTTTCATCTTTCATGATAACGCTTATGGCTTATTCATGCCATGCTATGGCCAGCATATATATGTCCTTCCCCAATTGAACACTTCTGAGACGTCATTGACAAACGCGTCTGTCAACTTCTAACATCTACTACTCTCAATGAACTCGGTGCTGTTGTCACTGATAGCTGGAACAACATGATTCAAATTGTCACTGCAGACACATGCCTTAGCAAATTTGTGCATATCTGGCCAATAGATGTGGTTTTACGTGATAAAAATCACATCACACCTACCATTAGAACCCATTAGATCTGATCGCTTACTCCCGAGCAGATATGATTATATCATTTCTATTTGACAATACTGTATGGATCTGAAGATGTGTCTTAATGATTCTCCCTTGTCTGTTATTTGGCATAGTACATGGTAAATGCTTTCCTAGTTTTCACTTAATTAAAATGCATTTTCCCCTCTGTAAATGCCTTCTCTGATATCATCTGTGTGGGGAAGCCGAAGTTTTGAATATATGTTTCTCCTATAGTCACATCATAATTACTTCACAGTCATCAGTATTGATATAGAATATACTAAGATTTGTTGACATTTAAAACCATTGACTGTATGTATAGGAGAGCTGCGATAAAGTGGGACACATCGTCTTATATATGAAACAAACACCGCTATGTATTTGTTAAGTGTCATGCATGTCCATTTAGCAAATGTTGTTGGAGAACGCGATGTCATTTATATTTACGACATTGTTTATACGGCTGGCGTATAGGGTAAAAGGTTCTATATATTTATTGTGCCGCGGGGTACGGAATTGCCTTTTCTTGGGGGCTATAATCCGCAGCCAGAGTATTATTATTTGTGCATTACTTTAATGTCAGGGTAATCTCTCAGAGTGTTTATTAATGCCTGGATGTGTCAATATTGTAATGAGTGGGAATTAGCCACAGAAGAAAATCCTCTCTACAGTGTGAAGTGCATTTAAAGTACACTCTCCTATTATTGTAGAACACTGGTAGTTTTTACTAAGGCAAGCAAATTTCCATAATTGGCAAAACTTAAGCACGTAAAGTAACGGAACACAAAATAAAAATAACTGAATATAGCATATGAGTAGCAATTTATCCGTTTTTGATGTTTAGGAGCAGGTGTGACGTAAAAAAATGTTGTCTCTCAATTCCGCTGTAACGACGAATAATGCAAGCATTCTTGGAGACACTGGCACCTTATATTAACAGTTTATGCACACAAAGTGAAAATCAGTGTCTGCCTTTAAGAAATAAAGATATCACGTCAACAATAACTATATAATTTACTCGGAGGTAGATTAGATGAACATTTTGTGGAGAAAGATTTGTGAAATGTTCCTTTAAATATACAAGGCATACACTAGTTTAAAGGCATACTATCACACCATACTTCTCTAGCATTAAATAATGTATTTCTCTCAATAATACTAACTATCAACCCTAAGGGAAACTACGATATATTTTTTTCCAAAAGAAATTACGTATTTAGATTACAATATTACATTAAAGAGTTCGAACGAATTAATGCAGCGTTACATTAAATCGGCCCTAGCACCCTCCACCGGCCGACCATTATTTCAAGTGAACCCCATAGAGTTATGTCCCTTGGAGCGCTCTTTTACGAATATCCTACGCACAACTAGTGATCGAAATCAGTTCAGCAAACACCGACCACACGGCGTGCGACAGTTTTCGATATACAGAGCGGTTGTTTACATTGGCAAGTGTTCTGTGTTTGGAAGCTGATCTTGAGCAGGGGTGGTGACTCTTGGTCGACCTCTTCTCGGACGGTCTAGGGCATATATACTGACCACATGAACGAGATATGGTACTCAAGTGTACGTTGAAAGCGCGTGCAACTGTGGACTGGCTCTCCCCAGCTTCAGGTCGTTCTTATGTGATGGTGCATTTGGCAGCATTCAGCACCGGCTTTGTCCCATTTCAAGTAAACCGACAAACGTATGTTAAAATGTGGACTGACGTTGGACCTGTGTCTCTGTCACAGCACACGATTGTCACAACTTTCCATGACACATTCATTCAGTCTTACACCTACACTTGTTAAGTATCGTGTGTCTAAAACCGTTCAATTAAACGTTCTGCATTTGGACGGTTTCATAGATAAATAAAATCTGCATCCTTCTTTCTTCCTATTCGTTTCTTTTTTTACTTTTATTCTGAATTATTTCAAAAGTTTAATGGCATGCTTTTGTCTGTGGTATATTTTCATTCGAGGACACAAATTAGTTTCACAACTTACTAATATCTTTTCAAATTGTCAAATAATGACTGTTCAATTCAAATATGAATTGTTGTAAATGTACTTACATCGGTGCAATTAAATGGAGAGTCACTTTGTTGTATATCACAATATGGCTGAAATACTGTCAACGTGACTTAACTTAAACTCACTCATTCACTTTGTAGTATGTTGTGAGATTGACTCAACAAAGGATATGTTCTGATAGTACCTCAATAAAAACATATCAAGATTGGAAGTAAAAACCTCGATCATTATGAATTAAGCCAGAGGTTACATCAAACAAATCCGGGACTATTATCGACTAAATATGTTTACCAATGTCGAAATACCATCAGCGTAGACGTAAGTACCATCTACAAAAATGTAAATGTTAGTATATGATGGTATATACACTGTGGCACTAATACATTTCCATACCCAGTATACACAATAGTTTCAGGTATCTTGGCCTTGACTGTCCTGTACAAACACAGACATCTTTAACATCTTCCTTGACACGCATTGACATTTAGTGAATGTAAAAATACGTTTGTTATCGTTATCTTAATACTTCATTCTTGTCTCTTTATTTTTCGCATCTACTTTCTGTTTATCTTTACAAACTGCAGATTGACTTAATATTGGGGCCAAGCAGAGAATTAAATGTCAATTCGTTATGACTAGAACCTCATGACATGTAAACATGATGGTTAAATATGGTAAGGTGAGCTAACAGGTGAACGCACACACACGTGTCTTCTTGATACCAGAGAACTACGTGTGATATTGTGCCTTTAAATTGAATATACATATTTATTAATTATGTAATATTGCATTTACAGTAATGGCTTTGAGTAAAAGTGTGAAACTGTCTTACCATTTGCGACCACTTTATGATATGGGTTTTGGGGGACTTGCTGAGAGCACATGGCTTGCCTTCATTGACCCGATATGTTCAATATTTTTAAGGCATTGTTCAAAGTTGCGTTGTATGTATATATGAATATGTTTGATCAACACTCACGTAACGGTCATTTCATCACATCAAACTCTAAGAAGGAAAAGGCTGAATTGCCACAGCACCTACACTCTGATGTACCGGTAACGACATCATTTATATTTTCAAGGAGGAACGCGCTAGGATGACTAAGTTTAAAGTTTCAACTGTTTCAAAGGGGAACATTGTTTGACAGACTAACTAATGAAGCCGACAAGACAATCAGCTTACAAAACAACTATAATAAAAGTTTAGATAATTGTCATATGATGTCCTTAATACTATTTTGTATATAGCGTATGTACCGATGTCAAACGTATAAGGGCATACAGACATATGTTGCTGTCCTGTAAACATCATGACGTCAAGAAAATACTTCAATGAATTAAAGACCAGCATGACATTATCTCCAGATATCATTAGAGTTTTATGCAAAGACAATGTAAAACCCCAGTGTCTTAGCACTTTCCTTCATTATATTATGAATTATATTATGATATGCTAATATACGTCATCATACGTCATCAATAACTATTGATAGCCTGCATCATGCTGACTGTTTCCGAGTTCATTTAGAAAATGGATACAAATGTAAAAACTTTTACACATATTTTATGGCACAAAATGTATTACAGAATAAGTCCAGTGAGACATAAAAAAATGTGAATATTTACAAGGGAACAATACAAACAAACCCGGGTCTCAATAATTCTAAGGGTCGAACTGGTAAAGCGATTCGGACATCGAATGTCTGAAAAGGTTGTCTGGCGTTAACACTTTATATGTACGGCTACGTTTATTATCTGAAGTTACAAGTGGTCTGCTCATAACGCCGAAATTTACAATAGAATAATGGCGACTTCACGTCCTTGTATTAACTCAGCGGTATTGCTGTTGTAAAACGATAGCAGTAAATCAATGAAATAAAAACAGATCTTCGCTGTTTCTATGCACATTACTTACATCGTGTGTACGTAAGTTTGCTTGCGTGGGATCCGCAGGTGGTGCGTTTGATTTATTGTCAGGCAACAGTTCTGAAGGATTTAAATGATATAGTGTCGTTTGGTAAAACATTAGATCACTGAGTAGCTTTGACATCTGTTCTAGCTGTGAGAGTCAGTCGATTCTGCCATTAGATGAGCGTGTTTGGAGTTATCTGTTCCCACGCCACGACAATATGTTTATTTATTTTTATATAGGATATGTATATAGGGCTCATATCCACGCAACTAGTGCATGCTCAAGGCGCTGGTATTTTTTCCCACGATCATTGGATGTCAGTCTCAACGGTACATCGTATTATCAATCTCAACTCCCTGGGGAGTATACAACTCTTGCTGCCACCAGACGCACGGAGTTATTGTGGCATTCTCATCCTAACGAGGTACCCATTCAGTGAACTTCACTGCACATTGCTGTACTCGCAACTAGGTGTTTGCATGTAATCATGTGGCCACAACCTGCTCATATACCAACGGATTCGTGGGTTCGTTTAAGTGCACAGGGTTATGACAACACGGAAAGAGTCTGCACACAAAGTGACTCCAAGGTTTCTACACCCGGTCACAGGTGGGCTCGATCCCGGCATCTTAACCTCGCTGGATCAGTAGCTTGGCGCCTTAGCCAGCTCGCCCACCGCGCCCCAAGGATCTCATGAGGAAGGGGGAACCCTCTGTTAATGAATGCTGCGTTACAAACAGCTCAAGGAATATAACCATAAAAAAAACATCGTCAGCAAAAATGTTCATGTCTGGACTTATCTATCAAAACAATTTCAAGTTGCATACGGGTACTTTTCGCACATTCTATCTGGTTTGCGTTTCGTGCTGGGGCCCTTTGGATGATGACGTTCACACTGCCTTTTTCCGGGCATTGGTTGCCCTATATAAGCTATAATCAACTAACAGCAAAAAACGTTCGCAAGGTGATAACAACGGAAAACAATTTCTTCCAGAGAGAAATATCGATCGACCAGAAACTGATAACCGAAAAACAACCATCTCAACAATTGTTGAAATGTTATACTTTCAAGTCGAAATGCCACGAAAGAACATTTCTATATAGAGATCTCCGGGCTATTGAAATTATTGAACATAAGAGGTTTTTTTGGTGTTTCGAAAAAAACAACATAAATTCTCCAAAGTCCATAGCCTAAAATGGAACTCTTAAGTAAAACTTGCAATCACGTTTCAAAGAACTTAAAAGATAGCAGTTGCTGGGGTAAACAGTATGTTGAACAATAGGCTACTATTATATCGTAATTGGTAAATACTAAATATATCCCTTGTCATATAAAATGAGATTAGTAAGTTTTAAAAAGTATATTCATATGACGAATTAGAAAAGAAACTATTTGTTTCCATCGGCAAATTTAATCAATTCTTCAAATACAATAAGTACTGGTATGAAAGCGGTATTTTAGAACTAAACGACAATCATCACTCTTTCACAAGAAGAACTCTGGATGGATATATTGCTTCCCTTTCGTCGTTAGCTTAAGTTCCTTTAGTGCGTTAATATTTAGTATTCATATATCGTTCTTGAAGAAATGTAAACCGAAATCCTTTGTGTCTCGACTTCAGAACGAAAGTATCACACGCGGAGATAACTGATTGTTGTGGAAGATACGTTAAGTTATCAAATATACCAAACTGAAGCTTTAGGACTCGTAGATCTGTCGTGGAGGCTGTTACTACTGGTATAACGTAACTGTGTTATATTTGATGTCATGCCATTTTTACTGCAAAAAGAGAATAGCATGATTTGTGGTGTTTTCCTTAAACATTGTTTAACTGGTGACAGGATAATTATTATCGAAATGTGTAAGATTTGACCTAGACATCATGGCGTTGATTCAGGCTTAACAACGACGACGTATAGACGACACTAAGCGATGGAAGAAAGCTTGGGGAATGTTGTTCCATGTCTGAACCAATTCAGCTGACGTCAATGGCTGATTCTGGGCTTGACGTAAACGTCGTTCCATTTCACCCTAAGCTTGCTCGATAGGGTACAGGTCCGGAGAAACAGCTGGCCAGGGGAGTACCGGAATGCCCTGCTGTCTCAAGAAATCTGTCACAACACGAACAACATCTGCACGGGCATTATCTTGCTGAAGCGTGAAGTTACGTATTAAGTCCTTGAATGACACATGAGGCCCAATGATGTCATCCGTGTATCGCAGACCTGTCATATTGCCATTGACAATGACAAGTTGTGTCCGACCATGAGATATGATGTCACCCCATACCATAACGCTACCGCTACCAAACTGTCGACGTTGAACAATGCATGCGTCAGCATACCGTTCACCTCGCAGTCAGTACATCCTTGCCCTGTCATCTGAGCTGTCCAGATGAAAGCTCAACTCGTGAGTGACCACATCACCATCCCAATCTTGTCTCCTGCACCGTAGATGCTGTCTGCACCGGGCAAGATGTGCCACTTCGTTTTGAGCCATTCCAGTAGAGACGCTGATTTTCTGTAAGCCGTGGAATGACACTGTTCAGGTTGAAATTAACGAGTGTTCCAAAACATTCAGAGGCAAGAGAAAAACCGTTCTTCAATTTTAAATACCAGTACTGTGAATTTCAGGTGTTACAAAGCATGTAAAAAGTGAGGAAGCTCATTCTGCACACAGTGAACGTGTCAGGCGCGATACGTGACATCAAACTGCATGTTAAGTGCTTTGCTACATGTTTATTTAGGGTTATTTTTATAACTTTTTAAATAGCTTTTATTTTATTGCAATTCATGTTATAACATAAATTGCAATAAAATAAAACTATTAAAGTTATAAAAATAACCCTCGTTTATTTAGGGTTATTTTTATAACTTTTTAAATAGCTTTTATTTTATTGCAATTTATGTTATGCAGTTATTTTTTTTCCGTTCGTATATTACAACACCCATTGTCCTGTTTATCATGATATACGTCTTAAATATTTTCCTTATTTACACGTGGGCACTATCACTCACAGAGAGACTCTTGTTAGAATGCTACAGTCCTCTGATGTCTTACTGTTAAAAAACCTGGCAAATTTTGTGAAAGACGCTGTCAGTCTTCGATCGTCATATCTTTAAAATTTAGGAAATGCAGCACCAATTGTAATTATTTGCATGTAATATGTACGTTGGCCTGAGGCCTTATTACTTGAATAAATAAATATAAAACACCCATCATACGTCGGGAATGTGTATAACGACAAGACATTAACTGATTATCGACCAGCAACATAAAACTCGGTATAAAAACACGCTGAAACATTACAGTTTGGGGGATCTTCAGTGACAGTGTACGTCCTGCTCTATACCGCTCCCGAGCCAAAGACATCCCCCATCTGCCAGCAACTAGATCAGCAATAGATCTTCCCGATGCATATACTAAGACGCATGCCAATGACAACTTCCTGCTGTTTTCTCACGGCGACCATGACAAGATCCTGACCTTCGCGACTGACGAGAACCTGCGACTTCTCTCCGAAGCAGATGTGTACTACTGTGACGGAACATTTGACAAGTGCCCTGGTGTGTTCACCCAGCTTTACACCATTCATGCATTTGTGCAAAATAAGATGTGCCCTTTGGTGTATGGTCTGCTCCCAGATAAAAAGCAGTCGACATATGAACGTTTCTTTGAAAATGTGAAGAATGTAGCGGCCTCTAAGAACATTGTATTGGATCCAGTGAGTGTGTTCACTGATTTTGAGTCAGCTGCTCAAAACGCCATCAAGATGACTTTTCAAAATGCCATATTAAAGGGTTGCTACTTTCACTTTAGCCAGAGTGTTTGGAGAAAAGTTCAGAAGCTTGGAATGGTAACTGAATATAAGGACAACCCGGACATAGGTCGTCTTGTAAGACGAGCGATTGCTTTGCCCCTGGTACCAGTGGACTGTGTGAGTGATGTGTGGTGGCAGGCCCTGGAAGATGCACCTCCTGGGGTGGAACAGTTTACAGACTATATGACATCGTACTGGGTGGAGGGTGACCATGGCAGGACCATGTGGAACCACTTCGCCACCGAAGGCCCCCGCACTACTAATCATGTTGAGGGCTGGCACAGGAAGCTTTCCTGTTTAGAAAACCATCCCAATATCTTCAAGATTATTGAATTCTTGAAAAAAAAGAACAATCTTACGTAGAGGCATCATGTATGCAATTAAGAGGAGGTGCCAAACCTCCTCGCAAGAAAGTTAAATATGTCAATTTAACAAACAGATTATGTAACATCAAACAGCAATTCTTGGCTGGCCATATGGATGTATATGCATATTGGGATGCAGTATCCCATTTAACAGGCTATTGAGGATTGTCATAGATATTGAATGTATTGTTAATTTTGATATTGTATGTATTGTTGAAATAAAAAAAAATGTACTTTTTTACTACTACATTCAAGGGGGGGATCTTATTTCACAGGGAACAAAATTTCAGGGACATCTATTGTCTTGAGGATTATTCCGCTTCAGTGACTTGTCCACCTAGAACAATAGGTGGTGGATAAACGAGAAGACCCCGTCTGGCCATACCTGATCATGTTTCCCTGAATACTAGTGTAACCCTGTTCCCATAGTATTACCGAAAGTATCTAACAACAGACTCTCAAAGTTCAATAGCCCAGTCTAACACTAGAATATTCCGTAATATTGCCGAATTAAGTCAAAATGAGTTGAATTTTTGTCATGATACTAATAAACATAATTTCATTCATTTGCAACCTCCAAAACATGGAAAAAACATGTACTTTGAGTAAAAGTAAATATTCTCGCCCATGGTCCAAAATGTTTTTTGCCCATGGGCGAGATTTGTAAATATCGCTCTAAATTAGCCGAATTAAGTCAAAATGAGTTGAAATTTGTGTCATGATGCTAATAAACATACACTCATTCATTTACAATCTTCAAAACATGAATTCTGAGCGAAACTAAACATTCTCGCCCATTTTCATTTTTTCATCCTTAACATGCATTCATACCCAACTACATGTTTAATTTGGTCAAATCCCTTGACGGAAAGTGCCCACAGTGCGGAGAGTTTCTGGACTTTTGTGAGTCCAGAATTAAATTGTGACGTGTTCTACAATATTACATCTAAAGTACTCTTAGCTGGTTAAAATGAACAAAATCATCTGTGATCTGGGCAATTATGATGTTAAAAAAATCTTAGCAATATCACGGAAGGTGTCTGGAGACCAGTTATGGGTTTCACACATTGTACCGCTGCATTCCAGATGAGGTTACCAGAGGACACTTGTACCACCGTGGTACCACCAATATTGATGACGCACGTGTGGTCACTCTGCCTAACAACGGGACAGGTTAGATGTAAAAACATGAAACAATTCCCGCACCAACAGTTGATAAAACTGTTTGCACTTCCAACGAGCAATTATAGACCGATAAAAATTCAACTACTGCTGTTGCTACTACTACTACTACTGTTACTGCTGCTGCTGCTGCTGCTGTTGCTTCTGTTTTTCAACTACTTTTGCGTTTAGACTGAAAATCGATATGTTTATTGATATGCCGTACCCAACGCGCCGTATTTATTGTATCACCTGGTTTTGTCAATGCCTGATGCGGGTGCTGGAGATAAAGTTATACAATAGCATATCATTTGGAGATAAGTCAAGACAAGCGCGTTGATGCTCAAAGAAAACGGTTATCTGTTCCACTACTGTTTCACGATGCAAAATACTATTGTGATCGAAGAGAACAGAAACAGATCTATACACACATAGTTTTAGTTGATAGGTCTCATTCCTTGTAAATCTATCTGTACAGCTTTCTCGCAAACAACGAACAGCTAATGCAATATGATGTACAGAAGATTAGTAGCCCGTATCTATTAATATCCACAGTCTGTGGTAGTTTTTACACAATAAGTCAAATTGATCATGAAACTTCAACTCATTTCAAATGCTGATTCGACAGAATGCAAAAACACCACAAAACAGTTCTGATTTATGTTTAATACAACGTGGCAGGTTAATGTCAAAGCTGTTTACTCGATATAAAATAATAAAACGTCTGGACATGGTCCTCCAGGATTACTAAATTTCCAAGGCTTTAAGTTGATATACGTGGGTCTAATGACATGTTCAGACGTACGCAGACTGATATATACGGCTTTATGTCAATATTATAATATTTACGCATCTACATCATTTGATTTTGAGGCCTTTGAAACAGTGCAAATGCCGTGGGAGGAGACTGTTATACGAGTACCCCCCCCCCCTCCCCCCCTCTCTCCTACTCCTCAGTGATATGCGCCCATCACCACCGCCGTTTTTGAAGACCACAAATGGTAACAACGATCTTCAGCTGAGTAGTCATCCTCAACATAAAGGCCGCATAACCCCAGAGGAAACTGACGAGACAGCTGTAGCTTTGATAATATATGTGTGAATGACACAACAACACATTGTCTTAAACAGTTCATCTAAACGTAGATATTGTGGGGGTTTAAGCAAACCGTTATCTTTAAGGTTCTTACATAAAGAGCGTTCTACTTAATAATATAACAAAGTTGCAGTTGAACATAAAAAGAAAACATCTATTTTCATCTCATGCAATGGTATGTAATGCAATAAGAAAGCACAATATTGCGACGACATTGAATGACTCCAGTGAAACTTTTTCGAGCGCTTCATCGGAACCTAGCTTTAAATACTGAGCTCCCCTCAACAAACAGTCATTATCTCATGTCAGGTATATCTTACTACAACAAACATGTGGAAACATAACATTTCACCTTAGAGTATACTGATAAATAATTATATATGTTGAGTTTTGGTAATTTGTATACAGTGTATGCAGAGATGAATGACCGGGGCCCGGTCGAGTTTAAATAGTTTACAAACCTTTACAAGTCTGCATTGTAATTAAATATTAGGTTTTACTAATACTCGTCGTAATCCCACAAAATCTACTCCAAAGAAACCCTTGAAGATCCGGGTTATGCTTGTCGTAAGTGACGACTAACGGGATCGGTTGGTCAGGCTCGCCGACTTGGTTGAGTCATGTCGTCGCATCCCAGTTGCGTAGATCGATGCTCATGCTGTTGATCACTGGATTGTCTGGTCCAGATTCTAGTATTTACCGCCGCCATAAAGCAGGAATATAGCAGAGTGCGGCGGTAAACATCCAATACTCCAAAGTAAAACCTGACAACTGGAGGAAACCGCTAAACCTGAACAGGCAGTCTTAATTTGAACCTGACATGAATGTCAGATATGATCATATTAGTATTGGTGCATGTTGAACCTGCTCTCTAAACACCATGGGTCCTCTGTACAATATAATAGATTTGTAAACACTGTGAAAAAAATAATATAGAAATGAACACGACGTTAAGCTTTCCAGCCGGTGAATGAATGAATGAATGACCGGGGAACATATCTGCCCTGCGCTAGATTCATTTAATCTTTGCCACCCCCCATCTTTGCTACCAATCCACCTGCCTTCCATTTATCCATTACTATGACCGCTAATTACCCCTGTCGTCCCTTTGTCCACGAGCAATCAGTGCGTATTACCTATCAGTTCTAATTTAACTCATGACTTCCATTTGTCCATTGTTATAACCACTCAGCACTAATTTACTACTGGCTTCCCTAGTTAAGTGCAAACCTTTGTTATCGTATTACCTTTACTGTTCTCACATGTGCTCATATATTCTCTCTGCCTCCTATCAGTGAGGTAAAGCATTAAAAGCATATGCACAAAAACGTTGTGTTTCCTTATAATAGAGAGTTTGAGATTTAAAGAATATCTCTTGTGTGCATCCCTTCTAAATGTCATTATAGATCATGCGTATATGCACGCCTGTCTGTTTGGATCTGAACTACAAGACAAAACACGATCCTGTTACTTGAACAATCTCAATTTATTCATGACTACCGACAGATCTCATTTCATCTGTATAACATTGTCATGTCGAGCACGTTTTGGTCCGACTCGTATAATTCTGATTGTCGACTCAGTACAAATAACACTGACCTCCTGTACAATGCCAGACTTTTCAGTGGAGCGAAGCGGTGAGAAAGGTGATGTTCAGTGAATATCGTGAATCGCTGTCTCATTACCAAAAACCCTATATCAATGCAGCTCAACCTGGAGGTCTCGCCCAAGTGATAAACGTAGAACCAAATCGTTTCTGTAGGTCAATTTAATTACCACAGCTAACAGGACTGGATAAGAACCATGTAGATTACTCGCAGTAATGTATTCCAAGGATAGAAAGAGATGCCAAACTCTTAAATAGACATGGGAAGCAAATGTTTCTTCGTGGATCTAGGCAAACATACAAACAACTATTGTCAATAGTTGCCGTTGCAACTGAGTTTCATATTTCCTCGGTGGATTGTGCCCACAAGGATACTGGATCTGAACCTTCCATTATAGTAAATCGAACAATGAAAACGAACGAAAGGCAAATAAGAAGCAGGGGTTACTCTGAAATAACTTTATTTTACAAAATTGTAAATTATATCGAATTTAGGTTTCCTGAAGTCCTGTACGATAACGCCCTGAGAATACATCACTACAGGTATGGAAGAAGGAAGTAGATGTGAACTCCGACAACGATCCTTTAGGACGTCAAATGTAAGATGGGAGGTTTCAAACTTGCGTTATGCCAAATTCAGATGTCTGGCCAAATTCAGCCGTCGCGGGCGGTTTTGGCGCACACGTCTCTCTGGTATGTACCACATTGTTCATTTGGAAAGGTTTGGCACCATTTCTGGCCATGGTACTGTGAGGATGTTGGCAGAGGTGAGCATTGACGTTTCTTGCACGATGGGCACGATGTTGTCGTCCTGAAAGACGCCGCCCCACTCGAGTAGCCTGATGAAAGTATGCAGCATTTGATTCGCCGCTGTGCTGGATTTTGTAGAGCTTCAGGTTGACCTGGGGTCGCTTATCGATACTTTTGGTTTGTTGGTAGCTGCTTCACAGACTGAAACGTTGAAGGTGTTGGCCGCTGCACGCTGACTTCTTTAAGTTTTCGTTGTGCGAACAGCCCGTAGACACATCGCGGATTCATACACAAACAATGACAGTAAATCACGACTATCTGATTAGCAGAATCAATACCACTGACAGAAATAATGGTCCACAGAGATTAATCGACCTTCCTTGTGACGTGACAAAATTAGGAATGACTCCCACGTATATGGCACAAGTGGGTGGAGGACATGCAAACTGTTGCATGTGTTTGGATGTTAAGGTGCACAGACACAAACAGGCGTCAACATTTGTCTTTGTTTCAGTACTTCCAGTAATTAAATGCATTCATGTATGAAACTGCTCACTTTGTTTTGAAGAGTAAAATATAACGAATGTCATTTGATTCAGTCTTCCGAAGAGATGATGTTGAAACATCAACAAAGTATTCAAGATGGTACTTGATTGGTGACATTCCGACAATCCCTATGAGACCATTACATACTTGTGTTGGAGAAAGTAATACATACAACTATATTTCCGAACATAATTTCCCATTTATTTCTATCGATTTATCATAGAGGCGGTATGTACATGCTATCAAGGTTTGCATGTGTATTCATAAAGAGATGCAACGACTTTCTTATTTATTCATTGGAATATTATGTTCCAAATGTGGACGATACACCGATGTTTAACGCCGTTTGGAACATACATTCGCCTGTTTGTATGATACTTAAATGTTTGCGAACAAATTTAAAATGGGGCGAGGCGAAACCGTTTGTCGCTGGATGAAATCTATGATCCCATGTTGCTGATGGCTCAATGTGTCTGGATTAAGTGGATTACAAACAGAAGTGCCAAAACCGCAGTTCACAATATACGTCTGTCATGTAAAATGATACATGTAATGGTATACAAAAAACGCTTTTACTGCAGGTAAAAACATGGATGTCCATAAGGTCAGGTGACAGTATCAACACACATCTCATTCTGAAATTGGCTGGGGTCAGGTGTTAAAAGTACGGTCGGAAATAGAAACAAATTGTTTTTGGCTATTACTCTGTATCCCTAAAATTTACATAATTGCAAATATCATATGTCGAAATAAACCACATCGGCCTAACTGGACGTTCAGTAGGATGCATAATAGGATATCCAGAAAATTATGTTTACTCGTAAAATCGGGCAAAACTTAGAAAAAATAAGAATAGCTGCTTAAAACAATAGATCAGACTATAGATGACAATTAGGTCGCTCGGCCAGGTATGATGACGGACGTCGACACACCTCGCATGAAATGCACGTGCTGTCACAGGCACAAGGGGTCATCTAAAAAATACCCTATGCGTTATCTTGTGTGTTGAATATCTCATACACTAGACCAAAAAAAAGAAGCAACGCCCAAGTGTGATATTTAAAGCAATTATTTTAATACAACGTTTTTATGAAATCGATATTAATGTTATGGATAAGTTTACCTGTTGTTTCTTCAATGATTTCAAACACAAAAACACAACAGTTGCGTATCTTTCGCCAAAATACAGTAACTGGAAAATATAATGTCATGATATGTGTGGAGAAAAATCTGAAAGCATGGTGCACGTGAAAGTGTGGTTGCTTGTGGTTGATATGTGTGGCTATACACACGTGGCAGTCCCGTGCTGAGATATACAAATTTATTCGGAATACGCCAACATCAAGATGCCAAGATTGAGTGAAGTTGCTCGGAATAGGGACATTGGACGTTTAGAGGCCGGAAAAACACAATTATCAGTCGGCCGACTCCTGAATGTCCATAAAAGTGCAATTACAAGACTTTGGCATCGTTACAGACGCTTTAATTCGACAAGAGACCGACCGGGAAGTGGCAGACCAAGGGTGACAACTTCTGCGCAGGCCCGCTTCATCACGATATCCCATCTGCGGAATCGAACTGTCACTGCAGCGTATACAGCTCACAACATTCCTGGACTCCGTAGAGTGTCGGCACAGACCGTCAGGAATCGTCTAAGACTCCATGGTATCAGACCGATGAGGCCATTACAGGACCTATTCTACGACATCACCATCGTCGTGCACGACTGCGATGGAGTCGAAACGTTCGAGCATGGACCTTCGTACACTGGAGGAGGATTTGGTTCAGTGACAAGTCACGTTTCAAGCTGCTTCGTCATGATGGAAGGATAAGTGTTTATTGGAGGCGTACCCGTAAAGATCCGGGTTAGAATTGATCTTCAGTAATCCATGCTTGTCGTAAGAGGCGACTAAAAGGATCGGGTGGTCAGGCTCGCTGATTTGGTTGACACATGTCATCGTATCCCAATTGCGTAGATCGATGTTCATGCTGCTGATCCCTGGATTGTCTGGTCCAGA
Source organism: Haliotis rubra (assembly GCF_003918875.1). NCBI lineage: Eukaryota > Metazoa > Mollusca > Gastropoda > Lepetellida > Haliotidae > Haliotis > Haliotis rubra. The sequence continues at coordinate 706,023 of NW_025766336.1, forward strand.
CTCGATTATTTACAGACCGCCGCCATATAGCTGGAATATTGCTGAGTGCGGCGTAAACTAAACTCACTCACTCACGTACGGGAGGCGAAATGAACGTTACAGTCGTCCGTCCCTGCGTTCTTGAGAGTGACAGATTCGGGGGAGAAGGTGTCATGATGTGGGGAGCGATATCCGCTAATGGGAGGAGAAATCTCGTGAACATACAGGGAAATTTAACTGCACTTCGTTATCGTGAAGAAATTCTTCAACGCCATCGTCTTCCTTCAATCGACTTCCGACGTGAGATATTCCAACAGGACAATGCACGACCACACGTCGCTCGTGCTACAATGAAGTTTCTTGCCAACAACAACGTAAACTTGCTCCCATGGCCCTCAAAATCACCCGATCTCAACCCCATCGAACATATATGGGACCAGCTCGATAGACGTGTACGTCTACGACGACCTCAACCTCAGACACTTCGACAGTTACGCCAAGCATTGGATGAAGAATGGAGAAGGATTCCACAGCGTCGAATTAGGACACTGACAGTCTATGCCCAGGAGATGCAGAGATGTGATTGCTGCTGGTGGAGGGCATACGGGATACTGACTTTGAGATGATGTTGTAGCGGTCGCCAACGTTCAAGAAGCCTGAAATTACTCTGCATGACTCAGGATACATGTGGTTATATTCTTGTGAAGTCATATATTTATGCATTCAATATGTACTGAGTAAATCGATTTTGAATTAAACATAAACATACCTTGATTTTGCCCAGTTGCGTTACTTTTGATTAACATCTAATGTGTCTTTTTTTTTCATAACGTTTATGTTGAGATATGTAAAACAGTATGATACCCATAGAAAGGCTTAAATCAGCCATCGTATTAAATGTCTCACTATATATAGGTAGAATGGCCACCCAAAGATCGACAGGACTGGATATCATTTGTAAATTATTACTTGCCCAGTTTAATTTCCCTAAAGGATTATCTAATCTTAGCTGATATCCCTATCCCCCAGCCCGACCCCAACCATCGTCTGCGACACCCGTCCTGGTTTTGCTTTTGAGACGACCCCCCATGTCTGTTTGTTTGTTTTGTGGTAGTGAGACTCCATGGTAGCTACATCCTTGAGAGTTTCACAATTAAACATATTATTTTGTACGTCAGCTATCGTTTCTAATGAAGCTAAGTCATATTTCAAAATGGGCATTTAAAAAGTGTCCTTAGTAATACAGTATCATCAAACACTAATTTGTATAAAGCAAAGGTCTGTTCCAAATAAGTCGACTTGGACTTTGAAAAAACCCACATTGCTCATTTCTGCACTCATCCTCAATAAAGTCCATATTTTACGTTTCCTATCTCCCTACCACCGTGACCGTAGTTAGGCCGAACTTAGTTTAATAGATGTGTCACACTTTCACATATTAACTACATAAATTGTGGATATAAATGTGAGAAAAAACAGTTATATTCTATTTCCGACAGTTCTTTAATTCACAAGCCAGTATCGGGTTTCAAACATTGACGCAAGATGGAAGGTGTAGGCTTGAGGTAAGTTATAACAGATCTGAACAAAGGTCTGTCGCCACAGAACCAACGTTGGTTGGTTTAAGTGGAATTCGGACTCCAATGAATCCGGTGAGCACATAGTGCTAGCATTGTCCACTTGTAAGGCCACATGATGTCCACTGGTCTGAAGGACGTCACAACGGAACACTTTGTCACGGTACTTTGATGGGTCATCTTATGTGCAGTGATACTTCCCACCCTATGACGCTGCTACCACCGAACCCAGAGCAACACACAGCGTCCGTGTGATGTCGATAACCACCTCTGCTACCAAGGTAAAACCTTGTCTCATCTGTGAAGAGGACTATCCTCCAGTACTGTAACCTGAACCTCAGATGTTGTCTTGACCACGGGCAGTTTCATGACGTAGTAAGAAAATTGGACGTATAGATGGATGTCGTGGTTGGATGTTGTTCTCGTAATCGATTCCTCCCAGTGAATGCACTGATCGGACGTAAGCCGGGAATGCTATGGGCTGTCAAAATTGCAGAGTGACGCCGATTTCGTAGGCGAACCAGACAGATATGATTATCTTGCAGACGTCACGTTGCGTGGTCGGTCCCTGCAGTTACCTGTATGTTGGTACTGATTCCAGAGTGACTGTATGCTGTAGCACCGAAACGCTTGCTTACAACGTCTTGGGCAATCCCGATTTCAAGCATTCCAGTTGCACGCAACAACTTGTTTTCAGATAAACGTCTTATTAAGTAATGAGATATGACCGTCAACAAAATGCTTTTCACTGTTGAGATAATTCAACGATTTACTCCGTGTTTTAGGTGACTTGGTCGTAGTACTGTGAATGTATTAATCTTGACATTTTATGCATGCAGTGAATGCACGTACCCAGGATCATCATGGGTAATCATGACAAAGTGCATGAGATAACTTAATAATGCCACCACTAAAGCTGTTAGTGTTGCGAATGTATTCTGAGTAATTATAATGTCGTGTCTGGATTTTGAGTAATGTCGTGTCTCGATTCTGAGTAATGTCGTGTCTGGATTCTGAGTAATGTCGTGTCTGAAGGATGTGCTAGCTCATTAGACGCACACACAGGCGCCACTTACGCCAACATTTTTGTCGTTATTATTCAACATAATATGTATTTTGTACATGGTAGATGGAACACAGTTAATGCTAATAAATGAAATACTTATGTTGATGGATTAATCATATTTGCTTGGAAACGACCAACACGCTTTTCTCGATAGGCTTAAGGACAAGGTTTGGAAAGGTTACAAGGATCTGAATGATTTTAGGAAATAGGAGGAACTTTTAGTTGCAAATAGTTGTGAAAAATGTGAGATATATTTATGTCAATATCTGTCTTTGTTCAATGTTAGCATTTATACGTTTTAGATTTTTGATAAACTAATAGGTGAGGCTTAAAGGTGTCAGAAATATGGACCTTGAAATTTGAAACCAGATATGTACAAATGTTTGTTACAAAATACAGAGCTGTGAGACAGTCGTTTCGCACTGTTCAAAGCGTGGGTGGCAATACACTTTGTCAAATAGTAGGCAAAGAGAGTAAATTTTAAGTGAGTGAGTGAGTTTAGTTTTACGCCGCACTCAGCAATATTCCAGCTATATGGCAACGGTCTGTAAATAATCGAGTCTGGACCAGACAATCCAGTGATCAACAGCATGAGCATCGATCTGCGCAATTGGGAACCGATGACATGTGTCAACCAAGCCAGCAAGACTGACCACCCGATCCTGTTGCCTCTTACGACAAGCATGGATTACTGAAGGTTCATTCTAACCCCAATCTTCACGGGTGAATTTTTAAGGGAGACCGGGAGAAATGGGATGTCATTAGTGTGATTTTCGTGCCAGAACCTGCCTCCTGTTGTTCACGGTGCACACATAATACTGCTTTTCAAACTGGCTGTGCTAAACACTTATAAATAATGAAGTAACAACAAATGTTTGACGATATACAGCGGTTTCTATCAATGCTTCATCAAAGCATCAATGTTCATGCCGCAGCAATCACATGTTTTGAATACACCAAAGAATCTACTTCGGTCATAGCAAACTGGATATATTCTCTCTGTGTTTTCATGTTTATGGTTCCACATTCAATTTTACACATCCTCCACTTGACAGGAAACTCTCTCCACGCATTGTGCTTCAAACCGCAGGGCGGAATGGTCGGGTTGCCATATTGTTTTAGGGAAGAGCTCCAATCTCATTAAAACCATATCGTTTACACTGGTATACTTCTCTGCTGTAAAATCTGGAAACACCTCTACAAGTCAGGTGGATCCTGAAGGTTTGACCTCAAACAAAATGAAGAATGAGTGGGTTCAAGTGTTGGTTCGCATTCAAAACGATCAGGGTTTTGTCACGGCTGTCTTCTGAAATTAAAATCCGCAGCTAAAAAACCCAAGCAAAACAGAAGAACAGAGTGTTGACAATATAACATTTTGAGTGTGGATGCCATAGTTGTCAAGTACGACATAATCTCTACCACATGTAAGTGCGGTTTTCTTTTTTCCTCTTCTTCTGAAAACGGATATAAGAATTTATAAGCCCCGAAGCTGTTTGCTTAATTATAAAGACCACCTTACACGACATCCTACGCATAAACCCTCAGATCTCCACACACAGAGGTATCGCGAGGGAGTAAAACATCACGTACAAGTAATGAAATTTGGTCGAATGTTGTACTAGGTCGAATATTTAGTTGTTGGCCAATAACAGACCGTCCTATTGCTCTGTAGGCATTCCTGGAAGAAATTCCATTATCACCTTAACCTTGACAGGTATCAGGTGATACTCGATCAAAATGCCCCAGGCACATGGTATCTAGTTCTGCTTGGTCCAGAAAGTGTCTTGCAGCAATGTATGACTGTGGATATATCCCAGATTCACCACTTCCAGCCGGAACCAACACAAGAATAATAAAGACAGGGAGCATTGGGCACCACCACCGCCATCAAGGCAAAGGCTGCTTGATAATTTGTTGCTATGGTCTATTTTAAGGCAATTCCAAAATAAAATTTGAAACATAGTCACTTGAAAAACTAACAGTGGGTAGTGGGGATTACGTCAAGCATCTTAATGTTATAAGGTCAGGGGTTATGTGAACAGAACATAACAATCAATCCACAGACCAACATTGCCGTGTTTCAGTAGTGAATCTGAGGACGTCAATTCTGAATTTTAGAATTTGCACAACACCTTTGACACTCACTTTCACTAGTACTTGTAAGTACTAGGTGTGAGTATAGATGGTGTGAGTACACGCTTATTGTAGTACTGATGTCATGGGAACCAGATTTCCTGGATTGCATTATTCATGTTGGTAACGGCTAATATATCCTGCAAGTGTTGAAGTCCCCTATACTTCACTATACGCTATGAAAGCAGATCGGCGGATACATTGATCTTTAGAGCACTAGCCGTCAAGGGTTAGGCAGTTAATACTGATGACACATACATTACAGCAGTCCTCTGGTATTTGGAAAGGCAATCTATTCATTCTCTTGACAGATATATTTAGATTTGCACCAATACTGTATTACTTCATCAAGAATATGGAAACGCTACAGCATATTAAAGTGAATACAAAATCCATATATGTTCCTATAGATACACTGTCCAAACAGCTACAGACACGCACATCATCTATTCATATATATTGTTAGAGATGGCACTTTTACTTGACATGTTTACGACATGCGGTATGTATGGGAGGTGATGACCCCGATGGTATATAATGGCGTCTGCCACCTTATTCGTCGAGGAAAGCCGGAGCTCGGGGAGACATCCAGATTTCTAGAAGGCCGCCTATGAAATCAAATCCATGCTATAAGCGTCTTGTCTTAATAACTCACACTTAGAACACTTTGTCTATTTCTGGAACTTGGTTACATATTGATGAGTTTAAAGACAATACCAATACTTAATACAAATTTGGGGGAAGAGTTTAGACGTTGAATTGTGTTCGTCAAAGTAGATGTAAGCTAAACATGAATTATGTTTTCTTACATCGACATAAAAGAGCCCACAAACATGGTTATGTACGTCACTAGGTTCATAACTTGTTGCCACATTTGTTTATAACCAGATCGATATGATTGTTGCACTGCACGGGTCTCTGTGAATGGTCGCAAATGATGGGGAGTTTGTAATAAACTGAGACCTCAATAAGAACTCACGGCCAGTAGTAAGACATTACAGAACTCCTTGCCTTTATTCCAAGCGATGGAGGGGAATGTGTGAGATCCGTATACACTCAAAGTTAATTGCTTGTTAATGATTAAAACCCTTTTCTTCTGACTTTTGCCGCCTTATTTAGTGGCATTTATCATATTTATAGCCCTTGGATTGCCATACAACAAACAAACACAGATGTCTAACATACACGAGGGATCTTTCATCATTTCACAACAGAAAACCAATTTGATTATCTATTTATTGATTGCACCTTCGTGTGGCAAGGGTAGATGTGGGATTGAGAAAAAGGGCAAGTTTGTCCGATTGGTAAAAAGTGAGCAAAAATTCAAGCATTAAGTTCTTTAAGAGCAATCACAATGGAAAAATACAATTTTAGGAGACTGCAACAGATCGTAATTTTTGTTTATGCATATATCGTATTCAAAGCATCGAAAGCATCCCGGAAAGAAAGGTTAATTGACATTGTGATACCATCAGTTTTACAGACTGACACGCAATAAAGTGGAGACGGAGACCATATAGAGGCTCACTGTGTAGTCTCGGGTGGAAGCATTAAACGCATGATGGCACACATCCGCCCACTGTTCGCAGTCATATTTAACTGCACACTCAACACCTTTAGCTTTGGTCGTTTCGGGTATACCTTTAACAGTACATTAAAAATCATATACAAAAATTAAAACATGTGTCGCCGCTCCGTGACAGTTAAGTTTCGGGCCGATTAAATGTGTTACTGCACTTTCACTTGGACATTTAAATGTTTCGACGAATGTTATTTTACGGTAGCCTTTACATGCACATGTGAAGGCAAGTCAGTGTACTCCCCTGAAGGAGGCCACTAGATTGTATTGTACATGGTAAAACAGAATATCACATCGCAATAGCAGAATTAAGGATAGTCAGCACTTATTATAGCGAAAAGCAAATTTAGTTTGTTTACATATATTACAGTTAACTGTATCGTTTCACATTAGGTTGAATAGAACAGTGAATACAGTAATGTTTCACACAAAAGATCAAGCAGTATAGAATGCATAATACTGCTCTACACAATGTTGAAGTCTTCTTAATCCAAATATCACCTAAATGTCCTTGGGGTACATATTCCCGTCGTCCAGAAAAGTAACTGACAAACAATCTCGTCAGGAAAACAAAATTTAACTTGACAAAACATAACCATTCTTCCTGTTTTACCCTTTCAACACATTGTTATACTCACAAAGGCCTTCTTCGGTGTTTGGTCTAACGAGTGTGAAGATCAGCTGTGGTTACATCGACAGAATAGAATCAGGAACCAAAATGCCTGTTTGAACATGTACACAAATGGTGTGATTGTTTGGTCCGTTTCTGTATTTAGGGAAGTATCCATCTTTACCAAATTGTATCTTCAAAGTAAACAGGATAAATGACCACATGATGTGACGCAAATGACACATCATTTTTGTTAATGAGGCGTTAGATTATCATTTGTCTTTGACATGTCGACTTTTTGAATGTTTCACAAATTCCTTGAATTTTGCATCAACGTTTGAAATCTTCATAAAAATATCAAACGCGATGGTAGCTCAAAGGCAGGATGAATGTAAACTTCAAACACAGGTTCTACTTGAATATTGCACAATATAAAGGTAGAACAGAAGTCTTACTATTTGTACGGTCCTGTAGAGTGGTTTTAGCTGAATCTTAATGAATATACCTTAATATACATAAGATGAGTCAGTTGTATTCAGTTTAATTTATAGTTCATGTGGGTAAATCGGCGGGGAATTGGCTCTTTGGTCGTTATCAAAAAATATAAAACCATCTATATATCCTAAATTATCTTTCCAAGTCGAGAAAACATTCTTGCTTCATCCGTGAATGTCCAAAACCAAATTTTGGTCCAGAATATCGCATAGTTTTTTTTAGCAACCTTCAGACAGACAAACCATATATATGTATGATTGCCAATTATTGCATTTAATTTTATATGCCAATAATAAACACGACACTCTTCATTACGACCAGACAGAGATCGTTATATTACAGATTAAACCCGTTTGTATTACATCAGGGGAATCTTATTAGTTCTGTAAAATATTGTTGGCAATGTATCGCATTCAATGTGATATGAGTCATATATTCTAAATGTTTGATATTTTCATATATATGATATAGTTTCTTCACAGGATTCAATAATCAATACTCAAGGATATTGATCAGAAGCGGCTTCCTTTCGTTTACTTTCATCGTTCAACCCCCGCCATTTGTTAACATAAGAAATCTGCTCATACTTGATGCCATGCTAAAGCGACACCCGCGAACACGGACTTGTGTGAAGAAAGAGTGTTTCTGAAAAAGCTGTGTCCCAACCAACCACTCTATCTAATGCTCAGTGTAATTCCAGTAGAAGGATTGGTAGAAACCCTTCTGGGTCTTTCGAGACAAATATTGAACGTTGATTCTACTGAATGTGGGCTACACGCTGCCTACACGCGGGATATATGTTGCTGACGAGTCTGTTAGTACAAACATCTTGGGACTTGATCGCCTTTCCCTAAGTACGCCACGAAGAAAGTATACACTCGAATAGACAAATTGTCCCTGCAGACAGGGGCCAAATAATAACTGGACAATGTGAATGGCATTGCAGGGAATCAGTTAAACGAACTAAAGCTGTTACACTTTAAGATAAATGTGATGTTTTATTGGTCGTGCCAATGTGTTCAGATGATCTAAACGCAACCGCGGTCCTACCCAGCAACAAAATATATAAATCCCTGGAAACTGTACATTTTGTTCGGATGAAACATAAAGATTTCGAAAAAAACCCAGTACGTTTTACCAAAATGTGATGTTTTATAGGTCGAGTGCTGTGTAACAAATACGGTCACGTATCATGAAAAACGTGCAGGCATTCCTCCATTCTTGTGTAGTCTGTATGATTTCATTCAAAACATTGAAATTGACATCAGAAGTTTCTCAAACTATGCCAAACCCACACAACATTCAGTTGAGACAGTTTGGTAAAACGTACCGTTTTTGTTTCGAAATCTTTATGTTTCATCCGAACAAAATGTACAGTTTCCAGGGTTATTTATATTTTGTTAGTGGGTAGAACCCCGGTTGAGTTAGATCATCTGAACACATGGGCACGTGTTGTAAGATGTTTGTTGCCTCTCGAGTCGTGATAATCACAGTGGTGCTAATGGACAAAAGACAAATTAAGACCATTCGTGAACAGTGTTACCAAGCGCCAATATTTAGATGTAATTAAATTCAGTTATAGGGGAAAGTACACGTTTAATCATTGCCTAGAACAACAAACCATACAAGGCAATTACTCTTAATGATGTTAAATCAACAGAACTAATCTGTTGCGAGTTGTTAAAACTTGGACGAGGTCTACCGGTGCACTTACAAGTTCCCGACATATAACAAGCCTATAATCAATGGTTATTGCTCCCTTTTAGTATTACATGTCATGTTGACAGCGGAGGAAGTCCGTCTGACCTTGTGGCCTATGTTCTTTACCAGTAATAACTCCATAGTTGAGGCAGCGGAAAAGCACGACGTATGTGAATAGCGCCTACATATATAATACAGGGATGTGTGCTGGATTGTCCTATGCTCTCGCAGGTTCCTCTTTGACTCTACACAGCTCACAACACAAGCAATAATAATGTATTCGGTATTTTGAACGTGATTATAAAGAACTAAACGGCGTCACGTTTTTGTGAACGATGATCAACTTTGCCAATAAACAAACCTATATCTAATATTGGAACATTAAAAACGACACGTAGGAGAGTGAAAGTAATTACCCAATGACCAAGGAAGAAGACATGTCGGGCTGATTATGTCTGGAAAACATTTCTCCAATCTGTTGTCATGGGGATATCTCTTGGAATGACATTTTATACTGAAACTAAAACAATATATAATTGAAATATTTCTTGCATCCCCCTTGGCGAGTCACATTTTGCAACATGCCTGAGAAAATAATGTAAGTATACCATTTCACTTTTCATCCCCTAGTTCTACTGTTTTAATGTGACGCAATATAGTCAGTTCGTATCAACACATTGGTAGCTACTTATATTTAGATATGCTTGCAGATTTCAAGTCTGCTATAGTTAATGGTCAATGCTGATATTATGGGCTTCAAATTTATTCATGATATTCAGACATAATCCTGTTACGATAATTTAGTATGTTTAGATATACGCATGTCTATAAAGCTTATGTTTTGCTCTTTGTTGGCGCATGTCCTCAATCGCGGTTCATCGAGTAGTTTCTCAGTGACACATCTGTACTTGAGAACTCCTGCGATAATACTGGTATGAAAGTTAATCTATATACATACAAATTAGTAGTATTCAGCAATGTTAAACCACCAAGAATATGTGAATCAATGTGATATGTCAAAGGTAAAAGGGATATCGATGTCATGTACTTAATGTATTTGGAGTAGTATTTGCACCTAAACGTAGAATGGAGCAAGAATGTGAATCATCTCAAGTCAAGAATTCTATCACAGCAATTATCAACATCAACACATATTTGATTCCTTAAACACCTGTGACATCTTCATGTTTCGTGATGACATGACATGAAATATGTAGTTCTGAATAATTGTGGGGGCATCACCCTGCAAATTCCTGAACCCGCAAATCGCATTATTTGTTTAAAGATTCAGGAAATTCCTGAACTCTCTAAAAAGTAGTAGCCTATTGGATTCACCTTCTACGTCTGTATTGGTACTATTCCCGCAATAGGCGTGGTTCTTTAATCTATTTAAGTACAAATTGAATCATTGGTATTAGATTTTATTTTGTGTGCAGTTCATGCATGGACACTGGATAATGTACATGTTTCCAACAGAAACAAAGAATGAAATGTTCGGCAAACAAACAATTTCGTCTCTCCTTAATGTTGTGTGGCAGACACCAGTTCTGAATAGTTTGTTGTGAATAGTTTTATTTAATTCAGGTGTTTTTATGTTCTAGTATTTTAAAGTTGTTAGGACAGTAGTTTTCAACTTCTCCTTACTATGCTTTTGGAGCAGTCTATAAAGGTAAAGGGGTTTTAGCTTAGTCCATGTTTAAGTCATTGTCTCCTCTTAGTTCTACCCAAGCCTTGTTTTCATTGGTCGGTTCAATGCCTGTGCATTTTTTCATCCATCTTGCACTTGACAAGACACTGATTTACAGACTGGTCTGATCTTTGACAAATAGGAACAGAGCATTTTCATTGTTTAAGGTTAGTAATATATATTATTGCTAGCTATTATATATGCATATAATATAGGTAGTCTAAGCTATGTTTATCATATTTCAACACCTTTTATATATAATATAATTTATCTTTGGTGTGGTGATCATTTCACCATACTCATTAAATCAGTAGGGCTAAATATTCTGACATGTTCTAATCTTTCTGTGTGAATGTTTAGTGAGTAAATGCCTTATCTTAATGAATGTGTTATGATAATTATTTGCAATGTGAAACACTTCACTCAGTGTTCAGCCATTTCATGTGTGTTACGTCTCCAGAGTGATACTTTTTATGCATTGGGTTTCATGGTATATCTGGTAGCTATATATTTGCATTCATGTGTTCCTTTATAGGTTACTACTGTCACTGTACCATTGAGGCGGCTGCCCAGGAGAATTAACACCCCAGTGTCACCCACAGGGTACGGATAATTTGCATATTAATTATTATTCTCTGTATATATTGTAAATAATATTTTATGACGGATATGTATCACTGATTGCCATCTGTATCATTGTTATCACAAAGTGGTAATTAATTATTGTATTGAGAACATGTAATGTAATTTATAACAATGATCCATGTTCATTGTATACCTCATGTATAGTACACATACATTGAGCTATCGCCCTTGATGAATTCTTTATGTAATCAAGACAATGATGTTATGCCTCATTAACAAAGATATTTATATGCGAATGTAAATGTGTACTTGTAAGTTACTTGTATGTGAAAGATGTTTTGATGATATTACCTTATGTTATTGTTTTGTGTATTGCAGGGTGTCGTTACCTCTCTTTCTGCCAATGCAAATAAAACCTCACACCCGTAGCCTGTGTTTGGACATCGTCATTCATATCCATCAAAATCCGGTTACAGTTGTTCACAACCCTTTGCCGTCTCAGTAACATATCTTTGTTCATGAAACTTATTTTCTGACTTTCACTTGATGCATGAAAAAAGTCCACGCCTCGAGAGAGTGGATTTTGTTTTTAGAAATGTACCAGAACGTTTCTCAGCTCCACGTGTTTTCATCTTGTAAGCGGTTATTGATGCGAGACCAAAACATCTCAAACACATCTGTCATATGCAATGGAAAATCTTATGCAAAACACCAACACTGTAGAGACAGGTCCAGAAGGGGAGGGGTACCCCCGACTTGAATTATATTTTATTCACAAACATGTTAAATGTGGAAATGTAAAAATGGAAATGTGGACCCGAGACCTTATCCTGAAATAGCATTTGTCATTTCAAGTTGAAGATAAACACAAACACTGATATGATTTACTGTATTGGAGACGAAACAGAATGCAACTAATGGTTAGCGGGTTCAGTTACTTGCATGTTAAATATACGTTTGTCATAGGAACTCAACTTCACACCGAACATTCAAACATTACAAGTTTGTCATACCGTAAGAATCTCGCTCTTATCATAAGAAGGTCATGCTTTATCTAATCCTTTAGATGCTGTGGCTTATCGGATCGATGTTAAGTATCTCCCTGTCTTGATATTGATTTTGATACTGACTTGAATATATCCACTGAATTTCACTTTTTGTGGATATGCTCACGGATTGGGCTTATGATGCACATGGCTCCAAAGGTGAGGTTTAGAGATGTAGTCCTTGATCTGATCGGGGATGTATTTCGAGAGATCTCACCCACGATGATATCCGCATTTTTTATCCTAGCAGACCAGCAGAAATATGCAAGCGATAAGATTATGATATACGCAAACTACGTTAAATTGATTGTCACAATAGCCTTTATTTGGTAAGTATGGCATTACCTCACAATAGAATATGCAAATAGGAAAGTTCATTTTCGAAAGATCTTTACAAAAGGTACTCAGGGACATAACAGAAATAATATCGTCACAACATTAATGAAAGCATAGTTTGCACATCGTGACTAAAATTACTAATAGAACAGTTAATGTCTATAACGTTTCATTACTAGCAATCGTTTGAACTCAAAGTACATTAATACCCGGATGAAATAAGCATAGTTTTACTCAGTGTTTACTTGTCACTGAGAATCGATGGTGTATGAAAAAAAGGATAAACAAACATTAAGAAATCATAAGAAATAGAGTCGAAGAATCCACTGGATAAGTCTGTGTAAATGAAACATTGTCAAATTGTATTGATACAATATGTTCACGAAACTGTGGGAGTATTTTGTGCCAGGTGGCACCATCGTTACAACAAAGACATGCCTCTTTGTATAAGCGGTAGGTTATAGCTACAACTGACATACAGACGTAATTTTACGTTTAAATCAGAGCTGCAAGTACGGCTAGAATTGAAACAGCTGAAATATTTCGCTCTCCTGTAGCTATAACTGAAACCACTTAAGTCTCTCTGAAACATTTTGGTCCAGCTACAGCTGAACCATTTAAGCCGCTATAAGAACACCGTATGGCCATGACGTTTAAGCCACTGCCACTTGCTGTTCAGAGATACCTGACTTAGGGGAGAAAGACATTTGACGTGGGGCTCGAATCCTAGGTTTAACCTCACCGTGATCCTTCGTTTATCGGCACCATATTTGTTCATTTGTGAAGACCAACATCACGTATATGTGGTGTGCCGGGCTCCCATTCTAAACTAACACGTTATATAAAGGCAATATTGTTCGAGGTTTTGGGAACTCAATTCACCCATCCATCCACATTTCCTCATTGGACATATCGATGTATAAATATATTAACTGTAGCTCTAAACAAAATACATACCAAGACGTATTTGTGATATTTGGCATAGACACGTTGACCTCTACATCATATTGATGAATAAAAGGGAAGTGTGTGGTTATAGAGTAGCCCGGTGGGTCTCATTTCCTACATGAGTGAAATGTGTGAAACACAATTAAAAAAATGTGCAAATCCCTACTTTTTTATACTCAAAAAAATTGAAACGTCAACGTTTCTGAGATTCCAATATTCTTTGTATGGAAGCGTTGAGTTTATCAGAAACAGAAATATCGATGTCTCGATATTATCACGGATCAATCACTAAAGACGTTTTTGTTACATCACTAACTGAAACATCGCCGTCATCCTCACCGGTGTCTTACTGAAGCATGGAAGTCTTGTCGAGAATAACTTCATCACTCTCACCTAATTACTGAATATTGTCCAGATTAATGCATTTTTGCTAGTAGCCAACCGATGGCTGAATTCTCTTTGTATCAATGTTAAAAACAAACAAACAAAATTATTGAAATACTCAGTCATGTATGTCTTTTGTCAAGGTAATCGATAGCATAAGTACCTATCATCTTTATTGCTATCTATGGAGGTGGATGTCATACAGTTAAGTAGCGTTATACCTCATCCATAAAAATGGTCAAATGGGGCCCTGGCCCTATCCCGGGAGGCAGTTAGTACTGGGAGCTGGAGTTATCTGATGTAACAGAGACCCCAATACCAAAGTGCAGTGTCAATGGCCCCCTAAAGTATAATAAATAAAGTGATTCGTGACTATAGGTTCGTCCCTTCCTACTAGATCAAATGTTCCCTGACGAAAACTAATTGAAATCGGGATAGTTTGACGTTTCAGTGCCTTAAAGGTGACAATGAATACTGCTGATTATAACGACAAGCATTATGGATGGTGATTCTTGGTATTTGAATCGGATACAAGGTGTCTGGTCGCCAGTGAGTTGTTACTTATGGGATTGACAACATTGATACTGAAGCATAGAAACTGTAACAACAGATCCCGTACTAATGGTGATGAACAAAGTGCCAATATTTCATACTTCAGGCTTGAAATAGGAGTTCTATTCAACATGTCATTAAACTAACACATCACTGTTGTTGAATGCAGGGCAAATATTTGCGATGCACCACAATCAATGTCGTCTTCAGGTATTTCTGCGCATTTACTTCTAATCCCTGTCAATAGGTGTGGTTATTTGACTTATACGTCAGAGCGTGTATGAGAACCAACAACCTCACCGCCAATGTGAGCATACCGTGAGCGGTAAACATTGTCTACAACATTCAAGTAGGCACGTATTTCACTCACAGTGCAGAATATACTTCTCTTGCCGGTCGGAATGTCCTATGGCATTATCAGTTAGGAAATAATGTGTCTTAGCTCGTGCACTTTTGTTTGAATGTAAATATTATATGGATGAAACTGAAAATGCAACATGTTTTCGTCTACCATCACTCTAAGTGATAAACTTCTTGTCTACCAACAATCAATATGTACGCATGATGATAAACTGGGTGTCATAATTTGCATTGCTCGACAGTCATATCTTTATTGGTGTTACCACCAGCATGTATTGTCATATTAATCCACTGATTCACTAAAAGCCAATAACGTTATTATCTGGACAAGATGTTACAAGGTGCATAATGTGTTTTCTGTCATGTATATTGTCTTACTATCATACACGTATTGATCGTTTTACTGTATACATATGATGTGCATTGACTTGTTACAGTGTGCATTACCACGCTAACACGTGTTTTGTCTTACAAGCGTCTGAGCTGGTTAACTATCTAAATACAGATTACAGACAGTAAATCAATACTTAATGAAATAAAGTTATTTTATAAAACTTTCTATGCTGCTCGTGAACAGTATAAGGAGGAAGACTGCTTGAATGATATCAAAACTCTTAACAAAACACTAAGAGACAATCTTGAAAGAGAAACGGAGGAAATTAGCACTGCTGTTTACAAGATGAAGAATAATGAAATCCCAGGGATTGATGGGTTTCCTATTGATTCCTTCAATAAAATTTGGATAGAATTAAAAGTATGGACTATAGATTTGTTAAAAATATACCAACTAAAAATGAAATGTCTTCAAACATGAAAAGGCGTGCCATCACTATTCCAAAATCCAATAAAGACAGAACATTACTTACAAACTGGAGGCCTATCACTTTACTCAATGCTACTCAATCAGCGCATATATCGCATATAGATTAAAAGCTACTTTAGATGAATGTATTCACTGTAATCAAACTGGTTTAATACCAGGTAGGATTATCAGTGAAAATACAAGACCACTAAAAATAATGTTTGAAGCAAAGAAAAAAAGTCCTGGTTTGCTAATTCTGATTGATTTTTAAAAAAGCGGTTGACACTGTTTCTAAACATTTTATCAACCTAGTTTTACATAAATTTGAATTTGTCCCTGAAATAATAAGATGGATACATATATTCACTTTTGAAACAATATCTCGTGTATTGTCATCCAACATGGTAATCTTTCGGATTTGTTGTGCTAATGAGATGTAAACAGGTAGGCCCACTCTCCCCATACCTTTTTCTTCTTGTAGCTGAGATTCTTGGTTGTATGTTATGATAAGAAACAATGAAAACATCAAAAGTATTGTCATCAATGATAATGAATACAAACTAGATCAATACGCTGATGATACTCAACTATTTCTAGAAGGTACTGAGGAGAGTTTGTATACTGCTATTGACATAATTAAAACATTTAGTAAAATGTCAAGTTTGAAAAATCAATTTAGATGGATCAAAACCTAAATCTATTGATAAAATCTGTAATGACCTGAACATTGAATGGGTAACTGGTGGATTTGATATACTAGGCATTAAATATACACCAGATCTGAAGAATTATGGGTAATCAACACCTGGGCCTGCTTCCACAAAGCACTAAGGTGATCTTAAATCACTAAGGTAACCTTAGTGCAATGTTAAAGCAGGGGAGTTAAGGTTAACCAAAGTAAAGGTGGCTTCGTGAAAGGCTTCATAAACTCCTAGCATACTGGAAAAAAGACATAAAACACTTACTGGTAAAATAACAGTAATAACAACCCTAGCAATCTCCAAACTATTTCATATTTTCAATCCTTTGCCCAACACACAGCAGAATTTATTACTCTCCTTGAAAAACTATTTTTAATTTCATTTGAAATGACAAAATTGTATAAAATATAGAGGAGTGTAATAAATACGAAGAAGGGGGATTGAGAATGATTGATAAACATAGATTTATTGAAGCTTTGAAATAATCCACTTTAACACTATACTTTAAAAATGTGATAAAAATAATCCATGCAAAATACCTTTCAACGATATGTTTATTTTTGGGGCAAAGTCTGAAACTTTTATTGAGATTGAACATCATCAATGGCAAGATGTACTAAAAGCATGGAAACTATTTCACAAACTATTTCACATTTTGTTGACCCAAGTAATAAATCAATGCAATTCTATCCAAACCACCTGGTTCAATCACACTAGCCTGTGTATTGTCTCACATATAGATGCAACGTTGTACTTGCCCGTGTACTGTCTTACATATAGATGTACAATCGTACTAGCCTGTTAGTTGTCTTACATATAGATGCAACGTGGTACTTGCCTGTGTACTGTCTTACATATAGATGTACCATCGTACTAGCCTGTTAATTGTCTTACATATAGATGCACCGTTGTACTAGCCTGTTAATTGTCTTACATATAGATGTACAGTCGTACTTGCCCGTGTACTGTCTTGCATATAGATGTAGCATCGTACTAGTCTGTTAATTGTCTTACATGTAGATGCACCGTCGTACTAGCCTGTTAATTGTCTTACATATAGATGTACCGTCGTACTTGCCCGTGTACTGTCTTGCATATAGATGTACCATCGTACTAGCCTGTTAATTGTCTTACATATAGATGTACCGTCGTACTAGTCTGTTAATTGTCTTACATATAGATGTACCGTCGTACTTGCCAGTGTACTGTCTCGAATATAGATGTCTTACATATAGATGCACCGTCGTACTAGCCTGTTAATTGTCTTGCATATAGATGTACCGTCGTCCTTGTCCGTGTACTGTCTTGCATATAGATGTACCGTCGTACTTGCCCGTGTACTGTCTTACATATAGATGTACCATCGTACAAGCCTGTTAATTGTCTTACATATAGATGTACCGTCGTACTTGCCCGTGTACTGTCTTGGATATAGATGTACCATCGTATTTGCCCGTGTACTGTCTTGCATATAGATGCACCATCGTACTTGCCCGTTTACTGTCTTACATATTGATGTACCGTCGTACTTGCCCGTGTACTGTCTTGCATATAGATGCACCGTCGTACTAGCCCGTGTACTGTCTTACATATTGTGGCGGCCGGGACTCACACTTCAATTAAACCTTGTCAGTCTTGTTTTCAGGAAGAGTCAAACACTTCTTTTCAATGAATAAATAGCTTTTTATTCATGGGTATAAATGTACTTCAGCACAATGCTATTTCTAATAAGTAGATCCCTCTCAAGCTTAAGGTTTATGTGCATGGACCAGTGTTAGGGCAATATAAGTATGACCTTTGACTTTACTGTTACTAGTAGTATATAGATATAGTGATGGCTTAATTATCTGGGTAATCTGAATAACTTGATAGTTACTAAGATATTAATTTGCGTCTGTGTTCGAAAAGTGCAGTCTATCTATAGCATCAGCTATTATAATTATGTAAGGACAAGGGGAACTTTTGGGCTGAATTATCTGCCCTTGGTTTGTAACTGACCTGTAGACTGCCAAAGTCAGAATGACCCAACATGGGTCTCACCGTATTTATAGGTGTGAGAAAATGGTCACATGTCAGTTCTAGACCAATCAAATTACGAGATATTACGTCCCGTTACGTCCTTATTCTTTTGAGGGATCTACTTTCACAACATGAAACCACTGAAATAAAGAGGAAGGCGAATTATCTCAGGAGGTAATCAGGTAGGAAAATGACTATTTTTTACCAACCAATTAATTATGTGTAATTAATTCATTAATTGCCTTCCAATATCATAAGATCAACAATTGCGTCTCTCTACGTCTTGCTACGTCCTTGCTGCCTGCTGAGGGGACGTAATATCAACAAGTAGCATCGGCTGGGAATTATGATGGACAATTCAAAGAGGAAGATTACAGATGTCAGGAGGCAATTGGAGTTTATCTGACACATAAGATGTTTAAAAACATGACTCAGCCCCTTATGCAATTAGACAGTGGCACTGGAAGTCATATTTATGAAAAACACGTTCATAAATAATGATGCTGAACATCGCGTATGAATACAACAGTGAGAATCACATAGTTCCCGTTGTCAGAATTAACATCGGCTTTGAAACATGACCTGATACATCATCAAGTACAATTCTGGGTTCCTCTACGTAATTCACAAGATTACATAAACTTTACAATGCAAAACACTAAGCTGAGTCAAAAGTAGCGGTAACCCCGTTGCGAAATAGACTGGCTGTCACAAAGTTAAAATGGCGGGCGTCACCAAAACATGTAGCTCGGCCCTGATCACAAATTCACCAAAGAATGGATAATTAACGAGTGTCAAGGGATTATGATCAGTTTGTCGAAGGACAAGGTAAGATTAATCCATATCGGATAGTTAGTTTTCGTAACTAGACGCTTAGAGCGAGGAAATGTCAAAAAGTTACGGTCAATTCAAAAACTCTTGAAAAGGTAAACAAGATCGTTCTGACAGGAGACGTTGTTGACATTGACTCTTACAAAGTACAACTGTGTTCTAAACAAATAGCGTAATGTGATGGCACTAGCTTATGATGTTTTACGAATGCAATACATGTTATAATGCTCAAAACAACATGCTACGATCTTTTTGCTAGATTTCTTACCAAAACAGATTTCAAAACACTGAATTACGTGAAAACGAGGTTGCCAATAATACTCGTATATAGCTGCAAAACTAATTACACGATAATTATAATAACAATTTCTGCACTGCCATAAACTATCAAAAATACAGATGGGAAATACCTAACAGATATGTCATGATGCCTAATCATTTACAAGCTTTTATAACTTATGAATTTTGCAATTAAAATGCAGGAGTATTATTTAAATCTTCGTGATGGCCATCACAACATCCCCCTCTTCAAAGGTCAGGTCCCCTGACCTATAAATCTGCCTCCAGACGAAGACCGATCCTCTCTGCCTCAATGCAGTGAACAACTCTGTCGGTGTCGGTGGTCCTGTGGCGCTGGGCAGCTTGGTACATCAGGATCGTGGCTCTGGCAGTCTGACCACAGATCCTTCCTTGTGAGATGTCTTGCAAGGTACGATAATTGTACAGCCGCGACTTTCTGGAGGGTGAATGGTCTTCAGCGTTTAGAGCTGTGCCAGGAAGAGCGAGCATATTCCACTTGTCATGGAGGAGACTTCTGTCCATCCTTGGGATCCGTCCTTGTAGGCCTTCCTCGAGAGTCATTGCCGCGAATTCCCACTGGAGGAGTCTCTGGTCAGGGCTGAGGGTCTCCCAGCTCCTAGGAGGCCAAGCGATGTTTCTGTTGCCGGCGGGGAGACGGATGATGTGATTCGTCCAGTCTCGTCTAGCTGGTGGCAAGAGTGGCATGCAGCCGACAGACAGAATCTTTCTAGCTTCTCTCGCCGTGTCTTCGTCTCTGGACCTCCTGGGAGAGCTGGGTCGTTGGTGGCCTGTACCCTCAACTCTTCTAGGAAACTTGGAAGAAACCTTCAGCGGGGACTTGCTGGCATTCCTAGATCTTTTCTGCTGTCTCTCTGGGGTTCTCGTCTCCCGAGACTTTGGTGACGTTCTCGATGCGAATGGAGAGGTCCAGTGCGTGACATTGTTGATTAGGCTTTTCTTTATACCAAGAAGCGATGCCAAAGTGGCTCTTCTTGTCTCCAACTGGCCTCCCTCCAATTGCTTGCCCTTTCCCACTGGGCCGAGGAACGGGTTCAGCCCTTCCAAGAGTCCTCATCCGTCTAGTGAGATTATCGAACGACTTAGCATCCATGATCGCCTCTTCAGAGATGCAGGCCTCATAAACAAATCCACCTCCAGGCGTGAAGAACATGGCCGTGGCATTGCTACTCTGGAGGGTGATGTTCTTCAGCTCGAGCTGGGTTGACGCATCACACTGGCTGCTAAGGGGATTGTATTCCATGGTTGGTGTTTCCTCCTCCTGTCCGATGCTAATGTCGCCCTCTGTGATGATGGACAAGACATCGTCTAGAGCTTCAGATGACTCAGCAGGTACAGCCTTGATGGTGTTAGCCTTCAGGTTTTCCCAACCCTCTTCCCATTCCTCCTCAGTCTTCAGTGCACCTCCTTGGGTGGATGCCCAAAGGAGGACCATTTCCCGCGTGGAACATGACAGAGGTGTATTCCAAGCTGGAGCAGGCACCACCCTCTTGTAAACTGTCGGGTTAAGTGAGAACCAAGCAGCATTGCTCTCCGATGAGAAGTCGGGATCCAAGTCCAGCAGTTGAACTTTATGCTTGGCTTCACAATGTCGCTTCCACTCCGATACCCTTGCAAAGGTCTGGAAAACTGGGCATAGGATGCAGGCAACCTTTAGCTTGCGATGAGGTGCAGCGGCAAAATGGTTCTTCAGTTCCTTCTTCGTTGGGAATGACTTGTCACATGCTCCAATTCCACATGCATACTTGCTTGCCATACTTGCTTGAATTAGGTAGTGTATTCTGTAACACAAATGTTTTCTTTTAGGATGTCCCATACACCCAATAAAGCAGCAGCATACAATTCTGTCTTAAATGCCATCACATTCAATTACACTTAAGTTTATGTTGTAAGGTCAACTCTACAACCCTGACTCTGGTTTGCATGGATCCCTAATAAATGTTAAGCATCACAGGACACATCACAGCTTCAATCTCTACGTGGGTCACCTACATCCGTTCTGTGTACTCCATTCTCATACGATGCCCAGATCAATTTCCACAGAAAGAACAGTAAACAACATCAAGTCAGCAGGTTCCAGGGTGATCAGGCCTAGTCTTACTGCGTTACGTGATGGATCCATCGTCGTCCGCTGCAGCACTTTCATCAACATGTTCTTCCTGCTTGCAGATATCTGGCGCTGTATGATGACACAAGTTAAGGTTCCACCCTTAGAAGTTTTAAGTCCTAGTACAGCTCCCTACGACTTATTAGAGCAATCCATGCAAGAAATGACTTCATCACATCAGTTCAAGATTCTTCTTCAGGACACAACTTGTTCCATCCAACTATATATTTAAATGTTAATAAAACACCAACATTGTTAACAATAAAGATAAACTTCTGAACTTTTCCAAAAAGTGTTGAGACAGATTCTCAAGGGCCAATCTACTGGTTTCTTGAAATTGACTGCTGACATCTTTTGATCCAAGAGGGAAGGTTCCTCCCTCTGTAGAGTAGCAGCCGGTCCACATGGAACACCTTGGAAGGTTGCTTGAGGGACCTTCTCACAAGGTAGGTGACATCGTCTATCCTTTTCTCTATGAGATAGGGTCCTTTCCAACTTGAAGTGAGCTTCTGGCAGACGCCACGTTTCCGGACGGGGTTGTGGAGCCATGCAGCTTGTCCCTCTTTAAGACTTCGTCCCTTGGTCTTGAGATCATAGTTCTTTTTCCTATATTCTGCTGTTTGTTTCAGGGATCTTCTGCCAGCTTCATGAGCTTGTTTCAGTTTATCTTCCAATGTTAAGAGATAACTTTCAACATCAGACTGATCGCGAAGTTCTTCTGGCCTCCCAATGACTGCTTGCATGGGTAGGGCTATCTCCCTCCCAAAGACCATTTTGTTGGGTGAGCGCCCTGTGCTGGAATGCACCGAAGCTCTGTAAGCCATCATAACTTGAGGCAAGTACTCGTCCCAACGCTTTTGATCCTTCTCACAATACATTGTCAGCATCTGTGCAAGAGTTTTATTGAACCTTTCCACAGCTCCATTTGATTGTGGCCTGTAGCTAGTGGTCCTGGTCTTTTGGATCTGCAAAAAGTCGCAGATGTCTTTGAAAAGCTTAGACTCAAATGTGGAGCCTTGATCAGTGTGTATTTGCATTGGCACACCAAATCTACTAATGAAAACATCTACAAGCGCTTTAGCAACTGTGACAGCTTCTTGGTTTGGAATGGCAACAGCTTCAGCCCACTTAGTGAAACAATCACTTATGACAAGGATGAAGCGGTGTCTTGATTTTGTCAAGGGGAGAGGTCCTAGGATGTCCATAGCAACTCGCTCCATGGGCTCACCCACTATGTATTCTCCTAAAGGGGCCTTAAGAGGTCCCTTGAGCTGTTTCTTTGCTGTGCAACGATCACATGTCTGACAGTAATTCCCTACTTCAGCCTTGAGTCCTGGCCAGTAGAAAGAGAACTTGACTTTCTCTAGAGTTTTTCTCTCTGCCTAGGTGTGCACCAGATGGAATGTCATGATAGTACTTCAAGACATCATCTTTCAAGCTTTGGGGGGACAATCAACTGCAACCTGGATTCGTCATCCTCAAACCATGTGCGATATAGCACTCCAGAGTGAACATTTAGCCGATCCCAATGTCTCCAAAGAGTCTTGACTATGGATGACTTATGTGAGATTTCCTTCCACTCTGGCTTTGCTCCTGCTTCTTTGGCAGCAAGGAGAATGCCAATGTTTTCATCAGCTAACTGCTTCTGCCTGATTTCTGGGAGCGTCCATCCTTCGAGTGAAATTGACGGCTCAGAAGGTCGATTCATCTGACTCCTTGTGACCGCTCGGTTGACTGCAGTAAAACTACTCACTTGCAGTCTACTGTCATCTGTGACCATTTGTCTTCCCTCTTCATCCGAAGAGTCTTCCACTTCCTGTTCTTGTTCCTGTCTGAGGCAGGCTTTACAGGGGTTCCTTGACAGAGCATCAGCATTTAGATGCTTCCTACCTTGCCTGTGGATAACTGCAAGGTTGTAGCTCCCTAGTTCTTCAAGCCACCTTGCCACTTGTCCTGTTGGCTTCTTCAGGTTGCGCATCCAGCTGACAGCTGCATTATCCGTTCTGATTAAGACCTCCTGCCCATATAAGTACGAATGGAAGTGCTTAAGAGCATTCACCACGGCAAGGAGTTCTTTGCGAGTGACACAGTACTTTCTTTCATGACAGTTCAAGGACTTGCTCATGTAGGCAATGACCCTCTCTGCTCCATCCTGCTCTTGTGAGAGTACAGCTCCTGTTGCTTTGTCGCTTGCATCCGTGTCTAAAATGAATTTGGTTCCAGGAATGGGGTACGACAAAATCGGTGCTGAAGTCAGTGCTTCCTTCAAGTGTTGGAAAGCTTTCGAACACTCTTCTGTCCAGGTAAATGTTACCTTCTTTTCTACTAGTTGGTACAACGGCTTGGCTATTTGGGCAAATTTCTCCACAAATTTCCTGTAATAGGAACATAGGCCAAGGAAACTTCTTATCTGCTTGGTTGTATTTGGCACTGGCCAGTTCTGTACAGCAGCTATTTTTTCAGGATCTGTTTCTATGCCCTTCTCAGACACTATGTGACCTAGGAATCTCACTCGTTTCTGGAAGAAGATGCACTTTGATGGTTTCAGCTTCAAACCGGCCTGCTGTAGTCGTTCAAAGACACGTTCCAACCTCTGCAAAGCTTGTGGCACACTCATGGCACCAACAATAATGTCGTCGTCTATGAAGAGTAGACACTCTTCCCATTGCAGACCTCGAAGCACTTGTTCCATGAGTCTCTCAAAAGTCGATGGTGCATTTGCCAGTCCAAATGGCATCACCGTAAAGTGATAGAGTCCAAGTCCGGTCGTGAATGCAGTTTTCTCCTTGTCTTCATCTGCCATACCAATCTGCCAGAATCCTGAGTTTAAGTCCATCGTGCTGAACCATTTTGAATTTGCTAAGGCATCAAGGCAATCATCAGTCCTTGGTAGAGGGTATGCGTCCTTAACAGTGACATCATTCAAACGGCGATAATCTATACAAAAGCGCATAGTTCCGTCTTTTTTGCTCACAAGGACCACAGGAGATGCCCAGGCACTAGTTGAAGGTTCAATTACTCCCCGTTCCAGCATCTTCTGGATCTCTTCTTTTTCGATTTCCCGTTTTCCTAAGGGTTGCCTGCGTGGAGGTTGCCTAATAGGACAGGCTGTCCCAGTGTTGATGCGGTGTTCCACTTGTGAGGTTCTACCAAGATCAGCTGATGAAGTTGCAAAGACTTGTTGGTATTTCGCAAGAAGAATTGCCAAATCTGCACTCTCATCAATGGAGAGATGCTTGGAGCTTCTTTGCCAAAGGTCCTTGAGGTGCTCAGGCAGGTGTGTAGACTGTGAATTTGAAGCATCCGCATTGGCATCGCAGCAGACTGAAGCACATCTGTCATGTACACCCTCATGAATATACAGCGACTCGGCTAATCCCAAAACCATGTTACAATGGAGCGTTACTTCATCAGGACTGAAGTTGAGGACATTTATTTTCTGGACCTCTTCAGATGTATCTATTATGCAATCAGGTATATGTAATCCTGGTGGAAGATCCTTTTTTCCCCGCTATCATACCAACTGGGGCAAGTTTATTTGCTCTGGGTATCTTCATGATGATCCAGGCTCCAGAATGAGGTGGAATAACTGTGGTCTCACTCACTTCAACACGGCAGCTCATTTCAGCTTCAGATGCAATCCAACAGCTTAAGGAAGAATTCCTTGAATTTAGTTTCAAATGTTTGTAGTCGATGGCACTCACATGTTTCAAAAGGAAATCTTGACCCAGTATTGCATCTGGAAAAACTTCACACACAAAGATAGGATGTGTGTATTTGTGTCCATCAAGAATAACGTCCATGACAGCATGCCCTTCAACCTTTAAACCTGCTCCATTGACTCCTGTAACTTTGATGGCCCCTTGCTGCAGAAATGGAGCGTCATCCGACTTGATCTTGTCAAAGATCCTCTTTGATAAAATTGTCATGGTTGACCCACTGTCAATAAGGACATTTGCTTCTACACCATACAGAACACCTTGAATATAGAATCCATTATCCCACCCCCCTTGAGAGTTTCCAGTCAATCCAACTCGGATACCAGTATCTTCAGGCCTTGGATTTCCTGTCTCCCCATGGCCTACTGAGTCGACAGGAAGGCATTTCCCTGCATCCTACCAGTCCCAGCATTAAATGTGGACATCTCTTCTTGGCATCTTTTGTATATCGGGCAGTCTTTCATAAAGTGTTCCCTTGATTTACAGATGAAACAAGTCCGTTGACTTTGAGGTCGATCATTTCTCTTTTCATATCTGAAGTTGTTACCCTTTTCCAACTTCTCTAACCTCGCCATGATCTTGTTCAGTACACTATCACCCTGAAGATCTTCTCTTGGCTTTGGTGTGCTTCCATGTTGCATAGCAGCAAGCTCTCCTTGATTTCTATCCCCTACTGCCCTGACTTGTCTCTTCTTTTCTCGGTGGTCACCAACTAATGCTTCAAACCTTTCAATGACTTCCACGGCTTCTGAAAGTGTCCTGCATCCTCTATCAATGCAATGAAACTTGAGCTCTGGTGAAACTGTTTTATACAGCTGATTAAGGGCAATAGCTTCCTGTGCTCTGCTATCCAAGTTTACATATGCCCTTTGGGTCATCTGTCTCAGGTCATCAGCCAGAGCTGCAACTGATTCTGCAGTCTGCCTCTGTCTGACTTCTAGTCTTGAAAGCCATAAGCTCTGTTGTCTCTCACTCCCAAACCGGTGATTGAGATTCCTAACAAGCATATGCAGTGACCTCTTCTGATGTGGTGCCAGTCCCATGTAGAACGTCCTGGCAACCCCCTTCAGGCTGGCAGCAAGCACTAAGAGTTGCTGGTCCATGGGCCAGTCACCTAGTTCTGCACAATTCTTGAAATGGGACAGGTACTCTTCCCAGTCTGTTGTCCCATCATAGAAATCTGGTCTAATTGTGAAGGGTGCCCTTCTTCTTGGTATGGCCATTGGCCTTCTTGGTGTTATATCACTTCTGGGGCGTACCCTTATGTCTCCACTGGAATTGCTTGGCTCTTCATCAATTGATTCAGCCTCTTCAATAACTTCATCAAGTATCTCCTCCTCAAAAGAGATGTCCCCTTGTCCCTCTTGTGTTGCAGTTTGCTGACATTTGTCAAAAGAAACTTCAGCGTCTGGAGATACTGTAGCCATCTTGTCACTGGTCCTTACTGTGAGTCCTTTGGTTCGTATCAAGGATGTTTAAATATATAAACATCCCACTTCTGACACCAGTTTGTGGCGGCCGGGACTCACACTTCAATTAAACCTTGTCAGTCTTGTTTTCAGGAAGAGTCAAACACTTCTTTTCAATGAATAAATAGCTTTTTATTCACGGGTATAAATGTACTTCAGCACAATGCTATTTCTAATAAGTAGATCCCTCTCAAGCTTAAGGTTTATGTGCATGGACCAGTGTTAGGGCAATATAAGTATGACCTTTGACTTTACTGTTACTAGTAGTATATAGATATAGTGATGGCTTAATTATCTGGGTAATCTGAATAACTTGATAGTTACTAAGATATTAATTTGCGTCTGTGTTCGAAAAGTGCAGTCTATCTATAGCATCAGCTATTATAATTATGTAAGGACAAGGGGAACTTTTGGGCTGAATTATCTGCCCTTGGTTTGTAACTGACCTGTAGACTGCCAAAGTCAGAATGACCCAACATGGGTCTCACCGTATTTATAGGTGTGAGAAAATGGTCACATGTCAGTTCTAGACCAATCAAATTACGAGATATTACGTCCCGTTACGTCCTTATTCTTTTGAGGGATCTACTTTCACAACATGAAACCACTGAAATAAAGAGGAAGGCGAATTATCTCAGGAGGTAATCAGGTAGGAAAATGACTATTTTTACCAACCAATTAATTATGTGTAATTAATTCATTAATTGCCTTCCAATATCATAAGATCAACAATTGCGTCTCTCTACGTCTTGCTACGTCCTTGCTGCCTGCTGAGGGGACGTAATATCAACAAGTAGCATCGGCTGGGAATTATGATGGACAATTCAAAGAGGAAGATTACAGATGTCAGGAGGCAATTGGAGTTTATCTGACACATAAGATGTTTAAAAACATGACTCAGCCCCTTATGCAATTAGACAGTGGCACTGGAAGTCATATTTATGAAAAACACGTTCATAAATAATGATGCTGAACATCGCGTATGAATACAACAGTGAGAATCACATAGTTCCCGTTGTCAGAATTAACATCGGCTTTGAAACATGACCTGATACATCATCAAGTACAATTCTGGGTTCCTCTACGTAATTCACAAGATTACATAAACTTTACAATGCAAAACACTAAGCTGAGTCAAAAGTAGCGGTAACCCCGTTGCGAAATAGACTGGCTGTCACAAAGTTAAAATGGCGGGCGTCACCAAAACATGTAGCTCGGCCCTGATCACAAAT
This sequence comes from Haliotis rubra, assembly GCF_003918875.1. Taxonomy (NCBI): domain Eukaryota; kingdom Metazoa; phylum Mollusca; class Gastropoda; order Lepetellida; family Haliotidae; genus Haliotis; species Haliotis rubra. The sequence goes on from NW_025766336.1 coordinate 734,259, forward strand.
TCACCAAAGAATGGATAATTAACGAGTGTCAAGGGATTATGATCAGTTTGTCGAAGGACAAGGTAAGATTAATCCATATCGGATAGTTAGTTTTCGTAACTAGACGCTTAGAGCAAGGAAATGTCAAAAAGTTACGGTCAATTCAAAAACTCTTGAAAAGGTAAACAAGATCGTTCTGACAGGAGACGTTGTTGACATTGACTCTTACAAAGTACAACTGTGTTCTAAACAAATAGCGTAATGTGATGGCACTAGCTTATGATGTTTTACGAATGCAATACATGTTATAATGCTCAAAACAACATGCTACGATCTTTTTGCTAGATTTCTTACCAAAACAGATTTCAAAACACTGAATTACGTGAAAACGAGGTTGCCAATAATACTCGTATATAGCTGCAAAACTAATTACACGATAATTATAATAACAATTTCTGCACTGCCATAAACTATCAAAAATACAGATGGGAAATACCTAACAGATATGTCATGATGCCTAATCATTTACAAGCTTTTATAACTTATGAATTTTGCAATTAAAATGCAGGAGTATTATTTAAATCTTCGTGATGGCCATCACAACTGTCTTACATATAGATGCACCTTCGTACTTGCCCGTGTACTGTCTCACATATAGATGTGCAATCATACTAGCCCGTGTACTATATAGATGTACCGTAGTACTAGACTAGATGTTAATTGTCTTACATATAGGTGCACCTTCGTACTAGCCTGTGTACTGTCTTACATATAGAAGTACGTCGTACGGTCTTAGATGTAGATGTACCATCATACAAGCCTGTTAATTGTCTTACATATAGATGTACCGTCGTGTCGTACTGTCTTGCATATAGATGTACCTTCGTACTAGCCTGTGTACTGTCTTACATATAGATGCACCGTCGTACTTGCCCGTGTACTGTCTCACATATAGATGTGCAATCATACTAGCCCGTGTACTGTCTTGCATATAGATGTACCGTAGTACTAGACTCTATATTGCTTTACATATAGATGCACCGTCGTACTGGCCTGTTAATTGTCTTACATATAGGTGCACCTTCGTACTAGCCTGTGTACTGTCTTACATATAGAAGTACTAATGTACTTGCCCGTGTACTGTCTTCATATAGATGCACCGTCGTACTTACCCGTGTACGGTCTTAGATGTAGATGTACCATCATACAAGCCTGTTAATTTTCTTACATATAGATGTACCGTCGTAATTGCCCGTGTACTGTCTTGCATATAGATGTACCGTCGTACTTGCCCGTCTACTGTCTTGCATATAGATGCACCATCGTACTTGCCCGTTTACTGTCTTACATATAGATGAACCGTCGTACTTGCCCGTGTACTGTCTTGCATATAGATGCACCGTCGTACTTGCTCGTGTACTGTCTTGCATATAGATGCACCATCGTACTTGCCCGTGTACTGTCTTACATATAGATGTACCATTGTACTAGCTTGTTAATTGTCTTACATATAGATGCACCGCCGTACTAGCCTGTTAATTGTCTTACATATAGATGTACCGTCGTAACTGCCCGTGTACTGTCTTGCATATAGATGTACCGTCGTACTTGCACCTGTACTGTCTTGCATATAGATGCACTATCGTACTTGCCCGTTTACTGTCTTACATATAGATGTACCGTCGTACTTGCCCGTGTACTGTCTTGCATATAGATGCACCGTCGTACTTGCCCGTGTACTGTCTTGCATATAGATGCACCGTCGTACTTGCCCGTGTACTGTCTTACATATAGATGTACCATCGTACTAGCCTGTTAATTGTCTTACATATAGATGTACCGTCGTCCTTGCCTGTGTACTGTCTTACATATAGATGTACCGTCGTACTAGACTCTCTATTCCTTTACATATAGATGCAACGACGTACTAGCCTGTGTATTGTCTTACATATAGGTGCACACTCGTACTAGCCTGTTAGTTGTCATACATATAGATGTACCGACGTACTAGACATTGTATTGTCTTACATATAGATGTACCTTCGTCCTAGACTGTGTATTGTCTGACATATAGATGTACCTTCGTCCTAGACTGTGTATTGTCTGACATATAGATGTACCTTCGTACTAGACTGTGTATTGTCTTACATATAGATGTACCGTTGTACTAAACTGTGTATTGCCTTACATATAGATGTACCTTCGTACTAGACTGTGTATTGTTTTACATATAGATGTACCATCGTACTAGCCTGTTAATTGTCTTACATATAGATGTACCTTCGTACTTGCCCGTGTACTGTCTTGCATATAGATGTACCGTCGTACTTGCCCGTGTACTGTCTTACATATAGATGCACCATCGTACTTGCCCGTTTACTGTCTTACATATAGATGTACCGTCGTACTTACCCGTGTACTGTCTTGAATATAGATGCACCGTCGTACTTGCCCGTGTACTGTCTTACATATAGATGTACCATCGTACTAGCCTGTTAATTGTCTTACATATAGATGTACCGTCGTCCTTGCCCGTGTACTGTCTTGCATATAGATGGACCGTCGTACTAGACTCTCTATTCCTTTACATATAGATGCAACGTCGTACTAGCCAGTGTATTTTCTTACATATAGGTGCACCTTCGTACTAGCCTGTGAATTGTCTTACATATAGATGTACCGTCGTAGTAGCCTGTGTATTGTCTTGCATATAGATGTTCCGTCGTACTAGCCTGTGTGTTTTCTTACATATACATGTGCTGTCATACTAGCCTGTGTATTGTCTTACATATAGATATCCCTTCGTACTAGCCTGTGTATTGTCTTACATATAGATGTACCTTCGTACAATCCTGTGTATTGTGTTACATATAGATGTACCTTCGTACTCTCCTGTTAACTGTCTCAGATATAGATGCACCGTCGTACTAACCTGTGTATTTTCTTACATATAGATATACATTCGTAGTAGCCTGTGTATTGTCTTACATATAGATGTACCTTTGTACTAGCATGTGTACTGTCTTACATATAAGTGTACCATCGTACTAGCCTGTGTATTGTCCTACATAAAGATCCACCGTCGTACCAGCCTGAGTATTGTCTTACAGATAGATGTACCTTCGTACTATCCTGTGTATTGTCTTACATATAGATGTACCGTCGTACTCTCCTGTGTATTGTCTTGCAGATAGATGTACCGTCGTACTATCCTGTGTATTGTCTTATATGTAAACGTACCTTCGTACTAGCCTGTGTACTGTCTTACATATAGGTGCACCATCGTACCAGCCAGGGTATTGTCTTACATATAGATGCACCGTCGTACTAGCCTGTGTATTGTCTTACAGATAGATGCACCGTCGTACTAGCCTGTGTATTGTCTCACATATTGATGTACCGTCGTACTAGCCTGTGTATTGGCTTACATATAGATGTACCGTCGTGCAAACCTGTGTATTGTCTTACATAAAGGTGTACCGTTGTACTAGCCTGTTAATTGTCTTATATATAGATGTACCGTCATACTAGCCTGTGTATTGTCGTACATATAGATATACCTTCATACTAGCCTGTTAACTGTCTTACATATAGATGTACCTTCATACTAGCCTGTGTATTGTCTTAGATATAGATGCACCGTCTTACTAGCCTGTGTACTGTCTTACATATAGATGTACCTTAGTGCAGACCTTTGTATTGTCTTACATATAGATTCACCGTCATAATAGCCTGTTACTTGTCTAACATATAGGTGCAACATCGTACCAGCCTGTGTATTGTCTTACATATAGGTGCACCTTGGTGCAAAGCTGTGTGTTGTCTTACATATATGTACACCGTCGTACCAGCCTGTGTATTGTCTTACATATAGATGTACAGTCGTACTAGCCTGTTAATTGTCTTACATAAAGATGTACCGTCGTACTAGCCTGTGTATTGTCTTAGATATAGGTGCACCGTCGAACTAGGCTGTGTATTGTCTTACATATAGATGTACTGTCATACTAGCCTGTGTATTGTCTTACATATAGATGTACCGTTGTACTAGACTATGTATTGTCTTACATATAGATGTACAGTCGTACTAGCCTGTTTATTGTCTTACATATAGATGCACCGTCATACTAACCTGTTAATTGTCTTACATATACGTGCAACTTCGTACCAGCCTGTGTATTGTCTTACATATAGATGTACCGTCGTCCTAGCCTGTTAATTGTCTTACATATAAATGTACCGTCGTACTAGCCTGTGTATTGTCTTACATATAGATGCACCGTCGTACAAGCCTGTTTATTGTCTTACATATAGATGTACCTTCGTGCAGACCTTTGTATTGTCTTACATATAGATGCAACGTGGTACCAGCCTGTGTATTGTCTTACATATAGATGTACCGTTGTACTAGTCTGTTCATTGTCTTACATATAAAAGTAAATTCGTGCAAACCTGTGTATTGTCTTACATATAGAAGTACCTTCGTGCAAACCTGTGTATTCTCTTATATATAGGTAGACCGTCGTACTAGCCTGTGTATTGTCTTACATATAGATGTACCTTCGTGTAAACCTGTGTATTGTCTTACATATAGGAGCACCGTCGTACTAGCCTTCGTATTGTCTTACATATAGGCGCGCCTTCTTTCTAGACTGTTAATTGTCTTACATATAGATGCACCGTCGTACTAGCCTGTGTATTGTCTTACAGATAGATAGATAGATAGATAGATAGATAGATAGATAGATCGTCTTTATTTCCTCCAAAATTGAAGATACATATGCATGATTTAGCAGATATTACATTTTACAAGGTACAAGTGTATGAAAGTTATACAATACAAAAACATTTAAAGATATGTATATATGGGGGGGATGTGAATCTAGTAACATGTGATGAAAAACCGTTTCCATTCATGATCAGCTTTACTCGTGATTTTCATACATTGAATCCATAGATCAGTATCAAGATCTCGAATGTTGTCATTTGGCACTCCCCCAAGTATAAAACTAATCAGTGCATCATCATCATCATTCCAAACACTTACAAAGGTTGTAACATCCAATAGATCAATGAGGGAGCTAAGTAGTCGCTCTCTGTTACATTCCGTTTTTGGACAAAAGAGAAATACATGTTTTACAATGTCATAAGCATATGTGCCACATAAGCATTCTTTAGATTGTATAGCGAAAGTGCCGACACGGATAAGGTAGGATATGTCATAGAAATAATCTGAATCATTAAGAGCTATTAACCAAAGTTTGTTACCAGCAGCTGGATTGCGTAGGAGAGCGTATCTGTGGAGATTGACTCTGTAGTTAAGCTCAGAGGTAACGACATTTGCTTCAAATTTTGAGACTTTATCTCTTACAAGATTTGACCATTGATTTTTGGTAACAAATACAGATGAGTTACGATAAATGTCAACATATTCAGTAAGATCATATTTACAGGTAAGATATAACATATGGTGTAAAGGAGAGGATTTACACTTCGGCATGTTTTGCATACTATCCTTACAATCATGTTGAGCTAATCTATAGTGAAGAATTCGTTTGAAAATGAAACTAATATCAGTGTTAAGCAGTCTTCCAAGGAACAATAATGCTCTCTGATCAATATACGCACGGAGTGATACAAGTCCAAGACAGTCTCTAGCAATGACCGAGCACGTGCGTTTAGAGAACCCTTGTACTTTTTTACAGAAGTATTTTTGCACATTCAAGCATATCGTATTCTTTAGTTGATAAGTTACACCACATATTACAGGCAAATAGACCACAGGGTAGTACAATACGTTCCCATATGCGTACAGCATGCATAGGGTGAAGACCACCAAAATACAATCCATGACTGTGGTTAACATTGACTAGCTTTCTAAGCTTTTCACATATTAAAACAGTACGACTAAGGGTAGATTTAGCAGTGTTTATGTACAGGCCCGCTTATACGACATCGGTTTTGCGGTTAATAACATGATCACCCAAATATAGCTCTGGGCATTCGTGTTTATGATAATCACCAAACAGAAGGAAGGCACTTTTACCAGCATTAAACCTAAGGTGCCATGTTTTTGCATAATCAGATATAACATTCAATAAACATTGAAGACCATCGAGTGTACAACTTAATAGGGTTGTATCATCTGCAAGTAGGATACCAGGGGTAGTGGCCCAGGGCAGGTTTAAGCCTCTTCCTGAATTATCAGCAGCATTTAACAGATCGTTAATGTACAATGTAAACAACCAAGCCGATAGGACCCGTCCTTGCCCAACACCCTGACGTATTTCAAAGGTATCCGAAATATGTCCGCCAATGCTAATACGTGATTTCATTAATGAAGAAAGTATGTATAAAAGTCTCCACATTTTACCTTTAATTCCAAAGTTGTGCAGTTTTAGGAAAAGACCATTAAGCCAAACCCGGTCGAATGCTTTTTCATTATCGACAAATGCACAGTATACTGGCGTTTCTCTTTCATTGTAGTAAGCAACACAGTTTCTTGGAGCGTAAATAATGCGGTCTCTGCTCCAGCACCTTTTCTTAAACCAAACTGAAAAGGGTGAGGAAAATTCTTTACTTCTGTTGCCCAGCTTTCGATTCTATTCAAAAGCAGTCTTTCAAAAAGTTTACCTAAAACTGGAGTAAGTGTGATGCCTCTGTAATTAGAAGGGTTATCCTTACTTTTACCATGGCCTTTGTGAATTGGGAGTATATTCCCCACACTAAACAACTTAGGAACATATTCATAAGAAACAATATCATTATAAAACGTAAGAAGGTGGTTGATTAGTGATCTTCCACTAAATTTAACATGCTCATTTACAATATGATCCGGGCCTGGGGACTTACCCGCCTTCAATGATGTTACAGTTTTCAATAGTTCATCACCAGTAAATGGACATAAAAGACTCAGACTGGTGTCATTACAGTCATTAACGTCTTGTCTTGTGACAAGATCTTTCAATAAAACTATTAGCAAAACAGGTAAAATCTTGATCAAAATTGATATCTTCATACGGCTGGGAGAGATCCCTAAAGTACTTAGCAAATAGGTTACAGATACTTTCTGGAGTGTCACAGGTCTCGTTCTCATACACAAGGGTTTTAACTCGTTCTTTATTGCGTTTGTACTTTTTTGTAACTCTGGTATATTCCTGACGATCAACTTCGGCTGCTTCATAAATGTCCCTGAACTTTTCATCTTGACGTTTACGTTTTGATCGGCGATGTTCTTTCCGAAAGATTCTCTTAGCCTGCTTATATTTTACGTAGTGTACATCGTCCTTATTTCGTGGCTTACCCATATGGACCCATTCTTTACGTGCGTGTCGCATATCGTTATGACATGGCTTTAAATTATCCCTCTTCCAGTAGGGTTTTAATTGGGATTGAAATTTTGAAGCAGGAATACTGATATTGGCTGAAGCATGTAATGAATCAAGGATGAAATTATGGTAGGCTTCAATATACTCCTCTGGTGTGTTGTAATCAGCTATATCTAAACTGACATTTCTGAAATAATTTTCAGTCTCATAGCGATAAAGCATCAGATCAATGCTGTTGGCCTTTCGCCAGTTTAACTTTTCACCCCCATAGTGATATTGACGTACATCATCAGTTACATGCATACAAATAAGTATAGGGTAGTGATCTGAGACAGAGTACGGGATGGAATAGTCAATATCATAGCCAACAATGCTACTTCTACAATCAGTGTTAACAAAAACATAATCGATCATAGTTTTAACCTGTCTACATTTACTAGTGTAGGTGTAAGCATTTTGATTGTCTAGTGGTACAATCGAAATCAGGTCACGTTCCTTCAAAGCTCTCTGCAAACACTTAGCTCGAGGTTTTAATGCTGAGAGAGTCCGAAGGTCAGTATTAAAATCACCAAGTATTACAGTTTGTCCATGATATGAACAGGTATCGTTTACATCCATAGCATTATGGAGTTCTTCTGCGTAGACAGTGTCCATGACATTAGACGATGGGAGTCTCACACCAACTATGTACACTGGAATGCCACATTTAGTCAGCTTAACACCAATGATGTGTTCACTGTATATTTAATATCGAGACACTACAACTATCTTGCTTCCTGATGAACAATGCAACTCCACCAGCTCCTCTAGGTGAAGAATGGTTCTGCTGGCATTTGACATACACATGGAAGTCGTCATGAAGATCAGTTAGAATTGGTTTCTGATTGTCATTCAGCCAGTGCTCACTTAGGAACAGTATATCACAGCTATCCAGTTTACACTTGAGTTCCGACAAACAGTTCGTAACACCACGAATATTCCATGTAATGACACGAGATAATGACATTACAAGAATCAGTATGTATAAATTGCAAGACATATATTACTGTCCGTTCCCTTCATGTCCATTATCGCCGTACCATGTATTATTCGGAACCCATTCCCGACAGTTCACGTTTTCAGGCCAGAAAGAGTCGTCATCCATGATGACGTCAGCAGAGTCTCTAGTGACTGTAATTCGAATGGTGTATGTCGGGTTACGCGAACTGTCCCAATGCTTCATCAATCTGGTATGAGATATCACAACACCACGGTCTTTAGCGTAATCCACTATAGCGTCTTTGATGATGTCAAAAGACTTGTCAGCCCTGACATAACTTAGCACTAAACGTTTCGAAACACCACTAAATGACTTTTTCCACTCATTGTTGAATGTCACAGTTCTGGCTTTCCTTGTATTGCTCTGGGTTTCATTATCAGCACGCTCATCGTAGGGGTGAGAGTGTTCACAGATGATTACGTCATTGTCGGTTGGAGTGATTGGTGTATCCTTGCGAACAATAACCTGTGGTGAACTTGGCATACGATGGGCTTGTTCTGCTGTGGGTGCGCTTGGGGTTTGAGCATGCACTTTGTGGATATCGTCAAAGTCAGCATCTGACAACTGATTGCATAGCTTTACAGTGTCCGAATACAATAACTTGTTTCTTGTGTTTATGCAATCCATCTTCCCGTCAACTGCACGTACACTCTTATCAATAGAGTTTAGCATTATAATGAAAGTGTCCTTTGAGTCGCTCAATTCTGCTTCACTTTGTTTAAGTAGATTGCAAAGTTTTAGGTTTTCCGCTTTCAACACTTTTTCTTTGGACAACAACGCTAGGTTTTCAGCTTCATAGTGTTTTGTTTCACTGACTCTGGCATCATATACATCAAGGAGACTGACCATATCATTATTGTATCTGTCCTCAAATTCTGCTAAACGTTTACACACAATTTCAAACTTTTTGTTCATGTCGTCATGAATAAACATCAGTTTTGACATCATATTCCCATATAGGTCTTTGTCCTTCTCATGAACATGTTCGTGTCCTGGTTTATCTTGAACAGATTTTTGTCTGGTCAGAACATCAGTTTGAATCACATGGGCAGGAATTACACCTTTGATAAACTTATAAAGCACATAAGCATCAGAAGCATATTTCTCAGCTACGCTTTTAGTTTGGCCACTTCGCTTCACACGTCTGATAAGTATTCCTTCAGGAAAATCCTCACATTCGGATTTAGTCACATCATATAGAGAAAATCTTATATTATTGAGTCCCTGATCGTCGTTATCGTAGACTCCAAGCAGTTTTCCTTCGCAGGTTTTCCTATCATTTTCCCCAAATATGTCATCCAGCTGTTTCACAATATCATAATCAACATTGTCAGGATTCTGTGTAGAATAGGTTTGGGGGGAGACACATTCAGTCATTATGATATCAGTAGAGGATAGTGCACATAGGTATTTACCTGTTGGTTGACGTGCTTTATAGAGTTTTCAAGCCATCCGTATGCCCATGATCCATGAATATCCGTAAACACACATAAATAGATCTCGGTAACCATACACTGGATTGTTATTTACGCGAGTCTGTCATATGGGATTGCCATGTTCGTCATATGTGGGGCATAAGCGGGAACAGGACAGGGCTATCGGGAGCTCCAAGTACACACGTCCGAACCCTACGGCGGCTTGTGTATTGTCTTACATATAGATGTACCGTCGTACTAGCCTGTGTATTGTCTTACAGCTAGATGTACCTTCGTACTATCCTGTGTATTGTCTTACATGTAGATGTACCTTCGTACTATCCTGTTAACTGTCTTAGATATAGAAGCACCGTCGTACTAGCCTGTGTATTTTCTTACATATAGATATACCTTCGTACTATCCTGTGTATTTTCTTACATATAGATATACTTTCGTACTAGCCTGTGTATTGTCTTACATAAAGATGTACCTTTGTACTAGCCTGTGTACTGTCTTACATATAGGTGCACCATCGTACTAGCCTGTGTATTGTCTTACATATAGGTGTACCATCGTACTAGCCTGTGTATTGTCCTACATATAGATGCACCGTCGTACTATCCCGTGTATTGTCTTACAGATAGATGTACCTTCGTACTATCCTGTGTATTGTCTTACATATTGATGTACCGTCGTACTAGCCTGTGTATTGTCTTACATATAGACGTACCGTCGTACTAGCATGTGTATTGTGTTACATATAGATGTACCGTCGTGCTAGCCTGTTAATTGTCTTACATATAGATGTACCTTCGTACTAGCCTGTGTATTGTCTTACATATAGATGTGCCGTTGTACTAGCCTTTTAATTGTCTTACATATAGATGTACCGTCATACTAGCCTGTGTATTGCCTTACATATAGATGCACCGTCTTACTAGCCTGTGTATTGTCTTACATATAGATGTACCTTCGTGCAGACCTTTGTATTGTCCTACATATAGATTCACCGTCATAATGGCCTGTTACTTGTCTAACATATAGGTGCAACATCGTACCAGCCTGTGTATTGTCTTACATATAGGTGCACCTTGGTGCAAAGCTGTGTGTTGTCTTACATGTAGCTGCACCGTCGTACCAGCCTGTGTATTGTCTTACATATAGATGTAACGTCGTACCAGCCTGTGTATTGTCTTACATATAGATGTACAGTCGTACTAGCCTGTTAATTGTCTTACATGAAGATGTACAGTCGTACTAGCCTGTGTATTGTCTTACATATAGATGCACCGTCGTACTAGCCTGTGTATTGTCTTACATATAGGTGCACCGTCGTACCAGCCTGTTTATTGTCTTACATAGAAATGTACCGTCGTCCTCGCCTGTTAATTGTCTTGCATATAAATGTACCGTCGTACTAGCCTGTGTATTGTCTTACATATAGATGCACCGTCGTACTAGCCTGTGTATTGTCTTATATATAGATGTACCTTCATGCAGACCTGTGTATTGTCTTACATATAGATGCAACGTCGTACCAGCCTGTGTATTGTCTTACATATAGATGTACCGTTGTACTAGTCTATTCATTGTCTTACATATAAAAGTAAATTCGTGCCAACCTGTGTATTGTCTTGCATATAGAAGTACCTTTGTGCAAACCTGTGTATTCTCTTATATATAGGTAGACCGTCGTACTAGCCTGTGTATTGTCTTACATATAGATGTACCTTCGTGTAAACCTGTGTATTGTCTTACATATAGGAGCACCGTCATAATAGCCTGTGTATTGTCTTACATATAAAAGTACCTTCGTGGAAACCTGTGTATTGTCTTACATATAGGTGCACCGTCGTACTAGCCTGTGTATAGTCTTACATGTAGATGCACCGTCGTACTAGCCTGTGTATTGTCTTACATATAAAAGTACCTTCGTGCAAACCTGTTAATTGTCTTACATATAGGTGTACCGTCGTACTAGCCTTCGTATTGTCTTACATATAGGTGCACCTTCTTTCTAGACTGTTAATTGTCTTACATATAGATGCACCGTCGTACTAGCCTGTGTATTGTCTTACAGATAGATGTACCTTCGTACTATCCTGTGTATTGTCTTACATATAGATGTACCTTCGTACTATCCTATTAACTGTCTTTGATATAGATGCACCGTCGTACTAGCCTGTGTATTGTCTTACATATAGATATACCTTCGTACTAGCCTGTTAATTGTCTTACATATAGATGTACCTTTGTACTAGCCTGTGTACTGTCTTACATATAGGTGCACCATCGTACTAGCCTGTGTATTAATTATTGTGAAATGTTCAAAGCTCTTAGCCAACATTCAAATTGGACACATTCACTCCTCACGTGACAGACGCCGCATGTCAAAAAGAAATCATTGAATTTAAAACAATATCAGTGCATCCTTCAGTTTATTTTTCCCACACATTGACACATTCCATTTAAGTTTCTAGTTTTTCCTCGACCATGTTCACGTGCACATAATACAAAAATCTTGCACGGATTTGGCGCGTCTGCACGAAATTTATAACACGTTGTGAATGAAATACTCGTTTTCTAAATCCATATACAACCATAGACCTTGGTTCCCAAATGCTATGACGACAATATAGAACATCGCCTATTGTTTTTGATAACATATATTTGAGTTTTATTATCCGTCGTAACGTAGCTCTCTGCTCGCGCTTAACCGCAGTATTTATGATCCGATTGTGACAGTGTCTTTAACAACGCAATGCATGCCACAAAGGGCTATTGCCATACTTCAAACTGGTAAATGTCAGTAACCGGTTATCAAAGTCTGTAATTTACATACTTTGGATTGGGTTTCTGCTGACACAAAATGTCAATGATAGGCCTCGCACATGGTGCCTAAGCTTAACACCAAAAGTCCAGGAACGATTAATCAGAAACCAGTCTTTAAACACTTGCGTTAGGTCACTGGATCTTACGCTACTGACCAGACAATTCTGCATGGAGTTGACCTACATGCTCGGTGACCAAGGTTGGTAACACCGTTAATAAATCTAGGCATTCTGGCCAGACATCACTGGTGTTTAGGGATTAGAATCGCCGACGTTCTCATGTTATGCTTTCGTGTCCGGTTTCACTGTTTAGTTTCTGGATAACCGTGGATGTGTCTGAAGGCGTCTTATCGAACGCCAGGCGAATGTCACATCACAAAATGGATCTGTAATCTGTAATATTATGGACAGGATCACTGAATGCTGTCCACGGAAGTGTCACTGGACATGATTACCCAGACAATACACAATATATGAGCAGTTTGTTCGTCCTGTCGGTACATGTTTTAGTTTTCAAGACGTGTCCATCGTCCACATGTCGTGTCCATCGTCCACATGTCGTTTCTGAACGGGCGTCGAACTGGACCTGGAACTGCAGGAAGAGTGGACACTCTCCAGCTACCATTGAGAGATTCGGACCATGCTAAAAACGACTGTTTGACCAATCGTTAGGGCATGGCTCATTACTGATAACATTTTCTCATATTTTGCCAGTCTCACAGATGTTACAGTCTTGCTTGCGTACATGACCCTGTCGTCTTTCTTGGCTGTTTGCTCAATTCAGTATTACACCTAATCCTTCCTTTTTCCGTATCCCTCTATACCTTTATCCGAACGGCATGTATATTTGTGTTGTAACGAAAGTATTGCCCATTTGGGAAAATCAGACGCCGTGGTATAGTATTTAATAGGCAGAACTTTCTTGAAAGTCAGGTGTTCGTGTCAGCCTAACGAATCCGAGCCTATGTTGGGTTGGCGCTTTAAACAATGACCTTTGAATGAGATGCGTTCAAATTCGGTTAGACCGCCTCCGTGGTGTAGTGGTTAGAGCGTCCGCCCAGAGAGCGGAAGGTCGCGGGTTCGATCCCCGACCGCGTCATACCAAAAGACGTTAAAATATGGTACTGGCGCTCGGCATTAATGGGTACAACAAGGACTGGTCGGCTCGGAGTCAGTATAATGTGTCTGAGTGGGGTATTCATGCTTCACTGCGGCATGGTATCTCAGTGGGCTAGCACTATAAAACCAGCTTAAGTCTGGGCTAATACAAGCAGCCGCACATACACATACACACGCATGCACGTCGTCATATGAGCGAAATATTCTCAAGCACGACGTTAAACCCAATTTCACCTCACCTCACCTCACCTCACCTCAAATTCGGTTAAATGACAGCGTATTTTGCGTGTAACGAACCTGAGAACATGTACCATGACAGGAATCTTTATGTTCACTTGAACGAGCTTTTCGGTAAGATACTTACACCATAAGTTTAACCTGTCTAACCGGTTCCATACCTTCACAGTGTATTAGTTCTTTGTTCTAAAAATACACAAATAAGATTTTAAGCCAAGAAAGAAATAACTGACATGGACCAAGGGCAGAGAACAATCTTTTAAGGCTACCTTTACTGATTATTTCTTGCATAAACATAACTGAGGACAGAAATAGGTGTTATGTAGGGAGTTGAAGGGTATTTCTGTTATTATGTCCATAAGGAGAGTGCTCGTTTACAAAGCGTAACAGTCGTGCGATCATGAAATCTATTCTATCAGAAAATCTTTAATGTGTGTAATTAGTTTGCAACCAGGATCTTCAACCTGAGCGCATACAGCATTGTCAAAAAAGCCGAAATGTCAAAGTAATGTCACAATGACGCAAGCGATCATATTTTGCAAATAAGGAATAACTCTTCGCTTGCTTCTTAAAACCGACACGTTCCTTGACCGACTAAGATAACCCTAGCGTTGATTAATCACAGACTCGTTGTCGACTTGAAGCCACTGCAGTCGCAGTCTTATCAATAGTTATATTCCAGTTACTGGGAAGGCACGGAAATGGGGGCAGATCCGTATGTAGACATCAATGTACATGCGAAGGGGACATTTGGCCGACATGGTGTCCATACAGAGTGGTTTGTGTTAATATTGGTAGGCCGAAGCCTTGTTTAGTGAAGTCATCGATCGGAATTGTCGCAATGGACAGAAGGCTAGTTAGTATATGTCGACTGGACACAGTTCATGTCAATATATGCTGTTTTGAACAGCAGATCACCAAAAGGTCAGCGGATAACTCATTGTAGCGTACATAATGTTTTTTTTTTGCAGAAACGCTAAAGAATATAAACGATTACTATTTTGCAGCTGTTCTTTGATACGTATCGAAATCCATTTATAGTTTATGACGCTGTGACAGCTTTTTATACTTCGAAAGGGAAAGCTTGTCATATTTATCTATGGAATCAGTAATTGTTTGTGATACATATTCCTAAAGATATCAGCAAATGTTAAACTTATTTGATTTACATTTCATTACATCAGGTGGAAACATAATCGTGAATGATATGTATGTATATATAAAAATAGATTGTGACATTAACATGCGTGAATAACCACAGCAGAGGATAAATAAGCGTTAAACTTCCCAGTGAAGAACTATATACAGACTGAAACCGTTGGTTAATGTAAAAGTGTGCTATGAAACGCCGACACATCTTTCTCATACGGTGTTCGGCTTTCTGTACATCAACCATATGGCATACACACACGCTCCAAGTGATGGATCTCTCTGTAGTTTACCATTTGGAGCTAGAAATAGACACTGTGTAAATTTTGCTTAAGACTCTGTTTAATTTGGTTATGGCTGAAGGGAACCGACAAACCTCCAGTGACTTCCATGATGAAAGGTTTAAGACGTAGTTGTGTTGGAAATCATGCGAAGCTGATGACACATATACATGTCATATGTTCATGATTTTACATGTATCGGACATAATTCATTACAAGTACAGCCTCCTATTTTGCTTTACTCACATTCCGTAATGTTGACTGTGTTTATTGCATCGTGTGTCTTTCAGAAGTGCAGAGTTGCGTGCGTTGTTCGTGGCCTTCATTATCAGTTTATCACCGCCACAACGACTTCCACTATATAGTGCACTTGATAATTTCATCCCAAATGAAAACGACACACCGAGATACAAATGAATCCCTGCATGGTGATGAAAGCGGCTTTAACCCTCACTCACTCGCACATATACCATCAGCTGGTACTAGTAATGATGTATATTATGTAAAGAGATGTTGATGATAAGTTGTTTAAATATAGATTCATAAGCATTGCGTGGTTTCTCAGAATCCTGAATATAGTTCGGATGTAATCGTCGTTGAACTCTCCAAAATGTTGTCGGGTGCTGGGGTAGCCTAGTGGTTAAGGCGTTCGCTCGTCACACCGAGGACCCGGGTTAGATTTCCCACATGGGCACAATGTGTGCAGCCTATTTCTGGTGTCCCCGCCGTGATATTGCTGGAATATTGCTAAAAGCGCCGTAAAACTAAACTCACTCACTCCAAAATGCTGTACGGAAGAAACGCTGGAACTGTATAAGATACTGGCTCTCAGTTCCATCTATACTTGGAAACGGAAAAGAGTCTTTATCGATTATGTCTACCTGATACCGTGCAAAACTGCAGAATCGTGAAGCATTTTGAAAGAAAGGCAAAACGATAGACCTGATCGATGAGGGAGGACACGCAGCATTTGTAACTAGCGCGAAGTCAAATGCTTTGAGAGGCATTTCTAGAAGTTGTAAAGGTGAAGGAAATGTTGTTTGACTATGATATGTCAAACATCTCAACTTACAACAACTTAACGGCATTATTTGTAAGAATTAAAAGATGATTTTTTGTAATAACAAAGATTTTGTGAAAGGCAAATGACAACTTCTAGTTTTTGGTGTTCGTTTGAGCAACACTTTTAGCGCAAATGAAATATTAAGTACCCACATGGAATCGGATGAGATCAGCATGTTCGGACCATGTTTGGAGAAAATGCATTCGAAAGAAGCCGAGATGGGATTCAGTTAGCTACACGCTGTGGTAGAGTCATGCCTGACACTACAAAATACTGAATATTAACTACTTTAATTTGCCAATCTGAAGTGACTACCCAATGTACATAAATAGTCCAGACTGCCCTGCAGAGAAACTATTATTTTTTCTAATTACCTGTCTGTTTGAGGTCCTTCTTGGGGTGTTGAGATAAAACGATATCATTTGTTTCGTGTGTATCAAACAACGCAATGTCGTGTCTGCTCAAAAGTAGTAAAGAAACTACAATCATAGCTGGCAAACAAAGTTTGATATGAATCGGTTTGATTTGACGGTAACTGAAGTTTATGTTTCTCTTTCTAATCTTCTTGTCGGTATATGGGAATGGAAATGGGATAGTATTGCCTAAAACATGTTCAGTTTGTATAAAGGGACGATTGACGTGTTGACATGTATTTTTGACAGCATATCCACGTCACAGAATACATTTAAGGTTGCAATTAATAGTCTCTTCGAAGCAACCCATATTTCTTCAACAATTACTGGGACAATTACCTTCTACGTGCCAACCTACTGGAAAGTAGGACTAGATAATCATAATCATAAACTAATTCTATCTAAGACAGAAACAAAATCCGAAACGGACGAAAATGTCACCTAGAAGTAACTTTATTGACATTATCTGTCACTAAACATGTTCAGCTTTTCATTGTAAAGTATATACTAACCATCTAATCATAAAATGAACACATCTACGACCCGGCAAGGAATTCCCGTAAACATTATTACATTTATCGCTTAACAATAGTGAGATGTGTTATTGATCGTGTGAGCAGGTAGGATTTGCGCCGCTTTAAGTCTCATTTAAGCAGCATCCCGACAGTGGACACAAATAATTCTGACATTTGATTTGGCGAGCAAATACTTCAACCAACAGGATATCCTAGGGACAAAAGCACGCCAAGAAGAGACTTTCGCTCCCAGTTTTGCCAAACTCAGAATGTCTTGACCCTACCTTTTTCTCAACGAAATAATCACGTTACCCCACATGACTATGTCAAATAACATGTTCACACATGTCAAGTAATACGCGTACAGGAAATATGCCATCGGAAGCATTTACAGTCGTTACAGGATCTCCCGCATACTAAATATGTCGACTAACGAGTCGAGAAGCAGTCATTTAAAGGACCAACCATTATGTAAGGCTGGCTACTCGATTCGACTTGCTACACTCGGCATAGCGTCCAACTTCAATGTTAAGCAGATTTGTGTGAAAGAAAGCTTCCATTTGTCGTCTAGAAGCAAGACGGCAGATTAAAACGCATCCAATCGCATTTGACCAACATGAACGTCATGTCTACTGTACAACCCCTTCCAGCCATTCTTTGTCGCTATGGGGACGATAATCGGTCAAGTCGCAGTCATCTCGCCTAGTCACGTCTTGCCTGGTTATATATGTTGATCCAGCTCACTATTTAATTAAAATGCACTGTCAGAGTGTTATATTGAAACCACCAGTGTATTAGATATGTCCAGGGTACGAAGTGGTTGGCCAATATTCAAGTGTCGGGACTCTCAATAAGCCTTTGTGCGTCTCTGTACATCACATGTTTCCTGAGAATCCATGGTAATGCTGACACTTGTATGTGTGTTTATGTTGAAAATTACATGGCAACATTGACACTATGCACATACAAGACCATTCGATAATGAGTTTAAAACTTATATTCCAATGTATATAAATCATGTTCAATTCAAGAATGGTGTATCCAATCTGTAACGTTATGTGTACTGAAGGGTGTTGTCAAAGCCCGCGCATCTAACACTTCTTATATAACACTATCATAAACATACATTATATAAGTCATGGAAAATAACTGTGATCACATTGTGCAATTAGCAGCTAAAAATGAAATAGTCGCCCGATAAATGCTATACGAGAGTATACGCCGATGTAATACAAACTCTTGGTTCATTCAGATCTCAATATTACAAAAACTATCAGCAACATGTCAGTATAATTATACGTAAGGACTGCTCCGAATACGGTTCATGTGGGTAAGAGAAAAGAAATTCGTCTGGGTGTCATTTAAGCTTTACTGCACCTTTGTTACACAATGTCTATTCATGGCCTTTAAACATACGAAACAAACTTACTTGACGTTTATAGGGTACATGTTGTCGGCAATGTTAAGTGCAACCCCAAGGCCTGTTCTACATCCCAATCACAAATATATATTGCTTCAATTTAACTGATATGGTCCTTATCGATTTTTGAGCTTTTCATTTTTTCACGCATTTCTCCTATGTGTATCTTACGGAGTACGAGGCTTAAGGCCTGGTTCAGCTTCTGAAATCTTCCTATTGTCTGTCAACGACGAAGGGAATATATAACACTACACTATACAAATCAATTCGGTCCTCTTGCTGTAGCTTTCGTTGTAGCTGTAGTTGAACGGGAAGACCTCGCCTTGGCCGCCTGCTGTGCAACAGTGTTTATCGCCAACACAGACAGGGGAGGCTATCCTCCGGTAGGTGACGTCAGTCACTCTCAAATGCTATGACGTTGGACGTAACAAGCCACGGTGGTTAAGGAAGGCCGTTGTATCTTGGTTCGATCACTTTTGCTTGCCCGGTGGAAGTAGCGCTCTGCTGCCACAGTCGCTCGCTCGCCAGTCGCTCAGTAGCCCTTCGACGCCAGCCACAGACAGGCCGGATCTTACAACAAAATATGATTGTCAACAGGTACAGACACATTTTGTATTAATTACAATAGCGCAGAGAGTTCTATTTCATATTTTCAATGTGTTTTATGCTGGAATTTCTGGAAATTAAGACAATAATGTTGATTATATGTCATGATATGATGGTATCTTAAACGGAATTTATAATTGATATATGCATGTACCTTGTTCAAACTTGATGAGACGTTGTGATGTGTAAATATACAATGTAAAATCTATGCATATTGTTCATGTGTACCATTTTGAATTATACATGCGACATGGAGATTGTATTTCGTTTTGGTTATGTATGAAATGCTCGCCTCTCGTGGAGATCAGTCAGAAATCTGGTAGAAGTGTGTTATCTTATTCCATGTGCAATACAAGTAGCCTTGTTAACTACCTAACGCCCGAGTTTGCTAAGTTAATTATGATCTGAGATAGTGCAAACCGAGGGGGCATATTACCGATGTGTGAGGTATGTGAGTTTCTTTATCATAAATTACCATTACCCTTTAATGATTTGTTATTTAAAAAGCAACGCGAACTAATATCACCTAACAATGATAATATGTCAACTGTTCAGTTGCTGGCTGTCATCACGGCACCCTATCTCCAGATTGTCAGCTTGTGTCCACCTTCTGATTGATTTACTCATCTTTCAAACTGATGTTCACCCGTGTTTTGATTTTTCTTTGGAATTGAAACCTGAGATGCCTGAACTATGTCAAACCAGTGAGGCATAATTTCCATTTTTTACGAATTCCCAAATCTATAAATGACTTAAAGCAATAATAGAGGAATAATGTATGCATATGTTGGACATTGAAACATCTGTTTCTGTATTTACTTCAAAAGTATAATATGCCCCTAAATATTCTCGTCTCGTAACTTCGAAACCTCAATTGTTGGGCCATTTCTATATGTGTTAAATATCTGTCACTGTTCACCCGCGTTTTCAGTGAGTGCGACTGGTAGGCATGTGAGACTAAAAGATACAAACTAAAATGTCAAGAATCTGAGACAGATCCACTGACTTATAAACCTAGACAGTGACTACCTGCAGACTCGGCGAGGACGTGCAGCAGATTCTTAAGGGGCAACATGTCTGCTAATACGTGACCAAAGACAGATTCTCTGTACAGCGCCAAACTATGTTTAAATGATACCTCAGTAGTATCTGAACAATAATCCTTGTCTCGGGAGAAAGAAAAACGTCCACGTCACTGGTGTTCACTTAATGTCAAATCTGAAAAGATACAAATAACAAACTTGTTTTGCAGCCTTCTTAATTAGTATCGATTTCGGCTTTCTGTCCTGCCAGCAGACACAGCAATCACACTGTGGAAGGCATAGGTCTTTCCAGTCCAATTATTAATCAGCCCAGTGTAGGATTTCCCAACATTCCCAATTAATAATGGTCGTCTCATATTACATCATTGCTTTGAAGCAGGTTTGACAAGTGATTGATTGCACGCCCAGGCAACCGCAGCATATAATGAGGTAAACTTACAGCACTGATTAATCTGTCTACAACGTCCCAAACTCAAACACTCAGCTCTTTCGGCCTGTCCTTTAATTCGTCCGTGTTACAAATGCTATTCCGAAATATGGTTTAGTTCATTCTAACAACAAATGTAACCTTTTGTAAGCCAGTTGCCAGTTTAGGCGCGCTTGCTACACTTTTTGTGTTTGTGTTCACTTCAAACGGACAATGTATATGAACATGCGATTCTTCCTTGGCAGTATACTGTAAAGTTACAAGTAACAGTATACAAGTAAAGTTGATAGTTGTAACACAAACTTGTTGATTCTGTCAACAACAGTTATATCCATTAGTGACTGCACAATATGTTGGCATACAAGACGAATACGTGCACATTTCAGGTATAATACTACGCGTAATAGACAATTAACAGACTTAACATTCAATAAACGATGTCTCTACTCAATGTTTATTTTCACAATAGAAACAGTGTATGTTGTTGTTTATATCTGATATAGACTTTGCAGTAATTTTGGTCTCTCCTTCGTGATGCTTTAAGGGTTTGAGTAGTTTCATTTTCGTCTTCATTCGAATTCACATCATAGCTAAATACAATCCAGTGCTGTCTGTCAACCCTTATCCAGAGTCAAGCTGCTGCTCACCAACGTGGAGTTATTCAAGCTGTGTCGGCGAATATTAACAGTAATACTGTCTATGCCATTCAGACGTCATACAATTTCAATACAGGTATGATAAAATGATTAAATAAATAGAAGGCCTAAGCAGATTAGAAATATAATGAAATCTTGGGAAAATATTACTAGAAGGGCGTTGATCTCACGTCCTACATGTATATTCAAACATATTGGACATATTTTCAAGCGTGTGCATAAAACATATTTAGGTTTCATTTTCATACTGATGTTTCGTGTATACACCACACATGAGTTGAAGAAACCCATAAGTAACATCCTTAATACTTGGTTACAGCTGAATGATCTGCCGACCGTAATATTTCAATGTTCGTTGACAAACGCTCTTTAACCAGGCGTTATTGAGTTAATATATCTCAGTGAATATACTTCACAAATGAACAAAGCCGTACATACATCTTCGCACGACCATGACTTGTATCTGCCATTTGTCATAAATCTCTATCTCTCGTTGCTATGGAAATAGTGTTTTACTGAAGTTGAAGTCAGAAATGCCCCAGCGGCAACTAACTGCTTTTAACGGGAGACAAGTTCGATGTGCCAGTTCAAATTAACTAGGTTTATACAGCATCAGACACGAGAAAACGATGGAAATGCCGAAAAAATGAAGGGAAGAAATGCACTTATTTTTTTCGTTGAAATCGCATTAGATCAAGCACGTTCATGTGTAACATAAAATAATTACTCACAGTAGTTAATTCATGTATTAATTCTATCTGTAACTTAAAAACGTTCGGCCTTCAAGTGGGTGTCTTCAACGTGGGAGCTGCTATTTGTTGTGAACTCTCTGAACAAAAAGAGTGCATCAAACTGATACAAAAAAGTACTGATTCTCTAAGCGATAATCACATGAGTCGGGGTTGTTTTGAACTCGTTTAGCAGTTGCTGTTTCAATTGAAGAACGCTGGGCTTGCACAGGCACGCACAAGTGCAAACGGTTTATACATATTCATGTAGAAGGATAATTATAATGTTTCTCATTTGTACTGGCAAATATACCATAAATATTATTTATATAAATCTGTCAGACGTTATTTAATATATTCATATCTATGTTGAAGAAAAACTCTTCTAAGACATAAATGCCACTTACTAACTTACTAAATGCTTACCAACAGTAATGAAAGAAAAAGGTGTTTTCAACACGTTATAAATGTGTGATATTGTCAAGGATAAGCTTGAGTCGAGCAACCCGAATCCCTTGCCACACATATCTATTGATCAAAGAGATAAGCAAGTGCTAACGTCCCTGTTACCAAACAGCAATATCTTTAAGCGCCCAAATCACCTGCAATATAGAAAACAAAGAATGAGATGGCTGTAAGCACAAAGACGCTAATAATGGCCCGACATGGTGATAATAGGCTTACGTAGTGGCAGATGCCTCTCTGTTGTCATGAGGTGATCAGATGACCATCTGCATGTTCATGCCTTGGCTGCAGCAGCTGTTTAATGAGCTGTAGGAACTCACTGTGCTTCATCACCCACATAAACCAAACCAGTAACCGTACTGACGGCAGGCAATAAGTCTGATGAATTATCCAACCCAGTACGTTCATATGTGCCACTTTCGCCCTTGCATACGTATCTTCAGGTTTCACATCCAATTACGGACGCGTTGATTCCTATACCGATTCTGTATACTTACTTAATTTCACGTATGCAACGTATGCCAAATTATCACAGTACAACACTTGGTATGTTCAATTACTACATTTATTAACTGTAGCAGAAACGTGCAAGTCTATTCAGTCGTCATATCAACTGAGAATCTACTGTATATTTGGCATCGTGTCAAATTTGGCACGTATTCATTTTCTGTTGGTCAGAACAAAAGGTTTTAAAATACCCATGTCTATAAAATACGCGTGTGCCTCTTATACCGTATGACCGTAAGGTGGTTGCAGTAGGGGAAAGAGAAATTGATAGCGATTTTACATTTCAAGAAGCCATTACCTTCGTACTTTCAGCACCTGCCTGCAGCGCCAAGCAGGGTGAGGACACTGGTGCCGTATTTTCAAGTTGGAACTGATTTCATTACACTGTTTTCCAATAACATCTGCTGTCTTATGTTTGAAAGTGGCTGAATAATTTGCATTGATTGCAGTTCACATACTTGTAATATTCAAATATATTTAACAAATTTCATCACATTTTTGCACATCAGGAATTTTTTTAAACTGGATACTAGGCGCTATATAAAATGAACTGTTATTATTATTGAAACAAAGGGGTCTCGGCGATAATCTTTCAAAACAACGTTTGTGGCCTTGTACAAGCAAACGATATTCAGAAATGCTGCTAAATGATGTTACATGTGTGATGTAATGTTTGTTCCTCGTCATCGGATGTAAGTTCGGCCTGTCGAACCTACCGACAACTGATTGCTTCAAATATGAACAAAATGGTTACGGTACCGGCGTTGAGAGCTCTGAAGACGTACAATACGAAGGGCTAAAAAAAGTCAGAATTACTTCCCTTCTTCAAGTATTTTTCAGTATTATAAAAACACAGTTCGCTTTACGAATCGGAAACTTCTAGAAATATTCTTGCCAGGGCTTATTCATTCAGGCAGGGCAATTAGTCAACAATCGAATATTTCTATCGGTAAGCGTACTTGGGACCAGCAAGGAATTAACAGGTAAAAAACCCACGATGTCTTATGGTGACATAAAAGATAATTTAAAAGATAAATGTCACTTTCTGGCGGCATGTTTTCAGAATAGGTTTCTGTTGGCTGTTGAGGAGGCAAGCGCATCCTAATCGTTTACAGTAAAGTGCGACAGATGACTTCACCCGTCGGACACATAGGTCAATGTCATCAAGGTTATCTCATAGTTACAATTTTCCTCTTGAGGCATCTTTTCGAATATTGTCGCACTGGTGACACGGGGTAATAAGCAAAGGGCCTATACCGAAAGTATGATTATCGATTATATCTTCTTCGTCAATCCATGTAGTAAGCTCATGGCCAAAACTTAAAGCTCTGGTCTCACCAGCATTGATTCTCTCCGGTCTCACAGGTAATCTGTGATGGCGTGTAGGTCCTTAAACAGGATATTCTGTGACTATCAAACAAGGCACCTGTCTTCAACCGAACGCAAGCAGTTCTTCCAACTAACAAGTCATCCATCGAAATGACATAATTGGATACTTCCACTGACATGCCTGACTTTTCATTTCTAATTCCTTTTTATAGACTTTATCAACCGTTACAAAGTGGACATTGGTTGAGATATCACCTTATTTGACTTGATTTCATATAGAATTTAGTTAAATATATGTTTAATCAACACAAACAGTATTTACAGATTTGTAAATATCGTGGGCACAAACTACATAATCAATATATGCAGTATGGAAACGTGTTGATATAGTGAACACATACAGTATGAATACCTGTAAATACAGTCAATTCATACAGGAGGGAAACATGCAAGTACAGTCAACACATGTAGCTTGCAAACACGCAAATACGGTCAACACATACAGTATGGAAATCTATGAATACAATCAACAAATACCGTATGGAAACCTTTGAATATAGTCAACAAATACGGTATGCACACACGTAAATGCAATCAACACATACAGCATGCGAACATGTACATATAGTCAACACATAATAGTATGGAAACCTGTAAATACAGTAAATTCATACAGTTGGGAAACCTGTGAATATAGTCAACACATACGCTATGCACACATGCTATGTATACATGCAGTCAACACATACAGTGTGAGAAAATGTAATTACAGTCACCACACACAATATGCAATTATCATGCATCATCGTCGTCGGTGATGTAACAAAGTGGATATATAAAGTCTGTGAAATTACACGAGTATGTACTTCCAGCTGATGACATTATGATGATAACAGTCTAACGATTATAGCGTGCAAAATACAATTACAGCTACTTTAGATTAAAAAAAATAAAGAAAATAAATTTAATCAACATCGTGGAAGCAAACCCTAATGTATGTAGTTTGAAATGAAAGTCATGAACGAGGATATAATGCACTATTCAAGGCATACCGATATTTTGTTTTACCATTATGTGAGTGGTACACGTGTACATATGATATGATGTGCGAAATTGTCAAGTGGAAAAGACATGCTTTTGTAGTGCATTAGTATGCAAGGACGTAGTCGAAACCAAATGATACACGCGTGCGTGTGTGCGTGCGTGCGTGCGTGCGTGCGTGCGCGTGCGTGCGTGTGTAACAGATGGTTTTCAAAATTATATACGTATTCAAAGAAATGCGAACAGAGAAGTGGATATGTATTTATGTAAACTGTTGTCAAACAATGTCAGTATAGATTTTCTTGGTATCCTGTAAACATCAATTTCAGTAATATTTCATGCTGATAAGACTGTGGATTAGAGCATGGAGAGCAAATATCCAGTAAAGAGTAAATAACTTTCTAGTGTGTGCTCGTGACTGTGTCAACTATAGTCTTGGTTATATGAGAAAAGCAATCAATAGTGTAACTTGTAAATTACAGTGTTTTACTAACCACTACATGGACCCGTGTGACTTTTTATTGGCCCTTATGCTTCACGGTGTACTAGATTTATCATGATAGGCCCGCTAAATATACTATAATTACTGACGAGATGAGTGTCACCTGTTCTTTCCCAAAATGATTCTAAATACTCTGCTTTGTTACAACGTGAAAGTTGTCACGGACTGCTTTCGAGTATTCTTGATATGTTTTATGGTTTAATTATGACTTGAAACGTTGTTTTTCAGGGTTCTGGTGATCCGGTTAGTTTTGAGGCGCCAACGTTTGTGAGAAGTTGGAGGATGGTATAGTATCAGTTCAATTGCCTGTGATTGCCGTAAGAGGGCGATGGAGAAAGGGACTCTGGAATCGATGCGTCTATCAGTTGTACGCCTCTGTGCTTTGTAAGGCAGGACCGTCAGCTAACGGATTCTGTTGTAGTGCCGGTACAATGTAACACTGGAGAGCTGTGCGCTGCACGATATGCCACATGAGACGACAACTTGACTGAAATATAAAAGGAATTTTCTTTGGCTCCAGAAAGAGAAAAATACTACATCTGCATAAGATCTCATTTTCTCTACTTTCGAAGACGACTTGAACAAGCAGGATGAAAAACGTTTCATACCTCATCAGCTCGATGTCGCCTCTGGACGAGTCACCTCTGCCACTCTGCGATCACTATGGCAATGAAACTGGACCATTTGGCAATGGAACTGGACCGATTGGCAATGGAACTCAGATGGGACGAGGTCCCTATTTCATGAAAGTCATACCCATCATTCTCGCTATATGTTATGTTATAATCTGCTTGGTCGGCTGGTTAGGCAACGGTCTCGTAATCTATGTCGTCGTTCGATTCGCCAAAATGAAAACTGTTACGAACATGTACATTCTTCATTTAGCTATTTCGGACGTCCTATTCCTCGTGAGTTTGCCATTTCTTACTACGACAACGCTATTAGGATACTGGGTGTTTGGCTTTGCCATGTGTAAGATCTACTTTGTGCTTTTCTCCATCAACTTATTCACCAGTGTATTCACACTAACTGTGATGAGCGCTGACCGCTACCTTGCGGTTTGCCACCCCGTCAGATCTGTCCGCTATCGCACTCCAAGAATTGCACTCATCGTTTGCCTGTGTATATGGTCGGTGTCCTTCCTTGTTATGTTGCCGATTATTCTGTATTCTACAACTGTTCCCCAACTACCGGCGACGCGATTCAAGGGCAGACAGACCTGCACGATCTCTTGGCCCGATGGTCAGCCCATTCCAGCGGACAAAGCTTTCATCTGGTACACCTTCATCTTGGGTTTCTCGATACCCATATCATTGATATCTGTGTTCTATATCCTGGTCGTGCTCAGACTGCGCACAGTTGGACCGGCAAAGAAGTCAAAAGAAAAGAAACGATCTCACCGACGAGTGACGCGGATGGTGCTGACAGTATTGTCAGTTTATGTTATCTGCTGGCTACCTTACTGGGTATTTCAAGTGGAAATTACCTTCAAAACTGGTTCGCAGAGATTAACTGACTGGAAGGTTGTACTATTTAACGCGCTCACAGTCTTGACGTTTGCAAACAGTATGCTTAACCCTTTCCTGTATGCATTTCTTAGTGACAATTTCCGGAAGAGTTTCATGAAGGCGTTTAAGTGCACATCACCATCGGAGATCAACAAGTCCCTCTGCGGCGAAAATAGCATGTTTCCAAGGACCAGCCAGAGCTACGCCAAGAGTGTAGCAACGAATACTACCATTGATGAAAGAATGGAATTGTCGACATTTGAATCTCAACAAAACTGTACAAGCCACGTTGTATGCGAACCAAATGATCAATCACTTCAAGACGAAAAGGGATGTTTAAAGCCAGTTGCTCTCTGAGACCAAGAACATTATGTTTCTCGTGCACCGTTTTTGCGATGATATTACTCTCCGTTAATGTTTACGTGGGATTAAACCTGCGGCGTGTTTCCCCCTGTGGCGTTAATTGTGGTGATCTTACTGCCGACCTACTCAGACCTGTGTCAACAATATTTTTATCAGGACGAGCAGACATAAACCTTATTGTGTACATGCCTGTTGAGCTTTCCGATCAGTGAGTTGACATTGTCAACAACGTGTGGAACTATTTCATGCCGCCGAAGGTCTATCCAGTAGTGTCAGTGGGCGCTTAACAAGAGAGACAGCCCGATCAATAGACGTTTATAAAGGTGACAGATAACTGTTGAGAGCTAGAATACGTCGGTGTACGTAAGACACTGATCAAATTTGGCCTTTAGAGTCATACTATCAAAACAGGTAATTTTCCAGAAAGAAGCCTTAATGGAGTCTAGATAGCTTGGTGGCGCTTGTCTGATAGGGCAAATAGGTAGATACGCCATAAAGGACCCCTACAACCTGTGTTATTCCCTGCAATGTATGCCTGTATAGTTATTACATCACCATGTTTATATGTGCGTCTGGAATATCAGTATAGATATATTGATGAACAAGTATTGACATAGTGTGTAACATATATATTCTTCAAGCCATGTTCCTGTGCTGGCTGCTGCTTTGTTAGTGTTTCTGCATGACGTTTCTATTATAGCGAGTAAATGACTGTTGTTTTGTCCACAATGAAACCATGTATTATCATTACGTTATTGTTTTGCATTGGCTTTGTCGTGTTCTTCAGATGGATGTAATCATGTGTTATTTCTATGCATAAATGGGGTGAATATTGGAACGTGTTGGTCTTTTGATGGTTTTCACATAGTAAAGTGACAGATGAAATAAGCCGATTTACATATAAACGTAAAGAGTAGTTATAACTTTAATCAGTGCTAAATATCTTCTTCTGGAAAAGACACTGTTGCAGAAGACGACAGCAATATTGCTCATGTGCTATTGTCACCAATTTGATTTTTGCACGTGACTCAAAAATAGCAGGTCTGGTGTTTAGTGATACATGCACAGCAAGCTCTGTCCTGAACATGCATCGTTACAAAAGGCTTCTAACGCCCCTGACTAAAACCGAGATATCTATGAGCGTTTATTCCTCTCTCGAGGATTTTCATTGATACAATATTAGATTATTTTAGATCATATTTCTTCAAAGATTTTTTTTCATCAGCCAAGTAAAACAAATTGAAAGTATCGAACAATTTCCTAGGAACTTTAGATTCTCATTCCGTATCACGAAACAAAACATATTTTGATACTCCATTAAAACTTACAAATACTGTAGGAATGGGCATGATGGTGGACAGACGGTTTTGAATGTTTGAACTCCGTTCGTGAACTACAGTAGCTTTTTGGTGATACAACGAAGATTGTGAAAGATGGCAGAGATCCCACTGAAAACTAAATGAGTCAGATCTTCTCTCAGCCTGCTGAGGGTCAAGTTGTTAACGGTGGCGTTATTCGATGGGTTTCGTACCCTAGCCATATCAGGAACCACTGATCGTTTGGTCAGTTCTAACCATATAGTGCTCATTTGCTCATTGCGCCGTCTTGCTGTCATACACTGAAATACTGTTAAGAACGAAAGTGTACTGAAACCAGCTCAATTCCTCTTTAACAAGATTGTTGCAGCGACACAAGATGATGGTATACAGGAAAATAGAGGAATACAAAATGTAGAACACGAGACAGTCATTAAATTCACCCAGGGATTTCACCCATTATCTTGGCTGCCGTACATGACTTCCATTAGTGCTATGTTACTCTGACATACACGAGACAATACTTTTTATATAATGTACGGAAATTTATGTCTAGACATAACCCAAGGACACGTTTTTTACTTATGGCATCATGCCTCTCTATAAGTCTCTCTTTAATGCATTTTTTTTTCAAAATTGTTTTCAATTTACGGATAATTTACTAAAAGATACACCATTCAACGGGTTTTTTAGTTCCTTTTTGTACAAAACCAGGGTTTCCGTATGGCAATAATAGTCCAACTCTACATATCTGGAAATGTTGTTCAGGACAGTAACAGAACAGATTTTCTGGCATGCAATATGTCAATTAACCGACTTCGCCGGGAATACAGCTCAGCAATGAGTAAGATAGAAATAAAGGAACACCAGTAGCAAGGTCTCGCATCCTGTGTCTCTGCTGCCCGACCTGATTAAACGAATCGAACCCATGGATTTTACCTTTAGCAAGAAAACCTCCAAGATGAATATAACAGTTGGGACGTGCAGTAATGTTGACTAAAGCTGCTAATGTTTCACTGTACATTCCTAGAAGGATAGACATGGACACTTAGTGCCGGCCTGCACATAAGATCAATACCGAGATATCGATCTGAGCGCATCATGATGGTATTGAGTGTTTCTGATAGGATTACTGCTTCTTGCTTCGTTCCCCGTATGTCAGCTGTCAGAAAAATGCGATCCCATTGCTCCAGTCTCCCACACGTGCCTAACAAAGTATGGCAGTGTCGAACTATTGTTTACACTGTAATCAGGTTTCAAGCTTTCACTGTGTATATTCCTTCTCCACATACATCTATACATTACAGCAGCGTCACCATGTCCATGAGCGTGTTAGTGTGAGGACTCCTATAGGGAGCTTATTGTGTTTTGTAACATCTGGTGTTTGCAACCACGAATAAACACACATTGCCAAGAGGATTTGTTCACATGAAATTGGTTCCAAACTGCGTAGAATATTTTAAATTATATAGTTTCATAAAGTAATTAATTACTTGATGCCAATTCCCCATGGTTTAAGATATCGTTGTAGTACTTTATGGGGTTTATTTAAAGTCAAAGCATGGCAGTTTTATATGCAGTATTAAAATCTAAAGGGGGTTTTGAAACATCGTTTATTACACGGAATTTCCCAAGAGCAGATGAATTGTTGGAGATAGTAATTTGCAGAAGGAGATTTTAGCCGATTTCAGGTTTCAAAATGTAATACGGTTTTGCTTTGGTACACTGAAATGATAATGGATATTGATTTTTATTGACTGTTTCTTTTCAAACTTAAGAAGTTCATATTCATGTTTGTGAGCTTGCCATTAAACACCGATTATGTATTGTCACTATAGGAATTGAAGCTCGGCATCAAGCTCGGCTTCAATTCGTAAAACTAATATAACGTGTTCAGACAGTTGATTCATAATGTTTCACGTTTAATATTTTTCATGAAGGACATAAGCATGGAAGGTTCTTGGGTCTAGTAGTGACGTTTGGTGCAAAAGGAACTGACACAGAAGTAGCTCGTACTCGTATCTAGATAACATCCTGTGCTTTTGCAAAGGTAATATCATGTATATGTGTCCTATGACTAAACTACAAGCGCCTCGTCTGGCAATCATCAGTTGAGACAACTCATCCATGATGTCGTGATGCGGCCCACGTATTTAGTTGTTTTAACTTCAAAAACTAAGGGGCCGGTGGGGTAGCCTAATGGTTAAAGCGTTGGCTCGTCACGCCAAAGACCCGGGTTCGAATCCCCACATGGGTACAATGTGTGAAGCCCATTTCTGATGTCCCCTGCAATGATGTTGCTGGAATATTGCTAAAAGCGGCGTAAAACCAAACTCAGTCAGTCAAAAACTAAGATCCGTGTCTACTTAGTGCTATATATTTTACAGTAAAATATAAGACACTAAATAAGTAGACAGGGATCTTCTTTTCTGTTTTTTCAAGTTGAAACTAACTTACGCTGATATTGTCTACATTGTAACTGCTTCATTAACATCATTTTAATACACAACAACTACCACTACTAATGATAGTAATAATGTCCCCATTTATACAGTGCCAACTCCACACCCCACATAGCGCTAGCAATGAATATATCACAGCACATTATTCTCCTGGAAAAGCGAAACTGCCTGTGAGGCTCTAGAAGATTAATAGTCACATGACCAACCCCAACGGATTCCCATTTTCTGCTGGGCGAACAGAGGCAATTTTGAACAAACTCACTTGCCTAAGGTGAGACCACATGTATCACATGTGCTTCGTGTGCTACTCACCTTAACTCAATAATGATGACTTAAAAACGTATTGAATTGTTTAACATTTACCTGTACGTTGTTTGTAGCTATGCTATCTATACATCGGGTCAGTGTTTAGCTCTGATGTGTGAACTGTTATCTTCTAGTACTACTGTCATGGAGGGGCGGGAGGGGTAGCCTAGTGGTTAAAGCGTTCACCCGTCACACCGGACACCTGGGTTCGATTCCCCGCATAGGCACAATGTGTGAAGCCCATTTCTGGTGATATTGCTGGAATATTGCTAAAAGAAAGCGGCGTAAAGTTAAACTCACACACTACTGACTGATTGTCATTCATTAGTTCGCTCATTCCTAACTGCAACCAAACATGTAAACAAGGCTGGGTACATTACAAAGGGGGCTCATCCTCTGAAACACATTTGTACACTCAGTCCACTTACGTCGACACGTGCGTGTTTCGTATAGGTTGTTTTGACAGGTCTAGATACGTGTAATATACGAAATGATCAACTGCCTTTGTATCAACTAAAAATATCCGAACAAAGGGGATGAAACAGACATTTGAACAACGATTAGCAACAGGAAAATAGACGAATCGTGACCTGCAGTACTTCGATCGTGTGGACGTGATATAGTGGCATACCATTGCAGCATCCATCACGTCTTCAGTTTTACACACACGATGGAAGATATGAGTGGAGGAATTCATTGCTTTTTGGTATTCAAGATCATGCCGTACTGTAGTCACTCATGCAGCAAATGAACGATACAAACCTGTTCATGATAATCAATGAAGCAGTCAGGCATTTTGCGCGCAAACGCACAAGCAAACACACGCACACGCACACGCACAATGATAGTATTTACATAACAAATGGTGACCACTGTCAATATATAGGCGTTGTAATCTTGCAGTGTGTTTCCTACTGAAGAAGGTTCTGTGGCAAAATTGGAATAAATGAACTATCATTCAACTTTGATTTTACCGTCTATTGAACTCCTAGACTAGGAAGTAAACTTAATCACCAAAGAGCCATATTGTGATATGATAGCCACCATATCCAAAGCTCTGTGAGTTATGTAGACCTAGTAGCCTTAAATCTACATTAAGGTTGATGTGGGCTTTCATAAAGAAAATGCAAATTGTGTGATTGGAGGTTGCTGCCAGTCGAGGACGTCATTTAAATACGTGGTGCCGTCACTGGGTGGCCACACAAAATACGTGATCTGGACTCGGTGGTAGGGTGGGTTAGGTAGCAGACTTGGTTTTCTGGTGTTTTAGGTGCCTCGCTCTGAAAGCGTGGATTCGCATCCTGGAGCGAACGTAACCCAGAACACTGCTAGAATTTGATAAAGTGTAAACCGTAGTATACCATATGTTATATTTGATCACTTCCTAAAACGTATTGCGTAATTCATATCATTAAGATGTCTCATCATTGCTGGACATTCAAAACATGGCGGTCCCTAGCGATGCTGGTGGTTCCGGCCGCTGACTGAATATGGTTTCACGATGAACACCAGAACTCCTGGCAAACCCTCTATCCAGTCCCGGTTTCAAGCAATTCAAAATGAACGCAACTACTAACTGTTTGACAGGCGTAGCATAACCTTTACGAGGTTTTGCAGTCAACATGGATGCTTTTCATAATTCAAACGATTTACTCTGTCTTTGATCTGACTCGGTACCTCTCCATCCAACCTGAATTTCCTACTCATGGGATTATATGCATGGAAAAGCCTGTATGCATGTGCATGTTCAGAGTCCTCATGGGTAATCATGACAATGTGTTTGTACATGTAAATATCATGTATGGTTGAAAAAACATCGCAATTCTTTTTTAATAAGACTTTGTGTGGTGCTGAAAAACATGTTTATTTTTGGCGAACATAGAAATCATTAACACTTTATTTGACGTTTCCAAAAGTAAAACCTCCTAGCTGTCAGCCATGTTAAT
This sequence comes from Haliotis rubra, assembly GCF_003918875.1. Taxonomy (NCBI): domain Eukaryota; kingdom Metazoa; phylum Mollusca; class Gastropoda; order Lepetellida; family Haliotidae; genus Haliotis; species Haliotis rubra. Next base: position 768,254 of record NW_025766336.1, read on the forward strand.
CATTAGATGCTGAAGACTATTGTATAACTTGACGAGGTACACTGTGCCCCCTGCCCATAGAAACCCTTCCAGCGATGAAGTCAAGCTTGAATGTTTTGTAACCGGAACAAAACTGCATGACTAGTTTCCACACAATGATACAAACTTGTATAATCACCATGTTTTCAGTCGTTTTCTCCTTTCTTTGGAAATGTAATCTTGTTACTGCACTTCATGAGGATTTATTTCGGAGCAAGTTGATAATATTTAGTAAGTAGTGTCACGCAGTTGCGTGTATTAATGTCAACCTCTGGTATTGCGCGCGTATGTTCTTTGTGCAGCTCCGCTACCGTTTAATATCGTCGTTTTGTCATTGTTTTGCTAATTACTATCATTTGCACTACATCTAAATGCTCATTGGTGAAGTATAGGCCAAGATACGTTTCTACAAATATCATACTTTACTGTACGTATACTTATGCGGTTGCTGTAGTTGATTGCTTAACAAGAAGAAAATTCTGTTAATTAGACGACTAGGTTTAACTGGGCGACGATGAAGACAGATTATCTACTCCAAAGTCCGCGCCTTGTTTTTATAAAGATGGGTTGACTAGGTCAACACTTCCAGTGACTGCTAGGCTATGCGTGGTCGACCTGCTACTGTTCGTGTGATGATCGCCTCTGAAGTCCCAACCTTGTTGTACTCTAGATAGGTTGGCAAGATAATAATCATGCTGTCCTGTACACTGTGTAGCTATTGAGAAACAAGGTCAAATGCGCTAAAATTAGAAACGTATGGGTGATGCTTAGAATGGTGATTTTGTTAATTCACAAAAAGTTAATGCCAATGCAATAATTATATAATTGAACTATGTTAACTGTTGCACTGCACAAATGCGACCATTGTAAACCTTTAACGCTCACAGCAATTGTTTGCAAGAGTAAGGCCTTGAAGAGAACATTAAACTAGAATTCAGTAGTACCACCTAGTTTTGGACCCTTTATACATGTACGACGTTAAAGTACCACCTGGCTGTTAAAAATATGAAAAATAACAAAAGTCCTGGAGTAGATGGATTTCCAATAGATTTCTTTAAATATTTCTGGAAAGACCTTAAATATTGGATCTATAGAGATATTAAAGATAGTCTTAAAAAGAATCAAATGTCTTTTACAATGAAAAGAGGTGTCATTACATGTATACCCAAGCCAAATAAAAACAGAACCCTTTTAAAAAAATGGAGACCAATAACTTTATTGAATTCACTGTATAAAATAGTAAGCACTTGTATTTCTAATCGTTTAAAAACAACCTTGTACTCTCTGATTCATGAAAATCAGACTGGATTTATACCTGGTAGAAATATAAGCGAAAACACAAGATTACTGTATGACATTATGTTTGAGACAAAAAGAAGAGACATCCCAGGTTTATTGATTTTGATCGATTTTGGAAAGGCATTTGATACTGTCTCTAAAGATTTTACAATTACAAATAATACCTTCTATAAGATGCCAGGACTAAAAATATATATTGATAAGACTAAAGCAATCTGGATTGGTTAAAAAACAGGCTGCGGAGATAAACTATGTCAGGATTTGAATATTGAATGGCGAAAAAGTGAATTTGATGTTCTGGGAATTATATTTAACGCCGAACTGAAGGATTTATGGATCATCAATACAAAGAAAAAACTAGAGGAAATTAACAGATTATTGGCTGTGTGGAGAAAAAGACATTTAACACTAATCGGCAAAATCACTGTTATCAAGACACCGGCTATTTCAAAGTTAGTTCATATTTTCAATACTTTACCAAACCCACCCCAAGATTTTGTTACCTGCCTTGATAAAATATTTTTCAAATTCATTTGGAATGACAAAAATGCCAAAATTAAGAGAAGTAAGTTGAAAAAAGATTATATACATTGGGTTTTAAGAATGATTGACATAAATACCTTTATCAATGCCTTGAAACTGTCCACTTTGAGACTTTTTTTGAGAAAATTAACAATGTGCAATCCATGCAATTTTCCTTTACATGATATCATGAAATTTGGTGTTAATTTATATAATATTGCTGATATTCATAATCCATATTGGAAAGATGTTTTAAAAGCATGGAAAATGTATTGTTCTAACATAACCATAGAGGAAAGCAACATTGATGAAATTTTAGCACAGCCATTATGGTTTAATTATTATTTTAAAAACCAAAATCATTATATCAGACATTGGGCAAATAAAGGACTATTAACCATCAAAGACATGTGTGACGAAGAAGGTTTGATGTCTTTTGAATCTTTGAAAAGTAAATATTCAATAAAAGGGACAGAACTAGATCATAGATATGTTTTAACTATTTTACCTGAATCATTGAAAAATACAATTACAAATCACAGATATATACATAACTATGACTTGAATCTAAATTCTTATCAAAAGAATTTTATGAAATCATTACAGGGATCAAGATTATTTTATGATATATTGCTATTTAATAATAATAACCCTCATATGTGTCATAAATGGGAGAAAGTATTTGATGATACTGATTTTGATTGGCCAATGACTTTTATGTCTTTCAGACAAGACCTTAATGATGTAAAACTCTTAGATTTCCAATTTAAATTTTTACATGGTATTATCTATACCAAAAAAGGAACTATTAAAAATGAACCTTATCCAACGTGCCTCATGCAGCTTTTGTAAAGATGAGGATGAAAACTTGTGCCATGTTTACTGGGAATGTTGTGAAACTAAGAAGTTTTGGAATGATCTTCAAATTTGGATTAACACCAATTTCATACAAAAAGTTAATTTGACAAAACTTTTGGTGTATTTTGGTTCTTTAAAGGTCACATGCAACCAAAAAATCAAACATAATTAAAACACAATTATCACTTCTTCATGACATATAATATGCATTGCTGATTATGAAAAAACAAATAAACAAAATTATAAGCGTATAATCGCAAATCAAAAGTGCAATATTGTGTACTTGGGTTTACCTCTCTCGAAACGAAGCAGCCGGGATACCGAACCAAGTCAGAGCGGGTGGGTGTGCACTCAAGTGTAACGGCTGGTTCATTAGCAGATGCCGCCTTCACGGGTCATTGTGTGTGTATATATAGAAAGTTGGGTTTTGTAAATACATGCTCATTTTTTTGTGTATAACATTTTGCAATCAACAGACATCACAACATGTCATGTGTTCAAGTATCACACCTGCCTGTCTGTGTAATTACATAATGTGACAGAGACCGAACTCGGGCCATAAATCAATGCGTTTTGTTTATGGTGTATAGCCTGATTGGTGTTAAGTTCAAATTGCATGTGGTCAGTGATCGCAGTTGTGTATTGCATATTGTCATTAGCAGACAGGCAGGCAGACACACTGGTGTCAATAAAACAAGACATTGAGTTTTGTCTGTGACAGCTACATATCTATATCACAGTTAGAAATCGTGTCAACTCTAAATAATGACATTGCTTTTAAGTATCGAACTGAGAAAGTGACTCGGTAAGAAGAACGTGTGGTGAAATAGATAAATGAAATTATATAAACAGTTTATTTACTGTCATAACATACAAAAAGCTCGCGCCTGTGAGATATCAACAAAACATTATGAAACTAGCTCACACCAAAGGCTTCACTGAGTATTCACCAGACAGCCCGCTTCCAAGTTGAGCGAACCTATTTCACTGCGCACGTGCTATGAGCGCAGCCAGCTGTTGAAACCCGTATTCCCCAGAAAAGTCTGGGGAAAATTAGTGAAATGTTTGAACTCCGATTTCGCGCGTTTTTTTCATCGCGTTATTTTTCAACTTTATAAGTTGAATTTGCATTTTTGACGCTTTTTTTCGGTAAGTCCATACCGAAAGGTATCAGAATCTGCAAAGTTGTGTTTTACGTTGCATGTGACCTTTAACACATTTCAAAATTTACAGGTGGTGCGTTTTCAATGATGTTCAGTATATGATATGAGCGACGTTTCGGTGTAGCTTCTAACACTTGCTTGATAACACCCAGCCCAGACAGCGAATGGGACTTTTCTTGGATACGCTGCCTAGTCGAACCCACCAAGAACTTTCCGGAGAATATGAAGGCTCCCCAATGCTGCAGGATTCATGCATTTGCCAGAGTGTCAGAAGGGCTGTGCTTCCGGTGGAGAACCCGGGCACTCTCCTGATCTGCGCCAAGAGATCCGGATGTACCAAACCAAGGGCACCGAGAACAATGAGGAGCCTGAAGACAGTGTACTTGGGATGGAAGCGAGACATTTCAAAGGCGAGCTCCGCATATTTAGAACGCTTTTCCTGAATCTTGCATATATATAATTATTATCTTACTTTGGTTTATTACTTTTACCAAACATAATCATGCCATATCGTGAAATAAAACTTAAGCTTCAAGGAGCATTTGGTGAGAAATACTTCCCGATATAAGCTGGAAAAGGGACAGAGGAAAGATGATAACAATTTAAGTGGCCTTTTGATGAGACCCTTCCGCAGAGATATCTAGCTGACAACTCAAAAAAGCAGTAATGATGAAAAATGAGAAATGCACGATTCTATTTAGTGGGTGTCATTTATCTGCTTTCTAATAAAGATTGCATTTCCCTAAGGAGAGACAGACTAATATCAACTAATATCAATTTGTCAGAACAAAATAACATTGTTGTCATTAGTGATTTGGTGAGCGGTTGTTGTCAGAAAGTTTTGCAAAAGGAAAGTGTACTACCAATTTCCTTGATGAAGTGGATTTCTCACGTGTTGACACTAAATGCAAGAATATCGGCAATAGTCTGTAATCTACTGTCTCCAATATTCCTCCTTGTGGGAAAAGATGAAACATTACCAAAGGTGTTTATCGCTTGCTTGAAAAAAACTCATAAAATTGGGATACGTCGTATGGGAAACCACACTGGTGACAATCATGTGCGTCACGGAAGTCTTGTATGAGGATTTAATCTAGGCTACATTTCCCTACATCTGCTACTCTCCCACACCGGCTGCCCTGCTACTGTCCTCACCGTTTAACACAGAACCATAGACAGTTTTCTCGACTGGACATCACTGACGGTGAGATGAATGCAGATAAAGCATTAGGAAAATAGGAGAAGAGCAAATGAATGTCTCTGTAACGTACCTCTTTAATAAAAAAAAAAGACGCACTAGACTATTTAGCTAAATACATTATTAAACAATAATAAACCAAAGTTCAAGTGGAGGTCTGCTTTAAATTATATAGTACATCATGAATGACAGTATGAATTTCGCACACTGTATGTGTTCCATTACAATGGTGATAAATTGATACATACATTTTAGAGAGTGATATATTGTATTATTTTATAATTAATTTGAAAAGAAGTGTGTTTGGAATATTTATCTTGTAATCAAATATATTTTTTCAAAGAACAATCCACGTCATATACGGGATATCAGATTGATTCCGAGTTGTTATGTTTTGCTTACTCATATTCTAAAAAAGCTGTTCGGCTCTAGAATTGTAATAAAATTTGCTGGAACGGATGGTTATTAACTGGAAATGTACATGTAATTGCAAATGAGGATGATGAGTTTCAATATTATTGACCCTGCTTCAAAGGACATTTCAGTACAGTGAAACCAGCCATTGGTACCGTGCGGTTCACAATATCATTGGTACAATTTCGCCGGGAAGACCATTAGGCATGATTACAGGCATTAGACACAACAACGTATGGTATGGATTTACAACTTTTATATTATTTACAACACAACGTTTCTGGGCTATTTCTTGCCCCTTCGTCAGGTGAATTTTATGGCAGTATACATTATACGTCATGAGATATCACACGGCATTTGACAATATAAGGCAATCGAAATTATATTACAATTGATGTTATATGGCTTTAGACCCGGCACTATATATTATACGAGGTATTATATTGTATTTGACATTAGACGGCATTAAAATGATACAGGACTAAACATTATATGGCATTATCCCATCAACATGTACGACGTTAAAGTACCACCTGTTCTGGACCCTCTTTACATCTACGACGTTAAAGGACTATTTCATAACGGTTTTCACTCCTGAAGTTCAAAGTTTGGCACGCTTTGGCCCATCTCTGCACATGTTGCCTTTGTTGCGACCTTGTCTCTGGGACTTTAGGATACCTGGTGCTGGATAGCATTATTGGTAACGCCACACCACCTGCTTTATTAAACTACATTAGAATGTCTGGCGCACTAAACGCCGCATGTTTTCTCAGAAGAAGAAGAAAATTAGTTTATTACAAAGTGTCACACCCTGGTAAACGGTCCGGCCTATTTAGGCATACGAGACACACAATAAGAACAACAAGAAAACCATTATAATAATAAAAGAGCACTCACCCATGCAATGAACACTCATAAACCATCATACGGGGTCAACAAACCACCCACTTGCACACACAGCTACATATACATACAATAACATCACCAACACAATGTCGCACATGAGCAATTTCTTACATTCCTTCACATTCAAGGTCACTCACACATGCACCCAACTGTCACCGCCCCCACAGACACCCCCCAGTCACAGACGCACACCCCACCCTCCATAGAAACCGAATGTTTCTTTACGCTTGGTTACTACTTGAAGATCGCATGAGACACACCATTTCACACTCTGGCTTTGGTCGTGTATTCATGGAGGACTCATTTTGTGGAAGAGAGTGTACGACGTCAGGTCTGATCACTGACGGCTGCCAAAAGAACTGAATTAATGGAACTGCATATTACATGCAGACGGATCAGCGTTTAAAGGCACAATGTCACACATTTTCGAAAATATTTTTGCCTGTATTATAGACACACACACACACACACACACACACACACACACACACACACACACACACACACACATATATATATATATATATATTAGGGCTTATGCACTCACTTCAGCTTCCTATTGATGAAATAAAAGACTTTAAGTTATCATCCCTTACCACTTGCCTGAAATCGATAACTGAAACTTTGAGTTGCACAGTTTCCAAATAGAGAACAATTGAATGTAAACAATTACTCCGTACATCGAAAACTGTCGCACGCAGTGTTGTCGGTGTTTGCCGAACTGGTTTCAATCGCAAGTTGTGCGTAGGATATTCGTAAAGAGAGCCCCAAGCGACATAAATCTATCGGGGGGCTCGCTTGAAATAATGTTCGGCCGGTAAAGGGAGCGAGAGTCGATTTAATGCAACGTTGCATTAATTCATTCGAAGTTTTTAATTTAATATTGTAATGTAAATACGCATTATTTTTTGGGGTAATAAATGATAGTATATGGTAGCTTCCCTGAGAGCGGATAGTTAGTATTATTGAGAGGAATGCATTATTTATTTTGAGAGAAGTGTGGTGTGACAAAGTGCCTTTAAGCTTCACATTCATGTAACAGTGGATGAATTGAATGGTTTGACATTGAGAGCGAGAGCTTGTGGGGCATGTGATAATGCAACCTTCCATGCCTTCATGCATAATCCATCTGTCAAGATTGTCCATAATTTCAAGAAGCTAAAAATCAATTTCGAAATACATTCTTCCTGAAAACCTCTGTAACACCGGAGAGATGGCTGCACGACACATGTTAACCCTTGCTCTGGCCACGAATTGTTCGTCGAAATACAAACACAACGCTTGTAGACAAACAAGGAAGATACAACATTGAATTGTAATACATCATGCCGACTATTAAAGGCTTGGCTTTGCTTTGTTGAAAGTTACATCAGTCATTCTGGTTCTCAAAGGGGCACACTTTGCATACATGCATTACCATGTGTCATATTGTTTGTGATTTATCTATAATGTCCCCAAAAGGCAATAATGTTATATACAGAATGTAGGGCGCAGGGCGCAGTAAGTGCGTTAATTACAGCTGACAGGGGTAAGCCATTTCCTTCATCCCAACGTTGTTGTTGAGGTTGCTTGAGGTGACGGGATCGAGCCCACCTGTGACCGGGTGTAAAAACCTTGGAGTCAACTTTGTGTGCAGACTCTTTCAGTGTTGTCACAACCCATAGGGGACAGTACACCACCTTGTGCACTTAAAAGAACCCACGAATCCGTTGGTATATGACCGGATGGTGGCCACATGAATACGTGCAAACACCTAGTTGCGGGTACAGTAACGTGCAGTAAAACTTGGAAAAAGTACTGTGCCTATGTGTCCCAGTCCACCCAGCTGTCAATGGGTACCTCGTAAGGATGGGAATGCCACAAAAACTCGGTGCGCCTAGTTGCTGCAAGAGTTGTATGCTCCCCATGGAGTTGAGATTGACAATACGATGTGCCGTTGAGATTGACATCCAGTGAACGAGGGAAAAACAAAGCGACTTTGAGCAGCTGAGCTGAGCTGGATATCGACACTATACAAATATTAGTATGTATGTATGACGTGAAATCAGTATGTGTACAATTTTCATTTAAAAACACAAACAAACAAAACCAAAAAAAACGACTAGAAGCAAACACTAACAACTGCAAGCTGATTGTCATAATAAATTGCCTACAGTGATTTATCGGCCTTCTTGAAAACCGCCAAAATCAAGAATGACACCCCATGCACGTGTACGCTACTGTGTTGTGCATGTGCATCCCATGCGGTGTGTTTAGGGGCGGTGATAGAGAGAAATGGTGGTGCGTTCATAAGATGTCTGTCTTTGAAAAGTTTGTTAATGCTTATACTTCCTATCCAAATTGAAAGTTCAGGTTCCCCTACTTTTTTAAGAGTATATATTCAAAAGGTCATTATGCATACCAGATGTTATACAACAAAATGCTAAAGCTGGAATTTTATTTGTTGTGACAATTTAGTACTGGCCATGGAACTAGGGACCAGGGGACGTGTATGAATACATTTATGCCAAACATTACTCGCAATGTCTTCATATCTGTGTTCCAGCCAGTGTATTACATGATGTGTGATGTGGATAAGCTAGCCACGTAGCAGAACAATTAAAACAGAATCATACAGCAATAATATACCATAGTTTCAGAATTAGGTGGGACTGGGAACGCTTCTAACACCTTAGCATTATGCCTGGAATTGATGACACTTCAGTAATAGCATGTGACAGTGTTGTATATATGTCTGTATTTTACATAACTGTATATATTTAATGTTGTAATGAAATAATGTATTAACTTTTACTATGGTGAACAGAATAAAATACATTTGCTTTCTATTTAGCTCCTGGTTCACTTTTCTTTAATTCAACTTTAATATTATTTAACTGCTTTGGGTAGCTGTGGGGTAAGATTGTACAGCTTGGGTCACTCCTTTGTTTAAGACAGCTTACGTCTGATTGGCCTTGTGTAAAATACTAATTCTCAGCACTAGCACAGCACACAAGCCACTGTAGACTGAGCAAACCAGAGGTTCTTACAGATGCATCAACTGGTGCAGTCAGTCCGCGCCCCAGTATAACCCACAGAGGCGTTTGTTCTGACTCTGACTCCTCAAATAAATCCTCAACAACTCAAACACGACCTTCGTCACGCCAAAGACCCGGGTTCGAATCCCCACATGGGCACAATGTGTTAAGCCCATTTCTGGTGTCCCCCGCCGTGATATTGCTGGAATATTGCTAAAAGCGGCGTAAAACTAAACTCAGTCAGTCAGTCAGTCAAACACGACCTGTGTGTTATGCCTGAACATCCCCGGTTACAATTATTATTTTTAAGATAGTTTAACATAGTCGTGCATGTGAATCCTTCATGAAAGGAAAGAGTAAAACATTGATTAACGCGGTATAGGGTGAAAATTAGAGATGAGGTGAAGACAGTGTGACACATGAGGCAAACAATGACTATAATATTGGGAGCCAAGTATCAGATACATACTACCTTGTAACATTGTACAGAGGGTATAATAAAAAGAAAAATGATACACAGTGGAAGTAGACTGAAGTAAATGTCTTCCTTAAGCCTGCTAATTGGCATTTTGTATTTAGGAAATTTATACTGGTCTTTTGAAGTATATATCTGTAGGCGGACGGAACACTTAACGAAAAATATTGAGCAACATGGCTGTTAATCTTTAAGATCAGCCCATTTTTGTTGTTAAGGAAACAATTACGTGTGTGATCTGACAAGATCAAACTATATTCATCGACCTGAAGGAATCATGGCACTCATGAAAATATCGACATATGCTACAATAAGCCATGGTGCCTCCAAGGAAGGATCAATGTTGGAAACGTAGAGCAAGACAGTGCTCTGTGTAATGGAATATGGCTTGAAAACGTGTATCAAATGCCAGTCATAAGTCATTTTCTTAGACCAGAGATAAACTGATACATATATCTAAGTTGCTGATCCTCTTGAAATATCAGCGTTAGAAATGTAATATCGTTCTTTCAAAACTAGAACAGGGTTGTGAAGGTCAAAAGTCCTTCCATTTGTCATGTTGTTTGAGTGGGATAATAATCGTTGAATCTCACAGTACTAAAAATGATGTTGTAATCCTACAGAGATTGTTTCCGTTCTACCACCTTCCTATACTTTCGCAGAGACAATCTCCATAGAAATGGGTCTTTGTGGGAGTGCCTTAATAATGTCGTGGCAAGATGTTCTTATGACTTGGGGACGTCATTCTATTTGCTCTTGTCGTGAACTCGAGAGACCTGGTGCAATAATCCATTTGTAAACTCTTCATACGGCAATATTCTCTTTAGTTCTGCGCAACTCAAACATATTTTTTTGCAAGTCATAATGACATTCTAAGGAAGTGATGGAACACCGACAGCCCCAGTTAACTTCTCCGTGTACGACAGCGGCCATAATTACGCTCTAATTTTATGGTGCGAAAGGAATTCCTTTTTATTTCCATGTCATCTACTGGAAAGACCTCGCGCAATATCGTGCTTCATTTCATTGAGACAATTTGCCCAACAGCGGCTTCAAGTTAAGCCCTAATCTTAGATCGAGATGAGGAAAGGATCTTCGCACTGGCGAACTAAGACCGTGGTCCTGAGGTATGGTAGCGGTCACGGCCTATTCTCTACATCATTAACTATGGCCAGCATGTCCGCAAGGCTGCTGAAATGTTGAAACACTGGCCTTAGGATACATAGCTGTTGATCAAACTCGCTCTGTGGCAAATGTACAGCACATTGCGGTGTTTCCTTCGGACACTAAGCCATCGATTAATAATACTCAACTGTAGCGTCCGGTTGTATGGTAACATAAAATCTCGTATAATTACTACTGTGAGGGCGATTTCGATTAATGCAACTTGTCGTCCGCAGTGACGAGTTCATTTACACAAGCATTAATGGCTACATATCCAGTGTTCGCACTGCAAACACGACTGCTATAAAACTGTTAATGGCTTACATCTGAAGCGACGCATTTGTATTCATGTAAAAAGAATTCGTCTAAATTCCAATCGTTTTTTTCAGTCCAGCTTAAATTGTTCCAAATTGCACCAACACGAACAGTTAGTATAGCTTGCAAAGAAGTGTTAAAATCGCTTTGACGTGCCTGGGTTGCCAGGCATAATTACAAACGCTGCCATAATGTTACTGGGGTGAAAACAGTCGTGGAAAGGCTTCAAACTGTGAAATACATCACCTTTGAAAAATACCAATTCTTGTTTGTTACACTTTTTAACCACATCACAAATGGTTACAGTTTCTAATTAATATTGATCTGGATCTTAATATAATATATTAATGGTATCTCACTTTTCAATCAAAATTCCTGATATATCACAGATACTGTAATCATAGTTTATGTTATGTGTCATAGAAAACCCATTATTGACACATTTAACGCATGAATACCATTAATTCATCTGTGATAGGCATTTAGAAACTATAACAGGGAGGCTACAAGCTTAATGGAGATAAGCGTTTTCTCTCAAAGGTTTTAGTATTTGAAATCACACAGCGTTATAGCAACATTGAATCTGTTCTATCTTAAGCTTGACTATCGGGTAATGTAGACAATGCGTAATACGCTTGTCGTAATATATGTCAAGGTAATATGAGTTCATGTCATGGTGCCCCACCAGTGAGGCACAATGCTCATAGTGTGGTATGTTTTGTCCAGACCCTCGTCATGTGGTCAGCATAGTGCCAAAAAACAAATTAACAATATTGCACTAAATTACGACATAATATTCCGAACACTGAACGAAATATCATGGTTTCTCTTTTGTTCCATCTGTATGATTAACTGACATTTATGTCTGTTTTATATGTATGCTATCCCTTTCAAATAACCTGGAATGGAATCTTTAATTCGGTAGCGAAGGCATCCTTTGTTTGTATGCCTGTAACGAGCAGGATGTGTGTGCTCTGATAAGTCTAATTAAGTTTACTGTATGGGTAATACATTTACCTCTCCCAAATGATCGAACACAGCGCTCTTTCAAAGAGAATTTAAATAATACATATTTTTCAAGTCGAAGCATGAAAGAACGAGAATTGATTAAAAGTTAAGCATTCAATTTAAATCTGGAACACTGTAGACTGAGTTTCACGAAGCACGTAAACAATTAACTCTTCCAGCGTGGGAATACTTTGTTTACACTACAGCTATTACTCATTAGGAAGTTTCTAAATGACGGCCATCAATCTTAATGTATTTTCTGCTTTGAATCTTGTTGGAGTATTCGCTGCTGAAAATGTCCTCACGGTAGAGTGTATATGTGTTACAGATAAATGTACGTGTGCCCCCCGACGGGGAATTTAATTGACATTAGTTCCGTGTGTAACTATGGTTGCAAAGAGTGCCCCGGCTACATACGTGGCCCTCCGCATGTCTTGCAGCTGGCTATTTAAACACGACATCGAGGTTTGCCAGAAGCAGTGAAGGAGGAACGAAAATAACGTCAAGTATTCACGTGCTGTCAGTTTATATTAAGTAAACGAGCATGTGGTTTCATCTCTGTGTATAAAGACATCTGGGTTAGAACACGTACAGGCAGTTTTCCACGTGGCGTTACCTTATCACAGCTCACAAACTTGTGTCACTAAGGACGCAGTACGGGTACAGGTCTCTTGCTGTTTATTATCAGTAGGGGAGACGTGTTGACTGTCCAGATACAACTATCATCTGTGCAGGACTGCGTCCCATGATCGTGTGTTCGTATCGCCAATTCGCAATGGTTATATTAGTGGTTGGGTAGCACCATATCCGCATTCATGTGTCCATATTGGAAGGTAATCGGCTGACAGTAACTGACACAATGGTATAACTACAACACCTATCAGTGCAGGGTGAAATCAGACTTACTTCTCCCTCAAGAGTGTGAGCACATGTCGTCCAATGTGTACTGCTTTAAGGGCCAACAGCTTAAGCAGTACAATTGTCAGAGTTTAACGTTTAGCGCTTGGCTCGCTCTTCTGCTATAGCCCCAGCTATTGCAACGTTTAAACGACACTTGTCAAAATTGGTTTCAATAGGCTTAGCATAATGTTAAACACTTGGCCCGATCTGCTGCAGCTATGAAACAGTTACCCTTTGCCACATTCTGCTGATATTCCAGTGCAACGTTATACAATTGTTACAACGTGTTGTAATTTGACAGGTGCAAAGCTAAAAACTTCAAAACAGCATGTGACATCTCACGATCATTTTGCATGCCTTTGTATCATAAGTAGGCTAAGTATTTAGCTGTAGCATGTTTTCAAAATGTATCATGACTAAGACAAAACGTTTCAAATTGTGTGGGTTCAAAGCCGTCAAATATGTTATGGCTCATTATTGTCTACAATATCATGCCTCAACTAAATGAAGCTCATTTCTCAAACTGAATGGTTTAGATTTCGTTTGATAAATCCAACCTGTTCCTGTTACAATCGTCTTATTATCACAGAAATTCGACGGGGGGATTGCAAGCAAGGAGAAATAATGACAATTTACTAACACAAACTGTATATTTGATTTGACAGAAGACATTCCGTTAATATCAGTTTCACAATACAAAGAATAAACAATGAACAACCATGTTTCATATAGCATGTACTTATGTATAGGGCGCCACTATACATGTAAATCAGCTACTCGTGATTTCCAATTAGCCCTTGAGATGTTCTAACCATACATCTATAATTGTAATACCATGGAGGAAATAGATCAAATATATATCTGTCTTGTATAGCACGTGATACAAATACTTACAAAACAATGATTTAATAATTTCACATTCTGTCTCTTCTGGAACAATAGGCAGCTGTTACTACATATGCATGGATAACAAAGTTCTTGAGAAACCATCAACATTTGCTTTCATGTCTCCTTCCTTTCATCTGTAACTGTGTCATTAGTAAACAACGCCGTGGATCCTTCTCATCATCCTTTTGGTTGGTTTCTAGGCACTTGACGTATTTCAAAGGATTTCATCTGTATTTAAGCCGAACATAACGACTTTCCCGACGCCATTTGTCCAGGTCCCCGAGGGACGTCTTTTATGTCTGAGCCTGGTCAGGCCATAGTGCAGTTAGTGCGTCAGAATCATTAGTTTCACATGGGAACCCACACAATTAAAACTGGCTTAAGTAACACAAATGATGTATGTTGACCTTTAGCTTAAATTTCCTTTTGTTTATCATAATTCCGTTGTTCGTATATTTTAGAAATACATAAATAGTAGACAGTTCTCAAACGTCCACGCAATATATGCTTTAGTGACGGCAATTATCGACACATGTTACACCGTAAAGAAGTTTAGGTATATTGCAGTAAATTTGAATGTACATTTCAAATACTGTATTAACATATAGTGTCCGTGTATAGGTACTGTGTCAGTCCTGGTGCCACTTACACTATTGCTATGGGTATCGTGTTCGTTTTCAAGACATGGAAAACCTTAACATCCTCATTCTCGTTTCATACACACCAGCGCGAAAGTTGAACAAATAAGATACAAAAATAATGATAATAATAAATAACACACTAGTTGATTCTGAAAAGTGGTTTTACTTCTATCGGCAAGGGGCGTCTTAAGAAAATAACCAATGGGGTCTATAAGATGAGGTTTTTTTCTGTCTATTTGTGTGCCATAACGCTCAACCATTCTCTTATGCGTGTATTACAGAACGGTAAATGTTGGGATTAACACAACATGTTATCCTAGTTCTATACACACGGTTGACATATGCTGTAACTTAATGTATCAGCTACATGTAGTGTACTTCACTTGGTTGGACATATATTTATACATTGATAAACGCAGTATTGGATAGAAGCCATAACATAATGTTTACTGTCGTAAACCTGTCACAGATTGTACAGAGCGGCGATACCTATCGTAACTCTTGACAGAACTCATTTCTGTTGGAGTTGTAAAAAGGGAGTTTTCCCAGTCGCTGACACAATGGAGAACTAACACAGACTTCATGATTACATTGTCAAGTCACATCACTTAACACCCATCTATTTGTTATATAATCCTACATTTGATACATCTACATCTAGACGTTTGCCAAGAAAGAGAAATTACTCAAATGCAAGAAATATCTCTATCAAAAAGAGTAGTGTTTCAGCAAATTGGTATTAGAATTAATAAAAATATGCTCAAAGACACTTCACTCTTTCCCCTCGCAAACGCATGAAACATTGTGGAAATACGTCAAGGACAAAAGTAAGGGAGGTCATTCTAAATGACAGTGATGAAACCTTTGACAGAACAGTGGACATTCAGCATTCCAGATACATGTTATATACACTGAGTGAGTTGACTATACAGCTGGTAGTGCTGAATTTTGAAAATACCAAAATCAATTATAGGGCCAGTAAAGAGGTCATGGCACTTCGTGAGACTTTAGTACTTCCGGTGACAAACAACGTTTCATACCTGTACGAATGATCTCAAGGTTGTCAGTTGACAGCAAGGAACCGATAATCCTTTCAGAAATAACACATTTCCTATCTAACCATCCCCAAATTAGCCAACTATTACGACTTTCAACAGCTGTGACAGCTAAGCATGGTTGTACACTTCTAGAGTATCGGTCTAGTAAAGTCATATTTGGAACCAGAATTGATTTGGAACCAGAATTGGTTCTTGAATATATGCTTGTCACCGCATTCGTAACTACTCGTGTCATTCCGGCAGGCCGGGTGGCGACTCGTACCCCTCTCTTGGCCATCTTTACGACTGGCCCTTGTCTAAGCGCAAACAGGCACGGAGATAAAAATAGTCCAGGACTATTTCCAAGAAAAGATAACTCTGAATTTCCAAACATGGCTACACATAGCAAACGCCAATTAATTCATAATACAACCCGAAAGTCACTTTCAGTAAGTTTCCTATGTTGTTAACAAATATCAGTAACAAGATAATTTATAATAACGGAAATAATAATGAAAATCGATAATCGCCAAGAAACTCTTTGACCTCATTTCACATTTTACTACGCGCGATTTGATTGGTTTGCTAGGATATTTGGCAATAATGGCGTATTATACAGGTACGAGTTTTCTTGTAGGTCACGGAAAGAGGCGAGTAGTTCGAGCTTGTCGCCGGAAATCTCGCATATCGCAAGTTGAGCCGGGAACCAGCTTAGTACCGGAAGTAGCACCTCGCGAGACTTACAGGCCCTATTTTGTTACAATAGGTCCATTAAATGCAAAATTTTAAGATCCCTTTGGTAAAACCAAAGGTTTATTTTATATTCTTCAGTTAATTTCAACCAATGAACGATATCCGTATTATGTATGGAAACAAGAGAGAATTCTGATGACATTCATTTGATTTGATTTGTTCCGCAGACAAAGTACTCGTGGTATCGTAATTTTTTTTCTGTCATTAGTTTAGATAATCTAGGTGTTTGGTTTCAGTTATTTTTATAAAATGCGAAAGTAAAATATAACTCACACATTTGCGATACAGAAGGTATAGCGGCGGACCTGTGTCCGTTATGAAATTTGTACCATTTATCCCGGGCTGTTAAGAGGGATCTCTGTGTCTTCAATGACAGAAGTCCATCAGTGGGTCCACAACACTTTATTCGTGATTCAATATGTAAACATACATGATGTTACAACAATGACTAGGCGGCATGTCGGAGGCGATGGTCAGCCAACCTGCCTAGTTGCTGTCTCAGGGTCAAGTCCCAACTCACCCAAAGCATTCTCAATTTATCCCTAAGGCTCTGATCAGACTGTCCACGTGTTGCATTGACGACAGATGTCTGGTCATCCACATCGT
Organism: Haliotis rubra; assembly: GCF_003918875.1. NCBI lineage: Eukaryota > Metazoa > Mollusca > Gastropoda > Lepetellida > Haliotidae > Haliotis > Haliotis rubra. The sequence continues at coordinate 785,436 of NW_025766336.1, forward strand.
CATGCTTCAGTGGCCAACCAGCCTTTGTCTAACTTTGATTATAGGCAGCTAAGGACTCTATGGTGGTGGCCATACTGACAATGGTCATGTTGTGTTGATTCACTTCCATTGACAGCATGGTCATTACCTAGAGAGAGATATTCAATTTGTATAACTCAAGGAATATCATAAATATCCCTGATAAACACTGTTCAAACGTGCCTACGATACATTATTTTTCAAGGGCTCGTCGAGGAATGGCACATGTACAAGGGAAGCCACAACCAACTAGAGTATGAACTGATATTACCTGCTCTTGGGACATCCCAAAGGTCACGCTCACAACTTCAGCTTGCCGAGACCATCCGCTTTATTCTCCTCAAACTACCGTAAGGTTTCTTATCGTATTGTTTCAGACTTTTCCAAATAGACATGGCTAGAAATGACATTTTAGGTTTTCGACTCCATAGTTTTGGGGATCGCAATTGCTATATTTATTTTTTTTAAATATTTGATGCGTTATTCGTGTGTTCTTTAATTTAACCCTTATTCTAACAAGTGAGTCATTTGAGGCCCGGAGTGCACTTTGATGGTATGTCAAAACTTTATTTCTTGATATAATTGTTCAGTATTCAATGTATTCCTGAAAAAATCACAATACTAATTGCTGTGAACAAGTTTCAATTTGATTATTTTGAAATAATTACCATTAACTTTAAAAAGCAAATATTTGTACAGTAACTGCTATGCCGGGCCTCTGAGGCCCAGTCACCCCCTCAGCTTTCAGTCAACACCACTTGATAAAGGTTCCTTAGGAATACATTGCATAGTAACTGCTAGTCAAAGATGAGTGAGTGAGGTAAAATATAAAGTCACATCGGCATTATTTCAGCCATATCGTGACTATGAGAGCTGTATATATCAAAATAAGATTAGACAATATAAATATCTGTCGACAAAGGACAGTAAGATAACTAGACTATCACAGATTAAGACCTAAAACTAGCAATTTATCATTAAACAATACAATATGAAAATGGCTACAAAAATGATCGCCAACAACTGAAGGTAGATAACCATGGGGACTTACAATACTTTTGCTACCTGCATGGACTTATACCATCCACTTATACCATCCATTCAGATGTTAGCGATTTTGAGGTAATTAGCCATTGATTAAACGAACACATATTCTACAATTTGAAAACATAGTACGAATACCTTGAATGACGTGGTCTTAGTACCCTTCAAGGGAGACAATTATTTTACACTACATCAACCCTCTTTGAGGGTACATCCACAAACAATCTCAGTTATCAATGTATTCGACCATACATTAAAATAAGTTAGTGTATACAAAAAGATATAAATCAAAATTTGTGAAGCAGCTCAATTTATTTTTGAAAAGCCTATAATTAAACGACAGTTTATGTTAAATAGATCCTTCATAGCTGAAACGTTAAAATATGTATCCCTTGTGATGGAAAAATCCCAGTCAAAGATGATTCATCAAACAAGTCTGAGAAAAAATTTTCGATGTTTTGCTGCACCCTGCTGCTGCAGATGATGATGATGATGATGGTGGTGGTGCTGATGCAGTACCTTCTGATAGTGGATCAGACTTTGAACCGCCCTCTGAAGGAAGTGTTAGTGACAGCAGTGACTGTACTGATAGTGAAGAAGAACATCTTTCTACTGACACAAGCGGTGAGCAGTATGGAGGTAAAGATGGAACAGTCTGGTCATCAATATCGCCGCCCCAATCACGCATACACGCACGTAATATCCTCTCAGGTCATTTGTAGAAGAGCATCAATTGTGACCATGTCGCACACGAAGTAGATGCATTTAATGCTAGGGTTACACTCTGTTCCATGGCAGCCCCGTTTCGCTGAAACGGGGACAAAACGGGATGGACGTGAGACAACGTACATACATACTAACATTTGTATAGCGCCGATATCCAACTTCTCAAAGACGATCATTGGATATCCATCACAACGGCATTTTTCAATCTCAACTCCCTGGGGATCATACAACTCTTGCTGCCTACTAGGCGCACCGAGTTAATGTGGCTTTTCCATCTTTACGAGGTACCCATTCGCAGCTGGTGGATTGGGACACATAGTCACTTTGTCCAAGTTTACTGCACGTTGCTGTATCCGCATCTAGGACTGGTGTTTGCACGTAAACATGTGGCCACCATCTGGTCATCTACCAACGGATTCGTGGGTTCTTTTAAGTGCACAGGGTTGTGTACTGTACTCTAGGGGTTGTGACAACACTAAAAGAGTCTGCACACAAAGTTGACTACAAGGTTTTTTTTACACCCGGTCACAGGTGGGCTCGATGCCGGCACCTCCAAGCTCCCTGGCGCCTTAGACAGCTCGCCCACTGCGCCCCCGTGGACTGAATGAGCACATGTGACAGTCCGTGATTGCCGTGGATGCCGTGCTAGATTTTTAAACTGTTCAAAAATTTGCCACGGCAGTCGCGGTACTAATGAGAAACCTAGCAGACCGTAGTAAAACAGGGGGAACACAACAAAACGTGACAACACGTAATAGGCCGTAACAAAACTTGCAGACGGTCCGTAGTGGGACGAGAGGCATGTGTATTCCCGGCATCTCACGGTCCTTTCAAGTTTTGTCACGTTCCGCCACGTTTGTTTGGCATTTTGTCACGGTTGTTTCACCCTTGTTGCCCGTTTTGTCCCGGTGCTCACGGCAAGCTAGATAGTATGGTAGCCGATTCGTCCCGTTCTATCACGACGCATCCAGGCGTGTGACGGTTTACAGGGCAGGCGAGATACGGCACGTTGCGTTCTCTGGCATTCCCTCTCTGCAGCTGATGCTGGCCTTCTTGCTGACGCAAGGACTCGATGTATGCCCCCACCAAACATACAAACACAAAATCTTCTTCATCATGGGGGTTCAAGCTGCTCTAGTGTCTCAGGATACAATGACTGCTATTGCTTGGAAGGGCTTAGTTAAATGCCGTGGGCACAAACGTGGTCCCAAGCTGGCCGGCGTCCACGTTTCATCCGTAGAACTTCTTGACAGAAGGCGCGAAACGTGTATAACTTTGATCAGAACGTGAGAAAGGTGAGGGAACCCATCAGAACGCGACAGCCTGCCGGGAGGAAACTTAATGGCATCCGTAGTGGACAGCGGGCCGAACCGTAGTGCGCCTTTGAGCTTCCGGGACTCAGCAGCCCGTTTTGCCTAACGGCCCATCACGGATACTGTGATAGACAAAATCCCACGCCGGGATAGTGTAACCCAAGCATAACCTTTACTTTTCTCAGTTCGCCATCGACCAGATAGTCCAGCATACAAATGCTGAAGGGAAGTAACTTTTCCAAGCCAAGAAAGGAAACTGGAGAGACACAGATGCGATGGAAATTCGTGCTCTTATTGGAATGCTTCTCACACTGGGTATCAGACTTATGGCATTCCTATCATCAAAGCTAAAATGTCAAGAAGGAGGTTCCAGGATTTGCGAACTGCTCTCCGTTTTGATGACGTGACAACTAGATCTAAACGCAAGGAAAAAGATAAACTAGCAGCAATCCGTGATGTGGGGGAATTATTTTAGCTATCACTGATGCGTTATTATACTCCTGGAGCCAATCCAACGGTGGACGAACAGTTGATGCCATACAGAGGCAGATGCTCTTTTACCCAGTACATGCCAATGAAGCCAGCCATATATGGTTTGAAATTGTTTTGGATCATTTTACCCACTCAGATGCATTCCCTATCTTGGAAAGGAGGGTAAAGATGAATTTGGGCAGACAGACAACTCTGGACTTGTGCAGACCTTTCTTTCGGACAAACAGAAACGTTACAACTGACAACTTTCCACTGATTTGACTCTTGCAACATAGTTACTGTCAAATGGGATAACCATTGTGGGCACTATCAGACACTGTCAGACAATGAAGGAGACTGTGCATTAGTCCATCTGGAGCAGTAAGGCTGCAGTAAAAATTTAAAAGGACAAACTATGATGATGTTTAGATATTTGACAAAGGTTGGAAAATGAACTTGCATTAAGTTATTTCAACAACAAAAATTAAAAACATTTATACCTCAAACTTCGCTTGAAATTCTGCATTCTGAATACAAGTGAAAACACGCGAGTGTGACGAATCACCCAGTACGAATGCAGGCCTCCACATATTTTATATTCATGATAAAAATCAAAAAGGGGGTGACCGGGCCTCACAGGCCCACTTGGCGGTAATAGATATGATGAAAGCTTGGTTGGATCAGGGTTAAGATCGTTTCTAAGCTCTGACTGATCTTTAAGCATACACACACGGGGGCGCGAGCGCGCACGAGGCCAGTGGATACTCTCTGTGGTTGACTTATTGCAGCTGTATATAGTGTTCTGTGATAATATCAAACAAGAAACCTGCTTTACTAAAATTCAGTTTGTTCAGCTTTTCAACCACAATCAAGTTCAGAAATGCTTGTATTTATATGACCATGTCAATATTGACTATTTCGGTTGGAAACTAGTCCTGTTGCTTGTAGCTGGTTAAAACGGTTAGATGTTGCTTTTATCACGAAAATCGGCCTCTAAATTGAATTAATGTATATCATTTTCATGTATAATTTTACTTGGAACTAATATGTGCACTATACATGCACCGCCTCATTATTCAAATACTATGTAGGGATGAAAGTTGTCACATGTGTTGTCCTTGTACGGTAACTGCAAAATACATTTATGACCGTTATGCCATATGTACAGTTGACGTTTGAAGTGATGTACAAGTTTCTAGGTGTCATAGAAAAAATTCCGAAGGAAATGGATACAAATCAATTACATCAAGTTTGTAAAACTACTTTAATTTGATCTTTTAGGAAATGTCTTAATAGTTTGCGAGCTTTGTGAGTACAAAATGATGCACATAAGAGCTGGTCGTCTCAGAATTTCATAATTTAAAGCTTGCATATTGTGAACGACAATAGGTGGCACACCACTCTTAAGTGAAATTATCATCCAAGTCCTTTTGTAATTATATTTTTCTTCTTATACAGCTATATTGTTTGTATAACATCAGGTGTTGGAAACTGTTTGGACAAGGATGCAAGTCACAAACATTTGGAAAAGTTCTGAAATTGCTTTAAAATCTAAAGTGCAGATATGCGTGCTTACATCATTTTAACGCGTCAGAAACTATCGTCGTTTTTGATTGTACAGAGTCAAGAACATTCTTACAACAACAAAAAATAAGCATCTTCAGCACAGGCAGCTACACAAAGTTGCTTGGAGTGTAGAAACACTGGGGACTGTTTGGGCTGCAAGGCGAACCATCTGCGGCATTCTGCTTTGTATCTGACGGTTGTGTCGGAAACCACTCCAATCGATAAATTACCCAATCATTCAGGATTTGCAGAGTTGGTTAAAGAAGATGGTTGTTATTATCCCTGGACAGTCCGTATTTTTTATAAAGAGAAAACTATCCACAAAATACCTCCAATGACGAGCAGGTGTTCTAAGGGTGAATATATGTTTTCACCTGTTTCTTAAAGGACAAGTACGTTTGAACGTTGTGAGTGGAATTTGAAAGAGCCGATTTAAAGACTGAAATGTTGTAAGAATTCTGAGCAATATTATTCCATATATTGTTAATGTAATGCATTTTATCTGTCACAGATTCCTTACGAGGTACATCTAATGTTTGATAATATTGTTTTACATGCAACTAGGGAAAGTGTCAGCTTCATATCACATTATTTCAAGCATTTGGTGTTCAAAAATCAACATTTGTTTTACATTTTGGTCCTCTATCCACACGGTATTTTTAGACTTGTAGCTCAATATTTAATTGTAAACCTTTAAGAGTACACTTTAATGTTAAAATTATTTGCCATGCAGGTGATTAGAAACAGTCAAACATGCAGTAGACGTAATCATACACTGTACTTTGTATACTTATGTATAGGTAAACATCTGTTGAGAAATAATGGGTAATGTAAATGACTTATACCTTGCATGTTACCAGAGGTAGTCAAACATACACAAGTTGTAATTCATATACAATACAAAACAACATTATGTACCGATGCCCACTTATCTATATGTAATATCTGCAAAGAACGAATGGTCAATGTAACACCGACTAAGGCCCTATGCCAAGCCTGTAAATAATATATATTTATGTATGCCTTGTATATGTGAATATCTATTCATAATTATAATGTCATGTAAACATGTACTGGGAAATATAAACGTTAAAATAAAAAAATATATAATTCTTTTAAATACAGATGCATAGTTGTTTTTCATTTTATTTAATTATACTAACGACTAAATATGATACATTGAAAAGTTTAGCTGTAGTAATACGAGAGGTAATGGAGGTCTCATATGCCTCGCAAGTATAGACAGCTGAGAAAGTTGATGGGTTTTAAGTCGATGAGTTTGATTAACTTGATGTAGTTTTTATCCAATCGACAATAAATGTCTTGGTCTTTGTAGTTAACGCCGCACTCAGAAATGTTGCAACTGTATAGTCTGGACCTTTAACAACGTACAATTATTTAGAAATTTAACTATTTCTATATACCCGTGTACCTCAGAGAATAACTTACATACCATGTCAAGCAATTTGTAAAGGCTAATTTCAGTTATAACAACCAATACGATACACCCGTCCAATGGAACTGCGGTGTTCACGGAAGGCAAAACCTCAGACTCCAGAAAACAAGCTTCTGTAGCAATATATGAAACAGATTGCCTTTGACAGCCCCTTGACATAAGGAACTTCGATCAAACTCCCATAGGATCTATCATATAATCTTCCGTATTGGGGCACAGAAACGAAAGACGTAGTCTCTCATATCAACTTTTGTATGTAGCGACGTTTTGTCCTCCTTACTGACTGTGCTTCTATTATCATTTTATTGACTATTTTGATTTCTTCTGTTCTAGGACGAATTTAATTCATTAATTGTGTCCAAACTATAAACAAATTTGGTGGTACATGCTTTGCAATCAATGGTGTTTCTTGCAATGAAGTCAACGATTGAGATTTTGAGTGTGAATCAGCTTTCTCTGTGTTCCATCTCTGTCTCAAAGTCTTCCGCGGTTTGTATCTCTTCAACGATACTGATGTATGTGCCTCATTGTCGTCTTTTGACAGATTCCAAGTAACACTATTAGATTACTCTCGGATACTACAAATCATAACTGGAACCACTAAAATACTGCACAGTCATCAGTATCATCGTCCTCTAGAGATTGAATTGAGTACCAAACACATTTCCCGGCGTGAACATTGTTTTATTTTGGACCGGCATGTGAATTACATATCGCCATTTTCAAAAACTATGATTTGTAGCCCAATATAGACATATATAGTCTTATCATAACCATGTTTGATTGTATGATTATTTTGACTCTTCGATCGCACCATACATTGGTTGCAGACATGCACGTGCAATGATCAAGTACCAGTATCACGTTCAGAACGCGAGCCCGTAATTAAGCAAATATACACATATTTTCGAGTATCACTAAACCGTTCTTTCAGTTCGATAACTTGGAAAATCAATTGATTTCGTTGTTGATAAGCAAAGATGGGGCCTCCTCATTTTGCAACTGCTCCAAGATGGCAAGTTATTGGTATGAGGAATCTTGGCATGTCATTGAGGGCTATTTGGTTGTCGATTTGTCAGCCGATTGGCAAGAAAACATCAGCAAACTAATGACGTTAAGGACCGTTAGCGTTTAGGTCGACCGCGAGTGACAAACCCTGGGGAGGATACGGACATCTCAGAATCACAAGACGTCATCCGTTCAAGTCAAGTGGCGTGTTGAAAACAGAGTGACTTCCACGTCCTCGTTTGTCAAACAGAACGGTCTGATATCGCCTAAAATCTGCCGGGTATAGAGCCAGACGACCTATCCGTTGTTATCTACAGAGAACAATGCAGCACGTCTAGCTTGGTGTCACGTTCGACGTCACTGGAATCTGAGGACATGGTGGGGTCCACTGATCAGACGAAGGTCGAATTCATTTGTTCATGGCTAATGGCCGAATTGTTTGGCGCCGCAGAAACACTTCATATGCACTACGGAATATCTTGGAGCAAGTAGCGTGTGGCGGGGATTCATTGATGGTGTGGGGGTGCCATTCACATGACTGCAAACTTGATCTTGTTCCAAAATCGGAACGGACAGTGGCATATCACCAACATCAGAGACAGGGTTGTTGTGCCATATTTCGATGGTCATCCTCTAAACACAAGGCCAGACTTCATAGACGACAATGCTTGACATCATGCCCATGTCGTTGGTGATTTCGTCCATCAAGAGATGATAGCACCTCTACCTTGGCCCGCAAGAAGTCTAATCGCATAGAGCTTGTTATGGGTCGTAGAATACGCCAGCGAGATCCTCCAGTAAGAAATCTTGATGTTGTGTAACAAACCCTCCGACAAGAATAGAACTTCATATCCCAACGTCAAATTCACCCTCTCATACAGTCAATGAGCAGTAGGGTCAAGGACGTCGCAGTTGGTGGAAGTTGACATTGTCCTAGGTTATTGATACCAATGTGATTTCTTGAGGATTGTACGCCAGAATCATGAGACCCTCTCTTGTTAACGTCATACGGCCATAGTTATCAGCACTAGAAAATGAGTAGATTTTTTTGCCATGGTTGCCTTTATGAATAAACGACAGTTTTTCGTTCTTTACCTGTTTAGATTTTTATCAACATATTGATACTTTGAAAAATATACACATAGATCTTTAAAGATCCTTTGTGAATAGTAGCATCAAACGTAGACAGAACAAGAGGAGGGAGTGTATTTACATCCAATGAGTGTCATATCGTATTAATATATCACGAAAGCAAAACTCCGATTTAATGGTCTGCTGTCTGTGTCATTGTCAGATGATACGGAACAACACAAAATCGCATAATGATAAAGGAACCTGTTATATTAACAGATGTTAATATGTGTACCGTCAACATTCGAATACGATAGATTTTTCAATGTAAGCGACATATATGTAGAACCTGAAATATTGAATAGCAAACTTAAATGTCATATCATGTTAATCCTGGGTGAAGACAGAATAGAAGAATATTCTAGTGTTACAGACCATGATAGATTCTAAAGCAACAGGTAAATAGCCTTGTTTGAGCACGTACGCGAGAGTATATGTATGTGTTTGGGAATTATACACAATAAGCTGATGAGAGGAGTGAGTGAGTGAGTTACAATTTAACGTCACCTCGGCAATATTTCAGCCATATAGTGACCTGATGAGAGGAAACTATGGACAGGTGACGAAGTACTATGTGTTGATGACGAGATGCTCTGTGTGAAAGAATAGACACTGTGTGTGAAAGAATAGAAACTGTGTGTGAAAGAATAGACACTGGGCGTGGATGACGGGAAATTGTGTCAATGAATAGAAACTATGCGTGGATGACGGGAAATTGTGTGAAAGAATAGAAACTGTGCGTGGATGACGGGAAATTGTGTGTTAATGAATAGAAACTATGCGTGGATGACGGGAAATTGTGTGTTAATGAATAGAAACTATGCGTGCATGACGGAAAATTGTGTGTTAATGAATAGAAACTATGCGTGCATGACGGAAAATTGTGTGTTAATGAATAGAAACTATGCGTGCATGACGGGAGATATTGTGTGTTAATGAATAGAAACTATGCGTGGATGACGGGAAATTGTGTGTTAATGAATAGAAACTATGCGTGCATGACGGGAGATTGTGTGTTAATGAATAGAAACCATGTGCATGTGACCATAATCAATAAATGGATAAAAAAGTTACGTGGATGAATAGAAACTATGTGTGGATTGAATAGGTTTCGTGTGGATGAATACACACTGTGTGTGGTATATCTACGTATGGGATGGAAATTGTGAGTAAATGAATATAAACCATTTGTGGATAACGCCAAACAATGAATGGATCAATAGAAGCTATGTGTGGATCCGTAGAATCCATTTGGGATCAGCAAAAAAACAACGGTTTGTTGATGAATGGAAGCAGTGTCTTGATCAACAGAGACCAAGAGTCAACTCAGAAAGAATATATGGATGACTACAAAACATACGGATTTATATATTTATTTATTATTTGTAAAGGCATAAACCTTAGGGAGAGATGTGTAATAATTTTTAAAAGGTTTTATCGCTACAGGCACTGTTTTAGTCTTAACGAATGGCAACATCAAATGGGTTGATAGTGAACGAGTGCATATTGCTGCAACTGGTCTATTCCATCAGACCGCCTCCGTGGTGTAGTGGTTAGAGCGTCCGCCCGGAGAGCGGAAGGTCGCGGGTTCGATCCCAAAGACGTTAAGATATGATACTTGTTGGTCCCTGTCTGGCACTCGGCATTACTGGGTACAACAAGGACTGGTCGGCTCGGAGTCAGTATAATGTGTCTGAGTGGGGTATTCATACTTCACTACGGCATGGTATCTCGGTGGGCTAGCACTATAAAACCAGCTTCAGTCTGGGCTAGTACAAGCAGCTGCACATAGACAAACACACGCATGCACGTCGTCATATGAGCAACATATTCTCAAGCACGACGTAAAACCCAATTTCACCTCACCTATTCCATCATATCTACACCACTTGTAACGCCTGTACCATCAACCAGATATTTCGCGTTCACATGAGACGTTAACTAACGTCTCTAGTGTCGTAATTGTTCCACAAATACTCATTTTAAATCACAATAAGATTTTGTAATAGATAATGCACTATCACTTTGGGGCTAAAATCGTCGCACTATTTTCTTTCAATGTTTAAACGTCTAAATAATTCATTTTACTCTCTAGTAACGACGTTTCTACTTGGACAGTGATTTCCAATACCTTTCACTCTCCAACATGCAAGCAATTTACAGAGAGAAACCGCTAGGTCATTTGAGAAGAAGGTCCGTTACTGATCCGACCTCATATATTGATTCTCTCAAACAAGCTGCTAAAAAATCTGCAGGGCTTAAAGCCGTCTCATCACGCTCTCCAAGTCATGTTTTTGACGAACTAAGGAGAAATATGGAGAATTATACAGCAGAACTGTTGGTCCCTGTGGGCCCTGTTAACAAAGAATATCATCTAATGTAAAGACCTTACCAGGGGCATATTTGTTTTGAATTGGTGTGAAATACTACCGTGTGGAGCTAGGCTTTTTATTATTTTAAATGCTAAAGGATATGTGGCGGCAAGTCATGCCGTATTATTGCCTCATTGATTCATGGAAAAAATCATCTTTTTCCTTGAAGAGGAGTTGAGATTCTTGTTGTCATAGTCAATGCTTTGCATTTAACATTAATTGTAACATTGGTGAAAGTACTGATACCTCAATTCTTCACTCTCTTCTCTTGCCTGTTCAAACTATGATGTAGAGGATATTTTGTATTGTGGAAAAATACCAAATACAATGTATTGCGGTGTCAATGTCAACAGTTTATTCATACTTGTTAACGAGGGGCGTTCAATTAAAGATCACATATACTCTAGGGGGGTACACATACATAAATCACTAACTGGCATCGTTATAAATGAAACCTCGTCATTAAAACTGCTCATTTCGATCTTTAATTAACTTAAATAGACCTTTTTGACAACAGTGCACAATTCTCACCCGCGAACGAAATTTCAACCAATCAGAGCGGCGCGTCTCTGTGACGTCATATGAGGAATAGATATGAGGGCCGATGCAGATTTCATGTACATTTCAGGGGGTAAATTATCTTGTTTACAGGTTTGTATAAACCTGAAATCGTGACAACTGTTGTGAAAAATGAAAGCTATATATTCTCACAATCTACTGTCATTTAATGTTGTCTCCTGCTTTGCCTAGTTTCCGAGTTACAACTTGTTTTCATAGACGATTCTGTCAAAATCGCTTGGTGTTGCTAGGCCTTATTTGTTCGAGCCAGACGCTAGTGATAGCGAAAACGAGTATCAGCCTCGCTCATCACCGTTACGGTTAATTTCTTCAACCTAAACAGTGCAACATTAAGAAGGGTGGATGCCCATCAGATGCAGTTATTTGAAAATAAATATTTTTCAGGTTTTCTTATGCCTGGATGGTATAATGACTGATCCAAATTGATGCCATTTCTGTGTTTTTTTACCTCGATATTTAATCATATCATGTGACAATATGAGTCTATTACGTATGATATTAAAAATTGTCATTTGATTTATTTGAATCCGTAAACTAAACAACCCTTGCCATTGCTAGAAGAATCTGAAAATTTACTTAGGTAAATAGGTACATACAGTTTTAGCAAACAGCAAATGCTTATATGTATTTCTTATGCGACAATTAAGTCCTGTTTGTATTCTCAAAAAAGTGTCGGCCCAATGCAATACAGTAATTATAATACTCCCTTGTTGTAACCCGAGTTAGGTGGTAAAAACCTACACATGTTATTTGTCATCATTCACTTGATGGTCAGTTAATGAATTTATAACAGGTAAAATTAGTGATAACACCACTTAGATTACCCGACAAAGGTTCCCATTTGGCATTTGGATTAACCGATTACACGCTGATTGATTAATTACTTTTATCCTACACAGCGGATTTGTCAAAAGGTAGTGTTTATGTATGTAGATTTACTAATCTATACTGAATACACTCTGTCGTGTCTGTGTCTGCGTAAAAACAACGTCCTTCTTTCAAAGGATTAACCGCCAATACATTGATTGATTGCTCATTATTGGCTTACTAAATTACTTTTTTTTAAAAGAATGGCGGACATTATGCAATTAGTTGCAAGGTGTGCTATCTTGGGTGACCAATGAGACTATACACCAATGTGAAATACCTGAAATGATATATCACTTTTTCGTATATTAGACTGTTAAAAGACACATCACGAATTATGATTCACATTGGCAAACTATAAAATGTCCAGATATTACAGTCCTGTTATAAATTCACTATAAGTATCAGCAGATCGCCTGCTTTTTATTAAGTTTCAAAATGCATACAAGTATGATAATAAACTAATTAGGATTATAATACCAAATATAAAGACGTACATTGACTAGTATCTACATACTGGTGAGTGGACGTTAACCACGTGAATGTAGCAAGACATTTATCGCGCAGCATTTTCACTTGGTTCTTTTCACTTGGTTCTTTTCACTTCGACCCCTACCTCGCTTCCGTGGAGGAAATCGTTATGTTATAAGTTGTGTCATTCAAAATCCTTTTGGTCATGATTCAAATACATATTTAACTACGAGTAGAAAGTAGTTTTGATTTTCTAACAGACTTTAGCCCGTGACTTTACGATTTTCAAAAATGGCGGCGCCCTGTCGCGAACATCCGCCAGTCTGAGGATAAATGCTATTTAGGTTTGTTTTCACAAAATCAAAACTACTTTCTACTGGTAGTAAAATATGTATTTGATTGATGGCCAATAGGATTTTGCATGCCATAGCTTATAACATAACAATTTCTCTCGTGGAAGCGAGGTGAGTGTCAATATAATACTTCTTACAGTATTATTGTTACTTCGACCACAGCCTCGCTTCCGAGGAAGAAATCGTTATGTTACAAGTTGTGTCATGGAAAATCTTTATGGTCATCAATCATATACATATTTTACTACAACTAGTAAGTAGTTTTGATTCTTTAACTTCCGTGAAGCGATCTGAACACAAGTAGGATATCTTTTCAGGCTTCCACAACGCTCGCTTCGCACTCACAAACATAACCCATTTAGCACGAACTGCGGGGTCCTGTTGAAATCTGTGCATGGTGACACCATTGCCCGACCCCTAGGAGCAATTGACGACAACACAACGATTTGGCATGTTTTCGTTGATGTCGAGAAATCATCAAAATGACGAGTTTGCTACACGCTTTCTATACAACTAACTGAAAAGCCTTCCTCATATGACGTCACTGCTGTGCTCCGACGACAGAGTTACGTAACCTGTCTGTGGTTTCGTTGGCGGGCGAGAGTGAAGCAGGCGACTTTTTGGCAACTTTTAATCGCTCGGTATTAATTAACCACAATTTTTTAAAGAATGAATTTGGTGTTCCGCATAAGACTAACCACAGATCGTTCATATGTATAGTTAAAAGAGTACAAAAAAATAAAGTTTGTTTGTTCTTTAAAACTCGGCATATTATGATTTCGAGCGAGTGCAACATTGGTCGTGGGAGGTTAGACCAACGTTATAGTCACTTACTTATAGAACGTTCCTTACACCTTGCAGGAAAGACATATGTTTTCCGTCATTATAACGCTTGTGTGGTAAAACTGTCCACGTATGACGTAAAGACGTTTTGATGTAACCGTGGGCTATCGGTGTCCTTTGCTGAAAATATCACACTCCATGCAGCTTTTGCCTTTGCGCACATTGGCAGTCACATATAGTTTGTTATATATTTTTTGTCCTTTCACTCTTGACAACTATCTGTTCGTAACGTGATACATTACACCGCCTCAGTATTTTTAGACTCCAAAATTGATTATATAATATACGTCTGTCGTCGGATTTAGAGACTTTTTCGTTCATTTGTCGGAGACAGTCTGTGTGTTTGAATTCCCCATTGTCAATGAAGTCTCCTCACATATTTAGAGTTAGGAAGCTATTGTCAGATGAAGTGAACGACCAATGGAGATTTGTTTAATGAAAACCATAGCATTTTACGACGATTTTAAATACCTCACGAAATTGTGTGGGTAGAGAATTGTGTGAAGTCTCACATTCGGGACTTTGTTGGGTCGATTGTAAAAGTCGGTCATTATGTAGAACACGAACAACCGAGTCACATAATCAGATTTAAATGGGTAAGACTCGTGTTTGGCTTGAAGACAATGTGATGAATACAAGTTTTTGAAATAAAACTCATTTTGACTCTGTACTTAAAATGTTTATTAATGCAGACTTGTTCTCGTCACTATATGGCTGGAATAATGCCGATGTGACGTAAAGCCCAACTCAACTCAACTCAACTCAACTCAACTCATTGAAGATATTGATAACATTTCGGGAGGGTGGGTGTAAATTCAATTTCTTGGCATGCATAATATGAATCAGTGACATAGAAATTTATATCTAATCTACATCTATATGATCTATAAACATTCGCTAGATAGCGACCTGTAAATGGAGGTTCAAACATTCATACCAAGATCCGTCTAATCAAAGTCAGCCTTCATGTCTTTCTGTTTTGATACACAATGCTTTTGTCTCAAACGACCTGAGGACCTCGCACCAGCCGCAGGACTATGGCGATACTCTGTTGTCGCGTTAAGAGTACAGGAAAAATAAACGGATACATAGTTTTATTTGCTCACAAAAAAGAAATGTGATGAGCTCGTTGATAATGTCCTCTAGGATTTGTTAGAAGGCTGACAGGGACTTTCAACGTGACGACGGCTATACGCTAGACAATTTCTGCTTGTGATCAAAAATAGATTGGCCTCACTGTAAAGTCAAATTTCACTCATGGCAGTCTGTCTTGCTGTGGGCCATTTGTGAAGCAGGAAGCTTTTACTGCTACATGGTTACCAATGACAACGAACACTAATAAGTCTTCTTCAATATTTGCAAAGTCCTCGGTGATTGGCTGAAAATGTCATACAAGACTATGGTTTTACCGTTAATTTGAAACGTGTCCGCGTGATAGGAAGAAATCCTCTAGATGTAAAATAATTGAGGCGTTTTGGCCTTTTATTTTTTGTAAAGCTGTCCAGATCGATTATAAGTGCTGAATCGTATTATCCATGATTTGCCACGACAGAATCAGATGAAAACAATGATATTTTAATGGAAATAATCTTGTTACTAAGATACTGAATAAGCCCACCTTCGGCATAGCGGTTTCTCAGACTAAGCTCTCTGAAATTCCTCTGACAAGGTAATTTGAATCATATTCGTGTTTAAATCTCGACTAAGCTATGGCTGGAAGATTTATGCACTCGAGATTAACGTGGTGAGCTTGTGACCACCTCGAAATCTAACAGCGCAAATCAGATCCCCCCTTCAAGGGACGTTCCTCCACGCTCTTCGGGATCTAAAATAACCACCCTAAACAGCCCTTGATACAAAATCTCACAGCAAATTGGCCCTATTTCCAATGTCACCTAATTCCTAGTCAGAAGAATTCATGTACGCCATTAGGTTATTGTCTGGGCTACGTCGCTAATTGGGCCACTATATTTAACATTAGGGCGACACAAGGTTTCTCTTAGACGGTACAAGAGATCACGTCCCCACGACCGTTTCACTTGCTGGAAACCTAATGGTTGTCAAGATTCTTCAGCGGCCTCTTGCAGCAGTGATTTAGCTGGGGGCATTTTCTCAATCTAGCAAAGATCACGTTAGTGAACTATTGTGGACTACGCCGGTCCGCAATGTTCTGAGTAATGGCTAAGAGCTGATTATCAGTGTATATAACGTCAGTGCCACGAACGTCACATCGCCATTGTCATGGCAGGGACATATTCGGCAGCGTTCTACAGCGTCACCCAATCTGGCCCTGTAATGAGGCAGTGTTTTTCATCTGCACATTCGCTTCCCCTAACCAGACCCGTTCTCTGATATTGTATCGCCATGCTAGGATTAAAAGGTTGTGCCTCAATCTTTGATCTACACGACGTAATGTAATTGACAAAGATTCAAGGGATTTCGTAACAAAGACCCCAGAGGACTTCTCTCTGTGCGTTCTTTTTTCTTCGGTTGTATCATTTTCTGTAAATCCAGTTTATTAGCTCACGGGTCTAGTGGAGCAAGATATTCTTTGGTTTAGGTTTTATAGGACCAGATATCTGGTTTCCGTTTCATAACTATCATTGACCACAATGTGAAGCGTCGGCCTAGAAGCCCGGAAATCGAATTCTGCATCCACGGCTAATAACACTGATGGATGTCTTAGCTTGCCAAAAGTAGACAGTTTTCGCTTTCTGCACGTAATATTCATGCTTTGCCTCTGAATGTGTATGATGCTGACTTTCTGTTCCGAGTTGGCAGATCATTTGATATGGCTACTCACTTGAAGGGAAACTTTTCAATCTAATTCACTACCGTCCTGTAATCCTTCATTGAAACTTTCTTATCAACAATGCCCATCTCTGCATAGGAACACACCGCCAACGAAACTGAAGTAGTTAATTTCTGTCTGTGAAAGAAATACAGGCAATATATTTATAAAGTAAATGTCATTTGCTGACAGAGGTGAGGCAATTACAACGTTTGAATTATTTCCATTCAAGACATCTAATCAATAATCATACGATTTCCTGTAGGTTATTGCACAAATGAAATTCAAACAAAACATATAACTGCAATCCAATCCGTTCCTTCGTGTTTGACAAATGGGAGTGTTAATTATAAGAAACGTAAGGAGAGGTCAGATGAACGGCTATCCCACGGACATGAAACCACGACAGAGCAGAAATGACAGATAATTTATGTCCTTGTTCTTTGTGCAGTAAATCCCAGTTTCACACTACACATGTAAATCTTTTCATCTCCATATGTTTGCCTCGACATACATATGTCTTTACTGTCTGCCCGTTATTGCCGCTCAGATAAGATCACAATTACACAAGATAGAACAGTCCAATGAACAGATACGGACATAGGAATGTTAAATATGGTTTTGACTTAATGTTTATTATCATTTTAATGAAATCCAAAGGTGTAGCTATTGTTATATTTTTCTTCAATATTTATAGATATGATAACGTTGAATGTATGACTGGTGTATATATCTTTACTAATAATAGGTAAAGCCGGAATTATGTCTTGAAAACTGAAGTCGATCAATACAGGCAGTGGTTGTCCTTTTGTTTAACCAATGAACATGTTCAGTGTAGTAACTTTTGTCTGGTACCAACACTTTGAAAATTCCTGCATGCCACAAGGAACGCATTTGCTATAAGGATGTGGAATTCTGTGGCTAAAGGAGTACGGGAGAAATGGGTTTTAGTGACTAACATGCAAAATTAATTTCCCATCAGTCCAGTTCTTTGCACTGTGCGTTTCTGTAATTTCAGAAAGCCGTTCATTGGACATCTTAAGAATATTTAACTAGTTCTTACGAACTGAAACTGAACTGACACTGAAACAAATGCAGGTGTTCATCCCGTTCCATTTGGACCAACATAGTTACCTCTTATCCTCAGATAAGATATGGGGTGGTAGGGTAAACTAAGGGTAAAGCGTCCGCTCGTCACGCTGAAGACCCGGGTTCAATTACCCACATGGACAAAAAATGCGTGAGGCCCATTACTGGTGTCCCCCGCCGTGGTATTGCTGGAATATTGCTAAAAGTGGCGTAAAACAATACTCGCTCACTCACCCAGATAAGAGAATGGACTATACAGGTTTTCAATGAAAGAAAACTCGTAAACTGTATGAGATATTTGATGTAAAACAAGTAGATAACCCTGAAGTTAGACGTGGATTCAATCACTCGGTTATTATATATAACACCTTACACACTAAAACTCTATTGCGAGGCATGAGACTTGACAGGGGTAGTGGGTATGACAGTCTAGGGACATATACAAACATGCGCTACACTGTTTTGGACATGTGAAATCAAGCACACAATTGCGAACACTAAGTGGAGATTCACCAAGAGTCACAGCACTGTGTTTATCTTATCTATTAATTGAACGTTGGCATAACTCGTTGAGCACGAGGTACCACCATAAGAATTTCCAACTGTCAATAACATTGTGTAATTTCTACCAGCGCTGGAAATTGACACATTTAATCGTTCAAACATTTCTCTTGGGATGTGCTATTCACGTGTAGCGGACTGTGCAGTGAATTGAGCCTCCCAATTCAAGGAAGTGTACTGAGCGTTTCTGGCATGTAGGAAAGTTCATTTACGCCCGGTAAAGCCCCTTAATGCATGGCGAGCCCTCTACAAGAAGGTGTTGAATGGAGTGGGGGAACCCGTTGATTGCAACCCCAGACTACCACTCCCGACAAATGAAATTTCGCTGAGCCGAATCCAGTGACATTTAGTGGATACATTAACGTGTAGTTTGGAGGACATCAGGGAAACATTCAGAATTAAACATGATGCGTTAACGTTAGCGGATCATTTAAAGATTACCTCTCAATAAAACAATTAGTGTTGGAAAATCTCTGGGTTACACGCTTGAAACACATTAACTGACATAATGAATATCACCACACAATGTTTAACGTCTTTGTACTGGCTAAAATAATGTGAGAAATTGTCAAAAGTTCAAAGCCGACTGGATAACAGAGAAGATCCAGTGCCAGTGCAATGTAATTATTTTTCAAGGAAGTTTTCTAACACAGAAATCGCCAAATATTCCAGGTTTTTGTCCACAAGAGTAAGTAAGACAAAGTTCAGGTTGTCAAGTGTGACACTCTGCTAAAAAGAAGGCAAATTTATACTATTACAGCCCAGAAACGTCCCTGATAACTAGAGATGAATAACTACAGGATCTACTGAAAACACCTTCTCATTATTTATTCTTCACAAGGATGCCAGACTCCACGTTTTGGGGGGCTCATGTCCTTTATCCTGCCGTATCTGTTCAACCCGGGCTAGAGTCCATTAAGCTCATTTAATCTGGTCTGACAGACACAAAGTATTCCTATCACAAACTAGATGCTTTTAATCTCTCGGTCAATTTCAAACGCAGTCCCTTTGAAATGGATTTTTTTCATATGATATATCATCTGTTCTCTTTTAAAAAATATTAATCAATCCTAAACGCATGCCCCCGTTGAACACGTATTAATCACTTTCCAATTCCCTCGACCACATCTCAGTCTTTATCCACTAAATCTATCAATCCGCGCAATATAACCGATAGCTAACGCCTTTCTGAAATTGTCCTTAGATGCTGTATAATGCCAATGGTGTCCCCAGATATCGCTTTGATTTCTACAGCGATATCTCAAATACAAACTTGTCTTCAGCCTCAGAGCATACAAATTCTCTTTCGGATTGATGAAATAGTGGCTTCATATTACGACACCGCCGAGCAGAGAGACCTATGAAGTCTATTGACAAGTTCGGATCGTTATCTGATGATCATCAGTAACAACGCTTTCTGTTATCACTACTAGAAATAAATGAGGTGAAACTGACAACTGAGGTTGACTCCAGTACTTAATCACCTGGTGGTCAGCCAGTCCCCGAGATACAGTTAATGATGTATAGTCGGCCGGAGACGTGTAAGGATTCACGTTATAATTAAATTGTTGTTTATATCGACGAACATGTTTTTGAACATATGGCTAGGTTTGCATTCAATAAACACGGCTATCTCACATGTGATTCTTTATTGAGACAGCCTGTCAGGGCTCCAATGTTGGGACTTCCTCCGGCAAGATATATTAGCTGAAGTGAGTAAATACATATGGAGAATCAATACCCTCTTTTTCCGTCCAGGGAATCAGCTTAGTTTACAAACCAATTAAGCAATTACAAGCTTAAGGACAAAGACAGTAACATATCACGAAGGCTGTAGCCAGTTGCATTGTGAAAGAGGGGATTCATCATCGATGTTCTTACTATGTGAAATGACGACGTCGACAGAGCCTAAGCCAACCAATAGCTAAAGACCAGCTGCTATTTACAATGTAACGAATCGCTTTATATTCATCATCAGCCTAAATTTCATGAAAGTGAAAAATATATCAATTTGGAAATGTCTAACATGAGACGTAAATGTAGAAATACATGACAGCCGAATTCTGTGAATCGTAGTGAACTTATATCGAACTGTTTCGTTCTATATGGTTTGGTGTATACCTGATATAATGTCAGTCCATGTTGAAACATTCTTGAATTTAGAGGACCGCATCGTCCATTTTCAGATATATGTGAGCGCCACTATTATTATGGAATTTTGATACAAACATGTACATATTACTCTCAGACAAACAAACATTTGTGTTGCAAATAGATGACAGGTGGAGCCGCCTCTGACAATTTGTGGTCCGGACATGTTTTCATGGATTGATGTTCGAAAACACTGATCGATGGTTTTGACGTAAACACATACATATGTTTGTTGTGAAAGTAATGACAGGTATGGTTGTGTTACAATGTAACTGCGGCTGGGAAGAAGCTACAGATGATGGTCATGCTGGACCGTGTAATGGGACATAGTAACAATTTGTCGCAGCTTTATAACGTTTATGTGCCGATGTGTGCTCTCCCTGCCTTGTCCCTGGCGATATTCCACTATCATAATGTATTCACAGATTTTGAGTTTGAGAACTGCTTGGAACTACTTACGATACAAGATATTAATAAAATGTTTTCAACATTTCAGCTATCCAAGTTAACGTCAGTGAAACATCGGGGTGTAAGTACATTCCGGAGTTGCTCTTATTACGGTTTTCTCGTCCGGGACACCTCAACGCATTTGGTCATTTTGTATTACAAATTTGGTTACTAGAACTATTCAATTATTTCATGTCAGTAGGCTTGACTGTACTGAAAATGGTATTTTTATAAATTCACCAACAACTTTACATAGATACACCTGATGCAATGATCACTTCTGTACATTTCTATCGGACTTTTAGATAATCAAATCATTTACATGCATATGCAATGCACTATAGCGTTTTGATAGAGAACAATGCCACATGTTATACATTAATGTACGTACTGTCAAATGTTATAACATTAACTTATCTTGTTTGAAAACAAAGCCACTGTACCAGCTCAGTCATTATATCACTTTATACCAAAATACAATTGCTAGTAAGACAACGATAAAATGTTATACCTTTCCAGATTTGTTTACTACGAGGTCTTTAAATACGAACTTATATTTTGATATAGCTTGGAAACCGTGATTGTGGTCTTGTTCTGTATTAAGCGGGACAAACATTTCTTCGGCCAAGCCCTAAGTCAGTAAATTGCTATAATTATACATTCATTAACGGGCATTAATGGACACGATTTCCCCCGCATCTGGGCATGTACTCATTCTTACGCGACCTGCCATCGGTCTGGTGAATTTGTCCTGGGCTGGAGTTGTTGCCCTTGTATGTCCAGAGTGGCCTCGATCATTGACGTTTTGTGTTTGTTGGGGTGGGGTCCCCAGTCTGCTAATGATAGATAGAGAAAAATCCAGTTTGGGGGCAACAGTATTCTGACGTGTGCCAATGTCCCATGGTCAATATTTACTCAATGATTAAAATATTTTGAATAAATTTCTTTGAGCGTTTGGCTCCAAGAAGGCAGTATACGTCTGCTCACAAACGAGTGTCCGTCACAATGGTTACCCTGGCATAACACCTCCTATACGTGTTGTCCAGGGTTACGTCCTTCATTGCCGTTTCATTGCTAAGCATTGATGTATGTTCCTTCAGTTTCACCTCAACCCAAATTGTTCCTTTCTCTTTTTCACATACAGTATCTGACAAAAGCCCCCGGACATAACGTATCTGGCGGAGTTATGTCTCGCATACAAAGGTTTCCAGTGGTGGGCCACATATATTGCTTGCACAACTGATTACCTTCCAGTCTAAAAGAGCACACATTCTCCGATTTATATCATACTACGAATGTTTCCAACTTACAATAGTGAGCGACTGGATGTTGTTTAAAGCATCATCACAGATGTGTGAGATGTATCTCAATAATGGAATGACTGAAAACATATTAAGAAACAATAATCCACACCATCACGGAACGATAACACGCAATCCACACCACCACGGAACGACAACACGCAATCCACACCATCACGGAACGATAACACGCAATCCACACCATCACGGAACGATAACACGCAATCCACACCATCACGGAACGATAACACGCAATCCACACCATCACGGAACGACAACACGCAATCCACACCATCACGGAACGATAACACGCAATCCAAACCATCACAGAGCGATAAGCAATCCAAACCATCACGGAACGATAACACGCAATCCACACCATCACGGAACGATAACACGCGATCCACACCATCACGGAACGATAACACGCAATCAAGAGCATCACCGAACGACAACACGCAATCCACGCCATCACCGAACGACAACATCACGTAACAGCAATATGCAATCCACAACATCAGGGTACGTTAACACAATCCACAACATCAGGGTACATTAACACAATCTACAACATCAGGGTACGTTAACACAATCCACAACATCAGGGTACGGTTAACACAATATACGACATCAGGGTACGTTAACACAATATACGATATCAGGGTACGTTAACACAATCCACAACATCAGGGTACGTTAACACAATCCACAACATCAGGGTACGTTAACACAGTCCACAACATCAGGGTACGTTAACACAGTCCACAACATCAGGGTACGTTAACACAATCCACAACACCAGGGTACGTTAACACAGTCCACAACATCAGGGTACGTTAACATAATCCACAACATCAGGGTACGTTAACACAATCCATAACATCAGGGTACGTAAACACAGTCCACAACATCAGGGTACGTTAACACAGTCCACAACATCAGGGTACGTTAACACAATCCACAACATCAGGGTACGTTAACACAGTCCACAACATCAGGGTACGTTAACACAATCCACAACATCAGGGTACGTTAACACAGTCCACAACATCAGGGTACGTTAACACAGTCCACAACATCAGGGTACGTTAACACAATCCACAACATCAGGGTACAACAACATACAGTCCACAACATCAGGGTACGTTAACACAATCCACACCGCGTGGATGTGGTAGGACGCAATCTACACCACAGATGAGAGACATGGAATACCTGAGACTGAAATGGAAGTGTGGGCAATGTGTGTAGACCACAAACCTATGTTTAAACATAGCTTTCATTATTATCCTTACTACAAACAGTCAATGTGAAAAACCAAGATCAAGGTTCGTTCAGCTGATAACGCGAGTTATGTTTTTCTATGTTTGAAGTGCTGATATAATATTTGATGTATAACTGTCGAGAATACATGAATCTAATCAGTGCAAATGAGGATTCAAATCAAAATGACATGATTATGATTCCATTCCTCCTAAATTCCGATCGGTAATTACTTCTATTACCGACTGAAGTGAACGTATAAATTACAAAAAGCAGCGCATGAAATATGGAAGCTACTTGTTTCTGTATAATGGGATGGCGTACTGTCTGGAACTGGTCCCACGTCATGCTGTCTGCATTAAATAAGATGTTGCTTACGTTCGAATTAAAAAAGTAAGGAATAAAACGTTCCTACGACGACGACGCTTTTAGCAATACCTCAGCCACTTACGACAGGAGACATGAAAATGGCATTCACATGTTGATCTGAAAAGGATAATGGAGAAGCATTATGTGTATACGAGGCAACAGTCTAATCTCTAGGCTATATCCTTATTTTACAGATTCTCTGCATTACATCCACACGTAATAAGCAAAAACAATTACGTTGTGATGACCAGTACATTATAAAGCAAATGATACAACAACATTCTATAATATATGCGTAACACAAAAGTGGCAGAAATGTCCGGTATAGAGCAATGCGTCAACACAGAACTCCCATTTATTCATTACCAACGCCTGAATCAAAACTTGACATCACATTGCCTTCACAAAAACCAGGAATGTTTCCTAATTTGTTGTTGTTACTCCCAAGTCTCAACATATGTTTGACGGTGACTTTGGTTTATTCAGCTACATACTTCCCTCGAGGCAAATAGCGCTGACCTGCTGTGATTCATTTCTTGGGGTGACATTTACAACTTGATGAGACGAACAAAGATGCGTTTTTAGGCATAAGCAACTTCATTATTACATTTGAGGCGACGTTCCAGTGTCGATTTCTTTAACGCTTGCTTGATACAATTTGTTAGAATCCTCACCGGAACATCTCCTCCATCGTCATATAGAAGTTGTTTATCCATAAGAACTTGTCCTTGTATCGATTCCATCGACACGTTGCATATAATTTTAACATCTTACCCAGCCAGGAAAACATCATTATTCATTGCTTTTGCCAAGGAAATGTCAAACAGCACTTATATATAATAAGAAGTATTCAAAGAAAGATGCTTAAGGTACAGCGTTTTTCACTGTTATGTTGTAAACAAGACAGCTGAGATGGGGATGATCAGATGAATGCTAACATATCTGATATTTGACCATTGGTCTCGCGGCGACAAGTGTGAATTCCATGTTTTGAATAAGTTGTCAGTTTTACAAGGTTACATAGCCTTTCAATGAAGTATGGTACTGCTCCAACCTTCCCTGTTGACATCATCTCATGCTATATTATCAGGTACCACTGCAGTACAGCTACCGGGTAGGGCGATCGGTCAATATGTACCGCTAAAAATAATCGAAGAGGCTTCGTTAAGAGATCAAAGACTCCGATTGTACTTCATGCTGCAGAAAAGAAAACTTTTGTGCTGACGTCATGACGCTGTTGAAACACATTATCACCTCCCGCAGTGTCACGTGTCCTTTAATTATGGCCAAACATAATTGAGCACCCATATCAATATGATCGATCGGTGAAACAGTTTTAAACTCATCGATTAACAGTAAATATTTTTACCAAGGAAGAAATACGGCATTATAAAGATGAAGCAAAAAGTCTCCCATATCTCAGAGATTTATCCCAAACCACCGAGTTGGTGCCAAAGGAGTCTCGTGGTTGCCCGATGCAGGCTATGGAGATAAGGTATTATAGCTGTCTCTGAACACAGGCATGAGCAATCCGGCATGAGTTTCAATTATACACATGCTGCTCTGGGAAGGACATTAGCATCACACTGTAGTCAACAAAAACTGCCCCTGTTGCACTTCCTCCGCCATGTTCGCCCGACGGCGACGCAATATATCAGGTCCAAGTCGGTTACAGTAATTGACTATCATGTAGTGCAACACTTCACGGCTTACAGTTGCTAAAGTATGGTAACATTAGTGTTGGAAACAAACATAAACAAACTTTCATAACAAAACATGCGTTATCAAAAAGCAGCGTCACATGCTGACAAATATTATATTCCCTCTTTAACAATAACTTAACCTTCCTGCTGGTGTACTTGCAACTAAATAATGTCCAGTTAGTCCCTTAACGCCAAGGTACAAGCAACAACATGGAACATATCGTCGTGGATTGAAGAACATGGGCAAAACCAGTGATTAGATCTGCATGGATGTTCACAATTTCCTCCTTTAAAGGGGGCGATGACTACTGTGACTGTGGTAATTAGTGTACTGTGTCAGGCCGAGGACTGTCTCCGTCAGTGAAGCTACATGAACATTAACTGCTGGGCTGGTATACATTCAGCTCACAGACAAATGTAGCAGCATGTTCGGCCGTACCGGATATAGCCTATATTGGCCACCATTAGGTCTATCTCAGCCGTTGAAAAGTTTATGTCCGTCAAAGTCACGGGGATACTTCAAACCGACATTAACGAGGATGCTGACATTCTCATAGCTCTGTTATGCTCTTTAGCCTGACATCCGCATCCTTCAAATTTTCTATAGAAAACTGATTTTCAAAGTGCTTTGTCAAAGAATTTCCGGATTATTGATCGAATAATTGAAAACAATTACATATTTTATAGATATCACATAATGTGTAAGATTGTGTCAAAACACGGGGGCATGGTGGGCGAGCTGGCTACGGCGCCAGGCCAGTGATCCAGCGAGCATGAGGTGCCGGCATCGCGCCAACATGAGACCGGGTGTAAAAACCTTGGAGTCAGTTTTGTTTGCAGACTCTTTCAGTGTTGTCACAACCCCTAGTGTACAGCACACAACCCTGTGCAGTTAAACGAACCCACGTATCCGTTGGTATATGACCAGATGGTGGCCACATGAATACGTGCAAACACCTAGTTGCGGGTACAGCAACGTGCAGTAAACTTGGACAAAGTACTGTGTCCCAGTCCACCCAGCCGTGAATCGGTTCCTCGCAATAACTCGGTGCACTTAGTAGCTGCAAGACTTGTATGCTCCCCAGTAAGTTGAGATTGATAATAAGATGTGCCGTTGATATTGACATCCAGTGATCGAGGGGAAAAATACCCGCGCCTTGAGCATGCACTAGTGCATGGATATGTGCGGTATATACATGTCCAGCAATAACATATATACGTAGTCCTTGTCGAGGCGTAAAAGCTTTAAACATTGCATCACGTGCTGATTAATAATGAATAGCATTTCCCAGAGGCAATGTACAGTTAAATCAATGATAGCATCAGTTTCATCTTCTAACACAACGTCAGTCAAATGTAAGCACAATGCACAGTCCCTCTAACAAGTCGACGATTTGCTCATGGAGTTCCTCCCCATGTCTCGACAGTGCCGTCAGCGAGGGTACTCCTACCACGTTTACGCTTGTTTGGTTTGTGTAACAGTCTTGTGTGTTTGTACCTTCATGATGTCCTTGTAATTGTCAAAGGTATTCGTACCCACTTTAAGTGTTTGGTTTCTGCAATCTTCCTGGGAATGTTTTCTCAATTTACGTTTGCTATACGTTTGCAATCGTTCAGGGTGTTCGTCATCAGTTGTTCAGTCCATGTAATCTTAATGTATAATTTCAAAGCCCGAAGAGTTAACTGAACAAAACTGAGTAGCTGCACAAACACTGCGCAAGGCGTTTGATCAATGAAAGATTGCGTAACATGCAACACATTATCACACTCTGTGCGACGATCTCTACTCGATATATGAGTGTATGTTAGTTCATGGAAAGAAGTCGAATATTCATCTCCCAATGTTCCATCTGTCATCTATGAGTGAGTGAGTTACTAGGTTTAACACCGCTTTGAATAGTATTCCAGGTATATTATAATTACAGCATGTGGCCTACATGTGTGATGACACCCACGGTCATTGTGCTAAAATTTCGGGCGAACCAGGATAACAGACGAACCCATTATCTCGGTTTCTGCCAAGGGAAGCAACTCTGCACTGCGTCACATCAGAGCCTAGGACAGCCACGTCACTTATTCATTATAAGGTGAACCAGCTGATTTCACTTTCAAATGTATATCTAAATCAATATTGACTTCAACGGCCTGTACGTGGATGAATCTCGTCAACGCCCACTGCCAGTTCGAGGAACATAAGAAACACAGACATCCCTTGAAGGAATAATTGAAACCTGGCATCTCTATGATTCGTGTAACTTGTATATTGCTTTGAAATTGAATGATTTAAACACGGATAATCTCATTACGGTTAACATGTCATGATCTGCTGTCATTGAAAGCAACATTGAAACTACGCAGTGGTATTTTACTATATGAACACGATGTACAGAAATCGTTACATATATTTTAACTATGTACACTTGATCGTATATAAAAATACATTATTCATCGTAAATTAAGATGGAACAATCTGACATGAATCATCGTCTTATTCTAGTCACATATGTTGATTTTATTCCCCAGTATTGGCTACACTTGATTGGTTTCATGAGATATAGTGGTGACAAGGATGTTATGCTCGTGAATACATTGTCACAAAGCGTTTCATAATGTTTCAAACTTAAACAACCTCCAGTAAAATGCCTTTGCGCGTCCTGTCGTACCTCCTGTTGAGATACGACCACAAATAGTGTTAACATCAGTCAGTTGGTGATGAAATACCTTAACCATTGACGACTAACCTAGGTGGCTGTGATAGATGAGAAGAAAGAGCCAAATGCTTACATCACCGTGATTGTAGCTCTTGTAGCACACTCCTGATAATGCCCGAATATTACAGGAAGCAACATTTGGCATTTTATTAGGCCTCTGAACAAATAGTTGTCTTCATAGAGGGAAATGATAAAATTACATACCTATTGCTATAATTACATGAGCATTACAATTTAATCGCATCGAAACAGTTTACATCCTGGTTGTTGTGACAAGTTCTTTATTTAACTCAAACTAGCCACCAACGGTCGGTACGCGATTTATAATATCAAATCATAGAAGCAAAACTTACAAGATGGACAAAGCCAAAAAAGTAATTGATGATTACAAAACAAACAAAAAACATATTCTGATGTAATGAAAACATGCAGAAGCGCACCCCCCGTATATCTTATATCTATAGTTTACACATAGAAAACCAGCTGTAACACTGATCAATACACCTCCTTCATCTTACAGTGAATTTGACATTTATCGGTGACAATAAGGTTATGATAATGAGTTGTGTGGATGAAATCTCAGCACAAAGAGAAAATAGATCGTGTTTTGATGGCCCGAGACCAAGCGCTCACTTGTCGTTTGGTTTAAAACTCCATCATACATTGCACGAGATTACATTAAAAGTATGTGGGGTTTTATTTGCAAAAGGTCATTCCCGTCTGCCATATGATATTTTAAAATGCTACTTTAGAATTCGTGTCGAATTATGCCCAGGTGAGACAAAATCTTAATGGATGTAACCGACTTAGGGCGTGTAACATTATTCGTATTACCGTAGAATCAGAATGTATAAAAACATATTGGAACACTAAAGCTGAACCTGAAGCCGAAGCTTTGGGTGGGTGGCAAAGGGATGTGTTCAAATTTCTGTACATTTCCATAAACGTATCTAATAATATGGTGCATATAGCGGGTATCAACCTCCCACAGTAAATGTCGAACGTTTAGGTGATGCAGAGCATCCCAGAAGACGTATAATCCTTCCTGGGTCTCGTAGCCCAGGCAAATGTCAATATACATTAGATATTCTGACATAAAGAGAGACAAAATACCCTGCACGGCACAGCTTGATTGCACGTGGATGTCAGAAAGATCTCAGTAAACAATGATGTTCAGATCGCAGTATCGCAAGTCCCATAGTCTCGGACGAATCGATCTTCTGGATGTGTTTGCCTTACAAATACCCTTTCAAATAACAATTTTCTAAACCTGATATTTCTGTCATTCTATTTCAATTATGCGTGCAAAATCAAATTATATAGCTCGTTTAAACCTTTCTTCCACGTGCAATTATACGGAAAGTCAGTTCAGTCATTCGGCGAGATTGCTCCGGAACCGACTTATTTTGTCTCGTGTGACAAGGGACTCTCGAGATCGATTTAGAATACCTAACAAGATGCAAATACACATGTTGCTGGGGTGCTATTGAATCACTGGTGTATGTACGGGACACAATGTGTCATTATCTGTTGTAGTAAACGCCCAAAAGATGTAGATAACACGATCTGTGATCTCCAACGGAGCCGTATTAGTGGAAACCAATTCACATCGAAACTTGATTATGTTACTTGTTGAGTAAGAAACTATTTTGTTGCTGATTAAATAGGAATGAGGACATGTGATGGGGCACATTCTCAAGAACAGTCACCATTCACGTTGTATGTGTGTTGCACGCACTTCCATCTTAGGAGGGTATTAGGCATTGAGTGGAGTAAGTGAGTGCTGCCTAGCGACGCGGCATTGTGGTTTAATTTCCCATTGCTGCCTGGCGACACGGCATTGTGGTTTAATTCCACATTGTTGCCTGGCGACACGACATTGTGATTTAATTTCCCATTGTTGCCTGGCGACGCGGCATTGTGGTTTAATTCCACATTGTTGCCTGGCGACACGACATTGTGATTTAATTTCACATTGCTGCCTGGCGACACGGCATTGTGGTTTAATTCCACATTGTTGACTGGCGACACGGCCTTGTGGTTTAATTCCACATTGATGCCTGGCGACACGACATTGTGATTTAATTTCACATTGTTGCCTGGCGACACGACATTGTGGTTGAATTTTCCATTGTTGGATGCCGACACGAAGTTGTGGTTGAATTTCCCACTGTTGCCTGGCAACACGACATTGTGGTTGAATTTCCCATTGTTACCTGGCGACACGACATTGTGGTTGAATTTTCCACTGTTGCCTGGCGACACGTGGTTGTGGTTGAATTTCCCACTGTTGTCTGGCGACACGACATTGTGGTTGAAGTTTCCATTGTTGGATGCCGACACGAAGTTGTGGTTGAATTTCCCACTGTTGCCTGGCGACACGACATTGTGGTTGAATTTCCCACTGTTGCCTGGCGACACGACATTGTGGTTGAATTTTCCATTGTTGCCTGGCGACACGAGGTTGTGGTTGAATTTCCCACTGTCCATTGGGACACAACACTATTGCTGAACTTTCCATTGTTGCCTGGCGACACGACGTTGTGGTCGAATTTCCCATTGTTACCTGGCGACACGACATTGTGGTTGAATTCCCCATTGTTCGTAGGGACACAACAGTATTGCTGAACTTTCCATTGCTGCTAGCGACACGATATTGTTGTTGAATTTCCCATTGTTGCCTGGCGACACGACATAACAGTGTGGCTGAATTCCCGACTGTTCCAAGCAACACAACATTATTGCTGAACTTTCCATTGATGCTCGGGACACGACATTGTGACTGAATTTCACATGATTGCCGGACAACACAGCACTATGTTGTGACACGGCATCGAACTACCAATGGCGTTGTTTACTCATGTTTGGGTATAGCTTCCAATGCCCACAGTTGACACGGAGTGACACAGGCGATACATTTTGCTGTGCAGAGTAGTGTGTCCTAGGTGTTCAAGGAGTGATTGAGTTTAGTTTTACGCCCCACTCAGCAATATTCCAGCTATATGGCGGTGGTCTGTAAATAATCGAGTCTGGACCAGACAATCCAGTGATCATCAACATGAGCATCGATCTGCGCAATTGGGAACAGATGACATGTGTCAACCAAGTCAGCGAGCCTGACCACCCGATCCCGTTTGTCGCCTCTTACGACAAGCATGGGTTACTGAAGATCAATAGTCTAACCCGGAACACATTACAGTGTTTCCAGGTTATCAGCACCACACCAGTGTTCGTGCATCGCCTCGGGATTTCCACACACTTTAAGCTGGCACGCCGTGATAGAAATTGAAATATTGTTACACCAGTCTCACCCACTCACTATTTCCAGTTCCAATATCTGCACCCGAGACATATCCACCAAGATTTTCACACCGACTCTACCCGTATAACCTCTGTCCCAGGTAGTTTAATAGCTTCAATCTTTTATTGACATAAAGATGTTCCAGGTGCTTGGGGAACAGTTACAAACGTGGTATATATGATGGAACATTTCATTACCCGCACTCTGTATTATGCATTTGAAAGATGGAAATGGACGATGTTCGTGATTGGGTTTCGAGTTCTTATTTTGGAGTTGTTATTGTTGCACAAATTATATCCCAGCTGACATCGGTCGGATCACTTGAAGGACGAGGTGCATCAACGTCGTTCCATGAAATATTCTTAAACGAAGTAGCACTGCGAGGGGGAAATTGCTGTTTCTACTAACCATGCATAGGATGCGTAATTGACACGCACGATACGGCCTTACATACATCTTACTGAGTGCAGGCTTGTCTGTGTGTGGAGAGCCTCTCGCCAATGAGCAATTGATGCTACGATAACAATCAATTTGCTTCAATTGAGGCATCAATCAGGATTTCAACCCAATTTTCGGTATAATTACCGGACTGGATTTCATACGAGTTGATAAATAGTGTACAGTAAAAACAAGGAAGCTAAGTGTGAGACAAATGCACTGGCAGTGCCGATAATGGCGACAGTGGTGTGACAGTTAAGGTGAAGAAAGTCTCAAAGCATCGGAAAACGATTCATCAGTGTGGCCAGGGACACCCTTGTGAGGAGATGTGACTATTCTGTTGCGTTTAATAGCTGCAGAGGACAGAAAGACTCAAATCCCGTGCCCAATCCCCTGTGGAATTGTATTGATCCTAAACAAATGGCACATGAGTTGAGAATAACTCTAAAAAGGAACAGACTTATTAGGGACTGAGTTGGCAGCAATAAGATTCCCACCCACCAGAGGATTGAAACACAAACGGGAGAAACGAGAATCTGAAGTTCTACGAATTAGGCGTATTTGGAGTAAGGCTCCGCAATATGTCACTTCCACTCCTCAACAACACATTGTCGCCTACCACTAAACAGTTCAAACATATCCCCAGCAAAAATACACGAAAATAAAAGGATGGATTTTTATATTGATCAATTCAACGTTTCAGCAAAGTCAGTCTCCAGGAAAGGCTTTAATGCCGATTCCAATAAAATGTCATGGCCGCTTTATTAGATGTTCAGCCCTAATTATCTCAGCTATATGTGAGAATACAACGCCGATAACTGCTCGCGCTGCTGAGTCTTAAATAGATGTTTATGACTAAGCGGACTCACTGAATATATTTTTATGGTTAGTATTTGCGCTAAATTATCAACCTTTATAGCAACCGTTATTGGTGAAACCCTTATATAGCAATTAGTGAAACCGTGTTATTTGACGCAGTAGTAACTTCTATTGCAGTGTCTGAAACTTGTTGTTTCACGCAAAAGTGTCTTCTTTGCAGTTGGTGAAACTCTAGCAGTAAACCAAGTTGTCGTAAGTAAAACGTTACTGTTTCATGTGTTGTAGCCGACACTGCAATTAGTGAAACCTGGCCTTCTAATCGACATTGCAGGTTGTGAAACCGTCTTGTTTCACGTAGCAGTAACCACGAATGCAGTTGGTGAAACCATGTTGGTTGCTGCACATATTACAGATACTGCTGTTGTTATTTTACAAGGAATATTTTTAAACCGTTTAATAAAACCTTGTTCTATTACGTACCAGTTACCGTTGAACTCAATAAGGTCTTGCTATTTCACGCAGTCGTAACCTCTACTGTATCTGCAGCTTGTAGTTTCATGCACTAGCATTAGCCTCTATTGGAGTTTGTGAAGTCTTGTAGTTTCACGCGTGTGTAAACTCCGCGGGCGAAACCTTGTCGTTTCACATAGTCGTACTAGGCATCTCTATACAAAGTCCATGACAACCGGATCAGAGCAGGACACCCAGACATGTGTAATATGTGTTGACATTTTCATCTATTGCCCATCTATGACTTATTTCTCCCGAACCCCTCAGGTTGCCGCCATTACGACACACCAGCATCTCCGTCTTGTCCAGTTTAACCTTCAATCCCTGCGTGGTGTAGTAGTTATGTAAATCCTCTATTTTCGTATGTTGGCAATATGACGACATGTCCGTCAAGAGTGGAGATGAGCTGCCCATAGACGAGTTCAAACCAACTGACCCGTATTTCGTACTCCAGTAGCTAAATGAATATTTGATTCGCCGTTTCAGCTCGATTTCGTGGCGTTGTTTCGGATCAATCGATCCTATGCTCTTGTCGCTTACCTGGAACGTTGAGTCGATAGTCAACTTTCGGTGTTTGTTGGTACACATGAAATTTTATTGGTCACTGCACGCTAACCAGTCCCCAGCATGCCAAGAGCCCGTAGACGGTCCTTGTGTGGATTGCTAGTCCATACACAAACAATAAATGCAATCGAATAAATCACAACTCTATGATAAGCTGAATCAATAGGACTGACAGACATAATGTTCCACGGAGATTAATCGACCTTCCTCAAAAGTGTCAAAATCAGGAATGATATACGCCGCGTGGGGAGCTCCTGTGTGCGGCCTATGGAAACTATCAGACGTGTCTTGCTGTCTGCGCAGGCATAAACGTTCCCGCGTTTGTCTACGCTCCGTGGAATTCGGAAATCCGAATCAAATGGTTCCGTCGAAACAGAGTGTCCTGTGAATGATAGAGCTGGTCTACATCACACGCTCTGGCACGATGAAGCACTGTACGTACCTTTTGATGTCACTTCACCCCAACGGAAGTCTATGCTTTCCCTTCACCACAGGGTGACTTTTATAACTATGTTTGGACAGAAACATATTGGCTTATAAATATCTTATTATGCTTTCTGTAGGTTCCGGAAACGTCCACCTTTATGGTTGACAACTTCTGGTTTGCATGTAGGGACGTTCCCATCTAGATTATTCTACAATTATCAAACTGGAATAACTATAACGGGGACCTCACAATAAATCCGCTTGATTGGTGAACCAATAGAGTATCATATAGGTCGTCTCACACGCAAGTGATCTATGGTGACCTGAGTTTCAACAGACAAGTGAACTACGTTGGTTAGATTAATGATATTCACTCAATTTGACATATTTTCAATCATTTGTGGTACATGTATTTAAACTTGATTGTTTACCTTCGTGTCATTAAGGCTAATCGTTAGATCGTATCGATTATTTCAAACAGATCGTAATCGTATCCCAAACTTATAGATATGAGCAAAGAAGAACAAACTGGTACAGAAATACCCTGGTCATTCAATTGAGATACTGGAGGTCGCAGCCACATAAGAAGAAATAATACGCCCAGCAGACGCCCAACGCCAGCTCCTCGGTGCCATGAACCAACCAGCACTAGCATGGCACTGCATCAAATTGTGTTAGCCTGTAAACGCATTTGTGCTCATTTATAACTATTCATGTTCATTTGTAGTACCATACTCTGTAAACTATTTTCTTAAATCGTATTGGGCTGTTTTCGTGAGAGCTAGCAGCGAGCATGTGGATGCTGCACTGTAATAAGTGAGAAAGGAAATTGTAATCTTTCATATTGGAATTACTGGCACAGGACCAAGGCTGATGTCTCCCTGGTTTGTTGTCCATACTAGCAACAATAGTGACATGGCGTCGTAGCCTATATATGCGGGGTTAGTTGAAGTAATTATAAACAGAACAGAACCTTTGTTACGCTCAGGTCGGGATACTCGGCATAAGAATTACAAATATACAGTTTAGAGTAGAAAAAATGGAGGGATGGTTTACAAGGAAGATTGTACAGTTTTCATGATGGTATTACAGAATATACATAGTGTTTTGAAAACACTAACTAGTTTACTGTTAAACATTTCGTTAAATTTTAATACATTGGGCTTTTTAACATAATGTTTTTGGATATAAGTTTTCCGATGCTGTTTGAAGAAAGGGCAGAGAAAAATGTAATGAAATTTATCGCCAACATCACACGTGTCGCAGAGGTTACACATTCTTTCTTCGGGTAGAATTTTGTGCCATATACCTTCTTCTATAGGTAAACGATGACAGGAGGTTCTAAACAAGGAGAAAGGGAGATATGTGAAATATTTTTCAAGGACAAGTTCACTTTTGAATACGCGATAAGTGGTACCTTTAGAATTATTCGGTGAGAACCTGGTGATGACAGGTGTATATGTATCATGTGTTTGTTATTAGCATCAGATAAACAACAGGTGATAGATACACTCTTAAAACGCATTGGAGCTCGAGGTAATAGCAATATTGATATTGACATTATCTGAGGGCATACCATTATCCAAGAGGTACCAAAAGACCAATCGTTTTTCATTTTCTGCAATTTTGTTAGAAATATTATACCCCAATGTGTTGTGATGACAAATATCTGGTTAACCACATTACCCACACATGTGAAATTTTGGCTTTGCTAACGGTTCCTTCAAAATAAATGAAAGCTTTTCAAACATTGGACATCGAGAATATAGTTAGGCTACGTACTTTTTGATCGACCCTCGTATATACCCTCCCAAAAAAATTCTGTTGCACATGGGAAGATTAAGAAAATAAAAAGATAAAAATAATATGACCTCGTGAGCACTATCACAGAACAACTCAATGCTTAGCGAAAAAGATGAAACGGGAAAAAGGAACAAAACATCAAAACGTAACCGGAAGACTGACGTTACTTTTTAAAACGCAATAACTTGAGTAAAACCACTTGCACGTGCAACATGGAAATTTCTTGTCATGCATGCTGTCACGTCAGGATACGGGCTATAAAAGGCAAACGTGAAATCACCATTGTCATTCTTCATAACCGTGTCCGAGACTTGACGGAGGAGCAAAGAAACAATGCCACTGGGCGTCTGCAGATGGGAGCTACCCAAAGAATGGCAGGCAAATGGGTGTGTGAAGGGCCACAATCAACCGGCTTTGGTCCCGCTACAACATGACCGGAAGTACCCGAGACAGACCAAGGTCAGGTCGACCCAGGGTCACAACGCCAGCCCAGGATCGGTATATCTGGTAACTTCACCTTCGGGATCGATTCAAGACAGCCAGCTCTACTTCGAGCCAGATCCCAGGACAGCGCAGAGTTTCCAGCCAAACTGTCAGGAACCGTCTAAGGCAAACAGGGTTACGAGCAATGCGACCGCTTCGACGTCACATTTTGCAGCTACGTCATGTTGCAGCCCAGCTACAGTGGTGTCAAAAGATCGGGCTTGGCGTCACGCTCAGTAGAGAACTGTCCTTTTCAGTGACGAGTCAAGACTCATGCTGAGACGAGCGGACGGGCAGGCTCGCGTCTATCGTCGCCGTAACGAACGGTTCTCTGCCAATTGTGTTCAAGAAATAGACAGATTCGGTGGAGAAAGTGTGATGGTGTGGGGGTGAATCCATTATGATGGTCGTACTGCTTTAGTACATATGGTGGGGGCACTAAACGGCTTACGCTACAGAGACGAGATTCTGCAACGCCACGTTGTGCCGCTTATGAACGTCAATGTCGGAGCCTTTCAGCACGACACCGCAAGACCTGACATTGCCCGTGTGTGCCCGGACTTCCTGCAACGGAACAATGTGAATGTGTTGCCCTGGCCTGCTTGTTCTCCGGATTTAGCGCCGACTGAACATTTGTGGAACGTCTTGGATAGACCCATCCGAACGAAGAATCTACCACCATAAACTTTGCAGGAACTCTTCCAAGCGTTCCAGGATGAGTGGCAGAACATCCCACAATGCACCATTCAAACCCTAGTGTCCTCAATACGCCGACAGTACATTGCCGTTATCAACGCCAGCGAGGGTCATAATCGCTACTGAGAAACCCCCTTTCTGCTTGACTTCATGGTATTCTGTGTTTGCTGTTTGAGAAAGACATGAACAGCAGTGATTATGTACAGTGATAACATTGCTTACATGTTCATTACATTTGACAATTCATGATGTAATTTTCATGTTAATAATTGTTTGAAAAATTGGCATAACAGAACCTCTTTTGGGGAGATTATACATTTGTTGAAACGGTTCAATGATGGGTGAATATATTTTTGAAAATGTTGCAATCTTACACAATAAGAAAACGTATTCAGGCATAATAAGTGTCAAAACCCTTTCTATATTTTGAATGTACAAGACACGATCTTCGTTTAGAAAAGACAACCAGAAACTGATACTCGTCACACGTCACATTCAGCATTTACATCATATAAAGGACAGTGTCTATTTTAATATGTACCTGTTTCTATTGAGGTTCTATCATTGTTGTTCTAAGTTTTGTTTACCGGCTACGTAGATTATAGGATGCATTCAAAAGATATGGTTCTGTTGCATTTGAAACAGTTTAGTTTTGCCTGACGTAAGAAAATCCAGATTCATTCTTTTTTAGTCTAATTAAATGAAAAATTCACTTATAATTGAACACAGCAGAATTTTTACAAAGTTATCCTGTGTTTTTCTTTTTTGTCTGAAGAGTGTAAGAAGTAGCCCCCACAAAAATTGGATAAGGTCACATGTAACGTAAGAATAACAAATAGCACACAGTTCATGGCGCAATATGTACCACACGGATAAGGATTAACAGGATTAAAAAGTTTCGACAAGCTGATTGGATGCTAATTGACAAAGTCTATTGCTTGATTAGATTTTCATAGGCAGACGAGATGTAATACCCTTGATCTCAGTTGATCAAAGGTTTGTGACCGCGGAATTATATAGCCTTCCGAGAGTTTTCTATTAGTGAAGTCCTGATATTAGCTTGACAGGATTTGGGCTTGAATAAAACTGAATTTGATTCTTGGGTAATGTTTGCTGGTGGTGTGAGAGAGCTAACTGGTTGTCTGATTCCGCTATTGAAGTCTTTTGTTTTTTTGATACTATAATAGAGATAGTTTGACAATACTTAAAACGTCGAGAGTTTTATGGCTATGTCGAAATATATACGTTATATAATTACAATTAATCATGAACATCGCAGTCTTCATTTGTTTTGGTTTAATCCACAAAGTTCCCATATATATGCGTCCTTTTGCATGTTAGAGGAAACGTTCTCTTTCGTCTGTTTTCTTTCATTTTCTGGAATTATATCGGTAACGGTGATTGTATTCTGAATACTTTGTGACTGCAGATAATAAGCTTCAGTATGACTGTATGTCAGACACATCTTCTTGTACCGTATCCCCTGCCTTAATTTTAAACTGAAAAACAAATTCTGTCCTGGTCGGTTGATGTGATGATATCATGTAATATCCACAGTCTGGTGATTGTATTTGAACTTCTTTTGCAGAACAGGTTCGAAGTATAATTTAACTTAGTCATTAAATATAAATAATAATATTCTTATGCAGTCTTTAGATGTGGATGATTTTGATCATCTTGCTTTTATGTTGCGAAGACGTACCGTGTACATCCAAATCAAGGACCTGCGTTTAAATGTAGTACACCTCAATGTCTGTAGTATCAAGGCAGAGGTAGAATGTATTCTAATCTAAAACTCTTCTATGATGCTATATGCTTGATTGAAACATCACTGAATGTGTTAATCGAAAGCTACCGGTTTACATGTACCTCTTAGCAAAGATCTGATTACCAGGCGTGGCAGTGTGGTGGTCTATGTTGGGTTATTCTGTATGTAAATGAGTTTAAGAAAGTTAAGCCCATAAGGTTAGTGTGCATGCTGGGTAATCGGACGAGGCATGCTGGTTAATCTGAACGTCTCCGAAATGGGGAAAATGGGGATAGATTTTGTCCTATACCGTTCAAGAATAAGGACATTCACACAGCCAAACAAGTACCGCTGACAGTGTGTGGTGATTTCAAGGCCGGTCCTCGCGTGACTCGTCAAACTAGGCTATTTGAAGGTGCAGCCACAGCAGAAACGTGCACTATGTGATAGCATTGCGAGAATACTTGTGGATATTTAAACTGAAGTCAGTGGAATTAGTCAGTACAAAGATATCACTAAACGTGTTCGGGAGGATTGCTGTGCATTATCAACTTCATATACCGAGCCACTACAACAGGGACAACAACCAAAGACACGACACAATAGGACCCGTAAGTAGGTCACGGCACTTTGCGAGAGTTTAGTACTTCCGGTGACAAACAACGTTTTACGGCAATAGCGATAGCACTGTTACAAGGGGCATGTCCTGGCTAATCATACTCGACACACACCGTCTGACTCAGAAAACTATAACACACAACAGGCTACAAAAACACTAGGACCATGTTGCATGAACAGCACGTGTATATCTGTCTAGAGTTGTGCAGGCGGTCGCGCAATTTGGATCGAGAACTGGTTCTTGAATACATGTGTGTCACCGGAAATCTATTACCGGAAGTAGCGCTTCGCGAGATTTACGAACCGTATCAGCTAATGACAGATGGGGAAACCTGTATGTGTAATCGAGGAAATGGTTAAGTGGTTTGTGTAACTGATCGTCACTAAGTTGGTAAAATGAGAAATGTCGAGCAGTCAGCTGATCTTCCGAGTTTGTTTTCATCATCATGAAGTACTTAAGACGACAGGGAAGACCGCCACGCAGTTCGCGTGTACCTAGTGCCATGGAGAATAGAAGACGCTGTAGATTATTTTCCATGCTAGTGCGCATGTTTTCTGAGCAGCTCTGCTACCGTTCAATCTTGTGTTTTTGCCTAAACTTCGCCTCTGTTTTGCAAATTTATAAATGTACAATTTATTCTCACTACATCTTATTGCATGTTCATTCTTGTAGAAAAGTCCAAGCTCTTTAAACACATATATCATACTTTACTGTACATATACGTGTATGGCTGCTGTACCTAATTTTGTACGGCAAACTAGCACAAATTCTGTTAATTAGGTTTAATTAGTCGACGATGGAAATAAGCTGTTTTCTCCGAAGTCCTCTCGCACCTCATAAATAAGACGAGCTGAGTAGATTTCAACACTACCAGTAACTGCTAGGCTATGGGTTGTTCAAATGCTGCGATCTGCTAGTGATCACCACTGACGTTTCGACCTGCACATTTGGGTTTAGATTGTGTAGGATAACTCTGCTGGTGTCCCTGCTTGTGTATGTTTAGGGTACATTGTTTTAAACCAGTTTGTCTTTAATCTTAGATCATATATACATCTATCCCTATAGATTCACTTGACCGTGCCATGTGCCTGTGTTTTTCTTTGTAAAGTGGGCTACAGAGTTACAAAGAGGTTACTTCTGGAAAAGGGCCAGTGTCTGTACAGAAGGTTAACGTAGTCTTACAGCATATACTTACTCAACGAGGGATATTCAGTGTCCCTTAACTCTTTAAGCAATTATCGGATAACTACGTGTAATTGAGAGGTGATAGTTTATTGGTCTGTTTAACAACCTGTGAGTGATTTGTAATAAGGCCTAATTACCCCGACAAGTAATTGTCTCTGGCTTGATCATTCCCTATCTGTGTATTTCTGAAACAACTTAAGATATTATTGCTGTTGTATGCTGATGATACAGCTTTGCTGTCCGATAGTCCTGAAAATTTACAGCATTGTATAAATGTTTTTCATAATTATTGCAAGCAACGGAAATTGAATGTAAATGTTTCAAAGACGAAGGTCATTATTTTGGGATCAGGACCAGCAAAAAAGACTAAATATCTAGATGACAAGCAAAAATGTCAACATCCATGTACCACGGTGATTGGTTTTTTAATAAACTTGATTGGTTGTATAGCGGAAACCCTTGTTGTTTTGCGTGGCGGCTGTTGTTCTGCTGGAGTGAATTAGATAAATCATCCCGATTGTTTCATCAAGCAGATATGTTTTGAGGCGTCGCTGTGGGTACTTTTGTCCCGCTTAATTAAATATCTCATTGGTTGTCATCATAAATTGAGTTAACCACATTCCTTTGACTTCGAATTTGTAGCTATTTTCCACTAGTTTCCCGGTATAGGTAGTTGTCACCGTGAGAGAGAGAGCACTCTAATATCAGGTTCCGAAACTTGTGAAAACATAACTTTGTGAAGATGGGTCCGATCCTCTATGGATGTAACATATTAAGCTTGAAAGAAGAAGGACTATATAAACATGTGAGTGCAATATATGCCAATTCCAAACTTTTCTGGAAAGGTTTTGTGTCTAAAGGCCTTGTAAGAAATAAGCCAAAAGACATTAGGATTTAAATGGGTCAAATGGATTTAACCAGACCAGACACCAAGATATGGTGAATTTACCCAGATGTATGGAACATCTACAATTTTTACCAGGCCACAGGGCTGGCAAGCTGTACATTTAGACCGGTGAGAAATCTTGCCCGTCTCGGGCGGTCGGGCGGACCTTATTTCATTAACTGCTGAAGGGCAAAGTGAATCTATCACACCCCGTAACATATAAGAGAAAAAAATAGGGCGATTATTGAGGGATTGATTTGCTTTCATTTGTAGATGTTGACATAGCAACACAAAGTAGTTTCCGTAATACCAATGCATTTATTACCAAGCAAACTGTAACGATTACATCAAGAGATATTCCGTGGATTACCAGTAACATACGAAAGTCAATCAGACAACGAAAGCGCCGTTATATGAAAATACAAAACGTCAAACGTTTGGGTGCACATAAATATTTATAAACTAGTGAACATAAGTAAGAAAGACTACAACTTAATCAGATTCTGATCCGAATGAAAAAAGGTACATAACAGAAATAATTCAAGATAAATTTGGAACCAAGTTGACATAATTTTGAAGCAAAAAGCATAGTCATTACAAACACTGCCCTCCTATAGTCAGTAATGACATATTGTTTGACGGTAATGGGAGAATAGCAATTGCACTTAATAATAATAACCTAACAGAAATATGAACACACAATACCATTTTGAAAGTAGTCAAATGTAACTAACATATGTTGTATTTGGGATTACACTCTCTTACAATTAGTAAAGTACATATTCTAGTACTTATGTTGGGTTGAATCCCACTTGGGATTCGAACCCACACCCTCAGAGTCAGGCACCTAATCGCCAGCACACAAAGTCAGCCGCCTAACCCGCTCAGCCACAGCGGCTTCCACCAAAAAATGGAAGTCGGACAACTTGTAGTATCCCAGACTTGTTCGATGAGTGACAAGCCTGTACTGAGATTTGGCCATGGTAAGGTGGCTATGGTCTCCCATTGGATGTACTCAGATACATTACGAAACCTGTGTCCGCCTGCATTATCATCCTGAAGCAGGCTATGTTGGCGTGCAAATAGCAGCACGTGTGCCTCTAGTGCGTTGTCACGATAGCACTATACAGTGACTTGCCTGTGAATTATACGTAAAAGTGCTCTGCCAGTCACAGTGATTTCACCCTACACATTTACTGAGCCATCCCAACACGATGGTTCTGTTTAAGGTTTAGGGCATACTCTTTTGCGGCTGTCACGGAAGTTCTGAGTAAACCTTGATTCATCCGAAAACATAACGTTAACCTAACGACAATTGTTGCAGCGCTGCCGCTCTTGACACGAACGGCGTCTTGCAGTATGTGACGGTCCGCCCATAGTGGGTTAACACGGGGACGTTGGACATCCAGGTTGCACCTGTTAGCCGATTACGTACCATCTGTCCACTCACTCTGACTCCTGTATTCCTGTGAAGGTCATCTCCAATTTTAGAGGCACACTGACCACGTGAGTGAATGAGTTTCATTTTACGCCGATTTTGGCAAAATTTCAGCAACATGACGGCCCAGAAATGGGCTTCACACATTGTACCCATGTGTGGAATCGAACTCGAGCTAACCCACCGCCCCACCTTGACCGCAGTTTCGTAACACAGTCGTTCTGATGAAATGACGCAGGTCTACACGATTGCCGTCTTGATCTGCTAATTACAAACCGCGAAACGTTAAGAGCCCGTGCGACAATGCTCTGTCCAGTTCTAAATTGAAACATGCCAGTTGTACGTAGCCGTTCCTGACGTCACAGGCGTCGCATATCAATAAACTTTTAACTCAGTTTCAAACAATACCAGGACATCTTTCAGTCTTGCTTTTGTCACCTAAATATACATCAATACACTAACACTCTTCACTGTAAATTTGATATTACATATGAAATTGCAGGCAGGAAATTAGCATGTTTACACGAAATTCAAAACATGTTTATGGAATAATCACTTTTTTCATTCAACTTCCCAAATAATATCACCCCAAATGGAATACCCCTACTTTTATGATATTGGTGATGTCAACAGTGGCATCTGTCTCTCCTCGGACGATACACCAGTGTACGTTATCGTAGACGATTCAGGTGCCACTGTTTA
This sequence comes from Haliotis rubra, assembly GCF_003918875.1. Taxonomy (NCBI): domain Eukaryota; kingdom Metazoa; phylum Mollusca; class Gastropoda; order Lepetellida; family Haliotidae; genus Haliotis; species Haliotis rubra. The sequence goes on from NW_025766336.1 coordinate 829,657, forward strand.
TATGATGCATACAGACAAACGACTATGTCAGTATTATTCTGACGTTAGGTTAATCCGTATACAAACCAGACATTGCAGTTTGCTGAATTCGATACTCATATACATTTAGAATTATGCTTACAAGAATACTTTATCTACAAATTTCATATTTATGAACTCGTACAGATCGGTAAGTCCAATGATAATATGTCTCCAAATCTTCAGATACAGATTAACCCGAAAACGATAGATCGTGTGAATATGATGCCAGTGTTTATTCATATGGGATAACTGGCGAAAGAACATGAAAACGCCTCGAAAATGTACACTGACGCTTTAAGAACTATCTGTGGGGCCGCCAGATGCAGGGGCCGCGTATTGATATACAGTGTAAATGGAGATTAGCTTAAAGCCACTAGCTCAAAGGAAACAAGACTTTAACATATTGCTGTTCCACATGATGACTAATAACCCCAATCCGAACTAGCTATAAGATCGTATTCCCGAAAGAGTTCCGACAGTAAAGACTCTTGTGTTAAGAAATACAAAGTACAGACACAGACATGTCATCATGAATTTTATACAAAATCGCTTTTACCCGAGACTATATAGCCATGGAATCAGCGGCCTGAAATCATTGTTAACGCCGTTAATAAAGGGATGTTTAAAAGTCCAGAACAAAAACACACCATCGACCTTCGGAACTTTGTATAATGCTTGAGAGCCAGCCAGAAACTGTACTTTCCGGCTACCACTTACCCCACAACCCGAATTCCCGTGGGTATGAAGGACATAATTCAATTAACCCTACTTGTTCTAGTGGACACCCATGGGATGATCCACTGACTACTGTTTCATAGGTCAAGAATACAATGAAATAAGAAGTCGATGATCGTTTCTCAGTGATAATGCTAACGAGGTTTGCACATTTAATTCAAATGTCCCGGAATGTTTCCACGTATGTACTTCAGAATCCAATGAACGTGCACTATTACTATTAAACCAGTCCAATAAATATTCAATATAAAAGACTATATGTATTGATTGTGAATTTGCTCGCGTATTACTTTGTGATGCGTAAACAGTTTTGCCATTACATTTATACACATTCGATAAGACCCATTTCCAGATGCCTGTAATGAAGCGATTTAACTTAAGCTGTTTAACATGCTTAAACCATTTACAAATGTATGATCGAACATTGGGGGTTGGGGGTTGTTAGGATCAGATGTATGCTGAGGTAAATATCAAAAGGTGAAGTTGTTTCTTTCAGAAATTAAGACTTAAAAAGATGCCTTTGTACTCAGATTATATCTCTCTAAATGTTTTTGAAAGATCAATGTAAACTTTGTCGTTGAGGATCAGTTGCAGCTTTGACATTTTCAGATGTGCGCGCGTGAAGGTATTTTGGATACGCATGATGTTGAAAAATCTTTCTTGAGACAAATCAAACCTGAGCATATACAAAAACTTTCCTTTCAAAATGATGTTTGTGAGCTTTTTCTTTTCAACTTTCATAACAATACAGATAAACTATAACACACCAACTGTAATAGTTTATTACTATTGTCATGATTCTTTGTTCAATTTGGAAATGGCTAACAGTGTCTCGGTAAAGCAAACAAGTTTAGGGACTGTCGGCATATGATTTACGGAAATATTATCTTCGTCGTAATCTAACTTAAACGATGTCACATCTTTAATCAATGTCTGAGTTTCGGCTACCCCAGCCTTCTAAGCAACGCGCCATTCGATGAGCAGACTCTGTTCCTTAAGCGTTTCGGTATCGTCTGCTCGGTGGCTAGGATTCAAAGTTTGCTCTGGTTGTGACTCACTATATACCCGTCGGCTTCACAAATGGTAAACGCCCGAGAGCTGTGCAGGTATGTGTTATTTGTTCTATAACCAGCCACACCACCACATAATTGAAACAATGTTCAAAACAGCATTCAAACAAATTGGGTGAGAATAAACAGCTTGCAGACCGTGCACTTTGTTTTATCCAAAAAACCCATCTTCGATATGTTTATTAAGTCGGCCTTAAAAGCGTTCCTTTTTTATCAGTCAATCATGATGGAGATGTCATGATTACTGTATGCTCAAGGACATCCTGACAGCTCTAAAGTGTTTCTCCTTTCCAAACATACGTTTGCCTCACATCAGCCAAGTCACTAAAACACAATGTCACAGGGAATTAAAGCAGATTGTAATCATGGACATGACTATTTATTTATTTCAGTTTTTGTTCAATTTGGAAAGAAAATCCTTTGGTGTTTCATTACCTCTGTACATGTTGAGGGTTCCACTCTATAAAGCGGCCGAAGCACTTCGACTATCTTAAGTCTGAATACACAATGTCTTTTAGAAAGTGGTCAAAAGTTGTTTTCAGTGAGGCGGTCGGGTTAGCCCAGTAGTTAAAGCGTTCGTGCGTCACGACGAAGACCCGGGTTCGATTCCCCACTTGGGTACAATGTGTGAAGCCCATTTCTGGTGTCCCCCGCCGTGATATTGCTGGAATATTGCTATAAGCTGCGTAAAACCATACTCACTCACTCATTTGAACACACCGCATTTTAACACACACACGCACGCACGCACGCACGCACATAGACACAAACACATCAAAGTGCTATCATCCGTGTAGAAAAGTGAAAGCCCAAATAAGACATAGTTGCATTCATAAGTCTATGTTAAAGTACCGGAGTAACGATCACTTTACGCTACTACGCTCCGTGGATCAGACCCCGGGACCTTATAATTAGTGATACGTCAGCTGAAACGTGGGTAAGACGAAACTCAATGGTAATGACTTCTGTGCTCACTCAACCCAGAAGGAAACACATCGTGTCATCAACGACCCCATGGGAACACGAGAGCAGCTATTCGATGTACTCCGAGGTATGGACAGGGAATTGCAGTTATTTTACGGCTTTATGTTTGGAGTTGGATGTTTCCTAAGCGTAGGAATGTTATGCAGCGAAAAACCAAAGTCATCTTACTGAAGACAGCTGAGCGATCACCTGCCGTAGGAGAAGTGATTTGGTGATGATCCAGGGCAACCTGACAGCTCAACTGTACTCTGACGAAATCCTAAGCCCACACCTCATTCCAATCATTGATCGCCAGAGAGAGTTGTTTCAACAGGACAATGCCAGGCCCCACACAGCACGTCACACTAGAGACTTCCTCCAGAACCACAACACCAATGTGCTCCCCTGGCCCTCAAGATCACCGGACTCAAACCCGATCGAACATCTGTGGGATGCCCTGGACAGACGGGTGCGACGCCGTAACCCTCAGCCCCAGACACTTCAGCAACTCGCACAGGCACTACAGGCTGAGTGGGCTGCGATTGGGCAAATCGAGATTCTGAGACTTTTTCGTTCGATGCCGAGGCGATGCCGTGCAGTTCTGGATGCCCACGGTGGTCACACGAGGTATTGACTTCAGCGCCACCACACGTCTCCATGTGACACTAAAACTGTCTTTCTTCGAGTTGGTGCCAAAGACGGATACGTCTGCATTCCCAGTGTGCAATTTCGCTATATTTCATTGACTCATAAAGCCTACAAGATGTTTCCAAATAAACATAAAATTACAGTTGAAATTCCTATATGCGTTTCTTTTTGGGGGAGAGTATATAATAAATAATTATATTTGAGTAGAGTTCAATATTGCCCAGTTCCAACAAGTGTCCAACAGCATCCAGGAATTGAACAGATGTCTTCTGGCCAGTAGTGAGCTTCTCTTTCAACCGGAGCAGTCTCCCCTCAGACTCCATGTACACCTTCTTCCTGGGTGGGGGAGCGGCACCAAAGTCAGTCTGCGTTCGCTTGGCGCCTTTCGATTTCCGATGGGAATGACTGTGTAAGTGTGTCTTTTACATGTGGCATGATGTCTTGAAGGGGGCTCATAATTCCTGCAATGCTGTTGCGAAAAGGTAAAGATAAAGTTTACTAAAGATAAACTTTACTTTACTAATTTAGAAACGAAGGTCGACATAACAAAAGATTGCATGGGATTTACACAAAGCCTATGGCAATATCGGAGTATCGTATCGATGTCGCCTCATCACAATGTTGTAAGGGTGCATCACAATATGTCCCCAGGGATAACATATGAGTGACATTCGAAAGTTGGCATATTGATTCATGTGATCGCGACCAGCTTCCTGTATGCATCTATATATCATGCTTTGTTGCCATAGCAACACTCAACAAAATGGCAGACAACTACAAAGTTGTCCAAAATGTACGAGGAAAGGCCGATGTTTTGATCAATTCTTATTCAGGTTTATAACAAACAAATCCGGATAAAAAGAATGCAATCAGATTTCAGCACGTAATGAATCTGTTCATTTTTGCGAGGAATTCCAGTACGAAAGTCAGGCCAATACCCATTACTAATCACTGGTTGATACTGAGATCACATTATTTTGTTAATGGCAGAATGAAACGTAAATCTAACCTAAAAATCTGGACTAATATTCCATTGGAGGCCACCCTTGAGTATAGGCGAGTGATTTGTTTTAATACACCACTATGTGCAATATGTCGACTAGACATTATGAGAGAAATAAAACCCGGGCCTTCTTCGTAGCGAGCGGCAAGACCATCCAACCTCCATCACAAAAACGATAATGCAAGACGAAGATAGCATCTTATCTGAATGTGAAGACAAAAAGAGAACACATAACTGACGTATTTCTGTGAAATGGTAGAGTTATTAGAACAGCAAGAAACCTTGTTTATCCAACGTGGCCCACGTGCTGTCCATATAGCCTAGAAAACCAATAACTTTTATTGATTTCTATATGCGTCAGTACTTTGCGTGCCGCAAATTCATCAAATATACTCTCTGAAAAAAGTAGCGGATCATGAACTACAAATATAAATGTTAATGGCACATGTTAGAATAACCGTCAGTGTTGAAAGTAAACATCAAAGGCAAGACCGCTTGTGTCTGTAAACCGTAACACAAACACACGTGGTACAGTTTGCACCTTCTGCACGTACTATGGCCACATATGTTCGTAGTGTGTCGATGTTGATTTTGACACTTTTGAAAAAAATCGATTAATCTATGTGAACCATTATTTCTGTCAATCTTATTGATTCTGCTCACCATACAGGAGCGATTTCCTCGATTCCATTCACTCTGTGTCCATGGACTGGTACTTCGGTGTCTGCAACGCCTTTAACGGATTATTGGTACAATGGAACTTGTCAGAAGCTTCGGTGTAACATTATCTGGTCTCAGTATGGTAACAGGTATCAGCAAGCCCCATATGTGGACGATCGACCCCGTTCAGGACGTCCATGATCAACCACAAGAGCACAGGATTGATTGAACTGAAACCAAATGGAGCTCAAACGGCGACTCAACTTGCTGTAAACTGTTACCAGGACCCCGGAGTTACGGGTCAGGGGATCAGAACTTGTCCACATGTCTCCCAGCTGTGCCGCCACTTACAAATGGTCCTATTGCCAACAGATGCCAATACTGTACACAACCTTGAAGTTGGGATAACAGTGGCTGGTCACGTGCCATGATTTCGGGTCTGTCGCGATTCACATTGAACTTCCTTGATAGGAGTGGTCGTGTCAGTCAACTTCGATATATTTGTCACGTTTATTGTCAAATCCAACGGGAGACTCAAACCCACATGTGTAAGCTCGTCCAGCGAATGGATGTTTGACAGATTATAGGGGTGTTACGCACTACTGATCTAAAAAACCACAGGCTTCCTAATCTTACCCCTGTCGTACTTCAAGATCGTCGTAACATTATAAGTTGTATGCTTCTCTCGAGGGTAATACGGTCTGATGTACGCCTTTTTGTAGCAGTGTCACCCGAGCCGGTATTACCCGAGGAAGAATCATACAACGTATTTATCTTACCGCCATGTTAAATGTACAAAATATCATTTTATTTTATGTTAAAGGTCACATGCAACCAAAAAATAAAACATAATTAAAACACAATTATCACTTATTCATGACATATAATATACATTGCTGGTTATGAAAAAACATATAAACAAAATTATAAGCGTACAATCGCAAATCAAAAGTGCAATATTGTGTACTTGGGTTTACTTCCCAAGAAACGAAGCAGCCGGGATACCGAACCCAGTCAGAGCGGGTGGGTGTGCACTCAAGTGTAACGGCTGGTTCCTTTGCAGATGCCCTCACGGCTCATTGTGTGTGTATATATAGAGATGTTGGGTTTTGTAAATACATGTTCATTTTTTGTGTATAACATTTTGCAATCAACAGACATCATAACATGTCATGTGTTCAAATATCACACCTGCCTGTCTGTGTAATTACATAATGTGACAGAGACCGAACTCGGGCCATAAATCAATGCATTTTGTTTATGGTGTATAGCCTGATTGGTGTTAAGTTCAAATTGCATGTGGTCAGTGATAGCAGCTGTGTATTGAATATTGTCATTAGCAGAGAGGCAGGCAGACACACAGGTGTCAATAAAACAAGACATTGAGTTTTGTCTGTGACAACGACATATCTATATCACAGTTAGAAATTCTGTCAACGCTAAATAATGACATTGCTTTTAAGTATCGAACTGAGAAAGTGACTCGGTAAGAAGAACGTGTGGTGAAATAGACAAATGAAATTATATAAACAGTTAATTTACTGTCATAACATATAAAAAGCTCGCGCCTGTGAGATATCAACAAAACATTAGAAAAATAGCTCACACCAAAGCCTTCACCGAGTATTTACCGGACAACCCGCTTCCAAGCTGCGCAAACTTATTTCACTGCGCACGGGCTATGAGCGCAGCCCAGCTGTTGAAACCAGTTTTCCCCCGAAAAGTCGGGGGAAAATTAGTGAATCGTTTTAACTCCGATTTCGCGTGGTTTCTTTCATCGCGTTATTTTTCAACTTTATAAGTTCAATTTGCATTTTTAACGATTTGTTTCGGTAAGTCCATACCGAAAGTTATCAGAATCTGCAAAGTTGTGTTTTACGTTACATGTGACCTTTTAAGATCGCTACCGACTATATGACATGCAAACAAAATGGCGTCTGCCTCCCGACTGAATTTTTAACATCAGTGAAACATATTCTGACAAGCATAAAACTGCCATAAAAATGGTTAATTATGCTTAAGCTGAGTGTGCAAACCACTCAATGTATAAAATAGCTTAAATGTAGAAGTGAAAGTCGGTAAAATAAATCTGTACAAAGTGAACTCAAAAACATCTGATCGAACGGTTTTCGAACTCCGGGCACGGCATGCGTCATATTATGGCGTCATACGATTGTTAGCGCTTCAGCTTCTCGGCGGATAAGCTGGGCCCCGTCTCGCATATCGCAATATACGAGCCGGTACAGGCCAAAGAGACGATGCCCCCTTATCTTTATACGTGTATGACCTCTCTGTCGTGGTTTGACGTCACAGAGGAAAATCCATTTTCGACATTTATTGCGAGTCATTTTTAAGATTGAGCGTATAACGTTATACATAAGCACACAAACTCACTTCATATATACTTATGTCGTTCAGATATCAGGCAGTATTTTATTCGCTCACACTTTCCATAAAGATGTCAAATGTAAAAAAATCGTCGCACAGTGCTTTTATCGGTACACGATAAAAAGCGGAGACATTTACTGTTTTTTAACGCATAACAAAAATTCGTAAAATATTTAGCAGTTCTATTTTTCAAACCCTCGAAGTATTTGCACTTGAATCTATACCATCGCATTGGAAATTGAATATCCTACATTACTGTGTAATTTCATAGTCGTAAGTAGATCCAGCACCACGCGAACGCAATTCTCGCACAACGTTCACTTTTTCAAACCTCATGAAAATGTGAAAAAAAACCTCGGTATGCAGGGGGTTAACTGGTTCTCAGATCTTTCAGCGCGACTTCAATATACAGACGGAGTCCAGCTTGACCAATACGGATGTGACGTCAAATAAACGAGCAGGGCTCCGTTGTTCAAAACAACCTTATCTCTTAAGGTCAACCTTATCTCTAAGATTACACCCTTAGACCTTTACTAAGGTTAGCCTCCCGTTGCACGAAACAACCTTAACCAAACTAAGGAGATTGCGAGGAGTTTGAGGAAGCAGAGAGTCTACAGGGACAGGACGAGTCAACTGTACACGCTGAATGATTTCGAACTTTTTTCTCGCTACCGTTTGTCACGTGAAGCTATTATAGCTCTTGTAGAAAAAGTTGAGCCAATAATCGGAAAGAGTACACAGCGTTCACACGCCATTTCTGTCGAGTCACAGGTGCTCTTGACTTTACGCTATCTCGGCAAAGGTGGCTTCCTGTCCGAGATCAGGGACCTCCACGGCCTTGACAAGTCAACCGTTTCGAGGTCCCTGCACAGAACAGCCAGTGCTTTTTGCACGGTGCTAAATAACATTCATTTTCCATGGGGACCACAAGAACAGATAGCAGTTAAAGAGGGCTTCTACAAACTATCCGGGTTCCCCAAAGTTCTTGGAGCAGTTGACGGGACTTTGATCCCAATAATAAGACCCCCTATCGCCGAGGAAGCAGCGTTTGTTTGCCGGAAGGGCTACCACGCCGTGAATGTTCAGGCTATTTGTGACAGCTCTCTTCGGTAAGATATTTTCTTCACTTTTTTAATAAGCAAAAACTGATAAAGCATAATGATTTCAGTATTTTCCGATTCTAATAAGCTCGAAAGGTAAACATATCCCGATGCGTCACGGGTTTGTTTACATTAGCAACGACCTTGACCTGACATATTGATGCTAGTTCCCTGTCCAGTTAAAAATAGTCTATCAATTTCACTGATTTAAAAGACACGTTATCATGTTTATTCTCTCATATTTCCGGTATGCTATTTTATGTTAAAAAGCATGTTGACTTATTCAAAAACTTATCTCAGATTAGAACTACAAACGTAATGGCAAATATTTATTGAATATTACACACCTAAATAGCGAAGGGTCACAAGCACCTGCCTAGACACCTATACATGTAAATGAACATACGAGATCAAGATGTAAGTAAAACCAGCATTTTTAGTTCTGCTACAGGAAGACTATAATATTTTTAATCCTTTTCAATGATTATTTATAATCCCTTGTTTTCTTGTCTACAGCTTCACAAATGTGGTAGTCAAGTGGCCGGGGTCGACCCACGACTCGCTCATTTGGAGCAACTGCAGCATTGCCACTAAGATGGAACAGCACGCACCGGATGGGTGGCTCCTTGGTGATTCTGGGTAGGTTGTGGAGGTTTTAACCCCCTTATTGTGACACTCTAGCTCACATTTCTTGGAGGTCATATATTACTGACTAATATCATTTTAGTGCTCGCTAGCTGGTCCAGCATAATGACATTATATTAGTATAAGTAAGGATCTATGATTGAAAAGTGGACATTTCATTTCACTTCCGCACATGTATATGACTATGAGTCGGTTTTCGAATGTATCAATATTTTCATATATTTGGTAATTGCGTATGTATATATACTCTCCCAAAAAAGAAACGCATATAGGAATTTCAACTGTAATTTTATGTTTATTTGGAAACATCTTGTAGGCTTTATGAGTCAATGAAATATAGCGAAATTGCACACTGGGAATGCAGACTTATCCGTCTTTGGCACCAACTCGAAGAAAGTCAGTTTTAGTGTCACATGGAGACGTGTGGTGGCGCTGAAGTCAATACCTCGTGTGACCACCGTGGGCATCCAGAACTGCACGGCATCGCCTCGGCATCGAACGAAAAAGTCTCAGAATCTCGTGTTGCCCAATCGCAGCCCACTCTGCCTGTAGTGCCTGTGCAAGTTGCTGAAGTGTCTGGGGCTGAGGGTTACGGCGTCGCACCCGTCTGTCCAGGGCATCCCACAGATGTTCGATCGGGTTTAAGTCCGGTGATCTTGAGGGCCAGGGGAGCACATTGGTGTTGTGGTTCTGGAGGAAGTCTCTAGTGTGACGTGCTGTGTGGGGCCTGGCATTGTCCTGTTGAAACAACTCCCTCTGGCGATCAATGATTGGAAGGAGGTGTGGGCGTAGGATTTCGTCACAGTACCGTTGAGTTGTCAGGTTGCCCTGGATCATCACCAAATCACTTCTCCTACGGCAGGTGATTATCCCCCACATCATAACACTTCCCCGGCCGAATCTGTCCACCTGGGGAACGCAAGCGTCGGCGAAACGTAAACGTCGACGTCTGTACCCCCGCATTCTTCCATCGCGTCGTTTTAGTAGAAATCGTGATTCATCACTGAACCAGATTCTACTCCAATTCGGTAGGTTCCAGGCCTGAACGTTGGTGCACCATTGAACTCGATGTCGACGATGTTGTTGTCGAAGCACAGGGCCAAAATAAGGTCTTCTGACACGTAAACCAGCCTCTCTCAACCTGTTCCTGACGGTCTGTGCAGAAAGCCTCCTCAATCCGGGTATTTGTCGAGCGGTACTGGTCGCATTTTGCGTTCGTCAACAATATTCCAAATACAGTGAATAATCGACAGACAGCGATCAACCTTTTATACCCATCATTGGGACTATCTGATCCCCAACTTTCACGTGCATTGCATGTGAATTGTGTATTCTGTGACACTACACGCCGAAATTGAAAATCATGCTGTTAAATACGGGTATTTTACGGGTGGTGCGTTTTGTTGTGATGTTTCAAAACATAAACACTATAGGACTCATAAACAGAGCAAAACCTTTTGTAAAATGAATCATGTTTTAATTCATTGCTACATGAAATTGCTATTTTCATGGTGCGTTTCTTTTTTGGGAGAGTATATATATATGTGTTGATTTAAATCCAAAACACCTCTTCCAGCTTGCATATATACATATATATGAAAACTGGAAGAGGTGTTTTGAATTTAATTCAACACATGTGGTAATTGGTATGTCTCAAAACAAAGTGTCACTTTAACTGTCATATACATACAGAGAGTACACAATGAAGTTTTGTAACTATCAATCATGACATCATTGATATGTTGGTATAACAATCAAGTAATGCGTTTTTCGGATATGCATGTCGACCATGGCTTCTAATACCCTTCACTGAGCCGCAGACACGCCCCCAAGAGAGGTACAACTCCGCCCACACTAGAACAAGCTTTTAAGAAACACCATTGAACGTGCGTTTGGTGTTTTAAGGGCTAGGTTTAGGTAAGTTTGACCTGATTGCAATGTAATCAGAATTTAAATCAGTACTTGCTAACTAAATTATGATCAGGATTATTTTAAACCCCTGTTGCCAGAATATTGTCCTCTGGATGTGTGTGGTTCAGCCCAGACAGGTGCTCTGTGGTAATTATGGCATACTTTAAGCTCCATAATTACTGCATCACCAAGGGAGTGCAGGTACCACCGGGAGATGTACTGGAAGAGGCAGAGGCGGAGACCAGCACCCCAACTGCGCCCAGGCAGTGTGTAGATGTCAACACTGCTAGGCAGAACCTTGTCAACGAAAGATTTTCATGAAATGTAAGTAAAAACAACTCTATTGTATATCACACAACATTAAATTTAATAACGGTAAAACATTATCTTGATACAAGTTTGAAACAAAGTCAACAAGAAGAAGTTATGAAGCATAAAAAGCATAAAATAGTTTGAGGTTTTTTTGTTCCCACGCATAATTCAGATAAGCTAGTAAAAAAGTAATACATGTACAGCAGGTGTGAGTTAAAAACTCATCAATATCATTTTTTTAAATATAGCAAAGATTGAATATTGGGATGAAAGGCCACCATTTATTTATAAATTTATCAAAGCTGTTATTTCTTCTTGCTGGGAATCTTTCAACAACAGATATGTCTTTCAAAACTTGAAGGAATTGATTAGTTTTTTTAATTGTTTTATTTAAGGTGCAAGTATAAATTTAAAAAATTGCAGAAAATATTATGTGGTTTAGTAATTGTTATTGCCTAAAATGTAAAATGTAGATAATAAATTTGATTACAATTCATGCAGAAACTGTATTACGGGAGAGCTGAGCTGAGCTTCCCTTTCTGTAGAAAAGGTAATAATTTCATAATTGCGATTTTTTTTATTGTTGTATGCAATGAAACTATTAAGTTACAAATTCTTGTTTGGTATTTATACTACACTCTGAATTAAGGCTGGGAGGGGTCTAAATTTACTACCTGGGTACATTGTTGTGGTAAAACAATACATTCTTCACCTGGGTCCTACTCAGTACCCACCCGTCCCAGACCTAATCTAAATCTAGTAACTTTTCTTACTTGAACATGTCCTACCTACCAGATTTTCTTGACTTGTGTGTAACCTTAGTCCTAGAATGGATTTCAGTTGCTGACAAAAAATATAATTAATATTTAGTTTCTATAGAGATGAATTATAATACATTTAATATGAGTACAAATTTATAGTGTTGGTATTGCCATAAAATTATACTAACATATACTTGCAATTACAATGCACTATGTTTGACATGTTTCTGAATATATTCTATTTATTCAAAATTGCTTTATTTTATTTTACCGTTTACAGTTGTGTGGATGTTGATACAACCCGGGAGTAACACTTACTTGGTTGCGATTTCCTCCCATTCCCGTATTTTGGCCGTGTTGGTGACTGTGGAAGGAGAAAAGTTTGAGTGCCGTTTACGCTTCCACTGGGACATTGACGTTGTTGTCGTCTGCAGGTGCGAGCAGGGGAGGTAATTCACGTGGTAACTAGGGACGCTTCCGTAACTCCAGCGCTGAAGAGTTCAGCCTTAGTTAAGGTTACGGCTAAGGTTAGAGTCCGAGTTAAGGTTGCCCTAAGGTTGTTTTGTGCAACGGGCGTAACTTTTTCTTAAGGTGATCGTAACTCTAACCTTAGTGTTTAAGGTTGACCTTAGCTAAGGTTGTTTTGAACAACGAAACCCAGAGCGTTTAAATGGCAGCCTATACCGGCTCCTAGCTTTGGCGAACGTTAGGGCGCGCAAGGGAGCCGGAAACCAGCTTACTCGGCGGAGTGCTTGACTGACTGACTGACTGCCTGAGTTTAGTTTTACGCCGCTTTTAGCAATATTCCAGCAATATCACGGCGGGGGACACCAGAAATGGGCTTAACACATTGTGCCAATGTGGGGAATCGAACCCGGGCCTTCGGCGTGACGAGCCAACGCTTTAACCACTAGGCTACCCCACCGCCCCGGAGTGCTTGACGGTTACCGTGACAGCGGGAGATATTTTTTCCAGTTGGGAGGGTGACACCGAAACTTGTTAAACCATCATTGACCAATGAAATTAAAGTAGTTTACATGAAGGTAAGATAACTCCTGTTATACTTCACTACCGGTTGTAATATGTCCCCATTTTTTTATGACTTATGATTTTTCTATTAACCTTTATCAAAACTATCTCTCAATTCTGGGAATCGTCAGTTATTGACGACTATCCCCAACTTTATGCGTAGCGTTTACTCGTTGAGAGATGTAAGAATATGAAGGAATTTGCGTGCACGAAAGGGAAGTTGGATAGATCCGAACTAAGAACATAGAAGGTGGAGGGGTTTACGTTGTAGGGCCACGCACATCTTCGTTATGGGAACATTAGAGGGGATCAACATTGTTGGGAGCAAGAGGGTTTAACATTGCTGGGGTAGGAGAGATCAACATTGCGGAGTGTTGGTGAGTTCAACATTATGGGGCGTAGTTTAGATTAACATTGTTGGGATCAACATATATATCAACAACATGAGGAGAAGGAGGGATAGAATTTGTTGGGAGTTGGATGGAACAACATTATGGGGCGTAGAGTAGGTCGACATAGTTGGGAGATGAGGGATCAACATAGGGATTATATAGATGATGATAACAATTTCCTGATCAGGAACATTTCTAGTTGGGAGTTGAGGGGATAAATCCATCCCCATGATAGGATCATCAACATAGTTGGGAGATGAGAGATCAACATAGTTGAGGAGATGAGATGAGGATCAACATAGTTGGGAGATGAGAGATCAACATAGTTGGGAGATGAGAGATCAACATAGTTGGGAGATGAGAGATCAACATAGTTGGGAGATGAGAGATCAACATAGTTGGGAGATGAGAGATCAACATAGTTGGGAGATGAGGGATCAACATAGTTGGGAGATGAGAGATCAACATAGTTGGGAGATGAGATAGATCAACATAGTTGGGAGATGAGAGGGATCAACATAGTTGGGAGATGAGATCAAACATAGTTGGGAGATGAGAGATCAACATAGTTGGGAGATGAGATCAACATAGTTGGGAGATGAGAGATCAGCATAGTTGGGAGATGAGAGATCAACATAGTTGGGAGATGAGAGATCAACATAGTTGGGAGATGAGAGATCAACATAGTTGGGAGATGAGAGATCAGGGGGAGATGAGAGAGATCAGCATAGTTGGGAGATGAGAGATCAACATAGTTGGGAGATGAGAGATCAACATAGTTGGGAGATGAGATCAACATAGTTGGGAGATGAGAGATCAACATAGTTGGGAGATGAGAGATCAACATAGTTGGGAGATGAGAGATCAACATAGTTGGGAGATGAGAGATCAACATAGTTGGGAGATGAGAGATCAGCATAGTTGGGAGATGAGAGATCAACATAGTTGGGAGATGAGAGATCAACATAGTTGGGAGATGAGAGATCAACATAGTTGGGAGATGAGAGATCAACATAGTTGGGAGATGAGAGATCAACATAGTTGGGAGATGAGAGATCAACATAGTTGGGAGATGAGAGATCAACATAGTTGGGAGATGAGAGATCAACATAGTTAGGAGAGAGATCAAAATAGTTGGGAGATGAGATCAGCATAGTTGGGAGATGAGAGAGATCAACATAGTTGGGAGATGAGAGATCAACATAGTTGGGAGATGAGAGATCAACATAGTTGGGAGATGAGAGATCAACATAGTTGGGAGATGAGAGATCAACATAGTTGGGAGATGAGAGATCAACATAGTTGGGAGATGGGAGATGAGATAGATGAGAGATCAGCATAGTTGGGAGATGAGAGATCAACATAGTTGGGAGATGGAGAGAGATCAACATAGTTGGGAGATGAGAGATCAACATAGTTGGGAGATGAGAGAGATCAACATAGTTGGGAGATGGGAGATAGAGATGAGAGATCAACATAGTTGGGAGATGAGAGATCAGCATAGTTGGGAGATGAGAGATCAACATAGTTGGGAGATGAGAGATCAGCATAGTTGGGAGATGAGAGAGATCAGCATAGTTGGGAGATGAGAGATCAACATAGTTGGGAGATGAGAGATCAACATAGTTGGGAGATGAGAGATCAACATAGTTGGGAGATCAACATAGTTGGGAGATGAGAGGATCAGCATAGTTGGGAGATGAGAGATCAACATAGTTGGGAGATGAGAGATCAACATAGTTGGGAGATGAGAGATCAGCATAGTTGGGAGATGAGAGATCAACATAGTTGGGAGATGAGAGAGATCAGAGATCAGCATAGTTGGGAGATGAGAGATCAACATAGTTGGGAGATGAGAGATCAACATAGTTGGGAGATGAGAGATCAACATAGTTGGGAGATGAGAGATCAACATAGTTGGGAGATGAGAGATCAGCATAGTTGGGAGATGAGAGATCAAGCATAGTTGGGAGATGAGAGATCAACATAGTTGGGAGATGAGAGATCAACATAGTTGGGAGATGAGAGATCAACATAGTTGGGAGATGAGAGATCAACATAGTTGGGAGATGAGAGATCAGCATAGTTGGGAGATGAGAGATCAACATAGTTGGGAGATGAGAGATCAACATAGTTGGGAGATGAGAGATCAGCATAGTTGGGAGATGAGAGATCAGCATAGTTGGGAGATGAGAGATCAACATAGTTGGGAGATGAGAGATCAACATAGTTGGGAGATGAGAGATCAACATAGTTGGGAGATGAGAGATCAACATAGTTGGGAGATGAGAGATCAGCATAGTTGGGAGATGAGAGATCAACATAGTTGGGAGATGAGAGATCAACATAGTTGGGAGATGAGGATCAACATAGTTGGGAGA
Source organism: Haliotis rubra (assembly GCF_003918875.1). NCBI lineage: Eukaryota > Metazoa > Mollusca > Gastropoda > Lepetellida > Haliotidae > Haliotis > Haliotis rubra. The sequence goes on from NW_025766336.1 coordinate 845,676, forward strand.
TAGTTGGGAGATGAGAGATCAACATAGTTGGGAGATGAGAGATCAACATAGTTGGGAGATGAGAGATCAACATAGTTGGGAGATGAGAGATCAACATAGTTGGGAGATGAGAGATCAGCATAGTTGGGAGATGAGAGATCAACATAGTTGGGAGATGAGAGATCAACATAGTTGGGAGATGAGAGATCAACATAGTTGGGAGATGAGAGAGAGATCAGAGATAGCATAGTTGGGAGATGAGAGATCAACATAGTTGGGAGATGAGAGATCAACATAGTTGGGAGATGAGAGAGATCAACATAGTTGGGAGATGAGAGATCAACATAGTTGGGAGATGAGAGATCAACATAGTTGGGAGATGAGGAGATCAACATAGTTGGGAGATGAGAGATCAGCATAGTTGGGAGATGAGAGATCAGCATAGTTGGGAGATGAGAGATCAACATAGTTGGGAGATGAGAGATCAACATAGTTGGGAGATGAGAGATCAACATAGTTGGGAGATGAGATCAGCATAGTTGGGAGATGAGAGATCAACATAGTTGGGAGATGAGAGATCAGCATAGTTGGGAGATGAGAGATCAACATAGTTGGGAGATGAGAGATCAACATAGTTGGGAGATGAGAGATCAACATAGTTGGGAGATGAGAGATCAGCATAGTTGGGAGATGAGAGATCAGCATAGTTGGGAGATGAGAGATCAACATAGTTGGGAGATGAGAGATCAACATAGTTGGGAGATGAGAGATCAGCATAGTTGGGAGATGAGATGAGATCAACATAGTTGGGAGATGAGAGATCAACATAGTTGGGAGATGAGAGATCAACATAGTTGGGAGATGAGGATCAACATAGTTGGGAGATGAGAGATCAACATAGTTGGGAGATGAGAGATCAACATAGTTGGGAGATGAGAGATCAACATAGTTGGGAGATGAGAGATCAGATCAACATCAGCATAGTTGGGAGATGAGAGATCAACATAGTTGGGAGATGAGAGATCAGCATAGTTGGGAGATGAGAGATCAGCATAGTTGGGAGATGAGAGATCATAGTTGGGAGATGAGAGATCAACATAGTTGGGAGATGAGAGATCAACATAGATGGAGATGAGAGATCAACATAGTTGGGAGATGAGAGATCAACATAGTTGGGAGATGAGAGATCAACATAGTTGGGAGATGAGAGATCAGCATAGTTGGGAGATGAGAGATCAACATAGTTGGGAGATGAGAGAGATCAACATAGTTGGGAGATGAGAGATCAACATAGTTGGGAGATGAGAGATCAACATAGTTGGGAGATGAGAGATCAACATAGTTGGGAGAACATAGTTGGGAGATCAGAGATCATAGTTGGGAGATGAGAGATCAGCATAGTTGGGAGATGAGAGATCAACATAGTTGGGAGATGAGAGATGAGAGATCAGCATAGTTGGGAGATGAGAGATCAGCATAGTTGGGAGATGAGAGATCAACATAGTTGGGAGATGAGAGATCAACATAGTTGGGAGATGAGAGATCAACATAGTTGGGAGATGAGAGATCAACATAGTTGGGAGAAGAGAGATCAACATAGTTGGGAGATGAGAGATCAACATAGTTGGGAGATGAGAGATCAACATCAATGAGATAGTTGGGGGAGATGAGATCAGAGGAGATGAGAGATCAACATAGTTGGGAGATGAGAGATCAACATAGTTGGGAGATGAGAGATCAACATAGTTGGGAGATGAGAGATCAGCATAGTTGGGAGATGAGAGATCAACATAGTTGGGAGATGAGAGATCAACATAGTTGGGAGATGAGAGATCAGCATAGTTGGGAGATGAGAGATCAACATAGTTGGGAGATGAGAGATCAACATAGTTGGGAGATGAGAGATCAACATAGTTGGGAGATGAGAGATCAGCATAGTTGGGAGATGAGAGATCAACATAGTTGGGAGATGAGAGATCAGCATAGTTGGGAGATGAGAGATCAGCATAGTTGGGAGATGAGAGATCAGCATAGTTGGGAGATGAGAGATCAACATAGTTGGGAGATGAGAGATCAACATAGTTGGGAGATGAGAGATCAACATAGTTGGGAGATGAGAGATCAACATAGTTGGGAGATGAGAGATCAACATAGTTGGGAGATGAGAGATCAACATAGTTGGGAGATGAGAGATCAACATAGTTGGGAGATGAGAGATCAACATAGTTGGGAGATGAGAGATCAACATAGTTGGGAGATGAGAGATCAACATAGTTGGGAGATGAGAGATCAACATAGTTGGGAGATGAGAGATCAGCATAGTTGGGAGATCAACAGAGATCAACATAGTTGGGAGATGAGAGATCAACATAGTTGGGAGATGAGAGATCAACATAGTTGGGAGATGAGAGATCAGGAGATGAGTTGGGAGATGAGAGATCAACATAGTTGGGAGATGAGAGATCAGCATAGTTGGGAGATGAGAGATCAACATAGTTGGGAGATGAGAGATCAGCATAGTTGGGAGATGAGAGATCAACATAGTTGGGAGATGAGAGATCAACATAGTTGGGAGATGAGAGATCAACATAGTTGGGAGATGAGAGATCAACATAGTTGGGAGATGAGAGATCATGATAGTTGGGAGATGAGAGATCAACATAGTTGGGAGATGAGAGATCAACATAGTTGGGAGATGAGAGATCAACATAGTTGGGAGATGAGAGATCAACATAGTTGGGAGATGAGAGATCAGCATAGTTGGGAGATGAGAGATCAACATAGTTGGGAGATGAGAGATCAACATAGTTGGGAGATGAGAGATCAACATAGTTGGGAGATGAGAGATCAACATAGTTGGGAGATGAGAGATCAACATAGTTGGGAGATGAGAGATCAACATAGTTGGGAGATGAGAGATCAACATAGTTGGGAGATGAGAGATCAGCATTGCTTGGGAGATGAGAGATCAACATAGTTGGGAGATGAGAGATCAACATAGTTGGGAGATGAGAGATCAGCATAGTTGGGAGATGAGAGATCAACATAGTTGGGAGATGAGAGATCAACATAGTTGGGAGATGAGAGATCAACATAGTTGGGAGATGAGAGAGAGATCAACATAGTTGGGAGAGATGAGAGGATCAACATAGTTGGGAGATGAGAGATCAACATAGTTGGGAGATGAGAGATCAACATAGTTGGGAGATGAGAGATCAACATAGTTGGGAGATGAGAGATCAACATAGTTGGGAGATGAGAGATCAACATAGTTGGGAGATGAGAGATCAACATAGTTGGGAGATGAGAGATCAGCATAGTTGGGAGATGAGAGATCAACATAGTTGGGAGATGAGAGATCAACATAGTTGGGAGATGAGAGATCAACATAGTTGGGAGATGAGAGATCAACATAGTTGGGAGATGAGAGATCAGCATAGTTGGGAGATGAGAGATCAACATAGTTTGGGAGATGAGAGATCAACATAGTTGGGAGATGAGAGATCAACATAGTTGGGAGATGAGAGGATCAGCATAGTTGGGAGATGAGTTGGGAGATGAGAGATCAACATAGTTGGGAGATGAGAGATCAACATAGTTGGGAGATGAGAGATCAACATAGTTGGGAGATGAGAGATCAGCAGCATAGTTGGGAGATGAGAGATCAACATAGTTGGGAGATGAGAGATCAACATGAGATCAGCATAGTTGGGAGATGAGAGATCAGCATAGTTGGGAGATGAGAGATCAACATAGTTGGGAGATGAGAGATCAACATAGTTGGGAGATGAGAGATCAGCATAGTTGGGAGAGAGATTAGAGATAAGAGATCAACATAGTTGGGAGATGAGGGATCAGCATAGTTGGGATGATGAGAGAAATTGCGTTTTAGGATACAACATAGTTTAGGGAGATGTTTAGAATATATAATCAACATTCAAAATGTTACAAGTATCAACATACTAAGTTTTACTAAAATCGACATATATCAGAAACAGCTAAGTGTTCATGTGGTCATTATAACGAAGACCTCATTCACTACCTTTTTACATGTAGGAACTATCAAAATTTAAGAACAACAGTGTATTTTTATATTCAAGGATACGATGTGAAAACTACCTTATACGGTAACGGCGTATTGGATAACTCAACAAATTGTGACATTCTCAACTCATTACACCAGTTCATTTCTAAAAGTAAGCGCTTCCAGTGATTATCACCTCTACATATACATGTATATTCAACGCAAGACAAGATTTATATAACTTGATTTTCTGCGGCAGCTCTTTTCGTTGCTAGGCACAACCAACACCATAACCAAATATTTATTATTCAATCATTTTTCTGAGTGTAATTTTGTTTCAGTAGTATTCTTTTCTTGTCGGACTATTTCAAATATGTATCCAGCTATATTGGAACCGTGTACTGGAGCGGCGTTTATATAAGCCAGTTGGCTTGTTCGCCTATCCAGGTTTCTCTATTGACGGAATAAAAATATGTTTAAACCATATTGAATTATAATAACAACGTTCTGAATGTTACTAACAACATATTGAATTATAATAACAACGTTCTGAATGTTACTAACAACATACTGAATTGTACTAAAAACGTTTTGGATGTAGGGTTAACGGCTTGGGTGACCAAATATCACAGGCCGGCTGGGGAGCAAAATAAAAAGTTCACCTTTTGTTCTCGGGGATCTCGCTCCACTGATCTGGAATCTGTAAACAATAGCTGCCGGACAAGTGGGAAGACCCCGTTACTAACAACGTTTTGAATGAATACAAAATAAATGTCAGAAAGTTGTCACATGCAACAAATGATGTATTTGGCATTGCATGTTTTGAAGATTCTAGAATGTTTGGGGTCTTCTCAGAGTAAGGCACTTAATCAACAGCACACAGAGTCAACCATTGAGCCGCCGCGGTTTCCACAAACATGGGAATCTGACAACTGGGAGTATTTTGAGTACCCTTCTGACAAGTGTAAATTGGCACCGTTTCTGTGCTTACTGACAGCGTCCTAAATGTTACTAAAACACCCTGAATGCATGTCTTAGAACGTGAATTGCAGGCTGGATTTACTTCGATGTACATATTATTCTAACAACATTGTCGTCACGAAAACGTTACTATTCAAACGCTCTGTTACAATTTTATAGGGATGTATTCAATACATCCTTGTTTTTAAGTTAAATTTCCGAAAATGTTTTTCCTCAAGATAACTTCGCTTTTCCTGACTTACTTGGCAACTGGCTATTCCATGTTTCTATGGACGTTTGTTAACAATGAGATTGAAGTAAAAGCTTGAGAATCATTTTGAAACGTCAACTGTCACGCAATGTGCCAGTTAGAAATAACTATTCGAAGCCAAAAAGTATACAAGGTCCTTGACGGTGACCAGACTGAAATCCTAAGAGACTCGGATGTCACCGAAGGCTCCTATTGAAAAGTTTGGCTGTTCCGAACGTCAAGTTAAATTGCCTTGCTTCACCTAGTTGTAGCCAAAGTCGTTTCATTTACAAGCGATGGCACTGACGTATAGATTATGCATTTACTACTGATATTGAATGATATGCATTTCCTAACTAAAATAGAAACGGGCATATTTGTAAGGAAAACTGATCCCATGCGTCATAGGAACCAGCTCTGGGTAATTGACGAATGCATAAAAATCTGCTTGTGCCGTAAACAACTGTTAGTACCTCCATATCCTTTGAGATCGTCTAGATTTTACCTGAATGTTAGAAGCAACTAACCCAGCGCTGCAAGTCAGAGAATCTCCGTATTAAGCTGTCTCTGCAGGAACGGAAGTAGTGCGTAACGTCCCTAGAGCGTCGACGTCAATTTGGACCGTGACACCATTCGTTTTTCTTTGTTTTCTTTTTGTTTTGTTTTGTTTTGTTTTTTATTAGGGGCGAAATGAAAGTAATGTATTCGGTTTACGATGAATATAATACCCACTTGAACTGCAGCTTCGACCGACAGTAACAATATAAAGTACATGGCATATCACAACACAACAATGATATGGTCATTCAATACTACATGTGTCTCGAAATCAACACACGGCATGCGAATGGTCCAAGGGAGGCCATGCATGTATAGGAATTTTGCACGTAACTTGCATTTTATGAACGTTGCTTTACCAATGGTGGCATGTTCCAGTTTGGCAGTTTCCGTCCGAACTCGGAATATATACACTATCATTTGTACCATTGACTCTGTTTTTCTTTTAGCAGAGATTTCACATGGATGTGTAAAGGGTTCTGTCGCTTCTATTGTAATCATAGCGTTTCTTACTATCACTAATATTTTGAATTAGAAGATAAAGCTACTCTGTTTTCAATTTTGCGGTCCTTTATCGTTGATTTAAGACCGCTAAATGTTTAATTTAAAACCTCACGCTCACTTGGATTAAGGTTAAGAAATTCTTCTTCAAACCATTCGCTTTTTACTTCAAAAACACCAAAGATGCTGCCGAGATATAAATTGCCGATGTCCGACATTTTGTTTACAAACAATAGGGTCAACGAGTTCGTTGTATTCATACGCGGTGAATCGGTCACTTTAATTAGCGGTCTTTGAACTCCCATTTAAGTACGGTTTTGATGAGTTCTCAGCCAATAAGAATCGAGAATCACACAATGTCATGCTAGAATACCTGTTCTTAGTTAATTACCCAAAACGCTCCTCGTATCACTTCATCTCGCAAACCAACTGTTTTAGTTATTTTTACCACAGAGCATATTGTTTTTGACAGCTCATAACTAGCCAGCTCATAAACGGTTAAGTACATGTCTTTCGCTTATAAATTGACAGCACACGTGCCTGTGATACTTTCAGTGACAAAGTTTAATTGTTTGGAAACTGTTACTAATCTAGTAGCTGTCCATGTATACTGTAGCCATTACAAGAACGCCTACGTTCCAAGAGCAAAATTGCAACCTGTCTAAGCTCAATGATTGGGTGAGAAGAAATAAGTGCATCATATTTTATTTGTATCCAAAGATTAACCAAACAAGGGGTTCAGGGTTCGAAACATACATACATACATACATACATACATACATACATACATACATACATACATACATACATACATACATACATACATACATACATACATACATACATACATACATACATACATACATACATACGAAGCTATAAATTTGCATGCTCATTTATTAGGTCAAACTTTGTAAAAGTGTTCAAACGGTTATCTATTTAAAGGCGATAATTTATGGAGTATATTTTTACTCCTTCATCAGGTGAATGCAAACTAGGAAACAGATAGCTATATAAGTACATGTGGTAACTTTTAAAAATATATATTGTACAAACCATTTAGTTGTTCATACTGGCCGACGGAGTTGTTTTAAACGGGCTACACTTTTTATTTATGTTTATTCGTATTATGTATCTATGTATCTATTATACTTTACTCGCCGGATCTTGTTTTATCTGACACGAATACATTTGCAGATCTTGTAAACTTATTTATTTTTTCAGTAGTAACTAAACAATCCTCCACCTGTATGGCAACTTATGCTCCTACCCTTCCATTTATCCTATACTAGACTACATATTCTGAGTACCAGCTCACACAACGATTACCTCTCCTTGCCACATATTTGCATCGGATTCAGGAATATCTACATCTACACAAAAGAATCATACAACTCCAGCAATGAGATATTTACTACTATTTATGCACAGATGTCCAATCTTCATTTCGCGTACATGTATTCAAGAATAAGTTACCACCCTTTGAATGTTTCACGCGCTTGTTTCAGAACGCTTCAGTTGCAATTGTGTAAGATATTTTATGTGCGCTTTGTCCTCTTTTTTGCACATCATTCGCATTTCGTATTTGTAAGTAACACATAACTACAGAATAACAAAGAGGTACTGAGTATTGGTTGTTGGAAAGAGGAAAACACGACTAGGTGTAACATGAAGCTCACAAGAAAATGTTACAAACAAGGAATTATTGTGAAATGATCGTTTTAGGAGGCTTGATCATTAATTGTTCATGCCACTATACCACGTTTCAAACCTTTGATAGGGCCTGGAGTTGTTCAGAGCTTAGCCCAGCTCGCCTGATGTAGCGGTTGGCCTTGGACTTCTCCGTTTGACTCTCCATGATGTTACAGGTGTGATCCCTGGGGGAAAGGTGAATATTCATTACATTCCGATGTTGGGTTGCGGGTGTAGGTCCTAGCACGTAGAGTCAGCACGACTGTTATCATCCCGGGATAAACTATCCCATTGGCCTTCCTAAGGACAATCACTCTGGCAGCCATAGTGAGCCATAGTGACCCCACCCCATATCATTACAGATCCAAATATGTCGGCTTGTCTTACGTCTGCACTGCGATTGTTACGGGTCACGAATGTGTTACGGGCGTAAAAGGTGTTCACCTAATCTTTTGTGAAAGAACTTTAAAAGACCACTCTTAAATCATTTAACATATGATTGATAATATTGATTCTGTTCTCTGTATATAACAGATAGGTAAGAATAATGAAATATTGGTTTAACACTACAACGAGTAATACTTGTATAATAGCACTGGCAAACAATAATTTATTCTCTGATTGTGAAACCGATGTCAAGAATTGGGTTCAGGAGGATAACAATAATTGGATGAACAACTTCTTTGATTAAAGTGAAAGCGACGTTTCGATGTAGGTTCCAACATCGGTATCAGGTGATGAACAGAATAAGGATAGAGAGGCAAATATACAAGTTTGAGGAAGTGTTTGTACAGTACAGTGGGAGAAAGACTAGAAACGTGGACCTCCCAAAATGCTTGCAATTTTCCCGATATGCTACAATTTGGGATTTAGGAAAGAACATGGCGCTATCATGTCGCTATTTACCCTTATTGAATGTGTGCAAACCTATCTTAATAGGGGGTCATGTATCTACACAGCATTCCTAGATAACGAGAAGGCCTTTGACCGAATATGGCAATCGGGTCTCTTTGTTAAACTTTATCATCTGGGTATAAGAGGTAAAATGTGGTCTCTGCTACGTCACTGCTACACTTCTATGTATGCTTGCGTCCAGTATAAGGGTGAACAGTCTGATACCTTTGCTGTTAAACAAGGTATCGGTCAGGGTAGAGTTATCTCAGCTTGGTTATTTCTCGTGTACATAAATGACCTCATAACTGAGCTCCGGCAGGTAGACACTGGAATATGTATATATAACGTTAGATTGCCATGTGTACTACTTGCTGATGATACTACACTTATTAGTTACAGCCCTAAAAGTCTACAACTAGCTTTAGACACAGTTGTTAATTACGCATCCAAATGGCGATTAACCTATAATGCATCAAAAAGTAACATTGTGGTGTTTCAAAAAAAGAAGCAACTAATGCGTATGCATGCTTATCGTCTTGGAGATCATGACATACCCCCGTCTGATAGTGTAAAGTACGCGGGTGTTCTTCTCCAAAGTAATCTTTCTTTTTAAACTATATATTGAGGAGAGCTGTACTAAAGCCAGGCGCACTGTTAATTCCTCCTCTCTGTTGGTCTAAACAGTAGGGATTTGCATCAGTATTCAAGTATTAAGATATGGAAAAGAATGCTATTAACAACGAGTTTTTATGGCTGTGAATTACTACCCAATCTCCATGGTAAAGGCCTTGAACTAACTGAAAGCACTCAGCGCTACTTTGCCAGGATTGTACAAGGTTTTGATAAACGCTCTCCTACTGACGCCACCATTGCTGATCTAGGACTCTGGAGCATGGTCGGCTATATAGATAAATGCAGACTACAGCTGCTTGGGCGTCTCTGTAACTTATCATGTGTCCCAATCTGTAAAACAATCTTTGGTGCATCTACCTCACTCTATTATTCTCAACCAAGAACTTAGACAGTTTATGTGGAGTACTTCTTTCAACAGCTAAGAAATATAACTTACTTCATTATGTATTTGACTACATCTGCACAGGAGAATTCCCGGCGAAACATAAGTGGAGAAAGATTGTAGTAAATGAAATCAGTAACCACGAGGAAGAAGTTTGGAAATATAAACTATCATGCAGAGCTGACTTGTCTAGATATTCTAAAATCCATACAGCACTTTCACCTCATGTGTTATACAGCATGGTATTTTTATATCCAGAACTGAGAGAAGAATTGCAATATGTAATAAGGATTGGATCCGGAAGCAAACTATCAAAAGAATGTAAAAATGTAATACCTTCTAGCTAACGATTTCTATCACCATGTTATACTAAACTGTGTATCTCTACTTTCAGAGAGAGATGTATTTTTCTCAACTCTAATCGATAATCTTGATATTGACATGTATATCAAAATAGAGATGATGGAAGAGCATGACATGCTGGCATTCTTTCTTGGGGCCAATAACAATGATATTGATGAAATAACAAGGCATTTCACTATTTTAGAATTCTCAAAGTATCTGTATAAACTAAAAGATATTCTCAATTACTTGTGGTAATAATCTAGCCAATACCTGACTGCTAATAACCTGTATATATTTGGGGAAATGTTCCCATATTCTATGTATGTTTATGTATATATATATATATATATGTGTGTGTATGTTTGTTGAGTATTCTGTTAATTATATAATTATATAACCATGATGTTTTGAGGATCTTCGGACCTATCTGGAGGAAATAAAGACATTCATTCATTCATTCACTACAACGAGTAATACTTGTATAATAGCACTGGCAAACAATAATTTATTCTCTGATTGTGAAACCGATGTCAAGAATTGGGTTCAGGAGGATAACAATAATTGGATGAACAACTTCTTGATTAAAGTGAAAGCGACGTTTCGATGTAGGTTCCAACATCGGTATCAGGTGATGAACAGAATAAGGATAGAGAGGCAAATATACAAGTTTGAGGAAGTGTTTGTACAGTACAGAGGGAGTTGGGACACCAATAGCATAGTTGACTATAAATTGTTTAAGACAGATAGAAACGTACAGGAATAACATCATCCAAAACACTATTAAAGCAACAGGGAAACCTACAACCAGCCAGTAACATCTACGGAGAAGAGTATACACGCTACATGCAATGTCGATAGGCTTAAATTTCAGGTGAAACGTCCATCCCCCTCTCAACCCGAATCATAGAGCATCAGACCTTGGTGTGCTGTCACGAAATTCAAGAGTTAATCTTGAATCAATATTCTGAAAACATTACGCGAGACCATTTCACATTTTCTATACTCTAAACACCATTGGCGTCTGAATTAACCATCATTTCTTGACAGAGGTACAACGAGCTTGTAGATGATTTCTGACTCTCTGGTCAGTTACTTGGAAATCGGTGTCCGGGGGAAGTTTTATGGATGTCAACTTCTGTAATGTGGGGGACACGAAGTGTCCATCACCTGATGAAGGGGAAGACATATACTGCGAAGTTGTCCTTGTTATACAGACGCTGACATCCATACATTTCCCACTTTCTTAAACCTGTTAAAACTGATTCATTGATCCTGTCTGCAGGAACCTGTTTAAAAGTTTGCAAATCACAGAATCAGACACATTGAGCATATTGGATACCGCCAGCTGACTGCCCGTGCGAAGCATGTCAATAGCGCCCGGGTGTTCAAGTATAAGTAGAATATTACTGGATAATGAAAATCTGCTATAATATTGGCTCGGCGCAAGTTCGCTGTTTGCCTCTCTTGTAAGAGTTAAAGGATGAAAGCATCAGTGTCAGATGCTACCGGTAATCTATGCATTTGGCAGTACCAAACACTGTGCATGGCATAAGTGAAAATAGCTGACTTCGACAAACGCCTATTAAGTTAATGAATTTACATTTGATGAGGTTCCAAGAAATAGACAGAAGTACAAGTGCATTGTTTGAACTGTAAAGTACATCAAGAAAATAAATAAAAACGCCATGATCGTTTTCATAATAATTAGATCTTTTTTCGACTCCAATGTACGATTCCGACTATACCGCAAGCACGTGTTTCTGAATCACAATCAGATGGTAATGCTATGAGCTGTTCTTGAATGTGAGAGCCTATTCTGCCACAATGATGGTGGCAAACAGAAAAGGTCATGCATAAGCATATCAAGAAGTCACCAAAACAGTACTTTCAAGAAAAATCTCAACAACAAGTTGTCATTTTCTATGGAACAATATGTCAACTGGTTACCTGAAACAACAGTTCTGCACATTTTATGCGAGCATACCTTAATCAACAATTAAGAATAAATGTCATGTGAGGGACCCTCAAAGCATGGCTTGATGTACAGCTGATTCGCGAACTATATTTGTACATTTTATTCGCCATAAAACAGAACACCACATGATGACAAAACAAACAATAATTAATGGTTTTATACTCTTACCTGTTATTACATTTCGTGCCAGAAATCTGCTGTGCTATACATTCATGAAAACAAGACTAAATGGTTATTGATTCTGTCTTTCATTTTTCAGAGTCTGGTATTATTGACAGCAAAATAGCGAATATCTTTTGTCTCAACTGTGTGTGCATTCCATTTGCCATATTTACATATATTCCTTGCACAGTTAGATTATATAAGCATGGATGGGTCATATTTAAAAGGTTTTGAGGATGATTGTTTGATTAAGACTTAAAGATAATCCCCCGGAAAAAGGAATAATTATGCAGCCGTGTTTGATAATTTGTGTTGGTGACTCTTTTAGTTTGTTTGACAACGTTTGTAATTTTGAGGTCATGTCCAAGCTTCAACTGCATAATTCTTTTGGTCCTTTGCATTCTTATCTGTGCCTTTGAAAGTGTTTGTGACAACTGGCATTTCCAATTATTTCTGATATTTGATTGGGATGAACACTGTGTAAATTGACTCGTAATATATCAAATGTTTCAAAATTATAAACGCGACAAAATCATTTCCAAAGTCATGTTAAATCACAATCTATTGCGAGAGTGCGACCATATCATGATCATGTCAAATAGTTATGATATGTGTTCGCGAAAAGGTGAAACTGTATACCCTGACCCAACGGTTGCATGCGGCACAAATACATGCAAAGACAAATCAACTATTCCCCTGACTAAAACCACCAACACAGGAACGAACTGTTCAAGCCATAATAGGGAATTAAGTTGGAGATCATGACAATCACTGATGCATCAAGTTGGAAACTTGACATTCTTTCAAACATGCTCGACTGAACCCAAAATGAGTTGTGACTTGCAGACAACAAAGGATAGAGTTGTTGTAGGGATTGTATAGAAAGAATCATATTTCACAAAGCCGAGATTCTTTTAACAAGCATCTTTACTTGCCAGGTTCTGAAAAGTACAGAATTATACAATCTTACTGGGAACTATCGAGCACTCGCTGTCATGAAACATGCACAGATAGTCCATACATGAAATTGCAGCAATTATAACAATACCTGAGACTGTAATGAAATGACCGATCGCTAGACATGATGTATGGAGAAAGTCGAGCTAAAATACAAATATGAAATTCTATGCATCAACACTGCCCATGTCGACAATATGTGGATTCTGAAACCAAATCGTCTCAAAAACCGGGTATATAAGAAACTCCGTGCATTAAACTGAAACTGTATAGTGTCTGAACGTCATAATTGTACTCTCTGAATGGCATTGCGGAATACCAGTATACATGATAAAGACAACAGGGCTTCATATTAATATGCAAATAATATTGATGACAGAGCAGAGATGCAATCTTTTTTGTTTTTAGAGACTGCAATCTGGTTTTGGCAGCATCTGATACTAGTATCAGGAAGGGTGACAAAATAATTCCACTCCTATCAAACAGTATTGTGGATATATTCTTACACGTAGAACCCGCCTGTCTGATGGCCTGTCTGTAATGCTGCATCAGGTCAGTTAGAGCAACACGGAAGCAACCAACCCGCACAATGGCACGGGGATGCTCCCACCTGTATTATATCCAAGGCGCGCCTTTAATTTGTTGCCTGATGGACGTTAGCCGTGGCATCTCACTGTCGGTTTCTCTTAGGGTTTTTGTATCAGCGTGAGTTTCCTCTGTGAGTTTCAGGGCCATTGGTGAAAACACAATACCTCTGGTGGACATTTGTGGTGGTGACTGCTCTGTTAAAATCGTGTCACCTAAAGCATTCTTTGTAGAACAAAGATCATTATATTTGCAATTGTAGCCGTGTGATAATATTTCATTCTGCTAAAAAAGAAAGTGTTGAATTTTTGTACATACTTTGGGCATATTTCAGTTCATGCATATTTTATGATATTAAAAAAAATAAAAAATATAAACAAAACAAAAACAATATAACTTTTCCATAAAATATTAAAATTACCTGAAATGCCATTTGGGTGCTGTAATAGCAGTCATGTCATGTCATGTCATTGTCTGCCATTTGGGTGCTGTAATAGCAGTCATGTCATGTCATTTCATTGTCTGGTCTTGCTTGTTTACTAACACTGGCCACCATCTTGGTTCTTCTGTTCTTCCAATTTTCACCTTCTTTTTCTGAATTGGGAATCATCCCAATTCACTTCAATTCTTCTTTTCTATAAGTAGACTCACCTTATTGCCACTTACCTGCCACTGGTTTCTTATGCCAAACAATCCTCTTCTTGGCTGTGATTGGCCCTATTGGTTTGCCATAGCTTTCTTTTTGCTCACCTGTAGATTGTCCCTCAGTGTGTGTGCCTGTCCCCACTTAGAGACATTCTCCTTTATATGCAGGTGAGTCAACCTTTCACAGTTTCATTAAAGATAAGTTAGGCATGAGTTTACTAGATTTATTAAACATGTTAAACATTTGTTAAATTTATTAAGTATCAACTAGAAAATATATAAATGTTAACTTAAATTAAAGTATCTGGTTATGTATTCTAAGATAAGCTAGTCAACTTATAAACTTGACAATGGCCATGTGCTTGTTGGTGTCGGCCATGACAGTTTTTCCATTATATCATTCAAAGTCATAGTTGGCACATGTATTTGTTACAGTAACATACTGTTCACTGATGTAATGCTTGTGATATTAATGTAATGTTACTAGATATATTTATGGTTGGCCAAACTGTATTGTTTATAAATGTTGTTAAATGTGACAGAGTGTGTGTGCCTGTCCCCACTGAGAGACATTCTCCTTTATATGCAGGTACACACGGTCATCTCACCATCAACAATAAACTATATTCTTGTTGGCTGTGGTTAACTGTTGTTCATACAGAGTCGTCCAGAGACTCGAATCAATTACATCCCTGGACCACGGTCCCACAATCATATGGAATGAGATAGATTGGCCAAAATTGAAATGAAAATGTCCGTGATCAATAAAGACTGTGGCTCGATTTATTACCGAGCATTTTACCAAGGTGAACCTACGCCAACCGAAGAAGCTGTCATATTAGAAATAAGTACATATAAAAATATTTTAGTAAATGTCCATCAATTATGAATTTTATATCTATCTTACAGAATAAATATATTAATATCATCAAGGATGTATGTGTATTTTTATATGAAACACAAATCTTAATGAAAAACATTACATGCGCTCTACTTATCTATCAATTTATGGATATGTATATTGGGCCGGAGGCCTGTTACTGAAACACAATTTTGTCTATCTGTCTGTCAGTCTGAACACAGCCCCCTGGACGCTGATTTACTCAAGATTCGTATGTTTTACTTGCTTATGCTTGTTATTCTTTTGATATATTTGTCCTAATGACCTGAAAAGAGGTCCCGTTTTACACGCATGACACATGCGTGTAACACCTATTTACCACCAGTGTAAGAGGAATGAGCTTATAGATAGTGGTGTTTACAACTGATAATCGGCAGTGTGTCAGCAGTTTAGATAAATAGATCGAATCTTGGGTCTGACTGGATAGGCAAGCACTGAACGGGGCAAAATCTTTTGTTAATTTACATTCCGATTTTGTACTGAATGAATGCATCATGATAAGACAATACTTGATGTATTTTAAAACCGAAAACATCCATAAATAAAATGTTACAAGCTCGTTAGAATCAACACTAGCTAGGGCGTGTCAGCTTTGACTGTAGAAATGTGCGTTTTCGTCATGAGATAGTACGTCCGCTTCCAACATATTTAGGAATGCAACTTTCATGGAATTCATCTAAAATTCAATAAGGAATGGGGTGTAATTGTAAAGTGTTAGCATGAAAGAGTAATCATAAATGTATGAATGACAACGCACTGGTGTATATTATTATTATATGGGTATTTATATATCACTATAGTCCATACCGCATGCATGCTCAAAGCGCTGGTAATTGTTTCTCTGGATGTCAATCACAGCCATATTACCATTCTCAACTCCCCTAACGAGGTATACATGACAAAAAACAGGATATACTGATTTCATTTTTTTTATTAGCTCCGTTTCAAACGAGTAGATTTTAGGATAGGAGCACTCCCAAAAGTCTACTTTACATCTGTTGTGAATTGTCTTATTGCCCCTCCTCATCCTCCTGTCCTTCACTCTCTTCATCAGATGGTATGTCTTCATCTTCAGTCAAACCTTCTACCCAAGACATATATTTGTACAGATTGGAAAACACATCATGATACATATTATTCGTGTCTCCTACACCTTTCAGTATTCTTTGTGTCTTTGGGCCCAACTGCATATGATACAGATAAGTAATAAATCGTGCATACGTCTCTTTAAATGTGCTCCAGATGAATTTGTTCAGTTTGGCTTGAATCATGTCTTCGTTTAAACCTCTTTTCATGTACAGCTGTCGTTTCTCATCCCAAAAGTCTTTATTCAGCTCACGTGTACGTGAATACATTTGTCTTATGCCTTGCTCTTCGAGATCAGCCATCTTTTCTTTCCTGTTGTTTTGTGTGACATCACTTAATGGATTATCATCATCATCATTTTCCATTTCAGGACATTGTTCATCGTGTAATGTCTTTGTAAGTTGTGGTTATTGCTAAACACTTGACCACAATAGTCACAATCTGACAGTGGACGTGGTGCCTTCACAGGAGAGAAGCTGTCGTCTTCCTCCCACTTCCTTTTCAGTTCGGGTATTCCCGGTGGACCCACTGAAGACTTTTCGGGACACCAGTTTCTTCTGTGTTTTTTGCAAATCCTGCACGTCTTGAAACATGAGTCCACAGTCATCACAAGATGGCATTGTTGGGAGGTTTTCTTCACACGTCTGCACGCTGAAAGTCAGACTCAGACTGAATTGTCCTAGCTTGGAGGTCTCCTTTTAAAATGAATGCATTGGGACAAAGTCGTAAATGGGGAGGTGTTTGGGGTTTTAGATCAACCAACAAGTAGCCATATGGTTTCTGGATAGCCCTTTGAAACGGTTCCATGAAATGGTCTGTGTTACCTGGATACATTTGCCTTGCCAAAGTCATAATGGGTTGTTGATCGATAGGGTTGTTGAACAGAAGCAGATAATGGCAGTTTCTTCGTTGTGTGGAATCCTTACTGAAATACAAATTCTGGTTCAAGGCTATCACTGAGAGATTACGATGATGACTTCCTTCCCTAAACAGATCTGTAATGCGTGGATATTTGCTCGCTGTCGACATTTAAGTCGTCGAGGATAACCCCATTCACCACATGGGGGTCCAGATACGCATCTTTTTCCCGATCAGAAGGAATGCCTTGATGAAATTCCACATAGGGATAAACATGGGTTTGAATGGTGTTATACAAGGGCTGCCATCGTTTGTAGAGCCAAATAATACATTCAGGATAAGGTTTAATGGTCATCCTTTCTAGAATCTGTTTCACTAAGTAGGTTTTCCCACAGGAGGTGGGCCCTGAGACAATCATGGTGAATGGGTGTATTAGTCTAAATTCTTCTAAAGACTGAGTCGTACTTTCTGATGAATGTGGTTGTACTGGTTGCTGCTGCTTTTGCTTTTGTTGCTGCTGCTGCTGCTTTTGTTGTTGCTGCTGCTTCTGCTGCTTGATATCTTCTCCTGAATGTTTTGTTCGAATATGACGGGACAAGTCATGAGCCCAAACATATTGTTTGGAGCATACAGGACAGGGATGCATAATGATGTTCACACGTCGACAGTCCTACTACAAATGACACATTTAGCCTTTTGTCTCTATTTAAAAATCTGTTTTCATTCTCTTTCTGGACACTGCTTCCATTGTATTTTCCCTATTGACGACACTTTCCCTTTCTCTCTTCAACTTGGCTTTAGCCTGTTGAACGACTTGCTGGGTGGGAGACGTGAGAGCAAACGTGTCTGTAGAAAGGGGTAGGTCCATCTTGTCATCTTGCTTTTTGTAATAGATCACATAATCATCAACTTTGTAAAGGGATTGGGATATCCTTTAGCCTGCAAATAGTAATATTTGGTCCATTTCTTAGGGTCTCCAGTATCTCCTGTTCATTTTCTTGTTCCAGTTGTATACTGACTCTCACACAGAGGTTTCAGATGAAATGTCACTATCACTGGTCCACGCTGATCAATATTGCATTTAACAAATGTGTTATAAAACCCGTGAACTGAACCGGTATAAATTCTTTTACACATATGTGTGCACATGACTGTTGTTAGGCCAGTGATTTAGAGCTGAGGTGGTGTCACGTTAATTGGGTAATTGATACTGTGGTAACGAGCGCTCGCTTTGACATTTGAGATAACAGATTTTCTCTACACTGACAGGAAAAGTTAGAGAGTGTGGAAAATGTAAACATTTTGTAAAAAGACAAATGTAGCGAGTGATAACCTCAACTCATTTTCGGGGCGGTGGGGTAGCCTAGTGGTTAAAGCATTGGCTCGTCACGCCGAAGACCCGGGTTCGATTCCCCACATGGGCACAATGTGTTAAGCCCATTTCTGGCGTTCCCCACCGTGATATTGCTGGAATATTGCTAAAAGCGGCTTAAAACTAAACTCAGTCAGTCAGTCAACTCATTCTCAGAGGGGTTTTTATAATTAAAATTGAAACCGGATGAAACTAGTTTGTGGTCAGTGGTCAAGTGAGGTCGATAGTTGCTCTATGCTGATTGGTCCAAAATAATGGCGTGATGTCATGGTGTGATGCTATGATGTGTCATCCGTTTCCAACAGGGTACGCGGTCATTGACCCCAGTCAGCCTGAGTCACACAGGAGTGAGTTCGATAGTTGCTCTACGCTGATTGGTCAAAATAATGGCGTGATGTCATGGTGTGATGCTATGATGTCACACCGGATCCGTTTCCCACGGGGGTACGCGGTCATTGCCCCCTGTGAAATGAGGTCAGCCAGGTGTTCATTAAGGTCACCAAACATATTTTATTCCCGCCTGTGTACAACAGACAATGTTCAATATTAATATAGTGTAGCAATTCTTCAATGTGTACAAGAAACAAATTCCGACATAGTTAGCGGATGCACATAACATAAATACATGTATATGGATGTCATGCACATGAAACACATACAACGCATATTGTTATGCCTATTATAAGAACGTTTAACATTTGAAAACCACTGGAGGTTTAGAGATATCAAGAGTGAGTGAGTTAAAAGGTTACGTCACAAGGGCAATGTGTCGGCCGTATGACTATAAATAATATAAATACTGAGTGAATATAAATATATACTAGCCACATAAAGAAACTGTGAATTGTCAAAATATTATCCCAGTTGATAAGTACGATAACAATGTCAAAGGTACATATAAACTTTAATGGAGGGATCATGAGACCATAACAAGTCGGGACAATTTCAATTGAAAAGTCAATCACAATGACGTCAGGAGTTCACAAGCGGGACAGAGGTCAAACGACCATGTCACAAGCTCAATAACGGGTATGTCCACCATCGGCATTGAGAACAGCAGTGCATCGACGACGCATAGAGCCTATTAAACGTGCAAGGAAGGCTTGTGGGATGTCACGCCAGATTCTCTCAAGTTCTGTTGCAAGGTCAAGGACGTTATCTGGCGGATGTGGAAGACGGCGTAGACGTCGATCCATCTCGTCCCAAACATGCTCTATCAGGAAGAGATCCGGTGAATTTGCAGGCCAAGGCTGTAAGTCAACGTTGTGGTGTTGCAAGAAATCCATAGCAACCCTTGCCGTATGAGGGCGGGCATTGTCCTGTTGGAATGTTAACCCAGGGCCATGACGTTGCAGAAAAGGAATTGCCACAGGTCGAAGAATCTGATCCCTATAGCCCACACCAGTTAGGGTTGCCCTGAACAATCACGAAAGGAGTTCTTTGGGCGTGCTGTTATTCCACCCCAAATCATCACGGAACCACCACCAAAGCGATTCGTCTCCAAGACACAGGCCTGTGCATAACGTTCTCCCACGCGTCTAAAGGCACGTTGACGTCCATCACTATGGGAAATGTTAAACCTGGACTCATCTGTAAAAACAACATGTCTCCACCCAAACAAGAGTCTGCGGACATGATTTTGGCATTACATTCGGCGAGCTTGTCGATGACGTTGTGTCAGGATAGGCCGTATGGTGGGACGTCGTGGTCTGAACCTGTGATCACGTAAACGTTGTCGAACTGTGTTGGGGTGGATACGGCGAAGTCCTGGGATGGTTCGGGCAGTCATCACTGCAGTCTGAAACCTGTGGCGAAGATGGGTCACCCTTATCCATATGTCCTGTCTTGGCGTTGTTACACGTGGACGTCCAGAACGTGGCCGATCGATGACGTCATTTGTGTTCTGGTAGCGTCTCACCAGTGCAGAAATGATGTTCCGGTGGCAGTGGAAATGTGCAGCCACTTGTCGTTGAGACATTCCCCCACGGACCATCCCAATGGCCTCATGACGTTGTGCAGACGTGAGCCTTGGCATGCTATGCGTTTCAATAGCCGTTTAATTTTTTGACGTCACGGAACGTGGCACGTGCATGCATGTTGGATACATGTCACTAATCTCTGAATTGAAATCCTTATGTGTCTACACAGGTTTGATAAATTTAGATTTTAAATTTTTGTATGCACAGTTTCTTTATGAGCCTAGTATAGTATTGTGTGAATAAGAAGCCTGTCATCGATGACAGTATAATAGCAAGAATATCACAGATACAGTTTACAACTAGTTTATAGCAGTTAAAAGGAAACATTAATCAACAAGACGATATAAAATGGGTTATGGATAGTCAGTAACTAAAGGTAAATCGCTATACTAGGGACCATGGGGTCTTAAATTACTTTTGCTTCCTGCATGAACCAATGTCACTGGCGACACTTGATGAGTTCAGTCAAAATTTAGAATGACGAATATGCTGCATTTAAAAGTCTGGCATGCAAATAAATGCTTCAAATTATGCTGCACGTATATACCCTGTTAGGGGGGACAAATATTTTACGTTACTTAAGTGGTAAAGCCATTTTCAATCTTAGTTATTTATAAGCACAACCAATTCATAAAATAGTATATACATCGAAACGTATGAATCAATTTATCCACATTAAAAACCCAAGCATTAAACTAGAGCTAACATTGAATATCTATCGCGTATGATGGAAAAATCAATACGGTCATGCTTGACTGATTCTTCCATCACAAAGAATACAAAACGGAAGATCCTCACCTTTCAATAAATATTCATGTGTATATCTCGAGTGGTCGACATCATCGCATGATGACCTCTTCAAATCTGGACTGACAACCCAAGTAGGTATCCAGTGGTTGGGCATGTATCTTGTGTACATGCGTGTGCAACTTCTACATGCGTGTGCAACTTATTTTGCTTTAAGTCCCGAATGTAACATCAAATGACAGATTTACTGTATGGAATCAGAAGTGGCGTCACAGATTTGTCGAAGGCTATTTTTGAGGCAGCACCAGCCCTTGTGTTGCCTTCGATTCCAACATGGCTTGGCAACCAAAAAAAATAATTGAATGAATAGATATAAATAGAAAATAATAAGAATTGTGTAATCCAATTATGTCGAGTAAAACTGGATGTTTATACGATTTATTATCAATTGCTTGAAGACAGGAGAGAGAGTCTGAAGAGATTATGAATTCTTTGTGTTTTAGAGACATCAAGAATACGAAAGAAATATTTCTACCTTGAATGTTCACGGACTCAATATGTATATAGTGTACTTCAGTTGTCCTTGTCATGTCATTCCTTTCTGAATATTTGTTTAGATACACTTCATGGTAAAGATGCTGCCACAGTTGTTAGTTGTGTGTGCATACACCTGCAGATTACTTGAAATTGTGCGTATATAACGTTGGTGTAATTTGAATAGTTATTGGGTGTTTATTAATGACAAACTGGTCTACAAAACATACTGTGACATGATTTGTTCTTTCTAACTGGTGTCAGGTGGTTATAAACCCGTGAAAATCAGGGTTAGAATTGGTCTTCAACAACCCATTCTTGTCATTGTATCCCAGTTGCGTTGATTGATGATCATGCTGTTGATCACTGGACTGTCTGGTCCAGACTCGATTATTTACAGACCGCATCCATGTAGTTGGACTATTGCTGAGTGTGGCGTTAAACAACAAACAAACTAACAAAACTAAAATGTGCAACTGCATCTGAATCAACTTCATTAAATAGTAGTGTCGTATATGTGTACAGTAAATATGTCTGTTATGATAGATCAAGAAGATGAGACTTGAAGATCAGGAAGAAACTGCTTCTTCTGAGACAAAATTCCCCAGTATTACCTTGCCTAGTATGGAATTCGTCAATCTTATGATATTGAAAAGATTATTCATAACCACAATAACAGTGCTCAAGAACCTATACACTTCGCACACATCGACGATGTATCAGTCAATGTAGTGTAGGAGTCAATATACATACTGTGCATTTAATGGCAGTAACATTTACATGTAGGACGGCGCTTTCGGTGTCGTTCTTTATGGTTAATGTCAATGCAGCGTCCTGGTTAGTGTAAACATAGTAGCATCTCTGCCTCCCTGCGCAGTGAAGCAGTTGTAAGTTCGCAATATTGATATGCATAAAGTGGGGCTTTACACGCTTTTGAAAGTCGAACAAGCTGCATAATTATGACGGTGAGTTCTCAGCTTGAATTGACTGTGCCTGACATATATTCACGATACGGGACCTTTGTAGCTTTGGCGAAACCCTTTGTTGTATAAATATTTGGTTGAAATGAACCAAATAATGATTTGTCAATGGTGGATGCTAAAACTTTTACATCTTCATCAATAATGGCGATGAAACATGTCAACAGCCAAAATCGTTCACCTATATGGAGATATGTAGGCAGTATGTTTAGATCTGTAGGCAGTATGTTTAGATATGTAGGCAGCATGTTTAGATATGTAGGCAGTATGTTTAGATCTGTAGGCAGTATGTTTAGATCTGTAGGCAGTATGTTTAGAGATTTCACAGTTGAAACATATGTTAACAATGTCTGCTAAATTGGTCGAAGTTGGAGTCCAAGGCATGGTTAGTATTTCTGTAACACGAACATCGTTACTATAAAGACTGAAGTTATGTATTCCCGAATAATCGATGTATTTCAAGATTAAAGACAATGTTATGATGCGCATTCTTTCTTTCTTTCTTTAAACATTAAGTGTCGAAATCACATCCATGTCATTCATCTATAGAAGGTTTACAATATGCTTTCATTTGGCTAGACACAAAAGGACTTTTGTTTGATCCTTCACCCAGCTTACGATAAAGTATTTTAATTTCCAGGCATGTTTTGATTTCCAAGTTTGGACTACCTTAGGATGCATTTCCACCATTATGTGTCTCACATTATGTTGTCGTTGCAGCATCCCAAACAGACTGGTAATACTGCTGGATATGATGACCTCATTGTACACAAGTAGGAGTAATTATCTGGATTCATCCACTACAAACCATGACATAAATGCTTAACACAATACATTCATCCTATTATTTTATTTTGAATAAGTACATACTGAATATATTATTTCAAATAGTAACCGCATATGTGATCAAATGTAATATTGTAACTATATAGTTATGAAATCATTATAAAGATGACCATATTTACTCTTGGGAAAAACATACAGGCAATACATGATTTCACGTGTTAAAATTATTACATTTTCCACGTGTCAAATGTATCAAATCTTCCTATGTGTACAATAAAAACTTCAACTAGGGGTAATTAGTGGCATATTTGAACGATGTGCCCTTCAGGGAAACTATAAAGAAAAGCAATTCTAAGTAAACATTCAGATACTGTAGATAGCATACATTAACTCTTGTAATGAATCATTCATATCAAATCTTCCTTAACGTCATGTACACTGGTGACACGTGCGAATCGTTCTTGTCTATTGTCTGACACACACGCCGATGTGTACGACTATTATAAAAATCAGAAGATTAATAATTCAAAAGAAAAATAACTACCTAGACATAACAATGCTCCTAATTCAGTCAGTAATTTGTGACCCTGTTTATCAACATCTAATCGTGATTGTACGATAAACGATATCACGCAGACCCTAATAAAATATTAAATACAATTCCATCTGAGTCCATTATGGCTGACAATTCTAGATAACTGCAGAAATGAATGGCAGCATCTGCACATATTTTTCTTATATTGTAAAACGGTTCTAAAATAGGCCAGGCGTGTATGGTGGGCCACCGTATGATGATAAAATATCTCATTGCTTGAAGTTTTGTTTTTGCAGAAAGGTTTTAACATGATAACTTTCTTCAAATTATACTTTTTTTCAAAAGGCACTCAACTGCAAGTATCATACAACTGACACCAATGCTAACTGCACAAGCAACAACAGCAGCTTTCATATTTGTGAAAGAGAATTGCGTTTGTCCAGTGTCGTCACTGGTTTCAAGTTTCGCTTTGGGTTTAAATCTTATCAGCATTTCTTGAATTACCCCATTCTCATACAGCACTGTTAGTCTGGAACAAAATATATGTATTCGTTAGGAAACATTACAATAGTATGTTTGTTATGGCAGCATATACAATATTTCGTTTAATACATTCAACGTACTTGTATTTAATAACATAGGATATTACAAAGATACTTACTTGCTGGAAAACAGCTCAGCAAGCGGCGAATGAAGTGGAAAGGGATATTGTAGCAAGACGGAGACGATGCTGTGTTTCATTCGCGCCACATTGGAACTGTTCGCAGATATAGCATCAAATATAGTCTCGTACTCAATGAATGCGTACTTTCCTGAGAGAAGGAGGTCTGTGTTCCACTGAAGTTCTTCCAGAGCAAAATCAAGATCGGGTCTTCTACTTTCTAGAATCCTTGACCAAATCTTCTTGAGGACAGAATCGTTAGATGTCTAGAATAGATATAAACTGTGTCACTGATTAACCCAATAATCATTATTTTGAATAGTTATAAAGTACTTTATCTTATTTTCAAGCGACACTTTCATTTGGTCCAGGTTGTTAAAATTTGTGAAAATACTATTTTCGTACCTGAAGTATAGCTTCGAGATAAAGTGACTTCGTCATCACAATTTTATAGTCATTATTTTCGGCCAGCTCTTGTAGATTTGAAAACGGCACATGATTCTTCTTCACCGCGCTGAATGCAGTCTGATTCCCAATGTAGACAGCAATGATAATAAGGCACAATATCCGCCAGGAACCTAGCAGTACACGTCCTGATGAAGAGTCAGGTAGATGTGGTGCCCCTGACAATCCAAAACAAAGTTCTATAAACACTGAATTTCTAGCGGTTACTCACATCACCTCGCAAATATTCGTGTATTTTGTTAGTGTGGAATTCCGTGCAACTCAACCCATGATAGTATTACATATATCACTGTGGCACCTATCGTCAAGAAAATGTCAACTAAATGGAAAGCTACTTCAGCAGCCCTTTTAGTTGTCAGTGGTCTCAATAGGCAAACTTAGTTAAGTGATCCTGATATACCATTATCCAGCGAAATGGCTGACCCTCTTAGTCATTTCACAAATGGCTGAAATGTTGAGTCATTTCACGAAATGGCTGAAATGTTTAGTCATTTCACGAAATGGCTGACCCTCTTAGTCATTTCACGAAATGACTGAAATGTTTAGTCATTTCACGAAATGACTGATTTCACAGTCTGACTGTAACATATACATATATTCTATGGGTTTTGTTATTTGATTACGATTGTATGTTCCTGCTAGGCGAAGTTTGCATCCTGAACTGTGGAACTGTTCGTTTTCTGTTTTAGATTCCTTGCATCAATAACGTTTTATTACCTTGGTTTAGGGCAACCGCTAGTGGAGTCTGTATTACATCCATTTTCGCAGGTGTGAATTTCATGTTGTGTCTTTTCCAATATGCCAGTTCCAGAAGAGTATAGAAGATTACAACCCAAACAAATCCGACCAGACCCCAAATATATACCTCCAAGGAATAACAGTTTAATAAGAACAGCCATTCATTAGTGTATGCCGTTTCCCTATATGCAACTTCGATATTATCTGCACCAAAAATACTTGAAAATGACACGATACGTTTTCTTTTCCAATGTAGCACCAAAGGGAATTCCAGCGAGATCGATCTCCTGAAAACAAAGAAAGGTTAGAAATTGTATACATGGAGATAGATTAAGCAACGGCACAATATTGATAAAACCCACCAGAAGGGTGTTTAAGCTACATGCAACTTCTGAATTTCCACCATTTCTTGAAAATCTGAAAACTTTGTAAAGAGAAATAAATGACTTTATCAAATCAGGCGCAGTATACTTCTCAGATTACGTAGGGCGATTGCAGTAGAACTCTGAAATGGAAAGTCTTATACCTCTGACTGCATTACTGGCAACGTAATGGGGTCTTCGAATTATATCAACTGCCATTCATAAGTAATCATAGATGTATGTTTTCGTCAAACTCACATTGAGTAACAAGTCATTTGTCTGAAGAATGTAAAATGTTACCTAAAACAGTAATGTTTACCCAAGTATATCTTATGGCGATTTAATAGCTATATAAATATACATGTATAAAATATATCAGTTTTCGAGACAGAACAAATCTTTTGCGAGGATTATAATTATCTTTTCAGATTTTAGTTTAAAAAGTATTTACTTTGTTGTTTAACGCCACAGTCAGCAATATTCAATCTATATGGATTCTGTAAATAATCGAGTCAAGATGGAGATGAGTGTGGACGTGAGTTCACGTCGGTCTGATGATTGCTTGCAAAGTTTATCATATACTGCTGAGAATATGGACGATACAAGTGTCAAAAGCTTTGTAAACATGGACTCGATGAAATTGCATCAAACAAGAAGCTCAACGTTTGCAGAAAATCTACATTACAGAGAGTAATGACGTATTGGGCTCTCAATATGAGTTGTCAACAGACAAGGTCAGCAAGTCTTTATCAACTGTTCTGAAACAATTAGACAACCCTGCTTACAAAGCGATACCAAAGGATAACTGTATATCTCAAATTCAACAAATGTCTGCTTTTGATACCCATATTCTGCAAACATTAGGTTTTGAACTGTTTAATTCTGCTCGAAACACTGAAAGTTTTCCTTACATTAATGAAGAATTTAGGTTACGCTTGCCTCCTGGAGCACCAAGTGGAGAACCGCTATTGAGGAAATTAGCAAAAGACTGTTTTTATCGACATCATGCCAATAATAAAACGTATTTAGAAAATCTAGGCCTGTATGCCCCAAAAATTATTCATGATCAAGAAATGCAACCATCACAACATCAGTATGATTTGCAACCATTGTGTTTAACGGACGATACGGTAAAGCTACTACGTGAACTAATCCCAATCCAAGCTGAGGCTGAAAACAGCAAAGACTACCCGGGACATGGCAAGGACAAGCTAATGTCTCTCGTAGAGACACTGCAGATTACAGTACACGAACTTAGCATGCAGATCCAAGCCTTGACCAGTGATGTAATCAACCTAACAGCCAACATGGATAACAATAGTGTATAAATCAAGAAAGTGAAATAAGACGTGAACATTACCAATCAGAGATCATGTACAATAAAGAGACAGTTAAACGACAGTTAAAGTCAAGAGTGCCTGAAAAGCATGGCAGAAAATAGAACATTAAATGACCTAGCCCATTCAACAATTGCGGTCCATGCATGATAATTTTGTATGACAATCACATGCCCTGCACAGTACGAACAGTAACTAGCTAAAACTTGAGAATCGCGTTACGACCATGGAAACAGTTACACTGATCACAGTGATGCTACAGAATCCACACCTGATTGGTCCCAAGGTCACTACCGCATTCAAAGTGACGAAATACTTCCACCTAACAACTGCAATCCTGACGAGCAGAGTGTTAGTAAGGACATAGTGAGAGAAAAGCCATGTGAACAATTATATCCTGTACTTGAAGGTCATTCGTCAGTAGAGATCAGCACCAAACATACAAACACTACTGTTCATACAACAGCAGCAACAGCCAATGACAAAGATTTCGTTTACCTCATTAGATTGTCCTATAAAGCGTCGAACGAACGAAAACAAAACTTTTGAAAGGGGTAAAGGCATTCTAAACGTGAGCTTCTGTGATTAAAATTGAACACAAAATTTGTAAAATCGCAATATAAACACAAGAAACGTGCTCGTAATTCCGCCTATTACGGAAACACCCGACAGTTAATGAGCAGAGGGGGTATCACGTGACATGACGTCATATGTGCCTGTTGCTAATGGCTTCCTCTTTGATTTTACCTCACATCTAAACAGTGCCCATGGACTCTGAAGCAGTAAATGATGTTCCTGAGGTCATTTCTGAAATGGATGTTAGACCGTATCAATACGATCCGATTTTACATCTTGCAAGACAATTTTCCAGTGAAGATGAGAACAAGAATCAAGCGAAACGGAGGCACCGCTTGCTGCCAAAATATTTTTATAACTACACCATATCATTTAACAAGAATACTATTTGTCAGCAAAATGTGATAAGTTCCAACCAGCATACCCCATGTGTGCATGTCTCTTTCATATGCGCCCGACTCGGAATGATCGGAACATTTCTCCTGCCTAAATCTGTCTCTTTACTTGGAAAACGGAAGAAATTGTGGCTCTTTCCATTGTTCGATGATTCCGTGCATCCCCAGGCAACGGAATACACCATCGTACCAATTACAAAAACAACAGAAACAACACGATTTGTATTACTGTAGCGCTTGTTCTTTGGCAATATGGCGGACTCTAGTCACATATGACGTCACGAGCGGAAAGGTCACCTGAGTTCCAGCGGAATATGCATAATGGCCGAAGCTCAGATAACGGAAACTGTTTTCGCGATTAAAACATAATAAAGCATATTTTTGAAATTACACTTGCGGTATATGTTTCTGATGACTTTATCTTTCACCCAGCAAATTATTGTAGTTGTCTAGTATTCTCCTTTAAAGAACAGTATACCATTCAAACTGACGATTCTACCACATCAACGGTGACAGAGACACCAGATTCTTCTACAAATGCATTGAAATCAAACACTCTAAATAATCATGTAACATATAGACCATGGGAAAATAAGAGGGATAGTTTCAGTAATATACAATTTGATTTGATAGAGACCAATGTAAAGTTACAAGAGAATCAATATTCCAAGGAGACATTAGCGAGGTTCTTTGTCAGTGGTATAAACCGTATAACTACCGACACTACAAAAATAAGTTGGTTTCCGGAACACTGAAACTGAGAAGAAACGACATGGAAACCACCATTTCCAGTTCGTTTCCATGTAGTTTCCTATAGTTTCATTGTGGTTTCCATGAAATCTGAAACTGAATTTTGCACCATTTCCGGCTGGTTTCCAGTGCGTTTCATTACCCACTCCTCCAAGCCAGATCCAGCTGGTTTCCGTGTTTTCGTTTATTGTAGGTTTCAACCTGGTTTCCGTTTTTTCGTTTATTGTAGGTTTCAACCTGGTTTCCATGTTTTCGTTTATTGTAGGTTTCAACCTGGTTTCCATGTTTCCGTTTATTGTAGGTTTCAACCTGGTTTCCATGTTTTAGTTTGTTGTAGGTTTCAACCTGGTTTACTGCTATCTACGGAAGCGTAGTAGGGCCACGGTGAAAATCTTTTTTGTTCTTACTATCTCCTACGTAGTACTTCATATCTCCTACGTAGGACTTAGTATCTCCTACGTAGGAGTTAGTATCTCCTACGTAGGACTTACTATCTCCTACGTAGGTCATATTATCTCCTACGTAGGACTTAATATCTCCTACGTAGGACTTAGTATCTCCTACGTAGGACATAGTATCTCCTACGTACTTAGTAGGACTTAGTATCTCCTACGTAGGACTTAAAATTGTATCTCCTGTTTGTCGTAGGACTTACTATCTCCTACGTAGGACTTAGTATCTCCTACGTAGGACTCGATAGAGTATCTCCTACGTACGTGCAGGACTTAAAATAATAATCTCCTAACACGTATCTCCTACGTTGGGACGTTAATATCTCCTACGTAGGAGTTTTGTAAAGTCTCCTAAGTATCTCCTACGTAGGACTTAGTATCTCCTACCTGTAGTCACGGTTGGTAGGGCATATTTCCTGTGTACCGATCTTGAAGGGGGTCGTGATTCTTGGCCTTCCACTTCTCGATCGTTGGTCAAATTGAAGTTGTTGTAGCGGCTCCAAAGTCGGATATCGTTGTTTTGTGAACATTTAGGTGCCGTGCAACAGTTCCAAAACTTTCTCCGGCTTGAACACGACCAATGGCGATATTTCGGTCGGCAGCACTCAATCGTGGCATTTTTTAACACAGATGATCGATATACGTTTATATGGATTAATCTGAAACGGTCGACTTAAAGCCCCAGACACGCACACGATCTCCTGTTTCACTGTTTCAGTCACTGTAAGAGTCGACAGTCATTCGTTTCATTCACTATTAGTGTCTACAGTTATGTGTCTCATTTACTGTTAGAGTCTACTATCATGTGTTTCAATTTACTATTAGAGTCTACTGTTTCCTTCACTATTAGAGTCATGTGTTCAACTAATTGTTGCACATTAGTACTGTGTTGGACCGACTGTTATGCTTTACTGCCTTGCGTTCAGTTTGCTATACTATTACGCGTTGCAGTTAGTTCACTGTTATATGTTGCACTTTGTTACACTTTACTATTATGCATTGGATATTTCAGAGGTAGTTGCACATGAATCATAATATGCGTGTACAGACGTGTCTAAGACTATAGGTGGCAATCTATGTGCACGTATCCCCTTATATTTATACAAATAACTATAATGACAATTCTTTGCCTTTTGAATTTCGAATTGTTTTACGCCGCACTCAACACTTGTCCACCCCAGTCAAGTCAACCTGTAAACAATTACGAATAAAACCGCAAACGAGCGTTGCATCCGATCCAACCTAGCCCTATAAAGACAAGCAACAACTTGCGGAGGTCGTGTTATAACCCGAGTTTCATATCACAACCTCACCCCCAACCACCCCACCAACCTCTGTGTGTGTGTGTGTGTTTGTGTGTGTGAATAGATGTATGTGTGATAGATTAAACATAACCATACCCAAACCTCCATAACTGCAATTAGAACAGGGTCCACGTCACCCTAACGTAATACACACACAATAACACTGTACAGTAACACTCACATTTCGACTATCTAACGTCCTGCATAGCCAAACATTTCTCAACTTAATAACCATCCTTAAAAAGGATATATTAAGTCCTACGTAGGAGATAGTAAGTCCTACGTAGGAGATAGTAAGTCCTACGTAGGAGATACTAAGTCCTACGTAGGAGATACTATGTCCTACGTAGGAGATAGTGACCCCAAACAATTTTTCACCGTGGCCCTACTACGCTTCCGTAGCTATCCTCAACTACCTGAAGCAGAAAAATATCACTCCAACTCATCTCCGTTATATGAACGTTCCAGGAAGAATAACTGCTTGTGCTCAACTAAATGTTAGAAGCGAGGATAAAGATGTACAATTGACAGAAGAAATTTGGCCAGAGAATGTATATGTTAAACCCTGAATGGGGTAGTCTGCTAAATCCGGTAGAACAGCACAAGGAGGTACTAACCATGGGTGTAAATATACTTACCTGGAACTGTAGAGGAATACACTCCAGTATTCCCTATTCATTGCACTGCCTACAGCACAACAAGACACATATTTGTTTTCTTGCTGAACATTGGATGGTGGAATATGAGGTTTCTTGCTGAATGTTTCAGAGACATTCCACGTAAAAGTGATAGGATTATTCTTATAGAAGGCAATATTCCCGGGTGTAAACCAACAATCTTTGTAGGACTATAAGTACCATCGACAAACTATTCTGATCATTTTTACGCCTCGTTGACATTCAGGGTGTTTTAAACTGGTGTCACAGCATGGACAAGTTGTCCTTCTTGGAGATTTTAATGCCCAAATTGGAAATAACAAAAACATAAAACTGGTGCCAATAAGAGGATGAATATCCTTTCTAGCCAAGCGGATCAGTGCAGTTTTTCACTGAATTGTTGCACTTCTTTGTTACAAGCATGAAATGCTTATAACAATTTCTTAAAATATATTTTTTATTCCATCAATAATCCTGGAAAGGTGAACAAGCCAAGCGTCTTATATAAACGCCGCCCGGTAATACTGTCCCAATGTAGCTGGATACATAATTGAAATAGTCCGACAAGAAAAAGAAGGTAATACTGAGATAAATTACATTGGATGGTGGAATATGGGGTTTCATTGTTCTCCCAAATATCACCCGAATATGGTACATGTATCAAGTGCTCTGATGAAGTGGTGTTAGAAAGTGCTTCCTACAGATCCTTCCACAAATGCAGCGTCAGATTCCTTGTAGCAAAGGACTTCTTGCCATGTTTCAGAGACATTCCACGTAAAAGTGATAGGATTATTCTTATAGAAGGCAATATTCCCGGGTGTAAACCAACAATCTTTGTAGGACTATAAGTACCATCGACAAACTATTCTGATCATTTTTACGCCTCGTTGATTGACATAATAGTGGACTTGTATAAAGTACTCACAGCATGGACAAGTTGTCCTTCTTGGAGATTTTAATGCCCAAATTGGAAATAACAAACATAAAACTGGTGCCAATAAGAGGATGAATATCCTTTCTAGCCAAGCGGATCAGTGCAGTTTTTCACTGAATTGTGCACTTCTTGTTACAAGCATGAAATTTGGCATGATTGTAGCTTATACCCTTCTTATTAAATTAAGATCGAGAGACGTCGCAGATTTTTTGATTTTTTTCACAGTTTGGGGGGAAAAAGTGAAACAAAATCTTTTTTTCTATTATTTTCGTCATAATATTTTTAAAAAACACTCTATTTCTCATAAATCATAAGTTAAATTGTTGGACATTTGTAGCTGATCATTTTTCATCTATACATGTCTTTTTATCTTGAAAGGTTAGGTCTACGGAAGTCAGTTTATATCATGACTACCCGAAAATGGGAAAATTGACGGACATTTTTCAAAATGGCCGCCATATAGACTACATCAAGTAAAATAAGAATGAGATCATCCCATGATGTAACATTTTTTCATCACTTCTTTGCAAATTCAAAACGAAAAGCCTCGCAGATTTAGGCCATTTTATTATTTTTTAGAAAAAGTTGGAATTTTCCAAAATATTTTATCTTAACTCAATTTCAAATGTCCAAATCCAAATACTAGTAAATTATGTATCAAGAATATTGAACAGATGAAAGTTTATTTGAAGGAATATATCATTAGATTTACTTACATGTATAATATATGATCTTGGTTGGCTATCGATTACCTATAAAAATTATCAAAATTTACGCAATCATGTTTGATTTCAACATCAGTGTCAAAGTAGCTATCTCATCAATCTGTGGCAGGTTACTTGGTCATGTCTTGAGTGTAATTGTATCTAGCTTGACTATCAGAAAATCAATTACAGTCTCCTCCACATTTGCACAGTGCAGTGCATTTAAGAGCTCCTTTTATGCAATTTGACTGGTTTGAACATTTCAATTGAGCAATTCCTTGATCTGGCATCTCTTTGATGCATTCGGGAGAGTTGTCCATGGAGGTCCAAGCTCTGCCCCTGAGAGTTATTGCCAGCCCTATCCAGAGGGCTTGGTAACTCATGTGGTTTCATCAGGGATGACCCCCAAACATAACTGTGGTGATGCAATTTCTTCAAAGCAATTGAGAAGAACTGATTTTGCGATTGGACGTAGAGAACCTTGATGATATAAAGATGGTGGGCAAGACTGATTTTCATGTCTAAAAAACTCATCCAGATTTCAATCCCTTGACTCGTCTGTATATATCTTGTCTTGATGGAAGAAGTTTTACATCCGTACTGTTGACACTGACGTGGTTGTGTTGGCCATAGCTGTATCAAGCGTTCTCGATCCCTTCGATCCGTTTGCGTTGATTTTGATATGTTTTTTATAGGTAATCCATAGCCATATGGGCTATTCCAGGTTCCTCCAAGATCGAGGATTAGCATCTGTAAACAGCCTACCAAACTGCAAAGGACCTAAATGGACCTTCCAGTGTCACGAAGAAGGACCTACTACAATGGTGGATCACATTCTTGAGTCCAGCAACTCTTCTCAACTCTATCACTTATATCCAAATTCTTGATGACCATCTGTACAATGTCTCAGACCACAATGCTATTACATGTACCCTGAAACGAGATAGTATACTTTGCCAGTCGGGGAGTGATTGCAACTACCGGATTTCTAGGAGTGAGTGAGTTAAAATCTAAAGTCACATCGGCAGTATTTCAGCCATATCGTGACTATGAAAGTTGTAAATTTGTAAATGCTTGAAATAAAAACTAGCTTGTACACTTACCTGTCTGCGAAGGACAGTAAAAGAACAAGAATATCACAGTTACAGATTTAAAACTAGCTTGCGACTTAAAAGTATATACTAATTAGGACATTACAATATAAAAACAGGCTATAAATCACCAACAACTGAAGGTAGTTCACCATACAAGGGACCATGGGGACTTACAGTGCCTTTGCTACCTGCATGGACATTTCTTCGAATAAGGTCTGAACACGTTCTACGATACGGCCGTTACTGACGTACTGAAGAATATCAGTATCAAAGCCATGACGATGTTCAACCTTACTACAATTGTCTGGTTGACAGCATCAATAAATGCAATAGAATTAATCTGCCAAGCAAAACGTTCCTGCCACACTTGAAGCCCTACTGGACCAAAGGTATTAAAGTTCACCATGACATTATGAGACACTTCCGGCATATGTGGTTAGCAGCAGGAAAACCTCATGACCCAAGCAA
Organism: Haliotis rubra; assembly: GCF_003918875.1. Lineage (NCBI taxonomy): Eukaryota > Metazoa > Mollusca > Gastropoda > Lepetellida > Haliotidae > Haliotis > Haliotis rubra. Next base: position 880,892 of record NW_025766336.1, read on the forward strand.
CACCACATACATAGACTATCAAAAAACTAATTGTGACTTCAGAAGAGAAAAGGTCATGCCTCCAAAGAATATATAAAGTCCAAAAATATCGAAATAGACACTGCATGTGAACTAGATCAAAGCCTATTCTGGCGTCTTATCCACGGCCGGGGTCAGACTAACAGGGGACCTAGCATATGCTGGGGAGATGGGCAGATCATTTAAAAGATGTGTTCACCTCTGATAAAAATCCTAAATATGACAAGAACAAGAATTTGTCTCCTCTTAAGTAAATCAACCAAAGAGAGACAATGCCAGCAAAGCCTGTGATGTCCGACTAACAAGCTGTGACGACGTCTTAAGGATATGTTTGTCCCTCAAGAATAATAAAGCAGGCGGTGACGATTGCCTTGTTTATAAACACCTCAAATGTGGCGGCACATGCTTACATCAACACCTCTCTCGGCTGTTCAACCTGGTAATGTCTTCAGGACACATTCCATGAAGCTGGAAAAGCAGTACTATTGTTCCGATTCACAAAGGAGGAAACAAACCAAAGTCTGAAGCAAACTCATACAGAGGCATATCTCTCACTCCTGTTATAGCCAAAGTCTTTGAAAAGGTTCTTGAAGAGAGACTCCCTGAGTTACAAACAGATTCAAACTTTCCTAAGAAACAACAGAAAGGACTCTCTTCAATTCATTCTTCCTTCAACCTACAGGAGACTATACATCACTATCAAGAACGTAATGACTCTGTACATGTTGTTTTCCAAGATCCATCAAAAGCATTTGATTCCGTGTGGCATGTTGGACTAAAACTGAAGCTACTAAATATTGGTATCTCTGACAGAAGGTGGTAACTACTTGACTCTCTCTACACAGAAATGAAGAGTTGTGTAAAGCTCGGTTCTGAAATCTCCCGTTACTTCACTTTGCAATGGGGTTCGCCAAGGAGATGTCCTATCAGCCAAGGTATATATTCTTTATAATTTACTGATTAAGATGAAAAAATGCAGCAGGGGGGGTTCGGGTGATCCAAACCAAGGGAACCGAGAACAAGGGGGAGTCTGACGACACTGTACTTGGGATGCAAGCAGGACATTTTAAAGGGGAGCTCCGCATTTTCTTTATATTATTATCTTTTGCAGATTACAAATATTATGCAGCAGATCCTGGCACAGTCAGGCTGGTAAGGTTCATCATCAGCCCAGGGCCCTTGTGCCCTCTACACGCAACCCAGACAGCGAATGGGACTTCTCCCTGGAAACACTGCCTAGTCGAACCCAGAACTTTCTGGAGAATATGTAGACTCCCCAACACTGCAGCCTTGTGTATTACCCAGAGTGTCAGAAGGGCTGTGCTCCCGGTGGAGAACCCGGGCACTCTACTGATCTGCGCCAAGAGATCAGTAGGTACCAAACCAAGGGCACCGAGAACAATGGTGAGTCTCACGAAAGCGTACATGGGATGCAAGCGATACATTTCAAAGGCGAGGTCCGCATATTTAGCATGCTTTTCCTAAACCTTTTCAATCATGTTGCTGTCAAAAGGGACAGAAAATTCAATGATATAAATAAATTCATTGGCTCTATCAAAAAGGACAAGATCAGGTTTGTTGGCTTGAATTCTTCTCAGGCTGCATATGGGCCTATTCCACAGAGGTTTGAAAGCAGCATTTTCCATGACGCCTTGGACATGTTCAGGGTCGTACCATGGATGGACCTCAGAGTTAAAGCCACAGGCATGGCAGAGACGGTAGTAAAAGCAACGAGCTATGCCATTATGTCGTTTACGATATGCTGTTTGTGCCAAGGAAGGGCATCCACTGACACGGTGTTGGACAGTCTCTGTAGATTCATTACACAATTGACATTTGATGCAAATATTTCTTTTAGAATCAAATTTAGGCGATTGCGAGTGGGGAGTGACTGGTCTTGAGCAGCTAAAAGAAAGCCCTCGGTTTCACATTTTTGACCAGCCGACTTCATCCAGTCGAAGGAGTCAGTTGGATTACTGTTCTGTTCCGCACACTGCAAGTACATACGATGCAATGGTTTCTCAGAAAGCTTGTCCACAAATTACCGACTCTGGGCAGACTTGATGCAGGACTTCACCTAGTTTACTCCCATCGCTGTACCGTCCAGCAGTACATTGCCATCAACAAAATCAATCTCAAATTTCAGGTTCTGTCCAACAACCTTGGCACGCTTAAAATAGCTGTGGAATTCCTTGCTTTCATCATGAGTCTTGACATGCATCACCAGAGGATCATCCGATAAATACATATGTGCAAAAGTACACAATAAACTTCTATCATGAAGAGCCTCCACATTAATCAAACCCCGACCTCCCGAATTGACTCGCATACATAAACGATTGATGGAGGAACGAGGGTGGTGGGCTCTGTTATCAGACATGATCCTTCTGGTCAGGCGGTCAAGACTCTGGATATCTTGTTTTGTCAAATCAATTACTCCAATCGAATTGGAAAGGACTGGCACAGTAAATGTATTGGTGGCTTTGACCTTATTTCGAGTATTTAGCTCTGAGCTCCAGATTTTGTTTAAGCGAGATTTATACTCAGACCGAAGTTTGTCTTGAATCTGGGCATTGTGGAGCTAGTCTCGCATTCCAAGGTAGGTGTATTATTATTATCATGATTATTATATGGGAATTTATATAGCTCTATAGTCCATCCCATCTACATGCATGTTCTAGGCGCTTTCTTTCTCTCGATCATGGGATATCAACTCCCTGGGGATCATACAATCAAGTTAATGTGGCTTTCCCATCCTTACGAAAACGAACTACTAAACAAACTAACTTCTTCTAACAAAGCAGCTGTAGTCCTCTACATAAATGCTGGGTGTCCAGCACAAGCAGACGACATAGCTGTTATAAGTCCAAGAATTCCCTGTGTTCAAGACCTTCTCCATATCTGTGAAGATTACAGTAACCATTGGTGTTTCAACTTCTCTCCCTCGAAGAGCACTGTGATCACCTTTATGAACAAGCCCGGTGATGAAGTTTCAAATAGGAAGACTTACCCTATGCAAAGAACCACTTCCTGTATCGCATAGTGTTTAGCATGTCAGAGGTCTGCCCAAACAGCTTCTTCTCAATAGACTCGTGGAATACAGACAGCAATGTATTATAGATTCTTCCCCGATGTCATCAGAATAGTGCACAAATATGAGATCTCCATCTACATTGAGAAATTCCTCGATACGAACATTTTCCCAAGTCACACATCATGGAAGACGCTGACAGCAAAACTATCTACTCTGTGCAATCCAGGATGTGGACTGACAGAGTAACAAACGAAAGTGACTTCGGCATATTCAGACAGATTCACCCCTGAGTAGAGACGCACTCCGCATGGAAGATGAGTAAGCTGTACCCCCATATTGCAGTCAATGCACAGCTCCATGTTCTGCTGTGTGCCTCTGTGAGGACCACGGCATGAGATATACTGTGCCACAAGTGTGGACTGTTCTACACCAATGTGATTGTACATACAGTAACAAGCTGTGACTTCACAATGACACTCCGTGACAATCTCTGGGCAGAACTATCCAATATAGGAAGTCTGGAGTTTAGTGTGTATCTGCACAATAAATCAGACCTCGACATTTCCCGCACACGCCTAGCTGCCAGAAAAAATGACTTGTTATGTGCTGAAGAGAAAGAACAGTTTTCTTTTACAGCTGTCCAGTTTCTGACACATCCGGCCATTGCAGTGTGGAGATTGCACGAGGCATCATGTGAAGAAGACGTTCTGATTTCATACAATGTCTGCCTATCTGCCATTTTCTCTACATTTATATATTTCTGTGCCCTTCTTTACCTGTCTCTGTCTCGTCATCTTTCTACCCTTATCTGTCTCTATCTCACGTTTTTTTCTTTGTCACTCTCTCCTAGTTCTACCCTTTATCGTTATCTCATTTCTGACTGAGTCTCCTGGGGTGGTGGGGTAGCCTAGCGGTTAAAGTGTTCGCTCGTCACGCTGAAAACACGGGTTCGATTCTCCACATAGGTACAATATGTGAAACCCATTTCTAGTGTCCCCCGCCGTGATATGTCTGGAATATTGCTAAAAGCAGCGTAAAAACCATACTCACTCACGGAGTCTCCACCGTCATCCTACCTTTTTCTACCTCTGTCATCTCTCAACTCCAATCTGTCAAAATCTCCACAGTCCTATACTTGTATCTTTATCCTGTATCTCATTCTGTCTCTATATGTCTATCCATTTTCTTGCATATCCTCGTCAAACTCTTCAAACTCATATTGAGTGACATGTCATATGTCTGAAGAATGTCCATTGGTCATATATCTAAAATGTTACCTAAAACAATAAGCTTTACCCAAGTAAATCCTGTGGCGATTTAATAGCCATAAAAATATACATGTATAAAAAATACCAGTTTTCGAAAAAGAACAAATCTTTTGCTAGGCTTATGATTATCTTTTCACATTTTAATTTTAAAGTGTTCAGTTTCTTGTTTAACGCCGCACTCAGCAATATTCCATCTATATGGACCGGGTCTGTAAATAATCGAGTCTGGACCATACAATCCAGTAATCAACAGCATGAGCATGGATCTACGCGTTGGGATACGATGAGATCTCTCACCAAAGTCAACGAGCCTGACCACCCGATCCCCTTAGTCGTCTCTTACAACAAGCATGGGTTGCTGAAAACCAGTGAGCAAATTGCTAATTGTTCCACATTGCTGTCTGTTTTATGCTCCTTCAATGTTTATAAGCTCTTATCTGCCGCTTCCTTGTTGATTGTTTATTTCGCTTGGTGCATTTATGTGATTAAAGATTAAATTGATAAGTGTTCACCTTATCTACAAGGTCTACCAAGGTTCCAAGCTGTAAAGGTATGAATAGGTCTTAATATTACGATGTTTTCATTCCGAATACATGGGTTATGATGATGTCTTCAGTACGTTATTGTCTATAATTGCTTTAGGTGTGATAAGCGGCGTGCATACGTCACCGGCTGCCATCCCAAGCAATCCCGTCCAGCTGTTGTTGGTGGTCAAGTATCCAAAAGCTCCGTCACGGGGTTCAACAAAATGGTGGCTGCATGAAAAAAGATATATTCACGCATAATCTAAGATAATGGCATCATACAACATTATTTCAAGATCGGATGAAATTGAAATATTACGAATTTATGAATAATTTGAAAAGTGTAAGAAGAACATCTCCGGCAAAGATGTTATGCATTGGTCATTTAAACTGTGTATTGATTTTAAACACTCCGTGGTCTGCTTTTCATTCCAACCAAGTACCTTTTGTATATCGTTTTACTTTATATTTATTTTATCGATTCCGATTCTCTTTTAAAAGAGGATATTTTCAATCGCAAAGCAATTTCTTTCAGTTAACATTGTATAACATATTCGGCATATACCTAAAGTTTAGCAGGTGTCCCAACATGTTGAAGAGTTCACCGCACAGTTGGTCATAAACAACTATTCCATCAACATGGACTATTCGGCAAAATGGTTTCCACTGATGAAACAAAACATACATATATGATCACATACTGACAGTTACACACTAAATAACTTTACCAAGCTTATACACTTGTCGTATTCTGCTGCTAGATACAACGAACCTATTCTCTGGGTTATTTGCGAAGCTATTTTTCAGAGAACATTTACCAGATAGATGAACTTAGTCACCTTCAGAATTAACTTCTATAACGTGTCCAGAAAACAGAATACATCCGGTAAAGTAAATGTCATTTGGTGAAGTATATGACAAATACAGTAGAATTTTCTCACGATTCATAAAAAAATTGTACTCATTTAATATTCTGAAAAAGTTAATGGTAGGTGTATAGACAAAGTCTGAGCAGTCGGATAACCTGAACAACGCCAATCGTTAGGTTCCTTCCATAGCCCGTATCTGGCGTTGGGGAACATGTTGTCAAAACTGCATCCTTCCTCCTCATCAGCTGCAGGCAACCGATCGTGTACCTTCTGTAAGCTACGCCCTTTCGTATCCCACATTAAAGTCCAAATAGTAAAACAGGTCTTTGGCGATGGTTCACGATATCCCTGTAAATACGCATGGTCAATATAGCAACATCATGCGATCTGGTCACATTACTTTGTCAACTATGCAACAAATAACGCAATTATCAACGACCACAAACAGTGTATGAACAAACCTCCAATTAGCAGCCAATTAGCTTCTTAATCCCACGATATTTGCAAGTGGTTAACATGGTACTGAGTTTCGATTTTGACGTTGACTCATATTCTCTTTCAACAGCGACGTAATGGTTTGTTGACTAGAAATTGATTTCATTGATTTCTATGTGGCGGAATAACAATGTAAATGTTGGTCAATGACAAGTAAGAATATTTAAATGAAATTTAAATTACAAATATATAGTCGTGAATTCTGCACAGAACAAGTGAGTGAGTTTAAATTTAAAGTCACGTTGGCAATATTTCAGCCATATCGTGACCAAAACAGTAAATACTTTACAATTTTACTCTATACAATCTGTCACCAAAGGACAGAAAAAACAACTAGTATATCACTGTTAGAGATTTAAAACTAGTATGTAACTTAAAAGTATATACTATTTAGGACATTACAACATAAAAATAGGCTAAAGATCGCCAGCAACTGGAGGTAGATCACAATACCAGGGACCATGGGGTGCACAGGATAAGACTGAGATATGTTGGAAATACGAGTTGAACCGTAATCCGTTCTATTTTCTATCTATGCATTATCGGAGGAAAGACGAATGAGCACAGCTCACTGATTAGCTTGTTATTGTGGAAACATAACATGGTATTATACTATGTGACGATTAGTTGTATTGCGTTTATATCATTATCGATAATACCCGTGAAGATCCGTGCTAGAACTGGTCTTCAGCAACCCATGCTTGTCGTAAAAGGCGACTAACGGGATCGGGCGGTCAGGCTCGCTGACCTTGTTGACATCGTATCCCAATTGCGTAGATCGATGTTCATGCGGTTGAGCACTGGATTGTCTGGTCCAGACTCGTGTATTTACAGAGTACCGCCATATACAATGTACCTGGAATATTGCTGAGTGCGGCGTTAAACAACAAACCAACCAATCATTTTATCGATAAGCAATGACACTTGTTTAACACATAATCAAATATGCATACCTGATCGGGTTTCCAAGCATCTATAATTGCCACATTGTCCAGTGTCGTCTCAGGAACTAGTAAGGTTGAATTTTGGTGCTTGGGTATGAAAAGCCACTTTGAAAAGTGACGCAATAATGATCTTCTCCCAAATTGTTTATCTATTTGTGTAACCTAAAATTAGATCATTTCAAAGTCGTTATGGGCACATGTACATCTGGTACTATCACCATTATTATACATCCAGTGTCATATTTCAATTACCAAAGCCATAACAATACATATACTGAAAAGCAAAAGAAACGTCACCTTTCAAAACCAAATGCAAAAACTTGTTCTTACAAGGAGGTATTTATATTATGACTGTACCGTTTTATTAACATGTTTCGTGACGTGCATATCGTGACAACTCTACTCGCCTGAAATCATTTTTGTTTTGACACAATCGCCATTCCACGACTTACGAGAGATCAGAGGCCAGACTGCACAGAGGGTAGCCAATCATTTTAATGTTCATGTTCGGACAATCTACCGACTGCAGGAACGGTATCAGGCCATTAACGGCATCCAAGACCGTCCACGCAGTGCACGTCCTTCAGTAACATTACAATATCAAGACCGACAGATTGTGGGCACCCATCTGCAGGATTGCTTCACAGAGCGACGGAAACAGCATGCCAAACCACTGGGACTCATAAGAGACCCATTAGTGTCGATACAGTGCGTCGACGTTTGCGCGGAAGAAATGTCTGCTGTCACAGACCATATCGTTGTAATGTTCTCACCCCTCGTCACCGGCAAAACCGACTGCAATAGGCAACTCAGCATCGGATTAGCGTTATCGACAGTGGAGAACTGTGCTTTTTTCTGATGAAAGTCGATATTTTGTTTTGACAGCTGATGGCAGAGTGAGAGTATGGCGAAGGCGTTTCCAATGAGTGTATTGTTGAAAGGAGGCTCGTGGGGAGGTCCAAGCATCAGGGTGTGGGGTGCAATCAGACTGAACCAGAGAATTGGCCCCGTGGTGTTCCAGAATCTCCAGGACGAGGAAATGGCGTGACAGCTACTCACTATATTGACCAAGTAATAAGACCCCACGTTGTACCACACTTCGGACGTCACAGAAATCACATCTTCCTGCAAGACAACGCTCGTGCCCACACTGCCAGTGTAACATTGGACTTCCAAAGACAACATGGCATCCAAACCCTACAAGGACCTGCACTCAGTCCGATTTAAGTCCAATAGAACACCTTTGTTACGATTCAAAGTAGTAGATACAATGATTGTCCGGGACCAAGTCCAACAAAAAGCCTCTGCAAAGCCTTATTTCCCAAATAAGGCTTTGGTCAGACCCTTAGCTCTTGCTACCATTGTATCTACTACTTTTGAGCCCCCGTTGATTTCCCGCCCACACGTGGCACTACTGTGACACTATGTCACGTTGACAGCGATGAAACAGTTTAATGTGAATCGCCTATGATCTCTTTGATGTTCGTAATAAAGGCTTGCCGGGCTTTTTGTATCCCCTGTTCTATGTACTTTTTTTTTTTCTCGTCCTCGCTGATAGCAGACTTACGAGACTTGGATCGAATCTCTTGTTTCATTTTGTCATATTTTGTGAGTTCAGAGAGGATTGAACGAAACTCGTCCTCTGAGATCTTACTGTCAGTGAGTGCCGTGGAAATACGCTCACTTATCGTGTTCAGCTTTGCTTCGGCGAGAACCCTGATCTCGTCGTGTTTCAACGCCTTACGTCTGCGGGATGCAAACTTAAGCACCAACCCTAACACCCCTACCACCCCAGCTGTTATTTCAATGCCTAGCACTATAGGTGCAGCCACGATGGTAGCTAACAACCCAACACCTGCCGCCCCTAGTCCCATGCTGGTTACCATAAGGGCAGTATCAGTCCCGTCCACGGCATTGAAAGCTCTATGGTACTTCTTATATAGTGCTTTCCGCGTGTCGCGGTCTTGTTCTATTTGGCGTTTTACATCACATAACTGCCTCAAGCGGAACCCGTCTACGGTTTCCAGGGTCTTCGCTACTTCCACTACGACTGGGTACAGCCCCATCCTATGATATATATTACAAAAGATATTTTAATTGGGTTTCATTTAACCTTCGATTAATGTACTTAAAGCTGATAATGCTTAGATTAGCGTGCGTGTAAAAAAGCAGGGTCTTAGCTCTAAGTCCATTAAGGAGACGAACTCCATCAAGGCTTGCTAAAGGTTCATTTCCCGATACCTTAGTAATACGACGTTGGTTATTACACCTGGCTTCCCAAAATATCTTCATATCGTCTATAATGTAAATATATTTACTAGTCCTATCTCCGAGATAGACGTCTATGATGAATGTGTAGTTTTCCGAAACAATTCTATCTAATCGGTAACTGAGAAATTTGATCTCTGTCTTTACCTTCTCATTGGAAACTAACATGTTACACGAGATGTCTGGTATTTATGTGACTCGTACACTAGATTCCGGAACGAACGATCCTATAATCATGACATTGTTCTTAATCTCGGAGATAGTATTATTTTGATTCAAGGAGATATAAGGTGAGGCGAGGGTTAAGTTGGCTAACCATTCAGGCTCTTTAAAATCTGATAACGGCATCCGCCTATACACATTGTCTTTGAAGTGCAGGATGTATAAGGTGTCTTCCTCACCAGGCTGATCGAATCCCTCCGTGTCCCCTAAGTCGTTAAGTGTAGTGTTGGGGCGAAGCCAAGACATTGCTATAATACTATTACGATATAATTTCCAACTGGTTTTCTGATAATAGTTCAGGGGTGCACTTCACCCCCATGAAGTGTATGTTGTCGGGTAGGAATATCTTGGTTAGTGATATCGTGTCTTCCACGATCACGGTGACACCCTGCAGACTGGTTTTGGAGTCGACACCCACCCGCACGTAAACGTTGCAAACGTGATACTGGTGTTGATTCCCCCACCGAAGTTTGACCCCCTTCACAATCTCGACATCATCCCGCGATGGTTCCCCTAGGTAGACTTGGATGATCAGTGTTGAGTTCGCCGGTAGACGCTCCAGGATCTTGACCACGCCTTCGAATTCAGACACCAACTGCAATACCACGTTTTGCATGCCCGGTTTACTCGATAGCATATGGGCTGCCATACTGGCGAGTGGGCTGATGACTACGCTACGTCTCTGAGTCAGGACGTAAACCACTAGCAGGGTTCCATTGTTCACGACTTTGTTTAGGTAGTTGTCTTTGTTCTCCGTGAACACGTAGGGGGAGCCGAGCCTAATATTGAGAAACCAGTCGTCTTTATCGGGTAACAACACCCACTTGTCTTCATCGGTGAAGACGAGCGTATATGGTTTGTTTCGGGCGACGGTAGTGCTCTCAACATCGTCTAAGTCGAACAGTTTGCCCCCGAACGATGGGTATATTATCCATTTATCATCCCCGGTGGTGACTAGGGTGTACCGAGTGTTGACTACCGCTCTTGTGGTATCTACTATATCACTTAGATTGCTAGTACCACCGATGGAGGGGGACTTCAACGCGTTTGTAAATGTTGTTTTTCAGTTGCAAGGCGTACAATTTACCATCTTCTCCGGGGTCGTCGAATCCGCGTGTGTCCCCGAGGTCGGAGATCCCCGCATTGATACATTTTTTCAAACTCCATTCCAGGGCCTTGTGCGCTGGTCATTTTATGTGCAGTGTTATGCTGAGGTATCCTATATTCACGGGATTATGATTTATATCTAATACTGATATTATCAGCTCAGGGATGTTGCCCTGAGTCAACCTCTTATACTGCCGCGGTGAAAACGACTCGGTTCTACCGTCGTTGTATTTCTCTGTTTTCACCGGTACGGCTCTCAGTATAGAGGAAGGGTGACCCCCTTGAATGTTGTCCGTTGTGCTCACCTGGTTGAGATGAATGCACAGCTCTCGGTACGGTACTAGGTCGGGTAACTTCGTGCCTGTGGCGGTCGTTGTTGGTTTTATCTCGTCCGGCGGCATACCGAGTGTCCTCGCCAATGGTCGGCTGAGCCTCAAGGGGGTTTCTTCCGTTGTTGATTAACACAACTGTGCCGTTTGAGTCGTTAATCTTGAGTTCGGCTCCCAGGGGCTTGAAGACCTCGTCGCTTAGCGAGCACATGCTGTAGTAGCCGTGAGTTATCTGGTTGCGAGCGCCACCGACGATCAGCTTGTTGTTGTTGGCGTTGATGTTAGTCCATCGCGGTAGGTAGGTGATATCGCAGAGTGCGACTTCGAGTTGACCTGACGTGTTATTGATCGCGTGCGTCAGCTGAACAGCCTCACTGCTCGTTATTCCGGGAAGTGTTATGTACATGTTAGAGTATATATGCTCATTATATAATAGTTTTAAAATGTACTCCCCTGGAGTGTTTTACCCTAAACTGGACGTAGATTTCCCCCACATGAAGATCGTGGTCGCTGCTGGGTTGTATTTCGACGCTCAGTTCATAGATGTGTTCGACCAGTATAAGTTTTCGGTGACTAACGCTAAGGTAGTTCACGCTTGGTTCAACAAACCGATGCAGTTCTGGCAGAATCAACTCAACTTCGCCGTGTGGTGTGCTACAACGGGGTGTGGAGTGACATTAACCGACACTTTCGGCGTGGACCGCTGAGTCAGTCTGTGTTCACGTTCCACGTGTACTACCAGGTCAGGCGTATCCTCAAAGAGATCAGCGCCCCGCTCCCACAGGAAAAGGCATGGAACCCAGTAAACAACCAGTACGATAGACGGGCCTACGAACGTATTTGCAACGAATTCGAACTGAACACGAAGACGGATTGGCGTTTGCCGGGACCGAACCACGGGTTGGGTATCCCCATCGTTCACAACATGCCCCTCGTGGATGCCAGCGAGAAGTTGAAAGAATGGGGATACAAGTCATATCATCACCTAACAACCAACGAGTGGGATGACCGTTACATGGCTTTCGACAACAGCAAGGATTACCGAGTCTGGAGGTTTGAGCAGGGGGCAGCGGATGACTGGAAAAAGTTCATGCTGGACACGCCGAGAGGGTTCACTCGTGCCGGGGTAGTCAGGTTAAACGACTCGATTCGAACGTACGTGTGGGCGCTGTTGGGTGCGCAGACGCAAACGCGTTCAAACATCCTGGGTAAGGGGACTGCTTACGACGCTCAGAAACAGTTCATTGTCAACGTTGAGGATGCTATCAATGCTCATGTTGATCTCCCGAGTGCCATCAAACGCTACCAAAACGTGTTGGAATACGCACGGTCGAAAGTCGACTACGTCTTCGACGTGGGGCTGTACATGGCTCCGAGCGATATGCAACTGAGAGTAAAAAAAGTGGTGGGCTACAACAACGAAATAGTCATAGCCAAGGCGGACCAAAAGTTGGGCGTCAACCTCGATGTTAACACCCCCCACGTCCCGCCACCCACGACCGGTGAAACGGGTATAGTGGCGCCGACCCCGGAGCCTAGGGTTCAACCAATACCCCCACAGCCCCAGCCTGCACACGTTCAGGCATCCAATCAGCAGCACATCGATCGTAAAACGGCCCTGGTAGTTGGCGGGGTAGCTTTGGGGCTCATTTGGTTAAAAATTCCTTAGCCGCTACATACACCAAACCCGCCACGGCGACGATGGCTGCCCACAGGTTTTGACTGAGCCACGTGGCAGTTTTAGCCAGAGCGCTCAGCAGCCACGAGACGATGCCACCCAGGATGCCGGGTAGGGCTTCGGCGGCCTTACCAGCCAGTTTAGCCAGGGTCTCCCCAAGTTTTTTTATCCAGGCTTTGACGCCCCCACCACTTGGTGTGCCACTGCCGCCGGCAGGCGTGGGGGTACCCCCACTCAATGACACCAACAGGGTTGATATGATGAAGCCCAATGCAGTCAGAATGCTGGCGATGGTGATCCCTTGCTCCCGGAACAGGATCCGAATCCTGTCAGCTAACGTGGTGTCTTGGTGGAGGACTCGATCAACGGTTTCACGCGCACGGCTGACCTGGGATCGAAGCTGGTCTCGGAAGGAGGATGCCGTTTCCAGCCGGGTCTTCCTTTCCTCTTCCAAATTACGTATTCGTTCCTCGATGGTGGCTTTCAGAAACTCGTCCTCCGTTTCACCGAGTTTGACCTTTTCATGGGCGATGTGGTCGTCTATCGCGTCCAGTTTGGCCGTGTTGTTCACGAGATGTCCGCGAATGGTTTGCATGGCCATGTCCAGCCCCCGCAGTTCCCGAGCGGTAAATTCGAACCCGGGTAAGGGTTTGTCATGGTAGGTGGCCAACAGCTTTTCAATGTTATCAGTCATGTCTTGATCCGATGTGGCGCCCCTGACGCCTTGCAGATCTTGAACTGCCTCCTGGGGAAGGGCTTTAGGTCATGCGCCACCGTAATCTATGAAACCTAGTTCATCGCGGATCAAGTCACCCCCATGGCGACTGCCTAGTGTTGATAAGGCAAGCGGTTCTCTCGTGCGCTTATTTATGAGATCGATCTCCGGATGAGCCCTCAATCGCAGTGTGCCCTTCTTATCTACGGTAAACTTGGCATAGTCTCGCCCCCACGGCTCTTCGTAATTTTTATCCCCTTTTAAACCATCGTAAAACCCGTTGACGGCCTGCTTCACGATTTCGTTGCTTTGCGTGAAATCCCCCCCGAACGCCTGGGCACTATCATCCCACATATCATCCATAGGGATGTACTAATAACCGCCTTCAGCCATTATTTAGTATTAAAACTTATATATTTCATTTATATAACAATGTATGGTAGAAAACTAGATTCTTTCAGAAGATCAAGAGAGCCACTAGGTGTCAGAGCCGTGCGTCAGTCGGTGACCATTACCAACAATCCCAGCAAGATAGACCAGAATCAAACGCTGCTGGTTAGATTCCCAAACCTTGGTGAGAATGACCTCATTGTACCAGGCACGGTTCGACTGGCGTTCAACTTCACGCTGACCTCCGACAATGACAAACGCGACCTAGTGCGGAACGTAGGTCGAGCCATCATCATCAAGAAAACCGCCATCAAGATCAGTGGTAACGAGGTGCTGAGCATCGACGACAGCGACGTCTTTCACTGCTACAGGGATCTCTGGAAAAGCGAGGGAGAACGCGTCAATGACGTGTACCAGGGCATCAGCAAATCAACCCGGTTGCGCATTGGGTATAGCTTCACGCAAGACCAGCTAGACAAGATATCGGACGGTGACAAGGCCATCGCCCAAGCGTACGGGAACAGGTTCTGCATGCCCCTCGACTTCGAGTTGCTCACGTCACACACACCGTTTTACCAGGCCGCGCTGGGTGATAGGCTTGAATACGAGCTCACGTTTAACGACTACAGCAAAGTAGTGCGTACGCCGAATGGCGATGAGGCCAGTTACGTCATAGACAACATCTCTCTGGAGTTCGACATGGTCACTAGCCCGGAGCTGGCCAGGCAGGTTCGAAGCCAGTACTCGGGGAAGGTGGTCATCCTGTACGATCGCATACTGAGGCATAGATAGGTCGTGTGGGATAAGAGCTACACTGTGTGGAATATCAACCTGAACGTGCCGGCGCGATCGATGAAAGGCATCCTGGTCGTCCCAGTGGAGGATTACGAGCCATTCCAGAGGGACAGCGAGAAGTTTTTCAACCCAGAGATTGAAAAGGTGGAAGTGACCATCGAGGGCATGCCCAACCAGCTGTTCAGTCATGGTATGAGGGCATACCAGCAGTGGGATGAGATAAAAAAGCTACCGGCCATCAAACAACACCCATACATAACCAAAGACCTGGACCTATCCTCCGTGCAAATCGGTGAATACCTGACCACCAAGTACGTGCTGTGGTTGGACATGCGATCCACGGATGACGATAAACTGCACGGTAGCGGTCGCCGCATCGATGACGGCAGCGAGGGGATAACAATCCAGATTACCAAGAAGGCTCAACCCGCTGGCAAGTTGAAATTATATCTGTACGTTATTATGGACGCGCAACTTAATATAGACAATGGGAGATTCGTGCAAGCCATCTACTGATGGCGGCAAGCCATCTAATGGGTGCAGGCCACTGCCTGCTGATTTGCTACGCGACCCACACTGCGCCATAGTGTGTGGGCAGGCTGGTTGTGGGAAGACCGTTTTCGTGCTGGATATGTTGGAGGGTTACTTCAAAGATGTGTTTGACAACATCGTTATCACGTGCCCTACTCTGAGCATGAATAAAACGTATATGGAAAGACCTTGGGTGATGACGGACCCGGACGTACACAGAGTCGACCCGGGAACACGTCTGCAGGACTGGTTGAAAGCTTACCATATGAAATTTAAAGGGGAGTCGACGCTGTTCATACTGGACGACTGCAGCGCTAATCGTGAGATAACAAAAAAGAGAGACATGCTATTGTACCTGGCCTTCTCTGGCCGGCATGCAAATCACAGCGTCTGGGTGCTAACGCAGAAGTTCAACTCGGTGTTGAAAGACCTCAGGGAGCAGACGCGATGGGTGGCCTTATTTCACTGCAAGGACAGGGATTCATTCGAGGAGTGTTTGAGAGAGAACGATGTGATGAGCAAACATGATAGGGAACGGGTGAAGAAACAGCTCGCTGAAACTAAACACGCTAAGCTCGTGCTCAAGACCGACCAACCCGTGGCTTAAAGGGTGTTTTAGCTTAGCAATGCTTAGCAAAAGCTTAGCAAAGCTTAGCAATGCTTAGCAAATGCTTAGCATTTAGTTATAGCTATGGTATTTGAAGTGTTCGTCGTGTGCAACTTAACCTTCATTTCTCTGTGTTTTGCCTGCATAGGATATTATATTGTTAAAACTAAAACTTACTTGTTACATTATAAGATGGAGTGTGAGGAATTGCTAGAGCAACTGTTGGTGCCAGTGGGTGATGATAAGCGAGGGGATGATGATAAGCGAGAGAAACCGGTGGCGTTGGCTGTTGGTGGTAAAGCCAAACATTACTTTGGGGAGTACACTCCCGATAAAATTCACAAAATGTCAGCCGAAGAAATCGATAAGCTGCACGCTAGATACGAGTCTAGACTCGGGGCAGAGATGATGAAGACAATAGGATCGGCTATGACCCAGATATACACTGGTATTGCGTCATACTTCCTTCCCATCCCCTGGAGCGCCAACTTTACCTGTGGGAAGACCTCGAGAAAGACCCTTTTATCGAACACGCCTTGAGCTCTATCAGCTGCGTGCTGTACCACAAATACGGTATGTTGTTAGCCCCGGTGACGGCGGCGATTATCACGGCAAAGTATTGTCAATTTGAGAGGAAAAATAATAATTATAGTATACAGGATGGATGCTGCACAGGAGGAGACCCCACCCCAGACCCCTTCAGAGGAGACGGGGGAGACCCCCAGGGAGGTGAACCCTCCCGAGGTGAACCAGGGTTGGGGGAACCCCAACCCCCTACAGTCACCAGGCAGAAGAATCCTAAGAGTGTAGCTGCCGGTAAAAAAAGGTGGTGTAACCAACATAAAATTATCACGGTGACTCACCCGACTCGACTCTTGTTGGCTGTAGGCGTAACTGCTGCCGTGGTTATCTCATGGTTATATACACGACCAAGGGAGGGAAACCCTCCCGGGGAGAAAGCCCCACAATTAGAGGTCAACCCACATATCATGTAATAATTTAATATTTTTATATCATATACATAATGTCTGAGGGGAAAACGTTCGTCAACGACGCATACCACGCCACCGTGGTCGCCAGTCTAGCCGTAGGGTACGCTCGGTTGACCAAAATGGTGCTTAAACAACCGACTATCAAGCTAGATTTCAACCTGCAGGATATGGGTATGCTCATAATGAACCTTGGTATGGCGATGGCCACAAAGGACATCCTAGTAAAACAAGGGATACTACCTGAAGTAAATATAGGATGGCTACGATTGCCATGATGGTCGGTGGTGCGTTAGTAAATGCCCTAGCATTTTCCGGGAGTAATTTCCTCTTCTCGAAACTACGAGAGTCACAGGCAGCTGAAATACAGGCAGAAAGGAAGCGACACGACCTCACTATAGAAAAATTACAGACAGCACAATCCGAGTACGCTAAAAAACGCCTCCAGAGGATCGATTACTTTAACGAACAACTCAGGCGTGAAAACCATGCCGTTCAAACATTCCACGATGTCGACGACGCAGCGAGAGAATACTACCTACTAACTGGTAAACGGTTGGAACCACTGAATAAACCCACACTCGCTCAGTACTACACACCATCCAAGGGACAAATGGACCATGAACTGGTCTTCATAGCGCTGGGTATAGCAGCGACTGCGTTGGTTGCAAAACAATTAGACTAAGTACTCATATAAGTATGCTAAACATGAGACCTGCTCCATACCGATGTGAATACATACTTATGGGGAAGAAAGAAGCCTGTGATAGGAGATGCAGGACTGAGGGGTACTGTTGTTTCCACATTGGAAGTCCTAACTACACGTGTTCTGTGTGTGGTATAGGGGTTAAAGGGCACTACTGCCTATGTAAAGCTCAACGGGGTGAACGTAGTCAGACATCATCTCATCTACGAGAATAAAAAAGGCCTACATAAAAGAACGTAGGCGACTTCTCAGGATAGACCACCAATTAGAGCCTGTGCACACTTAGGTATAGCTATGTTTGTGGAAATTGACCCCAGGGACATCGAATCTCTGGTTAAAAACATACTCAAAGATGAACTGAACTTATGGGGACGCTTCAGATTTCAGGTCATATTGGAAGTGGCATGGATTAAGGAGGGTGTTAAGTATTCACATGTGGGCGGGACATCACGACTCAATACCAAATAAATTGTATACAGGAATACCTGTACAACTTCAAGGAATACTATATCCAACAGTGTAAGTACTGGATTGAAACGGCCCATCTTGTGATTTTATGAGCGCCTCACTATATTTTTTATCAAGGTTGGAGGAGTTACCTCCCTTTACTGTGGCCCAATTAGACATTGATTTTCTTAGGTGTGTACGCATCTATGACTACTATACGTGAGCTCAAACAAATCGCCAGACGCCGTGGTGTGATCGGTTATTCTCGAATGAGGAAGCCAGCCTTGTTGAAATTACTAGGTTTAGAAGCCCCTCCCACGGTAAAACAATTAAAAGTCCAGGCAAAACAGCTTGAGCTCACGGGTTATTCAAACCTGGGGAGAGCCGGGTTAGTCGCATTGTTATCACATGACCCCGTAGCGCTGAAAGGTCACCTTCAGCTCCCCACTGTAAAACAATTACAAGCCGAGGTACGTAATTTGGGGTTAGGTGGATATTCCCGTATGAGGAAGCCACAGCTTGTAGAACTATTACGGCAGAATAGAGCTGTTGACCTACAGTTCGTGCGCACTGAGCGCGCTGTAGGTAACTATTTGAGAGGCTGGCGCATGCATGTTGATAGGAATATAGACATCACAGATATCAAGCCTCTGATAGCTGATAAGGTCAACCAGGAACTAAACGATCTTGGAAGTATCAAATTTCAGATCAAAATGTCGCTTCGATAAGCAGGCAGGGAATGGGGTCACTGAATACGTTCAGCCTTACTTCAGAGGTAGGCAAGAGGTCGTCACGCATACAGAGACCATAGACGCATCAATCGATACCAGTTTTCAGCAGATACGAGAATACCTAGAACGCTACACACACTTGGGGTCCGGGTGGGCTGTAGATAAAATCGATAATGTCTATCTAGACATAGCTAACTATGTGCCGTTCAGAGGCGGGTCATACCTAGACTTGACCCCTACTATAGTGAGTGAGTGAGTTAATATTTAACGTCACATCGGCAATATTTCAGCCATATCGTGACGAGAACATTTGATATTGAAATGAAATATATGTATATTATAAAAACCTGCCGACGAAGGACAGTAAAACAACTAGAATATCACAGATATGTATGTAAAACTAGTAATTAAATCTAAAACGTTATAACTATAGGGGAAAACAATACAGTATAAAAATGGACTATAAATCGCCAATAACTGAAGGTAGATCACCAGACCAGGGACGCCCCCCTACTATAAGAAATAACAGGCCATGGTCAACGTCAAGAATAGAGGAGACGATTGCCTGAGGGTAGCTACCAGGTCAGCCTTGTTTCCAGCTGACACTCATTCAGACAGGCTTTCTAGCTATCCCCAAGATGATGGGCTCAACTGGGATGGTATAGATGAACCAACCCCCATATCCCAGATCACTAAAGTAGAAAAACAGAATAATCTAGCTTATAACGTCTTTGGGCACGAAGGCAACACAACAATAGTACACAGGGTCAGCCCAGTGTTGGGGGGAGGAGGATCGCCAAGTTATCAATATATTCATGATCCAACGAGGTGAAAAGTATCACTACACGTGGATAAAACATCTTAGTCGGTTGTTGCACGACCAGTCGAAACACGTTGGGAAAAAACACTTTTGTGTGCGATGCCTGCACGGTTTCAGGTGAGCTGATTTATTAGAATCCCACCGTGAGGATTGCCAAGGTGTGGGGCAGACGGCCATACAAGTCGACATACCTAAGGAAGGTGACAATATCCTAAAATTCGACAACCACAAGAACCAAGTGTCTGTGCCTTATGTCATCTACGCCGACTTTGAAGCCTTGGTCAAACCTGTTGAGGCTGCCGGGGGTATCCCCACAGGTGAGAGCTGCACACTCAAAACACAGGAGCATGAAGCTTGTGGGTTTGGATACGTGGTCGTCCGATGTGATGGGAAAACGAAAGCTCCCGTAGTGTATAGGGGTCCCGACGCGGCTGAAAGGTTTCTAAAGTGTTTGCAGGAGGAAGAAAAAATTATCAGGAATGCACTGTATACAGTCGCTCCCATGCCTATGACCCAAGCCGACCGATTATCTCACGCCTGTAGCACTAATTGTCACGTGTGTGACTCACCACTGAACGGTGATTCGGTGAGAGATCACTGTCACGTAACCGGTAAGTATAGAGGCGCCGCTCACAGCGCGTGTAACCTTAAGCTTAGAATCAACCCTAAGACAATAAACATCCCCATGGTCTTTCACAACTTGAGAGGGTACGACTCTCATTTGATCATGCAGGCCATCGCGAAAATCGATGGCAATATAACGTGCATCCCCAACAACATGGAGAGATACATCTCCTTCAGCTTAAACGGCCTGAGGTTCATCGACTCGGTTCAGTTCCTCCTGTCGTCACTCGACAGTCTGGTCAAGGCCAACGATACCTTCCCTATTACCGATCGATACACAGACGCCGAGACTAGACCCCTGCTGATGAGGAAGGGTGTGTACCCCTATGAGTACATGGATGGTTGGGCCAAGTTTGCCGAGACCAGATTCCCCCCCCATCAGAGAATTTTACAGCAATCTGACCGACTCGGAAATATCCCAAGATGATTACTCCCACGCTATTAATGTATGGAATAAACTAGGTTGTAAGAATCTGGGTGACTACCACGACCTGTACTTGAGGACAGATGTACTGCTGTTAGCCGACATGTCTGAGACGTTTAGGCGGACATGTTTCAAGCAGTATAAACTCGACCCCGCATGGTATTACACCAGCCCAGGTCTGTCGTGGGATGCCTTGCTTAAAAAGACCGGAGTTAAGTTGGAATTGCTTACAGATTATGACATGCACCTATTCATTGAGAAAGGCTTGCGAGGCGGGATCTCCATGGCAACCAAACGATACGCGAAAGCAAATAATCAATACGTGAAGGGCTACGACCCGAGCAAGCTAACCAATCATATTCTCTACCTCGACGCCAACAACCTGTACGGCTGGGCTATGAGCCAGTATCTACCCACAGGGGGATTCAAATGGGCATCGCACCAGATTCGAACAAAGGTTATGTCCTCGATGTTGACTTAGAATACCCCAAGGCATTACACACATCACACAACAGCTACCCCCTGGCCCCCGAACGTATGAGGGTTAACCCAGACTGGATGTCTGAGTACCAACATAACTTGTTAGGTGGGCGGGTGGCAGACGTTGAAAAACTCGTGCCCAACTAAATGAATAAGACCAAGTACATCGTTCACTATCGCAACCTACAGCTGTACCTGTTGTTGGGTATGAGGCTGACCAAAATACACAGGGTGCTCGTGTTCGACCAGAGCCCATGGATGGAGCCCTACATCAGAATGAACACAGACCTCCGAAAGCTTGCCACCAGTGACTTTGAGAAAAATCTCTATAAGCTCATGAACAACTCGGTGTTTGGTAAGACTATGGAGAACCTGAGGAAACGCGTGACCGTGAAGCTGGTTCGGTCGAATGAGGAAGACAAGCTCAGAAGACTGATAGCCAGTCCGGCATTCAACCGTAGCAAGATATTCACCGACGACCTAGTTGCCCTACACATGAAGAAAAGCCACATAAAATTCAACCGGCCTGTTTACGTGGGGATGAGCATCCTCGATTTATCCAAACACCTGATGTACGACTTTTACTACAACGAGCTTAAGAAACAGTACGACGACAGGTGTGAAGTGCTGTACACTGACACGGATTCCCTGCTGATGGAGATTCGAACCGAGGACGTGTACGAGGACATCAAAAAACACCTCGATTTGTATGACACCAGCGACTACCCCAAGGACCATGCCATACACAGTACGGTAAATAAAAAGGTCCTAGGTAAGATGAAGGACGAGTGTGCTGGCACGCCCATAGCCGAGTACATAGGTTTGAGACCTAAGATGTACTCCATCCTGAAGGCCGACAATAGTGAGATCCGGAAGGCTAGGGTGTTAAGAAGTACGTGGTTAAACAACACATCAAACACGCCAGATTCAAGGAAGCCCTGTTCAAGACCCGTACCTTTAGACATAAAATGAACACACTTAGAAGTGATGGGCATAGGATATACGGACTGACGATAAACAAGATGTCCCTGTCGCCGATGGACACTAAACATTGGATAGCTATTGACGGGATAAACACGTACGCGTTCGGGCATGAGAAAATTGAACCAAGACATGTCACGGAACCAGAGAAAGTTTGAGGCTATTTACTATAGCCCGTGTGGGTACTGGAAAGGAGCTAGCGCTGTAGATAAGCTGGCTAAAATGGCGCGAGTACCCCTGGAGGAGGCCAAAGCGTGGCTTGAAAAACAAGCCCTATGGCAGATCTATTTACCGGCACCACGCTACGTGCCTAGAAGGAAGTTTGGTATTAACATACCTAATAGCGTTCACCAGGCCGACCTCCTATTCCTACCCCACGACAAGAGGTACAAGTATGCCTTAACCGTAGTGGACGTAGCCAGTCGCTACAAGGAAGCCGAACCCTTGACCGCGAAAGATTCTGCCCAGGTAGCCAGAGGATTCGAATGCATATACAAACGCAGTCCGCTGACGTGGCCAACAGAGCTGCAAGTTGACCCCGGGCGGGAGTTCATGGGTGTCGTGTCACAACTGCTAGCCAAACACGATACAAAGATCAGGCGTGGCACGGCCGGAGCCCATCGCAGCCAAGCCATAGTTGAGAGATTTAATAGGACTTTGGCTGAGCGCTTATTCGGACATCAGTATGCTAGGGAGATGGCCAACCCGGGGAAGCGATCGACTGAATGGATCGCGAGGTTACTTAAGGTGGTGTCAGCAATCAACCATGAAGTCACCCGTCTCACCGGCAAGAAACCGGCAGACGCTATCAAACTAAAATCAATAGTGGCAGAGTCGGCTGCTCCATTGCGTGGGAAAGAGAAACAGATACCAAATAGGGCCCTAGTTAGGTATCTATACCAGCCGGGGGAACACGAGGGTGATAGCCGTAAGCGAGCCACTGACCCAATATGGTCAGTCAAAACTTACAACATAGATAAAGTGGACATCAAAGCAGACGAGCCTAACTTGTACTACTTGAGGGATGGGCCAGGTAGAGGGCTGGTTAGACAGGAATTATTGATCGTACCGTACGGCACAATGTTACCTCCTGTAGCGATGATGCAATGATGCAATCCCAGGATAGACCCGTTAAACCGAGATACTCCAGTTAAGTCCCCGGTAGCTCAATCGGTTGAGTGGTGCGGCCCATTATGTATAGTTTGCGCGAGCTATACATGTGGGTTCGTATCCCGCCGTTGCCTCATGAGATTCCTTGCAACTTTGTGTGATGTGAGGTGTTTCGGTAAGGAATCAAGATCATATCAGTTGGGTCGCTGAAAAGGGCTTAGCTGAGCGGGGCACTCTCATGGCGAGAGAGCGCAACATCATCTTTCGATTTCACCCTTGGGGAATTGTGGCTGCCGGGGACATTTTACTACTTTTTAGAACCTTTCTATCTTTCTATAGTCACAGTAGTGCCACGTGTGGGCGGGAAATCAATGGGGGCTCAAAAGTAGTAGATACAATGGTAGCAAGAGCTAAGGGTCCGACCAAAGCCTTATTTGGGAAATAAGGCTTTGCAGAGGCTTTTGTTGGACTTGGTCCCGGACAATCATTGTATCTATCACTTTCAAAGATAACTGAATGACCTCTAACCAAGGCTGACGACTGCGGCTGGACTCGATCAAAGTATGGACTCAAGTGCCTATGGCTTTCATCAACCGGCTTATTCATTCCATGTACAGACGATGCAACGCCGTCGTTGATGCCCATGGAGGCCACACACGATACTGACTTTCAGGTATCTTAATGGTACCATTTTTGATGATTTTGTTTTGCGTGAACTCTAAATGTGATTTCAGAAAACGTGTTAACCATAATTGTCAAGTGTGAACTCAATCCTCTGCTTTGATTGTTAATTAGAGCGAATTAAAGTGTTTGCTTTAAGAAAACTCTGTCGGTGTGACGTTTCTTTTGCGGTTCTGGTCAATATCTTCGAGCAACATTGGAGCAAGACAAAGACACAAGACAGCCTGAGATATTGACTGAAATGGGTTTTCTTTTTAGTCGCAGCCCAGCTGAAGGCAATGTGCATTGAGATACTTTGCTGGGGCAGTTAGGGAAAATCTGTAACGGATTATGGCCTACTGAAATATGGGGAACATTTGAGGTTCAAGCACATTTCTGGTGACACTTACTCTACTTTTCTTTATCAGTTTTACCGTAACTAACTGTAATTACCTTTCACACCTACGAACAAAATCATATTGGAACATTATTCTAAATCTTCGATTATGGCAATGCCATATATGTTTTATATTGCAAAACACGTCCTGTTTCATATTAGCGACCAAACTACCTCACACTGATATTCAATTAGTGCTAAAAGAACTCACTTTGAATGTTCCTAACAAACCTATATATCACTTCGGCTTCATCTGCTAAACAAATGATAGCTGGGCATCGCTTTCAAGAGTTGTAATCCAATACTCTCTCTGTGCCATATGTATGTCTGCACGTCTTCATTAGCAGATTGTCAAGACAGAAAAAAAAGAGAAATAAACCTTGTGGTCTGAACTGATTTTCATTGAAAGGTGAGAAAAAATGTTTGAACATGATAACGTTTAAAACCAAACATGTAAGCTGTCAAATCCCGCGCATGTATACATCATATCAAATTCCATAGTGATAGAAGAAAAATTGTATGACTATATATTAAACACGACATTTTCAATATGACTGTAATGTTTAAAAGTGGGTCAGTCTATTCTGCCAGTATAATTGAGAGACACCATTGCTGGAACATTATAGATTATGAATGTTTGAACGTCAGAAAACTAAAATGAACTGG
Organism: Haliotis rubra; assembly: GCF_003918875.1. NCBI lineage: Eukaryota > Metazoa > Mollusca > Gastropoda > Lepetellida > Haliotidae > Haliotis > Haliotis rubra. Next base: position 905,721 of record NW_025766336.1, read on the forward strand.
CAAACGTAAACGTCAATGGCCAAAGCAATGAAAAAGGTCAAAGTACCAAAAATATGTCATTCTTCACAATCAATCATAACAGCAAATCTGTCTGAATAATGAGCTAAAATTTCTCTGAAATAATAACACGTCGGGCTATGAGACACGTACAGATTAATTATTTTAACACAAAAGTACCCATTGGAATACTAAAAATACAGTATATGGCACAGCATGAAAACAGGTTTCGAAATTGCACTCACAGTCTAAGCATTCTTATCATCTACCCCAAGGTGTTATTTGACATAACTATAAAAAATACATTTATTTGAAGCTCCTCCGAAGAAAGTGTTGGGGCTTTTTCTATTATCATCCGAAAACGTTCAATCCATTAATGATCAGTAAACGTTCCTTAACAATATTATTTCTCCATGGTCGTGATCTTTGTTCATCTGAACAGACCTATTATGGACCAGTTCTAATGTCTGTGCGAAACTGTGAGCCGTTTTGTCTTCTCTACAACAGAACTAAAGTTCCAAATACAAAGAGATTTTAATGCTTCTCTTTTGTATGCGAAACTTGCTTTGCACACTTCCACCGTAGTGTATTTTGACTCATTATACTAACACATTTATTTATATATGCATATTTAATTCACATACAATTATACTCTTATATGTATTTTATGCCATGTGAACAGGGTACAAAGTGAAGAGTATATAACTGCAGATCCATGAATTCCACAGGATATTGCAATGCAGTTCAAATGTGCTGCGATCTCCCTTCCATGTTTACGGTATCTCAGATAAGAATATCCACATCAAAAATAGGACGTCATAAATACATTACCTTATCAAGAGTCTGTTGAACACAGTTTGACTGGCATATAACGATGAAGTTAAACAAATCCCTAAAGCTATCTAGGTTCTTTGTAGCAACTGTCGTTTTCATAATGCTTTCCAGGTGATTTGCACTATCATTCAGGTAAAACCTCATGGTGGTGAAGCCTCGCATACTGATTGCAGATGACAGGTGGATCAAATCTTCATCTATTAAACAAGATGTACAAGTTAGTTTCCTCACTGTATTGAACAGTAAATGTTTGAATAAGAGGTTTCCAAGGGATATAAAAAACATGACATGGTAATTATATCTCGCTTGACTTGATACTGTCACATTAACTGTCACGTTAATATAAGCAAAGTAATGAGCTGTGGTGAATTTGTTGGGTAACTGTTTTATATCACAATGGCGTCTATATTCTTCAGGTAAAGAGAAACAATCTGATGGTTGCATTATTTCGAAAATTACAAACATTGGAAAATACTTCTTTCAGAGTCCTAGTTTACAGGTTAAAGAAATGATATCTGCAGCTGTAATGTCGAGTTATGTTTTCTAGCTTAACTCTGCTGAACACTTAAAATGACGCTTATCTCCATAAAAGGATCAAAAGGTTCTTTATTCATTGTAAGCAACATCCTTCTAATAGATATTATCCATAATCAATAGTTTAATGTTGGAGTTTATGTTGATTTATGAGCATGTGAAAGTGTTACAAGAACCAATTACAGATGCACCTCACCCTAGCAGTTTGGTAAACAAGAAGTAGTAATGGCTAAACATTATGGCATATATTTCACGAGGGTTGACTTTGACACATTTATAATATTTCATTTAACTGTTCAAATATAGCAGAGAAACATACAGGGATCATACAGAAGATGAGGCTTCTAACGATTGTGATGATGGCATGATTCATGATTAATAAACAATGATTAAAAACATGAATACAGAAACAGTAGACCATCTCTTTTGCAAAGGACACTGCATATCATCCAATTAGACAATCACCTCATTCCTTCGATGCCCTGTTTAGAGTATTTGCAAAGAAAATAGTCAATCAGTTCATTACTTCCGTGCCCTGAACAGAGTATTTGCAAAGTAAATTATTAATAAGCTCATTACTTCGGTCAATGTTTGAAGCAGGCCATCTCTGCAATACTCTGTCACACATGGTACGTAGTCTATAACAGTCACAAATGAAATGTTGCCCAACACAGTCATAACTGAAACGTTGTCCACCACAGTCACAAATGAAACATTGTTTACCACAGTCACAAATCAAACGTTGTTAACACAGTCACACATGGTACGTTGTCCATCACAGTCACAAATGAAACGTTGCCCCACGCAGTCACAAATGAAACGTTGTCCATCACAATCACAAATGAAACGTTGCCCCACGCAATCACAAATGGTACGTTGTCCATCACATTCACAAATGAAACGTTATTCCCTACAGTTACAAATGGTACGTTGTCTACCACAGTCACAAATGAAACGTTTTCCCTACAGTCACAAATAGTCAATAGTGTCAATAGTGCTAGAGAGAATAAACGTAAAGTACCGCGCCTCAATAATATGTGACAACAATTATGAAATATCAACATTTTGTTTTAAAAAGGAAACTTACCTATGATGTCATCAAAATGAAGGAAAATATTCGATGTGTCTGTCAAGTCCATTGATCGCAGCAAAGCTTCATGTATTTCCTTTGGGGGAGCACACCCAGACTGGGCAAGTTGCACTAAAACACAAATTAGAATAAGATGCGACATATTGCTGTTAACAAAGACTGATTTGTGTATGCATTTTTAAAACCGCGCCTGTTGGCAATACCATTGTTTAATAAGAATAATCTGGTATTTCCCGGTGTTCAATAACAAAGGGATTACTTATAAACTGCGGGAACTAATTTCACTAAAATATATTGAAAACTCCCCGAATCCCAGGGTCTATTCAATGGTGATAGATGATAGATCACTGAGAAGAGATGGTGGTAGAATGAAAGGAGATTATTCTACTCGATGATCCCAACCTTATTCCTAGTCAGACATCATACAGCACTGTCTCACCGTTACATCTTGCAACAAAATTTCAGAAATTACTTCGTCCTCGTTTAACAACGCGATCCTAGAGCAACGACAGTCGTAAGTCTATGTTAAAGTATGGAAGTTACGATCACGCAAGCGCAAAGGTTACTTTGTACAACGAACCCCTGAATTCTATAGGTAAGCCGTTGTCTGGTATTAGAATCAATGCTCAAGTGTTCTTCTGTTAGAGAAGACTGGATCATGCGTAGATGTCTGCCTATTTACAAACGACGGTCAATTCCTATAACAACAATGGTACTGTGTCGCATCTGTCACATAAAGAGAGGCGGGACATACTTTGAAGGTTTTCAAGGCATACTTACATTCGGTGAATAGATCAAGGACGACATGAAGCAATATGAAAATCATCCTTATCTTGTGGCAACAAGCAAGTTTCCGATACCAGGAATTACAGGCTCCAAACTTTATCTATCGTCGAACTGTGAATGAACGAAGAGAACAGGGTACAGAACGACCAGCATGACTGATGTTTTTCATATAGTTAACGCATCCAGCTTTCCATTGGTGCAAGTCTGCAGACATAATAATAATCAATACACGTGTATGAGGAATTCTTATCAATCATAGAGGTAATTGAGAATGAATTGACAATATTTAAACAGTTAAAAGTATATATTTGTCTTCAAATACACCTAAATATTGCAACTGAAATTTGTCTCGGCTTCTCGTTTAATTCATCGATAATTACAGGATGTTTGTACATACGTTTGAAAGTATTCCATAAATCCCATTAACTCGAAATGCCAATGGCATGTGTGAATAAGTGCTTTGATTCCCAGTCAAATATAAGCGACAAAAGGGTGAACGCAGTTCGTTGTATGAGTCTGATTCCGTTTATATCATAATAAAGGAGTCACGACACAAGGTTTTCAAAAAACACTCACACAAACGCAAGCCAACTGTTCATCTGAAGAAGCACAGGAACATATGGCACAAAGCAACAGGGAATTACATCGGAGATCATTTTTGTTACATCAGGTTTACTGTCCGTATGACTGTTTGAAAGCTTCGTAGAATGAATAATGTTCTACTGAAAGCTAAAGTTATACAATCATATCATTCTCGCTCAAACACTAGTTTGATCACAATTTGAGCATTCAAAATTGTGAAAAGGTTTTATGGAAGACATGCGGAGGACATGTCCAGATTTGATACATTGTGTTTTCGGTGAACTTGCCTTTGCATGTGTGTTTGATGGGTGCAACCGGTTTCGCTCACGTAACCTACATCTGCCAAATAAATTGAACCCTAGTTCACAAAAACATGGTACGGCGTTCGTAAAATGAAACGTTCGATATTTGTTCTAAATAAAGAGATGATCGTTTTGTCCAAAAGGGTAATAACTCTCATAATGAGATGCTGTAAGCGACGATCAAACCTCCGGTCTAGTTCCAGGCCCAATGTGCGCTTCGACGAACAATGAAACGTGGAGACGTATACAGACCAAGACGGTACTCTGTTGATTCTTTAATCACAAAACACCGACGTTTGCGTACAATTATAGATTCCACATTATGATATGCAATGCCGGAAATATTGCTAACACAATGGTTGATAATGCAGCTAAAAGCAGCGCGTAACAATTTTCTGTGACACTACTTTCTACTCCATAAAGCGATAATACAAGAATGCGGTCATAATGTTACATCACAGATGTAAAAAAAACCGCCACACCCAAGTAAATATTGGTACCCTACATCAATCGGTTACAATTACTAAGCTGTCAGTCCAGACTAATCGAAGTAACGAGAAAATACTCGAAACAACGAAAAACTGATTGAAATAACAAGCAAATACTTAGAATAAGGAGAAAATACTCCCAAACACGGACAACATAATCGGAGCAAAAAGAAATTTCGCTAAAAATATGTTATGCAACAAAAGTGTCAGCATTAGGATTTCGTAAATAAGAGTACATTGGCCCGACCAGAACAGCGGATTGAAGAGACGTCCACAGAGATCACATTGACACTTCTAGCAGCTAACCCTTGTGTCTATATTTTCTTTGTCGCAATAGAAACAACGGTGTTTACAAACCAATGATGTGACATAGCCTAGTCTGTACAGAGATACATTATACAGATAGCAGTTGTCACAAACACAGAGCTTCAAGTACAAGATATTGATCGTGACAGTGCCAACGATCGCTCACACATGTATTATATTGTCAATACCTTGGGCTAATTTAGGTTTGTCTGATTTGGCCAAAATGCTCAGGGCCATATAATTGTATTAGGGTCAACTGTCACGTATTAGATAATGTACTCTCTTCGGGATTTTTTTTCAGTCCAAATTTCAAATGAAATGTCTGTACCTTTGTATCTTTCATAATGATTCTACAATTGTGATAGCAATTACTGGGAGGCTACTCACGATATTTTGGTGCATATTGCATGATTGACAGGTGTCATTATTGTTATCAATACACAAGTCACCTGGGATTTTATCACGTCAAAATTCTGTAGCAATAACCAGAGCGTTGTCAAGAAGTGTAAATTACATTCTGCAACGGATACCTGTTATGGAACAACAATTGAACAATGATAATTGTATAGAGAAATGATGAATGTTGGTGGTTTTGGAAAATCGAAGTATTGCAGGACATTTTGGAAAATTGACCTTTGTCTAAGAATGTCACTTAATTACAATTAAGACACCAATTGTTCGCATGTTTCAAATTAAAAAAACATGTGGTCTTAGTCTGTATTGCTCGAGTCTCAAGTTTCTGGTTTGTGACACAGAATATACTTTTGTTTCTGCTTTGTGAAAACCTTTTGTGTAATTACTTTGTGATTTCTGTAGTAAAGTCAACAAATCTTCCAAATAATTGGTATCAGTTGACCTTCCTCCTTTCTTGTTGCGTACAAGGCGCAGTGACATCTTTTGTATGCTGGAAGCACATTCATTACTATGAAGTCAACGTCGTTATATGTTGTCAGTACATCAATATGGCATTGCTGTACAGACTTGAATCCATAGTATTTTCTCTTGACATTTTACTAATAGTATGCATTTAAGTCTGATAGGCAGGTTGTACATTTTAACATCCTATCTTTTATGCAAAGGACGGGCGTTTTTCAGAACTGCAATTTTGGTAAACACAATTTGAAACTGATGCCCGATCCATGACTTGCGTCTATAATTGCAACAGTGTCCCCCTAACTTAAATCATTTCACAAAGGGTTCGTTCACTGCCATATAAGACGAGGTAAGTTTCACACGATCCCTTTCTCAAACGTTTTAACAGTGTGTTTTAGCTGTAAATTTAGATTTGGATTCAGGACCAGTTGTCGAAATAGAGCAGGTTTTTCAAATTGTGTGTCTCATAATGATATACTGCATGGAAACGGATTCGCAAGAAGAATGTCATCCAGCTTTGCTTAACACGTTTGTAAATGAAAATTGTCCGCATGACAGAAGGGTAGATTTGAAATTGCCAATGTCAGGCAATATTCCAGCAGGAATGTTTTAGTAGCGCCGCCCTTTCGTGTCTATATTCACAATATTTTCAGATAAAATCGAATATGCCCTATACGACCAAACGGTTTTTTAATTAGGCTTACAACATCAAAGGCACCAGTAAAGCTTTCATTTGTTTGACTAGCGCAAAACAAACTTTGTGGAGTGGAGAAACATACACGGATCATATAGAAGATGAGATTTCTAATGATTGTGATGCTGACATGCTCCATGATTAAATAACAAATGCTTAAAACATGCACACAGAAGCAGTAAGCCATCTCTTTCGCAAAGGACACCGCATATCATCCAATTAGACAATCACCTCATTGCTTCGATGCCCTGTTTAGAGCATTTGCAAAGGAATTTGTCAATCAGTTCATTACTTCCGTGCCCTGTACATATTTACATATTTTATGTATGTCAGTGAATGTTGTTAAACACCTCCATCAGCACTGTTCCAGCTATATCACGACGCAACCAGAAACATAATTTCAACCTGACGTTTTTTATGGATTAATATCCATTAACTGGATTATTGTGGAAATGATTCACTTATTTTTCAAATGAGTGAGTGAGTGAGTTAATATTTCAAATAGGCAATATTTCAGCCATATCGTGACTAAATCAAGTTATAGATATCTTAATAATTAAAGGTAAATAATAAAATTCTGTCAACGAAGGACAGTAAAACAACTAAATTATCACAGATATAAATTTAAAACTAGTAACCAAATCTAAAATATTTTAACTATACATGACAATACGATATAAAAACAGGCTATAGATTTTCAACAACTGACGGTAGATCACCATACTAGGGACCATGGGGACTTACAGTACATATCCTTGCTGCATGGACCCCAGCTGGATTTACACCATCCCTTCAGACGTTAGCAATTCAGACAAATCTAGCCATACTTTAGAAAGACACATATCCTACGATTAAACATAGTGGAGAATTTTAATTTACTCCATTTTTCAAGAATATCTGTATCATGACATACGTATTGGTCTTGATTTATATACCTTTACTTATGATAAACTCGGAATCGTAAGTGATCATTTCCTATGCTCATGGAAATGATTTTGTTGCTTTTACATACCGTGTGGTCGAAGTTACTTGTGTATTAGCTGTCCGTTATCGTCTTTCGCAGGCAGCAAATACACACGTGCGTCCTTCGTTTTGAATAGTACGATGAATTCTAAATATGGAATCTTTACATTGTAACTGATGATTAACTGATGATATTTGTCAAGGAAGTTTACGTAAGCGCCGATCTAAATCCACCTCAAGGCATTTGGTATACGCATTGAACATGTAATTAGTACAACCCTGTCACCTTTCATATCTATTACTTTTTCAACCAGACTATGTTACGAACTGACACGCCCTTTAACAGTAAAGATAACAGACGCATGAACATCTAATAACTTTCATAGTTTGAAGTAATGTTTTGGAAATATCAAACAGATATTAGTGGGTTGGGTTTAGTCTGTCATACAGACCCTGAAGCAAATAAATCCAGGAAAGATCAAGCAAGTCTTGAAAATGTGGCAAGTCTAGATTTCCACAGCTTCAGGAATGAAGAAAGTCTCACGGCTCCTTTTCATTATATTCTATTGTTTTTACGATGAACTTTTTTTCTGTAAAATATGTTCATTTCTGAGACTAGTTGTTAGTCTAGGCTGTGTTTAACGTCGCTGTTATAAGTATTCCAGATATATCACGGCGTGACATCTCAACGTGGAAGGAAAGCCATATGTGATGAAGATCTCAAACGCTTATCACTAAGTGTAAGTGAAACCCACTGACAAACCTAGAAACCTAATCCAGTTAATGGATATTAATCCATAAAAAAAAGTCTGGTTGAAAAATTATGCTTCTGTCTGCCTCGTGATGTTCGTTGGAGCACTGCTGATGGAGGAGTGATGCATTCACTCACCATGCGTCCCATTTCAATCTTGAATTATTCCCTGGAGTACAAGAATGGTCTCTTCAGTCAATAGACAGAATCAACATCAGGGTGTTTGCGAAACCTCCCATTTCTATGGGTAATTAAAAAGCAAATATAATTCCATTCTTGAAATGTGGAAAACGGATGCACGATGTGAATTATGATTATAAGACTAGTTGGAATAAACAAACCGGAATGGTGGGGGTATCCTCGACGAGATGAGTACAATGATGTATGACGTCGGACTATTGAAATACGTGTATGCTTGTCTATGAGAGTGACACAAAGAACCATTTCCGTTCAGGCAAATGATTCAATATACATAAGAAATGTGTCATATATTTGAATGGCGACACTCCCAACACGTAATTTGTATGTATATCACATGGTTGGTGGGGTCGTTCGAAATTACTTTTTTATTGATTGTTTAATATGGAACATACCCAGTGCTTAAACGATTATAGAAATTAGAAGTATGGAGCACTGGGTTTGACAAAGGGTTATGCTGACCACTGCTATATCAACAAGAGTCTTTAGAATATGACAAATCCCCCGGCCACTAAAAATGTGAAAGAACAAATCATCGGACAGCTACCTCAAGTCCAACTTGGTGAGAGAATTTCTGTCTAATCTGTCTGTCTATACAAGAGTAGTTATTGAGCTATCAAAACAATAACATGCTATTTGGATACGTAACTTTGTACTTCTATGTCAGGTACACACAAAGAAAAAATACAAATATAAAAATCACTTACAACAAAAGGCAGCACTTGACAATCTGGTTTTTGTTTGTGCAGAGTTTAATGACAGGATACCTGGTACTCTTTCAGGATATGGTCCTTGCAAACACAACGCTATGAACAGAGTCAAAAGGAAACTTGTCTCTGAAGTTGTTGAGCGGTGCAACGAAAGGTTGAAACGAAATCCTGCCCCCTCCCTTTTGAGTCCAAGTCGTTTCCGTGGGAAAATAAGAATGCCAAAAAATCGCAAAAAGAATAAGGTACCACTTCAGGAACTGTTTCATACATCTGTCAAGTTTTGTTGAAGATATTGAATTGATTTCGATTCGTGCTCCGGAAACCACCCTACTTCCATTTCAGATAAGTCTAACTTCTTTTCGTGGAAACAAATAAAAATATAATTTTGAAAACTTTATACATAGCGGTTTGGGCGTTATGTTTCGGAAACGAAGTCCAAATTGTTCCCATGGAAATCGAGCAAACTGAAAATGCCAGAAATCTGAAAATAACAAAAGGCACAACTTCAGGTTCTGTTTGACATATCTGCCATTCTTTGCTGAAAAATAGAACAGATTTTTGTTATTCTCCGGAAACGAAATAATTACAGACGGAGAGATATCCCACTGCATTATATATATAACATATAATAACCCTCAAATACAACACCACATAAATGTCAGAATTTCCGAATTCATGAAAATGAAAATACCTTTACTCTTGCACTATGTGTTCATAAACAATTGTATTCAAGGTGTTCAAGTGGGCAAACGTGAACGCGAACAGTAACAAGAATAACTGGAACAGAAGAGTCCACAAGAAGCTGAAACAACATGGCCTTCAACACTTTATAACCTCTGAATAACACCTTTTATGTAAACGTATATCAGCGTAGGTCCGATCCAAAGTGATGGGGAGGTATCTGAACGAATGGAAGAATGACCTAGCACGAGAAACCATCAGAAGAGGGGATGTTCGGTACACCAACACACTAATAGAGGAGAGAAAGTGTTTTAACTGTACGATTGGGTTGAGGACGAGTATCGTGTTCTACAACATTGCCCATTATATCCCGATTATCGCTTAGCTTTATTTAATCAATGTAAATCGGTGATTAACAATTTTGATATTTTAACTGATGTTGAGAAAATGTGTTTTATGTCCTCACTGGACGTTGTTTATCTTACTGCCAAAACGTGCAAACTTGTTTTACAGAGGAGGATATATCAGTAGTCATCCTATTTGTATTTTGCATTTTATTTATTTGATTTTATGTACAATTTTATGTATAATTGACGTCATAACTTAACAAATTATCTGTCTGTCTTTCTGTCAATGATGAAACCTTTACCCAGTTAGCCAAGGACATTAATGAGATGAAGAAATCACTTGAAGAAACAAGAATAATTAATATCAAACTAACTAATTAATTAATTAAGTATGTAGACAATTGCTAGGCATTATTTTTTAAGATAAAGGAAAGTGGAGGCACTGAGAATATCATCGAAGACTTTTGTGCAGAAAAAAATCTGAAACATTGAAAATTTATAGTGCGCACAGGATCGGAAACCAAACACAACGAGGGAACCACAAGTTATGGTTTAATTTATAGGGTATTCTCAACGGATTCTCCATTGCGGAACAGTATCTACAGAAATACAGGACAGGAGGAGATGTTTTCTACCAGTGTTTAAAAAGTCCAAAAGTGAAAATAGGAAAGTATCCTTTTCCGCGAGGAACTATACATTGAATGTAAATTTTACACATAGGCAGGGACATCCCCAAGCAGGTCAGACATGTTGGACTATGTTCTGTAAACAATAACGGAGTGTTCCACACTCAAAAGGGACCGAAATTTCTTTCTTGAACTTTCTCGATGCATTTGACATTGTATACCTCAATGAATGCTGGACTGAGAACTCGTATGAGCTGAACGTGCCAGGATTCAAACAAAGTGTTGTTCCAAGAACTATAAGTACATCTAAGCAAGGGAGAGGATGAATTTGTTGATAAAAGCCAAATTGCACGGTACATGTCTGTTGGTAATGTCTACCTTCTCTGTGACTTCAACAGCCGAACTCAGCTCAAAGCTGACTATGTGAATAATGATAAACTGCACAGTGTTGGCAATGACCAGACTGATGCAGTGATTGTATTTGATTCAGAAAGACTTCCCTCACGCGTTATCCCGATAACGGACAGCATGAATTCAGAAACAGATTGAATCATCTGTGTAAATCTACAGGTATTGTAATACAACAGAAGTTCTTTAGATTAGTTTCAGGCATTATAATAAGCTCTGACGAAAATAGTATGTTCTATTTTTAGACATGACCTAGATCTTGCATGTCACTTCTGTATGAGTTTTTGCAGAGAAAGTAAAGCCAGAGAACACACGCTATCGTGTCATCTTTTAGACTGAATGTGAAGATGTTAAAGGTATAAGGATACTAAATGGACGAGACGGGCAATGGCATGGCTGATGACTACACGTTCAATGGTTCGCAAGGATTAAGTGTCAATGGCTTAAATACATTGTCAGTAATTTCAATCAATATTCTGTCCACGGCCTTATCCACTTGGACATGCCAATCCAATGTAAAATAACTGACTACATACAGAATGCTGACAGCACGTTCCAAGGTCAACGTCAGTCAAATGGGTCTTAAGACCGAAATCTTCAGGAGCGTCGACAAGCAATCACTAAAACTTATAGAACTGAATAACTGCTTTGATAAAAGTGATATAACATTGCAATACTGTATGGGCAGCCAGACTTTCACTGCTTTGAATGACTGACATTGTGGCACCCTGTTTAAAGTTCAATGTGGCTGAAAACCACGCGACAGTTTGGACAGGACATTCAGTACCTATAACATCGATAAGATGAGTTTGGACAGGACATTCAGTACCTATAACATCGATAAGATGAGTAGCCATGGTCGGACAACAATCTGAAATCGTTGTATGTTCACACCTTTCACTGGTTCCGTATATTTAATACATAAAAAAACCCCGTAAAATCACACAATACTGTTAGCTCAACTCCTGAAAAAATTTGATGAACACTTTAATATCGTATCATCTCAAGTAATTCATGAAATAATTTTCAATTTTCAGATTTGTCACTCAGTTTATGATGAACTTGATTGTGGACTTAGTATGTCTGAAATATGTCTTCATTTTGCAGGGATACGAGAATCTTTGCCGCCGCATCGTGGCCTCTATATGTCACGGCGGCATTTGTTTTCCCATCATATAGGACAATCACGTAACGCAAGCTTTGTGTTCTTGAGTTTTGATGCGGTTTATCAGCTAGGAATCAAAACCTTTACAAGTCTTGAAGGGGTCGTCATTTTGTTGGGCTTAGGTCCTAACGTTGAACTCTCTATTCTTTTTCTGCTTTTTGATGTACATCTAATAAGCTTGACCTATACCCTCAAGAGACTGACGGAGAACCATTTGAATGCTCTTTTATAAAATATATTATAAGATGGGATTATACCCTGTAATCGATGAAGCAGCTGAAAAGTTAGAAAGTGTTGACGGATTATGCATCAAATAAGTTATATAAAACTAGAGAAGTAGCGATATTCACGACTTGGGTTATATAAAAAGTACCATAGGGGTGTGAATGATCCTGATGGAGTTGACACGGCACTTTTAGCAGCTAGCTTGGTGCAGCCGGTGTTGGTCTGTTATCAACCGTAATCACTGTGCCTATTTTACTCGGTATGCAAATAGCGTCATGAGTCTCATGACTACCTGGAATAGCCCTTAAATGTATTTCCTGACAGATACAAAAGAAGGCATTAAAACATGATAGTAGTCGTGTTCTAGCCAAAACCGCAATATGGATACAAACGAAGTAGGGACAATAGAAGGCCGATATGGCATTCTCAGCTTCCGAACCACCAACCGTTCCACAGTTCCACACGCATCGTGTTCCAATCGCCAACAGGCAAAACGAGCACTGTTTGGACTACGGTGGGGCAAGAAAGAGTACTTCAACACCACGACTTCTACTTCGAGAGAACGAAGACAGACTGTTTCGAGCGACAAACGTATTGGTTGGTAAAACAGGATTTCTCTCGAGACGAAGTGTACGAAGACACCCTGCAAATTGATATCGAATTCTCCGAAAGATCGTTTTTCAACAAAAACGGCAAAGAGATTCGTTGGAAGAAAATACAGGTAGTGGCATCTCATATGGGAAAGGAGTATCTGGACGAGCGCAGGAAGATAGAGGAAATAGAGAACATGTCGGAATACGAAGAAAATCTACAACTACAAAAGGCTACGAAATCCATCACACAGGTATCGCCACCAAAAAACACCTGCCATCAAGAAATGTGTCGACTTTCCAGAAGAGACCTATACCCATCCACAGGTTTGCGAAACAGATCTATAGTGGGACTGAGCGAACTATCCTGTATCTACAAGCACTGGACGAAAATGGAGCACCCAAAGACGATGTAGACATTCCCGTTCACGGACATTGGATGGACAGTGCCGTAGCTGATACAGATCTGTCGACAAAGCAAAGCCCAGCTCTATGTAGTCTAGGGCCCATTCGCACAACGCCAAACAAAAAAGAAAGCTAGAATCATACGAATAGAAACTACAACACAACGCCTCCTCTAGAAGTACAAGTCCACAGACTGTTTCCATAGCCGACAGCAAATAGTCTAGTCTTACCCCAATTTTATAGTTTTCTAGACAGACCCTCCGACAGCTCGCCTAGTATTTTTGCAGATGCATAATTGCGGGAAGTGGTTGCAAAGGATGAATGGAGTCTTAGACTTGTCTAGGCCGAAGCCACTGCGTTGTTGGTGGTTGTACTATGAATGAACCGTCGACTCCTGGCGAAATCCGCTCCTACACGCCTTGCAAAACGTTCTCTGCTCTGTTGGTGGACATGTCAGTGTCTTGGCAGGCGTACAGGGACACTTCTATGTGAGTGCAACCTCGTTGTTGTACGTCTGGGTGGAGAAAGGTTTTGTGGAGTTGCTCGTTTGGACAATCCTCGTAGTCGGCAAGACGGCTTTGAAGTTGCAAACGGCTTTGTTGTACATCTTGGTGCGCATTGTTTTGCCGGAATTGTTGTCTCTATCCACGTGCAAACATGGTTGCCGACCGAGTGGTCCAGGATGGTGGGTTTTCCACTTTTGATAGCTTCCACGAGATGGCCTTGTTCGACAAATCCATGTTGGCTACAGAGGAATTGCACGAGCTGTTTGCAGTCTAGGACGCCGGAATAGTCTTGGGTGTAGTCGATGCTGTAGATCCCTAGTCCGTTGCCTTGTATTTTTGTTTCTAGATTGGACAATTTCTCTTGGAGTCGGTCGATCGCGATTTCGGAGACGTCAACTTTGGCCACGAAGACTGCAAAAGGGGTGTCGTCGTCGTTTTGGGGCTCTTAGCGATTTCTGCCGGGTTTCGCTTTGATCTTTTGGATCGTGCTGGCAATAGATCCTACGCTCGTCTTTTGCACCGTGTGTAGAAGTGTCACATACATTTTGGTGGCTTCGGTATGCTCTTTGTAGGTGGCGCATCCAGTGGAGTGGTCCGAGGATTTTTTTCGCGTAGCCGCGCTCTCTCCCGTCATTCATTGGACGCTTCCCTTGTGCTGCACGATATCTTTGCGAGGTAGAAAGCCAAACACATAGAGGTCGTTGACAAAGGCTGAAAGACCGGAGAGTTGTAGCAGGTGGGTTTCCCAGAGATTTCCGGTGAGATAGTCTACCGTCGAGATATCGGACACAAGGTTGTTGTCGTGCGTGTTTTCCAGGAGGAGGTGGAGTAGTAGATATAATGACAGTCCGAGACCAAGTCCAACAAAAGCCTCTGTAAAGCTTTATTTCACAAATAAAGCCTTTGTTAGGCCCTGAGATCTCGCCTCCCCCCCAGTATATACTACTTTTGAATCCCCAGTTAACTTCCCGACCCCACGTGACACAATAGTGTCGCTATGACCTCGACTTAGCACTTTCCTGATCATGTGATAGCTCTATGTTGTGTTGGCAGGATACCATTGAGATTACCCGACAAGGTAAGTGTTAAATATTTTGCTTGGGTGGCAACATTGTGTCGTACAGTATGATCAATAATTCCTCTCTAACGAAACCTCTCCCTGGCCCATCTCTCAAGTATTACAAGTTCAGCTCGTCGGCTTTGATGTCCACTTTATCTATGTTTTGACTGACCATATAGGATCGGTGGCTCGTTTCCGAGTGTCCCCTTCGTGTTCCCCCGACTGGTAGAGGTACCTCATGGGGGCCCTATCGGGTATCTGGTTCTCCTTCCCACGCAATTGTGCAGCCGACTCTGCCACTATTGATTTTAGTTTTATAGCGTCGGATGGTTTCTTGCCGGTCAGACGGGTGGTTTCGTGGTTGATAGCCGACACAACCTGAGGTAGCCGCGCTACCCATTCAGTCGATCGTTTCCCCGGGTTAACCATCGCTCTCGCATACTGATGTCCGAATAAGCGCTCAGTCAAAGTCCTATTGAATCTCTCGACTATGGCTTGGCTGCGATTGGCTCCTGCCGTGCCACGCCTGACCTTGGTATCGTGTTTGTCTAGCAGGTGTGACACGGCACCCATGAACTCCCGCCCGGGGTCGACTTGCAGCTCTGTTGGCCACGTCAGCGGACTGCGTTTGTACATGCGTTCGAATCCGCGGGCTACCTGGGCCGAGTCTTTCGCGGTCAAGGGTTCGGCTTCCTTGTAGCGACTGGCCACGTCCACGACGGTTAGGGCATACTTGTACCTCTTGTCGTGGGGTAGGAACAGGAGGTCGGCCTGGTGAACGCTATTGGGTATGTTAATACCGAACTTCCTTCTAGGCACGTAGCGTGGTGCCGGTAAATAGATCTGCCACAGGGCTTGTTTTTCAAGCCACGCTTTGGCCTCGTTTGGGGGTACTCGCGCCATTTTAGCCAGCTTATGTATGGCGCTAGCTCCTTTCCAGTACCCATGCGGGCTGTAGTAAATAGCCTCAAACTTTCTCTGGTTCCGTGACATGTTGTCACAGGGTATATATATATACACCTATGTTCTTGGTTCAATTTTCTCATGCCCGTACGCGTACGTGTTGATCCCATCAATAGCTATCCAACGCTTAGTGTCCATCGGCGACAGGGACGTCTTGTTTATCGTCAGTCCGTATATCCTGTGCCCATCACTTCTAAGCGTGTTCATTTTATGCCTGAAGGTACGGGTCTTGAACAGGGCTTCCTTGAATCTGGCGTGTTTGATGTGTTGTTTCACCACGTACTTCTTAACACCCTTCGCCTTTCGGATCTCACCATTGTCGGCCTTCAGGATGGAGTACATCTTAGGTCTCAAGCCTATGTACTCAGCTATGGGCGTGCCAGCACACTCGTCCTTCATCTTACCTAGGACCTTTTTATTTACCGTGCTGTGTATGGCATGGTCCTTGGGGTAGTCGCTGGTGTCATACAAATCGAGGCGTTTTTTCATGTCCTCGTACACGTCCTCGGTTCGAATCTCCATCAGCAGGGAATCCGTGTCAGTGTACAGCACTTCACACCTGTCGCCGTACTGTTTCTTCAGTTCGTTGTAGTAAAAGTCGTACATCAGGTGTTTGGATAAATCGAGGATGCTCATCCCCACGTAAACAGGCCGGTTGAATTTGATGTGGCTTTTCTTCATGTGTAGGGCAACCAGGTCGTCGGTGAATATCTTGCTCCGGTTGAATGCCGGGCTGGCTATCAGTCTCCTGAGCTTGTCTTCCTCATTCGACCGAACCAGCTTCACGGTCACGCGTTTCCTCAGGTTCTCCATAGTCTTACCAAACACCGAGTTGTTCATGAGCTTGTAGAGGTTTTTCTCAAAGTCACTGGTGGCCAGCTTTCGCAGGTCTGTGTTCATTCTGATGTAGGGCTCCATCCAGGGGCTCTGGTTGAACACGAGCACCCTGTGTATTTTGGTCAGCCTCATACCCAACGACAGGTACAGCTGTAGGTTGCGATAGTGAACGATGTACTTGGTCTTATTCATTAAGTTGGGCACGAGTTTTTCAACGTCTGCCACCCGCCCACCTAACAAGTTATGTTGGTACTCAGACATCCAGTCTGGGTTAACCCTCATACGTTCGGGGGCCAGGGGGGTAGCTGTTGTGCGATGTGTGTAATGCCTTGGGGTATTCCAAGTCCACCTCGAGGATATAACCTTTGTTCGAATCCGGCGCGATGCTCATAACATCGATCTCGTGCGATGCCCATTCGAATCCCCCTGTGGGTAGATACTGGCTCATGGCCCAGCCGTACAGGTTGTTGGCGTCGAGGTAGAGAATATGATTGGTTGGCTTGCTCGGGTCGTAGCCCTTCACGTATTGATTATTTGCTTTCGCATATCGTTTGGTAGCCATGGAAATCCCACCTCGCAAGCCTTTCTCAATGAATAGGTGCATGTCGTAATCGGTGAGCAATTCCAACTTAACTCCGGTCTTTTTCAGCAATGCATCCCACGACAGACCTGGGCTGGTGTAGTACCATGCGGGGTCGAGTTGATACTGCTTAAAACACGTCCTCCTAAACGTCTCAAACACGTCGGCTAGCAGGAGTACATCTGTCCTCAAGTACAGGTCGTGGTAGTCACCCAGATTCTTACAGCCCAGTTTATTCCATACGTTAATCGCGTGCGAGTAATCGTCTTGGGATATTGTCGAGTCGGTCAGGTTGCTGTAAAATTCTCTGATGGGGGGTAGTCGGGTCTCGGCGAACTTGGCCCAGCCATCCATGTACTCGTAGGGGTACACACCCTTCCTCATCAGCAGGGGTCGAGTCTCGGCGTCGGTGTATCGATCGGTGATGGGGAAGGTATCGTTGGCCTTGACCAGACTGTCGAGTGACGACAGGAGGAACTGAACCGAGTCGATGAACCTCAGGCCATTCAAGCTGAAGGAGATGTATCTCTCCATGTTGTTGGGGATGCACGTCAGGTTGCCGTCGACTTTCGCGATGGCCTGCATGATCAAGTGAGAGTCGTACCCTCTCAAGTTGTGGAAGACCACGGGGATGTTTATTGTCTTGGGGGTGATTCTAAGCTTGAGGTTACACACGCTGTGAGCGGCGCCTCTATACTTACCGGTGACGTGGCAGTGATCTCTCACCGAATCACCGTTCAGTGGGCTATCACACACATGGCAGTGAGTGCTGCAGGCGTGAGCTAGCCGGTCGGCTTGAGTCATACGCATGGGAGCGACTGTGTATAGTGCATTCCTAATACTTTTCTCTTCCTCCTGCAAACACTTTAGAAACTTTTCAGCCGCGTCGGGACCCCTGTACACTACGGGAGCTTTCGTTTCCCCATCACATCGGACGACCACGTATCCAAACCCACAGGCCTCATGCTCCTCCTGTTTTTTGTGTGTGGGGTACCCCAGCAGGGGTACCCCAGCAGCCTCAACGGGTTTGACCAAGGCTTCGAAGTCGGCGTAGATGACATTAACCACGGACATTTGGTTCTTGTGGTTGTCGAATTTTAGGATATTGTCACCTTCCTTAGGCATGTCGACTCGTATGGCCGTCTGCCCCACACCTTGGCAATCCTCCCGGTGTGATTCCAGCAGGGTGGGTCGGCTGAAACCCTGCAGGCATCGTACACAAAAGTGTTTTTTCCCATCGTGTTTCGACTGGTCGTGCAACAGCCTGCTGAGGTGTTTTATCCACGTGTAGTGATACTTATCACCTCGCTGGATCATGAATATATTGATAACGCGGCGACCCCCCCCCAACATTGGGCTGATCCTGTGCACGATCGTTTTGTTGCCTTCGTGTCCCTAAGACGTTTAAGCTATATTATTCTGTTTTTCTACTTTAGTGATCTGGGATATGGGGGTGGGTTCATCTATACCATCCCAGTTGAGCCCATCGTCTTGGGGATAGCTAGAAAGCCTGTCCGAATGAGTGTCAGCTGGAAACAAGGCTGACCTGGTAGCTAACCTCAGGCAATCGTCTCCTCTATTCTTGATGTTGACCATGGCCTGTTTTGCTTTGTAGTAGGGGGGCAAGTCTAGGTACGACCCGCCTCTGAATGGCACGTAGTTAGCTATGTCTAGATAGACATTATCGATTTTATCCACGACCCACCCGGAACCCATGTGTGTGTAGCGTTCTAGGTATTCTCGTATCTGCTGAAAACTGATATCGATTGACTCGTCTATAGTCTCGGTATGAGTCACGACTTCTTGTTTACCTCGGAAGTAAGGCTGAACGTACTCAATGACCCCATTGGGGTTCCCCCTGCTGTTTATCGAGTGACATTTTCACTGTGATTTGAAACTTTATACTTCCCAAATCGTTTAGTTCCTCATTGACTTTATCAGCGATTAGAGGCTTGATATCGGCGATGTCTATGTTCCTATCAACATGCATGCGCCAGCCTCTCAAATAGTTACCTACAGCGCGCTCAGTGCGCATGAACTCTAGGTCAATAGCTCTATTCTGCCGTAATAGTTCTACAAGCTGTGGCTTCCTCATACAGGAATAACCTATTAACCCCAACTGGCGGGCCTCCTGTTTGAGTTGTTTCACAGTGTGGGGCTTTGCTACGGGGTCGTGTAATAATAATGCGACTAACCCGGCTCTCCCCAGGCGGGAATGACCCGTCAACCCTAGCTCTTTTGCTTGGAGTTTTAGTTGTTTTACCGTGGGAGGGGGTTGTATGTTAAGTAATCTCAACAACTGTGGTTTCCTCATTCGAGAGTAACCAACTACACCTCGCTCTCTCACGATCTGCTTGAGCTCCCGAGTAGTAGACATTGTTATACCAAAGCGTATACAATCTCTAACTGGGCCACCGGCAAGGGAGGTAACTCCTCCAACCCTCAAAAATAATAAGGCGCCCATAAAATCCTTAGTAAATATCTAGATAGACCTCATCGATTATACCCTCCCCGGAACATGCGAGGGTGTTTTGTATTATTTCCAACGAGGTGTCAACAAACTCCTTTATATCCCCGAGTTGATACACATCTCCTTTCCCACCATCAAAGTAATTACAAGTCCCTGCTTTCACCATGATTGAAACTGCGAAGCCCTCCTCCTCCAGTGCCTTATAGAGTTCACCAACAATAATAGGTCTGAGGACACTGATATCTATACTTCTACCTATATCCATCTGCCAGCTTCTCAGGCAACGACTTTCCCTTGGCTCAACTTCCACGAACATCATTATACCTAGGTGTACACAGTCTCTAATTGGATCACTACACCTCCATGCTAAGGAGGCGTCTACATTCCTTTATGTAGTTCTTTTTTCTTCTCGTAGATAAGCTGGTGCCTGACTACGTTTCCCCCATGGGCTTTACATAAACGGTAGTGACATTTCACTCCAATACCGCACACTGAACACGTGTAGTTCACAAAACATTTCTATGAAAACAGCAATACCCCTCCATCCTACATTTCCTACCACAGGTCTCAGTCTTCCCCCTCAGTATGTACTGACATCGGTACGGGGCAGGTCTCATCTTTGGTATACTTATATGAGTACTTAGTCTAATTGTTTTGCAACCAACGCAGTCGCTGCTAGACCCAGCACGATAAAGATCAATTCCCGGTCCTTTTGCCCCGGGGATGGTGTGTAGTACTGAGCGAGTGTGGGCTTATGGAGTGGTTCTAGCTGTTTACCGGTTAGTAGGTAGTATTCTCTCGCTGCGTCGTCGACATCATGGAATGTTTTAACGGCATGGTTCTCACGCCTGAGTTGTTCGTTAATGTAATCGATCCTCTGTACACGTTTCTTCGCGTACTCGGCTTGCGCTGCTTGAAATTTCTCAAAGGCCAGGTCGTGGCGCTTCCGTTCAGCTTGTATCTCAGCTGCGTTCGACTCCCGTAGTTTCGAGAAGAGGAAATTACTCCCGGAAAATGCCAGGGCGTTTACTAACCCCCCGCCAACCATCATGGCGATTGTAAACATCCTATATATAGTTACATTTACTTCAAAATATTTTCCGGTAGGATCCCTTGTTTTACTAGGATGTCCTTGGTGGCCATCGCCATACCCAGGTTCATTATGAGCATACCCATATCCTGCAGGTTGAAATCTAGCTTGATAGTCGGTTGTTTAAGCACCATTTTGGTCAACCGAGCGTACCCTACAGCTAGACTGGCGACCACGGTGGCGTGGTATGCATCGTTGACGAACGTTTTCCCCTCAGACATTATGTATATGATATAAAAATATATATTTATAACATGATATGTGGGTTGACCTCTAATTGTGGGGGGGCTCCCCGGGGTTTCCCTCCTGGGTGGTTGTTAATTATATAACAATAATGAGAGAGCCACGGCAGCAGTTGCGCCTGCAATCCACAGAAGTGGAGCCAAGCTCCACAGTGAAGTGTAGTTACTCTTATGTTGGTTAGACCACCCTTTTTTACCAGCAGCTACTCTCTTAGGGCTCTTCTGCCTGGTGACTGTAGGATTCACCTCCAAACCCTCTCGGGGTGGATTGTCCTGGGGAGGGTTCACCTCCTGTGTCATTTCTTGGGCAGCATCCATCTTGTATACTATTATTATTATTTTTCCCCTCCTTAAATTGGCAATGCTTTGCTGTGATAATCGCCGCCGTCACCGGGGCTAAAACATACCGTATTTGTGGTACAGCACGCAGCTGATAGAGCTCAAGGCGTGTTCAATAAAAGGGTCTTTCTCAAGGTCCTCCCACAGGTAAAGTCGGCGTTCCTGGGGAATGGGAAGGAAGTACGACGCTATACCAGTGTATATCTGGGTCATAGCCAATCCTATAGTCTTTGTCATCTCGGCCCCGAGTCTAGCCTCGTATCTCGCGTACAGCTTATCGATTTCTTCGGCTGACATTTTGTGAATTTTATCGGGAGTGTAGTCCCCAAAGTAATGTTTGGCTTTACCACCAACAGCCAGCGCCACCAGTCTCTCTCGCTTGTCATCGTCCCTCGCTTATCCCCTCAATCCAACAGTTGTTCTAGCAGTTCATCACACTCCATCTTATAAGGTAATAAGTAAGTTTTATTTTTAATAATATAATACCCGATGCAGGTGAAACACTGCGAGATAAAGGTTAAGTTGCACACGATGAGCACTTCAAAATCAACCATCGTATAGAACTGTAACTATAGAACTGTAACAATTAATTGCTTTGCTTAGCATTTACTTAGCATTGCTAAGCTAAAACACCCTATAGGCCACGGGTTGGTCGGTCTTGAGCACGAGCTTAGCATGTTTAGTTTCAGCGAGCTGTTTCTTCACCGATTCCCTATCATGTTTATTCATCACATCGTTCTCTCTCAAACACTCCTCGAACGAATCCCTGTCCTTGCAGTGGAATAAGGCCACCCATCGTGTCTGCTCCATGAGGTCTTTCAACACCGAGTTGAACTTCTGCGTTAGTACCCAGACGCTGTGCTTTGCGTGCCGGCCGGAGAAGGCCAGGTACGATAGCATGTCTCTCTTTTTTGTTATCTCACGATTAGCGCTGCAGTCGTCCAGGATAAACAGCGTCGACTCCCCCTTGAATTTGTTGTGATAAGCTTTCAACCAGTCCTGCAGACGTGTTCCCGGGTCGACTCTGTGTACGTCCGGGTCTGTCATCACCCAAGGTCTTTCCGTGTACGTTCTATTCATGTGCAAAGTAGGGCACATGATAACGATGTTATCGAATACGTCCCGGTAGTACCCCTCCAACATATTCAGCACGAAAACGGTCTTCCCACAACCAGTCTGCCCGCACACTATAGCGCAGTGCAAATCAATAAATGGCTTGCCGCCAGGCAAATCAGTAGATGGCTTGCCGCCATCAGTAGATAGCTTGCACGAATCTCCCATTCTCAATATTAAGTTGCGCGTCCATAATAACGTACAGATATAATTTCACCTTGCCCGCGGGATGAGCCTTCTTGGTAATCTGGATTGTTATCCCCTCGCTGCCGTTGTCAATGCGGCGACCGCTGCCGTGCAATTTATCGTCATCCGTGGATCGCATGTCCAACCATAGCGCGTACTTGGTGGTCAGGTATTCACCGATCTGCACGGCGCATAGGTCCAGGTCCTTGATGACGTGTTGGTGCCTGGTCGGTAGTTTCATTATCTCATCCCACTGCTGGTGTGCCCTCATACCGGCGCTGAACAGCTGGTTGGGCACGCCCTCGATAGTCACTTCCACCTTTTCAATCTTGGGGTTAAAAAACTTCACGCTGTCCCTTTGGAAGGGTTCGTAATCCTCCACGGGGACGATCAGGATACCATTGATCGCGCGGGCACGTTTAGGTTGATATTCCACAGCGTGTTGCTCTACTTGTACGCACTACTTTGCTGTAATCGTTAAACGTGAGCTCGTATTCAAGCCTATCACCCAGCGCGGCCTGGTAAAACGGCGCGTGTCCCGTGAGCAACTCGAAGTCGAGCGGCACGCAGAACCTGTTCCCGTACGCTTGCGCGATGGCCTTTTCACCGTCCGAGATCTTGTCTAGCTGGTCTGCTGTGAAGCCGTACCCAACGCGCAGCCGAGTCAATTTGCTGATACCTTGGTACACGTCATTGACGCGTACTCCCTCACTTTTCCAGAGGTCCACGTAGCAGTGAAAGACGTCGCTGTTGTCGATGCTCAGCACTTCATTACCGCTGATCTTGATGGTGGTTTTCTTGATGATGGCTCGACCTACGTTCCGCACTAGCTCGCGTTTGTCGTTGTCGGAGGTCAATGTGAGGTTGAACGTCAGTCGAACCGTGCCTGGTATGATAAGGTCATTCTCGCCCAGGTTTGGGAATCTAACCAGCAGCGTTTGGTTCTGGTCTATCTTGCTGGGATTGTTGGTAATGGTCACCGACTGGCGCACGGCTCTGACGCCTAGAGGCTCTCTTGATCTTCGGAAAGGATCTAGTTTCCTACCATACATTGTTATATAGATAAAATATAAAAGTTTAATAGAAATAATGGCTGAAGGCGGCCATGAGGACATCCCGATGGATGATATGGGTGCTGGTGCTGATGTGAATTACGATGACACCACATTCACGAACAGACCCTTAAGTGCTGAACTTGTACAGCGGGCCGTCGACGAGTATTACGACGCAGTTGAAAATAGAGACAACATCAAGCCATTGGTACGAGACTATGCTAAGTTTACCGTCAATAAGAAGGGCACGCTGCGATTGAAGGCTCACCCGGGGGTCGATATCATGAAAAAAGACGGGAAAGGGCCGTATGCTTTGTCAACACTCACCAGTCGCCCTGATGGGAGTCAACTGATCCGTGAGGAACTAGGCTTCATAGATTACGGTGGCGCACGAGCTAAGCTCGTTCGTTGTGAGGTGATCCTGCGACTTGTACCCCCATTCTTTCATCTTCTCGCTGGCTTCCACGAGGGGCATGTTGTGAACGATGGTGATACCCAACCCATGATTCGATCCCGGCAAACGCCAATCCGTCTTCGGGTCTAGCTTGAATTCGTTGCAAATACGTTCGTAGGCCCGTCTATCGTACGGGTTGTTTACTGTGTCCCATGCTTTGTCCTGTGTGAGCGGAGTGCTGATTTCTTTCAGGATACATCAGACCTGGTAGTACACGTGGAACGTGAACACAGACTGACTCGGTTAATGTCAAGCCACACCCAGTCGTCGAACACCAGACGGCGAAGTTGAGTTGATTCTGCCAGAACTGCCGAAATACAGCCAAGCAGCGACCACGATCTTCATATTTATAAGGTCTATGTCCAGTTTAGGGTAAAACACTCCTGGGGAGGGGTTCTCCCTCCTGGCTTGTACATTTTTTAAAGTATTATATAATTGGTATATATACTCTAACATGTACGTAACACTTCCAGGAATAACGAGCGGCGAGTCCGTTCAGCTGATGCACGTGATCAATAACACATCGGGCCAACTCGAAGTCGCACTCTGCGATATCACCTAGCTACCGTGATGGACTAACATCAACGCAAACAACAACAAGCTGTTCGTCAGTGGCGCCCGCAACCAGATAACTGACGGCTACTAAAGCGTGTGCTCGCTAAGCGACGAGGTCTTTAAACCCTTGGGAGCCGAACTCAAAATGAACGACTCAAATGGCACAGTGGTGTTAATCAACAATGGGATAAACCCCTTGAGGCTCGGTCGACCATTGGTGAGGACACTTGGTATGCCGCCTGACGAGATAAAACCAACAATTACCGTCACAGGCACGAAGTTACCCGACCTAGTACCGTACCGAGAGCTGTGCATTCATCTCGGCCAGCTGAGCACAACGGACAACATTCAAGGGGGTCACCCTTCCACGATACTGAGAGCCGTACCGGTGAAAACGGAGAAATACAACGACGGTAGAACCGAGTCGTTTTCACCGCGGCAGTATAAGAGGTTAACTCGGGGCAACATCCCGGAGCTGATAATATCGGTGTTAGATATAAATCATAATCCTGTGAATATAGGATACCTCAGCATAACGCTGCACATAAAATGACTAGCGCACAAGTTCCCGGGATGAAGTTGAAAAAATGCGTCAATGTGGGGATCGCCGACCTCGGGGACACACGCGGATTCGACGACCCCGGAGTAGATGGTAAATTGTACGCCTTGCAACTGAAAAACAACATTTACAAACGCGTTGAAGCTTCCTCCGTCGGAACCCTAGGTGATCTAGTAGATACCTCAGGAGCGGCCGTCAACACTCGGTACACCCTAGTCCGCACTGGTGATGATAAATGGATGGTATACCCATCGTTCGGGGGCAAACTGTTCGACATAGAAGATGTTGAGAGCACGACCGACGCCCGAAACAAGCCATATACGCTCGTCTTCACAGACGACGACAAGTGGGTGTTGTTACCCGCTAAAGGCGACTGGTTTCTCAATATTTGGCTCAGCTCCCCCTACGTGTTCACGGAGAACAAAGACAACTACCTAAACAAAGTCGTGAACAACGGAACCCTGCTCATGGCTTACGTCCCGGCTCAGAGACGTAGCATAATCATCAGCCCAGTCGCCAGTATGGCAGCCCACATGCTATCGAGTAAACCGGGAGTGCAAGATGGGGCATTGCAATTGGTGTCTGAATTCGAAGGCGTGGTCAACATCCTGGCGAGCCTACCGGCGAACTCCACGCTGGTCATCAAAGTCTACCTAGGGGAACCATCTCAGGATGAAGTCGAAATCGTAAAGGGGGTCAAACTCGGGTGGGTGAAACAGCACCAGTATCAGGTTTGCACTGTTTACTTGCGGGTGGGTGTCGACTCCCACACCAGTCTGCAGGGGGTCACCATGACCGTGGAAGCCACGATATCACTCACCAATGATCTTCCTACCTGACAACATACACTTCTTGGGGGTGAAGTGCACCCCTGAGAAATTATCGGAAAAACAATTGGAAACTATCTCGTAATAGTGTTATAATAATGACTAGTCATCGTCCCAACGCCACGCTTAACGACCTAGGAGACACGGAGGGGTTCGATCAGCCCGGTGAGGACGGCATCTCGTACGCCCTGCTTTTAAGAGACGGCGTGTACATACGGCAGCTTCTGGCAGACTTTAAAGAACCCGCATGGTTGATAACCATGACCCTCACCGCACCTTATATCTTTTAGGCAAAAATGGGTTTATTTCCGAAATTAGGAACAACAGTCTCTTGCTCGGGGGTTTCATTCCGGGGCCTAATACAAAGATTACGCTAAGCCAGATGCGCTCGCCCCAATATGTTACAGGCATTAAATGGGGGTGAGTTAAGGTTTAACTACCACTGGCACAAATTTGAGGATCTGCCTGTGAGGCCAGGCTCCACACTCATCATAGAAGTCTATCTCCAGAGAGTTCATAGTACAGAACAACAATTTTTACTCGGGGTGACAGTACACTGGAGGCCCCAGAACAATTACCCACGTTACCGTATCGTCATACAACCGGACCCCTCAACGGGTTCTATAGCCCCCTCAATAAGACCCTCCTTAGGTGCTCGTGTGGATGCAGAGTTACCTATCAACCTCTCATTTATTTCCCTGCATAGTAATCTAAACCTTATAAGCCTCAAGTACATTGATCAGTCATTAAATGAAACCCAATTAGAAAATATCTCATAAGATATATTATATGCACACAGGATTGGTCTGTACCCAGTCGTAGAGGAATCGCGAAGACCCTGGAAACCGTAGACGGATTCCGCTTGAGACAGTTATGTGATGTAAAATGCCAACTAGAACAAGACTGCGACACGCGGAAAGCACTATATAAGAAGTACCATAGAGCTTTCAATATCGTGGACGGGACTGATACTGCCCTTATGGCAACCAGCATGGGACTTGGGGCGGCAGGTGTTGGGTTGTTAGCCACCATAGTGGCCGCACCTATAGTGCTAGGCATTGAAATAACAGCTGGGGTGGTAGGGGTGGCAGGGTTGGTGTTTAAGTTTGCATCCCGCAGACTGCACCGTAAAGAGTTGAAACACGATGAGATCAGGGTTCTGACCGAAGCAAAGCTGAACACGGTAAGTGAGCGTATTTCCACGGCACTCACTGACAGTAAGATCTCAGAGGAGGAATTTCTATAATCCTGTCTGAACTCGACAAGTACCGTAAGATGAAACAAGAAATCCGGTCCAAGTCTCGTAAGTCTGCTATCAGCGAAGACGAGAAAAAAAGTACATAGAACAGGGGATACGAAAAGCCCAGCAAGCCTTCATTAAGAACACCAAAGAGATCATAGGCGATTCACATTAAACTGTTTCATTGAGATCAATGCGACATAGTGTCATGTGATCAGGATCGCGGTCATAGCGACACTATTGTGTCACGTGGGGTCGGGAAGTTAACTGGGGATTCAAAAGTAGTATATACTGGGGGGTGGAGATCTAAGGGCCCAACAAAAGCTTTATTTGTGAAATAAAGCTTTACAGAGGCTTTTGTTGGACTTGGTCTCTGACTGTCATTATATCTACTACTGGTGGTGTGCGATCGATTTGCTGCACTGAATGCCCATTTCTTGGAAAGTTGCTGCGTTTTGTTTTGCCATAGTTGCTGTTGTTGGAGTGTATCCTGTATACTGCAGTAACTCCATATGTCTAATTGGAAGTTAGAGCAACCTTGGTGTCGGGTCGAAAAAAAATGGTTGCTGAAAAAATGGGTAGCCTTAACGAAAATGAGATTCTTATAACAAAGGCTTAATTTATGCAGTTGAACTCTATTATGCCCCAATTATAGGACCCGTAGGATAAAATAGGGTGACCTAAGTAATAAGAAAAAAACTTTGTTGTGAATGAAAGTGTGTGTAGATTTTAACTTGAACCATAAAGATCATCACAAAAACTTCATATATGTTCTTTACCCGATATACCGATTCTCAGACAAAATATTTCAATACGTATCGTTTGAAAAGTGTATTGGTATGTACCCAAGGGCGGATACAGCTTTTTGAGAGAGAGAGGGGAGGGAGATGCACGCTTCATCTTCACCCAAAAGTGGGGTGCGCACCCTTGCACGCACACGCCCTTTCCCCGTTCAGCACACGTGCTACTGCTCTCTCAACTTCATCACGGGAAATGGACAAATCAAGGTCACTAGCGACAAGAACATGATTTGAGGCCAACTGGTCGTTGTCAATTTCAGTCCGAACTTTCTGTAGATGACTGTCATCGAAACCAGAAGAATTGTCTTCCGTAAATAGACAATTAAAGCCACGTCAGTAAATAGACAATTAAAGCCACGCCAGTTGCAATACCAAGTTGACCAATGGCTTTCCTGAAACTACTAGAATCACATCCGTTAAATTTATCAAGTAAATGCTCTTGCCGTTTCAGCTAGTATTGGCGTTTGTACTTACGCAGTTGTTTGTCAAAAGACATGTTTCCTTGACTATATGTTTGCTTACGGGGCGATGATGATTTTAATGGGGGTTCACCCATTTTGTTCTGGGGAGGTAAGGGGGACATCAATTTTGTGCACATGTACTTGGGGGGTGTCATTGATTTTGTACATGATATGCATGTGGGGGGGGGGCACTTTCTTTGTACATACGTGTATTTTGTTTTGGTTTTTCTTGAGTGGGTCATTCACATTGTACATGCTTCAGCATAGAAATAATAATCACCCCCACCCCCACCCCCCTTTAAATTATGAACGGTCCCTAACTGAAGACTTACAGTCAGTCCAGATTGGTTACCAGATTTCTTGTGTTCTTTGTGTAAGATTTGTTGTTTATCATTCTGACCCCAGCCTGCTGTGTTCCAGAATCCCAGCTGCAACGTATATATTATGGTTTAGTATATATCTAACAAGTTATTTGCCTTGAAACTTTAGTGTAGTTGTCTTCCTCAATTCCTTGATAACAGTCTGCATATTAGATCTTGCGATCAACTCGTCCTGATTGAGCGCACTGTCATGTAACCACGTGAGAAATCCTTACTTTGTCGTGGTTGTGGTTTATTCTTCAATAGTTATTCTTCTGTGCAACGGTCTCAAATGTAAACAAAACAATACCTGGTTTGTTCTCATTCCGCTTTTTCCGAACAGCACGGACTATACGAACATCTGGCAGTTTCAGGCCGCCTCGGATAACCTTGTATACAAGTTGACTCGTTGTGTTAGAGTTACCAGTTTCACGCTTATCCACTGGCAGGTTTCTAACAACACACTCACGGAAAACACCATCCTGGTTACTGCTGGACACAACATCAGATAATTTGGCTTCCATGTTGTTTACTTCGGCTCACAATTAGTCTTATCGATGTCACCTTTACATGCACCCTCCAGTTTCTTAATTTGATCACTTACGTTATTGCTGAGTGCGGCGTAAAACCAAAATCACTCACTCACTTTGTTTTGACAAATGTTTAACTTTCTGGCAATTTGTGGTTTACAGTTCTCTTCTAAAGGCATCGATGTGGTGGCTTGCGACAGTACAACGTCAACATACATTGTTGAATCCATGAGTGAATGGGTCATTATCAATTATGGGTCTTTTTATCACTCAAAAGTAAACTTTCTCAAAGGTTTTCACAGTATACACAAATACGATATTACCGGTAATATACAGAATGTCGCCATGCGACAATACAACGTCAACATACATTGTTGAATCCATGAGTGAATGGGTCATTATCAATTATGGGTCTTTTTATCACTCAAAAGTAAACTTTCTCAAAGGTTCTCACAGTATACACAAATACGATATTACCGGTAATATACAGAATGTCGCCATGGCATTAATTTATACCAGTCGCATCGGATGACTGAGAAATATGGATTTCAGTCTTCAATTTTAGGGGCTCACACAAATCATAATATATATAATAATTGCTCTCATTAAAACAACATCCTTCCCCAATGTTTGGTTCAGGTGCTGGTAACGATTTTTTCATACAATACCAATGCCCTACATCCGCGTTGAGGTGCACGTATAGAGGTGATCAGCTGAGATGTGCTCGATACTAAGAGAACAATGGAAAAAGCAAAACTAACTCTAATGCAAAATTGACATTAAGCTAGCAGCCGCAATGTGTGTGATGTACACAGATCTCCCACAAACTTGTGTGTGATGTGCACAGAACTCTCACAAACTAACGACCTTGGATATGAATAACGTAACTTTGTTCAGATACATGATTTTGTGAGTTAAGATTCCACAGAAACGCTGAGATATTGCATGTTTGGAGTTAGGTGTTGAATGAATAACGACTGGTAATGTTACAGCTATTTTCTTCGTGATAAGGGTATATTTATCATTTCCATCGCCTGTGATGCAGTAGAATGTGCGAGTAATGGGTTTTGCCAAAACGTGATAAAATATCTCCCATTTGATGAAAGCAATAAGAACACGCACAATAATCAATAAGGAATCGGTCAATCCTGTCATAAAAGGTCACGATCAGTAGACAGTACGACAGATGAATCTTTCTCATACAATGGACTGGATACCTGTAGCAGGTTAAGGGTGGTACTCTGCGGCAAATTGTAATAACGCGGTAAAATGTAATAAACTGCGGCAAATTGTAATAACACCGCGGTAAATTGTAATACCGCTTACCGCGTTTTTTATTACAATTTACCGCGGTGTTATCACAATTTGCCGCAGTTTATTACATTTTACCGCGTTATTACAATTTACGTCGTAACATACTCTCAATAAAGACCAACGCCTGCTGGGGTGTGAACTCTGACTCACACCAACATTTTATTTGCCCAAACTATATTCATTATTCACTGTAACATACAATCATATCACATCTATACTAGTCTAGAACAATGCACATCACAGGTACAGTTACTGATAATAATCATATATGTTCATAGCTATCACAATATACTCAATGTGAAAAATACACGATCTACTTAATATGATATAATAATGTACTGCTATTAATAAGCACACTATTGCATAAATTACATCTCAGATAATTCGTACCAACATACTTATGTGATGCATATTACTATAAGTGAAATAATTCCAATAAAATATGTATTTAATAAATGATTGCCTATATATATTATAAAGATTATAAGCACGTTTGTTTGATAGATGTGTATTATTATGATATATGGTACTCAGATGAGAGTAAGCAACGACCTTAACTGCATGTGAAACAGCATGTCCACCTATAACTGGTATAACATACCATTATGTATATTCTGCTAACCCCTATTCTAATATAACTATCATAATATAACATCTATCACTCTATCGTCAAATCTATTCTGAAATAGCATAATCATAATAATATACATCTATCAAACAAACGTGCTTATAATCTTTATGCCTTACCAGCACAACATTATCTGTGCTGTGATATACTCGGCGTCATTAATGAAGGGTCAAGCTGTTGGTAACACTATTTGTTAAAAGTTGTAAAATCTTCGTTTTTGTTTGCAATATATACAGCCGAATGTTTTACAAACTTCCCTAACAGTATGGAAAAACACATCAGGTCGTTGAAATGTCATCATAACGTTCTTTGACGCCCGATACATTCTGTCATAAATGGCACATTTTTTATTCAAATTGTCAATATGGAAATCCACCTGCCACTTAAAGTCAATCATTTGCACGTGCAAGTCGCTCTATCCATGGAAAGTGGAGAACAATACACATGCATTGATGTTTTTTCATTGTCGTTCACTGTTCATATACCGGTTTGAAATCGCAGCTTAAAATGAGACGTTTTTTTGACACTTGCCTAAGTTTGTCAAGCTGTAGATAGGCCTTTTGGAATCTGGTCAAACTCAGTGGCAGGTTGCTGGGTCCGTGGAATATACACTTTGAACAGGTCGCCCCAGAGTCACAACAGTCCGAGATGACAGGCACATGATTAACACTGCGTTACGTGACAGATTCCTCAACGCAGCAGATCTTCAGACAGAACACTTCAATGTTAACAGTGTAAGGATATCCAGGAGCCCCGTTCGTCGACATTTAAGGGCAGTCGGACTCCGATGTAGGCGATTTGCAGTTCGTCCACTACTAACACCACGTCACAGGCAGGCGCGTATCAGATGGAGTAGGCGAAATGTACCTGGACCGATCCCCATTTTGTAACCTTCTTACAGGCTCTTTCAGTCTTTTCACAACTCCTTGTGTACAGAACACAACCCTGTGCACTTAAAAGCATCCTCTCATCCAATGGCATATGGGTAAGACTTCCGCCCGTATCCCCCCTAAATGTTAACGATGAATACCAATTTCTTTGAGCGGCACTTTTAGAAGTTGGATGTGTCTTTCCGTATCTTCAGATACAATTAAAGAAACATGTAAAAATTCATCCTTATTCGATGAGGAATATATATATTCAGGTGATATGAGTTGACTCATGTGAAATTTAAGGGGGAACACGGGCGGAAGTCTTTCCAAGTTGTAGCGCAGAAGGAGAAGAACTGAGAAGTCAGTCAAAATGTCAAAAGTCTGCTTAAGGTGACTCTCTTGTGCAGCTGTATGAGGTTGACTTTTAAAGTGCTGGTGTTAGTGAAGAAAATGAACTTACCAATTAGAGAACAAAGAATAGGTTGCCCGCTGAAAGAAGGACAAAAGAACACCCTGCACTCCCACAGTAGAACAATAAAGCTAGCCAGCCCAGATCCAGCTTGTGACAATCAGGCTGGAGACAAATACCTTCGGTTGTATAATCTGATAAAAATACCACAACTAAACTGTCTAAAGACAATACCGTAATTACACAAAAATATGACACTGCAACATAACCACATACAGATGGATAAAGAATTATACTTGGGTCGACTTGACACAATTTTCCAAAACGCAACATCGGGTGTTCATTGTGCGTATCTCGCAGGTTTTTCTGCCAACTGATTTGGTAGATTTTTCTCAAATTATGCCACAGAATACATCTCTATTTGAAGCATGCAAACTAGGCACCCGACTATAACAGCGTCATACACATGTTCACACATTTAGAATAGTTTCTTTCGCCCCTACAACAAATCTTTAGGAGGAAGTTATTCCTTGAGACTTCTGTTCTAAATTTACAGTGTTCGCAGACACAATCATAGGATGCCTGTGACATATTTCAGGTGCCTTTTCACTCTAAACAGATGGAATGGATCGATATACATGATTGTTCATAAAAAAGTTAACATTCGATATATTCAAACGATATGATCATCCCACGTCCAGTTGTCTGGCACATAGAACAGGACGAACCGACACAAAGAAAAGGACAACAATTGTAACTAAAACTATCGTACATATATGTGCACGTTGTTGGGGAATATCCGATCATTCTTTCTTCATACGGTTGGTAAGAAAACGTTCTATTCCTAATATAATGAAGGCTACAGCAATTCCTGATGCACACATGGTCAAAGCACTCAACATGTCACTGATGCCAACCTTCATCTTTGCATGTGCAGGTTCATCCTGTTTTTTGAGGGACCATTTTCTTGCCCATTCTTCCAACAGCCCGTTTTCATACAGGCGTCTGATTCTGAAACAGTGTTACGTAGAGTTTAATACTCAACCAATACACACATCACTGGATAGATACGTTGTATTTGTCTTGGGGTGTCTTTTAAAGATGAATATGCGCGTTGGTAGGACTTACTTGTCTGAAAATAACTCCGCAAGAGGGGAATTGGCGGGGAAAGGCAAGCTTAGATAGTTTGGACCAGCACTACATTTCACCCTTCGGAGGTTATCCACTGACTTTTCTATACCATCAATCGTGTTGGAACTGGCAATGTATGCGTAGTAGCCAGACTGTAGGAGCATCTTATAGTGATGATCCTCGTCCAAGGAGCTCAGGGTCTTTGTCGATCGGGTTTCCAATACTTTTCTCCATATCTTCTTACTAACACTATCGTTAGAATGCTGAAAAGCACATTTGTTGGAAATCAACTGAAAGAAATACTTCGGGAATCTAGACATCAAAATACATATACACCGTGTGATTTAAGTAGAAATGTATTGTGCAAGTCAGTGAGTTTATTGTACGCCGCTTTTAGTAAAATTTCAGCAATAAAAGCAAGGACACCAGAAATGTCCTTTGCGCATTGTACCGTTGTGTAGAATCGAACCCAGGCCTTCGGTGTGACGAGCGAACGCTTTTACCACTAGGCTGCCCCATCGTCCCAGAAATGTATCGATGTATGATACCTCCAGCTAGCTGAAGTGCCTCTCCATAACCTATGTGAGCCTTTACAAAACAACAAGAAACTTAACATAACAACTATGCTACGTACCTTGTACATATCTTCCTGAAATGACCCTTTAGAAATGAGAATCTTGAAATCACCATTTTCTGCCAGCTCATCTATGGTATTGAAGGGTATATTTTGTTCTACCACTGATAAAATTGCAACCAGATTCCCCGTGTAAACCGCTAGGATGATGATGCAAAACAGCCACCAGCTTGCGTATAATATGCGGCCTGGTGTATGCTGAGGGGGATGCAGCGAACCTGTGGATGTAATGTTTTCTAATGATTAATATGCTTCTGTGTTTAAGAAATTCAGATACCAAAGGCATTGCTCTCACTCCACAAGGAGTCAAGAGATAGCACATCAATTTACTGATTTACAGCATATAAAATTTGCATTCCTTTGCTTGATTACATCTCAAAAGTAAAGTCAGTTATTGAAGGGAATAAAGCATAAATTATATTTTTTGTGACACCTACGTGACAGGCAAATATGGTATTTCCTGTTGAAAGTTTCTAACCTGTTCAGACAGGCGCACAAGTTAGGATTGTGTCAAATCGTGTAAAACATACAATCGTATGAATTCATTAACATTTTGATGGAAACTTTCTATTATGAATTAGTAATGCCATTTGAAGTGTTCAAGTAACCACAGAACAGAATCAGTATAATATATTCCTCAGTTGAGTCCTTTGTCAACGTTTCTTAATGCGTGTTTGGAAATGTGTCTACTTCGCATTATCAAGTATATATTTCTCGTTGAAAGTTCATAGTATCCAAGAGATCACAGGGTTGTCATTTTGGAATTTCAAACTTTTTTCGGCTTAACGTAATTATCATGAAATTGTAGCATATGTATAAGTGTAAACATGACCGGCGGATAGTGAGCGAGTCTGGTTTTACACCGTTTTTAGCAACTTTCCAACCAACAATATGGCGTCGAGGTGACACCAACAACGGGCTTCACACATCGCAAACATGTTGGGAATTGATACCGGGTCTTCTTTGTGACGAGCGAATGAGTTTACCACAAGTCTACCCCACAGCGACGGAAGATCCTCCGATGATCAATACTTCGGCGTCATCACTTGATGAAAATAGTTCGCCCAGAGATTTATATGTTCTTATTTCGTTGTTTACTAATAAACAGAGGTGGGACGTCGGACTGACTGGTGATGGCGTCACAACCCATTTGTGTACTGCATGAGAAGCCCTTAAAGGCACTATTTCACGTTTCTCTCAATAATACTAACTATCAGCTCACAGTTAAGCTACCATATAATTTATTCCAAACAAAAACACGTATTTAGTTACAACATAAATTCATTAATAAATTTATGAATTAATGCAACTGGCCGAACATTATTTCAAGCGAGCCCCATAGAGTTTTGTCCCCTCCAGAGCGCTCTTTACGATTATTCTATAAGTTCTTTGGTGTCAGAACTCAGTCCCAGACAAAACCATACGCGCAATTTGTGATTGAAACCAATTGGGCAAACACTGACAACACCGCGTGCGACAGTTTTCGATGTACGAGCAATTGTTTACTTTCCATAAACAGCAAGTATTCTCTGGAAGCTGTTCGCCTCGAAGTTTCAATTATCGATTTCAGGCAAATCGTAAGGGATTATAAGTCTTTCATTGCATCAGTTGGAAGCTAAAGTGAGTGTATATGCCCCAATATATATAATATCGGCAAGAACATTGTGGAAAATGTGTGAAATTGTGCTTTTAACGGTGTCCAACGTGTCCCTCTCTCTCCCTGCGACGGTTTGGTTACCTTGATGCAGTGGCACGCGAACCGCCGTCATGACGTCCTCTGATGCTGCTGGTGGACATGTGGAGATCGCCCCTGCCTTGATAAACTCTACAACACTGTATCGTTCCATTAATATATAGAGTCCTACACACCATGCCATTGCTAGGAGTCCGCATAGATACACTTCCTTTTTAAAACAAGACAACAGCAACATCCAACTGTTGTCAACATTTGACAGTTTCTTATGAGCCACCTCGCATTCTGATTGGTACATGATATGAGGAAATGAAAAACTCTCGGATCTTTTCAGTGTGATTCCATAAGGTACTCCAGCAAGGTCGATATCCTAAAAAGAAGAAGGTGGAAGTGACTTTATGTGAAATTTCCCAATGGATCCACGCTTGCAAACAGTTTGACTCTAAACATTCTCTCCTTACATTTCGTGCTACCATGCCTAGAAGACCGCTCCACGTTTCTGACAGTTCACCCCAAGATTGGTCAGGCGGCTCCATCAGTTCATACCTGAAGTGAAAGTGAAACATGTGGGTGAGTTATAATTACAGCTTAGCGAACTATATATCAATATTATTAGGGCTCCTTGCCTCAAGGCAGGAGACCTATTGTAATCGTTCGGATTATTATCATTATTATTATTATTATTGTTATTTATTATTCCGCCGATTTCTGTAACAAACATAACTCCTAAACCAATGCCCCGAACCGCACCGTGGTGTAGATATTCTCCTTAAAAATCTCTATGCTCTAGGCCCAATAGCAAAGGGGAGATAATTCAAAATTAATTCCAAAATTTCAAAGTTTGACAGCATATATCTCAAGAACTAATTGTTCCAACACTTCCACATCTCTTGTACAGATGTACAATCGAATTCCCAACAATTTTGACCGGACTGGTCAAGTCGCTAAAACGTACCGTTTGGCAGTTATTTTTCTTTTCAGTTTTTAACATGTTTTTCAGCAGTTTTCTGAGTAGTTTGCTCCCAAAATGTGTCCCAAACCATCAGCTCTAGACATTCCAAACTTTCCATAACTGATGTCCAGTAACCATTCTTGGTGATTCCAGAACACTAATTGTTTTGACAGTAGACCCAAGAGCAACTGAGATACAGCATTTTAAAGAGGGAACTATTTCCTCTCCAGAACTTCTTAATAGGTACATCACCCCCGCTACCCGGGCTGTTTTTAGAAGATCCGCTCGCCTGTCAAAAACGTGTTCTGGCTCCGTGTTTGACGATGATTTCTTGCCCTCAAATACAATGGATAGAACTAAAGCCAAGGAGACCTCACCGTTGCTTGCAACTATATTTGTACTTGAGATTAGTTTCTGTTCAATAGTATAGTATTAATTGTTTAGCAACCATTTGATGTTGATATGATTGAACTGTATGAACTGTATAGTAAGCATTTGCAGCATACATAGTAAACATAATACTTACAAATAATGGGAATCGGAATATTGTAATACGTACGTAAAATTGAGACATTCGGCAAGGCTGTCGAATAAATCCTTGCAGACACCAGTGTACATAATTGAGCCATTCGTTCGCCAAGTTGATTTCGTGCAAAACTGCCCCCACTGCAGAAAACACGTTTATATCAAAGAATGATCCTCTGCATGTTTGGGCTTAGGAAGATGTCCATTTACCCTGAACACATACCTATTTTCTATAAATATTTTTTTTTCTGAAAACCTAGTCCACTGATTGGTAATGTTTCGGACACGTGTATCAGCTTTTCCTGTTACTTAAATCGAATTTTAGTTTCATGGTTGACGTTTGGCAATTTATTCCATTTATGTATATATTTTTTTACATTTTTTAAAATTTGATAACAAAAATAGGTTTCATATAACCTCTTGTATGTGATATATACATGGAAAAAGTATCGCAGCACACTTATGATTTTTAACCCCCCATGTAGGTATTTCTATTCTGATCATCGTTATGTTTGTTTGCGTGATTATTTTGACTCATCGGGCGCACCATACATTGATTTTAGATGTGCACGTGCTATGATCAAAGGCGAGCATCACGTACAATACGTGCACATTCATTTAGCAGATATCAAGTTTCAGTAAAATGCTCTACAGCTCGATAGCTTGTAAAATCAATTGATTTCGTTGTTGATAAGCAGATACGGACCCTCCTCAACTGACACGTGTTCTAGTTCAAAGATGGCAAGTTATGCGGAATGTTGAGACATCTGGCTATTGCCAGACATGTTTGTTGTCATACATCGACTATCAGCCGATTGGCCGGAAAACATCAGCAAACACATGTCATTTAAGACTGTCAGTGGGCCCTTGGTGGATACAGTTCCTCGCAGAATCACAAATCTTCATCTGTTCATGTCAAGTGGCGTTTTAACTACACAGTGGCTCTCACGTAAATGTAAACTTGACCTTGTGACGATCAGACAAAATCTGAATGGACAACGGTACATCACTTACATCCCAGACATTTCGATAGCCATCCTCTGAACACAAGGCCAGTTTTCAATGATAGACCACACCACCGATGGTGATTTCAAGAGTGGGTAGCAACTCTACCTTGGCCCGTCCGCCAGTAGTCCATATTTCAATCCAATTGAGCATGTCTCGGACACTATGCATCGCAGAATACGCCAAAGAGGTCCTCCAGTGCAAAATATTGATGTATTGGAACCAACTCTCCATCAAGAATTTTACCTCAATGTCAAATTCATCGTCTGATACAGAAAATGAGGAGAGTCAATGGTGTTATTGCAATTGGCGGGTGTTACACTAGAAACTGACATTGATACTCATGTGATTTCTTATAACATGTTGATGGCATGCCAGAATCTTGAAAATGTCCGCACTTGTTAACGCCTTACGACCATAGGTATCAGCACGACAATATGATTTAATTTTTGGCTGTGTTTGCTTATGTGAATAAACAACAGCTTTTCGCTCATAAGGCGTTTGCCATTTAATTGTTGATCCTGAGGGTAAATGTATCTGTACAGTAGGTTAAATGGAGGTTTGGACAAGTCGCTTTGCTATGGTAACATACTGATACTGTGAGAAATATGGGGTGTTGTGATATTTTTCCATGTGTATACATTAACCAAACAGCGTTTGTTTAAAACTGTTACACCTTTTTAAAGTCTCGTTGTTTACCTCTAAGATGCCAATTTTCAGTTTTCTTCCATT
Organism: Haliotis rubra; assembly: GCF_003918875.1. Lineage (NCBI taxonomy): Eukaryota > Metazoa > Mollusca > Gastropoda > Lepetellida > Haliotidae > Haliotis > Haliotis rubra. The sequence continues at coordinate 945,394 of NW_025766336.1, forward strand.
CAGCATGAGTTCCGAATTTGGGAAGAGAGTAGCATTGAAGAAGGGGCGAATGTCTCCGTTATTCATAAAGTCACCGATCTGCGACCATTTCCTGCTATTTGGCTTCCACAGAAGAGTGATGACTTTCACATATGTGCGACCAGATGCATTCGTTTCCTAAAATTAAACGAAAAAAACACTTTAGGAGATAAATGATAATCAGTAGTAGAATACCCAGTGAGTGCTGGCATATGATAGTTGACAAAATCAAAATATTTTGAACACGTTTAATGTCAGTTTATCTTAACTGATTCATTGTATTGTTCTGATTACCTTGACTGCTATGGCTATGTTGTCCATATCAGCATGCACTTCTGACAATACTGGTGGTTTCACATTCAGGAGCAACCATTTTGAAAAATGTCGTAGCAGTGTTCGTTTACCGTATTCCTTGTCTTTCCTGGACGACTTCAGCAGATAAAAAAAATTATGCGGATATATTACATTAACGTTTGTATTTTGGGATTGGAAGTCTTTTATGGACGACTACGGCAGACCAATTCATGTAGATATATACTCAAGCAAAAGTTATTGTGACGTGGAACTTTTTCATTGGTAATCTTGTGAATTAATTTTTGGTTCTGAACCAGAGAAAGAGTGTATCAAAACAGTAAAAGAAACCCCTCCGAGCAGGTGTTGTTTGAATAGCACGAAATTTGCAGGAAGCAAGGCATTTTTGTGCAAAATGGCCGGCATTGTTTAGTTTGAAAGCTCAGACTACCAGACGCTTATCATTCCAGTAGCCTTAAAAAGTTAGCGTCCATAGACACATCATTTTCAACACATGTACATATCAACACGTAGATCGATGCTCATGCTGTTGATCCCTGGCTTGTCTGGTCCAGACTCGTTTATTTACAGACCGCCGCCATATAGCTCGAATATTACTGAGTGCGGCGAAAACCTAACTCACTCACTCACATATCTTAATCAGAGCAATATTAATTTGTTACCCTCTTGTCTGATTTGTCACTCACTGAACACGTCTATAATGAAATGGAGCGAGGTTTACGGTATCACCCGAATCATCCAACAATACTGCGTCAACTTTAACCAAATCCTATCGAGGAATATATGGAATTATCTTCCCCAGAATATTCTTCGACGTTGAGCGGGCAGCATCAATGGACAAGGTAAACACATTCGCTACTGACCTGTGAACTGGCTTGTGAACCGCCTCTTGCGATCTGTATCATTTGCATATGCTGGGGGCGCTGTTCTTATGGACTGTGGATCGGGATCATACTTTGAAGCATTTGTCTTTCTATGCAATAGCATTCCATTCGCGGCATTGAGAGTTTAACACTGTCTGGGTTGTTTATATTATTGTCTGTGTGTCACAATAACTTTTACCTTTGAGTATGTATAGAATTAACGTTTGTATGTTGGCTTTAAACAGACGAACTTACATCTGACACAAGGATGTTTATCAATCGAAACTCTCAGATATGTATTTGATAAACGTACGATATTTGTGATTCGTGGCAAGCAGTTATCGACGCCGTCACAAAATACCACAAAGTTGAACAATTTGTGATAAAGTTGGTTCTTCTGGTTCTTTTTCTGGATAGTTTGCTGAATTAATCCAGCTAGACTCGTCTCAAATACATGCATTTCTAAAAACATAGTAGTCACGCTATGATGTGTAACCCAGTCCTCAATAGTGTCTTGAATGGCACTTCCTGTTGAAAAAATGGAAATGCAAAATAGAATTAGAAACACTATAACATATTTCATAGATACATTTACCATTACAAATGTGCATAAAAATATATTCCCTCACCATCAATGCCACAGGATTACCTTTCTTGAATTTGAAGTAAATTTAAATGAAAGAAAATGAACTTACTCAAAGATGTTTGACCAACAAAAATCAATGACGAACCCGGATGGAGACACATCTTGCCCAGGAGGAGATGCAGTTCATACTGCCCAAGTGAAGTCCCTTGGAATAATAATAATCTCATTATAATCTTGAAATAATAATAAAGATAATATATTAACCATGTTTATGTATTTAAAAGGAATGTCTTAAAGCCCCTGTTCGATTTAGAACAGTGACTTAAAATTGATATTAGACATACCTGAGCTGATTGTGATAGCGACATGATCCCCAAAGACAAATAAACTTCGTACCACGTTGGATACTTCAGATATCTCTATTATAAGGTATAAACCACTACAGTTTGTTTAATTTGTCACAAAAATCGAATCGGTCGTGTTTGAGCATCAGGATCTATCATTGTGGGCGGTTCTGTTTTAGAGTTTTGCTGCGAATATCAAAGGACATGGCAATGTGAACATGTCACTCTTTCGATCGTGGTCAAAATGTGTTGTGGTATAACATATTAGAGACAGATATCCGGGTCAGTATTGGCCTTCAGCAACCCATGCTTATACTAAAACGGGACTAACGGGATCGGGTGGTCAGGCTCGCTGACTTGGTTGACACATGTCGTATCCCAATTGCGTATATCGATGCTCATGATGTTGATCACTGGATTGTCTGGTCCAGATTCGATTATTTACAGACCGCCGCCATATAGCTGGAATATTGCTGAGTTCGGCGTTAAACAACAAGCAAACAAAGAAACAAATGGGTAACAGCATTACGACTGTTTGGTAAATGTAGCGTTCACCACACAACACATGAATGCCAAATGTTCATGTACCTTATGTATAAACCACACGATTGTTTAGGTTCAATCCGAAAATGATGTTGAAGTGAGGATGTTATTTTTAGTTACGTGTACTGAACATTTATCATAATACATAGTAACCAGCTTATATGTTTAAAAATCAAAATAACAAAGGGTTTCAACTTGTCTTTTGGAGTAGTTCTAGTTTGAAACACCAGAAATTACGCCAGTATATCAAAGTGTGTCAACATAACAGTGCACATATAACAGTAATGAAAATCCCGAGATGGTTTGTACTAAGTTAGCAGTGATAAGACATGATCATAATATCCACGTGTGTCCCGGAAAGTTATTGTTTGGCGGGTTTTGATACAATTCGTTCACAATTTTAACAGACAACCTTGCATCACTTTGTCCATATCAAGCAGTCGTTTAACGCCTCTTTAGTGCCGAATCGAATCGTTTCCAATTGGCGGGGCACCATTTAGCGAATAACCAACGAGTTACGAGTGATTACGGGAAATATGCACTGAACATTATTTTAACGAGGGCATATTTTCATTAATCACTCGTACCGAGTTGGTTATTCTATTTTAACCCATAATGTAAGTTAGAAAAAAGAACCACGAAACAAAATCCACCCAGAGACAGGACTTATGACCTCAAACAGCTGATTCGTATTCATGCGCGTATTAAACCTAAGTTCCCAGCGGCAATAACTACGCTATGAAACTAGTACCTCGTAAAATCATCGCTTTAAAATACAACAGAACTATTTTTATAGAATAATTGAACATGTGTTAATGTGATAAAATTGATCTTTTAAATGCAAAATCATCGAACTTAATAACAGCTAAAACGTTATTTGATCAAGTCAGTGCTCGTTCATTCACGACTGACTTGTGTCTAGTGACGAGTGACGGTGTAGTGTTGAAACACACTTTGGCAAAAACCTGTCAATTTTGGGGAAAGTCAACGGTTAAAACTCCGGAAATCTAGAAGACAGAAAAGGTTTTGGTAATTGGTCCCATTAGAGTACAGCAGTTCAAAGAAGGATAACTCTATTCGGAATCCGAGTCAATGTGAAGAATACGCCTCTGTGGAGCCTGTGGTGGAGTTACAAGGGTTTGATAACAATTCATTGATGGACTGATGTTGTTTCTCATTAATTGAAGAGTAACTGTTTATAGATTGAACATATTTGTGCCCGGAAATTTGCATGATTTGATGTGCTGGTACACCATTGTCAGAGAGGGTTTGGATGAGACGTTTTCGGATCGGGGTTAGCCTAATGGCGACCATGTTTGTTTACAAACAATGCAAAAGATTGTTGTTGATTTTTGTAAGGTTATTTATTTTAAGAAGACTATTATTTATAATACAATTTTATTGCAAAATAATGCCCGATAAAATGAGTATTCATATTCTTTAACCTTTATGTTTTCCTTTTTAAATCTCGGAATGTGACGGTGAGTACAGCACGTTCTAATTATAAATGAGTTCAAACTGTAAAATTTGTCAATGAACTTGGATCGTGAAAGGTAGTTCCGTCAACTAATCATATTTCGTCTCGCTGCTTAGCTGACCAATCAACGTTGAGAATCACCGAAAAGCACATGTGCGATTATCACAAAATAATCACCTGTGTATCCTAGCCCGTATGGGTAATAATCCCTAATTCCCTATCCATGACTGTCTGCGCTGTGTCTCGCATCATTAACAAAAGCAATGGGAAACAACAACTGCAGCATTTTGGGCAATAACTGGCTCAACAGTGAAATCCAGCTGATGTATTTTTGGTTGGCATTTTTTGTGAGGGTGGAATAAACGAAAAAGAAAACAAAGAATGTTTCTTCTGCTTGAGTTTCTATTCCTGAACTATTCGCATGAGCATTCATTGACCTTTAAGGATTTTTAAAAAGGTTAAACACTATGCATTTTTATTACATAATACCATTCAAACATGAATATATACCACATCTGCACCATCCATTTACGAAAAATAGTCATAAAAAATATAAATATGCACCAAAACGAAAACCACTTTAGCCCAGCCCGTATGCATATTTTTATTTTTAGCGGTCTGCCGTCTGTGGGTATGACGTCATACCCGAGAGTCCGTTCAGTGTGTTGACATTTCAGTAGTGTATAGGCCATCGAGTTGAAAGTGACACGAAGCGCAATAGTTTGAATGAAGTGTTGCTGTGATTATGTATTGGAAACTGACAACTGCACTTCGAGTTTTGATGATTATCCAACTGCGTAAACAACACGGATGTATCGATACATTTCCTGAGAAATTCTATTTGACAAGAGAAAGGGCATAGATTGTTTACTGTCGTCGTGCGGATTTTGTGAACCCCTCCACGCACGGTCATCTGAGTTCGTTACACTTTCCGAAGAAGTGCTATGAAAGAGACCTAACCTCTGGCAAAATATAGATCTATACGAATAGGCAAAACTTAAATTTTATAAGGATGCTATATATCGGGCATTCCTTTCGACATTCCACGCAAACACAGAGGGCGAAATGTCAACTTGAGACTGACACCGAGAGAGTTGCATTCCGGACGCGACGTTGGTTGTAGGTGAGTTTTAAGATGTAGTTGTTTTGGAGCAACATAAACACTCCAGTAGCTAGCTATTTCAAGCAATAGTTGATGAAAAGGTACGTCATAATTTGCGCTCGTGTCCTATTTTCGATCAGAGATATATTTTCACAGCCACTGTTTGTGTGACTGTTACTTAGTCGGGCCACGTCATCTATTTCCCGAGACGGGTGTGTTGTGGTGTGAGTGTGTGTGGAGGGAGTGGGCATGGGGTTGGGCATGGACAAATAAGAATTTGCAACATATGGGTGCGATGGTGAGAGAGAGCACATAATTATTAAAACATGATTAAAAATGAGTCATATCAGATAATTATCCACCAGACACTGGTCCCTAACCATGTTAAAAAGGTATTTGAATTGCGGTGTGTGTGTGTGTGCGGGTGTGTGTGTTAGGGCATGATTAAAATGTTGCCTCTCACTCTTTCTCTCGTTAAGGCAATGTACAATAAATAAAATGAAAATGACTGCTCTCCACTGGCATAAAACTTAGGTATTTATGGACCCCTTGTGAAAACATCATGGCAGCTGTATATATAGGTAACTTTTAACCCACTTTCAAAAATGGGAAATCAGGGAAATATGTTCATTCAGATAATGTATTTCTTTGTGGGTTTTGTTTTTGGCAAATGTAAAAATGCCACTTTAATGCAATTTTTTAGGACATGGCAGCATTTCACATCAATGAAAACAGCCTAAATACCCCAGAAGTGACCAAGACTGGAGAACCCAAGCGGGCAATCAGCTACCCCCTAGGCCTAAACAAAGAGGTCAAGCCAGTGAACAAGAAACCAACACGTGGTAAATATAATTGAGACAATCAATATTTTTTGGGTTGAACTGGTACACTCTAGTTTGAAAACAAACACTGTTCTTATTACTGCATGTTTTTCCCTAACTAATGAGTCAACAGTAAGTCTTGTTTGCAAAGACACTGGTTTTCTAATCCTCATATATATTTTTCCCTCTCAGCATTTGTTAAGACAAAAGTACTTGCTTTTTTAGAGCAGATTTCAACGAAAATTAATATTATGGTTTCCAAAACAAAATATACTGAATTTGTGTTACAAAATGTCTCTAATTCAATGTAAAATTTATTCACAGAGTATGTGGAACTCCTACTCAGGGCCATTTTCAGAGAAGAAACATGTTTCCTTCCTACAGACTTGCAGGAAACAACAGGCCTATTTTTCCAGGATATTCTGCCAGACACTTTCATTTATAACTAGTAAACAGGAACTGGTGAATTCACTGACATCAAGATATACAAGAGTCATCAGAAGATGACATCCCCCCGGCCCCCACATCTTTGAAAGAACAAATCATCTGACAGTTACTTCAAGTCCAACTTGATTTTAGACTAAGTGCAAATCGTTTCCATGGAAATCATGAAAAAAATAAATGACAAAAATCTGGAAATAGCAAAAGGCACCACTTCAAGATCTGCCTCATATATCTGCCAAGTTTTACTGAACTGACTGATTGAGTTTGGTTGTACGCCGCTTTTAGCAATATTCCAGCAACATCACGGCGGGGGACACCAGAAATGGGCTTCACACATTGTACCCAGGTTGGGATTCGAACCGGGTCTTCGGCGTGACGAGCCAACGCTTTAACCACTAGGCTACCCCACCGCCCACAGTGTTACTGAAAGATATTACGAAGTTTTTGAGTTGTTCTCCGGAAACAAAACCTACCCCTCCCTTTTGAGACTAAGTCCGAATCGTTTCTATGGAAACCGAGAAAATAAAAAATCACAAAAATCTGCAAACACCACTTAAGGTTCTGTTTGATATATCTACCAAGTCTTGTTAAAAAATATTGAACGGTTCTTGACTTATGCTCCGGAAACGAAGCCCACCGCTCACTTTTGGGACTAAGTCCGAATCGTTTCCATGGAAACCGGGAAAAATAAAAATGCCCAAAATTTGCAAATAGCAAAAGGCACCACTTAAGGTTTTGTTTGATATATCTACCAAGTTGTGTTGAAAAATATTGAACGGTTCTTGAGTTATGCTCCGGAAACGAAGCCGACCCCTCACTTTTGGGACTAAGTCCGAACCGTTTCCATGGAAACCGGGAAAGATAAAAATGACAATAATCTGTAAATAGCAAAAGGCACCACCTTAGGTTATGTTTGACATATCTACCAATTTTTGCTGAAAAATATCAAACGGTGTTTGAGTTATGCTCCGGAAACAAAATGATTACAGACGGACGAGGCGACGACTATATCCCACCGCATTACATGCCGGTGGGATAAAAATGAAAACATGCATATGTGTCTAGGGTGTGAACTGAAACCAGTTGTGCCTTTACACATTACTACTAGAACACAATGAAGAATTTTCTTTTTCACTAGCTGACAGTTAAAGAGAAAGAAAAGGATTTGTCAGATCTACTTTTTGCATCCATATGTATTTATTATATCTATTATTAGCTGTTAAGGAGGTTACACGTACAGGTCTTTTTACATTTTACATTTTATGTATATTTTGCAGATTTATATGACTAAGTATCACGACATATCACCGATGCTTTACACGTGTATGGAAATTGAAAATGTAATAAAACTGATGTTTGATGCACAATATCAGAGACCATACACCGACTTCTCCGAAAACATACACTAACGAATTTTGTGTACTTCTCTATACAGTAGTGAGAGCGAACTTATCGACTTCCGTAACGGTACGTATTTCATGGAAAAAATTATCACCATACTTAAACTTTTACGGATAGATTTAGCAGGAGACGCATTGTATGAAATCAAGCGGAAAGTTACTTAATAACTATAAAAATCATGAACCTCGAACGTAACTATTTCAGTGTTTACCTTCCCATACTGATGTATACCGGAAGACAGGCTCAACACATTGATCGAACATTGCCGTTATCATGACTGCAAATTTTACCGTGACCGCGGAAAAATCAATTCAGTATCTAATCAGTTTTCCATGAACATGTGATAGGCAAGTGACTTGCATACCAGTGTGCAGTTGGTCTATTCAAAACATAGTCGGGTTCGGGATCGTCCCACGGCTGTATGTTGTCAACTGGCGGAATCGACGTCAATATTTTTGTGGGTCTTGCCGCTAGAAATACTTTCAAATTGAAAAGGTTGTATGTATGTGATATTATCTGTATATAGTATGCCATCCAAATCCAGGTTTGACTTCGTGGATTGATTTATTTGCTAAACTAGAAGCAGACCTCAGTAAGCGAAAAGGCTCAGTACCACTGTATTTTCCGTGTGTTGATGTAGCAACTCTCGGGTATGACGTCACGCGACCACGTGACCATCTGCCTCATTATCTTGCGTAATCGCGAAATGCTTTCTTGGGAGGTGCGTTTTAGATTTCCAGTACAAGCTGTATAATGAAATATTGCCGTTTTTAACTGTATTTTGTGAATATTATATATACCCAGGGGTTCATTAAGAGCGAAACTAAACAATGTGAAGTGCCTTTTTTTAAAATCCTTTAATCCAAAGAATGTTTTAAAGTTTTGGTCCAAAAAGGGAATCATCCGCTAGAATACTGGAATACACGAAAAGTTGTGTGCGACAAGCTACACAAAGACCATAGTATTAAACATTATTTCTTAAAATGCAAGACGTAGACTTTCGTCCAAGACCTGGAAAGACTACGGCTTGCTGGTCTAAGGGAACGTCTATCGATCAGATGTCCCTTCCTCACAGACAGGTACATCTGGCGTGCTGCTGACCTCGAGGAAACGGGCCTGATTAAAGTTGTTATATTCCGGCGACCGTTGTCGCGTAACGAGACATATCACCAAGAGATGATCCATGCAAATGATCCCACTGGTGGTGGTTCGGTGATGGTGTGAGATACTGGGATTGCGATTGATTGTATGACAGCTCGATCTTATTCCAGCGCCTGGAACACTCAACGACCAACGTAATCAACAGAGAGAACCAGATAACGCCGTCGTGCCACATTTTGATCAACATCCCCTTGACAGTCATCTGATAATCATGAATGACAACGCTTGACCTCGCCGTTCTCGAGCCGACATCGACTATGTGGAAAACAAAACCATCGAAACATTAACATGGCCCGCAAAGAGCCCCGATATTAACCCCTACGAACACCTCTGGGACTGTCATGGACTTCCAGCTACAGATCCTCCAGTGCAAAATCTGTAGGAATTGAGGCAGGTACTCCATGAGGAGGATTCCGATACTGAGGATTCGACGCCAAGACAAGAAAGCCAGTATGATGAAGAAACAGGCGTTTCTAAATCCAGGCTAGCAATTCTCGAAACGTTCGTAGCCCTATGAACTTCTTAAGCCCATTCTTAACACAGTGGCTACGATGAAAGTTAAGGATTCTTAGGGCTACGATAGTTTCGAGAATAATGGCCCAGGTACTGATATGGTCGGAAGTGGTTGTATCACAACAATCATTATTTGAGTATTGGGTGACAATCAGACTGGGGGCCTTCGCCCTATCGATCTATTCGTTTTTATTTGGAGATGACCATAAGGTATTGTCGGTTTAGACCACGGTGACTGTTCAAGCGTGGATTGTGAAAAACACCTTCTTATTAAAAACTACGCGTAAAGGCACGACCACCTGTACTGTTGTGGTGAGTATTCAAGTGGAACACGTCTCATCTCACTGAAAGTGTTCGATTGGGGTGAGTGAGTGAGATAGTTTTAGTTTTATGCCGCGCTCAGCAATATTCCAGCTATATGGCGGGGCTCTGTAAATAATCGAGTCTGGAAAAGACAATCCAGTGATCAATATCATGAGCATCGATCTACGCAATATGGATAGGTGTCCGCTGAGTCAGCGAGACTTACCATTCGATCCCGTTAGCCGCCTCTTACGACAACCATGGGTTTTTGAAGATCAGATTTAACCCGGATCCTCACGGTATTGAAGTGAAAAGTTGAAAGTACATAGTTTGTTAGGCTAACGCTTAGTCTCTGAATATATATAATTTTGATAGTAACGAACAAACCCATTTAAATTGAAAAGGAGACCAGAGAACCTGAGGAAATCTGGACTTGCTTCATTTCGGGCTTTAGCATTGCAGAGAGGGTTAGGCAGTAAGGAAAATAATGTGGTTCAGGGTGAGACAGACTGATAGTTTGTTAATGACTGGCCTTCGTTTTGTACAGTATTGACAATTTTACCACATTCTAATCCGTTCTGAGCACTGTACGGTACATTCTGCGACAGTCCTTGTCACAATGTCGACGTCTAGTGAGGAGGCCGTGAACGAGGGTATGAGTCAGTTAACCAGGAAGAAGATTATTGAGGCATCGACTTAATGACACACAGTATGTGAATGTATTTATGTAATTATATAAATCCAGTGCCTCCATCATACAAATAGGTAAAGTATTAAGTGTATACATTGACATTTAACTAAATTTATTAATCCTCATAAAAGAATTAATAAAAGATCATTTAATGGAAATATGTAGAATATATAAAGCTGGCAATGTATATCTTCTTATGGGTAAGGTTCATCATATGCAGTCATAATGCAGTAAAATACAACGGACAACATCAAAATTGTCATATATTTTCTACAAACCTGTCGAGTCCACGAAACGAGTACAAGCCGAATCGACGAAAATCCCCAAATGAGCAATTGCAAATAGGTATATGCGTACAACGTCCATCGCTTCGTTCATTTATATGTCCAACAATATTCCTTATACAACCTTCCGGCTGTCCACGTACTCCAGGAAACACACGAACAGTTCGGGTACTTTCATGTACACGTCTGACCCTCCGTACACTGCAACTGATCGAAGTGCAGTCAAACTCAACAAATATTGTACATTCCCGGGGACGGGAGCCGTGTGATTAAGACGTAACTGGGGAATTATAATTTTATGCTAATGCAACTCAAACTTAAAGAAAGCATGTAATAAAGCGTATGTTTTGAGAAGAGGGGTTACCAATGCAGACGCGACACTGAGCATGTCGATACAATGGTAATGAGATGATAATGATAGTGTGTCTATGCCTTAAGGTTGTTGTAGATTGCCAAGGTAACCGGCAATAGTTCAAACATGCCAGTAACATGGACTACATAATTTTTGTTGACTTTCATCAAAGCCTATGTGACAAAATATTCAATGCCAATACTCAAATATGGATTCACCGCCATGCATGTATGTTTCAGTTATTAATAAATGGATGCATGAATCAATAGTATAAAATGCGAAACATGTATTGTTCGGACGCCAATGAGTAATGTCATGCTCTGCTGAGACCAAGACAAAGGCAAACTAATTAACAAATACTTGAACGAGAAGAGATATACTGCCTAACAATAATAATGACTGAATAATGTAGAAAAGAGTATACGGTGAACATTGATTCATTTACCCAAATGTAACTAATAGCGAATAATCTGAAGAACACGTTAAGGGACTTTTCTTTGAAGCAGCTGCATGTGTGTGTGCGCGTGTGTGTTTGTGTCTGTTCGTATATATTTTGTGTGTGATATCTTACAATATTACATTATAAACCTTCTGAATATTTAAAAGCGAGATACTTGAAAGATCAGTTCACATCACATGAGATAAAAAGTATTTTAAAAAAAACGAATTTCACATTTGAATGTTTTGTGTAAATTTAGTAATCAATGTTCCGCCAATCTAGTTTCTATATCATTAGTACATTATTCGGCAATGTTTCAATTAGCAAGCAAATATGTAAACTAATATTAGGTCACTAGTTTTTGTACCAGGTTTCTCTGTGATTTGTGATAAAAGGACTGACTGAGTGTGAATTGTACAGCGCATAAACAATCCAGTAGATTATGGGCAGCTTTGGATCTAGGTCATACTTGATATATTATCTACTTTATTTCGCAAATGCCACGAACTTTCTAAACTCATCTCGCCATATGACTATAATGACAGTAAACACTATTGAAACATTCCACTGTATGTCCTATTATTAAAGTCAAATGTAGTTGATACGTTGAAGCTGCTGAGTGGTCACACGTCTTCACTATCCATGCTTCAGACAATTGGAGTAGAATAGCCACAATGTATGATACAGCAGCTGAATTCCGCGTAGATAATATCCTAGGCCAAATACAGACAGCGCTGATACAACTGAAATGCCACATTCACTCACAGATGTGTCGTTAGTTCTTGGCAAATATGATTTTTTTAAATGTATATATCACCACTTTCTCTTTCCGACAACCTTGTGCTACAGGTACCGTTTGTATGTTCGAAGTTTGGCCGACAACACAGTTGTTTGCAGTTTCAACGATTTATTCAGTCCTTCATGTACTGTGAAAGTGTGACGAATTTCTTCTGGAGGGGATTTTGTGTACGAAATGATCTGGTGCATGTGAGATCGTGGGTAATCATGACAAAGTGTTTGCACATTAGATTACCATGCACAATACTAGAACATCCACGCAGGCTGTTTTATTCTGCAAGGCATATATAATAGCATATATTATTCCTACTTAGGGGGAAATCCGTCGATTATGGAGCTGCAGTTCGCCGTTCAGAATTGAGTCACAAACTTTTGATTATGGCTGCGAATACCAGGAAAGCCATATTGTGTTTCTTGGTTTAACAGCAACCTACACTTGCTCGAGGGTTTTACAAAAGTGATAAACGTCTAAGACCTACCTCACTGGGCTTTCCTCCCTCATATACCCGTTAAGATCCGGGCTATAGTATTGATCTTCAGCACCAAATGCGTGTTGTAAGAGGCGACTAACGGGATCGGGTGGTCAGGCTCACTGACTTAGTTGACATATGTCATCGTATTCCAGTTGCGTAGATCGATGCTCATGCTGTTGGTCACTGGATGGTCTGGTCCAGACATTCACCAGATTATTCACAGACCATCGCCATATAGCTGGAATATTGATGAGTGCGACGTAAAACTAAGCTCACTCACTCACAGTCATTCCTCCCACATCGAGATAAAATGCGGTGAAACACCTTAAAAAACAGGTCAGAGCGGTGTCGAACTCAACTAAGTCACTAGTCAAGACGTGGTTTCTAAGACATTAGTGCACATAGCGCCTGCCATCCTGTCACAAACTTTCAACAGGGAATTGCTCAATATATATTCAGTTCTATGCTACATGGAATCTATCTTCCTACCCAGCAACTAATCATTTGCACTATGCGTCTGCGGTCTTTCATTTTTGAAATATAAACTTATTTTTTTACAGTTTCATAGCTTTATAACTTGTTCATATACTTAATTTATAAGGCTTTGCAGTTTGTGAGTTGTCCCTTGTATTCCCAATCATACACATTCTTGGTTTAATGCAACAACAACCCCATGTCGTGTCTTGAATGGCCGCCTATCAAACATTTATTTACATGAAAATCAATATATATGAACAGTCCTTGAAATAAAAAACACAAACCAGATTTTTGTCAGAATAAGTATTTAATACACATCTGAACACTTTATGAGTACTACCATATTGCAAACATCACGGCCAATATGAAAATTCAACCTGAAAATGACGAACATCAAGGTCATGAGAAAAAATTATATCTGGTATCTGGTGTCCACAATTGGCCTCAGGTATGTCTTGTCCATGGAAGAAATTAACGTACGCTCTGACCTTTTATCCAACTCGGTGTGTTATGCATGTGCAAGTCGTTCCAGTGTCCGTGAACTGAATGACGATGTTTACTGAGGCGACTCGGATAAATGCTGCTGCCACATGTGCTGTGTGTGGTTTAGATATGCGGAGAAAGATGAGAGTGGTATGCGATGGGTTTTTTTCTATCAGTGGGGGAGATGACATACCACATCACTACGTCACCGCCGTCAAAACTGTCAATCTGTTGTACGCAGTTTGTGGGAGAACGTTCATGATAACCTCGGTACTTACTTGACACTGTCTGAGCTAAACATTTCTCGTTAGCTGTGCAGACCATAATCTGCCACCAATGACGTCGGAGTGGTTGCATCAAAGCTACAATCACAAATCTAGTTCAATTCCAATCCCAGTAATCACGTATACAATGCATTGTATGTGTGTGTTCTTTGGGGACAAATGCCCGAAGCTTCACAAATACTAAGATATACTTTGCTTCACTTGTATGGGGAACATTCATTGAGTTGCGCCCCCTTGTCCGCTTGGCGCGCTGCGGTAGTTACCGTCACTCTGGTACTGGAATATAGGCCTATCCGGCAAATCTAAACTTAAATCGACATTAAGCTTATTTTTGCTCTGTAATTCGTATATCACGAATTACGGACGCTGAAAGTTTGCCTGACTGAAGACTCTGCTCAAAGCACCTGTTTCTGAATGAGAAATAATGCTAACGGTAATTGAACAGTAATTGTAATATTGCCGTTTCTCGGAATTTCTTATCGAGCAAATACTTTGTAAAGTCGTCAAACCAATAACTTCCTATTATGTCACATTCTACAGATCAGTTTTGGTGTTGTAACGGTTGATATGAGCGTTCAGCAGATAACGTTAGCATTGACCTGATTACGCGGACAACATACGTGCTTCAGTTTTCGTTCACGTAAACAACCTATTATACCAAACGGTGCTTCGGGAGGCCATGGAAAGGGGAAATGCTGTGATCACGGGTCATGTGCGAACGAATTTGAGACATAAATCATTTTGATCGAATTAACGACTCATTGACAGTGTACTTAAAAGCAATACACCAATTTATACGGTAAATAGGCGTTACTTCCGGTTTATACTTTCTACACTTTGAAGTCATTATACAATTACACAAAGTCCTCTGAAACTATTACATATTGCAAATTTATGAAAAGATCTTATCCTGGAATCGGAAAGACAACATCATATTTTG
This sequence comes from Haliotis rubra, assembly GCF_003918875.1. Lineage (NCBI taxonomy): Eukaryota > Metazoa > Mollusca > Gastropoda > Lepetellida > Haliotidae > Haliotis > Haliotis rubra. The sequence continues at coordinate 960,503 of NW_025766336.1, forward strand.
TTCCTTGCTCTTCCCTAGCGATATATGGCCAGTTCCTAAAATGTACAATAAATTGTCATAGTGCTTACATATTATATTTCTAAGAATACAAATAGTTTGGCGACCCTACCCCAATCTTTACCACTTTTAAAGGCTGTCCCTTCTCAAAACAAATAAACAGTGTTTCAAATAAACAGTGTGTTTCAGATGTTGTCAAATAATGTAACTAAGAATGGTGTAGACACCGAAATATGTATAAGAACACATTGACAAAATGCTGGAGGTGTGAACCATCTACTGAGTGAGCAAGAGGGGTGTCAGGTTCACTGTCCTTTAAAGTGAGAACAGTGAATACATTTTGTTCATGTTTGTTATTCTAGCATGTGTGGAAGGTTTACAAATTACATCAAGGTTCATCAAGTATAATGGGCTTATACTGGGATGTGTCAGTGAACAAAGTGTGCATTTTAATATTGAAACAAGCTTTTGAATGGTAGTCTAAATGGTACAATTGAGACACTGCAATACTTAGTCTCGTGAGTCAATAATCATCATAAAAAATCAACACAATCTGTATTGTCATTTGAGTTTTAAATGCTGAACATATTATATTCTGCATGTATGTACATTCATTTGTTTAGCATACATACAGCAAAACAATTAAAGTCACCTTGATTAAGCTTTTACACCACATGCATGTTGACGTTTTCCACTCTGATAGTCATACTGTCAATATTATTGTACAAATAATTTAGCTGACAGGCACATGGACCCAAAATAGATGTACAAATTATTATCAGATTTAAGTTCTTGCTGTAGAGAAGGACCTGCCACATAATGAACATAATCACTGGGATACTTGACACATGTCATAGGTAGAAAACAGTTTACTTAACAAATGTCTAAAATAGGGAGAAGCATACTTTAAATATGCTGCCATTTTTTTATGAAGTAGAATAGATACAAAGAAATGTCTTCAACAAGTACACCAGACAGTATTAAGACAAATTCATGCCAAAAGTAACAAACATTAACCTGTATTCTGGAATCACATGGGCCTCGTCTTTGTGGACAACAGGCGCCTGTAGGAAGATGCATTAACGGGGGAAAATCAGTCGTGCATTCACGTTCTTGGTAAACTTTAATTCAACGATTAATGAAGGGAAAGAAGGTGTTATAGTCAAACATAAACAACTTCTCAAAAATGTACAGGTAAATAATGATTGGTAACTAACTTTCTAAGAGCAAGGAGTAAAAAGAAGTAACCCACAGGTTCGCATGGAAATTTACTTTGAACCATTGATACACATGCAATTGGGGTCTTTTCCAACTTACTCGCCTACTCTGGCCTACCAGTCATTTGGCGATATCCAATATGTGAATATGTAACTGAGTGTCAAACTAACAACTGTATTTAAGTGGCATGACCATATAGCTGTGGTGTACGAGAGAAAACGGGCAGGAACAATGAACAGGTGAGACTAGCGAGAGCTGAAGGTTAACTCGCTTTGGTTTGATTCGTCGCTACTTCGAATAAATAGCAATCAACTATAACTGAGGAATGTTCCCCATTGCTTGTTAGTATATGCTAATGGATTTGGTATGCATATCAATACCACGTACACATTCCTTCGTTAGATGTATTTGTATTTATCTCAGCTCAAAGCACCACACCACCAAATATAGGTAAGACAATATGTTTTTAATTATCAAGTGCACATATCATTACACACGGAACGATATGACTGTCAACTCAAGCGTATGGTAACACAAAAACACAGAACACTCCGCAATTAATTAAGACCAAATTTATTCGTAACTAAACTCACGAGAACGTACTTTACTTACAGAATCACGAATCAGTTTTCATATTTCCCAACATTTTTGTTCTATCCAGGCACATGCTGAACACATGGTGCATGATCATAGATCTGACAAAAAGTGGGGCGCTGAAAATCTGTACAGCCTTAAGAGCATTGGCTGAATATTGTTTTATGAAACCTTTGACACCTCCGCATTCTTCTCAGATTAGAAAAATATGATAGCACTTAACGAAGGTTCATTGACACCTGCTTATTTAAAAAGCAAATAGAAAATATGTCTCGTCTTTAAGCGAAGTTGGTGAATCAGATAAGGACAAACTTTATTTATGAACAATTTCATTATTCAGGTGATGCGACATTTCGATACAGATTCACCTGAATAAAGAAGTTGTTCATCCATAAAGTTGGTCCTTATGTATGATATATCGGTGAAATAAAATTGATACAATTTGTTTTCGTATCGATATCCTAACACCATTTCAACTGAAGACGACCTCATGTATGTATTTAACCAACAGCATAGATACGTATGTACGCCTTCAGGTTCGCCTAAACTTTTGGATGACAAATTCTGTTCCAAGAATACAAGTAGCAAATATAATTCCGCCACCACATGCTGCCAAAGCACTTTGCAATTTAGCCATGGTTTGAGGTTTCATGTGCGTTGAGGTGTCATAAACGTCTTGTCTATTGATACTCCACTTTTTCAACCAGCCAGTCAGTATTCCGTTGTCGTACAGTAACATAAGTCTGAAAACAAAAGACGAAAAGTGTCTGTCAGTGTTGTATTTTGCCTTTGTTTATTACTATTTATTACTGTTTATACAATGGTTTGCCAGAATTATGTCCCACTTTAACCGCTCTGTGTTTGTGTTGATGCAACAATCATTTTGTATCAGATAATAGATACCTTAGTGCATGAGGAAAATACATATATTGGTATTTATCATGAGCATATCATTCAGACCGCATTAGATACATACTTCTCTGAAAATATGTCTGCAAGCGGCGAGTTGAGAGGGAACGGCAAGGCCATTTGTAGGCCGATTATCGTTCCTTTCATTACTTTTAAGTCTTTTACTTCTTGATCGATTGCGGCCACAGCAAAGTCCTCATCAATTACTGCATTGTTTACAGACTGAAGGAGTTTTACAAATCCTTGATACTCGGCTTTGGAGTTGACGATTTCGGTGGTTCTACTAGCGACAGTCTTTTTCCATAACGCTTCCATGACAGAATCGTTAGAATTCTACAACAACAAAAAATATACGATGAATTCAAATCAGAGTTGTTTGGGTTTAGGGTTTAGTATTCATAATTCGTTCGTATTCCACTTTGAATGATCTATCCATATAAAAGTGGAAATGATGCACTTTGTATAACAACTAATGCTGTCTGAATGTGTCAACATGTCAGACATGGTAAACTAATATATGAAGGTGTTCTTTAGATCCGTACCTTCACCACATATTCAATGTATGATCCCGTTGGCATGCTTACAGAAAACTCGGTGTTTGTGGATAGCTCTTGAAGGTTATTGAAAGGCACTTTTTCTCTAACCACAGTGAGAATTGCTGTGAGATTCCCCGTATATACAGACGTAATGACTATACAGAAAAACCACCAGAATGTGTAGAAGACACGACTTGGTAAACTCCTGGGTAGATATGGTAATCCTAAAATTGAAACAATATGGATTAAAATCGTACATTTTAGCAATCATTTTTCTTTTAACTGCTGTGTTTAGATGCATGTTTGCATATGTTCCAAATGAGAGAAGTGACAAAATGAAGGGAGAACAAAATAGAATTATGATTTTGATATTATTGGCAATATATGAAAAACATATATTGGAATGTACTGTGTACATTCTACGACAACGAGCACACATACCTTGTCGCAATGGTACCTGTATCGCTATAATGATACTTAACGCTGTGGTGGATGTGCAGGAAGGGTTTCTTCTCTCCCCGTCTTCTCGAGGTCGAACGTCCATTTCCTCCATTAGTTTGAATAGTCCCATACACCAAACGATGGCACACATACCACATAAATATACTTCCGGTTTAAAACAGGATAACATTGAATACCAGGATGTTTCTTCATTGTTCGGTTTCTGGTACATCACCCGATAGTCTGAGAACATTATCATGTATGAGTATGTTACCACTGTCGACCTCTCCATTGTTATTCCAAATGGTACACCGGAAACATCAGCTTCCTGCAAACACAAACATTAGCATCCACCGCTAGTAAGTGTTTCAAATGTTTCAGGCTTGTATGTTTTCCTTAATGTTAATGGAAATCTTTGCTGCTGTCATACTACTGTAAAGGTAAATCGGCTCTCATGCCCATCTGTCAAGTGACGAATGTTAGAAGATGAAAATAGTTTCTTTATCACCCTTAAATATCGAGTGTCAGTAACAACCCCATGTACAGTGGTATTTACTGTTCAATAAAAGTAGGGTAACCTGAACTTTCAATTCGGATAGGAAGTATAAGCGTTAACAAACTTTTCAATCACAGACATCTAATGAACGCACCACAAACACAACCCATAAACACAACTTATGGGATGAACGTGCACAACGCAGTAGCCCCATACACGTGCATGGGGTGTCATTCTTGATTTTGACGGTTTTCAAGATCCATAAATCACCGTAGACCATTCATTTTGACAATCACCTGCATCACACAATTGGTGTTAGTGTTTGTTTCTAGCCGTTTTTTTATGTTTGTTTGAAAATGAAAATCGTACACATGAAACTTTAACGTCATTACCAATGATTTTTCAAGAGCGACTACTGTACAATCAACTACACTTATATCTCCCACTTTTTGCAATCGTAAATGAAAAAGGAAGTTCCCTTACATTTTTTACGAATATATCACGGTAAGAAAATGTATCGCATTAAGTGTAATAAGCAAGTTGTTATCTTCTTTTAGTGGCATTTTAGAATCTGGGAAGTACAAGAAAGAGTGTGACGTCTCGATACAGATTCTAGTACCGTTGTCAAGCAGGAATGTAACACGAAGTGGAGGCAAAGTACATATACTGAATGTAACAAAGAAAACAAGATAATGAACATGATAGACAGTAAACTGATCCAGACAGTGAGTTGACAAAGGGGTTTGGTTTGGGTCTTTTGGGCGGAGGTGACAGGGTTGCAGCAATGGTTCTGTTGACTGTTTGGACTGAATGATTCTACAAAGGTTCTCTTCAAGTGTTTTCTTCATGCAGATGTTTTGAGCAGATGTTCTACTGTCAGGCTATGCATGTTTCCCTTCATATTATTGTAAATCTCTTCTACGGTCCTACTGTCAGGCTATGCATGTTTCCCTTCATATTATTGTAAATCTCTTCTACGGTCCTACTGTCAGGCTATGCATGTTTTCCTTCATGCAAATGTAAATATCTTCTACGGTCCTACTGTCTGACTATGCATGTTTCCCTTCATGTAAATGTAAATCTCTTCTATTGTCCTACTGTCTGACTATGCATGTTTCCCTTCATGTAAATGTAAATCTCTTCTATTGTCCTACTGTCAGGCTATGCATGTTTCCCTTCATGTAAATGTAAATCTCTTCTATTGTCCTACTGTCAAGCTATGCATGTTTCCCTTCATGTAAATGTAAATCTCTTCTACTGGCCTACTGTCAGGCTATGCATGTTTCCCTTCATGTAAATGTAAATATCTTCTAGCAGCTCTGTGGGCCACGTCAGCAGACTGCGTTTGTACATGCGTTCGAATCCGCGGGCTACCTGGGCCGAGTCTTTCGCGGTCAAGGGTTCGGCTTCCTTGTAGCGACTGGCCACGTCCACGACGGTTAGGGCATACTTGTACCTCTTGTCGTGGGGTTGGAACAGGAGGTCGGCCTGGTGAACGCTATTGGGTATGTTAATACCGAACTTCCTTCTAGGCACGTAGCATGGTGCCGGTTTTTCAAGCCACGCTTTGGCCTCGTTTGGGGGTACTCGCGCCATTTTAGCCAGCTTATGTAAGGCGCTAGCTCCTTTCCAGTACCCACGCGGGCTGTAGTAAATAGCCTCAAACTTTCTTTGGTTCCGTGGCATGGTATCGTGTATATACACCTATGTTCTTGGTTCAATTTTCTCATGCCCGTACACGTATGTGTTGATCCCATCAATAGCTATCAAACGCTTAGTGTCCATCGGTGACAGGGACGTCTTGTTTATCGTCAGTCCATATATCCTATGCCCATCACTTCTAAGCGTGTTCATTTTATGCCTGAAGGTACGGGTCTTAACAGGGCTTCCTTGAATCTGGCGTGTTTGATGTGTTGTTTCACCAAGTACTTCCTAACACCCTTCGCCTTTCGGATCTCACCATTGTCGGCCTTCAGGATGGAGTACATCTTGGGTCTCAAGTCTATGTACTCGGCTATGGGCGTGCCAGCACACTCGTCCTTCATCTTACCTAGGACCTTTTTTATTTACCATGCTGTGTAGGTAGAGAATATGATTGGTTGGCTTGCTCGGGTCGTAGCCCTTCACGTAATGATTATTTGCTTTCGCGTACAGTTTGGTAGCCATGGAAATCCTACCTCGCAAGCCTTTCTCAATGAATAGGTGCATGTCGTAATCGGTGAGCAATTCCAACTTAACTCCGGTCTTTTTCAGCAAAGCATCCCACGACAGACCTGGGCTGGTGTAGTACCATGCGGGGTCGAGTTGATACTGCTTAAAACAAGTCCTCCTAAACGTCTCAAACACGTCGGCTAGCAGGAGTACATCTGTCCTCAAGTACAGGTCGTGATAGTCACCCAGATTCTTACAGCCCAGTTTATTCCATACGTTAATCGCGTGCCAGTAATCGTCTTGGGTGATTGTCGAGTCGGTCAGGTTGCTGTAAAATTCTCTGATAGGGGGGTAGTCGGGTCTCGGCGAACTTGGCCGAGCCATCCATGTACTCGTAGGGGTACACACCCTTCCTCATCAGCAGGGGTCGAGTCTCGGCGTCGGTGTATCGGTCGGTGATGGGGAAGGTATCGTTGGCCTTGACCAGACTGTCGAGTGACGACAGGAGGAACTGAACCGAGTCAATGAACCTCGGGCCATTCAAGCTGAAGGAGATGTATCTCTCCATGTTGTTGGGGATGCACGCCAGGTTGCCGTCGACTTTCGCGATGGCCTGCATGATCAAGTGAGAGTCGTACCCTCTCAAGTTTATTGTCTTGGGGGTGATTCTAAGCTTGAGGTTACACACACTGTGAGCGGCGCCTCTATTCTTACCAGTGACGTGGCAGTGATCTCTCACCGAATCACCGTTCAGTGGGCTATCACACACATGGCAGTGAGTGCTGCAGGCGTGAGCTAGCCGGTCGGCTTGAGTCATATGCATGGGAGCGACTGTGTATAGTGCATTCCTAATACTTTTCTGTTCCTCCTGCAAACACTTTAGAAACTTTTCAGCCGCGTCGGGACCCCTGTACCCTACGGGAGCTTTCGTTTCCCCATCACATCGGACGACCATGTATCCAAACCCACAGGCCTCGTGCTCCTGTGTTTTTTGTGTGTTGGGGGTACCCCCAGCCTCAACGGGTTTGACCAAGGCTTTGAAGTTGGCGTAGATGACATTAACCACGGACATTTGGTTCTTGTGGTTGTCGAATTTTAAGATATTGTCACCTTCCTTGGGCATGTCGACTCGTATGGCCGTCTGCACCACACCTTGGCAATCCCCCCGGTGTGATTCCAGCAGGTCGGGTCGGCTGAAACCGTCGAGGCATCGTTAAGAAGTGTTTTTTCCCGTCGTGTTTCGACTTATCGTGCAACAGCCTGCTGAGGTGTTTTATCCACGTGTAGTGATACTTATCACCTCGCTGGATCATGAATATATTGATAACGCGTTGGGGTCCCCCCAACATTGGACTGATCCTGTGCACGATCGTTGTGTTACCTTCGTGTCCAAAGACGTTTATGGCTATATCATTCTGGTTTTCTATTTTAGTGATCTGAGATATGGGGGTGGTTTCGTTTATATCATCCCAGTTGAGCCCATCGTCTTTGGGATAACTAGAAGGCCTGTTCGAATTAGTGTCAGCTGAAAACAAGGCTGACCTGATAGCTAACCTCATGCAATCGTCTCCTCTATTCTTGATGTTGACTATGGCCTGTTTTGCTTTGTAGTAGGGGGGCAAGTCTAGGTACGACCCGCCTCTGAACGGCACGTAGTTAGCTATGTCTAGATAGACATTATCAATTTTATCCACGACCCACCCGGAACCCATGTGTGTGTAGCGTTCTAGGTATTCTCGTATCTGCTGAAAACTGATATCGATTGACTCGTCTGTAGTCTCGGTATGAGTCACGACTTCTTGTTTACCTCGGAAGTAAGGCTGAACGTACTCAATGACCCCATTGGGGGTTCCCCCATGCTGTTTATCGAGTGACATTTTCACTGTGATTTGAAACTTTATACTTCCCAAATCGTTTAGTTCCTCATTGACTTTATCAGCGATTAGAGGCTTGATATCGGCGATGTCTATGTTCCTATCAACATGCATGCGCCAGCCTCTCAGATAGTTACCTACAGCGCGCTCAGTGCGCATGAACTCTAGGTCAATAGCTCTATTCTGCCGTAATAGTTCTACAAGCTGGGACTTCCTCATACGGGAATAACCTATTTACCCCAACTGGTGGGCCTCCTGTTTGAGTTGTTTCACAGTGTGGGGCTTTGGTACGGGGTCGTTTAATAATGCGACTAACCCGGCTCTCCCCAGGCGGGAATTACCCCGTCAACCCTAGCTCTTTTGCTTGGAGTTTTAGTTGTTTTACCGTTGGAGGGGGTTGTATGTTAAGTAATCTCAACAGCTGAAGTTTCCTCATTCGAGAGTAACCAATTACACCTCGCTGTCTCGCGATCTGCTTGCGCTCCCGAGTAGTATACATTGTGTACACACCTAAGTATATCAATCTCTAATTGGGCCACCGGCAAGGGAGGTAACTCTTCCAACCTTGATAAAAAATAGAGGCGCTATAAAATCCTTAGTAAATATCTTGATAGACCTTATCGATTATACCCTCAACCCACCCGGAACATGCGCAGCATAGTAGGGTGTTTTGTATTATTTGCAACGAGTCATCAACAAGTATATCTATCTCTCCATGCACATCTACTCGTCCACCATCAAAGTAATTCCAAGTGTGCCCAGCCCACGGTACATCAAACCCTACTTTTCACCACAATGAGCACCCCTTATATAGTTCGCTAACAATCATGGGTTTGAGGACACTGATATCTATACTGCCCCCCACATCCATCTGCCAGCTTCTCAGGCAACGACTTTCCCTGGGCTCAACTTCCACGAACATTGTTATACTTAGGTGTGCACAGTCTCTAATTGGGCCACGACACTGCTATCCTGAGGAGGCGCCTATGTTCTTTTCTGTAGTCTTTTTTCTTCTCGTAGATAAGATGATGTCTGACTACGTTTGCTCCGTGAGCTTTGCATTGGCAGTAGTGACCTTTCACCCCGACACCACACACAGAACACGTGTAGTTGATACTCTTCATATGAAAACAACAGTACCCCTCAGTCCTGCAGCTCCTACCACAGGCCTCGGTCTTCCCCATTAGTATGTACTGGCATCGGTACGGGGCGGGTCTCATCTTTGGTATACTTATATGAGTACTTAGTCTAATTGTTTCACAACCAATGCAGTCGCTGCTAGACCCAGCGCGATAAAGATCAATTCCCGGTCCATTTGCCCCGGGGATGGTGTGTAGTACTGAGCGAGTGTGGGCTTAGGAGGGAGTGGTTCTAGCTGTTTACCGGTTAGTAGGTAGTATTCTCTCGCTGCGTCATCGACATCATGGAACGTTTTAACGGCATGGTTCTCACGCCTGAGTTGTTCGTTAATGTAATCGATTCTCTGTACACGTTTCTTCACATACTCGGCTTGCGCTGCTTGAAATTTCTCAAAGGCCAGGTCGTGGCGCGTACGATCAGCTTGTATCTCAGCCGCATGTGACTCCCGTAGTTTTCGAGAAGAGGAAATTACTCCCTGAAAATGCCAGGGCGTTTACTTACGCCCCGCCGACCATCATGGCGATCGTAGCCATCCTATATATAGTTACATTTACTTCAAAATATTTCCGGTAGGATCCCTTGTTTTACTAGGATGTCCTTGGGGTGGTCCACTAGGGTGGCCATCGCAAAACCCAGGTTCATTATGAGCATGCCCATATCCTGCAGGTTGAAATCTAGCTTGATAGTCGGTTGTTTAAGCACCATTTTGGTCAACCGAGCGTACCCTACGGCTAGACTGGCGACCACGGTGGCGTGGTATGCATCGTTGACGAACGTTTTCCCCTCAGACATTATGTATATGATATAAAAATATATATTTATAACATGATATGTGGGTTGACCTCTAATTGTGGGGGAGGGATACCCTTCCTGGGAGGGATACCCTCCCTGGGTGATTGTTTATTATATAACCATGAGATAGCCACGGCAGCAGTTGCGCCTGCAATCAACAGGAGTGGAGCCTGGCTCCACAGTGGAGCGTAGCTACTCTTATGTTGGTTAGACCGGCGGCGACTCTCTTAGGGTTCTTCTGCCTGGTGACTGTAGGATTCACCTCCCTGGGGGTTTTCCTCTGGAGGGGTCACCTCCCTGGGGGTCTCCTCCTGTGTCATTTCTTGGGCAGCATCCATCTTGTATACTATTATTATTATTTTTCCCCTCCTTAAATTGGCAATGCTTTTGCTGTGATAATTGCCGCCGTCATCGGGGCTAAAAACATACCGTATTTGTGGTACAGCACGCAACTGATAGAGCTCAAGGCAAGTTCAATAAACGGGTCTTTCTCAAGGTCCTCCCACAGGTAAAGTCGACATTCCTGGGGAATGGGAAGGAAGTACGACACTATACCAGTGTAGATCTGGGTCATAACCGATCCTATAGTCTTTGTCATCTCGACCCCGAGTCTAGCCTTGTATCTAGCGTACAGCTTATCAATTTCTTCGGCTGACATTTTGTGAATTTTATCGGGAGTGTAGTCCCCAAAGTAATGTTTGGCTTTACCACCGACTGCCAGCGCCACCAGTCTCTCAGTCTTGTCATCGTCCCCTCGCTTATCCCCCTCCACCAACAGTTGTTCTAGCAGTTCATCACACTCCATCTTATAATGTAATAAGCAAGTTTTAGTTTAAATAATATAATACCCGATGCAGGTGAAACATAATGAGATAAAGGTTAAGTTGCACACGACGAGCACTTCAAAAACAACCATTGGTCTTCCCTATAGAACTGTAACAATTAATTGCTAAGCATTGCTAAGCATTGCTAAGCTAAAACACCCTATAGGACACGGGTTAGTCAGTCTTGAGCACGAGCTTAGCATGTTTAGTTTCAGCAAGCTGCTTCTTCACCGATTCCCTATCATGTTTATTCATCACATCGTTTTCCCTCAAACACTCTTCGAACGAATCCCTGTCCTTGCAGTGGAATAAGGCCACCCATCGTGTCTGCTCCCTGAGGTCTTTCAACACCGAGTTGAACTTCTGCATTAGTACCCAGACGCTGTGCTTTGCGTGCCGGCCAGAGAAGGCCAGGTACAATAGCATGTCTCTCTTTTTTGTTATCTCACGATTAGCGCGGCAGTTGTCCAAGATAAACAGCGTCGACTCCCCTTGAATTTGTTGTGATAAGCTTTCAACCAGTCCTGCAGATGTGTTCCCGGGTCGACTTTGTGTACGTCCGGGTCCGTCATCACCCAAGGTCTTTCCGTGTACGTTCTATTCATGTGCAGAGTAGGGCACGTGATAACGATGTTGACGAACACATCCCAGTAGTACCCCCTCCAACATATCCAGCACGAAAACGGTCTTCCCACAACCAGTCTGCCCACACACTATGGCGCAGTGCGGGTCGCGGGGCAAATCAATAGATGGCTTGCACGAATCTCCCATTGTCTATATTAAGTTGCGCGTCCATAATAACGTACAGATATAATTTCAACTGGCCCGCGGGTTGAGCCTTCTTGGTAATCTGGATTGTTATCCCCTCCCTCCTTGATGACGTGTTGGTGTCGGGTCGGTAGTTTCATTATTTCGTCCCACTGCTAGTGTGCCCTCATACTGGCGCTGAACAGCTGGTTGGGCACGCCCTCGATTGTCAGTTCCACCTTTTCAATCTCAGGGTTGAAAAACTTCTCGCTGTCCCTTAGGAACGGCTCGTAATCTCCACGGGGACAATCAGGATGCCTTTCATTGATCTCGCCCGCACGTGTCACTCTTATCCCGCACGATCACTCTATGCCTCAGTACCCTATCGTACAGGATGACCACCTTCCCCGAGTACTGGTTTCGAACCTGCCTGGCCAGTTCCGGGGCTAGTGAGTATGTCGAACTCCAGAGAGATGTTGTCGATGGTGTAACTGGCTTCATCACCTTCGGCGTACGTACGACTTTGCTGTAGTCGTTAAACGTGAGCTCGTATTCAAGCCTATCACCCAGCGCTGCCTGGTAAAACGGCGCATGTCCCGTGAGCAACTCAAAGTCGAGCGGCACGCAGAACCTATTCCCGTACGCTTGGGCGATGGCCTTTTCACCGTCCGAGATCTTGTCTAGCTGGTCTGCCGTGAAGCCGTACCCCACGAGCAACCGGGTTGATTTGCTGATGCCTTGGTACACATCATTGACGCGTTCTCCCTCGCTTTTCCAGAGGTCCCCGTAGCAGTGAAACACGTCGCTGTCATCGATGCTCAGCACCTCATTACGGCTGATCTTGATGGTGGTTTTCTTGATGATGGCCCGACCTACGTTCCGCACTAGCTCGCGTTTGTCGTTGTCGGAGGTCAACGTGAGGTTCAACGTCAGTCGAACCGTGCCTGGTATGATAAGGTCATTCTCGCACAGGTTTGGGAATCTAACCAGCAGCGTTTGATTCTGGTCTATCTTGCTGGGATTGTGGGTCACCGACTGGCGCACGGCTCTGACGCCTAGAGGCTCTCTTGATCTTTGGAAAGGATCTAGTTTCCTGCCATACATTGTTATATAGATAAAATATAAAAGTGTAATATAAATAATGGCTGAAGGCGGACATGAGGACAGCCCAATGGATGATATGTGGGATGATAGTGCCCAGACGTTTGGGGAGGATGACACCACATTCACGAACAATCCCGTAAGTGCTGAACTTGTACAGCCGGCCGTCGATGATTATTACGAAGCAGTTGAAAATAGAGACAACATCAAGCCGTTGGTACGAGACTATGCCAAGTTTACCATCGATAAGAAGGGCACGCTGCGATTGAAGGCTCACCCGGGGCTCGATATCATGAAAAAAGACGGGAAAGGACCGTATGCTTTGTCAACACTCACCAGTCGCCCTGGTGGGAGTCAACTGCTCTGTGAGGAACTAGGCTTCATAGATTACGGGGGCGCACGGCCTAAGCTTCCCCCGAAGGTCGTCCAAGATCTGCAAGCAGCCAGGGCCGAACTCAGCGGTGAAGGTGATATACCCCAACATGCTAAAGAAACGTCGGACAGCGTTGAAAAACTGTTGAGCGCGTACTGGAACAATTTCCACTGAAAGAACTGTATGGTCTAGACGAAGTCTTGAAACATGTACGCGGAGAACTCGTGAACAACATGGGGAAACTGAACGAAGTCGACGAGCACATCGCTCGTGAGAAAAAAAAACTCACCGAAACAGAGGACGATGATATGAAACGTCATATCGAGGAGAGAATAAAAAATTTGGAAGACGAGAGACGGACTCGGTTGGAATCCGCTTCCTCGAACCGGGAAGCCCTCCGATCCCAGATCAGTCGTGTACGGGAAACCATCAATCGAGTCCTAAATGAGGACACCACGCTAGCTGACAGGATCCGAATCCTCTTCCGAGAGCAAGTCATCACCATCGCCAGCATTCTGGCTGCATTGGGCTTCATCATATCAACCCTGGTCGTGTCATTGACGCCTGCCGGCGGCAGTGGTACACCAACACCAACACCCACTGGTGGTGCCAGAGACTGGATAAAAAAAAACACCTGAAGTCCCTCGGGGAGGCCCTGGCTAAACTCGCTGGTAAGGCCGCCGAATCCCTGCCCGGCATCCTGGGTAGCATCGTCTCGTGGGCAGCCATTGTCGCCGTGGTGGGGCTGGTGTACGTAGCGGCTAAGGAATTTTTAACCAAATGAGTCCCAAACCGACCGCTACCCCACCAACCACCAGGGCTGTTTTACGGTCGATGTGCTGCTGATTGGACGCCTGAACGTGTGGGGGTTGGGGCTGTGGGGGTGTTGGTTGAACCCTAGGCTCTGGGGGTGGTACGACTATACCCATCGCACCAGTATGTGTGGGTGGCGGGACGTGGGGGGTGTTAACATCGGGGTTGACGCCCAACTTTTGGTCTGCCGTGGCTATGACTATTTCGTTGTTGTAGCCCACCACTGTTTTTTACTCTCAGTTGCATATCGCTCGGAGCCATGTACAGTCCCACGTCGAAGACGTAGTCGACTTTCGACCGTGCGTATTCCAACACGTTTTGGTAGCGTTTGATGGCACTCGGGAGATCAACTGGAGCATTGATAGCATCCTCAATGTTAACAACGAACTGTTTCTGAGCGTCGTAAGCAGTCCCCTTACCGAGGATGTTGGAACGCGTTTGCGTCTGCGCACCCAACAGCGCCCACACGTACGTTCGAATCGAGTCGTTCAATCTGATTACACCAGCACGAGTGAACCCTCTCGGCGTGTCTAGCATGGACATTTTCCAACCGTCCGTGGTTGACTGCTCCACTTTCTGGATGGTGAAAGCAACACCACCTTTAAAGTTCATACGATCATCTCGCCATTCATTACTCGACAAAGCAAAGTCCTGGCGTAGTATATTTCTTTTCAGTAAATCATCACTGACTTCTTTCACGGGTGGCCCCCCATTATATGGAATACCCAACCCGTGGTTCGGCCCCGGCAAATGCCAATCCGTCTTCGGGGTTAGTTCGAATTCGTTGCAAATACGTTCGTAGGCCCGTCTATCATACTGGTTGTTTACTGCGTTCAACGCCTTGTCGTGTGGGAGCGGGGCGCTGATCTCTTTGAGGATACGCCTGACCTGGTAGTACACGTGAAACATGAATACAGACTGACTCAGCGGTCCACGCCGAGTGTCGGCCAATGTCACACCACACCCCGTTGTAGCGCACCACACGGCGAAGTTGAGTTGATTTTGCCAGAACTGCATCGGGTTGTTGAACCATGCGTGGACTGCCTTGACGTTAGTCACCGAAAGCTTATACCGGTCGAACACATCTATAAATTGAGCGCTGATATACATCCCAGCAGCGTCGACCACAATCTTCATGTGTGGGAAATCTATGTCCAGTTTAGGGTAAAACACTCCTTTGTATTATATAATGAGTCCAGGAATAACGAGCGGTGAGGCCGTTCAGCTGATGCACGCGATCGATAACACGTCGGGTCAACTCGAAGTCGCACTCTGCGATATCACCTACCTACCGCGATGGACTAACATCAATGTCAACAACAACAAGCTATTCGTCAGTGGCACCCACAACCAGATAACTGACGGCTACTACAGCGTGTGCTCGCTAAGCGATTAGGTCTTCAAGCCCCTGGGAGCTGAACTCAAAATGAACCACTCAAACGGCACAGTGGTGTTAATCAACAACGGAAGAAACTCCTTGAGGCTTGGCAGACCATTGGCGAGGACACTCGGTATGCCGCCGGACGAGATAAAACCAACAACTACCGTCACAGGCACAAAGTTACCCGACCTAGTACCGTACCGAGAGCTGTGCATTCATCTCGGCCAGCTGAGCACAACGGACAACATTCAAGGGGGTCACCCTTCCACGATACTGAGAGCCGTACCGGTGAAAATGGAGAAATACAACGACGGTAGAACCGAGTCGTTTTCACCGCGTCAGTATAAGAGGTTAACTCGGGGCAACATCCCGGAGCTGAAAATATCGTAGTTAGATATAAATCATTATTCTGTGAATATAGGATACCTCAACATAACGCTGCACATAAAATGACTAGCGCACAAGGCCCCGGAATGAGGTTGAAAAAATGCATCAATGCGGGGATCTCCGACCTCGGGGACACACGCGGATTCGACGACCCCGGAGTAGATGGTAAATTGTACGCCTTGCAACTGAAAAACAACATTTACAAACGCGTTGAAGTCCCCTCCGGTGGAACCCTAGGTGATATAGTAGATACCTCAAGAGCGGTCGTCAACACTCGGTACGCCCTAGTCAGCACCGGTGATGATAAATGGATGGTATACCCATCGTTTAGGGGCAAACTGTTCGACATAGAAGATGTTGAGAGCACGACCGACGCCCGAAACAAGCCATATACGCTCGTCTTCACAGACGATGACAAGTGGGCTTTGTTACCCGCTAAAGGTGACTGGTTTCTCAATATTAGGCTTGGTTCCCCCTACGTATTCACAGAGAACAAAGACAACTACCTAAACAAAGTCGTGAACAACGGAACCCTGCTCATGGCTTACGTCCCGGCTCAGAGACGTAGCGTACTCATCAGCCCAGTCGCCAGTATGGCAGCCCACATGCTATCGAGTAAACCGGCAGTGCAAGACGGGGCATTGCAGTTGGTGTCTGAATTCGCTGGCGTGGTCAACATCCTGGCGAGCCTACCTGTGAACTCCACGCTGGTCATCAAAGTCTACCTAGGGGAACCATCTCAGGATAAAATCGAAATCGTGAAGGGGGTCAAACTCGAGTGGGTAGAACGGCACCAGTATCAGGTTTGCACTGTTTACGTGCGGGTGGGTCTCGACTCCCACACCAGTCTGCAGGGGGTCATCGTGACCGTGGAAGACATGATATCACTAACCAAGATCTTCCTACCCGACAACATACACTTCATGGGGGCGAAGTACACCCCTGAGAAATTATCAGAAAAACAATTGGAAACTATCTCGTAATAGTATTATAGCAATGTCCAATCGTCATCGGCCCAACGCCACGCTTAACGATCTAGGGGACACAGAGGGATTCGATCAGCCTGGCGAGGAATACGCCTTATACGTCCTACACCTAAAAGATAATGTGAAAGGCGGGCGGCAATGGCCGATCATCTACCCAAACCAACACTCGGGGACCTAGGAGGCATAGAGGGATTTGATCAGTCTGGTGGGGGAAACGTCTCGTACGTCCTACTCTTTAAAAACAGTGTGTACATACGGCAGCCCCTGGTAGACTTAAAAGAACCCAAATGGTTGATCAACGTGACCCTCACTGCACCATATATCTCATTAGACAAAGATGGCTATGTCTCCGAAATTAGGAACAACGGTATCTTGCTCACGTCTTTCATTCCAACTCATGAAAGGATGATAGTTTCTAAAATACAATATTACTCAGGGGGCAAGATGTTAGTTTCATCAAGGTGGTCGCAGTTAATAGCCATCCGCCCCGATGCCATAGCAGGGTTTAGGGCTATGGCCCCAGGCTCCACACTCATCATAGAAGTCGCTTACAAGGGTAAGTTTGATGATTCAGAACTGGGGCCATCCCCAAACCTGCAACTTGTACCTGGGGTGACAATACGTTGGGATGACCCCCTAATACCAGTCCCCCTACCTTGCCGTATCATTATACGATTGGGGGGCCTCCCACTGGGATTACTTACCCCCTTAGTAAACTCCTCACATGTTGATATAGACCAGAAGTTACCTATTGATCCTTCCCGTATCTCCACATACGAGAATCTAAGCCTTATAAGCCTCAAGTACATTGATCGGCTATTAACTGAAGCCCAATTAAAAAATATCCCATAAGATATATTATATGCACACAGAATGGGTCTGTACCCAGTCGTAGAGGAAGTAGCGAAGACACTGGAAACTGTAGACGGATTCCGCTTGAGACAGTTATGTTATGTAAAACGCCAACTAGAACAAGACCGCGACACGCGGAAAGCACTATATAAGAAGTACCATAGAGCTTTCAATATCGTGGACGGGCCTGATACTGACCTTATGGCAACCAGCATGGGACTAGGGGCGGCAGGTGTTGGGTTGTTAGCCACCATAGTGGCCGCACCTATAGTGCTAGGCATTGAAATAACAGCTGGGGTGGTAGGGGTGGCAGGGTTGGTGTTTAAGTTTGTATCCCGCAGACTGCATCATAAGGCATTGAAACACGACGAGATCAGGGTTCTGACCGAAGCAAAGCTGATCACGGTAAGTGAGCGTATTTCCACGGCACTCACTGACAGTAAGATCTCAGAGGAGGAATTTTGTTCAATCCTCTCTGAACTCTACAAGTACCATAAGATGAAACAAGAAATCCGGTCCAAGTCTCGTAAGTCTGCTATCAGCAAAGATGAGAAAAAAAAGTACATAGAACAGGGGGTACGAAAAGCCCAGCAAGCCTTTATTACGAACACCAAAGAGATCATAGGCGATTCACATTAAACTGTTTCATCAAGGTCAACGCGTCATAGTGGTACAGTAGTGCCACGTGCGACACTATTGTGCCACGTGTGGTCGGGAAGTTAACTGGGGGTTCAAAAGTAGTAGATATACTGGGGCGAGATCTAAGGTCCTGACAAAAGCTTTATTTGTGAAATAAAGCTTTGCAGAGGCTTTTGTTGGACTTGATCTCGGACTGTCATTATATCTACTACCTGCTACTGTAAATCTCTTCTACTGTCCGGCTATGCATGTTTCCCTTCATGTAAATGGAAATCTTTTCTACGGTCCTACTGTCAGGCTATGCATGTTTTCCTTCATGTAAATGTAAATCTCTTCTATTGTCCTACTGTCAGGCTATGCATGTTTCCCTTCATGTAAATGTAAATCTCTTCTACTGTCCTACTGTCAGGCTATGCATGTTTCCCTTCATGTAAATGTAAATCTCTTCTACTGTCCTACTGTCAGGCTATGCATGTTTTCCTTCATGCTACTGTAAATATCTTCTACAGGCCTACTGTCAGGCTATGCATGTTTCCCTTCATGTAACTGTAAATCTCTTCTACTGTCCGGCTATGCATGTTTCCCTTCATGTAAATGTAAATCTCTTCTACTGGCCTACTGTCAGGCTATGCATGTTTTCCTTCATGTAAATGTAAATCTCTTCTATTGTCCTACTGTCAGGCTATGCATGTTTCCCTTCATGTAAATGTAAATCTCTTCTACTGTCCTACTGTCAGGCTATGCATGTTTCCCTTCATGTAAATGTAAATCTCTTCTACTGTCCTACTGTCAGGCTATGCATGTTTTCCTTCATGCTACTGTAAATATCTTCTACTGTCCGGCTATGCATGTTTCCCTTCATGTAAATGTAAATCTCTTCTACTGTCCTACTGTCAGGCTATGTATGTTTTCTTTCATGTAAATGTAAATCTCTTCTACTGTCCTACTGTCAGGCTATGCATGTTTCCCTTCATGTAAATGTAAATCTCTTCTACTGTCCTACTGTCCTACTGTCGTGTGGTCGGGAAGTTAACTGGGGGTTCAAAAGTAGTAGATATACTGGGGCGAGATCTAAGGTCCTGACAAAAGCTTTTTTTGTGAAATAAAGCTTTGCAGAGGCTTTTGTTGGACTTGATCTCGGACTGCCATTATATCTACTACTTGCTACTGTAAATATCTTCTACTGTCAGGCTATGCATGTTTTCCTTCATGTAAATGTAAATCTCTTCTACTGTCCTACTGTCAGGCTATGCATGTTTCCCTTCATGTAACTGTAAATCTCTTCTACTGTCCGGCTATGCATGTTTCCCTTCATGTAAATGGAAATCTCTTCTACGGTCCTACTGTCAGGCTATGCATGTTTCCCTTCATGTTACTTTAAATCTCTTCTACAGGCCTACTGTCAGGCTATGCATGTTTCCCTTCATGTAACTGTAAATCTCTTCTACTGTCCGGCTATGCATGTTTCCCTTCATGTAAATGTAAATCTCTTCTACTGGCCTACTGTCAGGCTATGCATGTTTTCCTTCATGTAAATGTAAATCTCTTCTATTGTCCTACTGTCAGGCTATGCATGTTTCCCTTCATGTAAATGAAAATCTCTTCTTCTGTCCTTCTGTCAGGCGAACATGTTTTGGCTGTGCAATCCTTCCTAGATCAATTTTCAGTTCTTCAAAAGTATGCCAGGGTATGTTTGGCTATATCTGAGTGCCTTTGCCTATCACACTATGTATGTGTTAAGTATAGCCAATGGTTTATCCGTGCTATACGTGTACTTACATGGTTTCGGCTGTTTTCAAAGTTCAAATGTCTCAAAACTGTTGTGACAGTTCTATGAATTGTCTTGCAAAGAAACACCAAGCTTATATTGTGTTTAGACGCCTATAGCAATTAAATGCAGAAAGGAGCTTGTAGTTGTAATTTCTTCAGATTGTAATATAAATTCAAACCTGTGACAATTTATCATTGAAACTACTTACATTTCGTGACATCATACCCAGTAACCCGCTCCATGACGTGTTGGACAAACGCGAACCCCACGATCTTACTGATGGCTCCACAAACACATAACTGAAATCAATTGAACTTTGTTTACAACGCATCATATGAATAGAAAAGCCCAATTAAATGGCACTGAACAGCTGTTTTACGTGTACACGAACAAAATCACAAAACATGGAAATAGGACACGTGAGTATATGCATATTCAACAGAATGGTAACAGTTTTAGAACTGCAAAACCACAGTTAAAACAAATAAAACGTGAGCTTGAATTTACCCTGTTGTATCGTCTGATTTTTGTAAAAAACACTACTCATCTATTACGCTTTTGTCGTATGTGTATGCACATCTATAGATATTTATAGGGGCAATAGGTATCCATAAAATAACCGACTCTCTTCATTCTCTATATAAGTCCGTTGGCATGATGCTGTAACATGGTCAAGTAGTCATATCACAGAAAAACAATGTATTTTATTCATATATACACTATATGGCACAGGTTTGGTTTCCTGCTAGTTGACCTGGGGCACCCTAATGCAGTGTTTCATATTTATTTGCATACATTACTATTTACGTTTCCAAGAAAAAGAAGTTACGAGAGTGGGAATGTGGACTGGAATAGCAACTCTGACATACTAAGTACAGTGAAACCTGTCAACACCGGCACCTGTCAAATCCGGTACACTGTCAAAACCGGCATACAATTTTGGTCCTGCAATTAGTAGTAGCAACTCACCTGAAGTTAAGACATGATGCTAGAGTGTCGAAAAGATCCTTGCATAGGTTGGTGTATGTTATAGGATGATGCTTTGCAGATGGCATTTTCTTACAGTAATCGTACCACTGAAATATAGACCACATGAGGATTTATGTTTCCTAAACACCCCAAGTTAAACATGTTAATTATTAAGTCGACACAAAGGATGAGAGAGAGAGGGTGGGTGGGGATGGGGTTGGGGGGCAGTAGCTATGAAGTGTCATTGTGAAGTATAAAGAAATTGTTATACATAAATGTTTCGTGTCTTCATTTTCTTCCAGCTTCTAAAATGTCTTAAAACCTTAAGATCTCGGTTGTGTATACACTGCTGCATCAAGGAAATTAGGACAACATGCTTCAAACCTGCAGATATAAGCGCTTCTTGTTCAGCCATCTACTGAGAATTGGGTGTATAGTCTAGCGATGTGGTCTCGCCAGTTCTCTACCGCAGTCACTGTGACATTATTTTTGTGCTGATGGATTAAACATACGAATGGTCTACGAATAGAGTCCCAAAATACTTACCAGGTATATTCCGTTTTACCAGCAATAACATTATGGTCCTTATGCTGCATATGACCAGCTTTTAAATATGTTATAGTACTTCGGAGTAAATATACTCGAAAAACATCAGATAAAAAAAATGCATACATAATATGACTATATTTAGAAATACCAAAATAATTTACTTTATAAAATGACACAGTAACAGCAAAATATCTGGAAATGAATTGCCATTTACAAGCACCGTGTTGGATAAAGTAGTCCTAAGGTTAAAGCCAGGAGAGGAATGTTTTCATCCGTTAAACAGCACATCATAACATAACTGACATTGTCACCGGCTAAAGCAAAAACACACAAATACACTATCTCCAATGTACTTCACACGATGCAAGGTTGTATGGTAGGTAAATGCTATGTCAGTTTGAACACTGAACCTAGTGTTGTCTTCATTATTCAGTTATGTTCACATCATATTGGAGGCATTATAATGAGGCGCCTATTGACTTGAGGGGAGAACGTAATATATGCTTGACAAGGACTTTTCAGTGTCATGTGCACACAGAACATCGTGAAGAACCTTACCTCTAAAACAGCAATAGTGAGTGTTCTCCCGTTTAATCCCCTTCGTGCATTAGGAAACATTGTTGATGCGTTGGTTACGCTGCAAGGTTCACCAATATGAGACCATTCTCGGCCTGTCCGTGACCACTGTAGTGTCATCACGTGTGTGCAGGTGATGTTGGGGCTACTCTGGTTCTGCACCTTGTTCAGTAAAGTAATATCTTTCGCAAGGAAACCTAAGACATGCATAATATTAGGATATTTCCACGTATATTTGTCAGGATTAATTAAGGGTCAATAACTGCATTAGTTTTTTTAAGCAGTTTTTTTTTTCTTATTTGATAATTTAAAACGTTTTGTTACGAAAATTAATGTTCTAATTATGTTTACTACTCAAAGTTTGCTGAGGATCACTTTACATCTGTTGAAATAGCCAAAGGCAATATTGCGTGAAGACGTGCATAATGAGCAAAGGTCTGTTAACCAATAATCATCCAGATCAAACGTGACAGTGAAAGTATCTGGCAAAAGCAGATACGTACAAAATCACGGATGCAAACGTATTATCCCAAATCACAACTCTTAGGACCGTGTATCATTGTATTTCGGGATGTTTCAATCAGTAAATTCTTTATTTGTTAGGTTATTGTCTATGTGATCACGACTTGATCCGTAACAGACTTTGAGTCGTGTTTTTTGCGCTTGTGGTCTTTCGTATTCGATATACTTCTAGGATGAACATGATAACGAACACTTCATTCAATTAACAGTACAAAGGAAGCGATTGATATAATTCAAATGCTAAAACATGATGTCAAAATACTTTCTGTTTGGTCCATACGATGAACTATTTCGAAGATACCGATGGATGCAGTTTGGTATCTTTTGAAGAAGTCACTCTCAAAATTATTGCTATTCACGTAATCAACAATTTCAAACACCTCTTACTTATAGATACTTAAGAATTACCGCCTACCCGGAAATGTAAAACATATTCAGTAATGTAAATCAAATAGTGATAATTGTGGCTGAATACAAACTTACCTGAGACAAATCCAGCTTAATTGCAAAAGCCACATTGTCGATTTCAGTGTCGATTGCACGGGGTAATGATGTATCCAGGTAAGGGAGAACGAAAAGCCATTTTGAGAAATGTCTGAAAAGTGACCTCTTGCCATATCTCCTATCTTTGTCTGAAACCTTGCAGTTGTTGAAAACGTGTAAATACAATATTTCTTCCTTCAAAGTATATGTTACTACTAAGCTTGCTATCAAGATCTGTATTGTCAAGAATAGGAATTAAATGTCGTAATCGGCGAACAGGGCAACACGTTTATGTTAAGTGAACTTGATACCTTTCACTTCGTTCTGTAAAAGGCTGTAACTGTCATAAGTCCATCTCAGTGCATGGAAGTTTCGTGTGTCTTAGCGCTAAGATCGTTTTGTGAAAAGGTACTTTTCATATGTTTCGGATGATATTCAATATTCAATATTCAAACTTTTATTCAAAATGGTTAGATACACCTTTTAAGCACTTCTTAACAATAAAGATTCTTTTACAAATTTTGCTAAGTTAATTAGGATATTCACTTTATCACAACTTAATAACTATAAATTTATAAATAGAAGGATGTTTCCAGAAATTTTCAGGAATATCATTTTGTCTTAAAATGGAATAAACTTTACATATTAACAGAAAATGGTATTTATCTTCTATACATCCATTTAGACATAAATTACAAAATCGTTCATCGCGAACAATACCGCAACGTCTACCAACATTTATCATTAAAGGCAATTCCCCAGATCTTAGTAAAACTAAAAGCCTTCTATATTCGCGATCCTTTAGAGTGGATAAATAATATTCAACTGACAATCTAGATTTATATTCTTGATAGAAATTTAGAAAATCAATCTTGCTGGTGACAATTTTGAACTCTTTGCACAAACTTACTAAGAAATAAAGAACACATTTGTACTTCCTGAGAGATCCAAACAAATCCAAAACCATAAGAGAAAAGTAACATTTTAACCTTGAAGACCATGTTTAACACGATTACAGTCGCCTAAAGATTTACAAAGAAGATAGCTTTGCTTAGGATATCTATGATAAGGCATTTATAGCAACTTTAACCAATACTGAATACATCTTTTATGAAAATCAACAAATAAGCCATATCTACCACATTCACCAAGTGCAGCAAAATTAGAGACATAACTACCTACACCAATAACATATTTACAAAACTTAACATGAAAATGCTCGATGCATTCAATTTTTGAATGACCCCACACTTCGGTAGAATAGAGTAAGATTGACTTAATCTGAGCATCAAATATCTTGAATAAATCTTAAGAAGAAATATTCTGAAACTTACACTGTAATTGTTTAACGGAAACTAGGGCTTTTGATGTTTTTTTAACAAGAACTTCAATACTCTTTGACCAACATAACCTGTTAGAAAACGTTAACCCAAGATAAGTATAATAGGTCGATGTCATAATAGTTTTATTGCCAAACATCCATTTTTCAGTAAACCTTAATTTGCCACCATTTCTAAAAACTAAAATTTCAGTTTAATTGACATCCAAACCCCATTTGATACTAAACTGCTCCAATACATCTATTTTCCTCTTTAGACCAATCACACTATCATCAAACAAACACAGCATAAAATAAAGATAAAACATCACGAAACTCTTGACCAACAAATGTACCTCGGACATTCGATTCCTGAAACATAGTTTCCAACTCAACAACAAAAAGAGAGAACAGCAAAGGATTTAAAAAACACCCCTGTTTTACGCCACTTAAGGTATCAAAATAATGAGATATGGAACTATTCGACAGTTTAACAGCAGATTTAACTTTAGAGTACATGATAATGTCAACATCGAGTAACCATACAAAATCGTACAGATTTTTTTGTATCTCTGGACAAAACAACACTGAAATACTGGTGTAATTGTTAATCAACCAATATGTGTTGCAAGAAACGCTAAAAGATTTTTAATGTTTTGATCCATTGCATGGTCATTGGCGTAAAACAAGGACTTTCGTGCAAACGATATGTGTGCAATAATTTTGAGGGCAATGTTTGACTCGTCTAACCTCATATTCAAAACGAGGCGACTGTTATATAGTGTCATGAGGAATCAGGTACATGTTGTTTAGCATTATGAATTCAAAGCATGCATCGTTCAATTGACAAACATTAGTCCTGTTTTCCCGTGTGTACTACGATCTCTCAACGTGTAGAAAATCTGTCACCTCTGATGAAAATAGTTTCATATGATTATTTCAGTAAACATGCCTATGAGTTCACTACGAATTTGTCTTGCTTTCAAAAGAGATTGTTTATAAGAGTCAATATTATAAACAGTCAACGAATATACAAAGAATTACATTTACACATAGTGCTCGTGTGGGGAGATTTTAGCTCAACCACTAGTCCTTTTTATCTGGTAAGTTATGACTGAGTAAAGTTTCCTTCACGACGTATCAGCTATATAAACTCTAGTAATGTCGCCATGTTGCCCCTAGGCATTTCACAGGCCAGAGTGAGTGAATGAGTTTGGTTTTACGCCGCTTTTAGCAATATTCCAGCAATATCACGGCGGGAACACCAGAAATGGCCTTCACACATTGTACCCATGTGGGGAATCGACCCGAGTCTTCGGCGCGACGGGCGAACGCTATAGCCACTAGGCTACCCCAACGCCCCTAGTAGGCCAGATGTGCTCAGCATAAGCAGAAAAAGAGACAATTCACATACCATATCAGTAGTGCCATTCAAACAATTACTTGTTCTGTCACAGAAAACAAGAAAATTGAGTTGACTTCTGTAAATGCTGATTTTGTTCTTTTCTATGATGGTTTGCGTGAGATTTGTCAGAAACTCGCCAAGGTTGAGCAGAGAAACATAAATCATGGTGACTCTGTTGTCAAGTACCCATTCTTCTATGGTGTTTGTTGTTTTCATGCCTGAAACATAGCACGAAAAACTGTAGAAATCCGTACACCGCATGTTGAGGATGATTCATCGAATCGTGAATGTAAACCTTTGTTTGGTTAATCCAGTGTACAATTTCGGGGACATGTAATACTTCCCGTAGAAACAAGCTACAGGGTGCTCATAGTACATGGGTGTCTGAATATAATTGTCTGTTAAAATTGTGATTTAAAAATTAGCAAATCTTTCACAAACAATTACGAACAATGATGAGATTCTGTTATTCAACTTAAGTACAGGTCAGATTAACATAAACTGAGATATCAAAAGAATTATTCAACTAGATCGCAGTGAACTAAACGCATTTATATATACCTGGTTGCTGCACTTACAAAGTGAATCTCCATGAACGAACACCAGTGTGGAGCCACCATCTAAAGTCATCATATTCAATAAACCTCTCAGCTCTTGGCCTCCAAACAACGGCTTGTGTACAGCTGTTGAAGACAGGATATGTGTAGTCGTGTGGCCATGAAGACGTGTTTACACTCTACTTAATGCATAGCTTCAATTTTGCGTCGTATAATTAGGCCACGGACCTGGGGTGAGCTGATAAACTGTGACAATTACTTTTCATCAATATCGTCATACCAAACATTTCGACGTCAAGGTTCCATTCCCAGAACAGATACTAGGTACAAGCCGGCTGGATTTATAAATGCGATTTACAGCTCCAAACAATTTTTCACAGAAATGATTATTACCCCAAATCGTGTGGAGTTCATACCCAAGAAAACATACACAAAAAGAAAAATAGAATGTAATTATATACTGTGTTACATGTGTATTCCAACAATAGAAATAATATTGTGAGTGCATTTTTCGTTGGTTAACAACTATTTTAGTTTTCTGTTCTCAACTTATTTAACGCCCCCTCTCTGGCCCACGCATGCAACATTAACAAACAAACACACTCACTCACTCACTCACACACACATATTCAGTTTGTATATGACATGGTTGCTTCGAATTGCGAAACAGGAAAAGCGTCTTCACGAGAAGGTTTACCATGTGTCATGGTATCACTTTCATCTTAAATTCATCTTTCAATAATGTTGAAATCCATAATGTCGATAATGAAAATCCTATTGTGATAAAATATGTCTGTGAATATGTTTATATGCGTACATAAGTACAGTGCCTCCATCATACAAATGGGTAAATATTAAATATATATATTGACATTCAGCAAAATGTATTAATCCTCATAAAACAATTGAATAAAAGATCCGTTAATGGAAATATATAGAATATATAAAACTGGCTATGTATATCTTCCGGCTTAGGCTCATAATATGCAGTCACGATAGTCCAAAGTAATGCAATAAAATACAGCGGACAACATCAAAATTGTTATGGAATATATTTTCTACAAACCTGACGAGTCCACGAAACGAGTACCTGCCAAACCAACGAAAATCCAAAATTGAACAATTGCATGACAGTATCCAAGCATGACATATCCCCACTCATGTGTGAAGCAAACGTCATGGATATCATGATATTTGATCCCCAAAAGGTAATGTACTTTTACTTTTTATAACCCTTGTTAGATGCATATGGTTGTTTTATACTCTCAAAATTAAACATATTTCAGCATTTAAGGCACGTACTTTATGTCTGGGGGTAAATTGAAAACATCCTCACCTCTTGTGTTCATTACATAGCCTCTTGAAATCATCAAACAGGTGGCGAACACAATTGACGCCATCATGTTTCACGCAGTGTCTTCAGCCAGATGTATGAAATGTAGTGATCCACTGTGACAATGCTCGGACAACCGGAAACACGTAGCTGTCCATACGGTATGTGCTGATGTGGTTTTGACATTCGGGCGTCATTGGAATAACTCCAAGACGGATTCGTTAGTCACTGTCTTCAGTAAATATGTCAGCCTAATGCAGTATAGATCGTAGAGAAGACGTTGTGTAAATACGCGCTGGTACATTTTCGCCATATTATTTGATGAGTCTATCAATATCCTTCACAACAAACAAAAAATACTAATTCATGTAGACGAAATACTTGCACATATGAAAAAGTATCCTAAAACAAACCCATTTGTGGTCAACTGATTCCGTCCGTACATTAGTGACATGAGTTGAGGTTTAGTGAAATTATACACGCCGACTAAGGTGCACAACGCTGTAAGAATCCAATCGGATCGCCCATGATCTCTTCAGAGTAAGATGAATCAGAATATTTGCTGGATACAATCTACATACACATACAGAGTCTAACTTTTCATTCTTGAGTTATTCGGAGAGCGCTACTGAGCAGTACTTTTGAACTGGTATTGGCGCTATACAAATGCTTTGATGATGATGGTGATGATGATGATGATGATATTTAGGATATTCTTTTTAATCTTAAAAAGGGCACATTCACACGTTAAGATGACATGGAGAGATGTATCATCGGTGAACGTATTCCATCCAAAACATTCCTTAGAGATTGTACTTCTGGTTTCAATCCCGTTTACCTGCTGAATGTCTTCTCTCAATTCTGGTGTAATGATACAATTCTGTACATTTTGATACTTCTTCTATCCTCATGAATAGTATTTCCTATAACACTATCTTTCTCCTGTAAGCACGCATCAGTTACAGGATGATCTTTCTTACCTATTGAAATCAGCACTCCACTGGCTGGCCAAAATACTGTTGTGAAAACTGCAGTAGAGTCCAACGTGCCTCAGAGCGAGAGCGTTTGTCAAAACCTTCTACAATCCTGGCATAGTAACGCTGGGTGCTTTCGTGTATGTTAGGTGCTTTACCAAGTACTAGAGGCAGGGATTACTGAGATAAATCGCTACTGCTGATGAGAGAGTTTATAGTGCGCCTTACTTTCGCAAATTTCTTCAATATGTGATATCAAAAGAAAGATATGTTATCTAAAGACGTCTTGGATGATTTCTTCAAATCTGACAGAAAGTCTTTCTACTCAGTGGTTCTGCATATAGATAGTATCTTTGTTGTTGGCAATCTTGGGCAAGAGTATGACTTCAAATCAGAAATGTGAAGCAGAGCTTGGGTTTGGTTATGGTCGGGATGACAACGATGACTGCTCAGTAAAAACATGTTGATTAGATTTGCTAAACTTAAGCAACCTTATACTTGCACATCCCCTGGCATTACAGACGGATGTCATGGAGATCTTGTAAATAATGCATTGACATACACGGGGTTATTTGCTGATAGCATTAGCAGTTCTACACTAATTCAAGTAATGGTTACCCAATTCGTCTCATCGACCATACCCGAACCACCGTGGTCTACTGGGACAATGCTAATATTGATGATATGTACAATCATTTCTGTGTTTTGTACATCGATTACCGATATCCATTCTATCGACGAGATTTAGCTATCAATAATCGCCACCTACATTACAGGTAAAGGGATCCTGACGTCCGTATTTCGAAAACATTTTGTGAATTGTAAAATGTAGATGTGGTGAGACAAAAGAACCCTCAAAGTAAAAACCTATCTTTACTTTATTCAGTCATCTGAAGTTCCTTTTCAATATTGTTAATGAGCAACAAACGAATGCCCTTCATGGTCATACGTTAAACACACTTTAAACACACTTAACCCAGATAAAGTTGTTGTAAATGTCCAGAAATCAGCTGGGGTCAACCGTGCCACAAACGTGTAACAAATGTGTGTAGTCACGTGTTTGTGACAACCATTATTGGCATGAATATATATATGCACACATATTTAAAGGAATTGTCTTGTTCATTGCATATTTTTGTGTCGTTTTATAGACAAAACAATGATGTATATTGATTGGCTAAGTGCGCGTTTGTCGGAAACGTATTCTATATTCACTATCATTGTTTTCGAAAATATAATCAATTCATATTCGATTAAATAATGTTGTGATGAAAGAATATCAAACTCTAACTACATTCATACAAAAATTGTTTAAAAATATACATTGTATAAACCATGTCATGTCTTAATTTGGACAAATCTTACATCCATATTCTAATATATAGTTCCATATATAAAAACTTTTTGCATCTTTCATTGCATACTTATGAAGAGAAACAGCTACATAATCATAAACAAAAAAAATTCTTATCCTAAACAAAATATTCGGGTGTTGTGAAATATTATTTTTCATTTAACAGGTGCGCGTGTTGCTCAAAATATGATACACGGTCAAACCGTCTAATTGTTGATATATTCAGGACACTATTTAGATCGAAAACTCAGTCATTTTATGTTTTTGTCTAAAGAGTGTTAAATTCTTACATAGAAACCGAGACCTTTTATACAATTAATGGAAATTAGGTGAGATATATACTATATTTTTTTAGCATACCAATGTCGTCTTTTTCCGACGTCGCAAAATGCATAAAACAACCATGTTGTATTATTTTCAGCAGTTTCATTACATTTGAAGATATGGCTAGTACTCTGGTAATAACGATGCAAAATTAGTCAAAACAAACAGGAGAATATGGAAATCTAAGAACTAACTTATATATCGGATAGGGCCATCCAAATCGCTATTACGCGATTTCACATGTAGTACGTTGTTATCTTTTCTTATAAATTGTGAAACTAGCAAAGCGTATCCGATCACATCGGGGAACTTTGAATTGGAATAGTTTGGTTCACCGTAAACCCAAAATACCGAAAATACAGCGTCCGTATCCACAACAAATTCTCTCCATGTTATCTGAGTTACATTGACGGAGTTATGCCCCCTTATCATTATACGTGTATGACCTCTCTGTCGTCGTTTGACGTCATAGAAGAAAATCCATTTTTCACATTTATTGCAAGTCATTTTTAATGTTGAGCGTACAACGTTATGCATAAGCACATAAACCCAATTCATATACAGTTATGTCGTTCAGATATCAGCCTGTATTTTCTTCGCTCACACTTTCCGTAAAGATGCCAAATTTTAAAAAATCGTAGCACAGTGCTTTTATCGGTGCGCGATAAAAAGCGGAGAAATTTACTGTTTTTTAACGCATAGCAAAAATTTGGACAACATTCAGCAAGGTCTATTTCTCAAACCGCCGAGGTAGTTGCACTTATATTTATCCCAACGGATAGGAAATTTAATGTTCTACATTTCTGTGTAATTTTATAGCCGTACGTAGATCCAGGACCACGAGAGCGCAATTCTCGCACAACGCTCATTTTTCAAACCGTATGAAAAGAGAGATGACTTCATTGAGATTTGATGCTTTCCACTGTGATGTCAAACTTTGTATTCAGCGATGTAACATGACGGGCGATGTGGAACATGTCGTCGGAGGTCGGCTTCATTTCCCCTTGGCTTGCCCAGTTTGGATTGGCTCTTGGACCTTGTTGGTGTCCTGCACACTGTTGATGCCTATCTGATGTTTCGACGTATGATCTCCTACTTTGATAATAATTCTTACGGGAACTTACAGTACTTTTGCTTCCTACATGGACCCTAGCTGGATTCTGTATATAGAAATTATCTTGCAAATGTAACAGTAAGTAAATATAGTCCCCCAATGGAACAGCACAAAGCTAAGTTTGCCATTTCATCTAAGCTGAAACCAACGGAAACCTACATTACCCAGTATCCAATAGGCTTCCGCAACAGCGGAAACTAAGTCATTTTGCTATGAATGTTTCAGCGACCTGAAACTAAATGGAAACGCATAATGATAGTTTCAGTTGTAGAAACTTGACGGAAACCTAGATTTGTTAGTTTCAGTTTTGTAAATGTAAGACTTGGGTAATTGCTGTGGTTGCGTAACAATTACGTCTCAAGGTAAAAGGGATGGGCAAGTGTGTCTATTGCGCGAAGTGCTCGAGTCAAAGATGACACAACACAACAAGACAGTAATAATATGTATTAAAATAAAAGGTCTTGGTTACAGGGTTGCAAATTCCGACTGCACAGTCCAGGTGAAACCTAAAAAACAAGTTGGCTTGTTGTCACCTCGACAGTGCAGGCAGAAAGAGCCATTGTACAGATACAATAATGAAAATAGATAATAATCCGACTGATATATAGGATGTGACGACAATACTTATTAGGGGAAACAATATTATTAGAGAATATATAAACACAATATTGGAACAAAAGTATATGTGCATATATGAGCACACAACCCCAAAGAGTATTTACATAAATAACTTTAATTATATAACCCAAAAGAATCGTCACACCCCTCCTATCAGAGGATTTACATGGGGCCCCACCTGAGGTGAGGTGAAAGTCACAATAACTTTAATGGCCAATGGGAAGTATAAAAATACATATATATATATACACAAAGTGGGGAAAAATTTATACCCAACACATTTGGAATATATGGAAACCGGTTTGATTGATATAAACAATAGCCACGACAGGACACCTGGCCTGTACGACACATGTGGCTAAAGGAAATGGGGTATGACTGCCTGTTGGATGATCATACTAGTCAATATGAGGCTAGCTCCAACAGAATGTCAATACACCCAGTAGGTACACCACTTGGGGCTACCCAGAATGAACACCTAATTGTAGTAAAATACATTGATAAGATGTAATAAATGGATATTACATGATTTACATTACTACAATTTGCAGGTATATTATTGGCCATATAATATAATACATTATATTATTATTGAATAAACTGGGACTTCACTTTCACATCAAGTGGGGAAACATACTAAAATATGATTGATATAGTTGCATGGTCCCGGTAGTCAATGCTATGTTAGGATAAACATGAAGCAGACGATGGACCCTAGTTTTGTTTACATCCGGTGCAGCCATTTTGTAATGGAGCCGGACGGGAGCCGGAGAATGCCGAGGAGAGCCGAAGACAGCCCAGGCTGTGTGCTGCTCAGTGGAGAAGTCAGCACTGGTCAGTGAGCATGACCGCCACTAATTGGTTCCAGATGATACCATGATACTCTAACTGAGCACATGGTTTGGAAACCGGGACAGTGATACAGCCACTTTTTAATTTAGATTAAAATGGCAAAAGAGTTCTGTTGTTAGCAGCAACAAGTCGTAAATAAATGGAATTTTGAACTTAGCAATGAGCTAGAGACAATTTTGACTGGCAGGTCAAATAAGCAAATTAATGCTAAACACACAAAGTACTTTACTAAAATGAATTTCTAGATGAAAATATATTACAATGAGTACATGTCATTTATTCTTGCCATCGAGTGCACGTTTGGACAGTCACAGATGAGTGACCTTTCGCCAGTTTGGCACAGCAAGAATAATTGATGACAGTGACCCAACACTTGTTTTAATTGTGATTTATCAAATTAAAAAATACATTAATTTAAAAGCCGCAGATAATTACTTATCCTGCTAACAACATAACTATGCATTGGAATTTAATACAGAAGACCTAGTTGCAATATGGAAGCAAACTGAGGTTCTTACCTAAAAAACAAGTTGGCTTGTTGTCACCTCGACAGTGCAGGCAGAAAGAGGAAGATTTCAGGCTTGGGGGTCCCACGCTCCCTCTTGCCCCTGTCATGTGACAACATAGCCCCTGGGGATTGGCTAAAAAACTGTTGCTATGGAAACCATGGCACCAGTGCCTTGAGCCCCAGAACCCTATCAGATAACTGGTAAAGGGCAGGATATTGGGTTACTTGTGCAAGAGACTAGGACAAAATATCCAGCCTTTACACTCTCCCCCCCTTTAAGGAAATTTTGTCACCCGAACTGAAATTGGTAAATACAAATACATGATTAAACAATGCTTCAGCTGAACAATACTTCTTCCCAAATGGATCCCAGGAAAAGAACCTAGTGCTTCGTCGCTGGCGCTGGGATCTACGAGGAGCTTCCGGCAAGGTCATGATAATAGTCTCCTCACAGGGGAGAGACTGGAGTGGCTCGTCAGCGGCAACTGGATCACTTATAGCAGAGTCCACAGAGTTCTCAGATAGGTCTGGCTCACAACCAGATGATTCTACCGGATCACAAGAAGCGATGAGCGATGTATCCTCATTGTCCGGATCTTCAGGCAGCCCATCTTCTCTCCCTTGTAGTTCTCCTGAGTCCCCACTCTCCATGGGTTCTGATGGAGCAGCTTTGGCTTCCACTGCAACCGTTTCACAGGTGAGGGGTGCTGCAGTGGTTGCCTCATTCTGCATACCGGGAACCACTTGGATAGCAGGGACTTCCTCTACAGTAGGTTGTGTGTATGGCAGCGCCTGTTCTTGTGGTTCAAAGGGTTGAGCCTCAGGGTTCAAGCTGCTAGTGGGTACAGCTCCAATAGGTTCAGGCTGTGGATACCATACATTGACAGTGTGTACTTCATCTTCAGAGGATTCCAAGATGTTCTCCGGTTGATGATTTCGGGCTCTGGATCTGGTGACAGGCCGCCTGTGACACTGGTTTCTTTCTGGTTCATCCATTTCTAGGGGCAATGAACCAACAGGAAGTAAGAGGTTGCGATGGTAAGTCTTTGAGGGCCCGTCTCCATTTTCTGGTCGAACAACATAGACAGGCAGTTCACCTTGGCGACGTTCAACAATGAAGACTCCCGACTTCCATCTGTCAGCGATGTTATGTTTTCCTTTGACCCCAATGTTGCGGACAAGCACCCGGTCACCTGGTTCCAATACTGCTGCATGAACCTTTCGGTCATAGTAACCCTTGTTGCGAATTGCTGACTTTTGGGCATTCTCCCTGGCCACATGGAATGCAAACTGGAGTCGGTCCCACAGATCTTTGACATACTGTTGAGGTCCTTTTGAAGTCCTGCTGTCAGGATCTGTTCCAAACACCATGTCTACTGGTAGGTGCGCATGACGGCCGAACATGAGGTAGTATGGTGAGTAGCCTGTGGTGTCATGTGCAATGCAGTTGTACGCATGGGCTAGAGGTCCAACATATTTTCTCCAGTCTTTCTTTTGGCTGTGGTTGAGAGCGCCGAGCATATCCAAGAGTGTACGATTCATCCTTTCGGTCACACCATTGCACCTTGGGTTGTATGGTGACGTTCTTATTTTCTTGATGCCAGCAATATCGCACAACTTCTTGATAACTTTTGATTCAAAGTCCCGTCCTTGATCCGACAGTAGGTGCTGAGGGTAACCATAGTGACAGATGAGGTTTTCCCATAAAGCTTTGGCTACAGTGGTAGCTTTCTGATCCTTTGTTGGAACTGCCATTGCGTACTTTGTGAAGTGGTCCATGATCACCAGTACGTTTTCAAAGCCACCATTGTCTGGTTCGATGGACAGATAGTCAATGCAGACTAGTTCAAGTGGGACAGATGGTAAGATGGCTTCCAGTGGTGCAGTTTCTTTCCTGGCTTTCCTCCTGATACATCTTTCACAGTTTGAACAATAAGTTTGGATAGAGGTGGCCATTAATGGCCAGAAAAATCTCTGGCGGGCAAGGGATAAAGTGCTGTTGCTGCAAGGATGTCCAACTTGATCATGAACTCCATGAATTGCCTCCTTGCGATATTGTTTGGGGATGACCAGCTGTTGTCGTTCTATACCCTTGGCATCAGTGACCATTCTGTAGAGGATGTCATCTTTAATTATAAGCTTCTCCAATTCTCGCAGGTAGACATGCATGTCGGGAGGGATTTTGGATGTCTCTGATTTGCATGGTCCCTCCTTTGACTTGATGTGGGAAATCTCCGAATCCAAGCCCTGCGCTGTTTTCCAATCCACTGATGACTGAGCTCTATCAAGGACTGTAGGTGGCTTCACCAAACTGTCAGGAACTGCTTTCTTGGAACTGGACAGAGCTTCCACCAGAACAGGTTCTTCAGTGCTGGACATGACAGCGTTTTGAGAGTATGCCATGCATTTCTTTTCTTGCCTGCTTATTTCTTTGAGATTCCCTTGCTGCCTACCCTCTGGACTGCTGTGAATGCCATGACATTGAAGAATAGCCCGGATTGAGCATGAGGAACACTCCACCAGATTCTGGAGCAGCGTGGGGTGTGCTCCAAGCAATCAACCAGTCTATTCTTTCAGTGTCTTGTTTAAACTCTAGATCTTCTTCTTGAGATTCCTGTGGCAAGCGGCTTAAAGCATCTGCATCAGTCATCTGCACTCCTGGTCGATACTTGATGTTAAAGTTGTAGGCTGCTAGGGCTGCTAACCATCGGTATCCCATGGCATCAACTTTCGCCGACTTCAGGACATATGTAAGGGGATTGTTGTCTGTTACGACTGTGAATTCCGAACCATACAGGTAGTCATGGAACTTGTCAGTAACAGCCCACTTCAATGCTAGAAATTCGCGCTTGTGTGCTGGATAATTTGCCTCACTTTTAGAAAGACCTCGGCTTGCATAGGCGATGACCTTCAGGCTACCGCATTGTTGTTGGTAAAGGACAGCTCCGAGTCCAGTGCCACTGGCGTCAGTGTGGAGTTCAAAAGGGGCAGACAGGTCAGCATAGCCTAACACAGGAGGAGTGGTTAGTTTTTCCTTGATCTTCTCAAAAGCTGTTTGGCATTTCTCTGTCCACTTATCCCCAAAAGGCGTCTTCAGGGTGAGGTTGTTCTTCCCAGGAGTTCTTCCGAGTTTTAGCATGGTCTTTCCTTGTTGGGCCCATTCTTCAAAGGCTACCTCTCCAGCTTTGATGGGTTTTGTACCAGAGAAGGTCTTCAATCTGAAGTAGCTGGATGAGGGACGATCCCAATTCACCAGCACCTGTTGTGGGTCTGGGCGTACAGTGCTACCGCTACCCACAACCCCAGCACTCGAGCTTGCAACATTAGAGTCGCTAGCGGCTGGGGATTCTGAGTGGGCAGCAGCAACATCGTTAGCCGCCAGAACAGGTGTGGGAGTTGTTGGATTTGGTTTGATGGATCCGGTGCTGGTCGTAGCTGATGGAAGCTGTCGTAATAGCAGTTGGAACTCTTCCAGCATCTGCGACTTTATCGCCTCCATCATCAGGGCTGTCTTCCTGTCCAGGGCCTGATCTACTGCCCTGGCCACGACGTCTTCTAGAGAGGATCCTTCCCGAACCAAGTTCACTTTCATAACTTGATACTCCTCCTCTCTGATGAGTACAGTGTCCCCAAGCTTAAGACAACATAGTGTCCAAGAGCTCAGAGTTCGTGAGCGAGGACATGTTGACAAAAATAGGAGATGAGGTTGAGGTACTGAGAA
This sequence comes from Haliotis rubra, assembly GCF_003918875.1. NCBI lineage: Eukaryota > Metazoa > Mollusca > Gastropoda > Lepetellida > Haliotidae > Haliotis > Haliotis rubra. The sequence continues at coordinate 997,702 of NW_025766336.1, forward strand.
TTCTTAGTTGACTAAGGCAACTAAGGGTAGGAGTATAGATACAAAATTATGCCTTATGTGCCAATGAGTGTATATCTTTGACCGTTGAGGGGTACTATGGGCGCTTGCGACACTTTGCCCCACGTTGGGCGCCAATGTAAGACTTGGGTAATTGCTGTGGTTGCGTAACAATTACGTCTCAAAGTAAAAGGGATGGGCAAGTGTGTCTATTGCGCGAAGTGCTCGAGTCAAAGATGACACAACACAAAAAGACAGTAATAATATGTATTAAAATAAAAGGTCTTGGTTACAGGGTTGCAATTCCGACTGCACAGTCCAGGTGAAACCTAAAAAACAAGTTGGCTTGTTGTCACCTCGACAGTGCAGGCAGAAAGAGCCATTGTACAGATACAATAATGAAAATAAATAATAATCCGACTGATATATAGGATGTGACGACAATACTTATTAGGGGAAACAATATTATTAGAGAATATATAAACACAATACTGGAACAAAAGTATATGTGCATATATGAGCACACAACCCCAAAGAGTATTTACATAAATAACTTTAATTATATAACCCAAAAGAATCGTCACACCCCTCCTATCAGAGGATTTACATGGGGCCCCACCTGAGGTGAGGTGAAAGTCACAATAACTTTAATGGCCAATGGGAAGTATAAAAATACATATATATATACACAAAGTGGGGAAAAATTTATACCCAACACATTTGGAATATATGAAAACCGGTTTGATTGATATAAACAATAGAGACTAGGACAAAATATCCAGCCTTTACATAAACTATGCGGAAACTCGCATTGTCTGTTTCCGGATACTGAAACCTAGCGGAAACCTACATTACCCAGTATCCATTTGGTTTCCGCAAGAACGGAAACCAAGTTATTTTTGCTGTGTAAGCTGTCGTTGGTGTTTCGCAACTAAAATTTCATCTGCCAGAACTCTAGATCGTTGGGCGCGTGGTTATCGTGTCCACAAAGCCGCTCTGTTGAATTTTGCATCTGTATCTTCTATCGCACACATCATTACGGTCTGCTATTGATCAGCATTAATGCGATCTGAAAGGATTATTGATAAAGAGCAAATATATTTACGCGGCCCCCATTATCTCTCTTTTCGCACTGTATGCCGTTGTTTATAGTTAATTTACCACCATAAAGAATAAACAACAAAACCAGTATTTATACACAACGACAAGGCCGAAACACAGTTGTATGTTTACTAGGTCGATAGATGGAGTGTTGCATAATGTATAACTTTCTTAAAAAACAGTTACAGTTACAACTGTTCAGTTACTAACAACCGCATGGACGTTGAAACTGTTATATGTATCTATATCGTTCGTGTGAATGATCCTGCCGAAGAAGCAATATGCTCGTAATGTCTGTAAAGCTCTAAGTTTGTAATGTCTGAATCCGGGGTATTGGGTTGGTAAAATGAGAAGCAATGTGTTTAAGTGGGGTGGATGGGTTAAAACGTAGGAGAGACCCATGTGGATGTAAGAGTAGGTAGACGAGAAGTGGGCGGGTGGGTACCTGAGAAGTTTGCGGGTTGGTTTAGTGGACAGCTAAGGAGTCGGTGGGTGGGTTAGCGGGTACCTGAGAAGTTGGCGGGTTGGTTTAGTGGATAGCTAAGGAATCGGTGGGTGTGTGGGTGGGTTAGCGGGTACCTGACAAGTTGGCGGGTTGGTTTAGTGGATAGCTAAGGAGTTGGTGGGTGGGTTAGCGGGTACCTGAGACGTTGGCGGGTTGGTTTAGTGGATAGCTAAGGGGTCGGTGGGTGGGTGGGTGTGTGAGCGGATACCTGAGAAGTTGGCGGGTTGGTTTAGTGGATAGCTAAGGAGTGGGTGGGTGAGTGAGTTTGTGGGTACCTGAGAAGTTGGCGGGTGGGTTTAGTGGACAGCTAAGGAGTCGGTGGGTGAGTCAGTGGGTACCTGAGAAGTTGGCGGGTTGGTTAAGTGGACAGCTAAGGAGTCGGTGGGTGGACGGGTGGGTGGGTTAGCGGGTACCTGAGAAGTTGGCGGGCTGGTTTAGTGGACAGCTAAGGAGTCGGTGGGTGGGTTAGTGGGTACCTGAGAAGTTGACGGGTTGGTTTAGTGGATAGCTAAGGAGTCGGTGGATGGGTGGGTTAGCGGGTACCTGAGAAGTTGGCGGGTTGGTTTAGTGGATAGCTAAGGAGTCGGTGGGTGGGTGGGTTAGCGGGTACCTGAGACGTTGGCGGGTTGGTTTAGTGGATAGCTAAGGAGTCGGTGGGTGGGTTAGCGGATACCTGAGAAGTTGGCGGGTGGGTTTAGTGGATAGCTAAGGAGTCGGTGGGTGGGTTAGCGGGTACCTGAAAAGTTGGCGGGTTGGTTTAGTGGACAGCTAAGGAGTGGGTTAGCGGATACCTGAGAAGTTGGCGGGTGGGTTTAGTGGGTAGCTAAGGAGTGGGTGGGTGGGTTAGTGGGTACCTGAGAAGTTGGCGGGTGGGTTTAGTGGACAGCTAAGGAGTCGGTGGGTGAGTTAGTGGGTACCTGAGAAGTTGGCGGGTTGGTTTAGTGGACAGCTAAGGAGTCCGTGGGTGGGTGGGTTAGCGGGTACCTGAGAAGTTGGCGGGTTGGTTAAGTGGACAGCTAAGGAGTCGGTGGGTGGGTTAGTGGGTACCTGAGAAGTTGACGGGTTGGTTTAGTGGATAGCTAAGGAGTCGGTGGGTGGGTTGGTTAGCGGGTACCTGAGACGTTGGCGGGTTGGTTTAGGATAGTAAGTAGATGAGAAGTGGACAGGCAAGTTAGTAGGTAGTTGAGAAGTATGTGGGTGGGTTAGTTGGTAGGGTAGCTTAAGAGCGGATGGGTTAGTAAGTAGATGAGATGTATGTGGATGGGTTAGTAAGTAGATGAGATGTATGTGGATAGGTTAGTAAGTAGATGAGATGTATGTGGATGGGTTAGTAAGTAGATGAGATGTATGGGGATGGGTTAGTAAGTAGATGAGATGTATGTGAATGGGTTAGTAAGTAGATGAGATGTATGTAGGCGGGTTAGTAAGTAGATGAGATGTATGTGGATGGGTTAATAAGTAGATTAGATGTATGTAGGCGGGTTAGTAAGTAGATGAGATGTATGTGGATGGGTTAGTAAGTAGATGAGATGTATGTGGATAGGTGGGACAAGAAGTAGAAGTGTGTGGATGATTTAGTCATGAGTCAAACTACACCAACACAAGTAAGAGAAAATGATAATAATTTACATATTACTTAAGAGTCATCCATTTAGCTATTACATCCTTTCCCATGTGTTACGATTACAGATTTGAGATACAATTTGGGAGTCAACCAAAACGTATCGGCTATAAAGTGGATCTTTGTATGGGAATAATTTTGTTCCTCGAAAACAAAACATCACAAAAATATATTGTCCCTTATCTACAGGCTGTTTTCACTACGTGGCCTAACTTACACATAGCGTGTGTAACCTCTCTGACGATTAACGTCATAGAAAACAAAACATTTTCGTCATTTATGGCAAGCCATTTATAACAGTGGATAAGAAACGTTATGTACACAAGGGTATAAGCATTCCTCCAAAGGAGAGTTACAAGGAAGAAAATGTGTTCATAGTAACTGTTATTTACAAGTTAAGATGAGGATGCAGGTTTAATGGTAATATCCAATGGGGTTAAGAGTCTTTCTGGAATGAATACAGGTTTGTAATGACATCTGAGCGTAGAGGTGTAGATCACACGTTTCTGGGGTGACAGGGGGTCTGCAGGACAACAGACATGCCACCAACTGATTTGGCGTGTAGTGCTACACTTACTTCTGGCGGACTGACGTCAATGAGGGAGCACCACAAAATGTCTCTCTGGCACTGGTAGCTGGGACAGTGACAGATCACATGAGTCGAGAAATCATTATAATGCTGCCCACAGTTTGGGCAATCACAACACACCAAATCGCACACATGTTGACAAGAAGGTTTGCAGCAGGCTTCAGCCATGGGTCGGAATTCGCCACATGCCATGCCATGTGGGTGGAGGTCTCAGATTTTATCCACATAAAATGATTAAAATATTTTTCCCACTTCGATTGACTTGGGAATGTCCTTGCTTTCAGGAAAGCGTTCAGATAATTGGTTAAGTCATACTTGTCCAGTATAGTGCATATGTCGGGCACATAACCCAACTTCAACTTGGTGTGGGTATGTCTGAGTAGCGATAGGCGGGTTATGAACAACTTTCTTGGGAGAAATTCTGCTTTGGAATTACATAACTGTCCTAAGAAGAACAGCTTTCTGGTATCAATTGATGCCTCAATGGCGTTCCAACCGACAAGTGCGTTACAAATACAGGTCCGTGTGTTACTTGGGAAACCCTGAGCAATTTTCAGACAGAATCTTTGAGCACGCTCGAGGGCAGTGACTTCTGATTTAGAAAGCTCCGTCCACAGTTCACACCCATATAAAGCTTTGGGTAAGCGGGTTGTTCTTATTACTTTGAGGCTTGTCAGTGTGTTGAGTCCGTTTTGGTGTACACCAGACTTTATAAGAGCCATTGCCGTACCTTTTAATTTTCTACATGCTTCGAGAGTTCTGTCCCATGAGTTGAAACCAGCATCCAGTTGTATCCCCACATGTGTTATTTCAGTACAGTGTGGCAGGGATTTTCCATAAAGCGTCACTTCAGAATCGCGGGCCTTTGTTTTACTGAAGGTAAGTATTTTACTCTTAGTAGGGGAAAACGTAAATCTCCACTGAGAGCTGTATCTCTCACAAGTGGACAGAAGATCCTGGATGCCACCGATAAGAGGGCTGATTAAAGTGATGTCATCAGCCTGTGTTGGGGCTGTTACAATTGACATCGCAGACGACAGCTCCCGTCTTGCTTGCAGATAGATTTCTCAACAGTTCATCAATGTACACTATATTTTTTTTTTTATAAGTAGAACTTGGCAGATAAAATACTGCCCTGACGAACCCCTCTATATAAAGGAAACCACTGTGATTGCACATGATTAATCAAGACACTATACTTGTCATATCGATGTAGGCGTTATCTATTAGTCTCCACAGGGAGTCCTTGATTTTCAGCTTTTTCAACTTCAAAAGGAGGTCAGGATGGCAGACTGTATCAACGCTATAGAGCTGTCGAGGAATGCTACATGGACAGCATCAGATCTCTCCGTGCAGTGGACTGCAGTCTCCTGGACCATAAATGATGTATGCATTGATGATATGCCTTTCTGGAAACCAAACTGTTCATGGCTGTTCATGAACTTCACACATTACCTGTGGCATTCGTTTGCCTATAATAAGTTCAAATAGTTAAAACACCACTGGCAGAAGGGTTATACCTCTGTATGAGTCGACTGCAGATCTCGACTTGTTTCCACCTTTGAATATAGGTATTACAATGCCTCTTTTCCAGGAGTGAGGTATGTAGCCCGATTTCAGTACGAGATTAAACAGGACAGAGAGACAGCGTGATAAACTTTACCTCCATACTTCAAATGTTCATATGTGATACCATCTTCACCAGCAACTTTGTTGTTTTTAAGAGTTCGACACAAATCATATACTTCTTGGGGCGTTGTAAGCAGACCGTCAGCTGTAGGTTGTTGTCTGGACAACTCGTCTCTAATGTCGGCCACTTGTTTGTCGATCTCGGCTTTAAAGTTTTCGTCATAGTGGTCTTCTGTAACATTACTGTAGACATGTCTCAGGTGATCTGCCATTGTTTCAGGTAATTCTTTAGCGTCGCGAATCACTCCGTTTTTAGTTTTGAGGCTTGATATTTGTGGCCAGGCTGGTGCAGTCATAATTGGCAGTTTCATATGTTTACCCTTTAGCCCGACCCCTAACACGAGTTCGTTATCTCGCAGTTGATAGCAGACACTGAACCTTGGCAAATCCGGACTTGCTTTATTTAGAGCTTCAGTATTGCAGAAAGGGAAATATCGCGACTAACTGCCACTAATGCCACATTCAGTTTGAATGTTCTCGAGTGTTTTACCACGATGTTTTCAGGTCGCATCACGTGACAGCTTTTACTAACTTTTCGTTGTGACATAACTTCACCATATTACTTGTTTCATGATATTTGTATCAATCAATTCTGTTTAAGTAATAAGTTAATATTATACAAAAGAACCGTGATATCACTATGCCCTATCATAGGAAAGATTACAATTTTATGTCTGTTGATGCAGTAATCAACAATATGGAAGTAAATGCAGGCGCGTAGCAAGCCATTTTTTCCGTATAAGCCCGATAGGTTGCAAAGCTTTATATACTTATCTTCAAAAGTTTGGACTCACTTAAAACACTCACTAGGTTATGTGTACACATATGGTTACATCGAAGATTGATTTCTCCACTAACTTGGGGGAACCAACTGCAAACTTTATGCAGCTGAGTTACACGAGGATCATGCATCAAATTGCTGAAAAGCATGTGTAAAGATCGTGCATGTGAACAGCTGCGTTCTGGAGTAAAGTTTTGTTAATAATTCGCAAATTTTCACTGATTTTCATCACTTACTGAACTCATGACAATCTTTTCAACGTTACGAATTTGTTTTACAATACATTAGTTCATGTGTAAACAGTACCTTTAAACAGTATGGCATATTTTGCAAAACTTAGTCGAGAACAGTTGCCTGAAGTAAGTGTCTATACTTACACTAGCGAGTCTAAACTTTTTATGGGAAGTATAGTTAGTTAGTATTGGGGCTTGCCCAACTTTCATTTTCAAAATCATGTGTACAAGCCCGGGCTTTTTAGTGATGGTTGCTACGCCCCTGAAATTTTTTATTATAACTAAAAATACAGTGTCAAAAAGTGGAAGAAGAGACATTAGGTCACGTGTCTTTGTCATCAGAAAACAACTATTCAGTGTGAAATAACACACGAGAGGGTCCTTGACTCTGGAATAGAATAGGTCGCCAATTTTAAGTGGAAAGTAAATGTTGTAATTTAGTTTCTGGGGATACTTGTCCCCATTCAGACATGTTACTGAGGATGCTCAAGGTAAAAATAAAAATCTTCAAGGGACATAACTCTTGTAATAAAACTCGTCTTCGTCACGACTGTGATTATGACCAAGATAGGCATGCTGTCGTTCATTCACTTAACTTCCGCAGTTAAAACTCTTGTCCCTATTTCATGGAGTATGCTGCTACCTAAACAACATGAAACATATACCATAAGCCAATATCTGTTTAACAACACCCAAACCCAAACCAAGTGTATACACTAAAGTTTGGAGAGATTTACTTTAATTATTGATGTTCAAGGTCATCCCAAAAACTGCACAAGGTCTCCTACAACCCATTGCTACTCGCAGGTGACCAAATGATTCAGATTCTCCATTTGCTGTCAGTCCTCATCTTGGATTATACTACTCACACTGTGCTAAGGATCACAAAAATTCACAACTTCAACTTCACTTAAACGTAGATTTCTAATTTGAAATTGTATCCATTTAAAATTGGATAAATATGGTAACCCTCTTTAGGCAAACAGACACTTTAATCTACCCTTATGCACTTGATACATGAGTAACTATAGAAATGGTTTTCATGGCGCCAATCAACCATTTTGCAAATCATGGAATGGAGTCATTGACAAAACATGTCAATAGCAGGTATGGGATCCACAAGTTGCAATGACATACTGAAACCTAGGATCCATGCTTACAATAAACTTGGTATTTAAACCGAATCTGAACCCACATCATAGTTTTCTGTTAAATCCATGATTTCATCCTTATCAAAGTGTGAATAGTATGTAGAGATGTTTTCAGGTTCCATTTACCCCATTATCAATTTCAAAAACAATAACTCAACATTTAGCTTCCATGAATTTATTTCCAGAGGAAATACACTTGGAGAATGACTTGCTTAGACCTTCCTTTCCAACTCCTTCTTGAGTGGGCCCTGAAAAATAAAGTTCCTTGTTAATGACTTGACAAATCAAAAGAACCAGGTTAAGGACTAAAAAATGTTGCCTTAAATTTAGTTTTTAACTTTATAACAAATCTAGAGGAGATACCAACCAAATATGACAGGAACCAAAAAGTAACTCAAAGCAGTCTCAACACCTGCATCATTATCAGCCTGCAGCTGCAACACAAGGCACATGTGATCTACTTTGGCTTGGTACAGCAACCCATTCTGAAATGGAGGACTGTGCACTAGACCTTTAAAGCTTAATTTCATTCTTACCATGAAGTTCCTCCTCTCGTCCTGGGTCTGGAAACGTCCATGGCCCCACTTGCTGGCGGTGTCCACAAACTTCAGGGTAATCTTTTCCATGAAGCGTTTCTTGAATTGGGTGATCAGGGACTGAAATAAAACGATATTTACAATTTTAATGCAAGGTTAGAGTAAGTCTGATGATTGTCGAGTTTTAAACATTCAAGCTGCTTAAGATTTACTATAGAATACAGCATCAGAAGGAAGGCAACATGGTTAGTTCCACACAAAGTTCAGGTACCCCTGGCAGGGGGTACAGATTCCATGTATTCATCACATGCTGGGTTCTCACACCAAGCTTGGAGGAGGCAGTATCATGCAGCTAAAAGCTTCATTTTTAAATAGCAATTAGAGGGAGCCGCAAAACTCAATGGGATGCTCAATTAGCTTTTTAAAACACTAATCCAATTTAAGTTACCTCAAGCACTCACATAAGCAAAAATATTCTTATTCTACAAGTTCAGTTTTGAATGAAAATTTACCAAACATGCACCAATCTACTTACTTTTCGCAGTGTGAGTGGCCTCTTCTTGGGTCCAACACAACATCCCTTGAGCATCACGAAGTCATTCCTTACTTCACCATAGTGAGGGAAACCACCCATTGGTGTAATGGTCTTCTCAGTGGGGTCGAAGTCAGTGGCAGCATTATTCTTTATCACCTTGCCATCCTTGGTATGGATTCCAGCACCCAGGCGGTAGATCTTCTTATTCCTCTCAGTACGGTGGTGATAGCCCTTCTGACCAGCCCTGGCCACAGTGTACTGAACTCTGCTGGGATGCCAGGCTCCAATACAGGCCACCTTCCTCAGACCCTTGTGAGTCTTCCTGGGCAGTTTCTTACAATGCCAACGGGAAGTCACACCTATGAACAAATTCATCTCATTGTGAACAGGCATATGATGGGTACTTCAGCTTAACAGAACATAATTCAACAAATAAAAAAAGACAAACATGCAAATTTAAGCAACCAACTTCAACCTACCTTTCACTCCTCTACCCTTGGTGACGCCGATGACATCAATGACCTCATCTTGTTCAAACACAGAGCTGACAGGGACAGGCTTCTCAAGGTGCTCACGGGCCCAGTCAACCTTGTCGGCAATACTGCCACCATTAAGCTGAATTTCCATTAAATGTGCCTTCTTTTGGCGCTTTCGGAGGAGCTTAGTCTACAACACAAATGTAAGAACCAATGAGCCCTACTTCACATTTCATAAAAAAAACCATGCACCACTGACATGTCCCACTGTAAAAAATCTGCTAACATATCTACATTCACCTCTGAACCACAAAGTTTGTCGTAGCAGTATATTTTATGATAACAAGCATTGTCACTAAGGTGACATAATCCCCCTCAAATTAACAAATCAAACTTATAAAGTAATGAAAGTTTAAGATGTTAAATGTCAACAAAAACATGACCAGTCAAATCGACTGGGCCCTGTGCCTTCCCTAGATAAAGCTTGGTGTTGAATATGAAGAAAATCCAGGGAACGGTTATTGAGATAGCTTAACATGCAGGTAAAACGTTAAAGTCCCCTTGTGACCTTGAAATGAAAGTCAAGGTCACCAAACCTGACTTGGACCTTTCTTACACTGTGATGAACCTAGGTACCAAATATGAAAAGAATCTATAGAACGGTTCTTAAGATATTCCAATTCGTACGGACAGACGGAGCCTAATACTATATGCCCTGCTTCACGCTAAACTCGCGGCTGGGTATAGCAAGACCTGTGCAGTGTGGCTTTAAACAAACCCAAGTCGAACGGGTATCGCAATGCACAACAAATATTAATGTTCCATCTACATCTAACATCCAAGCTAGTTAAAGTAACAGAATAAGCCTACTAAACAAATGACAAGGATCTAACCATGTTTCACTACATGCTAAATTTTTTCACAAGGCAGACTGTAACTATGCAATGTAAATGACAGATTGGTTTATAAATTGTGTGCTATGAATTGTCTATTTGTAAACAATGTAATGAATACGTTTTTAAAAAACAACTCATTCAAGCTTAGTACATAAAATGTCCATGTATGCAGACTTTGTCTCAACACTATATGGCTGACATAATGTCAATGCAATGCAAAACTCAACTCAACTATGTATTCCAGAAGGCATAAAAGTTGCGATAAATGTAATTCTATTTTGAAAGTAACTACAAAGGCACGAACTTATATCCTCAAATAGTTAAATCTGTGTAGGCATACTTGATTAGGTTAAAAATAGAAAATCTACAAAATACAATGTCCAAGTGTTAACCTGAGACCCTCAGGCCCCTTGGATATTGTTGACTTGCAGCTATGAAATTGCAGTAAGGGGAAAAACGTTGGTCACAAAAATATAAGAAAGACAATGAGGAGACTGTGTCATTGGATCTATTCTCGTCACCTGTCAGTTGAAAATTTGTCACGAAATTAAATGAAATGTATAAGAACTCTGAACTAAAACTAAGTCTCACCTGGGTGTGGGCAATGACACGGATGATAGTGCAGTACTTCTTCAGCTTGGCAAAGTCCCGGTCAATTTCCTTCATGCCAGCTTCATCCTGCCATTTCTTGTTGCTCTTGGTGAATGCCTTCTTCTTGGACCGAGACCTATTGAAATCATCCAGTTTATCTCATCATGAACCAAGTCCATGAGCGGAGATGGATAGTTAAATGCTCATCAGTTTTAAACCGAGAGGAGCAGACAGATGTGGAAGGTCCTGGACCCTGTAAAAGTTCTCACAAAAACAGCTGTTCTGCTTGATAACATTCAAAACATTCTAGTAACTACAGAAATCTCAGACCCTGCCTTATTACAGCTTATATTTACAGATTACTTACAGAATGATTTAAGTGATGTGATAGAATGTTACTCAATCTCAATGTCTAACTTGCAAAATATCCCTTAATCCATGCATCCTGTAAATATGAGTAAACCAGCTCGTAACTGAAAACATGAGTGATATTCCTGTAATGACACTTAACCATAGCATTGTACAACTAACCCAATCCCCATTCAGTCAACTAATGTAAATGAAGTACATAGAGCCTATTTTGTCTGAAGCAACTGAAGGGATAATACTTCTTGCAAATTCACTATTATCAACTTTAAAAGATTAGTTACCAGTTCTTGTAGAAGCGACGTCTGCACTCCTCACTAAGATGTTCAGCCCAGATGGTCTTGAGGGTCCTCAGTCCATGGGGTGTTTCAATATATCCTGTAACACCAGCAATGACCATTGGTGGTGCCTCCAGGATGGTGACAGCCTCCACAACTTCCTTCTTGTTGGTTTCTGATGAGAGAAGTAACATGACTCAATCACAGCATGAATCTCAAGTAAATACTCTACCCAATACTTCTTTGTTTACAGGGCAGTCTTCTCACAGTACCACAAATATTGAACACATTCTGAACTCAAAAGGGTAAGAGTTCCTACCATTCCCCCATCCCAAATAATGTTTATGAATTAACATATAGTAAAATTAATTAACAAAACTTAACACAATTACTAGAGAACTCACAAAAATGACAAAAAGTCCAAAATTTAAGTTGGGGGAACGGCAGGAACTCTTTCACTCCAAAGTGAAATAATACTTGTAAGGGAAGTTAACTACCTGTGGAACTGGAATTTGTTTTATCTACATTCTGTATAGACATTTTCTTAGAAATATGTAATTATTAAACAAGTTTGAAGACATTATTTCAATACGACAAGGCTTTCTTTCAGTGGGTTCATGAGCTATAATTCAGAATAAACTTCACATGTTAAAAAATACAACCATATTTTCTTGAATGTTTGGTCAAATTCTAATTTCCTCAATTCCACACCGACCATTTCATTAGCAAGTTAAGATCCATCACATCCCCTAAAACTGTCACTTACATTCTTGATACCTCACTTTAAACACCCAGGAGTAAGTGAGTTTAGTTTTACTCCGCACTCAGCAATATTCCAGCTAAAAGGCGGCGGTCTGTAAATAATCATGTCTGGACCATACAATCCAGTGATCAACAGCATGAACATCGATCTGCATGATTGGGAACGAATGACATGTGTCGACCAAGTTAGCGAGGCTGACCTGATCCCGTTGGTCGCCTCTTACAACAAGCATGGGTTCAATATTCTAACCCGGACCTTCACAGGTCTAAACACTCAAGAATATTTATAACAAGTTCACTGCCTATTTAAAACTGTCCATATCAGAACTTTATTTGCATAAGGCCGTAAAGCTGTAATTTAAATATCAACATCGTGCAGAGTTCAGTCCCTGCAATAAATAGTCGGTGTCGCAGTGGTATGGTGTAATTCTTGTGGTTAATATGTAAAATAAATGGGCATGAAATCGCACGTACTGGAACCTGGTCTGTCGACCTCACGGACAATATGGGTCATGCCAGCCTTATACGTCAAAAACGTTGTCAGGTGAACAGGTTTGCTCTTATCATCTCTTGGGAAGGACTTGACTTTGCCACGTTGTCTTCTACTTCTCTTCTTGGGCAAAAAGCCCTTTGAACCGTGACGTGGTGCCGAGAACTTACGATGCGACTGAAATGTATATTTTCCATGTTAAAATACTTAATCGGACAAAAATATACGCTTCGTGTGTCATTTAAATGTTTACAGTTCGTTTGTTTTCAACATGTAATCAACTATGCTCAATCTATCTGCAGGATGGCACCGATAATGTTCAGAGCTATCCTTCCTGCTTCTTACCATGCTGGCAGGTACAGCGGAAAAGGACAGTCACAAACGAGGTTCTTCCGGTTTACGACTACTGTCGTTTTCGCCTATGCACTCTCAGATCATAAAATAAACATTGATAACAGCAGATAGATAAAGTCCTATGTCACATTTCTATTACCACCCAAACTATTAATAAACAATTTAGCGAGTTCGTTTCGATAAATTTCAGCTTGCCGTAAACTCCAAGGTTTGTCCTTAACCTTCAAATACAGCGAGATATCTTGTAGGAGAGAAGAAAATGTCAGACGACAACGATCCCTCCTTCGCAAAAGTTGCAATGGGTGTATTCAAGATTATTGATGCCCCAGTGACGCTTTTCAGAGGTACATAATTGTTGTTTTAGTAATAGACCTAGCCGGTGAAAATTCCGTATAAAGACCCCCTGTTTTCGCACACATGCGTTCTAAAGAGATCCCTCGCATAGTTTGAAGTCCCAACTTGTTGCCATGGCATGGAAGCGCAGTTTTATAAATGTTTCTGATTGGCTCTAGGTACCAGTTAAGTATGTGCATGATTCTCTGGAAGCGAAATGTGGCGAACGGAATTCCTTTTTTAATAGTATAAATGCTATGGTTAAGTGTCATTACAGGAATATCACTCATGTTTTCAGTTACTAGCTGGTTTAATTATGTTTAAACCTAAAATTGCCTCCATTACACAACATATCCCTCCAATAAGGATGGAATGGGAAGCCCGTATCTTTCGTTTATTGGCGACCTAGCTTCGTGTATTGGCGACTTTATCGCGTGTATTGGCGCCCTACTTTCAAATACTGGCACCCTATTACTGACCAGGGTGCCGTTGTACAAAACAACCTTAGCGCTAAGGCTACCTTAAGTCCATTTTAAGGTATGGGAGTTACGGTCACCTTAGCTCTAAGATCGTTTTGTACAACGGCACCCCGGTCCTCACGCTGAATCCAAACAGTAATACCCCCATTACTGAAATACAGAAACACTTTAGCACCATTACGTTCCACAACGAAGTGTACAGTTTTAGCACTTGAATTGCAGCAGTGTAACAGTGGGGGACACGACGCATGGGCTTTATACATTGTGCCTTTGCAGGGAATCGAACCCGCGCCGCAGTCACTATAACCACTAGGCTGCCTCACTTATTAATTACGTCTATGGGCGGTGAGGTAGCCTAGTGGTTAAAGTGCCTGCAGTGCGGGTTCGATTCCCCAGTCATCACAACCCACTGGCCTGCAGTCAAGTTGTACATACATTGCATACAGGCTGCACTGTAGCCGTCGTCATGTTTTTTTTTAAACAACTATTTTTTAAAAAGATATTAATTTCATTTTTTTTTAAGATTTAAAGTGCTCACCATATTATTCACTCACCTCAATGACATGTACTTTTGGTCAAGTCTATATGGACAACGGCCCATTCAAATAAAAGGCGGTTTCAAGCAATTTTTTTTAGGGGTGTCATCCCCAATTCAAGCAAACCCGACTCCCACAATGCATCCTCCTCCTGTGGTGTGATGACGCTAGCTTGTCTAGCCTTCTACGCATGCCAAAACCAGACTGTGCCAGTGATTACATTTTAGCATCTAAAATGGTTCTTAAACCCCTAAGGGGGGCAGTGGGGTAGCCTAGTGGTTAAAGCGGTGGCTCGTCACGCCGAAGACCCGGGTTCGAATCCCCACATGGGTACAGTGTGTGAAGCCCATTTCTGGTGTCCCCCGACGTGATGTTGCTGGAATATTGCTAAAAGCGGCGTAAAACCAAACTCAGTCAGTCTTAAACCCCTAAAAGCAAAGTAGGTGTTTAGGTTAACATCTCGACCACTTTGGCGCAAGAATCTCTGCATCAAAATAAGAATCTCGTGAACTATGTTGCCCTTGTTGACCTCCCTTTTTGGTTCCTTACCCGTGAAGGTCCGGGTTAGAATATTGGCCTTCAGTAACCCATGCTTATTGTAAGAGGCAACTAACGTGATCGGGTGGCCAGGCTCGCTGACTTGGTTGACATGTCATCGGTTCCCAATTGCGCAGATCGATGCTCATGCTGTTGATAACTTGATTGTCAGGTCCAAACCATTATTTACAGACCGCCGCCATATAGCTGGAATATTGCTGAGTGCGGCGGAAAATTTAACTCACTCACTCCTTTGGTTCCTTAGTGTTTTGAAAAACAGACTCAGCGTCCTATTCAGATCTTTATCAGAAATACTTAATAATCTGCTGCCTAACTGGGATTCAAACCCATCCCTTTCACGTTGCCAGGAATCGAAAACCCGCACTGCCCGCTGCTTTTCTTTTCTGAATTTTATTTTTGCGCGATTTATATTCAGAAACTGAGAGAGGTTTGCCAAAACGTTTGGTAGTTGTTTGTTCACTTTCTTTTTCTATCTGCTGAGAAGCAAGCATCAGTTCATCATCTGCTGAACTATTCATTTGGTCAAATTCCCGTTCTAGGTTTTGCGACTCACGCAGCAATTCTTCATCCGAAGAACTATTCCCAACTGTATCTACATGATTTTTGTCCCCTTTCAGAGTGATATCAAAATTGACACTTGAAATACTTCCATTCAATTGCTTTGGAAAATGTATTAATTTTGAGTGCCAAAGACATCGCATAAAGAACCCCATTCGCCTGACATGATTGAAAACATCTGGTAAAATGGATGCAGTAAAATATTTCGTTTGTTTTGTATCCCTCCAATACGCTGCCACGTGCACAGTAGAGCGTGTTCATAGCGTGTGTATCGTGCATAACGTGCTACCCAGATGTAGGACGCCAATATTAATATTGCTGTGTTCGGGTGCAAGAGTTACGAAACTAGGGCGCCAATATGTATGATTTTAGGTTTAAGCGCAATAAACTCTTCAGACTCGCCAATATTTGCGCGGCTGGATGGGTCCTCGCCTAACGGCCTCGGACTCAGCCAGCCGCTCGAATATTGGCGAGTCTTCAGAGTTTATTCCTTACATAAGCACAGACCATAAAGGTATGTTTTTTTGCTTGACATTAACTCTTTCCATGATATAACATAATAGGTGTTGGGGATACGATGCCAATTTTTATTCACATTGACACATAAAATAACAAACTTTTCATATAAATACATAAAATCCTCCTCTCTTAACACTAGTAAAAATCTATCAGTAAAACAGGTTGCCCAGGGAGGTGGGCGGGTGTCTTTACACGTCGACTGCAGCCGCGAGACTGACTCTTCGTCCCATATGACGACGAGTCGCATGCCATCAGACGCGACGCCACGTGCAAGTAAGCTTAGCGCATGGAGTGCCGTTTTCCCGATACTGGCGGTGAGGCGCCCGTCTGTCCATGACCTGGAGTTAAACTTTAATAATATAAATTATTACCCCTATAATTTGAGTAGTTCAATAGTAAATATCCAACAATCAATGGGGGCCTACCAAGACGTTTACCGTTGTTGAACTAATAATTTTAGTAGCTTTCTACTGATGCTTACCAGATGTTAATTCACTGGCAGCTTGTTTATCGACAAGCAATCTCCTGTTTTCGCTTTAGTGTCAAAAAGCTCAGAATCAAGCTACAAAACAGATAAGATTTTGATCAAATTTGAGAAATATATCAGTTTGAAACAGAGATCACTTTGAAAGAATGGATGCAGGTGTTGATATTAGCTATCAGACCATCACATGGCTTGTTCGAGACTCATTTGATGCCAATAGCAAGCCATTGAGGTGAGCTAAAACATTCAAACCTGATTGCATTTCAACCTCTCATGTCTTTGTGAATCTCCGGAATGGATATGGACTTATTCTTCATACTCTATTAAATTAAACATTTGAATAAAAGAACATGATTAACCATATCAACATATTAGGTACCACATAATAACAATTCGAATATTTGTTTCTATTTTGTGAGCACATGTGTCTTATCCAAGTAAAAACTGTTTAAGCCAGGATACATTATTTGTCATCTGTGTTGTGTATTAATTTTGCAATAATGACTGACTGACTGAGATTGGTTTTTACGCCGCTTTTAGCAATATTCCAGCAACATCACGGCGGGGGACACCAGAAATGGGCTTCACACATTGTGCCCATGTGGGGATTCGAACCCGGGTCTTCGGCATGACGAGCCAACGCTTTAACCACTAGGCTACCCCACGGCCCCTTTGCAATAATGATCATGATGAAGTTAGGTTTGTATACTCAAAACAGAAACAACCCTTAAAACAAGGTCAGATGAATGTTAGTTGAAATATGGACATGCACAGTCATAATGAAAGCAAGCAATATTCTGATTATTATAATTTTTATTGATTAAGCTATCATTTGTTCATTCAGAAGGGGGACAGTGTATTTTTATCTGCACAATATCATGTTGATGGATCGCATCACCCTTTCAAGTACAAAATTAATCAACAGCAAAGATACATGTTAATGTGGCTGCAGATCTTCACTGTATATTCTTTGTTATGATTTCCAGTTTCTCATTTTTTTATTTTGATTTTGCCAAAAAAAGTCAAGATCATAGTAAAAAATATGCAAATCTTGACTCCTCAAAGAAAAAACAATCCTCATTTCAGTACTTTCGAAGTTGGAGAGTTGTTACCCTGTAATAAAGTAGGGCTGCAGGGTTTGACAAACTTGGAACTTACGTGTTCATCTACAGCACTCTTCTTTTCAATTTGGAGTACAGCACTTTGCAGTGACAACATTGGAGTTTATCAATCACAGCATTCAGCAATTTTCCAGCCACATGACAGCAGCCTGTAAATATTCAAGTCTCGACCAGACAACCCAGTGACTGGGGTACTGTTTTCACAATTGGGATACGATGACATGTGGCAATCAAGTCAGCGAGCCGGACTACCTGATCTGTTAGTGGCCCAGATCTTCATGGGTATTGAGGATCAGGATCCAAATGCCCACATATTTGTGTTGCTTGAACTATGTATTTACAAGGATATCTATGACTCAGTGTTGTGGCATTATTGCAGTTGAATTGTCAGCATCCGTGTCAAGCAAATCACCTCTTACCATCAACTATGTTTCTTTCAGAGAAGTTTGTGATTCCCAACCAAGAGAAGAGCACGCACAAATGGTACCACAGACGATTCCGCCGTGTTCCCTCATTTGATGAGTGTGATGTTGATGATCCTATCTGCATGTATGAAGCTGAGGAACAGTATCGCCGAGACAAGTAGGTTAACTCCTTCATCAATATAAAGTACACTTTTAGCATCCAATTACATTCACTGAATGTTGTCTGGTAACTTGAGCCTTACTGAGATGGTAACAATCATGTAGAATTGGTTGAATTGCTTGCTGTTCTATCTCAGCATGCTAAGTCCTTGTCATAGCAAAGCAAAAAAATGAAATGATGGGGTCATATCAAGTACTTAAGGTGCACACCACAGGTACCATACATTGTCCCATAACCTGAAAAGCTGAACAAACTCTTGCAGCCTATGTTTACTGTCAGTGTTGATGTCTCAGCCCTTTTTTCTTTACATTTTTAAAAAATTTGGTTTGAGCTGGTCAGGGCTCCAGATAAGGGTCGTATAAAAAATATGCAAGATACGGTAGGAAATAGTTTAGAAAACGTAGCAGATACGCACCACAGCAATGGTGTACGGTCTTAGAATCATTTACAGACGTATTTATCTGAAAAAGTATTGTTTTATTGTTTATTGACAAAATTATCTGGAGCCCTGCCTGGTGCTCAACATATGTTCTGTATCTAGTGTTTTTTTCATCTTCCACCTTGATCATGTTGATCACCTCCTTGCACTGTAAACACAATTTCCTGAGGAACGACCTGAGTACTGAAGCTCTAACTTGATGTGTTTATTCCCTCACTGACTTGAGTTTGGTCACCCCTGTCCAAGCGATTCCAAATTTCCATATTGCAACAGCAAATAATGTCATCATATTCAGTCATTTTTGTTACAAATTGGTTTGACTTGTGGATTTGTTTGGTTAGTTTTGGAATTTAATAGATATGTAAGTTTTCCTTTTCTGTGCATTATATATTATTTAACCTAGTATAGACCATGCTGCAAATATCTCTCATGTTGCATATTTGTCTCTCTTTAATATTACAATCCTGAGAGAGCTTAACAGGGATCGAAGGCAGGTTTTGTGCCATAAATATCAATTCTGAAAGTGTTTTGTGATTGAGAACTACATATCTGGTGAGTGACAGTGAACTGGCATTCTGTTGTTGATTTTTTTGGACTTAAGAAAGTTAGTTGAAATAACCTTGTTAGTGTAAAATAATGATAAAGAAAGCTATACATAAGCTTGAGCGCTGACAATATACACTGTCCTTGCCTCACTTTATCAGTGACAGTGTCAGGTACTTGGTGAATTTCTTTGAGTGGGATTTTAGAAGTTGGGTCGTGCAATTTTGAACAATGTTTATGGATAACAACTTCTTTTATTCCGTTAGTGTGATGTTTCGATACAGATGCTTGTACCGTTGTCTAGCAGGAATGAATGTATCAAAACGTCGCACTCACAAAATGAAAGAAGTTGTTATCCATAAGGTTTGTTCAGCATGGTGAGTTGTTTGCAGACTTGTTGACAACCAGATACTGAAGATCCTGAGACAGAGGAAGATAGAGTGTTTGGCTTGGGAGGGCCCTGATGCCTCCAGGAAGTGCAAGAAGGTGTCTGAGGACTATGAAACTTCAGCCACCAACTGGTTCATCAAATGTATGTACATGATAAGGCTGTTATGATTCACTCGCTTATTTGATGTATCAAACCATTACCATTCATGAATATACAATATGTTTTTCGTGGTCACCAGAACCAAATATTAACAAATATTTACGCTTTTTTAAAGGGGTCGTGTTTTACTTGAACCCTTATGATCTTTTTAATTGTGAGTTATGCCAGAATGGAATATGTTATGGTTTGCGAAGGCCGCACACAGTACTGTCAACCAAAGCATTGCTATAGTCTGTTTGCAGTGTAAACGTACCAATGAATTTCACTTTTTACAAAAAAGTAAATCAAATAAAGTGAAATTAAGTGTGCGAATTCTCATAATTTTATCTTGCCAATTGAACATTTAAATCTCAGAATTTTGTTCAACTTAGGATAAAAGTTAATTAACAAACGATCATAGCTTCAAATTGCTATTATTGGTTTGTATTACCAGGGGGTATGCACATTAAATGAAACACCGAGAACAAGTAGGGTTGGTCTAAGTTAGCGCTCATCACGTACCGCAGGTGCATTTGTTTCACTGTTCCAACTACTCAGCTTACCCCAATGTAATACAAACCAAAAATAGAGATTTGAATCTATGATTGTTTGTTTAAATTGCCTGAATGCATGACTGAATGAACAAGACAAGTTGCCTCAATGTCTTTGGAGGGTACTCGCTTCCATCTACTTTGCGAACTTTCAACACAAAC
This sequence comes from Haliotis rubra, assembly GCF_003918875.1. Lineage (NCBI taxonomy): Eukaryota > Metazoa > Mollusca > Gastropoda > Lepetellida > Haliotidae > Haliotis > Haliotis rubra. The sequence continues at coordinate 1,018,050 of NW_025766336.1, forward strand.
CTACACAAACAGTAGTTCAGTACATGGTCATTGAACTCTTCCAATTTATGGTTAATGATGCTAAATCTCTGTCCAGGTTTATTTCCTTGTATGATATTTCGGTTTCTGCTCACTCTCCAAGTTTCAAATAAGCTACACGCCCAACATAACGAGCTCTTCGTTTGTTCTGGAAATTTACTTTTGACAAATTTGCTATTTCGTCGTCCATCTTCGGAGTAGTAAATCGTTCCCTTGCTACAGAATTGTTTGACGTGCTTGAAGAAACAATGATATAGTCAGTTGTATCAATTTTATCGAATCTGAAGACACTCATCACTAATATCACTGTAATCTGTCAACTGATTTACCTTTTTCGCAACTGTTCCATTGCATCATAGCTACTACTAACAGCGTATGAAATAAGCCAAAAACCCAGCCAAAGCTTGTAACTTCAAAATGTTACCAGCCCAAAAAGGATTTGACCATTGAGCTTGCAATACGATAGTTCAATGTTCAAACAGTAATTGTCAAGTCTAAATGTAACACTTTATTTGGAAAATAGATTTTAAGATATGTTGAATTTATTCAGATGTATGGAACATGTTATCTAAAGTTTTTACCAGACCATAGGGCTGGCTAGCTGTTTATTTAGACCGTCCATCAGAAATCTGGCCCATCTCGGGCGGTCAAAGGGGCCTTATTTCATACACTGCTACTAATCAGTTCATCGTCACTTGAATTAAATTCATTTTGAGTAGAGACACCGCTTGGGGATGAGGGCATTAGTTTATCCAACTCGGTATCTGACATGACTACACCGGGGCTATGGCAAGAAAACATAGGCACATCATGCTTTGTGTTTTTATGGTTCTCGTTAAGGGCCCAAATTGTTGGTCTGCAAGCCACTGAAGGCGTATATAATATGATATAGTCCGCATGATATGCACAAGCATTTCTTGCTGCTCATTTTTATAGTTCTCATTTAAGGCTCTGTTAAATGTCCTATGAGCCCCCAAATGCCTCTATACATTATACACTTTCAGTTATCATAGGAATCAACAAAATAGTTCCAAACATTTTATTAAATGTATCCATAAATATATGATTCTAATGAAAGATTGATTCTATATTTGTATATGCCATGCTTTAGATAGGTTAAAGCACTCAGACTTTAGTATCTAATGGTTGAAATTGTCAGTTGGAGCATGATGAGTGAAGCCTGCTATGACAATAATTATGCCCATTTTGTCAACTGTCTTCCCTATGTGATTGAAACAAGAGGAAGGTCAGGGGACGATAACTCTGTTCATGAGTTTACTTCTGGTTTGCATCCTGGTTGAACTGTCTGTGGTGTGGATATTAAACCAAAGAAGCAAAGACTAAGTATTTATAAATTTAATATACAGCCATATATGGTCATCAAAATACTTCTAAGAATTAAGTACATACAGTTTGTCACACAAGAGTGTATTGACATGGTAAATATATAGTGTTAGGAAAACTATTGTATTTGGCTAGCTAAATATTCCTAATACTGGATATTTACCATCTCAAAGCACACAAACATATACTTGTTTTTTTTGAAACACCCATTCCCTTCTCTCATGAACAACGCCTACACATGGCAACATGTCCTGGAATATGTGCATTAATGTATATTTAGTTAGAAAGTCAGTGATTAGGTGGTCGGACAGAGACAACGGGTAACACTGTTCCAACTTAAGACTGTTTTATCATACAGTGTCATAACTACGTACAACCCGTGAAATTCCGGGTTAGAATTCATCTTCAGTAACCCATGCTGGTTATAAGAGGCGACTAACAGGATCGGGTGATCAGGCTCGCTGACTTGGTTGAAACATATCCCAATTGCGTTGATTGATGCTCATGCTCTTGATCACTGGATTGTCTGGTCCAGACTCAATTATTTACAGACCGCCACGGCGTAAAACAAATCTCACTCACTCATAACTACATTCAGGCAAAATGATGTTTGTCTTCTTGCCTTTTGTGTCAATCCATCAACCCTGTAGAGCAATATTCCTTTAATACCTGATACTACAGTACATGTTTATCTGCCTGGCCTGCCATAAGGTTGTTCAAATGCACTCAGATGTTCCTCAAAGTGATATCATGAAACAAGGTTACCTTTCAAATACAACTGTTTTAACAGGAACATGATTCCAAGCTGCAGAAACACTGATGAGAGTAGTCAGACTACCTTCCTCAATAAACTGTTTCACATTTGAAGTCTCCATATTTAACAAATTTTAGAAAATTGTAAATACAAGAAATAGCCTTCTTGACCTTTCATATTTGCATTTTTATCCATATATGATGCAACAGATACCTTATTAACGTGATTTTTCTGTTGTCTTCATTCTGTCTAGAATCTAGAGTTGTCGGATAATCGGCACATTTTCGGATGATCTGTATTCTAAATTGTGATTTCCATATATCCCCTACAAACATGACAGATGATATTCATAAGGCCAAGTATGTACTATGAGCATGTACAGCACAATTTTGCTTTAGATGGCAGAACGAAATGTTTTATCCCATCTTCTGGTCCCATCTCCTGGTTTCTGATGGTTGGCATACTGTCTTGTGGCAGCATCAGTTGGCTGTCCTAATTCAGGATGTCTTCACTATCACAAACGTTTGTTTCCAGATGGGGATATTGGTGCCAGCGCAACAGGAATTGATACTTACATGAAACAGAAGCATCGACTGATCTGGGAGAGACGGAAGGCAGAGAGAGAAGAAGCATAATCAAGTGACTAGGGTTTAGACAATATGATAATGGTATTTCTAGATGCTGATCTCTGTCAGTAGTTACTACATCCTCTCTGTCATCAGCAATCATGTCGTATACAGACTTGCTATACCCCAGAATATGAACGTGTTTGGAAGATGAATGGTGTTAGTTGTTTTTCTTATGTACAGATGAAATTTCCTTGAACACAAGTGCTTGAAATTAAACTTTTGAAATGAAACACATTCTGTGTTATGATTAACAGGATAGGTCACCAAGGATCTCAAATTGTCCAAATTCAGGGGCGGATACAGCTTTCCGGGAAAGGGAGGGTGCACAGTTCGGTTTCACCTCTTTTGAGGAGAGTTTCAATGGTCACTTAATAACTTTTCAGGACAAAGGGGGGAAGTTGCACCCCTGCACGTTCACACGCACGCACGCAACGCACGCACACACGCACACACACACACACACACACACACTGGATCCGCCTATGAAATTTAATCTTATCAGCTGAGGTACTATTGCCAACAAGACCTTATCCACAGAATAAAATTTGACAATAAGCTTACTGTGATATCCCTCTATTCAGCAAGTAGTGAATTTATGCTTTGTTTCTGGTTTTTTCTGATGACTGTTTCTGTGGCTATGACAGCATTGCAATTGATAAATACACCCTGTATTTGAATGAAATTAACAGCTTTATATTTTGTATCCTTATCTGCACTCTAAATATCCCGGTTGAAGAATTCACAGATATGAGGTGTAAAACACACACTGGTACTCAAGCATATTTACTACTCTCCAGGTATAGGAGAGGAAGTTAATGAATCTAATGAAATTCTTTGGTGAGTTGACACACACATCCAGCCATTCATCCACCCACAAGTTAGAGTCAATAGCCAGTCAAATTTGTCCAAAGATCGTTATGGCTAACTCTTGGTAATTGTTTTAGGCCAGTTGGAAAAAGTCTGGCTCTACTCAAAACAACTATTGAAGGGTAACCCATGGCAACTCGTGAATGGTGAACTAAAAGCCTCCTATATGAATGTAGAACTTATTCATAAGCAGAGCTCCATTTGTTACAGACCACTTTAATGTGTGTGTTTGTGTGACTCTTAATGTAGACAATATTTGCATTATGGTATTTATTGAAAGAGCAAGTAGACACTGACCCAAGTTTCACGAATTTTAGCATTGTGGTGATAGTCACAAAGTCGTATATACGTCAAAGTGTGATTGGGAGGCTGTTTCAAAGGTGGAGATAAGAGATGAACACTTAAACACTAACAATGTCCTCATTGAATTAGTCACGCCATTAGGAAAAAAACAGACTGCGCCTGGAGTGGACTTAGTAGTGTGGTGATGAATTAGCATAAGGGCAAGGTGAGGAAGTAGGGGAGGTAACCAACGTCCTTTTACAGCAGCGTAGGTAGGTGGGTGAGTGAGTGAAGTTTTAGTCCGCTTTTACAATATTCCAGCAAAATCACGGCGGGGTCGTGGGTATATATATGATGCTAAAACTAGATACGGAACCGTGAAACACCTAATTTACGTATCTCTCGTTTTAAATGATTCGATTTTCGTTGTGTTCATTATCATTTAACCCGTGAAGGTCCGGGTTTGAATATTGGCCTTCAGTAACCCATGCTTGTCGTAAGAGGCGACTAACGGGATCGGGTGGTCAGGCTCGCTGACTTGGTTGACACATGTCATCGGTTCCCAATTGCGCAGATCGATGTTCATGCTGTTGATCACTGGATTGTCTGGTTCAGACTCGATTATTTACAGACCGCTGCCATTTAGCTGGAATGGTGATGAGTGCGGCGCAAAACTCATCTCACACTCATTATTGCCGTCTGATTAGCTGAATTAGCAGGGGCGGATCCAGAGGGTCGACCCAAAAAAATTATCCCTGATGAGCATTTCCCCAACCCCCCCAAATCCTGGATCCGCCCCTGATTAGTCACCTCTTGTTGCATTCATTTCTCAATGGACGTTAGCAAAAAGAATTAGCCTTGCCGACAGGAACGGAATATATTTCACCACTACGTACGATATTTCAGGGAATCATCAAGCGGTAAAACCACGCTTCAAGGCCAAAGGCAGAAAAAATGAAATAGAACACGAGTATGTCAACTCGCACAGGTTTATTTCGTTCACATTTCCACAAATTTCTCGTCTTTATCTTTCATTTAACTAGCATTTTGAACTGTCGTCCTCTTCTAAAAAGCTGGGGCGGTGGGGTATCCCCACCAATTAGTGGTGAAAACATTATTTTCCCTACTGCCTAGCGTTGGCTAAAGCCTAAATAAAGCACGCCGAAGTCCCCTAGGGTCCTCGAATCCCCAAATTATATATATTCATGGGTACAATGTGTGAAGCCCATTTCTGGTGTCCCTCGCCGTGACGTTGCTGGAATATTGCTAAAAGCGGCGTAAAACCAAACTCAGTCAGTCAGTCAGTCTAAAAAGCTAATGTTAGAATGTGGCTGTTTCTGTCTGTCGTCAATATCTGACTACTGACTACTGTAGTTGTGAAACCATACTCACTTGAGTGTGAATGAGGCTGTATGATTTTACTTGGGTCAAAATGATAGACCAGAATTACTATTTGCATCAAGATGTTCGGTTCCAGAACATGTTCAGCTTCTCTTGTGAACAGCTTGCTCATAAGTGTGTCATTTAAGATGGTATGTACTGACCCCCAAAGTGTCGGATTACAATGAATTCTAACACGCTGGTCATCAATATTCTTACTGTGGACCGTTGCCGCTTCGCTTTCCTTTTCATATTTTATACAGTAATGGGACAAGAGCTTAATAAACTCAAACAAAGAACAAAATTGCGACGTTATCGGAACTCGTCCTCTGTGAACGTCATCTTAGGCTGAAACGGAGTCGTGAGTCATTTCCTGGACGTCCAGAACATGGTGGGTCCTTGATGTTGCCAGTCAGTTGGTAACGACTCCGAAATAAATGCATGGTGTTACGATTAACAATAACATGTTGTGCAATTCTGTATTCAAGCATTTCTATCGCTCACAGCCACCCTTTTTCAGCGCTTTCAAGGTTTGGGCGTCAACAAGATGCTTTTCACAGTTAAAATTCTTCATCGACTTATTTTATGATTGAATTGTGAATGCGGGAAGAGTTTCTTACTCATTAGGCGGTGGGGTAGCCTAATGGATAAAGCGTCCGCTCGTCACACTGAAGGCCCGGGCTCGATTCTCCACATGGGTACGATGTGTGAAGCCCATTTCTGGGGTCCCCCGCCGTGATATTGCTGGAATATTGCTAAAAGCGGCATAAAACCTCACTCACTCACTCTACATGTGATAACCGGAAGGCACATGCAGTTACAGGAATATGTGTCATCATGAGTTGCACTCGGCAATATTCCATCTATATGGCGGCTGTAATCATTACAACGCATGTGTGACCATGCATAATTCTTAAAAAGTCAGGGCAAGTTTCTATCGATGTCATTGTTTATTGTGCACTTGCTTTTACGCTAAAACGTTTCATTTTACATTTATAATTTGTTAGTGCGCATATATTGAACGTGAAATACTTAGTTACATTATGTTGAAAACAACACTTTTTTTAATGTGTACACATTTCGTGAAAGTCTCCGCTAACGTTACTAAAAGTATCCTTTTCATGTCTTTCCTATGTCACAGCACTTAATTCATAATTTGTGCATTGTATAAGTTCATGTCCAAGTATAGTACCAAGCTGAGCAAACGTTCCGCTATATACAGGAAGAAGAATGGGGGTTTATCCGTGTTGGATCGGCTCCTTCATGCAGCACAAACAACTTTCCTCATATTCGTTCAATCTCAGTGAGCCTGCGCAAAGTCAGATTTTTATAGCTTGGCCTTATCTGCTCTCTCAATCCGCTCTTGAGCAGTATGGTGTTTTTGAACTCCAGATGGTGTAAATCAAAGGTGACGTCAGTCGTACACAAGTGACAGACCATAAACCAGGACCGCATCAAAGCTTGGATTCGATCGGTGATTCTTTTCACGACTACAATACACACCTGTTGAAAACTTACATTAGCTGTACTTCATAGTATATATCTTAAACATGTTGTTTGTTCATTTTCTTTCTAACCATGGTAATATGTGTATAATCTATTAATGTATTCTGAACTCGGAGTTAGAATCATTACAATGTCAGTCAAACACTTGAAAAATCTCCCTTGCATTCTCTTATTATTTCGTCAGTCTAAGACAACTCCTCTAGGATTTTCGGTGTTGCGTCGGCTCTGACACATCTCTTATGCATGCGTAGAGTCTGTCTTCCCTTCTTGCGGGTACACGTGGCAAGAACAGTATGTCTTCTTCCTTGATCATCGATATACGTGCTGATTCTCGGGATGTCTGCAAAATATTACAAAATATATTATATTTGTACCAATGTATTGTAAAGAAAACGCATACATACATTTAATATTTTTGCTAATTTCCTAAAGGAATCGACTTGAGATCCTGTTTAATATTTTTGAACATTTCCTTTGTTACTCACTATACAATATGGAGCTGAATATTCAGAATGCCGATACTGCCGTATTGTGAATTGTAAACACTATACCTCATTGTTGAGTGTTCTGCTGCGATTCCTCAGCTTGACGGTCGGAGGCACCGCTGTCCAAATATATAGAAAATGAAATCACACTCGTTAATGACTTGACCAGAAAGTCATTACATAAATCATAGAAAGTGCATATGATATTTAAGGCATTGATTACACTAGGCATGAATTAGTGGCATAGAATGAAGATACTCACGATTGCTGTTGTCGTCCCTCACACCAATTCTTGTGCGAAATTCTGTGCCCACCTGTCACAACATAAATGATGATAATAATATGTGTATTTATAATGAATCCCACACATAAAGCATGCTTAAAGCGCTACATGGAGTGAAATAAAAGTAAATATATGCAAAGTTTATGCTATAACGAGGGAAACATATCAGGAATGTTAGTTAAAGGTTGTAATATCTCCCGAAAAGATGGGTTTTCAGTGAACATTTAAATGAGTCAATAGAGGGAGACATTATGTGTTCAGTGCGGAGTTGATTCCACAGCTGTGATGTATTTGTGTCCATACTAATATAGTATGACCAGAAATTATTGAGAATTTTAGGAATATGTTTTATTGGATTTTTAGTATAAACAACCTTGACCAGCTATCAAGTGCTTGGTTTCATTCAACTCCGTTAATCCTTTTTCATTAGTTTGTGAAGAGTTATCCCCCTTTGTTTACTTGCTACCAGACGACATTTTCAATGATCCTCAGTATGGATGATTTAGAGAAGAGGAAGTTGATTTTAGAGTATTATAACAAGGACATCAGATCAGCTAAAGTGATTTCAAGTAGAACAGGCATTCCTTTGTCCACTGTTTATCGTGTTTTGAAAAATATTGCAAATGGATATTGCATTGAGCACCAGGGAAGCGCAGGTAGGCCCAGAAATTTGACTGTCGGTGACAGGAGGCGGCTTGGTATTCTTGTTTCTAAAAACAAACGAAGGAGTTTAGAAAACTAAAGGCTGGATATGATTGTATCAGCGCCCAAAGTACAGTCCGAAATTTAACGTGTGGGGTGGCATATCTGTTTTAGGGGCAACGCCCCTCTGTGTACTTGAAGGGAATATGAACAGTGCGCGGTACACAGATATTCTCGAGGGCCATTTACTTCCATCTGCTCACGTGTTCTATGGAATTCTGTCTAGAACGACCTAAAACATCGTTCAAAGCATTCACAGGCCTGGTTTCGGACCAAGAATATGACATTATTAGATTGGCCAAGCTATATCCCTGACCTAAATCCAATAGAAAATGTTTGGGGACTTATGAAGGAAAGTGTCTATAAGAAAAATCTGATAAATATTGCTGAAATGAAAGAAGAGGTGGTCCGATATTGGGACAGCATGGACCACGACTTTCTAACTTCTTTGATCAGTAGTATGCACCGCCGCATTGAAGCCTGCATTGCTGCCCATGGTGACTTGACAAAATACTAACTGTTCACCTGTCTTTGAAACTGGAGTTATGTTCTGCTATTATTCACATTTAATACGTGAGTAATGAGTGAAAAAATAAAAAAATTACAATCTTTAAATTCTCAGTAATTTCTGGTTGTACTGTATATCGTACGCAAAGTTCCATGCTTTACAAAGAGAACTCTATTCTATGAAGTGGATGTTTTCAATGCCAGGTGGTTGGTTACGTTATCCGGTAGTACTGGCAGTGGTCCAGGGAATGTAGAGTCGCTATACCCGTCACTGTACACGCATTGTTGTACACACATGTCCACGAGTGATCAGCATTGAGGCGGGAAGATTCTTTCAGATACTTACACAACATATATGCATTGTCCGTTGTCAAGGAATGTACTGAAGGCGGTTTAGATATGAATCAAAATACATACCATATCCATGGCCATGTAGGTATTGGCGGCTGGAGATGACATTGATCTCTGGACTGAAATCAAGCGTAAAGCTGATATGAAAAGGCACATGACTAAATGTTTCATAAATAGAAACCGACTTCAATACTACATCTAGATACAATTGGATCCACAGGCACGCGCAACGGTTACCTCACAAACAGGCATTATAAGATATCTATCCTTTATATTAATGTAACTGTAAGAGAAGGAACATCCAAATTGTATAAGTTGTTACAATTGTATACAATCGGGTATGGTGGACATCTATTGTCACAATACCATTAAAGCAATACCTGACTTTACATGGTGTCTATGACATTTCTCAAGAGTGTCAGTTATCAAAATATTTCATACCGCTGTCAGGAGCTTTTGAAGCACTGATATCTTGATAGACCTTCTTCCCCTTCACTTCTGCAACGTCATCATCGAATATTGTTATGGAAATACAATAATGTGTATGTAGCTACATGACGTGCAGGTAAGAGGAGAATAAGATGGACACAATGTTCCACTTAACTATTGTTTCATCGATAAGACTTTCATAGACTGTATATAATAATATGATAACAATTTCTCTCACCCTTTAATAATAATATGACAACCTTTCTCTCACCTTTTAAAAAATAATATGATAACCTTTTACTCACCTTTTAATAATACGATAACTTTTCACTTACTTTTAAATAGTATCAATATGAAAACCTTTCACTCGCCTTTAATAGATATTTATACATTTTGATTGAAGGAAGCAAATATTTTCTTTAATGAGGAGAAAAGTCACATTTCGTTCTTTCCACATTAAATGGTATTACTTCAAGCTTGATATGCGTGCAGTAAGGAAGCAAGTAGATATGACATGCAATACTGACATGAGCGCGTTGACTTTGCAGGCAGCCGCCGGGAATACTAGTACAGAGAGTGCACAAATCGACGAGGAAGTCGTATAGTGTATCCTACGATCAAACAGAATACTTGCCTTTTAAAGTACCACTTTCGTCTTTCATCATGTCACAATAAGCTTCTTTGTCTATAAATGAACACGGATAAAGAATATTCGTTGAAATAAATTTGATTTGATCATACTTATTTCAGAATGTTCCATTATTTTGCCTATCGCTTGTCCCTAAATTCTTCTCAGTTTGAATTTTTACATACACCCGTGAAAGCGCTTCCTGAAAATAATTTAACCACGACAGGGGAATCTTCTTATAAAGTCATTTTGGTCAGGATACGCACAGATGTCACTGTTTACTTGTGGTTCTGACGCTAAAGCACACGCGGGTTGCCCTAGCGACACGCACCTCGCAACTTGTTACAGAAGTCGCTCTATCAGTCCACGCTAAATATGTCATGATTGTCATTTTTGTTCATTAGCAAAGAATTACATTTTCAGCAAACAGCACATGCACTTGTTTCTTTGCAATACACATCGGGCCATCTATAGAGTGAACGGCAGGACTTGTCCCAATAGCCAGATGTAGATCGGATATTTCTGCCTCGCTTTGTCTGAACCCAACATGCTCATTCTCCGAAGGTTAATCTGTTATTCTGTTAGTATTGTTTGAAAGAGATATGGTTGTATTTGTAAGACAGGCCAAGAGTCATGACAGAAAACAAACCCATATGCAGAGGTGAAGAAGGAAATATACTCTCCCAAAAAGTGAACGCATAGGCGAATTTTCCCAGAAATAACATGGTGTGTTAAAACCCACTCAATACGATATCGTTTGCAACTAAATCGCACCATAAGAAAGTTGGATTGTAAGTCATCATAAATACATAAATCAATGAAGCACGTTCAATCACACTGGTGCATAAGTAGGTGTTGTTCTCAGTGCCGACTGTTAAAACAATGTGCCTCAAAGCTGTTCTGCATCTTCTAGACAAGGGCTGATGACGTCTATGGTTCCGAGTTTGTGGGTTCCTGACCCAGTCGTCCTGCAATGCGTGTACCAGTTGCTGTTGGCGCGTCTTCTTCTTTCGTCACGGAGTTTTCTGGTTACGAGTCAAGCCACACGCAAACGATTCCGGGTCATTCTTTTCAAACCGGGTATTCTGCGGGCAACTTCTGTTGCTGGGTCTATCCGTTCCGCAAATGAAGTACCCGACAATAGTGATCCGGGATCTGCCACTTCGGCGCCTGTTTTGTATATCGCATCCTACAGATGCAAATGATGATCAAGATGGCTTCTCAACCTCCTGACGTTCGATGGCAATGTTTCCAGTTACAATGTCGAATCGTGGCCTGATTCTTTTTTATCCCTGGATCACTGGCTGATAAATGCGATGTTGTTTTAATTATTCAGTAATCTGAGATGCAAAGTTTCATTCAACTTTACACAACATGACTTGAAAATGCTTCACAGTTAATGCTTTACATGCTAATGATACGTTCTGATGCGCTAAATCATTTCTTTCCAAAAATATATAAATGGGATTTTCCTGGTAAAAATATCCGTATCATCTATGCGTTTCCCTTGTGGGAGAGTGTGCATCAATAAAACATCTGGGTATCCTTCAGACGCAGTCTAGCACAACATGCATGCAGGTCTGGAGATGGTATGTCCTAAAGTTTCACTCAGTATATACCTTACCCTACAACGGATACTAACTTCATGTACTAACATGTGCTCTCTAAATGTAAACCCCGTTAATGATGTAAACGGGTGATGTAAAACTCAAACGAATCGGCAGCGCAACATACTATTGAGACTCGAAGACGCCCTGAAAAGGAAGTACCGAGTACCCGTGTTAATGTTCTGTTCGGTACCTTTTGGTCAGTTCTCGAATATACAATCACAAGAATGCGTCCACGAGTCACTTCCTCAGTATTTGTAGAGACGTACAATGTTGTATCTGAGTGTAACCTTATCCTGTTGATATACGAGCCGTGTAATGACAATTCCCACGAAAGAGCAAACCGCATAGTTTAGAGATCAGCAATACATGGATCATGGCAAGACATGCGTCTTTAGAGGGGCTGAGGGTGCTGAAGTGTAGCTCCTCACATATTTACCTTGTGCAACTTCTAGCATTTCTCTTTCTGTCTGTGCTATCGATGGTTCCTTGAACAAATTGATTGTTATAATATAACATATATTAGTTGGCTTTAAGAATGACTTCAGAAATTCAACCCCAATTTTAATGTAGTTAAATAACTGCTTCTGGTTAAATAAGGTATTGCATGTATATTTGTTAAAATAAGTCCAAAAACTTAAAGTGGAGCTCCTTTTAAGAAGGAGCTTTTAACTGCTCAGTACTGACACCCACTTTTGACGTATGGCATTTCTTTAAGGGCTGAGAACACCACACTTAGGAGTCCGACATTGTAACACCGCAAACATTTGACTGTGTGTCTTTGAAGTCATTCACCACTAACCTATACCCCTGTTATTTAGATTCATACTCACCGTCACCTTACCTTCAAAGGGACCCGTGATCCGGGTTAGAATTGGTGTTGAACAACATATACTTGTCGTAAAAGGCGACTAACGGGATCGGTGGTCAGGCTCGCTGACTTGGTTGACACATGTCATCGTAATCGATTAGTTGCGTAGATCGATTATTTATAGACCGCCTTCATATGGCTGGATTATTGCTGAGTGCGACAAATATCACATACCTACACCAGACAGATCAGACATTAAATGGTCATTGTTATCATTTCTAATGAATGTTACCCTCAGATTTTCAGAAAGCCGGATGTGTTGAAATTTCAGTGCGATATCTGCTGGTGTGAGACCATCTCTATTTTTGATCTTGCTGGCCAGTTTTCCCACGGGTGTGTCCCGTATGGACGTGCACAACTCCTTCAGTCCAAACCGAGCCGCAACATGCAGTAGCGTTGGTGAATCCTGTTCTCTTTTGCCTATGAAGCAATTCAAAATCACCAACCGGTCAACATCTATTTGTTCTTGAAAAGACATATAAGTTGAACTTAATTAATTCGCAATTGTTGTTTTTCATATTCACTCGTGCCCAAAGCATAATACTTAGCTACAATGTGAGTGAAAGGTACATACGTATATTTCCAGATTTTCTCTTAGGAAAAATATATCAGTTCTGCCCATTTTAAAAGACTTTCGTTGACGTGGCACTGAATTCCAACAGATCTATTTTAAGGTAGTTATTCAAAACCGAAAACGTTTTTCTTTCTGCTCATTTTAGCAGCAATATTTCCAATTGATGAGCACATATGGAATTCAATTTATCACTGGATCAAACAAATGATTCAAACGTCTCTCTGACGTCAATACCTGCCCGTCGAAAATAATTCCCCACATACAATCTAAGTTACCAGTGTCCAGTGAGATATATCAGTATATATCTACGACGTACATTATACCAGTAGAACACATGATATAAATTTACATTGAAAATAATTCGCTTTAAACAATAGTTGAGTACAGCATATTTCTATAGCCAAATTTAAATACAAGAAGAGTTAACGCCATGGCAAATGTTTCGTTGTGATAAAAGATATTCCTTTACCTGGTACTTCATGTTCCTCACAATGTAATGTCGTGAAGCTACTGGCACTGCCGAACATGTGGCACAGAGTTTGGTCAAGGATCCCAATGTTGCAGTTATTGTCCCCCAACACTGACTGACACAACAGATCCAGGGGCCTATTCACTTCATCCAGGAGGTACTGAAACTCGGTCAGCTTAGAGTAGTACACCAACGTTTCCACGCCCGATGGACACCCGTTCACGAACACTTGCACATCCGTCTCGCCCGTGTAAACACCTGCACACACAATCTGGCATACCAGTGTACGACTCATACTAATTGTTGATATCAAGAAAAACTACTTAGTCATCAGACATTCAGAAAATCCACACAACGCTCTCGCTCTCGCAGAATGAAACCTTGAATTCAATCATATCTGTGTGTCTAAACACATGTGTATAATGTTCACCGATAATGTGACGTATGACAAAACCACTTAACGTTATAATGCAGAATTGACACCGATATCTAATCCATATTTAACAAATTACTTCAATATTTTCATTTGATTACGGTCAACGCTCTGAATGACTTTAGAGGAAAGAAGTCTAGAGCTCGACACGAAACGAATGAATGCGTGTCCATACTGCGCACATTTGCTGAAGTCTACACTGATGGTTTCATGATCCCGGACATTTCTTATATCATAATTAGCTAATTTGTCACTTTGTCGCTTTGGAAAACTTTAAAAAATCGTGAAATATCAAATTCAGTGTTTCATTGTGAACAATCTAACTTATAGTTGCATCATCAACAGGTTCACGACGACAAACGCAAATGTTTTGCGGAAAACCTTGTTTGAATATTATGTCCCTGCATGGTGGCCTAATTTGAAGTCGTCGTAATAACACATGACAATCATGATACAGATGGAACGCCAGAGGGGCTTGAGAAAACAAGTGTTTTCCCCGTGTACAAATAGATCAGCAAACGTACAGAGAGTCGGTAATGTATTTTTCAGAAATACGAAACTGCGTCTATACGCATGTATGGTGTATATCATAAAAATGTTTTTGTTTATGTACTACGTTATATTCTAATTGTCACATTACATTACCCATTACTAAACACTCCTAATCTTGAGAGACACATGCCATCCCAATATATTACTTATTATCTTATTACTTACCCATGGGATTGAAATAATATGTGTAAGGGTTGTAGAAAGTTGCAACGATCTTGTCCGACTTGCCCTGCTGTATTTCCACACATCCCCGAGTTTCCCTTGAGAACATCACGTACACCTTATCCACATTCTGATAAAATAAACAATGAAGGTAAGATTTATAGTTTGTACAAATACATCTGCAGAATGATTTATGAGACAACAGGAAAACCTATCACGTTATCAACGTACTAACAGTTGTATGATGCAATTGGAAGAATTATCACGTCACTCAAAGTCAATGTAATTTGATAATGCTCTCATTTTGCTGAAGTTGCACACATAAATTACATACACAAACATGGCGGCTATCAGTACATCTGCTATCGATTTGGAAGATTGCCTCAGCAATTGACCGATGATGTTAAGATGCCCAATATACTTTGAAATGCCCAACATTGATTCAGATGAGGAAAGGCGACAGATGGAGGGTTTACTGGAGCCACAGATCGACCACAACGACGAAGTGGAAAACACCTCTCTCTGGCAACGTTTACGTAGACGTCAATCTTCCTTCAATACCAGCGTCATTCCCTGAACCATCATATACCAATGTCCATCAAACTCTAAAAGAGACGTCCGAATATCTGGTAAAATCCCTATAGTACAAGCGTCTTCGTGATTTAACTATAATAGCTCACATGAGTGTACAGCAAATATTAGCATATAAATAAACATTATTTTCACTCACATTGGTGTACATATGGTCTTTATACATACATCTATAAACATGAGTTTTGTTCATACAGTCATATATGCTGGTTGTTGATACACCTATGTCCATATTTCCTTCTTTACCTTATTCACACACACACACACACACACACACACACACACACACACACGCATGATCTTCATTCATACGTCTATACACACATTCCATCGTCATGACTGAAGGTTTCATTCTTTAAGGAGAGTAATCACCGGATCAGGTTAATGCACAGAAATCAATTCTTGTAAATTTGTCATTATTGCTCTATATAGTGTCATTGTCACTCCACGACCCTTCAAGTAGGAACAAGGAAAATGCATGCATCAGGTGTGTTTAACTTTACTGTCTTACGACGCAGTTCCCTGTTTATTCCAACAAATATCCTGTTGCTATGTTACAAGCATTGTCTATGGACTTGTGGTATAATTTGGTGAATGGATCACGCATCTACAGTAATACATACATGTAGGTGAGAACTCCATCAGACATCGTTTTGTTGGAGTTGGTGTTGGTGCTGATGTTTTTTAACAAAACACTGGTTTTCACAACAAAGTGCATTGACAGAACACAGTTGCTGCGAAAAATACATGTATATTAATTCTGTAAAACAGGCCTAATGCCCAACTTGGAACTTAATAAAGTGAAAATTATCTGAATTAAGTTCTTGGTTCTCATTTATTGCAATTCTTATTACAATTTCTCGCGTTCTTTGGACTTGTGGCAGCGACTGATTATGAGATAAACATTATATATGACGAGGCGGTACGTTTTAGGTTCGAGTCGGCGATGTTGGTATGAAAAAAAGTGTTGGTTTTTTGTTTGTTTGTTTGTTTTTGTTTTTTGTTGTATTTTTGTTTTGGTTTTCTGGGGGAAGGGGGTCGGCAATAAAATTAGAAGGGTCGGTTTGGCTATGAGAAACACGAAAAATAGAAATGTTGCCCTTAATGTCAGCATTATTCCATCCATATGGCGGCAGTCTGTATATAATCCAGTCAGGAGTATCGACCTACAACTGGGAAGCGATGTTATGTAGCAACCCAGACAGCTTGCCTGACCACATTCGCCTCTTACGACAAGCTTGGCCCCATGGGTTCCTGAAGACCAATTCTAATCCGGATATACAGATATGTCAGTACACCGTCACGATTAAACATATAGTAGTGAATTTTTGTGACATTTTGCCTGATATGTCACACAATCGAACAACATACTATTACTTTTGTATTCAGATGCTAGCTTTGTCACAAGTAAAATCTTTATAGATATATTTGTGCATCTTTCTGAACATAACATACACATGTGTTACAGTCTGTGACAAAAAATATCTCATATACTAGCTTGTCAGGTCAGAGCTGGCCACCTTTGGCCCCACAGTCGTTAGTTGAGCCCAACAGTTTTTTTCAGCTGCCTGATCTATCCATCCATCCCTCACCCGTGAAGGTCCGGGTTAGAATATTGATCTTCAGTAACCCATGCTTGTCGTAAGAGGCGACTAACGGGATCGGGTGGTCAGGCTCGCTGACTTGGTTGACACATGTCATCGGTTCCCAGTTGCGCAGATCGATGCTCATGCTATTGATCACTGGATTGTCTGGTCCAGACTCGATTATTTACAGACTGGAATATTGCTGAGTGCGGCGTATGACCCAACTCACACTCACTCCATCCCTCCCTACCGATTTGGACCATCCTTCCAGATCCAGCAACTACATACTGCAACACCGACAGAACAATTTGCATGTGACAGCTAATGGACTCACCCATGTTACAACCGTTGGCATCAGTTTGAAAGTCTTTAGCATGGGAAGCTGGTCATCATTATCCTCCTCGCATAACGTCATGAGCGTCACAAGACATTCACGGAGTGCTTCTTTGCTGTTTCCGACATCCTTGTGAATCCACATTCCCGCGTCGTCACTCAGTCCACGAACAACCTTTTCAGCTTCAGTTACATCCACATAAAAATAGAGGACGGCTGTTCGTTCCGTCGACCTGAGCAAGACATCCTGGAGGAATAGTCCCGAAGAAGTGACTCCAGCCAGGAAGGACGGCGAGACGACCACCACATTCACTCTGCCTTCTATGCAGTTCGTGGAGGCAGTCTGGTTATTGTTAACCTTACTCATGTCAGCGACATCCACAGTTTCAACAGAACACCCAAACCGTGTGTCACCAAACCGTTGTTGTATGAACGCAGCCAGGTCCTTCCCATCATGTGCATAGAATATAACAAAGTCTACTCCTGAAATACAAGACAGGAATGCATTACATCTGCAAAAACAATACATTTGAATTCCTGACTGAGCTATTGACATATCTTGAAAATATACTTGGTCATATCGTGTATTGATCCCAAAAAGGTCTCAAGCTGGTACACTAAACATCGACCACATCCTAACACGCACTGGTTTTTGGTCTGACCTTACGTTCACCTGCAGCCAGTTGTCATTTAGTAACGGTGTTCATGAAGAACGTTTTGTAGGTGCAATTGAAAAGACAACCCACTCTTTAATCGTTTCACGATTAACACGAAAAACAATGTTGAAATGTCGTATTTGTTTCATCAGGGCGTGATTCCCTATATACCCGGACGGACGTAAGAGGTGAGGTGAGGTGAAATTGGGCTTGAGAATATTTCGCTCATATGACGACGTGCATGCGTGTGTATGTGTATGTGCGGCTGCTTGTACTAGCCCAGACTGAAGCTGTTTTTTATAGTGCTAGCCCACTGGGGTACCATGCCGCAGTGAAGCATGAATACCCCACACATTATACTGATTCCGAGCCGGCCAGTCCTTGTTGTACCCATTAATGCCGAGCGCCAGGCAGGGACCAACAAGTACCATATTTTAACGTCTTTTGGTATGACGCGGTCGGGGATCGAACCCGCGACCTTCCGCTCTCCGGGCGGACGCTCTAACCACTACACCACGGAGGCGGTCGACGGACGTAAGATAAGTCCGGATCATCACTTAAGAAACAAGGGCTTTTGGTTCAGCCAATAGCTTGAACATGGGTTGTTTTCAAACTTTGGGAACACCCTCCATGTCTATAGGAGAGTTGCAGTACAAAGTTATGTTTTGATACTATTCATATATCGAGAAATATGAGAAATTGCATCTCTTGAACTCGTCAAACAGTCCCACATCTAATTTGTTAAACCAATAGCTTTACACTCATTTGACAAATTGTTCTCAGATTTGGATACTGGCTTCTTTGTTTACAGGAAATATGCATGCGACGTTTGATACAGATCTTGTATTTTTGTCCAGAATAATTATTATTAATTGTGATGAATTTGGGAGTCTCGCTAGGGAATACAGTCAACTCTCGTTAATCTGACACTTGTGGTTTGCAGATTAACGGATTAACGAGAATGTCGGATTAATGTATTTGTGTGAAATATCAATGTTTACTAAATGTCATGATCGTCATACTGTTGCATGCATATCAGAAATGGTAGATCTAGTTATCTTCATCGTATGTCAAAATATTCACAGCAATGAAAAATAACAACAATACATCCTTGTTATCATTTATAAACATTCATAGATGGCATAACATACATATATAAGCACATAATCAATCAGTTTCATATCTATTTCATAACCACATTGGCACAAAACTCACGTTTGTTTTCACGTTTGTATCAGTGAGCCTTGCTCATACTATTTGACTTGTTTAGACTAAAGTCTTACTCGAACATATACCAAAGTGAATATGCTTTTCAGTCTCGCTACATGTTTCGGTTTTAAAAATCCCAACAACTTTGAATACGTGATTACAACTAAAATCTCCTCAAGAACCAGTGTACGAGAGAGGGTTTTGGCCCATCGTTATATAGGGCAGAGCAGCGTGTTATCATCACTTGCAAACATCCGACAAGAGGGGATGTGACGGAGTTACGGGACTCCGGATATGTTGACAATGATGCCGATACAGCAAACGACTCTACCGTACCGGAGGTTCAATATTCGTCGAAACAATGACTTTGCATGTGTGTTCAACCAGCAAGCATGTCTCCATTGAGGGCAGTTTGAAGGATGTTCCAACAGCATTATCAGTTAATATACTGTTGGTTACCATACCTATCCCTATCAGACAAACTGAGAATTATTAGCCAATGTAATAGAACATATATTGCCTTGAATGGGATACACCATAGCTTGGGTACACACATCATTATTTACCATAGCCTTTCATCTTGTTGGTATAAAGTTATGTGATAACATTTCATATGGGCGTTCTGTCTTTGAGGATATCAATTTGTTGTCTTATTAAGAATGAAGAAAATAGACAGTTACGGTAATATAAATATACATATTTGTGTGTCTATGCCAGTTCAAACTTCGCTTCGATTAAAATGTTGAATTGCAAAATTATCGAACCATATATAGGTTTCTTTGCAGTCGTTAAAGACGGCACAGGCATGCATGAAGACGATGTATGTAGTTATGATGGTATGACCGAGGATATGTAATGACCTACTGGAGGTATTCTAGAGTCCTACCTTTTCCAGCCATTCTAGACGTCTTGTTTACCTTCGAATACATCCTGAATGGTAAAAACTCTCTTGATCACAAATTCATCGATTATTTCCCAAACGTGAGTTAAATAAAATGACCAACAATGTCATCAGGCCCTGTTGCCAGCTGCGTCAGGCTAGCTTCTAGGACAAGGGGCGTAACTGCTGGATGTGTAAATAACATGCAGGAAGAAAAATGTGTCTTTGTTTACTTATAATGCTTCAATATCGTGACAATCGTAGGAACAATTATTAAGCAAGGCAGTTTTCCTTAAATCCTCAAGGAAGCAATGCGTAGAATAGTTCCTGGTTTTAACCTATAACCAATAATGAATCATTTTCAATTAATAATTTTATTATTTATATTAATAATAGTTACGTGTACAAGCATTGCGCTGTACATAGGTACTGTTTATACTATTGAACTAACGACATATTCATATGGATAGGTTGTACGTTAAATTTCGAACCCGGTCTTGCGCAATAACCACGAGCCACGAATGATGTCTACCACACAACTGAAGTGGTTCTCTGGATATATATCAACCCCTGCCAATGCCCTATCCAGTGGTACAAATCCCACATACATAAAGGGCATTACTGTATGTATGTATGTATGTATGTATGTATGTATGTATGTATGTATGTATGTATGTGCGTGTGTATGTGTATGTATGTATGTATGTATGTATGTATGTATGTATGTATGTGTGTGTGTGTGTGTATGTGTATATATGTATGTATGTATGTATGTATGTATGTATGTATGTATGTATGTATGTATGTATGTATGTATGATACAGCACGATGTAAGTGTGATTATTAGCAAGATGTAAGTTCTTTAATATGTTATGATGCGACGTTTCGGTAGAGATTCTTACCGAAATCTTACCGTTCGTACCTTTCTTATTATTCGTCAACTTCTAAAATGCCATCAAACAGATCATGTAAGTGGGCAGTCCACATAGCCACTCTTTAAGATTGTCTAGGACGTTCAATACATTAAACAACGACACATTATCCCTCTTCGTCACGCAAGGAAAACGAGGAACTAAACAGTGACTGAACATACTAATTGGACACTATAAAACATGTTACTTAAATGGAATGTCATCCGACTGTGGGAGATGTTACAGGCAGAGCAAGACATGCGTACATTTGGTGTCAGTGATTTATTCATAAAATTTACATCCAAATTTTGCCTTTTGACTCTCAACTGAATCTGTTTCGGGAGATATAAATGAGACTAATTTTTCTACGACGTTGACATTTTGTTTTTTGAGCAACCGTTGTGCAAAACCAGGAAACGTTAAGCGTGCACGTTCAAACATAAGATCGTTATAATATTGTGAACGGTTAGGATTTATACCTGCAAACTGATTGTTGTTCTCATCCTGACATCTGATGACATATCTGAGGTTGGTCCATGTATCTATTTCTGACCGTTATCTCAAGAGACCACTGGTACAGCCTTGACACCGTGTCATCATGTTGATAACACATCTTGTGGGTGTTGATACATCTAGTATAATCCTTATGAGTTTCAATACAAACATGAGAGTTTTGTCAGTTTTTCTGCTGTGGTTAATGGTATATGTGCGAGGCGGACATGCAGGGACCACGTGTGGTTTTAAGGTAACTATAAGAAGTTGGCTATAGCGAATGTCAGATTAGTTGCAAAGCTATCTTAAATGGGATTTGAACTTTCTGGACGTATGATTTTTCTCGATAAAGAATATTCATTTAGTGTCTATTTTTCAAAAACCGCGTGTAGTACAACATAGAGTTTATTTCACATCAAACAGAAAGACGTCGACTGCATTCAATTTGAGTTTTCTCTCCATTCAACAAAGCCGTGGCCATGGCAACATAAATAATATCCTAGCATTCCAATTACATCATACTTTTCGCACAGCTGTCTGCAAACATGTGTTTGATGTGTCGATAACACCATGGATTCAAAACGGAAGTCGACTTCTCAAAAACACCCTTTGATGGGACTGATCGTGTCACGTCGTGATGTAGTGAAATACTGTGATTCTGCAACTTTCTTATAGCATTTAACGTTCTTCCAGAGCTGTAACAATGTGGAAGATGGCATGCTGAATGTTCATCTGGTTCCTCATACACACGATGATGTCGGGTGGCTGAAAACAGTGGATGAATACTACTATGGCGGTGAGAGTTTCCACATAATATTAGACGTTGTTACATGAGCAGCCATAATAATGGAACAATGTTCGAAGATTGTTTAGGCGTGCCATTGTATGTGTGTTGACACAGGTACCCCCGATGGGACAGGGTACGCTCTTCTTTCTCAAGAACTACCTGTTATCAACATGTGACAGTTATTCAAAAACACATGCAATATAAGAATTGTAACAATGACTGTTGATATATCATTAGCTGTTATCTGCATATGAAAATTCACTTGGTTTCAGTACTTAAGATATCTGTCTAGCTTTGTAACTGGAATAGTCCTTTTGCGACTATGCATCAAGATGATATATACCCTATAAATCCTTCAAGAAATGGTTTAACTTCTGTAATACCTCTGAATGCCTCTCAAGAATGTCGTGTGAATGTGGTTATACTGACAATAAGAAGTGATTGTGCGATTTCATATTTTAGTAAAAACTCAGACAGAATGGAAACTGCAGTGACATGGATCGATTCTTGGGTCCTTTGCTTGGGTCATCTCTAGAAACGATAGTCCAGATGTATTGTATGTCTTCTGTCCCTAGATCAAATCAAAAAGTAATCTGATATTGTCGTTTGTGCTCTTCCCGGTGTAAAGTGCTATGCTAAACAATGATAGTACCCATAATCGGGCTAGTAATACACAGTCATACATAATAGTGTGTATAAGCTATGGATATAATAGGTCGCCACTATTTCTCTCCTCAAGTACTCCCGAGGCTTCAATCTTTCGTCTCGTCTTTGGGTTAATTATTCGCTTGTAAATGTCAACTTCACCGTTCA
Source organism: Haliotis rubra (assembly GCF_003918875.1). Taxonomy (NCBI): domain Eukaryota; kingdom Metazoa; phylum Mollusca; class Gastropoda; order Lepetellida; family Haliotidae; genus Haliotis; species Haliotis rubra. Next base: position 1,041,141 of record NW_025766336.1, read on the forward strand.
GAACTAAATTCCAATTTCCACGGAGATTCGCTCGCGAAATCATCAAAAGTATTTCATTTCCTACTATTAGAGTACTCGCTGTCAGGTCCGTAAATACTGACTGATGCCATCTCTGTTCCTTTACCGACAGGACGACACTGATAGAGTTTTCTTCCATGAATTATATAGAGAGAAGTATGGCCATTTTATAAATGGGGCAATCAAAGCGCTAAGCATTACCTTTACCTCCGCAGACTTGCTATTTAAACCGTTGTTTGGTCTTCCAAATAGTCATAATATCTTAAAGAATATTATGTTTCCTACACTTCACAGAAGCAATGTTAACGTTGATAACGGTAATGTTTTATCAAATAAGTACATGTATTTACCTATTGCTAGATAGAGTTTGGGTATTGTGTATTAAGTTCTCAGTGATATCAACAACAAAAATGACAATGTTTAAATATAGAACAAAACAGCAGACAAAACGAAAACACAGTTAGACTTCTACATTCCTGTTACCTGTCTAATCCATCAGCTCGACTGGACATACAAAGAGCAGCTGTCGTCTACATACTCGATTCTGTGATACCCCAGTTGTTGCAAAACCCGTCGAGAAGGTTCATCTATGTTGAGATCGCCTTCTTCTGGAGGTGGTGGGAGGAACAGACAGAGGAGATGCAGACCACAGTGAAGCAGCTTGTTAATGAAGGTAGAGGTGTAGCTGGTTGAAGCCGATGGCGGGTATGCTTCCAACTGAAATGAATGACATTGCCTAAACAGAACTAGCCTCAGTAGCTCTGTATTATTCACCTTGTAAATTATCTAACTACAAGAGAAACATTAAGAATATTCGCTCTTTCACTGCTTTAGTTCCGTCGTTTACAACAGCATAACCTGTGACTATGTAGATTTCTCACCACTGGAGCAGGTGACAAACATAACGTTAAGGTATTATACATTACACAGAAAGCGAAGTGACACTTGGGTTTTGATATTTTGTAGGGTAAGAAAAGTTAAGGGTAAGATTGTGCCATACAGTGGGTGAGTGGCGATACCTTTCTGATATATTATTTAGTTATTTAGTTAGAAAATCATACGATTAATTTGAAAAACGTCATTTTCATCTTGAGGCTCCAACTCCAGTGAGAATAGTCTCACTGTCATGGTCAAGTTGTTTATATGGTTTGAACTGCTACATAGTTGAATGGAACAGTTTGTTCAAACATAAAATTTGTAAACATTACAGACAATACTTTTGTTTCTTTTGTGTATCACCACTTCTCACAAAGGTTGACTTTCATACCTGAAAGTGTGTTGTCTCAAAGACACTAATTGTCTTCTTGCTGTTTCCTGTTAGGAAGGCTAGAGTTCACTCTTGGTGGATGGTCTATGAACGACGAAGGGGCCACTCACTACAATGCGATTATAGACCAGCATACTCTAGGACTCAGGTTCCTCAACTCAACCTTTGGACAATGTGCCCATCCGCGGGTTGCGTGGCAGATAGACCCATTTGGACACTCGCGCCAACAAGCATCGCTCTTTGCTCAGGTTCATATTGCTTTCAAGAATACTACCGTAACTGGTATAATTATCTGGGGTCTGTAATACTCTTTGACGGGGTGTGGATAGGTGAAATACATTGTAATCATTCTCACTGTGACTGACTACGCTGGTGGAGTGGGTTGGTTGGAGCTAATTATTGCAACATATAATCCCCTCCGCGGTCCACATACCCCTCCCAACCATGATAGATGTGGTGTAAAGGGTTTACTCCTGCCAGTATAAAAAGGTCTTTAGAGCAAAATTTATATCATCGTCATTTGCATAATCCTTGCCACACCAGTCTTTCTTAAAGTTTGGAAAGAGGTGGAATTCTGATGTGCCAAATCTGGTACGCGGATTGTTCAATGACTTCAAACTCGCAAGCAATCACTGCAGCAATGGCGACAACAGACTTTTGCACGGATGCCTTGTTACGGGAGACAACTCGCATATTTTTGCGAGTTCTCCTCAAACATTAGTTTCGATATTCACAGTTTAGCTTAGCAGATTAACAGAATATCGGCCATGAATTGTCTGACCTTACCGTCCTTAGTCCACCATTAGCCGGTGCCTGCGACTGCTTTTGAGTTTCGAGCTCATGGTGGTGAACCACGAGTAAATAGTTATAAATCGCGCAACAAAAACCTCTTGGACTAATTCTAAACGAAGTAGATTATTACGAGAGGTGACAAACAAGCCAGAAACCATTTGTCCTGTCCAGTTCATTCCTTAGAATGTGGAAGATTCCAACTGAAGTGGCTATATGATGTGTAGCTAGTGTCGTCTTTCATCCATATTCCATAAGTTGATACCATGTCTGCATGGATGCCTGTCGGAGTTATCTCAACCGGGGTCACAAGATAACAGCGCTGTTGCCAACTTGTCTATTTTCGTCAACTGAGGATACCTAGTCGTTCTGGCGCCTGCAAACCGAAATTGCGGATTTCTCGTGCATTTGATTTAGATGAAACCTGAAAGCATTTACAGCATTGAACTCAATAAATGAAGCGTGCACCATAAATCCTTCATAGAACTGTTCAGCAACCACTCCCCTTGTGGTTTTCCTCAGATATTTTGCACCATTTGTCAGCATTCTTTAGACTTGTCTAGAGCATCATGACTTTATACCAACACACAGAAATTGAACATGGTGGCATTCATTGTTCACGACATCCAACCGTTTACTGACAGGGAAACCAACGTGTTCCAATTTTTCTCAGAATATGAACTGTAGGTATTAAAGAAACTAATCTTTTGGCAACTCGAAATTAACGTTGCATTTTCTCATGATTCCTCGTGGTTCAAAGTTTATTCTCCAAATGAACTTGTCTTGTCCGTCACACAGGCAGATACATGTCAAAGTTTATACAGTAACTCCAAATGAACTTGTGAATCACACAGGCAGATACATGCATTACTGTGGCATCTGGCGACGATTTATTTCAGATATCTAAATGTATCCCCACCAACAGTATTGAACTCTTAACCAGTCGTTTATCGGTATTGGTAGTTGAGCCTAATGCATGCTTTTGTTGGCGCGCGAAATGACTGGTCACCCTGATCTGTTTCTTGTAGATGGGATACGATGCCTTGTACTTTGGGAGAATTGACTATCAGGACAAAACAACGAGGCTGAATGAGAAAACAATGGAAATGATATGGAAGGGAAGCCCCGAAAATATTGGTGAGTCCGGGGGAACATGAATGAGTGCAGTATGGTGTTAAATGCCTCTGACAGCAAAATTGTATTAATATCACGATGGATTGTATATCGTCAAGTCTGGTCCAGGTAGGAAAACACTCATGTCAGGCAACCAGGCAGTTGACAGCATACTCGGTGAGCACATGGGTACGACAGACAGGCCAACGTGAAGGTTCTAATAAGTACAATGGTTGAAAAGTCGTCTGAGACCGGTTGCCTCTATTTGTATGTCAGAAACCTATGATCATGGGTGCGGATGCATGACTACAATGTTCCAGACCGGGTTGCTGCGTTCATAGCTGCAGCCAAGGAACAAGTCGGTAGTATACAAAAGGGGGCCACTCACCTCCCTGAAATATTGCATTATTATATCATCATATGGTTGTTCGTATTCTAGGGGTAACATCCGACCTGTTCTCTGGAACCCTGTTCAATGGTTACGGTCCTCCCTCTGGATTCTGTTACGATATCGCATGCCAAGACCCGCCAATCATGGTAAGTTAGCTTCCAACACATGTCATATCTAGAACGGATGTTCCACTGACGCGGTCAGTATGCAATACCCATGTGAGAGTTACTCCTGTCTTATTCCTATTGTTATCAGGATGATGTGCGGATGCATGACTACAATGTTCCAGACCGGGTTGCTGCGTTCATAGCTGCAGCCAAGGAACAAGTAGGTAGACAACACTCTGCTCCATGTAACGGATCATTTGCTGTAGTTTGTAATACCCTCGTTTCCTTGGCTAAAGAGTAATTCTGAATATATGTAACATATAATATTATGCGCTCATCACCTATTTTTGTAGGCAAAACACTACACAACAAACCACATCATGATGACCATGGGATCTGATTTTCTTTATTCCAACGCGCACACATGGTACAAGAATCTTGACAAGCTCATCAAATATGTAAACCAGCAGGTAATCAATAATTTATCCTCATTGAATGCCTTCTTCATATCGGATTTAACAGACATACAATACAAATGTAAAATCCACTAAGTCCATTAAATGTGATTCCACTTCCCTCTCCCAAAGTGTAACACCAGGTAAAACCTGGGCGGTTCTGACTGCAACCTGTCGGGAAAAAGAAAGTAAACAGTTTAAAACTTCATTTGACCAGAGGACTCCAGAGGACCTTTTTAAATGTTTATTCATTAAATAATGCCTGATTTTGATGACTTTGCAATCCCTACATGATGGTGTTCATAACGAAGTAACAGAATGCATTAAGTTTCCTAATGTGCGGACAGTACTCTTACAACCTGTAACGTTTATGAAAAGTGTGTTTACGAAGAACATTACCTGTTATGTAATATATTTTGTAATCATTCATTTGTTTTACTAGACATACATCTATTGTTTCCCCACTTCTATCAATTTGTTTCCCCACTTCCAGCAGATGAACGGTAGCAGCGTTAACGTCCTCTACTCCACGCCGTCATGTTACACATACCATGTGAACAGAGCTAACCAGTCATACAATACAAAGGAAGACGACTTTTTCCCTTACGCTATCAAACCTCACGGATTCCTGACAGGTTTTTACACCAGTCGACCTACCCTTAAAGGTTTCATCAGAGACGCCAACAACAGGCTACAGGTACGTTGATGTATCCCACTAAGTGAACAATCTCTAATAACTATATGTTCATAGTATAGATCCGAATTGATAAACATAAGTAATGACTTCGATGTATAATCAGAACCGATTACTCTCTATGTTATTTGATGTTGTACTGATTGCACAGCTGTGATACAAGACTTGTATGGTAGTATGGTATACAGACCTCGTGGCCCAGCTGAATGATTCTTCTTCCCTACTCGTACACCAGATCGTGAGACAACTTCATGTCCTTGCAAACCTGCAAGACTCCAACGACAGTTTCAGTAAGATTTTCCAGTTAGGTAAGATGAAATTTACTTCACGTTATAGCCTGAAAACCATTTACTATTCAATCTACAACTTGCTATCGTAACTGAATGAAACTATGGCATATTTAGGTTCATACATGTAAATCAAGATATGTAGGCGACACGCATTATAACATAGTTTATGTTGTTTCCATTGCAATTTTCAGCTCTTTTTCTGTCTCGTGTACTTAAGATATGCCACCCGATGTATGTTTCTTTTTAGAATTGAAATGCAATACTAACTATAACAGAAAGTATATAATGACTAAATTAGATATACGCTTACATGAAACTCAAATTCATCATTGATAGCAATTACCCATAGTTCGTTGTGATGAGGGTATGAACGTTTTGCTTTACAGAGGAGGCTATGGGGATAGCACAACACCATGACGCCATAAGGTGAGCACAACTCTACACATATATACATGTACATCAAGAAGACATTGGTGAGAGTTCATTGTGCAACTGTACAAAATCTAAATGTTCACCATACGTTTTAGTATAGGGTGTAGGTAAATGCCTTTCTCAACTTGAAGTTCGGATGATATAAGGTTTTCCATCTGATGAGCACTGATATTTGTGAACGTTTTTTTGTGAACGGCATATTTGGATGTTTATACTGCAGATTGTATTTTTAAAATTACCAAAGCCCCACTGGACTACGACCATATTGAATTGTATACATTGATAAAGACTTCAGTCTATGGGGATATACACTGAATGTTCTGTACGACAAAATGAAATGTACGGTGTTATCAGAGATCATGACAACAGCAAAACATACATAACAAAACATTCGAAAGGCATTTTGAGATCGTGTGCTGAAAAAAGTTAAATTGAGGGCGAACTGTAACTTGCTTTTGATCTCGTTCATTACTGCTTTGAAAATTAGATTATTACATCCTATTTCATAATTAACACAGCTGATGATTGGTTCTCATTCTTAGAATACACAGCTCATATAAACCTATTCGGAACATAAAAATCATATCATCTACTATTTTGAGTATGTATTCCCACGAGACAGCTGAAGGTTATAATATGGCTATCAGCGTACACACGATCAAGAGGGAACTACAAGAACCGAATGAAAGGTTGTAAAGGTCGCGAGATTCGATTCGACAGACTTGTTCAATGTATGAATGAACAATGGGAAGACGACTGGTGGTCACAACAAAGACTGATGTTAACGCTCTCACTCAGTATATACAGTGTGAAGTATGAGATTTTTATCTTAGGCACAATACATGTGTTACAATCTCTCCATGTGACAAATGGTGTTCATTCATGGCGGATATAATTTTGAATAAAAGCAGTCTAAACGAACTCTTTCCGTAAAGGCGTTATATAATTAGAACGTTCATACTTTAAGTGACTTCAAAGTAGAATCTAATGGTTGATTTAACCTTCAATTTTCTATAACCCATAGCTGCCGAGTATCTGCGTTATTAATTATTTTTAATAGGGCTCGACAGTGTTCGTACATATAAGTATATTATACTACACTGATAACTCATTACGTGAGTGCAGTGAGTATTGAAATGTCTGATGTTCTTTCAGACAGTTGTGTTAAACGTTTATTGACATGTAGATTACAAATATAACAGTTATTACTGGGTTGTCCCCATTACCACAGTATCAACGTTTATTCTTCTCAACAAACTAGAGTATTCCAAAGTAAATGTTCCAACAATGTCTGTAGCTGTCTGACACCAACGGCCATATTTGTACTACTCCCATCACACAGCCCAAAATGTGTTATATTGTATGATAAGTGTATGATAATTTTGTATGATAAGTGTATGATAAACGCATTTTTCGCTTCTTAGTGGGACGGAGAAGCAAGCAGTTGCACGTGACTATGCTGACCGACTTGGCAGAGCGTTGATAACAGTCGAGGTAATATCTGAAGTGTTTACATGCTACACAGAGTTGTATCCCTTTAACTATTATCAGTGTGTTGGACGGACCCTCGCCGATTTGAAATTAAGCTGATTGGCGTCACACATATCTCAATAGCTGTTACTATCATTGTTAACTGTCACAGTGACAGATTCATTGCTAAAACGTGTCTGAAGAATGAACATATCATTACAAAGCTACTTACCACCATTGGGAGATATATCGGAGTCAATCAATGTTGATATGATAATAGTGAATGTTTTGAGAGTGCATCACCACTTGCACTTCCTTATGACCATAGTTGTTTGTACAGTAATCGCTCTTGAAAGATGGTTGGTGTATGACGTGAAATTTGCATGTGTACGATTTTCAAACAAATATAAACGGCTAGAAACAAACACAACTGTGTGATGCGTGATGATTGTAAAACTTAATGGTATACAGTGATTTATGTACCTTCTTGAAAACCGTCAAAAATCTCTTGAAAAAAGTCAAAAAATCAAGAATGACACCCCATGTACGTGTATGGGGCTACCGAGCACGTGAATCCTATGCGTTGTGTTTAGGTGTGGTGATAAAGAGATATGGTGGTGCGTTCATAACATGTCTGTAAAAGGTTTGTTAACGCTTATACTTCCTGTCCTAATTGAAAGTTTGGGTTCCCCTGTTTTTAAGAGTATATGGGACTGTATTTAGAGCAATACCCGTATGTAACCCTATATGCCGACTCGGTGTTGTCACTTCCCACTGAGAACCTTACCTGACTATGCTTATCTACCAGAACATGGAGCCATCTCGGTGTCCATACGAATGTCCTCATCAAACACACGCAACCATAATGTAAGGCATGGTAATATGTCATATGTCTAACTGATGTCAAACTAATTATTACAAGTATTATGTTTGAAAGGATGTTGTGTTAGAGGGGCTTGCTCGACTTCTACCAAACGGTAGTGTAACATTTCCACGCTCGACCTCCTGCGGTGGCCTTCTCCCTAATGTATGCAAAGTACCACCTACAACAACAAAGGTAACGAAGCAAGCAACATGTACCGCAACATTGTTTTAATGTTATCATCAATGGCAAGAAAAGTATAAATGAAATAATACATAATTATTCATTTAAAATAAACGATATACTCGTTGCCTTAATATTATGATAATATAATATTACTTCTTCGATGGGCATTTTAGAAGTTGAGGTGATGAAGAATGATGATAATTTTATGGATATACAGCTTCTTTATTCTGTGAAAGGCGGCGGAGATTCTAGTGTCGTTGTCGTCGTGATCACTTGCTTGACAATGACATTAGAATATATGTCGAAACGTCGCCTTTTACACAATAAAGAAGTTGTATATCCATAAAATCATCATCGTTCTTTATAATCTTTAAGCAATTAGCCAACAAAGATTATGTCTCACGTGCATTTGTACACCGGAAGGTCTGTCAACAAGGACAACATTCATGATATCTGTTTTCCAGCTACAACTGATAGTATGGAACCCACTCACCCGCCCCACTACAAATTATATAAGGGTAATAGTATTCACATCTGGTTGGACCGTAGTAGGACCGAGTGGCGAGCAACTGCAGTACGATGTAAGTATACGAGCTTCACGTAATAAATACAAGATATGAATTCAACATTTTAAGGATAACGAATTCTTTTTATTCTTTGTACGGCGTTTCAGAGCTAATTCATGCCCCTTCGTCAGCATTCACCTGAAACGTCGGACAAAGAATGAAAAGAAGTTGCTATCCATAACAACGTGTCATGTATTCATGTTCATCCAATTTCTAAATGTCTTTCAAGAACTTTAAATACACACAGATGAGATATGTTAGATTTACAGTGATTACTTTGCAACTTATTCCTATATAGTTTCGTTCATAGAAGATTTGCGCCTTACTTCGACGTTTCGCATGGCGAGTTCGTACTAAACATGTATATTTTTATCTTAAATATTTATCGATCCTGAAAAGAACTCGATAAATTAAACCTTCCCACCAGGTACAGATACTCTTTGATCGTATCATTGTGCACTAGTTTCTACTCTTCAAGGCCACATGCTACAACATATATTTTCAATGAATGGTCGTATGTCTTACATGTAAAGAATATTTAAGGTGAACAAAAGCTTCAATCAAATTCATGATAGATTAAATATAATAACTTTGAAGCAATAGGTAAACACATTTTCAGGTTTTTGACGTGTCTGGAGGTGGCAAGGAAATCATCATTCCTGCCTCGCTACCATCTCTAGGATTCAGCGTTTTCTTCCTCAACACACAACAAGGTGAATGCCATTTATTGTCATACAAATATGTACACTTTTAGTTCAAATGGTCAGGATCATAATACATAGTTTCCAGAGCGATTTCAACCTGTGAAGCTTTGATACCTATTCGCAGGATCTCCGAACAGCGGTCCTCACGTGCCGGTCAGACAAACATCCGTAGCAGATAAAGTGGTTGGAAATAAGGTAACCATAGAAATAGGAATTAGTAAATTATTGAAAAAAATATTGTAGATTACCTGTATGACGAGTTGTTCTGTCAGTACATATTACATATTACTGTACATATTACGATATTATGGATGCTGGTGTTTATTTATTAGTAATGTTTCAACTCGGGATGTCTGTGTTGTGTTTTTGGGTGTTCATGTGTGTGTGTGTGTGTGTGTGTGTGTGTGTGTGTGTGTGTGTGTGTGTGTGTGTGTGTGTGTGTGTGTGTGTGTGTGTGTGTGTGTGTGTGTGTGTTGTGTTGTGTTGTGTTGTGTTGTGTTGTGTTGTGTATGCAGGATGCTGTTTGGTATTTGGTGTGTGTGTGCGTGCGCGCGTGTGTGTGTGTTGTGTGTGCAGGAGGGTGTTGGGTGTGCAGCTGTAGTGACTAATTATTAAATAGACTCAGATAAAAGTAGCAGTACCCTCTATTACATCTGGTCACCATCCGTTCCTCACTCTATTTGTTCGAACCAGATAGTGTCGCTAGTGTTTGATGGCACGACCGGTAGGCTGAAGCAGATGAATAATCTACAGAAGAATATTAGCATGTACCTGGAGCAGGAGCTTCAGTATTACCTGTCTTATAACGGGGACTGTCATGATGATGAACACCAAGCATCGGGAGCCTACATCTTCAGACCGAACCACACCACAACGGAGACGTTTCCTCGACAGTTGTTCAATACGACGTACATTCAGGTACTGGAACAGCAATAGCTTCTACATGAGAATAGTCCAGTGTTATAAAAGCACACGACATAAAGACGGTTCCTTGTAATATCATTGATCTTGTTTACTTAGCTCGTACTGATGCGGAGAGTTAAGCATCATAGTATTCCTTGTTGGTAATACCGGACCTGTTGGTTGTTGTTTTCTCAGATTCTTCTTGGGCGGTGGGATAACCGAGTGGTTAAATCGTTCGCTCGTCACGACGAAGACCCGGGTTCGATTGCCCACATGGGTACAATATTTGAGGCCCATGTCTGGTGTACCCCGCAGTGATATTGCTGGGATATTGCTAAAAGCGGCGTAAAACTAAACTCACTCACTCAGATACTTCACCACTATCAACATGGGATTGTCAGCACCTACCCCATGCTTGTAGCAGGGTCTCACCTAAATGAGACAGCTGTATCTCTTCCGGGTCATCTCACCAGTTACACTTATAGGTTGTGTTCCCGCTACATCTAAGTCGCTGTTCAAGGCGTCTTTCAAATACATTCACCCAGCAATGCTCCTTTGACACTGACTTCTTATTTCTTGAGAGTAGTCTCCCTTCTCTTGTATTCAGGGCAAGGTGGTACAGGAGATACGCCAGGTATTTAGTCCTTGGGCTTCACAAACTATCCGCATCTTTGAGGACAAGTCCTACGTCGAGGTTTCGTGGGCAGTTGGACCGATACCCATTGAGTATGTCGCCTGATATCTCCAGAATACTTTAACATATAAACACTCTCTCCATCCAAGTTGCGGGACACGAGTATGAACACAGAAAAAGGAACTAATTGTAAACAGGGATTCACGTTTGGTATGACATCATATCAACATTAAAGATTCGTATTGTAATCGTTGAAGAAATGCTTAACATATACTTCATAACTGGTCATAATTGTGTAAGAGTCATGCGTGTATGAGTATACAACTATATTATTGCCTTTATTTACTTAATTGTGATGTTTACTGATCTTTATGCCAGGGACAAACAAGGGAAAGAGGTCATAAGTTTGTACAAAACTGATCTCAGGACACATGGGCTGTTCAACACAGATGCCAATGGTCGTGAAATGATGGTCAGAAGGTAATTGTCACTCTCGATGAAACCTAACTTTGTATTTGAGTCAACTACAGTTTGAAAGGGTGTAATGATTGAGTGACATTTTGCTTAATTGTTTCTGTTTGGTTATGCTATATTGCCACTTTAGAGCCAAATGGAGAGAGGGGAGGCCCATGAATATGTTCCACTCAGTTTGCCCATTTAGGGAACTGAATCCGATCGAGAACACGTTTTAACGACTAAGTCACCTTCTGTCCCTACAATGAGAGTGAGTGAGTGAGTTAATATTTAACGTCAAATCGGCAATATTTCAGCCATATCGTGACGAGAACATTTTACATTGTAATGGAATATGTATATATCATAAAACCCTACAATGAGATCAGATAGCACATTGTTCCTAATAATAGTTTCATTTATCATGCACAATGCATGCTCGAAGCTCCCAAACAATCTGATGATTATTACCCCGGATAACCCAAGCTGACTGTTAGGCGCTTGAGGGTTATATTCACGTGACTTTATCCCACCGGGTACCCAGTTTCTGTTGAGTGAACAGAATCACATGTGCTTCGTTGTGGGTCAGGGATGAAGTCCTAGAAACTCTCAGGAGTTAAGCTGCCAAACACGGTCACCCATCCAAGGACTCTCCGCGCCCAAAGTTGCTTAACGTCACCTGATTTGTGACCTGAGCTCTATGCACAGATCAACGGGTAAATGCATGACAGTATACTCTTCTTACAAATCCGAGATGAATATTAATGGGTAATATGACTGTTTCAGACTAAATCACCGCGATACTTGGCATCTGAATCAGACGGAGCCAGTGGCAGGAAACTACTACCCTGTCAACTCTAGAATTTACATCCAGGTTATTTCATCAACACGGTGTAGTCCACTCTATATATGACACTGGAGGTGGAGGCAGAATGTATCAATCTTCGCCTTGTATTATCATACAGTTTTAATCCATACGTTGCCCCGTTACAACGTTAAACGTTGTTTTACTATTAAGGGCCCAATTACTCTTACTTTCCATTACAAGTTGGAGACGTGTAGTTTAATATTCAGAAGGAATACATCTGGATAGTTTACCACAACCAAACAGCATGTGTGATCTTAGTGTTTGGCAAACAATTACCTTCAGGTTCTGTACCTGGAAGAATAACAAGAAGCAGCTTTCATGTAAAGATTTCCTAGCTTCACCACACAGATAGGCAGTCAAACGCAGGTGTTAATGCAACGCATCATGTCGATATATACACACTGGATCTTCTTACACCTTGACTTGCTTAGAGACATGATCACGTGACATTACAGCAATTTAGATGATGAGATGCGTCGATCATCACGTGATCTGTACACCATTGCTGCCCTGATGAGTGTTTACATTGTAATCAGTATTATGTTTACATTGGGCTGGAGTAGAATGTCTTCTGCCATCCCAAGAGGCAGACAATATGTGTTTCCTGAAGAGTTTAGCTGGTCAGTTTGACGTGTACATTTTGTGTAACGTTTTACGATGTATTTTTCGCTATGTCCGTTCGATAAATAGAGTATCAGACGATCACAATGCCCTTGCATCGTCTGTAGGACACGACAAGAAACATACAGTTCACTGTGCTGACCGATCGATCTGAAGGGGGAAGCAGCTTACGTGGTGGAGAAATTGAATTGATGGTAAACAACACTAATTACCTGACACAAAGCATTGAGTAGCATTGACGAACACTCTAGAAGCCAACACGTGCGTACATCGTGGCGAGGGCGGTGGGGTAGCCTAGTGGTTAATGCGTTCGCTCGTCACGCCGAAGACCAGGGTTCGATTCCCAACATGGTTACCATGTGTGAAGCCCATTTCTGGTGTCCCCCGCCGTGATATTGCTGGAATATTGCTAAAAGCGGCGTAAAACTAAGCTCACTCACTCACATCGTGGCGATATTTATCCCCAGCATCTACTATTCTCAATGTGGCATAAATACTTCCTTGTTCAAGTATATTGAATGGGTGTTGGACTTGTTTAATGATCAGTCGATCTGCACATGCATAACAGCTTGTGGTTTCAATAATAGGCTGTTCACGCGATAACGCTGTATAATTATCGATAATGAAGACAGCTAATCATGTTGATGCCCTTAATTTGAAATTACACGAAGATTAGTTTTGACAAATGATGCAAATGATTCGAACAAAACATTCAGACTTGACATGTTTACACATGTTTTTACGTTTGTCTGACAGGTACATCGACGCTTATTGATGGATGATCACTTGGGAGTAGGCGAACCATTGAATGAGACGGGCGATGACGGCAAAGGGCTCGTGGCTTTTGGTAAAACCAGTCTTTACAATCAATTACGTTTTCACTGTTCGTTCGATTTGACGTTAGTGAATCTCATAATGATTCCCAAACAATCATTACACACTTTATGTTTTCACAAATATATTACTTAAGCAATAAACCTTATGAAAGCAAGATTAAGATTTATTTATCCCTGTGAAGGTGAAGAACATGCTGTGTATCCGATGTTTGTATGTATTGGTATCAGTCTAGAATCAGATGTGATATTGTTGCAGGATCACACTACTTGCTTCTCGACACGATACCTGCATCTGCAGCAAGACACCGACTCCTCGCTGAAGACATCTTCATGAAACCAATGGTGTCTGTCTCAGAGGCAGATCACACCTTCCAGTCATGGAGCGATCTTTATGTCACAAATGTAGGTATACCCTCTGTAACAATCATATGCTGTAATCTGGATTCTCATAGGCCGAATGTAGCGTTGTTTATCGCGTGAACACAAATATATAACTGCCAAGAGGAGTCAGTCCTCTATCAACTAAAATGTCCTGAACAGGACAGTTCCAACACACGATCACATTCATACAGAACATTCTAAAACTATCATTTTACGAGCAATGGCGTCTCTGTCACTGCCATAAGCGTTAGCTCCGTCGCTCAGTATTATCATGCATTCAGACATGTATATACTTATTGTTGTTGCAGCGATCGTTTATCCAGAAAAGCCTCCCGGAAATGTTCACCTCCTGACCCTCGCGCAGATCCCACACGATTACAGCGAGGCAACTTCATTCCTTATCTTCAGACTCGAGCACCAATTTGAGAGAACGGAGGACCCCGAACTATCTCAACCAGTAAAGGTGTATGTGAAAGTAAGGACGTGATAAGTCAGCATTGGCATTTTTAGTAACTGAATTACAGTCATAGTGTATGATTCATTGCCGGATCTGTGGGAATTACGAGAACATGGTATGATTTACCTAAATAAAAATGGCATATATTTAACAGGTTCAACTAGTTTCAAAGAAACAAACCTGCTTTCTACGTAGACTACTTCACAACAAGTATGATGTGTACAGTTTCATGGAGTTCCTTACTCGTCGTTTCTTCTTTCAGGAACTGTTTACTCCATTTGACATAATCAACATAGAGGAACTGACTCTTGCTGCAAACATGCCACTGAAAGATTTGGATCGCCTTGCTTGGCGTTCAGCACCAGCACAAGCAGGTTTTCCAGGAAGATTGGTTCCAAAGGATCATCCAACAAATGACGATCCTTTTGACATTGTTCTCAATCCAATGGATATCAGGACATTTAAGATCGAAATTTCCTATAAGGCATTGCTTCGAAACACGTAAGTGTACATACATCTAGTTAAAAGTCGCGGGATGCACATATTGTACATGTACTTTGACGATCATAAATCGAAATTTTTCTGCATATTGATTGAACTGCTGTACTAAAATATAAGTGTTTAAGCGCGGCAAAACTCTTGCCATCATACAATTCCTACGACCATGTGCTATACTAGGTGAGCGTATCACGCTGTATCAGTGGAACCCATTGCAAACACGTGCAAAATACATGCTACTTCAAACTATCCAGTAATAAAGAACCGTTTTTGAGAAAAGTATCCAGCCGTTTTCAATTGTTTGTACAGATAACGGTCAGTCGTTTGCAGGTCCATGTACAAACATAGTCCAACACACTGGGGAGCTGTCACTTCCAGCCGCACATATGTTACACAACCCTGGTGACTGAAGACTTCTGTATAAACGTTGTATATTTTTTTGAAAAGATAACTGAGTTCTCAAAAGTATTTGTTAGACCATGTCTTGCATTAAACGAAGTGACTAACTTTACCTTTTCTGAAGCTAATACAGTTCGGCGCCCATTCATTCAGCTGAACAGATCTGTGGTCGCATTCGGTATTCGTCATCATGTTAAAAAGATAATTATTGAAAAACATCACCAACATTAATTACTGGATGGATGGATATTTTAAAAGAAAATATCGTACACAAATTCGTCCAGGGGAACTTGCAGAAAGATCACCAAGTACATGTCACTAAATCCGTCTATAACGTCTATATGTCGCTAGAGTAAATATTCATTACGTTCATACAATACAGACCTTTCAGTCCAATAATTCTAATTCTGTTTGAAGTGTACTCGGAGAAACATGATGGAGTTGGTTTGTCACTCCGTAAACACTGACATGACAATACTGCTGGCTTCAGTTTCAAAAGCATTAGTAGTTAATATTGATAGCCAGTAATAGTTATTGTTGGTTCTGTATTTGTTAATTAATGGTTGCTATAGATGTTACAACCTGTTCAGATTTGACTGGTTGTAAATGTCCGTTATGTAAATATCACAGATAATAATGAATCCAATTCTTCCAATGCTACTGAGATCTAAATTGTCGTTCCCACGCACTACTGTAATCAAGTACCGTGTCGGTTGCCATGGCAATAATAACGATCACTTGATACTGTGATTGACTTAGTATATTTATTCATGGGTGTTCTTTCTTGTATTTAAAAAAAATCTTGACGGATTTAACCTTGTAGTGTGACTAAAGAGAAAAAAAGTCACAAACTGTTACTGTTTTATGTCTAAAACTTAATTCCTAAAGTCGCTTACAATAGTCTTTTATTGTAGACTTATGATGAAGCAACATCATAACACTGACGTCATCTTCACAAATTTAATATATACATTTCAAAACTTAATGTGTTTATTTGAAGACATATTGGTTAACTATCGGCATCTATGTCTATTTTAAATAATCGTACCTAATCTTCGATAAGCGTTTGTGCATGAGAAACGGGGCCCACGTTAGAACAGAACAGCATCCTGACTTCATTGTTTGTGGATCGTCGTAGCCCGACTTCGAGGGACGTTGTTAACGATGTCAATCACCTGTTTATCTGGCTCAGTCTCCTTTATGCACAGACTCACGTTACAAAGCTGAGACGCTGCTGAATGTGGACACACGCTGTCATAACGCCAGTAAATTCAACAATAGCGGTATTAAACCAGTGAGCGGCAATTACCTGTAGATATATGAAAGGCACGTCTTCTTTCAATTCTGTCCACAAAAAATACCACAGTGCGTACATCCAACGTACATTGCATTCTGTACACTCTACTTCCTGAATTAGATCAGCAATTCAAATGCATTTACATACAAAAACAAAAATGCAAATTGATTATGAACCCTAGTAGGACCTAAAATCTTTCCATGGTCTACGGGCACCATCAACACTTCAAGGGCAACGTTCACCGTACTTTTGGACACCAGTCTCTATGATGAGACACATAACCGATAAGCCCAAACCAGCCACACAGGCGATAAACGCTGACGACAAGTCCGACACTGTAATAGGCTCGGTCTTGGAGTCAATCTCTGGTATACAGGTCTTCTTCTTTGGTGCCCATTTCTTATTCCATAGTGATATAAGACCTGCATCTACCAGTGCCTGGATTCTGAAAGAGAGACACCATCTGTATTAGAAATTCACAACACTGTCTTGACATACATGACCATACCGAAAAGGACAAGCCATTATCAGACTCAAACAATGGCTTACATATGTCTTTGCTTAATTATTTTGTATTTTGTATTACTTTTCTATTTCTTTTCCTCATGTTTTATTTCTTCATTTTATTTTTTCTTTTGGTTTCTGTTGTTTTTTCTTTGTTCTTTTTTGTTTTTTGTTTTACATATAATAGGACAAAATAATCTATTTTTCATATTGCACATAAAAAATGTAGAGCTCTACCAATACAATGTGTACACATAAGATGCAACAAAAAAAGGGGAAAAATGCTTCACAGGACGCGCAAGGTCAGGTCTTCACGCAAAGGGGCATCGTATCCGAAAGAATAGAAAATAAGATTAGACTTTCTTAAAGTAATATTTTCTGAAATAATACATGTTCTGAAATAACCTTCATAAATTCATGAAATATATTAGCGATCATGTTCTTCGTCCAGTTCATTGAAAGCTGTATAATGTTGTGATATATAAGCAATACATTTTGTAATGAGTTCAATATTATACAAGCATATACCTGTGTGACATCATTAGTGCTAATGGAGAATGACGAGGGAAAACAAAGCTTGAGAACAACGGCAAGATCTCCTCATCCATGACGTGGAGCCCACAGTGCTCACTCATGAAGACATCAACGTTAGCTCTTGACGATATCAGAGCAAAGCCACCATCGTAAAGCTTGTTCCGTTGGCGGGTCCACTTTTGGTGTGAAGATTCATTCGTACTAGCTGCTTGTGACAGTGATATCTTCTTCCATATCGCTTGAAAATCTGGATTTGTAGATGTCTAGAAACAATGATAATACCATTTTTGGTATGGCTCAGTCCCTTTGCGTGATGCAGCAGATCACACAGTTCACTAATTTTATATAAATACTTATCAACGATATATCATCACCCATTTATTTAATTGCTGGAGTTCGACAAATGTGTATTATGTCACCCGTACTGTGTACAATGCACACATATGAACGTCCATGGCGTCATTTCCACTTTATATCAAGTAGAGCTTTTATTGATGAAGCAGTAAATGCGTTGTCCGCGCCTTTCCCTGCAGACAATGCCTTAATATATGTAAATAGTGTTAGTAAAAGATTGGTATTTTAGAAAACAAAATACATGTAATGGTTAGAAAGCTGACGATCTATGAACACGCTACGACAAAAGAAACAGTTTGCAAAATGGTGGTTCGATACTGAAAAACAAGAATTAGTTTCTTGGAAAATAAGAAGAACATGGGCGTTTTATTTTCATTTCGAGACATTTACAAGAGCATGTCTGTATGTAGACAGATCGGGAAAGGTATATCCTATAAAGACACTTATTTGTCTCTATAAAACAATACCTATGGGGGCTTTATTTAAAATTGTATATGGCAACATTTACACGATATTGCTTTCAGGCGCAGAAATCGTTGGTACCATACATTGCTATGACCAAGAAGAAAAGGTGGGTTACTGTTTACCTTACAAGGCCATTGTAGGTGCATGTGGAAGTCATTGTATGTCCTTTACAAATCCAATAGTTATTGTAAGTTTTATCTGGTTACTCTGACAACTAGTGTGCACTTTTTTTATAACGTCCATATACGTTAAACATGTAACATATATATCCTTTACATTTACCATATGTCAAAGAATAAGTCCCATATACCACATGATTTATGTACAATATTTTTTCTCAAAACCCCGAATTTCTTTCTTTTATAAGCAAGAATTGGTACAATCTCTTCATCACAAACATAAAATGCACATTGCTAACACTTGCACGAAAATGAAGTCGTGCTAATGAAGTTATTGCTAAAGTGTTAAATACTGAAGAAATAATAACTTTCCCGAATTCTATCTATATACTCCAAATAAAGAATCTTACGCCAGCTATTTTAGGTAATAAAAAATCAATCTCAGTGAACCTGAATATGCCATAATGGTATATAACACGCATAACGGCACGTGTAAATTTTGTGCACCTTCATAATGTGCTTGAGAACACTGCCATCCTCAATGTCAACTTCAAATTCTTCATTTGTTGCCAGTTCTTTAAGTGTTTTGAATGGGACTTCGTCATTATTGGTTGATAGTATGGCGACAAGACTGCCTATGTAGACGTACGTCATTATCATAGTGTACATGCACCAGAAGGCCAGTAACAGTCTGCCTGACGTCGATCTCGGTAAGTGGGGTATACCTGAAACACGGCATCGAATAATGCATTGAAATCTTCGTACAGGGAAAAGTGCAGTGTGCATGGTTGTATAAAACAACTACATATTAAGCGTTTTTGTTTAACGTGTCACAACTTTGTTATATTAAACCCCTCAAAACGGAGTTGGGGCGGTGGGGTAGCCAAGCGGTCAAAGCGTTCGCTCGTCACGCCGAAGATCCGGGTTCGATTCCCCACATGGATACAACGTTTGAAGTTCAATTCTGGTATCCCTGCCGTGATATTGCTGGAATATTGCTAAAAGCTGCGTAAAACCAAAATCTCTCACTCAAGCACTCACTCAAAGCGAAGTAATGTACCCCTTCTGCAGTATAGATTTCTCATCTATGTAGTTCTATATTCTCGCTATAAAATATACCAGTGCTTAAAATATTAATGTGACATATCTCACAAAAACCATATTTTCTGTACATGTTTTATCTGTTAGGGATCGCTATAGTTCTGGCATGCAGGCTCAGGGATAATCACACGACCAACGGTGTTTGCCAGCTTACATAATAGGATATCATATTTTGCACAACCTTTATGTTGGTATGTCAAGTGTGGAAACCGTTTAGGTTTCAGTTTAAGCAAATGACCATGTAAATGAGAGTTCGCCTTTACGAGGATGCTTAATGTGATAATACCCCCCAATGCAGTTATATAATCTATAGATATATCATGGTGACATTCTTTGTGTTTTTAGCATTGTGTCTGCGTCTTATTCACAAGAATGTTCCATACCTTGACGGAGTGGGACAGCAACACAATCCAGCAGCATCAGATTCAATGTAGCCCATATTGTCGGTTTGATTGTATTCTCCACAGAAAAGATACGAGCCGATTCAGAAACAACAAATATCAGATACACAAGTACAGCAATGATCAGACCGCACAGATACACATCTGTTTTGAAGAAGTTTTTGAGAAGTTTCCATTCCAAGCCTGACTTTACTTTTGTCTTAAACACAACAACTGAGTCTTCATAATTGAAAAGGTAGCTGAAAGACAATACTCTCAACCTGGCCTCGTTGGGACTGTATGGCGAAATGGAAAGGTCAGCCTCCTGCAGTAAATACAATTTACGTTCTTTCATGTCATTCAACCAAGGTTCAATACAACGTTAGACAATCGCTTCGCTTGTTTTTAATGATAAGACTGATAAATATTTCTTCTAAAATCACATTTGGATATGGAAGAATGTGCCGTATAGCTGGTTAAATGTATTTATGAAATGAAAGAACATAACCACAACATAAATAACAGGCGATATCGCCATGCGATTTCGACAAATCTTTAAATTGTTATCAGTTAAACATTTACCCCTCTCTGTAGCATGCCAACAACACCGGTCCAGTTCCCGTCTGATTGTAAAACACCCCAAGACCTGTCAGCTGGCTGCACGAACCTAAATCTAGATAATATTTGATGAATTTAATCTCTTGGATATATGAACACATACATGGATGAGTGACATGGATTTAACACAGCGCGTTGGACCCGTGAAGATTCGGGTTAGAATTGACCTTCAGTAGCCCATGCTTGTTGTAAGAGGCGACTAACGGAATTGGGTGGTCAGGCTCGCTGGATAGCTGGAATATTGGAGTGCGGCGTAAACTCAACTCACTCACAGCGCGTTGAACAGTATTTCAGTTTTGTTAAAATTATATTACTGCTTTTGTAAAGACATTCCCGATGTTATGTAGGTCATACTCGCAATCAGAACGAATACGAGATTCGAACCAACTATCATCGGGTTCTGGTGTACCTGGATGTAACGGACGCTTCTCATTATTGGCTCCATAGGCAACAAGACTACCTGTGCACTCCTCTCATCAACACTCATGCATGACCTTCATATGGTGGTGTACTACTGTAGGGCTATCAGCACATATCCATGAAACATGATAATTATAGTCTCAAACCTACCTGAAATTCATTTGTTCAGCTAACACATCTAGAACATCCCTGCATATCCCAGTTATATCAATACTTCCATTGTGTAGGTTTTCTCTTGTAAAAGGACCCCACTGAAAGGATAAGTCATTGTCAAAATTTGCCTCATATCATTAGGAAAGTCATTTTTATTGACATTGTGATTTTTACAGAAATGAAGGACGATGTGGATAGGGTCCTTTATCAGGCCTACCAAATAAAAGCTGCCCCCTAGAATCCTTTTACAGATTAATTTTTGTGCATCAAACTATTGATATAACACTGTTTTAACGTGGATGGTGCCCCCCTTATTAATAAAAGTTAACTACGGCCCTGACAAACGGCATCGAAAGACTATGTCAGATTTTTCTTATTGACACTTTCCTTCATAAGTCCCCAAACATTTTCTTTTGGATTTAGGTCAGGGCTATAGCTTGACCAACCTAATAATGTCATATTTTGGGTCCGAAACCAGGCCTGTGAATGCTTTGAACGATGTTTTGGGTCGTTGTCCTGCTGGAAAATCACAAAATTTCCATGGAACACGTGAGCAGATGGAAGTAAATGTCCCTCGAGAATATCTGTGTACCGCTCACTGTTCGTATTCCCTTCAAATACACAGAGGGGCGTTGCCCCTAACACAGATATGCCACCCCACACGTTAAATTTCGGGCTGTACTTTGGGCGCTGTTACAAAGATTTTTCAGTTTGTTTGGTCCAGAATTTCAGTGTATTAGGAAACAGCCACACAGAACTTTCATCTGAGAAAATCACATTGTCCTAGTTAAAATTTCTATGCTGTAAGCACCAGTTCAACCTTCGCTCCTTTTGTTCAGGTTTCATCATCGGTGATGGAATTCCTCGACTTTTCTGCCAACCCATTGCATGCAGCTCAGTTCTAATTGTCTCCTTACAGACAGCCACAGTTCCTCTATCAATCATATCCAGCCTTAAGTTTTCTGAACTCCTTCGTTTGTTTTTAGAAACAAGAATACCAAGTCGCCTCCTGTCACCGACAGTCAAATGTCTGGGCCTACCTGCGCCTCCCTGGTGCTCAATGCCATATCCATTTGCAATATTTTTCAAAACACGATAAACAGTGGACAAAGGGATGCCTGTTCTACTTGAAATCACTTTAACTGATCTGATGTCCTTGTTATAATACTCTAAAATCAACTTCCTCTTCTATAAATCATCCATACTGAGGATCAATGAAAATGTCGTCTGCTAGCAAGTAAACAAAGGGGGGTAACTCTTCACAAACTAATGAAAAAGGATTAACGGAGTTGTCTCTCTTGAATGAAACCAAGCACTTGATAGCTGGTCAAGGCTGTTTATACTAGAAATCCAATTAAACATATTCCTAAAATTCTCAATAATTTCTGGTCATACTATTACACAACAGAAATACTTTAAAGAGGGACTGTAACTTTTGTCCAAGCTAGAAAATGTCAACATGCGGTCGAGACTTTCTCTTCCATGTACGCATGCGCAAAGTCGAAGTTGCAGGCTCTTCGTTTTTTTATCCAGTTTTAGTGATTTAAAGTTGCCGTTTTTACTGTTTCATTAGCGAGGTATTAGAGAGAGAGAGTGGGAAAGTTTTATTTGGTATTCCTGTTTATGGTCCTCCGGAAATATCAAATTGGGTTTCACTTTCATGTCATGATATCATAATTGAACACAAAAATGCAACACATTTGATCTTGACATGTATGTTGTTTGTTGTCATAAATAAATTGTGACTAATGCCTCATTCTTTTTCATACCAATTAATCTGATATCTTTCACAATAATTCTACAACGTTTACCTTATTTCATACATTATGCTGAACTCTGCCTCACAAAGTGCCCTCGTCACATCTTGTTCTTTATCTATCTCTTACAAAACATATTACATGCACTTATAACAGTAACTTCTAACTGTTAACCCTGAGTATTAGAACGAAGGTAAGTATTGGGGACACACATGTGTGTAAAGCAAAGACGTATCCTGTATATTGCATGAACCGCATGTAGTAGCACCAGACACGTGCTTAGGGGAAGCATTCCTGATTTTTACACTATCAATGAAGGTCGATTAATCTCTGTGAACAAATATTTCTTTCAATCATTAAGAGTCATTCGTGAGTTTTTTTCAAGCAATTTATTGTTTGCCTGTGGACTAGTGATGTAGCATCTGTGGATGTCTACGGAATTTGGGCAAAATGAACCCTGGAAGACATAAGTGTACAATGGCCACTACTATGTTCAGTGTATCACGGCCTGTGGTACGTAGACCGTAGAACAGAAATCAATCCCGTTCAGGGGGTCCAAGGTCAAAGATATAATTACATGAAACTAGGCTCCGCGAGGATCTATTCAGGTCAAACGGCGAATCAACTGCTGCAAACTCAGATTACTGGAGTTCGGGGACGGATCAGACTATTGATAAATCCCTACATGAAGCTCATCTGAATCCTCGATGTCCATGACCATTGTGTTGCAAATAGTCATATCTTCAACAGATGTCAATGGAAAACGCAACGTCAAAACAGGTGTAATCGTCGCTCGAGAGGAATGTCCAGCTAATTCTAAGGCCTCATGACAGATTCGAAGTGGATCGGTAATGGCTTCGGGTAGAATCAATGTGACTTACCGATCCCTCCATATTGTGCAAGGGAGGGTCACAGGACAGCTTTATCGGGCCGACACACTGACACCCTTTTCTGTTCAGTTTGAACGGCCTGTGGGACAACGCCGTCCTCATACACGAATCGTCACTGTCTACCTCCAGCAGCACACTACCTATAGAACTGAATACCATTGCCAGCAACGACCTCAGACCTTTACCACTTTGAATACGTCAAATGGTACTTACGAGGAAGACGAAAGTGTCAACCTCATAGAACAAGTTTCTGGACTTCGCAAAGGTGTGACTCCCTCAAATTACCATTGGGGAACTCATACGCAGCATGCCTTGTCGAATACATAAATGTTTGTCAAATCAGAGAGGTATTATTCACTACTGGTGCAAAATGGTAAACTTTGAAATTTTCACCACAATCCTCTTTCAAGATCGCTGGCGGTCTTAGTGCTTTATGTTTCATCTACTTCATATTTCAAACTGCACTAAACACAGATATATTGTTTATGTGAATCCACTTTAATGCAGTTGTAATAAATTCTTAAAATGGAAAGTGTTAAGTATTAATGAAAATTGATGATACATTACCTCCATCGCAAGCACTATGATAGTTTTTCCATTGAGGTCGTATTTAGTGTTGTTGAAAATATCATCGCCTGGTTTTATCAAAGCTTTTTTCCAGAATGTTCCACGTGGAGTTGATTTGAGAATGTGTACTTCCTGCTGCAACAAAATTATTTTATCAGAATCTCTCTAATACTCCGTCATGAAACAATGACAATAAACAAACAATTAATAATATGTTCCAGCCCAGAATGGTTTAGTTAAAGAAAAGGTCTGGTATTAAAATGTTGTGATACCTTTCTGCCTTGATAAATATGCACACAATGCGGTGTCATTACGATATGACAAGTTTAGCGCTGGCTGTGGAACTAACCGCTTGGCATTCGGTGTTAAGTTTCAGAGATACTGCTATGTTGCCCAAATTGACACGTTCACTTGGGGCTATTGACAGATGCTGCGACAACAGAAAGAGCCATCGTGAAAGATGACTTAAGGTTGTATTCATACCAAGCTGATTATCCATATATTGAATCTGAAATTAGATTCAAATGTGATTAGAATCACACATGTTTAATCATGCAATCATAAGAATGGAGGCCAATCTGCAATTGCAAAGGTTTATGTTTTTCATAAAAGACGTTTCACTGACATGTATATTTCTTTGGACAATTGATTGATCTACTCTTGTCAATGGCTATGCAAAGACATATGCATTGCATTTATGCGTAATCTGGTCAGTGGAAATTACTTTACGCACGGGGACATGATGTATATTTCTGTGTGAATCATACTTCTTGTATTACTTTCTCCATCGGATACTCGTGCAGGAAAACAATAAAGGTCAAACTGTTCCACAACTCCTCTAAGTTATCCCCCTCTAAAAGCTGTGTGATACGACCCTCCAGGTGGGCATACAGGGAGACGACATCCAGGAGAACAACTTGCACATCATGACAGCTGATGTACCTCGATGCCTCGTATGCTTGTTGCTCTGATAACATCAATGAATTGCTGAACATACAATTCCATGACAATGATAACGTGATATACATGATAGGATGGAACTCAACAAGACAAGATGTTCAAAAAACAGACTTGTGTTTCTAACTTCAGATCACAAGATTCGTATACATTGAGTGAATGAGAGTGTTGGTTTGAGTGAACGTCGCTTTGAATCAATCATAACACGGTATTTCAACTTAATAGTTCAATCTCTTGATAGCGAAGTTTATTATATAAATTGGTGCTTCCTATATGAAACCTTATCATTGAGGGCCTAAGCATGTTTGTATTGTTGGACAGTAAGTGTTTCTTACCTGACTCATGGTCGAATACTACTGTTAGAAACTTCACATCAGTTGGAAGTAGTCCATGATATCCGCATCCTTTCAACTGAGACGTGTTTTGCGTCAGGGCACGTTCCCACGTACAAGCAAATGTCACAAAAAGACACCCGTAAAGTGTAAATGCTGACACATTCTTAAACTGCAGCAGACCCGCATCCCTTCCACCTGCCATGGCGATGTAGGAGTATAATAGTGATGCAGGATATAGGCCATGATAAGTGGACATATTGAAATCAATAAATGAATGAATATTTACCCAATTGCCTCCATTACCACATCTGTATGAAAGGCGTGAGTTTGCTTACAGCTGATATGTTTACAATATGTTAGCAGCACAAATGTAGAAGCAAAGGCTCTCTCCCCTTAGAACAGATTCATTTTAGGCATATTCTCACGAAAGTATCATCTGGTTCGAAACAGTATTTTCAATAGATTGCAAGTCCCTCGCGCCAGAAAGTACTCACAATGGTGATATACCGGATTACCTATAACAAGAGAACCACGAGGCCATTGCTGAATCCTTAAAATGCAAGCAGCTTAACTCAAGTTCTATGTGTCTTTATTTCAATTTCTACATATCTAAACGTATATTCATCAAATCAATAAAATGCCACATATATCATATTTGGGACAACACTTTCTCAGCTAAATACAGAAGCTAGGACGAGTACGTTGAGTAGCATCCGAGATTTGAACCCACGCGCCCAGAGAAAGGTATCTAATCACAAGCACCCAGAGTCAGCGATGTAACTCACTCAGCCACTGTTGCTTCCACAAAAGTTGAAATCTGACAACTGGTAGTGTATATAACGTACAAGTTTAAAGTGGCACGATTCCCACTGCCGAAACTTTGAATGTACAAAAGTCTTTTGGAAAGTGGTCTCAATCCAAAACAGTACTAGAGTTTGTACTTGTACTGAGAAAGTGTAATCCCAAATCTAACACATGTTGCATTTGACCACTTTCTAAAAGACAAAGTGCATGAACGCGATACATTTAAACAAAAAGTCTAACTGGATAAGCATTGACCTCTCGTCACCGTACTCCATCCGGGATGTCCATATTGTTCCTGCTTGACATTTCTTTCAGCATGTGGAGTTTGCTGTCCGCACATTCTTGTCCTAGCGTTGCTTAGCTGGCTATCGCTCAGCAATATGGACACACATAGTTCATTGCTAGGCTGTATTTGCGCTGAACGAAGTGCAGAAACTGGTCTCAGTCTCTTGATAAAGAAATTTATTATATACATGGGTGCTTCCTATATGAAACCTTACCATGGAGGGCAATGTTTGTATTGTTGGACAGTAAGTGTTTCTTACCTGACTCATGGAAGAATACTACTGTTATAAACTTCACATCAGTTGGAAGTAGTCCATGATATCCGCATCCTTTCAACTGAGACGTGTTTTGCGTCAGGACATGTTCCCACGTACAAGCACATGTCACAAAAAGACACCCGTAAAGTGTAGATGCTGACACATTCTTAAACTGCAGCAGACCCGCACCCCTTCCACCTGCCATGGCGATGTAGTCACCGTACTCCATCCGGGATATCCATATTGTTCCTGCTTGACATTTCTTTCAGCATTTGGAGTTTGCTGTACATTCTTGTCCTGGCGTTGTATTTGCCCTGAAGGAAGTGCAGAAACTGGTCATGCTTGTGTGAGTCTTTGGAAAGAAAGCTTGCGGAGTTTGAGTGTACCCTAGGTCCTTTCCTTGAACAACTAGCTAGCCTACTCGTGGCACGATATTGACGTGCTCTATCTTTGACAGCACTCAATGACATTGTCTACTTTGTAATGTCAGATGTATTCGTCAAACAATGACAGTGCAAACTTTGATATAAAACTGACGATCATAGGAGTGAGTGAGTGAGTTTAGGTTTACGCCGCACACAGCAATATTCAAGCTATATGGCGGCGGTCTGTAAATAATCGAGCCATGACCAATCCAGTGATCAACAGCATAAGCATCGATCTGCGCAATTGGGAACCGATGACATGTATCAACCAAGTCAGCGAGCCTGACCGCCCGATCCCGTTAGTCGCCTCTTACAAGCATGGGTTACTGGAGGTTCATTCTAACCCGGACCTTCACGAGTAGACGATCATAGGAAAGTATACGGATCAAGATTATTCTTGAAAAATGATAAAGCAACACAAAACACATATCGAAGTTTGTTGTATTACAACCGTAAAGTCAAACACCTTTGTGTCGAAGTTGCAGGGACCTAGGCAAATAGTTCGAGTTATCCAAGTTTCGGCACAACCGAGAAATGCTGACGAAAGAAAGAATACGCAGGGACCAAACTTTTACTTCCAGACAAACGTTCTACACGACTGTATTTGTGTGTATAATCTTCTGGCTACATATACACTCTGGTAGACATGTGATGGAAGCGTCAGCATCACGGATCTCACACAGTATCAGATACACGAGGGTCACTCTCACAGATTACACTCAGGACAACAATGTGTGTTAGCATGATCAATACTGTCACATGTGAATGTCATTCGATCAGTAGTATGTAAGGCTTTTACGTGCAAACAAACGGGATTGCATGACAGAGGTTGGTTAGCGTCAAACCTTGTATTAACTGTACATGCACAGTTGAAACAAGACACAGTGGACTGAAATGTGATCGACAATATATGGTCCCGTGACACCAAGATGGTTAATAATACTATTACAATGAAGGTTTGATAAATATATGGTGAATTATTGAACAATGAGGTTTTAGTGTTAGCTTTTCCTTGTTAAGAGCTTTTCATTGTTAAGACTTAATTACATCACTGTTACATCTGTAATAACATCCCAGGTCAACTTACTCTAACTCTAAATGTTATATACTCATTATTTTTCTAAATTGCATGATATCCATGTCAAATCTTTCTCACTAAAAAGCCAAACACTGCCCGAATAAAATACATGACAAGATTTCAGCTATTGCAACATCGCCCTTTGCACCGAAACCGCGCGTTGCATCCTAACATAGTGACTATGCCCATAGCCTAAAATACCCAAATACCCGTGAAGATCCGGGTTAGCATTGGTCTTCAGTAACCCATTCTTGTCGTTAGAGGCAACTAATGGGATCGAGTGGTCAGGCGTAGAACGATGCTCTTGCTGTTGATCACAGGATTGCCTGTCCAGACTCGATTATTTACAGACCGCCGTCATATAGCTGGATTATTGCTGAGTGCGGCGTAATACTAAACTAACTCACTCACTATTATACCAAAAGGAAATGCTCTCCTGACATTAATCACTACAGAAAATATTGAGAAGCAATAGACTTAACATAAAGAGCTTTGCTTGTCATGTTGATATGGGAATGACTGAATAATGTTCTCCGCCGCAGATATCATCATAGCTGGCACTCCACTGCATCACTGCATCAATGGGGTTGTGGAAAAGGTACACATGACAACCGAATAGGCAGCAAACATTTCCAGACAATAATCGACATGTTTACCCTGAAATCAATTAAACATTCATTCACTCCAAAACAAATATTTTTTATCAAACATTTTCCTTACTCAACTGCTTTGATGTATAATATCTAAAACTGTTCTAACAACAGTGGGCGGGCCTTGTCACTACACGGTCATATTCTGAGCTATGATAAATTATATAAGACATTGCAATTATTGGATGGAGACAATCCAGCTATTGTTACAGTATTTACAGATTGGGGACTACTCCTCGTATTTAAGCGGATTAAATGTGAAAACATTCCAATTTGTAATCAGACTGGTGTCTAATTATATCTCTCCGATGCCATCTTGGTGTATACGTGTATATAACGTTTTTCCACTTCACTCATGTACCACCGTTGGTGAAAGTTGAGAAAATAAAAACCTTAAAACCTTCGTAAATATGAATTGTGCTGTAAGCCAAACAGTCTCTCAACATAGGGAATGTCTCATTGTTTAGTGTAAATATCCATCAATATAAAAGGAATTATATTCTTATGACTACTTCTCCAAAGTGAAATTATAGTAATGTGTGGGAATTCGGGATACCAACCTGTGCTCAGTCACTTTGATAGGAATAGCGTAAAAACTCGATTTGTAGGATACTATTTTTAATCAAGTGTCATCGATGTACACAGTGCAGAGAAGTAAATGTGGTATCAACGACGTATGATGTTACGTTTGCAACTAGACTTGTGAAAATGTCTGTAAAGAACGTCGATAAACAGATCATCCTTCTGTAATCAAGCCTGTTTAGAGAATTAAAGTGTGTTGTTGTGTTTTTACATACACGCGACACACAGTACTGGCTACAATGCCTCGTGCATAGGGCTTATTTCTAATGCATCTAAGAGGTATGCCAGTGTTTAAAACAATGGCTATACGTGTATTGAATAGCTAATGGGAGACTAGCGGTTTGTTTCCACATTTGTCGATTAAAGATACCACCAAGAAAAGCAAGATTTATAAATGTCAACTTCTTTATTGTGAATAAACACGACGTTTCGGAGTGTATGCAAGCTCTTTTATCAGGTGATGAAGAAGCAAGCATATACTCCGAAACGTTTATATTTATTAACAATAAGTGAGTGAGTGAGTTATTATTTAACGTCACATCGGCAATATTTCAGCCATATCGTATTCACAATAAAGAAGTTGACATCCATAAATATTGTTTTTCTTATGTATTCAACTTCTAAATGCCCTTCATTTGAAAGATGCAACTAGTTTTGATGACGCAGACATTTATTTCGTTCTATTGTGAAATTTCAGGTTCCGAAATTGCGTATCATCACACACGGCGATCTATTCTATCAGTGTGGCATTAACATTAAAACTAACACTTTTCCTAACGTCAGGAAATGCCCTGCCACTTCTAACACAAACCAGTGATTATGTTAGCCTTAGGTTCGTGGTATTCGTGACTGTTTCGACTGTATACATGAGATTGTAATCTTGATATGGAAAGCGTCAGTTTAACCATTGGATGTACATTACGACGTTTTCTAACTGTGTTTAATTATGGAAGTGCATGTTGATAAAACACTCGGTAAAGCTTTTACGGTTATGGTTATTGATCTTTCGGATCCCATGTGAGTCCAGGCCTATGTTCCTGCATACATTTCCAACATGATCACGGTTTCATTGAATGGCTGCAATAAGGATGGCATTCCCAGAATTGATTATGTTGCACTGAGAGCTATCAGTAGGAAGGACGTTCACAGAGTGTTTGCTTTATGAAAAAGTAGGCATGTACCGCATGAACATGAATATCGATATGTTTTCTCTTTCAAACAGAGAATATATGGAATTACTTTCGTGTCGAAACACAGATCTACTCTTAGTCAGTCACTGTATATCATTTTGAAGCAAAACTCTTCATTCTACGACCCTTTGCACCTGCAACACACACACGGGCGCATACACGCGCACACACGAACACGCACGCACCAAATGTTAAAGGATGGCTCATAAGCAATGAATGCTATATCATGCAATTAAATACGTGTTTGTCAGTTTCAACAAGATTGTTCTTCCATAAGACCCGTCGTAGCAGGTACCGGTGGCGAGCGTGCATTATCTCCCTTACCGGTGCTGTTGAAATATTGACAAAGCAGATGGATGTGTGATTATTCAGTTGTTTCCATCAAGTACATGTCAAATTGATTCCCACATTAAGGACACATTGCTGAATCGATCTTTAAAATAGTGAAAGTACATATCGATTATTGAATACAGAGTCAATGAAAACAATTTTAATGGGAGAGTTAAACAATATTTAATACATTTCAGGCACTGTGTTTCGTTATCATCAAACATACTTAGTATGTGTACTGGTTTGTGATTCGCTTCAGCTGTTAAAGCTTGATGTCGAACAGATAGACACACCAATGTCTGGAGCCATATGGTACAGTTGACGTCTCTCACATACTATGCACACGCCAGGGATGTACATGTATAGCGCATTTCTTCTAAGCATTCCATGTGCGTTTATAGACGTCCTTGGATTTACTTGCGAGGAAGGTAAATGTATTCTGCCTGTATACATTAGTTTACATTCAAATACTATGATTCTGGCATTTGAAACAAATGATGCACCAAATATTACTGCATCATCATAACACCATTTACTAAAACGAGTGGATCACCGCAATCAGAAATATTCCACGAAATTGGTAATTAAGTGGTAATTAAGTGGTGCATCATTTGTTTCATTCTCCCTATAAATGTAAAATAGTCTGTCTATTTTGATAGATTGGTTTTCAAATACCAGAGTACAATGCCACCAAGGTATTTTTCAGCAAACTGCTACACAGTGTCTGCTTTCAGAGCAAAGACACAATGCCTATGGTGACAATGTTGAAGCAGTCTCTCTTGCGAACCAGCTGCTAACCGAGTCCTCTATATCACACTTGATAGCAGTCACAAGTGATTATCTATTAGGTACGGTTTTCTCTACAGCTTACCTTAGTAAGTCTTTGTGCATTTAGTAATCAGACAGTTTCGTTTCACCATGTTCACATCACTGCCAGTACTGTAATAGAAGTACATGTTATATACGAACTAAATTACTCTTTAAGCTGATGCTGACTTTTTGAGTTGCATTATAGAAGTTGGGAAGTACAATTTTGACAAACCCAATTGATAATAACTTCTTTCATTTCATTAGTGCAACAGATCGATACAGATTCTAGTACCGTTGTCAAGGAGGAATGTAACATGACGTGGAGGGATGTGTATATACAAAATGTAACATTAAGTAGAGGATGTGTATATACGGAATGTAACATGACGTGGAGGGGATGTGTATATACGGAATGTAACATGACGTGGAGGGATGTGTATATACGGAATGTAACATGACGTGGAGGGATGTGTATATACGGAATGTAACATGACGTGGAGGGATGTGTATATACGGAATGTAACATGACGTGGAGGGATGTGTATATACTGAATGTAACATGACGTGGGAGGATGTTATACAGAATGTAACATGACGTGGAGGGATGTGTATATACAGAATGTAACATGACGTGGAGGGATGTGTATATACTGAATGTAACATGACGTGGAGGGATGTGTATATACTGAATGTAACATGACGTGCAGGGATGTGTATATACTGAATGTTACATGACATTGAGGGATGTGTATATACGGAATGTAACATGACGTGGAGGGGATGTGTATATACTGAATGCAACATGACATTGAGGGATGTGTATATACAGAATGTAACATTAAGTGGAGGGGATGTGTATATACAGAATGTAACATGACGTGGAGGGATGTGTATATACTGAATGTAACATCACGTGGAGGGATGTGTTTACTGAATGTAACATGACTTGGGGGGGATGTGTATATACTGAATGTAACATGACGTGGAGGGGATGTGTATATACTGAATGCAACATGACATTGAGGGATGTGTATATACAGAATGTAACATTAAGTGGAAGGGATGTGTATATACAGAATGTAACATGACGTGGAGGGAGGAGATGTGTATATACAGAATGTAACATGACGTGCAGGGATGTGTATATACAGAATGTAACATGACGTGGAGGGGATGTGTATATACAAAATGTAACATGACGTGCAGGGATGTGTATATACTGAATGTTACATGACATTGAGGGATGTGTATATACGGAATGTAACATGACGTGGAGGGGATGTGTATATACTGAATGCAACATGACATTGAGGGATGTGTATATACAGAATGTAACATTAAGTGGAGGGATGTGTATATACAGAATGTAACATGACGTGGAGGGATGTGTATATACTGAATGTAACATGACGTGGAGGGATGTGTATATACTGAATGTAACATGACGTGCAGGGATGTGTATATACAGAATGTAACATGACGTGGAGGGATGTGTTTACTGAATGTAACATGACTTGGGGGGGATGTGTATATACGGAATGTAACATGACGTGGAGGGGATGTGTTTATACTGAATGTGACATGACGTGGAGGGATGTGTATATACAGAATGTAACATGACGTGGAGGGATGTGTTTACTGAATGTAACATGACTTGGGGGGGATGTGTATATACGGAATGTAACATGACGTCGGGGGATGTGTATATACTACTGAATGTAACATGACGTGGAGGGATGTGTTTACTGAATGTAACATGACTTGGGGGGGATGTGTATATACTGAATGTAACATGACGTGGAGGGATGTGTATATACAGAATGTAACATGACGTGGAGGGATGTGTATATACTGAATGTAACATGACGTGGAGGGGATGTGTATATACTGAATGCAACATGACATTGAGGGATGTGTATATACAGAATGTAACATTAAGCGGAGGGATGTGTATATACAGAATGTAACATGACGTGGAGGGATGTGTATATACTGAATGTAACATGACGTGGAGGGATGTGTATATACTGAATGTAACATGACGTGCAGGGATGTGTATATACAGAATGTAACATGACGTGGAGGGATGTGTTTACTGAATGTAACATGACTTGGGGGGGATGTGTATATACGGAATGTAACATGACGTCGGGGGGATGTGTATATACTGAATGTAACATGACGTGGAGGGATGTGTTTACTGAATGTAACATGACTTGGGGGGGATGTGTGTATACTGAATGTAACATGACGTGGAGGGGATGTGTATATACAGAATGTAACATGACGTGGAGGGATGTGTATATACTGAATGTAACATGACGTGGAGGGATGTGTATATACAGAATGTAACATGACGTGGAGGGATGTGTATATACAGAATGTAACATGACTTGGGGGGATGTGTATATACTGAATGTTACATGACGTTGAGGGATGTGTATATACGGAATGTAACATGACGTGCAGGGATGTGTATATACTGAATGTAACATGACGTGCAGGGATGTGTATATACTGAATGTAACATGACGTGGAGGGATGTGTATATACAGAATGTAACATGACGTGGAGGGATGTGTATATACTGAATGTAACATGACGTGGAGGGATGTGTATATTCTGATTGTAATAACAATCAGGCGTAGATACTACCGTCTCCCCACCCCCAGCCTCAATAACCTTCTCCATGGAGTTTGTCAAAACCGATGCTGGTATTTCACCATTTCCTTCCAGCTTCGACAGAGCCATTTTTCAAAAACAAGCGCGACATCCATATTGTTTTCAGTACAACTGATACTTATATGGCAACAACAGAAGCAGTAGTACATCCGCTCTTGAAAAGGCAAAGTATCGATGCATTTTGGAAGTACTTGAACTTCCTTGTGGTTTGCAGCTGTGATTGTATCAACAAACTAATGATACAAGTAAGTACTCATTGTGTGCTATTGGACTGATATAAATGTATAATTTGTATAGTTCCATGGTCAAGCGTTCATAATAACATAGAACTACACACAAAGAACTATTCATTTAATTGCTGCTTTTGTAAGCTGATTTTATTATTTTACTGCCTCTACTTGTGTTCTGCTTCCACTTCCTCTACTGATCAGAATATCTACGTGAATTATTATACTCTTTAAAAAATAAGGGATCATAAACTATAAATACAATACCACGCATCAGAACAAAAATAAGTGTTGACAATAAACATCCTGTTTTTAGAACTTCCAAGCCTGTAATACTGAACACCCAAACACATAATCTTGTGTCCACTTGCCGCATGCAGTTTTCAAGGATTGTCGATTTATCTCCGTGAGCCTTTATTTCTGTCAATCCTATTCATTCTGCATATCATATATTTGTTATGCATGAACTAATGAGGCGTCTACTGGCTACTCGAATGCTGGAAACTGGTATATGTCAGCATGCAGTGGCCAATACGTCAATGTTTGACAGTCTGCGATTAACTGATTATATACCTAGTACCAACAAACGGAAAAATGGAAACAAGTGAATAAACGCTATAGATAGCCGATCACGTTGACTGAACTTGGTCAGGCGCTGCAAGAAGAGTAGGACAGACTCCCCAAAACCGTCATCGGGAGAGTCGTAAGCAATATATATCCGCGACTAAATAAA
Source organism: Haliotis rubra (assembly GCF_003918875.1). Taxonomy (NCBI): domain Eukaryota; kingdom Metazoa; phylum Mollusca; class Gastropoda; order Lepetellida; family Haliotidae; genus Haliotis; species Haliotis rubra. The sequence goes on from NW_025766336.1 coordinate 1,077,039, forward strand.
TGTTTGGCGTGTCATGGTGGTATTAGGCACTCCCGAAAACGTCGACGTTGGAATCTTCTATCCCCTTCCCCCTTTCATTCGTCCGTCAGGATTGTGGGCGGTCATAACATCCAGTATGATACTACTGTTATTAAAAACCAACAAATGTTTGTAAACGGCATTGTAGACTCACCAACTGGACGTCGATGTTGGGAAAGGTGTCCTCCTGCGTCATTTCTCAAGATGGGTAATTATTCCAACTGATAATCACACATGTTGTTTATCAACGAGAGAGGTGGTATTTGACAACATAAACATGATCAGCAAGGTACGTATTATTCGAATTTAGTGACACCTAGCATTATCTTAGATGGCATCTAATTACTTGGCATTGCCATTATACCACTGCTCTATCACTAAACCTGATTTTGTGCCATTGCGGATTTCAGTTAATAGTTTTCATGATCATATGTTGGGTATACATTATACTACAGCTTACTGATAACAAATAATTATGTCAATGAGATTTCTGATGCATCGAAGATTCCCTTCATTTTCTGAAGATATTTCAATTGCGAGATCTATGGTTTGTAATACTGAACAGAATCAACGCACTCACAAAAAAGAAGTTGTTATACATAAAGTCTGTTCAATATTATACTTCCCAAAATGCTGAAATGCCACTAAAAGAATTTCTCTATTGTTTTGTCAGAAAAATTGGAGTAGTAGAGGAATGTCACAAAGAATGAAAGTGTTTTCTTTGCTGTGGGAACCTCATGGAAGAAAATGGGGTATTGTTGAATCCAGTTCATATTTGAAGGCATTCCCTAACACGAATTATGGTCTTAATGGGAGGACATTGCGGGTTGCAGCGCTGGAGGTATTTTTTATCATGACAGCTATGGACATGTATGGAATATAAATTTATAATTAATCAAAACATATAATCATTTTTAGGTATATAAGAATAAACTATGCTGTCAAGTAGGTCAAGCAAATGGGTATGAAACCGACAAGCCGCAAATTTGACTATTTTCATGAACACGTTCATATCTACGTAATGAAACTGACAACTTCCAACTTTATTCTAAGTCCGCATTTCTCGTTTTTGCATTGATAATCTGTGGAGGGGATTCATTTTGTGTGGTTCTCCATCCAGTGGTTACCATATGCAAAACGAGAGGTCATCGACGGAGAGATTGTGTACACTGGTGTTTCTATGGAGATACTGAAGCAATTATCAGTCACATATAATTTCAGGTAAGAATAACTGTTGTATTACACGTAATATAGCATCAACAGCTGAGGAAACTAATCCTCCTTTAATGATGTTTTAATTGTGTGTTTTTTTCGTTTCTTTACTTCATTTCCAGAATAACACTATATATAAAACTTTGCACATAGATTTAAGCTCTTTACTTAAGAAAAGGATCATGAGCAGTATACTTTAATAAAAGTGAAAGGAGGATTTCAAAGATAATATTATTATTTGGCATTGATCAGTGACTATAACGATAAACATGCATATCAGGCTCAACATGAATTACAACGTACAACTCTGAAATTAAGTTTGGGCTTAATCATGTGTTGTTTATATACTACTCACACTTTGCTAAGGATCACAAACATTCACAACTTTACTTACATGTAGATTCATAATTTGAAATTGTATCCATTTAAAACGGGATAAATAATAATATGGTAACCCCTCTTTAGACAAACAACCACTTTAATCTAACCTTATGCACTTGATACATGAGTAACCATCAAAATGGTTTTTATGGCACCAATCAACCATTTTGCAAATCATGGAACGAGTCATTGACAAGTACACAACACTTGTCAATAGCAGGTATGGGATCCACAAGATGAAATGACATGCTGAAACCTAATATGCATGCTTAAAATATGCTTAGATATTTAAAGTCCCACATCATAGTTTTCTGTTGAATCCATGATTTGATCCTTAGCAAAGTGTGAATAGTGTATCAATTGTGTTGACTAGTGTGAATATTGTGGAGCCGGAAGATCGTCAGTGGGGAGAGAAAAATCATACCTCTTGGAACGGAATTGTGGGAATGCTCCAGAGAGAGGTACATTGCATCATCAGTGAAACATATCTCATACTGAAATACTTGGACCAATCCGATGGTGGATTTGCATATTGACTCAAAATTGGGGATATACAGACGTTGGCAAATAACTGGCTGCTTGCAAAAACATCAACACTGAAATCTAAGATATATATCGATATTCTTTTTGTGCTGTTAAATATTAATCCTTAGATTAATAATGATCATTACGAATAATTGGTCATGTCGTCACATCACGAAAATGGTACATCAGTCAAAGTATCCAAAAGTGTTGTAATGAGAAAAGGGTAGACTTTAGGGAAATATGACTTAGATGCAATATAATGTTAGTATGATGCTAACCCATAATTCATTATTCAGGAGGTGGATATGACAAGTGTCCCATATGCAGCGAGCACAGAAAGAACTGATGTGATGACATACAGCTATCCGATCATCTACTCAACTCAGTCGGGAGTGTACAAGAAAACTGAGGATAAGATGAAACACTGGGCTGTTCTAACGTCTTGTTTTAAGTGGGAAGTGTACCTGTGTGGTCTCATGACTTTATTTGGCGTGGTCATCCTGTTTCTGATTCTGGAAAAGGTGAATCCCAGACAAGATGAATTAAAGCACGGCATGGGAGTTTCTGACATTGCGTTTCTGGGGATATTAATACCCCTACACCAAGGTAGGCATTCGTTGTTGTATGTATTATTTATCACCGTCGCCTTCTGGGAGCGGAGGTGGTAAAGGAAAGGCTGCCGTCCGTGTGCAACATTTTTCCAAGGCATAACTCAAAATTTCAAAATGAAGCGCAGTTATCATGGATATGATTCGAGAACAAATCTCGGACGACGTTAGAAACAGAAGCAAATCGTAAAACATTTCATATTTATTTTCGTTACCTTTGAGTGCAATGCAGTTCTTTATAGGGGTTTCTTTTGGTTCCTTGAAAACATTCTGCTGCAGTTAAGACGTCACCCCGAAGGTGTGATTTCAGTTTGGGGTATTGGTCTTTGGATATTCTGATGGTGCTAAAATCAGGAGAATACGGTGATGGGAGTTTTTCAAACCTGTAAGCTGCAGTTGCGGACATATGTGCATTATCCTGGATAAAGAAAACTCCAGGAAGAAGCTTTCCTCAGCATATATTTCATGATAGCATCTCGCAAAAGGTTTTATGCTGCAGCGTGTTTGAGTGTGTGAAATCTGTGACATCTACAGTCCAAAGAAACTGAAGCCAAAACTCTGCCAACTGATGAATTGTGATCAAAGTTACTTTAAGTCTTTGATACGATTCCACTGTTTACCCTTGAGAGATATTTACTGAGTTCGCCTAGTACTGGGTAAAATGTTCTTGTCTTATGTTCATTCTGGCAACCTTTTGAACCTATGTCAAGATCCACGGTACCCATCTTGCAGAGAGATTACCAATGTGTGGTTTGTCAATTACGATAGCCTGAACTGAACAAGAACCGAAGCCATGAGTTTCTACAAGTTTTTGACACATCGATCAGCCAGCACCATACATGTACGCCCTAACATGGACGTCAGTTTTGGCCTATCCTGTCACAATACGAGATAAATAAGGCAAAGGCAGAAATGTTATAAATGAAATATATTACAAAAATTATATATATAATGGAAACAAAACCATTTCCCCAAAACCAAACCCCAAATCACTCTTCATTCATACTGCATTCATCACCAAACATAATAATAGCACACAATCACTCCTATACATACCCTTTACACACACAAAAAAAACGAGCAGAGCGTACACCACGTGTATCAAACACGGAATGGGACTAAATGTTCACTGATGATAAAGTTCAATCATAGTTGTAGCTCTTCCCACATAGCATAAGGTCATGACAACCTCAATCTCTCTCACGGTCAGCCATCCTGAAGATGTTTCGCTGGTCAGTCACATGAGGAGGCAACACAGACGCCACCTTTTACAGGTCGAGGCCATCATACTGATCTGCCTCTTACACACAAGGCGAGGTTACCACACAGGTACTGCCTTTAATACGGTCCGGCACAGGTCCCGGGCACTATACAAATATCAAAACAACATTTGATATACTTATCATTCAATGTACACCAAGTTTTACAAACTCAGAATGATAACAATCATTCAACGTACTAAGAGCATTACATACTCAGAATGATATTATACTTTACAGGATGAATATCACAGCATTACATACTCAGAATGATATTATACTTTACAGGTTAGGTGAGGTGAAAGTGGGTTTAACGTCGTGCTTAAGAATATTTCGCTCATATGACGACGTGCATGCGTGTGTATGTATATGTGCGGCTGCTTGTACTAGCCCAGACTTAAGCTGGTTTTATAGTGCTAGCCCACTGAGATACCACGCCGCAGTGAAGCATGAATACCCCACTCAGACACATTATACTGACTCCGAGCCGACCAGTCCTTGTTGTACCCATTAATGCCGAGCGCCCGGCAGGGACCAACAAGTACCATATTTTAACGTCTTTTGGTATGACGCGGTCGTGGATCGAACCCGCGACCTTCCGCTCTCCAGGCGGACGCTCTACACCACGGAGGCGGTCTATACTTTACAGGATGAATATCACAGCATTACATTTCACTTAGAACAACTTTTACGTTATTCAACACACAGGCAAGTGAATATGCTGATAAAACATCTGATTACAACATTGTTTCACAATGTAACACGTATAACTGAAAGCAAAATAATTCACTGGCAACTAAATCGTGAGAATTGACATTTTAGTATATCCATTGCTACAACATTTGAAGATTGACAAAATGATAACATAATCATCATTTAACAATACCCATATTTACATAGCTCCACAATAATAATTACAAAGCAAGATATAAACATATATATCCAATAAAACAAATTCTAATAACGCCATGAAATCAGACCAGCCACCTTGCAAATACAGCCATCCTCATCAGACAACTTTCATGACTGCACTCACCAACCCTTGCACTCTGCCTAATATAATCAAAACTCACACCTTGCATGCTTTTCTTGCCACACTAGCCTCTACATACCACCTTGCATGCTTTCTACCCATTTCCACTCCCTGACACTCACCTACTACAGTCCAACCACACTGTAACACAGTTAAACCAAACTACCATGTGATCTTGACATACCCCACCTCGCTGCACTATTTCTGCCATGTTTACACTCAGGAACTTACTTTTTACGATGGAATATGAAGGGCAGTCATCTGCAAGTGTATTGATATGTCTTCATGAATTTCTTTTGGAATCATTTTTTTTCTTAACAAGTGACAGCACGTTTCGCAGAAGACCCCATATTTGTGATGTTGATTACCTCCACGCCACGTTCAAGTAAGAATGGTCATTAATGATGCCATTACTACACATTTTGGCTTAATTACAGTTGAAAGACCGTCCTGATCGTCCGAGATTATATTCAGCTGCATTTTCAGTTACGCTGTTGACATAACGTTTTGATTTGTCCTCGTAGATGAACGATGTGTATTGTTATTTCAGAACGTGTAGTGCTGTTACATTACAACATATGATTAAAGTTCATGCTTGTTGTAATATTATTTCACCAGGCATTGCAGTTACCCCGTACTCGTCATCGTCCAAAGTGCTTCTTGGATTCTGGTGGTGTTTCTGTGTCATAATCACTTCAGTGTACACAGGAAACCTAATTGCCTTTCTAACGATCACAAAGGAATATGTTCCGTTTAGTACACTGGAAGAAGTGAGTCAACAGGACGAATACGTCGTGGGAGTTGGTAGAGGGAGTTACGTGGAACTTATGCTGAAGGTACTACGTATATTATTCTCTACATTTTTGCCGCATATTAAATCCCTTTAAAGCCAAATGCCTGAAGGCACTCGATTTGTTGAAAGTTGTCTCCAATTCAAAGTGGGGAGGGGATCACTCAACCCTCCTTCACCTATACAGATCACTCATCCGATCAAAATTACGGTTCCATTGTATATGGTGGAGCCTGTAAATGCAACCTCAAAATACTTGATTCTATCCACCATCAAGGTCTAAGACTTTGTCTTGGATCCTTCAGAACTTGTCCTATTGACAGTCTCTACGTTGAAGCAGACGAACCTTCTTTAAACAATGCCGTATTAAACTATCTTTGCAGTATGTTACAAAACTTTATTCAAATGAGTCCAACCCTGCATACAAATGTGTGTTTAATCCCCAATATGAGGTCTGTATTAAAAAATATCTTCACTAATTCCACCTCTTGGAATACGTATTAAACCATTCATTTCTGCTCCTTCCCGTCTTCTTTCTTCTCCTCCTTGGCACTTGGTTATAATTAGGCCACACGTTGACCTAACGTTAACCACATTTAAAAAATCAGAAACTAATGAATTACAATATAAACAAGAATTTAATCAATTAAAAACTAAATATAGTGCATACACATCCTTATTTACAGATCGGTCCAAGGATGGTGGCGCGGTTGCTTGTGCCACTGTACTCATTGGATCCTGAACAATATCTCCTCGATTGCCTGATAATAGTTCTATTTTCATAGCAGAAGCAAATGCATTAGTAACAGCCTTAAAATATATTAATATACACCCTAAATTTAAACAATACATCATATTTTCAGACTCGCCTTCAGGCTATTAAAAATCTTTTTTGCAAACACCCACTTTTAATTGAAATTATTGAATTGTACAATGATCTTGCTACTGGCCAATACGACATCGTCTTCTGTTGGTTACCCAGCCACGTTGGCATTTCTGGGAACGCCAATTAGTGGCATAAGATGCATTGATTGTAATCACATCCGTTCCATCAGCAAGGTGACATCAGTTTCAACCGTTCTGTGTTTAAAGGTACTGCAAATTGACATATATAACTCGTTGTCCTTTCATGTCGGGTGTTGGGGCAGCCAAGCAGTTAAGGCGTTGGCTCGTCACGCTGAAGACCCGGGTTCGATTCCCCAGATTGGTACAATGTGTGAAGCCCATTACTGGCGTCCCCCTAAAATATTGCTAAAAGCCGCGCAAAACTAAACTCACTCACCCAAACTCACTAGTTACAATGCTACACTTGTAATATCTTCGAGATTGTATTTTGTGATATATATACTTAGCTACAGGTTTATACAATGCTTCATGTCTTTTGCAATTATACCTTACCTTCCTTCATTTCAGACTTCCAATAGTTCCACATTACAGAAGTTATGGCAGATGAGTCGACATTCGAAAATGCCAGAAAATCTGAGTGCAGATGAGGAATGGCAACATCTTTTGAGCAATCTGTTTGCTGGACATTATGTGCTATTACTGAGTGGTCCATCAACAGCCCGCCTCATGGCAGAACGTTGTGATATATCGCAACTCCATCAACATTTCCTGCCGGCGCACTCCAGCATTGCATTCCCTAGGTTATCTCCCTTGTCACAACTCTTCGCAAAGGAGTAAGTATTTTGTCTAATATGCATCCTATTCTAATTTATGTAGGTACATGTATATGTGTACAGTTATGCGAACAATATATATGTTGTCATTGTCTGAGAGGCTATATTGTTTGTTTATAACAGGATCATGTACATGACGGAGAGCGGTCTTATTTCAAAGTGGAACAGTGCATTTTCCCCAAAAGCAAGACCTTGTATGGACGCCTCACGAGACACACCACTACAGTTTAAATCTGGAGATTTTTTAAGTGCTTTTGTGGCTAGTGCCGCTGGAATTACTTTCGCCAGCGTCATTCTGATGTTTGAACGTCTCATGGAATGTTTCAGAAAGAGGGATTGATGGTCCTATCAAGTTATTTTCAAATATGTTCGTACTTTGTGCAAAGGTAAAAACGGTAAACATCAAGTAGAGCTTCTGGTATATTTGAATTCCAACCTCTTGGATATTGACCCGGAAACGGCCGGTGTTTATTAAGCTGGTGAACTCATGTGTTTGTGATGTCGAGCAGGTATTCTTGTTTTTCGGTGAATTGCATAAATATAGTGTACTAAACTTTGTGAAACAGTGAAGTTGCTGTTCTTAATTCTCCACAAGAGCTAATTCCTTGGAAATGTTTTGTATTGATATTCGCTGAAGGTAACGCTTCTGTCTGTTGTAGAAATGATACTGCGCATCTTTATTGTTGTTAACACTAAACATGACACTGGCAATAAATGTACTAAATGCTGAACTTTACTTCGTAAACATTCAAGGATTTGAACATTTGCCAACATGGACTGGGGGAAAATACTTAATGAAAAGCTAGACTGGAAGTTATGCTTCGAATCCATGAATTATATCTTGAGTACGTGAATGTCCGCATGTATCGAGTTGGGCATGATCAAGGAAGCAATACCCTCAAAGGAAAGGTAGCCTCGAAGGCTTTGCCGAGCAGGTTTCGATATGCAGTCTAACATTGTTGTCTCGAACTTTGATGTGTCGAACTTGAGGTTGTCTCGAAATAAAACATTGATCCCTGCGTGCTCTTTATTAAGTAATCATTTGCGGTTATGTCTAACACCGGATAAATCGAAGTATATCCTTCAAATTCGACACAACGGTGTTAGACAGTATCTGAAAACGTTTGTGCCTTCTGGTATACTTGCTACAGAACAGTTATCGCCGCTTAATAGTTATCGCCAATACATCAGTATCACGCGTGCGCAGTTCCGGTCAGTTACGATTCCAGTATTTTTCCCCACATTTTTTGACAACAATAAAGATCAGAAAAAGAAAAATCTCCACGGAAAGTAACATAAGACAAAAAATTAAAGATAAAGTTATGAACCCTGTAAATAAATTTAACTTAGTCGGGGGGGATGTCACACGATCTCTTTAATTTCAAGTTCAAGTTCACAAAAGTCATTAATTGTTTCATTCCCTATCAATCTACTGTAAAAACCACCTTACTAGTCACAATCAATTATTCGAGGTTACTTTATGTTATAGATGTTTATTATTTCACGAATGACATGAGAAATTCTGAAATGGCGATAACTGTTACAGTTAGTTGTGAGAAAACATCTATTTGTACTGCCATCCGCCGCATTATATAAAAACACGATCGGCGGCAGTGAACGGGACTGGACACATCGGTGAATAGCTAATTAAGTATTATGATAATTTTGTTTCTTTGATTTAACGAACGGCGGAGTAATTTTGTAAAAACCGCTAAAATTTGGCGATAACTGTTCAGCAGCCAGTATAGTTGGTACCCTCCTGCGTACAGGACCAGTCTTAGAAAAGAGATCTTTTCAATAGTAGCTTTGTACTGACGTAACTGGACACCGATAATAGCATCTGCATATTTAAGTACTTTTTAATAGTGATAGTAATAGCATCTGCATATGTAAACATACTTATATAGGATTCCTTCCTGTGTCACGATGAGGAACACTACGCCGAGACAGCTTGTGTAATGTAGCAGTGAAAGCTATGTATGTAAAGCCGTGATGCTCGACACAAGTGGAGCGGGTACGAGGTTATAATTCAGTTTTAACCTACATACTTATAGGATCTATGTCCTGTCACATTGATATGTATACACAGCTATGTAAGCCCCGACATATATTCACCAATACCCTACTATTGATTCATTCAGTCAAACATGATTGGATTGTAAACGTTATACTCGCAGGAGACCACTGTGTTTGTTCAGCAATTAACTGCCCTGAAAGTGAAATACCAGGATCACGTGCTGATGTCATCTTAGAATTGATCGAAGTAATGTTGAGCCACAACATATGTGTGATTTCACACAACCGAATGCAATGTTCAAACGCAATGCTTATAACTGAATATACATCATAGTTATTTTATCCAGCTGTCAAGCCTAAATTAAGTATTCTGGAAGAACACAAATTCAAACTATGAAAGTATCTCTAATCTCCCATTCATAATAAACGTTACTGCCCGAGATAATCATTATCTACCCAAACAAGTTCCATTTGAAGTAAAAAGCAACAAAAGTGATAACAAAAGTTCGACTTGGCCTTGCATAAATGCCAGTAGTTACTATTGATTGGTGCATCATTACATGTAAACTGTCATAAACTGACGGTGTTACGAACATTTAAACTCTCAAACACTCTCATAACAAGTTGTTAGTGTCAGTTCAAGTTTTCATGAGGTGAAAGTAGCTATTTCGAAGACCAGTGAGTTAGTCCCTGGGGCATGTAGGCGAATATTTACTCAGTTGTGTTAAGGGGTGATTATAGTGATTACCCCGTTACTGGTATCGATCATTCCAGGAAGTATGGTTATATCCTAGGAATAGTCCAGGAGATTTCAGAATACAACAGTATAATATTTTCAGACTCGGGAATGTCAGGGACTTCTTGTGCCAGAATTCCTCTGTCTAGAGACCCTAGTCCAACCAACCAATCAGGTACCCCAGTTAGTTGAAATAGGAGTCACGTTTGTTATACGGTACAATGTATCAGACGTAGAGGTAGTATTGCATGTAACAAAACAGGTCATTTGATGGCAGATTGTCGTAAACTCAAAGGGAGAAAAAATGTCGCATGCTGATGTCAGGGTGGTGTACGTGCCTTGGGGTACTGGTGCGCCGTTTATAATCGGATTTTGTTTACATGTAAGCTGTGCACACACAAAAACTAAACGAAAAATTTAAAGGAACAGTGTTTTTCGTTTTTCAGATGTATACTTAATGTGACCGAAGAGTGTAATCTTTGTAGCGTTGTGCTATTAGATTGACGTGTACGAAGTCTGTTCTACCGGTATGGGAGATGCCAGCCCACATCATTACACCCTCGCCAACAAACCTGTCCACTTCCTGCTTGCAGCTTCGAGGGCGACGTGTTTACGACGTCTGACACGTCACTAAACCAAACACGTCTCAATCGCTGTTGTGGCCACATTCTGTGTCCATGACACCATTGACGTTGCAGCGGACGATGCTGCTCAGTCTGAATGACGCCTCGGGTGAATAACTGTTGGGGTGGCCGCGGTGAGTCTATCACGTGCCCCATAGTCTTGTGATGGAGCTTGGCGATACGTGAAAAACCTGACCACGACCGATGGCGTTGCTTGATCGTTTGTCAGTCGGATCATGTTTTCACTTTTCACTTGCTGTACAATTTTGATTTCAAACAGGTGAAACATATCGTTTTTATAGCCTAACAAGTTCACGTTCATTTCATGTTGTGTGTTTGGCCGCCACCTTCCATGTGGTTGCGTTTTCACGTTTCCCCTACATTTTCGGTACTTAATCTTACCCACACAAATCACTCCCGATGCATGCAAACATGAGAAATTCACATGAGGTAATCAGTTTGGATGAATATCAACTACGTTTGGCTAAAATTGCGTTTCTTTTTTTTCCTTTGTTTGTTGTTGTTTTTGTATCAGAGTATCATTGTTAAAGTTTACAAAATGGCTTTTTTGGTTTAGTTATACCAAAGGAAGATATTTTTATTCAACCAACACCTTGAAAACTATTGTTTGGATTGTTTCACATTTTTGGGACCACCTCATTTGTCTAGCGACCCGTGAAGGTCTGGGTTAGGATATTGATCTCCAGTAACCCATGCTTGTCGTAAGAGGCGACTAACGGGATAGGGTGGTCAGGCTCGCTGACTTGGATTGACACATTGCGCAGATCGATGCTCATGCTCTTGATCACTGGATTGTCTGGTCCAGACTCGATTATTTACAGACCACCGCCATATACCTGGAATATTGCTGAGTGCTGCGTAAAACTAAACTCACTCACTCACTCATGTGTCTAACGGACAGGTTCGGCTCACATTTTGGCAGTGAGATTTTAAGATTTCAATAATTACAGTAATTTACAAATGTGAACAGTTTGTTCAAGCAGTAATTTGAAAAGATATTGGTCAAAATGTGTTTAAATTTGGTAAACAGCTTCTTTATCTGAAGGAAATGTGCAGTGCAAAATTTAGTTCCGATTTTCTGATTTTGAGTTGCGTCACTTTACATATTTTGAAGGAACGTTTTGTTCAACCAATAACCTGAACAAATTTGAATGGTTTGTTTACAAATTTGTAAATCACCCCCTATAGCTATACGAGAGGTGCAGTGAAAAGTGTCATTTTAATATTTTTAATTGATCAAACATTATCACAAAGTACATCTCTTGAATTCGGGAAGAGGTCCACGTCAAATATGTTCAACTTTACAATTATTAAATGGATTGCTTTTAGATTAGGGTAATAGCTTATTTGTTCATAGCAATGGTGCAGGGCAAAGTCAGATGCAGATATTGTATTTTTTTAAAGAATAATCATTATAAATAATTGGTCTGACCATCAGGGGCATTAGTGAGCCTTTCTTTCATTTTTTTTCTCTTGTTTTGTAGTCAATTATCAGGATCTTATTATATAAGTATTACTATTGAGCCAAGCACTCGGGAAGGCACCGAAGCACTGTATATTTCATTTATGTGCTGTGTTCAAAAGCTAACAATGATATCTTAAACGAGAATGGCCCAAAATATTCCTTTGGCTGGTCATTTTGTTTCAAACAAAAGTTTTGACAGTATTCAGCCCATGTCTTCGACTAGAGTACGCCAAGATGTGTTAGTGATGAAAGACGTGTTTGTGATGTTAGGTGGCAGGAAAACGTAATCAGAAAATTATATTACCCCCTGATTCACTCATTGCACTGATCTTCCTTTAGGCATGATACAACATGTATGATAAACCAATGTCAATGAAAGTGATAACATTGTGTCAACAGTACGCAACAAAGGTTAAGTTATTTCAACAGTATGATATGATACCATGGCAGGTCTGAAAACGTGCCACTACTAAAGTCTTGCTACTGTCCCTCCTGTTGATTCTGTATCCGGTGAGTGAAATTCTTAATTTGCATGTAATTGTATAAAGTTTCATGATTTGTTTCTTTGCAATATCTCAATCTTCAGATCAGTCAAGGACAAAGGCACTGTGATTGCGCATGGTTTTTTTTCAGGAGGCAGTTGATTGGAGAAGGATACATAAGTCGTTTGTGTTCATTGTGCAGCTAATGTGTACATTGTTATATTTGAGTGAGACAGTCAACCCATCTCCGTGTGAAAGAAATACTTATCTGCAATCAAACTTTCAAATGAGGAAAGTGTTTTTGTGGCTGCATAGACTGTTGTAGGCGGGAAATGATTAAAGTGCATGTAGAATGCCCACTAAATTCGTGGCCAGATTATAACAGAAGTCGGTGTTTCTCCAGTCCCCACATTCCACTCTAACAGACGAAGCAACACAGTGTATCAACATAGGGCTCGCTGTGCGCTACACGACCGAGATTTATTACATTAACCATCATCATCATCATCATCATCATCATTATCCCATCATAGTTTACCCGTAAGATACTTATTTACACAATATGCAATGTATACAACGAATGTTAACACAGTTACACAATGCTGAAGCCCGACACGTAAAACCAGAGATAAACTTTTAAAGAAAGACTCTGGAACCGTGTTCCCTCAACGATGCAGCAGCATATGACTGGAGGGTTTACAGTAACTGAGTAAAGCCCAACTATCTACACATTTCACAATTAATATATAAATACATACAAATATCTTTATTGGAATAATATCTTCTTCTATTTTTTTAACCCGCATTAAATACAATCTCAACCTCAATCCATCGTTATTATAACAGTATTAAAGCGGCTCTTCAGCCCAGATTACACGAGTCGTTCAATCTCAACATAGTATTAAAGCGGCTCTTCAGCCCAGATTACACGAATCGTCCAATCTCAACATTGTATTATAGCGGCTCTTCAGCCCAGATTACACGAGTCGTTCAATCTCAACATAGTATTATTACGGCTCTTCAGCCCGGAATACACGAGTAGTTCAATCTCAACATAGTATTATAACGGCTCTTCAGCCCATATTACACGAGTCGTTCAATCTCAACACAGTATTATAACGGCTCTTCAGCCCGGAATACAACTGAGTTACATTCAGTCTCAGCACAGTATCACAGCGGCTTTTCAGCCCTGAAAACACGTGATATAACGGTTCTTATCCCCAACTTGAACGTGACATCAATTCATTATCAACGCGGTATTATAATGGCCCCTCAGCCCAAATTCCACATTTATTTCATTCAATCTCAACATATCATAACAGCTCTTCAAGAAATAGCAGGCACAAACACATAAATTGCATGCATGCAGTATTATAACAGCTCTTCAGCACCAATACAAACCACCGTCTGTATACCTCTTGTCAAGATTCTATTCACACATACAATATATATACAATATAGCGGACACCAAGTATTCTCTGACTCTTCAGCCAGCAGGAAATATACCCCTGAAACCACAGGAAATTATATTATTCACATGTATATATAAATGTTACAGATTTATAAAAGTTTTAAGTTAAAAAAATCAACTGACCGTAGCTGCACATGATGCGAGAATGAGGTACACGGCTTACGCTACCTTTATATACCCTTCAACGCCACCTATCAACATGCACACCTACCCTGTCCAGAGTTACATACCCTGGAGAAAGCAATTTCCTTCTCATTCATCCTTCAAACGAAGGAAATATCATTTCTCCAGCCCCCACATTCCACTCTAACAGACGACACAACACATTGTATCAACACAGGGCTCGCTGTGCGCTACACAACCGAGAGAAACAAAGAAAGTCAGAGCGAGAGAGAGGGAATCCTTTAGCCTGATGTATCCATCTTTAGTTTTCTAACTTCGCCAGCGTCCATGTCTCTTAAACATCCGATCTGGAATTCTATTGTTAGCTGCTGCAATAGCTCAACCACTACGCAGGCTGTGCAGTCCAATATCCACTGGATTTGCAAATCTATATTGTACTCAAAACAAATATTAAATACTTGTAACGCAATAGTGTTTTCATGTTACCTTTTTCAACGATGTTAACTACATTTCGATTATCAGTGAACCACTTGACCCTTTCATTTCTCAAACCTGGTGCTAAGCTCTTCAAAACCATATTCACTGCTTGAAGCTCACGCCAGGTCGAACTATTACCACGCTCTTCATCAGACCACTGACCATGTGACAGCACCTTGTTCACATCCACACAATAACCACCATACCCAGTGTCACTCGCATCTGAATACAACAGCTTCCTCATACCTGCTGATTGAATCAAACGTCTTGACACATAACGCCCAGTGTTATCCAGCCAAAACTGTAACTGGTGCCTACTACTGTCAGTAAGTCTTATTTTACTGTTCCAAGACCTAGCAGTAATAATATCCATACTCAAAGATCTAGTCATTAATTGAGCAAGGCCACCAACCACTAATTTCATAGAAATGATCAGCCCTACAACAGAGGCTACACTCTTCACTGGCACCGGATTCGAACTAAGACTCTGTACATGACGTATCGTACTGACAAGCTTGTCAATTTCCCTGTTAGGCCCACTCAATGACATTGTATTAGTGTCAATGCTAAAACCTAACCACTCCAAAGATTGTGAGGGAGACCACAAGGACGTCTCTACTTTTGGCACAAAAACAGAAGCAAGAATATCATCTTTGACAGCAGGACCTATGGCAAGTGTATGCAGATTCGAATCTCCTGATAAAATACCATCGTCCAAAAAAGTAACAATCCTGTAACCTTCTGTCCGCCATTTCTTTACTAGCTGTCTAGTAATCTTAGTAAATACATAGGGTGCCGAAGTCAAGCCAAATGGCAACACCAAACATTTGTAGAAATGTATCATTCCAGTACTATCTGGCCAAGCAAAAGCAAGGAAACCTGTATGAGATGGAAAAATGTCAACGTGGTGATATGCCGAATGTATATCAAATTTAAACAAATAGTCATTCTGACGTATATAGGCTAAAGCCGTTTTCCAGTCCTCATATTTCACACTAGATTTTGAAACATAGTAATTCCCTTTCGACAGATCAAGAATCAACCGTTTTTTGCCTGAGGACTGCACTGATAGAGCGGGTTGACGACAACAGGGGGCGTATCACATTCACAAATCAATTTTTTCTTCTTCAGCTCATCAATAGCTTTTGTCACCAAACTTGCATGCTGTATTGCCGACTGGTTGTTTCTGGAAAACATATCAGGAGGTCTGGTTAAAAATGAATTGTATACCCAATTTCAATTATATCGATTACAAATTGTGATGCACCCATGGATTTCATAAATGGTAAACAGCGTTTAAGCCGACCCTTGACCAAAATTTCCGACATTCCCTGTTCATATTCAGAATAGTTTTCAGTAAGGCTTTCAGTATAAATATTCTCGACAGCATTTAAACATTCGTGAAAAGTATACTTAACTGACAAATCCTGCCTCTGCTCACTGGCCCGACTGGCCTGCACTACCTCCGACTGAAGTTCCCTGACTTCCGCCACTGGTATAGGGGCATTCTCTCCGGAAGTGGGTAAACTCGACACAGGCGAAACATGCTCCTGAACGCTGACCTCTGGTACGAAAGGACTGGATATGCTGAGGACCGCTAGAAACGCTAGCCACCTGCTGCACGGGACGACTAACTGAAGAACTCCACGAGCAGCTCTACTTGCATACGGCGCGTATCTTTCCCGCTTCTGACGCAATTTCCTGACAGCCCGATCATCGTCAGAATTGTCAGCGAGTTCATTAGAAACATATTGCCTCACCGTCTCCCAACCGCCTTCAGAGGAATCCGCCATCCTGATGTGTTTGTTCCTCAGTTTCAGTCGTTCACATTCTGATCTGATCATAGACTCTGCCTCTTCCAGCATCTCGTTGTGAATAGATGATATTACATGTTGTAAACACTGAATAGTCTCTTCATTACAATTGTACTGAATCTTGTTACCCTCCTTCCACCAAACATAGTCCTTGTCCGCCTTGAGTTTCTTAACGCCAGTTGTGGTTTGACTGAACTCTTCTCTGAGGGCCGATATCTTGGTATACAAAGCATCATGAAGCTCTCGCTGGCTTGTCTCCAAGTTCTTCGAAATGGCGTCGATCTTAGCCTCCATTGAAAGGTTTGAAATGAAATCAACTGACCGTAGCTGCACGTGATGCGAGAATGAGGTACACGGCTTACACTACTTTTACATACCCTTATAGCAACGCCACCTATCGACATGCACACCTACCCTGTCCAGAGTTACATACCCTGGAGAAAGCAATTTCCTTCTCATTCATCCTTCAACCAAAGGAAATATCATGAGATTTGTCCGCCTTTGTGTATCCATGGCAGGCTTAATCGTTTGAGGAGTTTCGAACACTGGCTGTACATACATAAAGGAGAAAAGAGGATATTTCCTAGTCTTTTTGAATTGACTTATAGCTTGTCTACTTCCTAGTGCGTATTGAATACCTATTTCATTTATAAACAACAAACACGGTGCCAGCTGGCACTATTCTGGATTCAAGACGTTGGACACTGACCAAATTCAGTGCGCTAGCATTAAGTATGAGCATGTTACTAATAACTGGAGAGGTATTTCTCTTCAAAATCTCAGCTGTTAGCCAATATGTCTGATGAGATAGTATGCCACTTTAACTCCTCTACAGAGGTACTTCCAAGCTGAGATGCTTAGCTCATGGGTGAAACCTACCTACCTCAGGTTATTAAGAATATTCGGATCTTGGCAAATCTACATGTACGTGACACAACTATGAACAATTGATTGCGGTGTCGTATTTAAACCTCTAGGGCACCGCTGCCCCATTCCCAGTACCATGATGGAGGGTGAATGCCGTTTTCTGATGCATTGTCATGGTCCCTAGTATGGTGATCTACCTTCAGTTGTTGGCAATATATTTACTGTCAGTTATTTTACTGTCCTTTGTTGACAGGGTTTTATAATTTGACTTTATATATTACGGCTTTATTTATTATTCAAATCCTCGTCACGATATGGCTGCAATATTGCCGATGTGACGTTAAATTTTAACTCACTCTGATGCATTGTCCTCATTCCGAGTAGTTACATATTTTACATGAGTTACTTTGTGATATGGTAGTCATAGACAGAATGCAGGTAATTGTCATTTGTGTAATAAAGTGATTCTCCATTATATACCTTGTTCTTTACTCTGTATCCCGAATCAAATAGGTTAAGAGAAGATCACTTCACTTACTGCCCTTTCAAAATGCCTACATCGCTAGACTGTGCCACCACGCCTACTTTTTCATTGGAATAGTAATGTCAAATGGGCCTCTCAAATTTCTTCATGCACGTATTCTATGCATAACTAAAATGTATTATAGTGCGTGTGTTTCTGCTATAATAAAGTCATCTCAAATAGGAGGTGAAATGAGCTGAATGGATAATGAGACTTTAGGAGGACACCTAGAATGAAGCACACCTTGAGCACGAGTCGATTTATTATTGAATCATTGAATCAATCCGAGCGTATACAACTCAATATATATATCAGTATATCTGTCCGAATGAAAAGTTCACACAATTCTTCTATTTTATTGAGGAATGATGACTATGGTATTGTGACAGGAAGAACTGTCATTGCGATGGTACAGACTGCCTGCTTTTGACCGAATCCTGGATTTGGACATCGACACGTTGTGTGCTCATCAATTTGTACGTCTTTACCTGCGGGGATTATCTGCTTTGATGCCCAGCAGTTGGAACCTTAAAAACACAAAGGCATATCAAGATGGTCCATTAATCACGTATTAGATAATATAGCCTTAAATAAGAGCTATCAACTTATTACTATTTACTATTTTTACTATTCTTTGTTAATCTTGATGCTTTCACATTTTTTATAAGTGGAGATAATGTTACATTGTAGTTTCTTTCATGTGAGCACTATTTCAAACTGCGACGATTAATATATATTAAGTGTAATGTGGTGCATCAAAACTTTGCTATTGTCCTTCATCGCAGTTATGTTTGTTAAAAGTCTAATATAAACTATTCTTCGCCCTTCAAAGAAATTTTAATTATCACATTTTTTATCATTAGGTTGCCAAGGGTGAAAACACAAAAAGTGTTTTGAAATCGAAGTATGAAAATGGCAAGGTATGAAATTGCAATTAGCACCACGTACCATTCGGACATACAGGACAGCACACTTTGGGATCGTGAACAGGGTCGACACAAGGCGTAAAGAAACAGTCAGCAATGGCGCACACTTCCCGGCCGTTGCTACAGTAGCAGTGTTTGCAGGCTGAAGGCTGATAGGAGGAACCGTCAGGGTGGTACTGGCCATTCACGTGGCATCCGGGCTGGGCGGTTGGCAGGGAGACAGCTGTGGGTGCCAGGGACCCGATACAGAAAACAACGAAGAAGAAAACGAACATCGCCATGGAAACAGAACAGAGAGTGATTCCTTTGCCACTGAAACTGATCTGGCGTGTGCCGATATCCAGGTCAATAGTCTGAGAGATAAGACAGAAGATAAACCTAGCAAGTTGCATTTAAAACCATGAACCAGATTTCTCTTATATATATTCTTGATACAATATTTGTCACTTCGAATACACAAGCTATCTTGCTGAGTTGTATGCTTGAAACCGACCTATATACTCTTCCATAACCTAGCACGTGTACTGTTTTCACTATAACCATTACCGTCTTACAACAATGTGTAGTGTGTGTACTTCTTATGACAATACCTTTGGTCCTTATTGTCCTTCTTGTGACCATGTCTGGTGTGTTTACTGTCCTTCTCATGACAACGTCAAGGTTGTATATTGTCCTCTTACATTCGAATTTCACACATTCGAATCTACATTTGTCCAGAATGAGGTCACCTAATTCTTTAGCGAGTGCTGACAACATTATACCATTCCATGGTGGCGCCAATAACGGTTCTTCTTGCCTTGACTATATGCAGTGCAGCTGCCCTACCAACCAGGACTAAACCCGCACCTACTGTCATGAATGGATGCATATTCGGTGGTTAATTCCATCCAGATGGGTCGTCCTATCGTCCGTCAGCGTGTGAAACATGCCTGTGCAATCAAGGACGTGTCGCCTGTATGACTGCCGATTGCTTTATGGCCGACTGTGTTGACGCTGTGAACACACCCGGCGTTTGCTGTCCCGTTTTTTTTTCAAACGGTAAAGACGTTCGGGTATAGCTGGTTGTGGCCTGAATGGATGTATAGGTTTGTTGGATATAAAACGTTAATATAGTGTGTATAACCGTGTACAAATAACACAATGTCTGTAACTATGTAGAACTGACAGGAACGAACCTGATGTCTGTATTAAAATAATTTTACATGTCACCTGACTTGCATACGTTAGATTCATTGATAGTGGAATGAGATGAGATGGTACGTGTATCAGTATAACACTGCATTTTTGAAGTACCATCTGCCACGCTACTTTTATCATTCCTAGGGACCTCAGTAAAAAGCTTTCAAAAGTTTTATATCAACCATTTGGAGGACATTTCCAATTTTGACGCATAAGTGACTAGAATGATGACCGATTCAGTTTCCTTACTTCACTTATACAACACGTTCACGTGTTGTTTCAGGTCAACATTTGACTAGACTTTGCATTTGCTTATGACGAGTGCCATCGGTGGGACAGAATATGCACACATGTTCCGTGAAATCTTGGTATCCTCACTATTTGATAGTGATTCATAAACAATGCTCATGATATAATCTTATTGTAAAGTCACTGTTATTTTAGTACAGACTTCGTATGGGTGTGGAAATGTTTTGTCGCTTCTATTTGATTTTTTAAGATTATATAACAAATTCATCTCTATGACGTAAAGTATATTTGATGTGTCAAGAAAGCTTATGGTGATAATAAACTGAGCAATATCTGAGTTGTTCTATGTCGGAATATCACGTCCAGTACATGCTACAATGTTAGCCTTTATGTCGGAATATCACGTCCAGTACATGCTACAATGTTAGCCTTTATGTCGGAATATCACGTCCAGTACAGCCTTTATGTCGGAATATCACGTCCAGTACATGCTACAATGTTAGCCTTTATGTCGGAATATCACGTCCAGTACATGCAACTGTCAGCCTTTATGTCGGAATATCACGTCCAGTACATGCTACAATGTTAGCCTTTATGTCGGAATATCACGTCCAGTACATGCTACATGTATCACGTCCAGTACATAGCCTTTATGTCGGAATATCACGTCCAGTACATGCTACAGTGTTAGCCTTTATTTCGGAATATCACGTCCAGTACATGCTACAGTGTTAGCCTTTATTTCGGAATATCACGTCCAGTACATGCTACAGTGTTAGCCTTTATTTCGGAATATCACGTCCAGTACATGCTACAATGTTAGCCTTTATATCGGAATATCACGTCCAGTACATGCTACAATGTTAGCCTTTATTTCGGAATATCACGTCCAGTACATGCTACAATGTTAGCCTTTATTTCGGAATATCACGTCCAGTACATGCTACATGTTAGCTACATTTATATCGAATATCGCGTCCAGTACATGCTACAATGTTAGCCTTTATGTCGGAATATCGCGTCCAGTACATGCTACAATGTTAGCCTTTATTTCGAATATCGCGTCCAGTATATCTACGTTAGCCTTTATTTCGGAATATCACGTCCAGTACATGCTACAATGTTAGCCTTTATGTCGGAATATCACGTCCAGTACATGCTACAATGTTAGCCTTTATGTCGGAATATCACGTCCAGTACGTCTACAATGTACCTTTATGTCGGATGCTACAATGTTAGCCTTTATGTCGGAATATCGTCCAGTACATGCTACAATGTTAGCCTTTATGTTAGTTCTTTATCGGAATATCGTCGTCAGTACATGCTACAATGTTAGCCTTTATGTCGGAATATCACGTCCAGTACATGCTACAATGTTAGCCTTTATGTCGGAATATCACGTCCAGTACATGCTACAATGTTAGCCTTTATGTCGGAATATCGCGTCCAGTACATGCTACAATGTTAGCCTTTATGTCGGAATATCGCGTCCAGTACATGCTACAATGTTAGCCTTTATGTCGGAATATCACGTCCAGTACATGCTACAATGTTAGCCTTTATGTCGGAATATCACGTCCAGTACATGCTACAATGTTAGCCTTTATGTCGGAATATCACGTCCAGTACATGCTACAATGTTAGCCTTTATGTCGGAATATCACGTCCAGTACATGCTACAATGTTAGCCTTTATTTCGGAATATCACGTCCAGTACATATACAGTGTTAGCCTTTATTTATGTCGGAATATCGTCCAGAATATCCAGCATGCTACAATGTTAGCCTTTATGTCGGAATATCGCGTCCAGTACATGCTACAATGTTAGCCTTTATGTCGGAATATCATACAATGTTAGCCTTTATGTCGGAATATCTACAATGTTAGCCTTTATGTCGGAATATCGCGTCCAGTACATGCTACAATGTTAGCCTTTATGTCGGAATATCACGTCCAGTACATGCTACAATGTTAGCCTTTATGTCGGAATATCACGTCCAGTACATGCTACAATGTTAGCCTTTATGTCGGAATATCACGTCCAGTACATGCTACAATGTTAGCCTTTATGTCGGACTATCACGTCCAGTACATGCTACAATGTTAGCCTTTATTTCCTAATTGCTTATATCTTAGGCCCCAACTGCCTGGCGGGCAAACAGAAGATACCAGCTGGGAAGAATGTGGAACTAGATGAGCACACAACATGCCGGTGTTCTCCTGGCTTCAGCACACGCCAGGCTGTAGACGCTTTAGCACTGTCATCATTGGATGAGCACATCGACAATACATAACACACATTGGACACAGATTCTGTTTATTTGTGAGAAAAACGTACAAATTCGTAAGCATGTTTCACACCATTACATCTTCAGGAATTTGATTATTTACTCTGTAATCATTAACTGATTTACAAATCTATTTGTACAAAAAAGACACAACTATGTCTTGATAAAAATATATAATTCTAGCAAACAGTGACATCATGTTCAAATGACTTTCGGATAGCCCCCAAAACACCAATAAGTAAGGGAATATAAATGACACAGATATAAATATAAATAAATGTTTTCATTACGTTACAAATGTACTTGGTGGTGTGTCAAGGGAAAGTTTCAGTGAAATGAGAAGGAGGAAGCGTCCACTTTTGCCACAGACATGCAAGCGTTACAAACATAACGAGAAGTAATACTTTCTGATTTTGATTTGGAAAGCATTAGAAGTCCAGGAAATGAAGAACTGATACCCGAACTCTTAAACTTATAATTCTATGTTTATAATATCATGTCAGTTGGAAGGCAATCTGTGTACAGTCTCTACACAGGTGTACTATTATAATACATGCCATTGGCATTTCAGTATTAACAATAAGATGACTATATAGAATATACCTTTTTGAGGAATAAAACAAATGTATGTGATATGAAAAATACCTTTTAAGCACATTTTATCTTAATCGTATAGCACCTGACATGCTAAAAGGCGACGCTATTGCGAATACTATAACTTAAAAACATATATCGCGTATATTAGTAATACGCTCTTCAAAAAAAGTAGGGGAACGTCATTTTTAATCTACGATTGAAAAATTTTATGTATCGGAGCCAATCAATGTTGATATGATAACAATGAATGTTTTGAGAGTGCATCACCACTTGCACTTCCTTTTGACCATAGTTGTTTGTACAGTAATCGTTCTTGAAAAAGTGTATGACGTGAAATTTGCATGTGTACGATTTTCATTTTCAAAACAAAAAAACGGCTAGAAATAAACACTGTGTGAAGCAAGATGATTGTCAAAATTAATGGTCTACAGGGATTTATCGACCTGCTTGAAAACCGTCAAAATCAAGAATGACACCCCATGCACGTGTATGGGACTACTGCGTTGTGCACGTGCATCCCAGGCGTTGTGTTTAGGGTGGTGATAAAGAGAAATGGTGGTGCGTTCATTAGATGTCTGTCTTTGAAAAAATTGTTAAAACTTATACTTCCTATCCAAATTGAAAGTTCCAGTTCCCCTACTTTTCCACGAGTATATAAAGGGAGCAGAAAATACAAAAGATAATTGACTGCAAACACATAATATAGAGTACTTGTATAGTTTTCTCATTCTATCGCATAACATATGGCATATGGGTACTATGCATAGAAAAGTAATTCTACCAACATAAAAAACGGGGTAAAATATAAGCGAGATACATGTGTACCCTAACCCATTTAGATAGTGTCAATGACCTTGCAAGTACCAAGAAATATACAGGTATATGTATACATCGTATTCGAATGGATTATGCTTTAATCTTTAAAGGAAACATACTCTCTACGAAGGGTTATTGCCCTTTACAACAACTCAACTACCATCCATCAGAATTAATGAGATGCTGAGCACGTGCTATGACGTCATTGCTGTAGTCGTCACCGGTAGTTCCACCGTCCGTCCCCGCCACTGTTTGTACATTCTTCACTCCAAAATTATAAGCGGCAATGCCACCTGGAATCATGGGCCTTGGGTCATATATCGTGTATACGTGCTTAAATAACATACAGTCAATGGTCCAGATACACATTGCACGTTAAAGTTACCATTCTGCATTACTTTGCTTTACTACAGCATGTGTAGTGTTTTGTCTCTAGTATTAATATGCAACGGTGGATGAGAATAATGCCAGCTATATGAAACACCCTACCTTGCAGCTGTTGTTCCTTGGTCCAAGTTGGGTGTTTGTTCTGTACGCCTCGTATCTTCGGGATAAGAACATCCTCTGTCGCTTGTCTGATGTGCCCTTCGCTGTTCCAGGCGTGCTTCTTATAATCAACACCCGATGTATTGATGTCACACTGACACAGAAAACATGTATAGGCATAATAATGATAAAAATAATACAATAATACGTCATATAACATTTCTGTCATCGGAAAGCAGATCAAGCATTACATGTACGTACTAATAAGATACTAACATATATGTTCTCTCATTCTGGTAATCGTACAGTCACTGGGAACTGTTTTATAACTAAACTTATGTGAAACCTGCATAATGCCGTATCCATTTCCATTATCCCCATAGCCGTTTGTTGACTTGATCAGTCTCCCAGCCCGAGACTCCCGACTGGCAATAGCGCCAATAAGAGCAGGGTAGATGTCTGAAAGACACGGAAAGTTTGCCTTGTGAGTGAGTGAGTTAAAATTTAAAGTCACATCGGCAGTATTTCAGCCATATCGTGACTAAGAAAGTTGTACATATATAAATGAATAAAAAGAAAGTTAACAAAATACTTACCTGTCTGCAAAGGACAGTAAAACAACTAGATTATCACAGAAATAGACTTAAAACTAGTAATTTAAATCTAGAATACTTTAACTATAAATGACAAGACAATATAAAAACAGGCTATAGATCGCCAACAACTGAAGGTAGATCACCATGCTAGGGACCATGAGGACTTACAGTACATTTGCTTCCTGCATGGACCCTGGCTGGAATTACACCATCCTTTCAGCTATTGGCAATTTTAGATAATCTGCCATAAATTAAAATAACATATATGCTACGATTAAAAATAGTGGTAGGTTTAAATTAACTTTGAACTGTTTTGGGACTTACGAACAGTTACCCTTGTAAACTGAATAAAAAACATTGAACTTGAGAATTAACTCATGCGCCCATGTACATGTATGGGTCAGGGTAGAGTTGCTACCGCCTCTTGAAGTCAGAAATCATCACAACCAATAACTTGCCAGATTCAGATTCTAGTACTTCCGGGATTCGAACCCACATCCTCAGAGTACTAGAAACTGTGCTTTACTAAGAAAGTGTAATCCCAAATATAACATATGTTACATTTGACCACTTTCTAAATGGCATTGTGTAATCATAGCTTTCGCCGGTGGGAGCCGTGCCAATTTACACTTATCAGAGGGGTACACAGGGGTAACACGAAGTCCGCAGTCTAGACTACCAGTTGTCCGACATCGATGTTTGTGGAAGTCGCGGTGGCCTGAGCGAATTAGCCGTCTGACTTTGTGTGCTGGCGATTAGGTGCCTGACTCTGAGGGTGTGGGTTCGAATCCCGGATGGGACTCAATCCCAAAAGTACTAGAATCTGTACTTTACAAAGAAAGTGTAATCCCAAATATAACATATGTTACATTTGACCACTTTCTAAATGACATTGTGTAATCATAACGAAATTAATTGATTTTCCAAGAACAAACATGTATAATCATGATAAATAGGGATAAAGGTCAGAGATGTTGCGACATAAATTACATTTTAGAGGTTGAAAGGTCTGGTTGCTTCGTAGATCACATTGTGGATGATTCAGTACTGCTCATTTTTTATTGAATTGTATCATGGTATCAATACACCTATTGTATTTAGGATTTCTATGAAATAGCCTTTTTCAGCCGATTACACTTATATCTATGAACTGAAACTGACATAACCTAACCCCAGAAACTACAAAACAGTGTAATGTTCTTCTACGGCTAAACTCGTGTATTATTGTGAAGATCAATTTAACCTACTGAGGCTCTCTCCAACTCTCACGAAGATGTCCTTGAGTTTGTTCAGCTCGACTTCATCAGCATCGACCAGCGCCTGCGAGGCGGCTACACCTGTTGGGGACGTCAAAGGTTTCATATTACATACACAAAACAGTAAATATCAAACCAAACATCGTCATTTAACACGCTGAGCTGGTGTGCAGTACCTTGTATGTGTGCAGTACCTTGTATGTGTGCAGTGCAGTCATACTTCGTTAATAACCTTTTCAATTAGAAGGCCACGCCAATATGTCAAGCGCATGGGGATATTTTGCTTATACATTCAATAAAGGTATGAGGCATTACAAGGGCATTACAAGGGCATTACAAGGGCATCACGACATGGAACTGTGTAATGGAAAAGGGTGAAGACAGCACCTCGTGGATGCTTGCATCAGTGACTACAATCACTTGTGAACATTCCACTTAACACGTGCAGTACATACACAGTATTTCGTGTCACATGTACCATTTAACCGCGATGAATAACTTCCAGTAGATATTCATCACTTTTTCTTCCTGGGAGATGCCTTCAGATGCCTCTACACACCTTTGTGCTTTCCTATTTCTTTTTAGACATCAATTGTATACATCAGTAAATGTTAATCTTTGACAAAATGACTAAATTGAAATAGGATCGCACTGAACAATTTCAGTTACGGTTCATCGGATCTTGAGAACGTATTTGAACTGTAGTGGTTAACTGTGCCACACAATCACTACGCACCTGACACTTTGAGGTTGTCTTGCGATGCTGTCCTGGCAGACGCCCCCTTTGGACTGATTTTGGTGATATCCCCATAAAAGGTCAGATCAATGTTCTTTCTTGAAGCCATAGTGTATGTCCTGACACCTGTAATGCGACGAAATGTGTCTACTAATGTGTTTGGTATGACTACAATATGACAATTACCAGTCCCTGTTTGTTACATGGACACGTTCGGCCTAGCAATACAGATATCGATATATCATATGGCAACATGTCAAGTTTCGGGGACAGAAACGTTAATCTGAATGATGGCATACGAGCTATGATGCCGACGAATGGACGAAACGGTAACGTTGGAATGGCCAACAAAACACTTTTTTAAGTTGTACCTGTATTACGTTAACCCCCTCGCCCAGTAAATATAGGACTTGGGAAGCAATGTGTGGCGCTGTAAATACGTGTCATGAAGCAATGTGTGGCGAAGATGTCAGTAAAACATTAACACATATCACATTTAAAATCGACACTGTGTCACGTTTTACATGTATTTATCAGAATTTGACTGTTTTAAATTGGCGCTAGATTTTTAATCCTACAACAGTTCCAGTCAGTGCGCAGCGACCTTGACCTTGCCGCATTTGTATTCATACGCTTCCATGCTATATTTATATCGCCTTTAACATTGGAACTGCCGGTAAAACACTGCTAATTGTAATTAAAGCCCCCTGAACAGTAGGAGATAATTAAGAAATTAACACACTCGCGTAGATGTCATATTGTATTCACAACACTCGTGATTCGCTCTCGCTCGGGAAATACCAGTTTTTAGTTCCTCGTGTTGTAAATATAACATATATAACATAATATATATATGCCATCTACGCTCGGGTATTAATCTCGATATATTCGTATAAAGCACTACAATATTAAGATGATTCAGCCGAACGTCCACATTCCTCATTGGTATAGCTACATATGGCTGACTGTGTCGGGTGGGTCACGGATGAATGCTGGGTAATGTCATGATGACCCCACGTATTTGTGGCTTGTTTCTCCTCCCTGTTCCTTTGAATATATATTCACCAGACTTGAATAAGTGGGGACATATTCACAACAGTGTAATTTGCCGTGAATACTTTGAAATGAAACCCTATTTCCTACAAATGTGACGAATTCATTGCACAGCATCAGCCGATGCGGAACTGAATATTCAAAGGTAATAAGCGTGCAAACAAATACCCGTTTAACACGCTTAACAACATGTTCAAACACGATGTTGATATACCTGGTTTAAAAATTGAAATCCGGACATTACAACTCTGTAATAAAGTTACACACGTTTTTGGTTATTTTTTTATATCTATATTTTTTTTCCATATAAGATGTTTATGACTTTTTGTTTATTTATTTCTTTCTTTTAACGCCACACTCAGCATGTTCCCACCTATATGGGTGTGGTCTGTCAATGAGTCTGGACAAACAATTCTGGAAGTTATTTCATAAGCATCGATCTACGCAGCTGGGATGCAGTGAAGTATCAACCAAGTCAGCAAATCTGACCACCGATTCCGTTAGTCGCCTCTTACGACAGGCGTGGGCTGCTGAAGATCAAGTACAGTAGAATACTTTTATAACGAACACGGATATAACGAACTGACGGCTATAGCGACCTGTTTTAAAAGTCCCAAATAAACCTCTGCATATTTTCATAACCCAAAGCTTCATGAAATGAAGTGAAAATGAAAGTAGACTCTCAACATAAAGATGAAAATGGTGATTGTGCTAGTAAACAAGCAAGATAATGTTTTAGTGTATTATAATATGGACAATTTGCAGAGATTTGTAGGCCATGGTTTTTGTTGAGTCAGTTAAATGGAACAACCCTTTGTTGTGGCACGGAAGCCCCGGGTTACTTACCTGTATCGACAGCAGAATGACTAAGACAACCAAGGGACATAACTCTTGGTACATTACGTGTTATCGATAGCTTCGCACCGTCGATGCGTATCAGTCAGCCCAGTAAGAGATCGAATCCCTCTTGTTTGTAAAAAAAAAATACTGTTGCAATATACACTCAATATAAACACTGCTTACATTGATGACAATGCGCGTGTTGGACGTTATAAGAATATGACTTACTTGTGATGTGTGTAAAACAGCCGTTACACAAACATCAGGATCGCATATGAAAGTAACAAATCACAAACATTAAACATGTTTAATGCTAACGGCGGAGATAACTCCAGGGGGTAATGCTGAGAGCATCAGCCGAGTAGCGGGTGGCGCAAGGCACATAAATATTTGCATGTTAGTCTTATGGAATATTTACGGATTATTTACGTTATCCCCGTTACGTTGATAAAACATTTCTTGTCAGCACAAACGAGAACCAACTCCATCTACATGGGTACCTACATGTCTAAACACCTGACATTACCACAGCTTGAGAAGTCCGTCGATATGGAGGTGAGGTGAAATTGGGTTAACGTCGTGCTTGAGAATATTTCGCTGATATGACGACGTGCATGCGTGTGTATGTGTATGTGTGGCTGCTTGTACTAGCCCAGACTTACGCTGGTTTTATAGTGCTAGCTCACTGAGATACCATGCCGCAGTGAAGCATGAATACCCCACTCAGACACATTATACTGACTCCGAGCCGACCAGTCCTTGTTGTACCCATTAATGCCGAGCGCCAGGCAGGGACCAACAAGTACCATACTTTAACGTCTTTTGGTATGACACGGTCGGGGATCGAACCCGAGACCTTCCGCTCTCCGGGCGGACGCTCTAACCACTGCACCACGGAGGCTGTTCCCGTCGATATGGAGAATCCAGCTCACTCTTTCAAACTATGGACAGATATCAGTAACTTTTACCAACGAAATATTATATCGCTACAGATAAACTGTTCCAAGTGTAACATCAAAGTTGGTGTTTCAAAAGACATACTTTGTAACTAAAGCAGCAGTAAAATCTCCACACCCAGACCTCAGTGCGCCAGAGAGTCACATCAGTTTCACAGCCGTCTGAAGTTGCTTGTGAGAAGCACTTTGCTCATTATTATAATGACATTTTTTTTCTGTGGCGTGGGGGTGGAGGCAGGGATGGGGTTGTGTGGTGGGTGAAAGGAGGGTGTGTTGGGAGGGGCTTGGTGGAAAATGGGATAGGTGAAGGGGTAGTGAAGGTGGTTGCTGAGAGGGGATGTTGATTGGAGGGGTGAGGAGCGGGTTGAATTCTGGATGCCGATGTAGAGACGGTGGTAGCAGAGAGGGCAGATAACAGAATAGATGGCTGGTTGACGTGAATGGAGAGTGCTAGTTGCATTGGGATGTATTCAATAGTGAGTCGTTGCTGTTCTTTGTTGTTTAACGCCGCACTCAGCAATATTCCAGCTATTTGGCGGCGGTCTGCAAATAATCGAGTCTGGACTAGACTATCCAGTGATCAACATCATGGGCCTCGATCTACGCAACTGGGATACGATGACATATGTCAACCAACTGAACGAGCCTGACCACCCGATCCCGTTAGTCGCCTTTCATGAGAAGCATGGGTTACTGAAGGCCAGTTCAAACCCGGATCGTCACGGGAACAGCAGTGAGTTGTAGTGAATACTACAAGCTTCTCGCATGTGATATCTAGAAGATATACATAACACAGCTATTGTTCATACACACATGAACTCGGTTATACTGTTATATGGATATTATCATTGGGTACCCGGAATACGGTGCAATATTAAGAGTTCGGACTTTTTTACAATATCAATATTTTTACACTTTTGTCATGCTTATCTAGCTACAGGGTGCTGTTGTACAAGACAACCTTAGCGCTAAGACAACCTAAATCTATGGGATGGGAGTCACGGTCACCTTAGTGCTAAGACAACCTAAGTCTATGGGATGGGAGTCACGGTCACCTTAGCGCTAAGACAACCTAAGTCTATGGGATGGGAGTCACGGTCACCTTAGCGCTAAGACAACCTAAGTCTATAGGATGGGAGTCACGGTCACCTTAGCGCTAAGACAACCTAAGTCTATGGGATGGGAGTCACGGTCACCTTAGCACTAAGACAACCTAAGTCTATGGGATGGGAGTCACGGTCACCTTAGCACTAAGACAACCTAAGTCTATGGGATGGGAGTCACGGTCACCTTAGCGCTAAGACAACCTAAGTCTATAGGATGGGAGTCACGGTCACCTTAGTACTAAGACAACCTAAGTCTATGGGATGGGAGTCACGGTCACCTTAGCGCTAAGACAACCTAAGTCTATGGGATGGGAGTCACGGTCACGTTAGCACTAAGACAACCTAAGTCTATAGGATGGGCGTCACGGTCACCTTAGCGCTAAGACAACCTAACGTCTTATAAGGATGGGAGTCACGGTCACCTTAGCGCTAAGACAACCTAAGTCTATGGGATGGGAGTCACGGTCACCTTAGCGCTAAGACAACCTAAGTCTATGGGATGGGAGTCACGGTCACCTTAGCGCTAAGACAACCTAATGTCTATGGCTAAGACAACCTAAGTCTATGGATGGGAGTCACGGTCACCTTAGCGCTAAGACAACCTAAGTCTATGGGATGGGAGTCACGGTCACCTTAGCGCTAAGACAACCTAAGTCTATGGGATGGGAGTCACGGTCACCTTAGCACTAAGACAACCTAAGTCTATGGGATGGGAGTCACGGTCACCTTAGCGCTAAGACAACCTAAGTCTATGGGATGGGAGTCACGGTCACCTTAGCGCTAAGACAACCTAAGTCTATGGGATGGGAGTCACGGTCACCTTAGCGCTAAGACAACCTAAGTCTATGGGATGGGAGTCACGGTCACCTTAGCGCTAAGACAACTTAACTCACGGTCACCTTAGCGCTAAGACAACCTAAGTCTATGGGATGGGAGTCACGGTCACCTTAGCGCTAAGACAACCTAAGTCTATGGGATGGGAGTCACGTCACCTTTAAGCAACTAAGACAACCTAAGTCTATGGGATGGGAGTCACGGTCACCTTAGCTAAGACAACCTAAGTCTATGGGATGGGAGTCACGTCACGGTCACCTTAGCGCTAAGACAACCTAAGTCTATGGGATGGGAGTCACGGTCACCTTAGCGCTAAGACAACCTAAGTCTATGGGATGGGAGTCACGGTCACCTTAGCGCTAAGACAACCTAAGTCTATGGGATGGGAGTCACGGTCACCTTAGCGCTAAGACAACCTAAGTCTATGGGATGGGAGTCACGGTCACCTTAGCGCTAAGACAACCTAAGTCTATGGGATGGGAGTCACGGTCACCTTAGCGCTAAGACAACCTAAGTCTATGGGATGGGAGTCACGGTCACCTTAGCGCTAAGACAACCTAAGTCTATGGGATGGGAGTCACGGTCACCTTAGCGCTAAGACAACCTAAGTCTATGGGATGGGAGTCACGGTCACCTTAGCGCTAAGACAACCTAAGTCTATGGGATGGGAGTCACGGTCACCTTAGCGCTAAGACAACCTAAGTCACGGTCACCTTAGCGCTAAGACAACCTAAGTCTATGGGATGGGAGTCACGGTCACCTTAGCGCTAAGACAACCTAAGTCTATGGGATGGGAGTCACGGTCACCTTAGCGCTAAGACAACCTAAGTCTATGGGATGGGAGTCACGGTCACCTTAGCGCTAAGACAACCTAAGTCTATGGGATGGGAGTCACGGTCACCTTAGCGCTAAGACAACCTAAGTCTATGGGATGGGATGGGGATGGGAGTCACGGTCACCTTAGCGCTAAGACAACCTAAGTCTATGGGATGGGAGTCACGGTCACCTTAGCTAAGTCTAGGATGGGAGTCACGGTCACCTTAGCGCTAAGACAACCTAAGTCTATGGGATGGGAGTCACGGTCACCTTAGCGCTAAGACAACCTAAGTCTATGGGATGGGAGTCATGGTCACCTTAGCGCTAAGACAACCTTAGTCTATGGGATGGGAGTCAAGGTCACCTTAGCGCTAGGACAACCTAAGTCTATGGGATGGGAGTCACGGTCACCTTAGCGCTAAGACAACCTAAGTCTATGGGATGGGAGTCACGGTCACCTTAGCACTAAGACAACCTAAGTCTATGGGATGGGAGTCACGGTCACCTTAGCGCTAAGACAACCTTAGTCTATGGGATGGGAGTCACGGTCACCTTAACGCTAAGACAACCTAAGTCTTTGGGATGGGAGTCACGGTCACCTTAGCGCTAAGACAACCTAAGTTTATGGGATGGGAGTCACGATCACCTTAGCGCTAAGACAACCTAAGTCTATGGCATTGGAGTCACGGTCACCTTAGCGCTAAGACAACCTAAGTTTATAGGATGGGAGTCACGGTCACCTTAGCGCTAAGACAACCTAAGTTTATAGGATGGGAGTCACGGTCACCTTAGCGCTAAGACAACCTAAGTCTATGGGATGGGAGTCACGGTCACCTTAGCGCTAAGATCGCTTTGTACAACAGCACAACAGCATCATTCTTGCCTACTTACTCAATATAGACGACTCTGATTAGGCATTTTAAGAAATAGTGCAGCAGGCAAACAATGCGTTCTATGTAATATATTATTAATGTTCAATCACCACATTTTCAAATCTTCACATGTTAAAGATATCTGTTCATTTAAAATGTTAAAACCATCTCGCATCATCTTGTAATATCAATTTACCAAACATGGACCCGCGAACATGCAGTGCTTGGATACCACACCCCGAATCACTTACCAACGTTGTAACTGTCGTGATGCTGTTACTGTAGATTCGAAACGTATAGTAACACATCTCAGAATGTATTGCTTTAATGAGATCTACAACGTCACATTTTGATTGTATTTCACGGTTAATAACAGTGTATGAAATAAGGCCCGTCCGACCGCCCGAGACGGGCTAGTTTTCTGACGGACGGTCTAAATGTACAGCTGGCCAGCCCGATGGTCTGGTAATAAATGTTCCCTACAATTGAGTAAATTCACCATATGTTGGTGTCTGGTCGGGTAAAATCCATTTCCTGATGTCTGGCTGGGTTGTTTGCGTATTTCATACCCTGTTAAGAAGACACATGCTGATAGCTAATGCTGACACGTAATCAGCCATCGAGCAATTCTTAATTATACATTCAGAATATGTTTACAACATGCAACATTTCAGATTCATAGAATGTTGGGAGTGAAGAGAGGTGTCTCAATTAAATACATTTCTTGGCATCACTTCAAATGTCCGTAATACAAGCTGTAGATGATGCAATGCCTCCTTGTCGAAAACACGACAGGGGTAAATGGTGACGTTCCTCGCAGCGTGGGCATAGCATGTTCTGAAAAAAGGTTTCTTTTACTAGCTGTCCCTTGCCTGTTTAATATGTGTGCATACACAGACACCATCCTGGTGTACAAGCATTGTAGCATATTCCCATACTGATATCATCAAATCTATGCTGAAGAACAGGGATATGTTCCCTCGCCATGACAGCTCCAGGGATTAGTCGCTTGAAGGCTTTAGTTGTACACGATATCATCAACGTTGTTCACTGACATAGTGACCAACGGACAAAAGGAATTACACCAAATTAAATTCTAAGTATGTGGGGCAATATATTATACTTAAGTATTTAATTCAAGCGTGCACAGCAATGACCAACCGCTCATGAAGTAGTTTAAAACCGCGTAAGGGGGAGATTTATTGCTTTGAGTGATACATTTAATCGCAGGAACACGACGAAGGCAGTCATATATTAAACGTCGTGTGTTTCAAAACCAACATATATCTTTTGAATATAATATTCAATTAACATATATACACTGTATGTACCTCATTAAGGCCAAGTTGAAATGTGATACATGTATGTATTATTTTCGAATTGAGACATTCATCAATTCTGTCAGGCCTTATCAACTGAAGCCACGGATGGCCTGGGTCCACCAACAGTTTCTGATTCTCTTTCACACAAACTGACAGCCCACACAGACAACGCCAAAACCAAAAAGGGACTTTATCCACAGGAACCAGACCAAAGAAACATTGGCTGATGGAAAGATAAACCTGGCCAGATCCAATACTAGTGTATTCTGTCTTGTCTCAAC
Source organism: Haliotis rubra (assembly GCF_003918875.1). Taxonomy (NCBI): domain Eukaryota; kingdom Metazoa; phylum Mollusca; class Gastropoda; order Lepetellida; family Haliotidae; genus Haliotis; species Haliotis rubra. The sequence goes on from NW_025766336.1 coordinate 1,112,371, forward strand.
ATCAAAGATGGTTACAATTGTGTTGCTCCCTCAGCCACACGCATTTTGTGTCGAGGAGTCGGTTACTTGGGGAAGACAGATCGGTTTTTGTCGTGAGCATTACAGGATCGAATATTTTCACAAGTGGTTTTCGGCTTGTCGGTGTCTCGCGTGGTAAATCTGCTGGAAGAGGAGAGGTGTCCGGTGTCAGTCAGCTATTCAGGAACATTTCTGGTGACGTTACTTGCAATTTCACGGTCCGAGCAAGGACTAATGAGTGGTTTGGGCATCTCCAGAACCAAATCGGCTCTTTTGGCTGATGCGCCAGCTTAAAGATGAAAACTAAACGGTCTGCAATTATGGGCTTTAAAACATAAATTTGTTTGCCACAATAAACGGCGGTCGTTACTTTAATAACAATATGCTGAGGCAGCGATATTAACACCTTGGTGTTGTTGACCTAGAAGGTGTTGTTGAACTGATACCCTGGTCACGTGTTGAACTTGGTAAAGTTGTATTTTTTCTGATTTCTCTTGATATCTATTGTCTGTTTCTTGTTAACTAATAACCTTGGAGGGGTGTATGTGATCACGCAGTGCCATGCAAGTTGAGAAACAAGAACAAGTATTGTCATACGAGGGGCGTGGGATGTTTGAAGCTTAGCTTCTCCACCTGTTTCTGAAAACATGAGTAAGCAGATTTCTGCTTGTTTTCATTTTCATTTTCAGTCTAGACACAGACGGGAGGATTAAGTCCATAGTTGTACAAGCCAGTTTATTGGCCAACGTAGTCAGTTTGTAAGTAATACCGTCTGTCTTGTTATCTATCTTGGATATCTGAAGTTGATAATTTTTTCGAAGGGGAACATGACGAAACGACTGGGTATTACCTCCATGCAAGCCCCTAACACTGCCAAGGTTAGATCATATCACTGGCCCAACTTGTTGGTCTGCTTTCAATACAAAATTTCTCATTTATCATCTATTGTTGCCAACAAAGGAAATCGAGACATCTTGTTTACTGAAAGGGCACTGACTGCTTGGTGGTGTTGCCACACAATTGCTGAAGACTGCCATCTACACTGTACCTTAGTGGTCACGTCAACCTGACCGGAGCTGGTGTTGGGTGGGTTATTACATGATGACCATATGCCAGTAAAAACAGGGATATACTGTAAATATGTGCATCAATGTCTGTTACAGACTCATGTAGATGCAGCAGTCATGAAAGTCGTCATTTAGGTGCCAAATATACTCAACAAAAAAGGTTAGGGACCACCCGAATTTTCAATATTAAAGAATTTACAAGTTCATATCATGATCCATATAATACGAAAATATTGTATATTGGGGGGGCCCTTAACTGTGGGGGGTGAGTACATATAACACGTAAATATTGTATATTGGGGGCCCTTAACTGTGGGGGTGAGTACATATAACACGTAAATATTGTATATTGGGGGCCCTTAACTGTGGGGGTGAGTACATATAACACGTAAATATTGTATATTGGGGCCCTTAACTGTGGGGGTGAGTACATATAACACGTAAATTTTGTATATTGGGGGCCCTTAACTGTGGGGGAGTGAGTACATATAACACGTAAATATTGTATATTGGGGCCTTAACTGTGGGGGTGAGTACATATAACACGTAAATATTGTATATTAGGGGGGCCCTTAACTGTGGGGGTGAGTACATATAACACGTAAATATTGTATATTGGGGGCCCTTAACTGTGGGGGTGAGTACATATAACACGTAAATATTGTATATTGGGGGCCCTTAACTGTGGGGGATGAGTACATATAACACGTAAATATTGTATATTGGGGGGCCCTTAACTGTGGGGGTGAGTACATATAACACGTAAATATTGTATATGGGGCCCTTAACTGTGGGGGATGAGTACATATAACACGTAAATATTGTATATTGGGGGCCCTTAACTGTGGGGGTGTGAGTACATATAACACGTAAATATTGTATATTGGGGGGGCCCTTAACTGTAGGGGATGAGTACATATAACACGTAAATATTGTATATTGGGGGGGCCCTTAACTGTGGGGGATGAGTACATATAACACATTTTACGAAATACGTATAGTGTTCGTTATAAACACAATTAATATGTTTTATTAGATAAGTAATTTCAAACGTTAAGCTTTCGATATAACGTTGGGAAACACATTCTTAAGAAAGTTAGTGTAGATGTTTGTGTATTTGAGTGGGAGCGACGATCTCCACGAATACCGACTGACTGTTTTCCAGTTACACGCTGACCAGTTCGACAACTTCATTGAATATTCAACTTAAAATATTATGACACAAAAGTCGGGGGTCCTTTGATTAACAGCTGAGTGAGGAAAATGCTGTATTTTCCGAAAGGAATCTTTTTAAGGAGCATCACCAATATAAACCAAAAAGGGGATAAAATATAATACAAATACACATTAAAACATATGTGCGTAACTTGTAACAAATAACATTAAGAGTATTTTAACTTCAGTTATATAGATGCTGTAGATAATGGGTTAAAAAGCTAAAAAAGAGTAAGATTAATATTATTTCGCTTGATAACGGTGTACGAATCAACATGAAGCGGAGAGCTGTATGCTTCGTTAATACCGTTTGTTTGTTTCAGCAGTGATATGCTTACTGGAACACATGAGTTCACGGATCGTTTAGATTTAATAACATACCTACGTCCAGCTGATAACACTGAACAATGAAGTGATAGGAGCAGTCGAACATTTGTGAGGATAAATTATCAACATCTAAAACACGTCACAGCAATCTCTTCATCTTACAATATTCTACACCTGTTCTGTAGTGAGAGGCCACTGTACCATCAGTGAACAATGAGAAAACAGACTGAATACAATATTTAGGAAATATCAACACTTGCTGTATGTAGCATCTGTATTTTGAGACAACGTGAAGTTATTGTCAGTGATTGTAATTAGCACTTGTATTCTGTCACAACTTGTGAGGAATATCCAGTATGATAGCTTGAGTACAACATGACCTTTTAATGATCTATGATACGAATACGTTTTTCGTTCTTTTTCGCAATAAGAATGTGATTGTAGCTTCCTTTGTTTGTCATTCTTCTCAAACAATAGACTGAAATGCCGTGTCATACGTGGACTTTACACTGAAATATATTTTGGCGACGACTAACATAGTCATCAGTATACAACATGAACAAAAATGGGGATTGAACACATCCTTGAGGACCTCCAATACTCATGTTAATTTAATTTGATAAAATTCCCATGACTTTTAAATACTGTGTTCAAGTTGTATAGGTTGATATTGGCCTAGTTTTACGATCATGTCAGTAATAGGCAATTCGTCCTGTTTGGGTTTTTTTAACAACTGTCTTGACAACATGTTTTATCGGGCTTTTCGCCATGCCTGCAATGATCTATATTAGTAAGAATATATTTAATTCGTGATTTTTCATTCAAGCTAAACGATTCTTTTTTTGCATAATATTTCTTAAGCGATTGGTGATCTTGACAACACATGTACGTTATGACACCATGTCATATTTTGACATGCATGTAGTTCATGTTGTAAGTAGGCATCTAGGCGACGAGACACCCACATCGCTAATCTTGGCTTGGAACCATAACTGTTACACTCCTGACACTAAAACTGAGACACGACAGTAATACCTTTGATAAATACTATTACTGTGCAGTAATGTGTTACAGCAAATGCACAAAATCTATACCGTGGTCCCATAAATCAACGTTTGAAGCACGTAGCCTTTTAGAACATTTTGCAGGCAGTTACGTGAATGTTATCGTGTTTGAGACTCCGGGGAAATCGTTAATCCCTCCATTCTGCGTGCCCCTCGAAGCTGAAGAGTGGCGTTAGGTTTACATTTCCCAGGTCAGATCAGATTATTAGCACCAGTATTGGGTCGGTTCTGACAACAGTTAGTGTGTAACTCTACCATCGTTCCTGACCACCGGAACGACCAATGTACAAGGCCTTCTTGGACAACCCCCTGATGCACACAATGCCACAATATGAAGCCAGTATACTACACCCTAAAAACGTGTTGTCAAGGCTACTTAAAAAGATGTTTGCTCCTATCGACGTTAACGAAATATGTTGTTCAATGTAATGAAAGGAAGGTTTTTTACAGGTGAACCTTCTTATGCTAGACATCTGACTGTAATAGAAATGTTGGTGCGGGATCATATGTAACAAATACCCCAAACACGGAACGTATAGCTCTACTCGACGTTAACATGATTTCTCTGTTTAACCAAGGTATACAATTTGGTTTGTTGTTGGATGTATGAGGAACTAAATAACCCCTCGATTCCACAGCTGTCATATTGTGCCATAAATAATACATAAATAATAATAATAATAATTATAATATGTGTATTTATTCCGCGCTGGATTCCATATATAACTGTATGTTCAAAGCGCTGCATAAAACGGGTGATGGGAGTGCTACAACACATTAGACATTTGTACATAAAAAGGTTGAAACGATTCAGAATGTGTTTGTTAGACACAGTAGTTACTGTGGGTATTTTCTGAAGAGGAATGTTTTCAAGGCACATTTGAAGGAATCCAGGGATGTTGATGGTCTGATTTCGAGTAGCAGCTGGTTCTATAGTGTTGGAGCTCCATAAATAAAAGAGTGGAAACCAAAGGCTTTTAGTTTACGTCTTGGGATGACCAATAGATGCTGATCAGCTGATCGTAAGGCTCTCGATGGAACATGTTTGGTCACCAACTCATTGAGGTAGTCGGGAGCAGTTTCATGATAGCACTGATGGACTATGCTCAGGATTTTATACTCCACTCTGGCTCTTATGGATAACCAGAGTAAGGCCCATGATGCACGGGAGATATTAGACTAACAACTAGTCTCTGAACATAGTTTACAGGAAAAAGAGCTCACAGTAAAATAAAATAAAATATAATGAAAAGGAGCCCTGAGAAGCTGTGGAAATCTAGACGTGCCGCATTTTCTAGACTTGCGTGGTCTTTCTTGGATATATTTGCTTCAGGGTCTGTATGACAGGCTAGGGAGATATGATCTCTCTTGGACACTTTTTTGACAAAGCGAGCTGCTGATTTTTGTACTCGTTGTAGTTTTGAGATGAGTGTTTTTGGCAATACATGATGTATTGTATAGCCCCATAACAGGCAGTACATTTGAACAGTTGAATCTGTGGCAGATTACAGTATATTTTGAATTGATTTTATCAAAGATATCGCATACAAATGAAAGCGACAAAAGCCCTTTCCTCATCATTTAGAAATATCGATTCGTCTAATTCTGTATTGTGAGCATGTGTTTGTTTGTTTGTTTGTTTGTTTGTTTGTTTGACACGCAATCAGGTAAGCTACAGTATCTAGTCATCAGATCCCTATTTCATACAGATTTTACACGAGTTGCAGAGGTTGTTGCTGAGGTATACGCTCACGCGGAATCAGGAGGCCAGGCAGTCTGCTGCAAAGGATTCCACCTATTTTCAGGTGTCTATTTTTGTATCTGAACAGATAAGTATTGCTTTTGGAAATAATCTGCACAGTTAAGACAATTTTGTATAGTACTCATACCAATACAGGCACCAATATATTTACACGCGAGAGGATAAAGAGACAATGCTATATGGACACCATCAACTCTCCTGCATGTGATAACGCCACTGATAACGATAGTGGCACTTCCGGTGTGGTGTGTATCGTGTGAACTCACACCATGTTACTGCTGACCCCCAGCTGGCCACTGTGTGATAACATCAACATTATATCGTAGGCCGATAGCCGTAAATCACAAAACAAGTTGTCTTTTGGCGGGGAATGTGTCGTTGACCTTCAAACTTATTTTTTCAATCACTCACATGTCCTGATTTTAGGTGAATTGAGCACACGTGTGTCGGGTATTTGTGTTTAATTGTACACACATTGGTGACTGTCATATTATTTTCCTTTTAGCGTACATCTGTGTATTTGACGTAATGTTTGTGTACCTTCTATCGAGGAAGAAATCATTCCGGGAAAACGTCCTCGGCGTGTTCTTACCAGTCATGAAAACATGAACGACTTAAATAATCCGGATGGCTAATCCAATGGCATTGTGTGAAACAAATTTAATGGATGAACGTATTTAATGGAACGGGTGAGTGAGTTGTGTTTTATGCCGCTTTTAGCAATATTTCACGATATCATGGCGGGGAACACCTGAAAATGGGCTTCACACAGTATACCCAATGTGGAGAATCGAACCCGGGCCTTCGGCGTGACGAGCAAACGCTATAACCACTAGGCTACCCCACCAACCCGGATGAACAAAGTGACGTGACGCAATCCAGACAAACGAAGTTAAGCCACTGTACAACAAGAACAGTTGTACAGCACGCACCCTATGGACATCGTCTCTTTACTATTTTTTTGTATCGCATCGTTTTTTGTAAAATACTTTCAGTTATGCTCTGCTGACTTGTGCCTAACCCGTTCCAATACTGAATACGACATGTGTTCCACTAGACAAGCATCTGGGGATTCATGTGCTCCACTAGACAAACATATGGGGATTCATGTGCTCCACTAGACAAGCATATTGGGATTCATGTGCTCCACTAGACTAGCATCTGAGGATTCATGTGCTCCACTAGACAAGCATCTGGGGATTCATGTGCTCCACTAGACAAACATATGGGGATTCATGTGCTCCACTAGACAAGCATCTGGGGATTCATGTGCTCCACTAGACAAACATATGGGGATTCATGTGCTCCACTAGACAAGCATATTGGGATTCATGTGCTCCACTAGACTAGCATCTGAGGATTCATGTGCTCCACTAGACAAACATATGGGGATTCATGTGCTCCACTAGACAAACATATGGGGATTCATGTGCTCCACTAGACAAACATATGGGGATTCATGTGCTCCACTAGACAAACATATGGGGATTCATGTGCTCCACTAGACAAGCATATTGGGATTCATGTGCTCCACTAGACTAGCATCTGAGGATTCATGTGCTCAACTAGACAAGCATCTGGGGATTCATGTGCTCCACTAGACAAACATATGGGGATTCATGTGCTCCACTAGACAAACATATGGGGATTACGGATCCCGACAGATCCCTTAATACCCTTGCAAGTCTGACGATGTGGCCCGAGTGATGAGACTCGGTGACACCATGGCAATTCTGAGTCCTACATACACATGTCATTATGTCCAGTAGAATGATGCAACAGACATGAGTATATGCAACACACGGAGAGAGTATTTGTCAAAATATACTTTATTCATAGAAGTCCTTCATAAAGAAATAAAACATGAAATATTTCATAAATATGTGTTACCGCATAAATGCAATAATTAGTAATATCAAATCAATGAAATGAAAGGTATCTAAGTAAGTATGTAACAATACAATGTGTTAAGTATTACAATACAACAACATACATGAGTTAGTGGGACGGGATTAGTACCATATACGTCTTTAAGATAATGGTGGAGTAATGATCTACAGTGACAAAGACTTCGTCTATGTGGTCTCATAATTAGTTGCTGGCCAAAGTAATATGGTTTCGTTGTACAGAGCCTTGGTTGTCTTCATCTATGTTCCTACTGACTGTTCTGTAACCGGTATCAAGATAGACTGCAGTGACCTTGAGGTTGTCGTTATACCCTGGGGATGTGTCCGTCCAGTGTACATTTACATGCAGGAAAGTGAGGTAGGTGAATGTTTGTGATTAACGACTAAATCATCTTTCAGCTGGAATTCAGGATTTGTTTGAAAAATTGATATTTCAAAAAGTTCAAAAACGTCACACATTTGCATAAATGAATATAAATATGCTTTTTGAAAGTATTAGTCACCGCGGTTTAAAACCAAACGAGATAACTGATTTTTTAATGATTATACTATTTCATGTTGATATATTTCACTGCTAATAGTAAGGCTTAATTGCTGTCACGTTGAACTTTTTAAAAAGTTATCAATTACGGTTGGTTTTTACACAGAGGCGATCTGTCAGTACTAAACAATCCCTTTCTTTCTACGGCCGATCAACCTCCGCTGCTGTGGTCGGTAGTGTTAGTAGATGTGTCTGTCGACATATGGAATGGTTGGGAAGATTTCACATTCATACAGCCTGGGAGTCATATATGCAGGTGAGCTGTCGTTGGAGACCACACACGCAGGCTGCACAGCCCATACGTGTGTTGGTTGTCGCCATCAGCTGCAAATAAATGAAAACATTGAACTATGTTAAAGTGTAAAGGAACTTTAATCATATACCAGTGTTCGAGTATAGGTGAGATGAAATTGGATTTAACGTCGTCCTTGAGAATATTTCGCTCATATGACGCCGTTTGTTCGAGTATAATTATTCCTAAGTTAATGTATACAAATATAATATTTGTCTAAAACAAACACTTTTGAACAAATTCTTATGCTGATTGAAGTTCCAAATGTACTGTGTTGTAGTATACTCTACGAATTTAACAACACATGAGATCGATGCTCATGCTATTGATCACTGGATTGTCTGGTCCAGACTCGATTATTTACAGACCGCCGCCATGTAGTTGGAATATTGCTGAGTGCAGCGTAAAACTTAACTCACTCACTCACTAACAACACATGTACGGAAACAAGTGGTTCCTCAACGACGCCAACATGCCTCAATACACAGGAAACTTCCGAACATTCTACCGCTACACTAGTATTTAGTGTATTCTATATCATAGTGTAGCAGTAGACTTTTCTAAAGTCTATATTTCTTCACCGACTTCGTTCAATTCGAAGTGTATGTTAATCATAACATAGAAAAACAATGTATGATTGCAAAAGTCTAGCTTTTTATTTCCAAAAGTTATTGTCCAAACGGTGATTCGAACCCCATGCCTAAATATATATTATGTTTGCGATACATTAAATCTGACAGATGAAATGCTTACATTGGTGTTGTGGTTGCATGTTGCAACGTCGTCTGGTGTCCGACACCCCGCTGTCAACAGCGTGGTTACTGTGTTGCTGCCCTCGTCCCCCCACTCATACACCAGCTGGTACAGGGGGTTCGTCTGTGGACACAAACATTCTCATAAAAAATCAACAAATCGAAGTTACTTACACGGACAATTTTGCAAGGTTGGTAGAGTTAGAGTACATTTAGCAGTTTCAAAGTTAGAAATGTAAATATAATAATAAATCATATAAATTGACATAAATTGAACAATATGATCGCCAGAGAGCAACCAGTCTCGATAATCCGCCCAAACACATTCCAGTGCTCACAAATACATATATATTTACACAGTAGCCTATATAAGTGTTTCCAAAGTGAGACATCGATATCTCTTAATCACGTTCTTGGTGATTCAGAATTAGCACACTAGCAATTAGTGAAAACGCTTAGAGTAGAAAATAGCTGTGAAAATTACATTTGACAATGAGTCATGATACCAGGTGTTAACGAAGAGGGTAAGCATGTCATTGCCCCATCGTTAACACCCACCTATCTTTTGCATTAGAAATAGGTAACTATTTTGTGGTGCCTATCATGACATGGCGACAGGCTCATAGTTATGAAGTATTCCAAAACCAAAGTGAGACATCGATATCTCTTAATCACGTTCTTGGTGATTCAGAATTAGCACACTAGGTGAAAACGCTTAGAGTGTCCATTTGACAATGAGTCATGATACCAGGTGTTAAAAGCGGGTAAGCATTTTGTCGTTAACCTCTTTTGCATTAGAAATAGGTAACTATTTTGTGGTGCCTATCATGACATGGCGACAGGCTCATAGTTATGAAGTATTCCAAAACTGGCGGTTGTGAGAAAGGGGTGTCCGTTAAAAAGTTTAAAGCGATTTAGTCCCTCTAAGCTATTACAGAGTGTGAAACGGGTATCTCTAGACTTCCTCCATAGATATACAAAATTCTAAAGCTAGCGGCTTCAGAGTATCGCTAAAATGAGTTTTATAGTGATACAGTATGCCTTAGCTGGCGGATTATGGACTGAGAAACCGGTATCTCTCAACAACCATAGTTTATAGTATACCCGAACAAGCGCCTCGAAAATGAGCAACATTTATCTCCAAACCTCATGCACAGCGATACAGTATTTCTAAGCGTTTTCGGACTGGGAGACGGGTATCTCTAAACAACATTCATATTATTATTATATATAACTATTCCTAAGCTTGAAGTTTCCGAGTGAGAAACGGGATAACAGTATATACTTTTCAAGAGAGAAACGGGAGTTTCCGTAGACAGGATTAACTTACTGCGCCTGTTTTCCCAAAGTTGGTGTAGGCAGTGCGGGGTCCTGGGTATTCAATGTCGCAGCGGATGACGTAGTTCGCCCATTGCTCCAGCTCATCACTCCAAGTCTGTAACAAGAATGTCTACGTCAAACACAAGCCAATAATACAAGGATATATCACAAGTTGCTCCAAATAAATACTCACACATACTTTATATGTCAGCATCTCCACCGTGTGTTAATGGATCAACCGAGTAGCATGGAACACACATCTTAAAACAGTTAAGGCAACTTCTTCGTGACCTGACCTGAAGTCTCCCTCCTGTGTTGTAACGGACAAACCTCCAGTGTAGCGATATGTTATACATAAACACACAATGCTTTTTTAGAGAGTGCTCAAATGTAACGTATATTGAATCTGACATTAAATCTTCTTATTAAAGTACAAATTCTAGTACTTTGGAGGCTTGAAACTATAAAAATAGGGCACCAAATTGTCAAAGTCGGCGATGTCCTAACCCAGTCAACCAATGTCAGGATTCCAATAACTAAGGAAGTATAATCCCAAGTATAACATTTTTACAAATTATACGTGTTTTAACAATCCCACATGCCTGTGGATACCAGTGTTAATCTGTTTTAGATGAGGTTCTAAACTAACATGAAGATCATGCGAATATGGAGTCTGTGTACATACCACTGGATAAGCCGAATCTTTGGCTCTCAGGTTGTTTGTGACGAGCAGGATAAAGTGCACTTCTTGGGTTGTCATATTGGCTGGATAAGAGAAAAGCTATATACAAAAAATGACTAAGTGACGCAAGAAACACTGCATACGGAATCTTAATTCTCCAAGTAGAATACCCGACAACCATCCAATTATCATATACTCATAGCATATACTTGTGATGTGAGACTTAAATAAATTATCGGTCTGTCTGTTATCTGGAAAGGCGTGGCTGTTTGGCCGGGATTAAATGTGAAAGTACTACATGAAGCGTGTAAGTTTGTAATGGACTATGAGACTAGGACTGGTGTACTCACCAAAGCAGACCGATGGAACAACAGGCGGTTCAATGGCGGGCACCCTCACTGGAACGTTGTCCACTCCACTACCCCCGGGAGCGACTTCAGGTCCGAGTATGTTCTGAGCTTGCAAGGTCTGTATCTCTTTAACAACAACGTTGTATCAACTGTATTTCGTTGTGAGGTACATCCTGGCCTTGGCGATATAACTCGTTTTATAAATATACAGAAAATTATTATAACGAATTCAAAAGGACCAATAACTTAATTCGTTATAACGCTAGTTTGCTATTTGCATTTCGACCAACATATCAGCAAGTGCTCGGAACTTGAAAAAAATGTTCGTTTTGTCATCCAGTTAGTAGTACGCGTGTTCGGTATGCAGGTATGTAACTGTCTTCTGGAGAATTCACTTTGGGAAGATAAACTTGGAAAGAATACTTACTACACAGACCAGCTTCACACATCGACCCCAGAGGGCAGTTGGTACACGCCAAGCCAGGGGTATAGGGGAAATCATTTGTCATTTCACCCCTGAAAATAGCAATACTCCACATTAGTACACTTGAATCATACACGTGTTATCATTCCCACTGAAACATTGACATCGGACTTACGTAGTTTATAAAAACACTGGCCATTGTCTACGTCTCCTTGAGTTATGTAAGTGATCTTTGACTTCATTGTTTGTGGATGCATCTCATTTCCGTATTATAATGTCGTCAGTTAACATTCAACAAGCATGACCACTTACTCATCGGCTATAAGATATAAGTAGAACGCCAGTTTTGTTACTTAGGGACTGTTCATAATTAATGGATATGGTGTTCTCTGCTTTTGATTGATCACATCATTTCGTTCACTGATCTTGTACCAAAGTGGCAGTGGGGTAGTCAACTGGTTAAAGCGCCCGTTCGATACGACGAAGGCCTGGGTTCGAAGCCCATTTCAGATATGTCTTGTCATGTTTATGACATAATATCATACCTGGAGTAAATGTGATAGAATAGAATGCCACAGAATATGTATAATTCTTTTGACATAAGCGGCAAGTCGCTTACATGGCGACATGCTATTGTAATATAAACCCTGGATCTGTTCCATGTCTGATTAGAGAGACGTGAGCTGGATTCACGACGAAGCCTTGTTTACCCAAACTCTTAACTCAATGTATGCAGTAAGATGCTCCATCTTTATAGTGCTCGAAAATCTTTTTCAAAATTGCCTTGTAACAGTTTGCCTCGGAATATGAATTTTATTTCGCGTTAATGAATTGTCACGGACTGTGAACGATGTGTGTATCTGACGGATCATAGAAATAAATACAAGCCATAAAACCAACACAGGAATAACTACATATCCTTGCCGAAAACACCGAGTTTATTGTCTCAACTCAGTCCTCCACACCTTTGGTATAAGTCACTTCGCTAGATCGACTAACCGTTGGTAAACCGCACAGTACCTCCCAGATTTATTTATTTATGTCAGAGAGTCGAGGACCTGAGATGTTTTCCAAGTTAGGAAGACGCCTTATAATCTCCTGTAGCATTGTATACTAATGCCTTCCCCAGTCACCCTGAGGTACACATCATAAGCATTTCTCATTGTGTCTACTGTTACACACAAAAACTGTCTTTAGGTCTGATTACAGTGATGAACATTTCTCTGTGTGACAGACAGCTTTGACTAAATATTTCCGAGAATACGTCTGAATCCTTTGCTTGTCTGGTATTACAGAGTCCATTACTAATTTGCCGCACGGCACCTCGATTCTTTTTAATAGGGAATGTCAATAATCGACGTTATAGAATATCTAAGTCTGGACAGTTTTTGGCAATCGATTTAACATTTTGTACTCAAAACACTAGGCGTCTAGACTGTAAACATTAAAAAATACATCATTTTCAAGGATAGTACCTGTCTCAAATTCTAAAATATAAACGAAAACATTTTAACAACATCCATAGCAACTTTATGTGAAATGTGTTAACTCGGCCTGAAGGACGGAAAGCATAGCGCCTGTTTTTGAGGCTTTTTGTATCCTCTCACCACTTTGTGTAGGGTCATGTCCTGCCGATATAATTTCACGCTTAATGGACGCTTCAAACTTCCTAAAAAACTTCAAACATTGTACCATGCTGTAGTTAATGCAACTGAAAACACTCACTTTGGGGAATAAAAGCAAGCAAAGAGCGTCGTGTAACGCTTCTCATAAGCGCCAGCCTGCATCCGGTAGCATCTGTTCATAGCACACCCGACCCTGGTGGAGGTGGACCACACCACCTGTAGAAGGAAGAACGATAAATGTATAGATCTCTACAACAGTTTGTTTTCTATGGTCGTTCTGAACAACATTGTACACATATGAAAAACGTTGAATAAAAGTAACAGCAGACGTACGTATATATACCACAGCGATGGAATTTACGAGTAAGGATCATATTTGGGGATTCATTTTTTCTGGATATAAAGAAGTTTAAAATGTTGTGATTAAACGGATATCAAACTACTTATAATGGCCCTATGTCCCCAGAAGAATATGCCTAGCCCATTCTGGCGGGATCATATCCAAATTGCGTAGACCGATGCTCATGCAGTTGATCACTGGATTGTCTGGTCAAGGCTCGATTATTTACAGAGCGCCGCCATATAGCTGGAATAATGCTGACTGTGGTGTTAAACAACGAACCGAGGACACCAGATTGACACATTTTCGATTCCTAAAGGTTGGCGACGCATGAAGATCGTACGTACAAATGCAGAGCAATTCCGATGTTGTTTTAGTCCACAATCTTTTTGCGTTCGACTTAGAACAGACAATTGAAGACTATCACATGATCTCATCGTCAAACATATCACCTCAAATTATTAGAGCAATGTGAGTGAAAATGAGTTGAATCAAGGAAAATGCTGCCTATAATATGATATTCTCTCATAAGTTGTAAATTAAGAACCGATTTACGAGAGGCTTTCAAAAAGTAGTGAGCCTCGCACAGAAAATGATACAAATACAGCTGTTTTTATGTTTTATTTTTCTACATATTATCTGTCAACCTCTAGCAAATTGGTTTTGGTATGTTCCACCCTCACGATCCCCATTTTGTTTGATTTGCATCGTGAACTTCAGGAAACAAAATATGCAAGAAACATTTGTGTGCGTTTGAGATAGGTAGAAGTCCGCTAGACTCAGACTTAGACATTAAAGTATATAAAAAGGCCATAAGATACTACATGTGCAATCGCTAAATACAGTGACTCCCCCTTCATGTGCTGAAAAGGCTTGTTTTGTAGACACTACCCACCCCCTTCCAGATGACATAATCATAAGGACATAACATATTCCAATGTTTTCACTATTCATACATGATGCCAAAGGTTCAAACTAAATACTGAATGGTCACTCAAGTGTCAGCTCTCAATATATTGTAAACAGTGCCAGCTTAAACATCTGGACACAATGTTTTTGAAAGACTAAAATGGGGGTGACCTTAAAGAAACAGCCCCCGTCTAAATCTAAATCAAGCAATCCCGATCTTTGAGTGTTGATTATGACTGGAAGTCATCCAATACCATACTGAACATATTTGATATGATTTTATCTGAGGGCATATCATTATCCAAGAGGTACCAAATGACATCTCGTTTTTCATTTTCTGCAATTATTTTACAAATATTATACCTCAATGTGTTGCGATGACTAATATCTCGTTAACCACATTACCCATTTGTGAAATTTTGGATATGGCTTTGCTAATGATTGATTCTTTCCTAATAAAATAGAAGCTTTTCAAACATTGGACATCGAGAATATAATTAGGCTCATCACTTTCTTATCGCCCCTTGTAAGTGTAGCACATGCATCTACCTACCTGCGAGTACGCGCACGCACTGCCACAGTCTTTTCCATACCGGAAGTAGGCTTTATCACCATCCCACGTCGCGATGGCCTTGCGGACGGTCCGATCAATTCCATTCCACGTTTGAACGAGGTGGTTTGCATAGTACAGGTTCTGGCCACAGTCGGTGATGTAGGAGGGAGCGCGCTCATATCGGCAACTCTTCACCCAGTTCTCAGCAGCCTTGGAGAGGCCGTCATCCCACACCTGCAAATGGTGAAAGCAAGATTAGTGAGTGAGTGAGTTTAGTTTTACGCCGCACTCAGCAATATTCCAGCTATATGACACCGGTCTGTTAAATAATAGAGCCTGGAAAAGACAATCCAGTGATCAACAGCATGAGCATCGATCTAGTACGCAATCGGGAACCCACGACATGTGTCAACCAAGTCAGCGAGCCTGACCACCTGATCAAGATAGTCGCTTCTTACGACAAGCATGGGTTACTGAAGATCAATTCTAACCGGATCTTCACGGGTGAAAGCAAGACTAAAGAAACCATGTATCATGGGGACACGAGTGTGCTGGGACACCTATAACTGCTCTTAATGTTCTTATACATGTACATTGTTAAATATCGTATTTGTAACCCCGCAACTTATTGCATTATAGATATTTGAAACAGTTGTTCGTTTAGACCATGTTCGCTTCTAAGTGATCAGAAAGTTTGTAATATCTTTCTTCGTGATATCTGGAGCTGATGTATATAGCATTATTATTGTGCAAGAAACACGGTACCTTAATTTAAATTGTTGTAACCATCCCCAGCATATTGTGTTTGTCTGTCTATTGCAGTCTATATATATTAGCCTAGTATATTAGCCAATAATGGTTGTCACCCCCTTCAATTTCTTTTATTGGAGAGGGTGTGTGGGATTGGGGTGGGGAGGGGGGTGACAACCATTATTGGCATGTGTATATGGGCGACACATCATGCATACATATGCATCTACTTCGCTTACAGTCATGGCTTAGGGATTTGATAAACAAATGTTTGAAATACTGCAAAACCTTGACATGTGAATTAGGTTTCTTTATATTTACGAACTAATCCATCGATGAATAGGATTTCATTGGACTTACACATGTCAGATCATTCTTACCCCAATCTTAATTGAGTCAATTATCCAACCACAGATACGTTTTTACAAGCTGGTGCAGGAATGAATGATGATTAATAGACATAATCAAATCCAACAACATATTTTCAACTGCATTAAAAACAAACACGATACACTTTCTGACGCCCCTCAGTTTGGTTCAGTCGTAACACGCTATGGAAGAGTATAGTTAATTACTGTTCCAGTCAAACAATTAAAACATAGGCGTATGCGACATGAGTGAGTGAGTGTGGTTTTACACTGCTTTTATCAATATTCCAGCAGTATCACGGCGGGGGACACCAGAAATGGGCTTCACACACTGTACCTATGTGAGGAATCGAACCCGGGTCTTCAGCGTGACGAGCAAACGCTTTAACCACTAAACCACAACACCACCCCCTCCGCCCCCCACAGGCGACATGACTGGTTCAGATGTATGACAGACTATTTTGTACAATATCACAGTGCTTGTCCCGCGTGACTATGCTTAGGGTGTTATATCTAACCCTGACGTTATCCAGCATAAACACTAATGTGGCCTGAACATTGATACTTGTCTGCTTGTTTAAACAATGTTTGGGAAATGTGTCCAGTAGTTACCGTCACCCAGACTGTCACCTGACTGACCACAGCATACAGTAAACACAATGGACGTAATTTTATCTGAACACGAGGGGAAAGGGGCACCTGTGGTCAAATGTTTTTTTACATTCTTCACGAATGTCCATACTGAATGGTGTACATGGCTAATGACCGTGCACATGTCTCCGTGCCCTGTGCGTTGTTGTTCAGCTATGTGGACAGCGTCCAGGAGAAGCAACACTACATAATACCACACCTGACTGTGGTAACAGGTTACATTCACCGGTACATGACATGTTCCCTGGTTATGCAGTATTTCATGTGGCATGCCTTTTATCTAATAGGAAAATGCAACATTTGTACAAGATATGAAAACATGAAGTGAAGGTAGTAACGTGCTGTATGTGGTTAGAACTGGAGACACGACATTGTTCTTCCCACGAACAAAATACAAACATTTAAAGCACTGTCTACGAAAACACCCCATGGAGACTTGGTGTTGAATTACAGATAGGCCTGTTTTAAAAGGTAAAGGTTCTTCTTCAATCATTTGAGTGTTGCATAAATTATCAGTTGTGTAATCAGCTCCGTCAGCTTGTCAACCATAGTTCCGGCTGGGACTGCTGCTATATTTACGCTTTCAGCTAAACCCCTGCACTGTTCATTTGTCCTGACCTGAAGTCAGTGGCCATTCACAGGCTGACACAGCTGGGTTTATCTCATGAGGTCTGACAGTGAACAGGATCATCGACTCAGTGACAGACAGAGAAGATTACCATTGTCTGTGTGTGTGACAAATGAACTGTCACGTCATAGAGAGATAACCTGGTTATCGGTACACATGTGCCAAGTCTACCTGTGTACTGATTCCACCAGCACATATAGAAAAGGGTTTAGGACTGTGTTTAACTGACTTTAATCTGGTATGAATATATACGGACATTAAAGGTCACATGCAACCAAAAAATCAAACATAATTAAAACACAATTATCACTTATTCATGACATATAATATACATTGCTGGTTATGAAAAAAACATAAAAACAAAATTATAAGCGTACAATCGCAAATCAAAAGTGCAATATTTTGTACTTGGGTGTACTTCCCAAGAAACGAAGCAGCCGGGATACCGAACCCAGTCAGTGCGGGTGGTTGTGCACTCAAGTGTAACGGCTGGTTCATTTGCCGATGCTCACGGCTCATTGTGTGTGTATTATATAGAGATGTTGGGTTTTGTAAATACATGCTCATTTTTTGTGTATAACATTTTGCAATCAACAGACATCATAACATGTCATGTGTACAAGTATCACACCTGCCTGTCTGTGTAATTACATAATGTGACAGAGACCGAACTCGGGCCATAAATCAATGCGTTTTGTTTATGGTGTATAGCCTGATAGGTGTTAAGTTCAAATTGCATGTGGTCAGTGATTGAAATTGTGTATTGAATATGGTCATTAGCAGACAGGCAGGCAGACACACAGGTGTCAATAAAACAAGACATTGAGTTTTGTCTGTGACAGCGACATATCTATATCACAGTTAAAAATTCTGTCAACGCTAAATAATGACATTGCTTTTAAGTATCGAACTGAGAAAGTGACTCGGTAAGAAGAACGTGTGGAGAATAGACAAATGAAATTATATAAACAGTTAAATCGGTAATCTACTGTAATAACATATAAAAAGCTCGCGCCTGTGAAATATCATCAAAACATTAGAAAAATAGCTCTCACCAAAGCCACCACCGAATTCACCGGACAACCCGCTTCCAAACTCCGCGAACCTATTTCACTGCGCATGTGCTATGAGCGCAGCCCAGCTGTTGAAACCACTTCAATTCCCCCAAGTGCTGGAGGAAAGTTAGTGAATCGTTTGAAATACGATTTCGCGCGGGTTTTTTCATCGCGTTATTTTCCAACTTTACAAGTTGAATTTGCATTTTTGATGATTTATTTCTGTAAGTCCATACCGAAAGGTATCAGAATCTGCAAAGTTGTGTTTTAGGTTGCATGTGACCTTTAACAGATTTCAGTTGTCACTGAATGCAAAATGTTGTACTACCATATCTTACACACAGTCTGCAATACGGCATTTCATTCACCATTAAGTCTAATGACGGAAATGTCCATTGAGCAACAATCATCTCGAAGTAGTTCTTTATCTAACCGGAAGGTCTCTTGACCTTGACCCCGGTCTCCTACATTAGACCCTATGTGTGGTATCTGCGGTCACATTGTTCCTTACATGCAATGTTAGCTACAACTGATCTTGAATATTTGCATTACCCATTCACTTAAAACAGTTGCATAATCATATTAGTAATTCAGCTGACACAATAACGTTATTTCAAAAGGTCAGTGAGACGTCGCTTTGTCACGAAAACAAAAGACATGTACGCCTGTTCTTTTTCCGTTTCATGTTTATGCATGAATTAACTTATTACCCGAGCAGTGATATTGCTATTTTTTATCCACATATAACTGCATGTAATGAAGCCTTGATTGAAAGTGTCAAAATCATACAACAGAGTTAAGCTGTTAACAGTGTTATGTGACACTCAGCTAACTCCCGAACAAGTAACTCCCCATTTCTCAGCTTAACATTTCAACAAATTCGTGCAGACGAGGATATGCTGAGATTATTTCCAACAAACATGCAACAAAAGTATGGAGTTGTTGTTGCATTCCACAACATGAGCCATCAACGCGGGCAACCGGGGGTTCCCGTTGTATTGCCTTTCGCCTGTCTGATGTAGGCCAATACACAAGGATAAACCCATTAGTCAAGGTATCTGCCTCCTCCCTCCGGAGGGTCTTACAGTAATGATATTAGCGCCTTCAAGGCAGGTCTATTGTTACATAGCGTGTGCTAGTAGTCCAGTTCCAGATATATATCGGACTGTATTTATCCTGTGTCTAATGGTCGTTTCCGTTGTCCGTCTCCCGCGTGAAACAAAATGATACGTTGAGGAGTCTGTAAGGCATCTCTGACTACCTACTTGTCATTGACATCACAGCTCATAGCGATGTTACATGATATTCTTTTTCATGGTATGGTACGAAGGCTATACATTTAGGTAAAACTTTGTCTATAATGTCGGTTCACCTCATGCTCTAAGTATAATTATACCATATTCGTTTTCACTACTTTTTTGCTTTGCTCCATGGTAGTGTTCTAAGAAGAGTGTACCTTTTCGTCAGCTTGGATTTATGTGCAGACAAACCCTGACCTCCACTGGTGGCAATGATGTGATACCTTGCGTTAGGTTGGATAATGAAGACGTGTACATCTTGATTAAACATGAAAGGAACTAATTCTTTAACACATATATAACATGTAAAAGTAAGAAGTGTTGTCACGGTTTAAGTTTCTCACTTGAAATATATCTGGTTTCTATCCGTTTTTGTGCAATTGAGACTCACATTTCCATCAGGCATCAGTTCCATCATGGAACTGGGGGTACAGACTTGGATCCTTAGTATTAGTGACACTTTGAATTATTCCTCACATAATGCTTATTTCAAGACAAGGCGTTCTGATGCACACAATGTATTGATAGAAATTGTAGATTGAAATCAGATTAGTGGATATAAACAGCGTGTTTGCTGGACTACCTGACATTATGACTACACATATTACTATTATCTGAACTCATAATAAGAACCGTTTTACAACTAGTTAATAACGTTACACGAAACTGTGTCAGGAAGTGAACATTACTCAGGAAACGAGATTTATGCTACAGAATTATATAATGTATGTACACATATACATGTTACTGTGTCGGTTAGTAACACTTGGGACATATTGTGAACATTATACAGACAAAGACAACGTAAAATGAATACCACCGTGGAACTAGTGAGACTCAGACGTCGCACCTGGATCAACAAGACCATGTACATTGTTTGTGATTATGATACGTACAAAATCTTTGATGACAGCATATTTTTACGAACCATCATTTTTATATGTCGGGAAATCCGATATTTATAAACAGTCAGCTGTTATGTTGCGATGATAATCACAATGTTTGCTAAGATAGGGTCAAACTGTGTCCATGTACGTAGCTAGTGAGGCGACATCATATATTATTTAGCCTTTAACATATGAATAATAAATGACTAAATAGATTATTGAGTACATTTAATCTATCTGTTTGTAAATAGAGTAATATTTTCGAATCAGTAACTTTAGAGTAAAATTTGATGTTGATGTTGGAATCGTGTGTCGTATCACCTGGTTATACCTGAATGCCTAGTACACATGAAATACTACAGTATACTGACAGAATAATTACATACATATTTAACAAGGAATGCCAAAACAATATTTCGGTCGACAACTTACCTAATCATAAAATATGATAATTTGAAACATAATATTCTGTGGATATTGTATATAGTAAGGCGATAAATTAGGCAGTGGAGAACACATATCTATTACGGTTTCTTGACAACCAAAATATCACCGTCCTTGAAGCATGTATTTCATATATATGTTATTATCGTGTCCATGCGGGGATGCGTTGTAATACACATGTGTTACTTGAGTGGGTGTGACAGCTTCATGCAGCTCACTTCTTGGTAGGTAACACCATGGCAGATGCAATTATAGCTTGCGGTAAGGTTTGAGTTGCCCCTAACGTGAAATGTACCACGGTGTGTCATTCTCAAGTGTGTGGTTACGTGAAATCTACATCTGCACATATACAGTTGAGGTTGTTACCTGTCACTTGTCATGCAGACACCCAAACCACGTCAGTATCACACAGACTGACGCGCGGGCCGATCAGATAACATAGTGGTATCTTAACACTGTGTCCTTTATGTACTGTAGTCAACAGGGAAAAGATCATTGTCCCAGTTCACATCAGTACTCCCGTCTAAGGCATGAAGTCAGCGGGTTTCCAATTTGCTTACTCAGACAAAACAGAATCAAGAATGCACTTTGACTGAAAAGGACATTTATGCTAATATTCACAGATAAATGTTTAAACTTCATCATGTGTTAAATAAAACACATTTTATGTTATTTTTATCACGGGAATATAGTATAACTGTGTTTGTTTTACATCACATAACGCACGTGGTAATTTGTGTATTATTCAAGATGGAACACAGAGCATAGGAACCGTATTTGTTAACAAATCGTCAGCGTTGATGCTTAGCAGCTGTTATCCAGCCTCATGGGATATGTAGTCATGAAAATACGTCTACCTTTTAGGTCACCACTGTCACTGAATAAAGTCTACCGACAACGCGCGACATGTGCGGTGTCATAAATTGTCACAAGCCAATCAGCCAGACATGAGCGAAGTACTCTCGGCTCTGTTAGATGATCATCACATAACTCATGACAACATGGCTTTTTTTAAAATATGACTATACTGAGTGATAAAGTTCCAAACCTGTTTTATACATTTGTACATGTATATATATACTGAGGGAAACAAATACGGGAACGCCTCTCAATCGCAGTGTTCCTTTACTTATTCTCTGTTTTTTGTCAAAACAGTGCAATACACTGCTTCTGAAGAAACCTGGATACGAATAAAGGAACACTTATCTAGTTATGTGTTCCCTTATTTGTTTCTGTCAGTATATATACAAGCAGTTAAGGATAGACAACAGTTTGTTTCAGATAGAAGAATATTGGGTAATATACCATGTTCAATTTATGTAAAGTTTTCTTACCATTTCCCGCATGTCGGAAGCGCCAACTTCTCTTCTGATTTCATTATGTCTGTCTACTATTTTACCATAATATGCACTGATGCCCACTAGTTCCGCTGTACATAAAGGTAACAGCAACACTACGAGAGCCAGCATGTTGTACAACTGCTCACAGACACCCATCGTCACAGAGGAACTTCAGCACTCGAACTAGAAAGCGGCTTCCTGATGTCACCCTTCTGAAGGCAGAGGCTTCGTGTCCAGAAGGCACCTCCCCGCCGTTTTATAAACAGTCCCGGCTGAAAAAGCCGATATCTCGATTCGAAATCATTGATATCGATACACTGCATATACCCGGCTTTGTGCTCGCAGACAGTTGTTAATATTCATGGAAAAATAGCCAAGGAATTTGAGACATGGGAGCCGTGCAAGAGAGTCCCCTTGCTACACTATATTGTCACAACAGGACTCCGTTGAAGCTTGGAGCGTGTGTTAGGCTAGTCTCTCGACGAGCGCTTGTCTCACCTCGGTTAGACTGGCCTGGGTCCACTTTCAGAGGAGTGTGTGAAACAGATCGTTAGCGATAACCATATAACTAACAGAGACATTAGTCTAGCTACAGTAGCGATATCTGTCACATTGGGAATAACTCACGTATGCATTAAATAACCTCTGTATCATTAGGTTAATTGAAGGCATGTATTACCTCAACATCAAAACAATCAAAGAGTTGATATATTTCACATCCAATCTGTCAATGATGGTGCCTAACTTCCAAAATGTACATCGTTTGTCCATCAGGTGTATGTGCTGATTTATCTATTCTTTGCCGTTTGGATTCACGTGGAAATGCGCAATATAGTTATACATAAATTTTCACGTGTTTGTGAAATCATTACAAATCCCATTGCACAATTCCTCAAGTGGGTAAAGTGTCCAACTCGTAACACACTTGACATAATAAATATCACTTCCTCTTGATACAATCAGCAAACACAACGCAATAATAATGCCATTGCTAAATTATTAACGAGGTCCACACTTAAATTAATGGCTTATTGCTGAACTGTTTGGAAAACAGTGGACGCTTAAGTTTACATTAGATTCAAAATGTTAAATCTGCGGTCTTTTAGTTTCTAAACTGGAACATATTCTTTCTGACCACGCTGTGTGTGATATGAAAGACGGCAGCAAGGGGGAAGATATATAACCCTAAAACAAATATTGCATGCCGATATTTGTATATAATAAATCATTTCACGCGAGTTTGCTCGGGCAAGAGTGTGTTCCAAACGTCAATGAACTGTACTAACCCCAGTAAGACGGATGTGCGCCTGGGTGAGACGATGAGCTGATCAAAGCTTTGGGGACAATAAATTCATATAAACATTGTACCTATGTTTCAGCGAGTTTGTTAATATTTTTAACATGCATCACCATTTCAGTGTGTTAATGTTTTGTAATGAGGTATAGCACTCCGTGTTACGTGATAGTGCAGTCCTGTATAGCATAAAGGTAAAATGCTGGCGCTGCACGTTCGTATTATTATGTTGACAAGTACAATTGTTTTCAAGTTAGCACACTGAAGTTAACTCCCACCTCCATATAGTACTTAATGGAATATGCTATGAGTGTGATAGTCAAATTATAAAGCACCTTTATCCTACTAATACCAGTAGCTGGAAATTAGATTCAGTAATTGGATTACTGTGCTAATTTTCTTACATCTGATTTTTCACATTATTTTTATTTTTGGCATTTTTTTAACTTTTCAGCTGATATGTTCAGCGTGATTTGTAAGTGCTACACATTAAGATACTGTTCAAAATATTACTTTTCTTATACATAACCCTGAACAAAGTTTTTATTTGCAAGATATATATGAATGCGTGTGAAATATAGTACCAACACTGACACACATACTCTCTTTTAACGCCAGTGTACATTTGGGCAAATGCCAACCAAATTAGCCAAATAGTATCTGTTATGTCTATAACAGACTTTCATTCAGATTGAATCATGGTATTTTCCTTCAAACCGATACTATTCTTTTTTTATAAGTGACATTTTTCTCAAACACAGACCTCCCTCCAGACTAAATACTTGTTCACTTTGCTAATACCCTCACATCCCAACCTACTGAAATGTGAAATCTGATCGTCGAGGCTTAATGAGACACAAAGCAAAGAGAACATATTACTCTTTCTTGGCGGTTGTACAATTCGCCAAACTATTGTTCATGTCACATTACATTTCAAACACGGAGTGGCGTTGATTTCATGTGTATTTGTACAGTTAGTAAGTCGTACAACATGACACTAAACATCCACTTGAAGAAAGGATGATCTGTGAAGCCGAGGTCAGAAGGTAGCTAAATATCCAGATTTACGTTTGTCTGTATAACCTGCGGTTTCTAAAGCAAATATACCTTTCAAATCCCTGCTTTGAAGTACCAGATATCACTTTCAAAGGGATGTATTTTGACTGTAGTACATTTTAAAGAAACTATGAAATAAATTAGGAAATCTTTCAGTGTAATTCATTTAAAATGAAACAATACATGGAACAAATATTTAAATCGAACATACCCAGTCCTCAAAACATACTGATATCAATTATATAAATGTACTGGTAATAATTTAAATGACAATGATAACTGAATCAATGCCCCATGAAATCGTGCGTTGTTGCTTTCCCTGCCGTTTTAGCATGAATTTATTAAAAACAATTATTGTGTCTAAAGATGAGTTAGAATTGCCCCTAATTAAATACAGGGAAAACTAAGTTCTATGGATTGTCAACTTCTTTATTGCAATGAGTGCGACGTTTCGGTGTAGGTACTAACTCCGTTATCAAGCAAGTGATGCTTGCTTGATAACGGTGTTAGTACCTACACCGAAACGTTTGCTTGATAACGGTGTTAGTACCTACACCGAAACGTCGCACTCATTGCAATAAAGAAGTTGACAATCCATAGAACTTAGTTTTCCTTCATCTTCACAACTTCTAAAATGCCCCTCAAAGTAATTAAGTACACATGTTACTTTTAAGAGCCCTTGTTTTCATGTTCCAGTCTTGAGCTTCATATCGAAAGAGAGATACATAATGCAACATCTCAATCAAATTGAAAAAGACAAAACATAATAACAAATATCAACAGTACATGGAAACTTCTACTGATGTGTGGACAAAAAAACGAAGATTTATTTATCAATGAATGAATCCATTCATCATGATTTTTCTTCACGTGTCAGGTAAACGATTATCTTGTGGTCTGAAGACGGGGTATGAGCCGCTACAATGAAATATACTTATCAACAGATCAGTCGTTCCGTCTCCTGAGCCACCTCCACCGGTTTTGATCGGAAACTCTTTTTTATGACATTCATTCATAACGTCTAGCTCTGACTTTTTACAAATGGACGTTTTGTATAGCCTTGATATTAACTCACAATACCCGTTTAACCAGCGTCAATCCGTCAGCATGATATTCAGGACTAAGAAAATATTCCCGTCATGAATTAAAACAGAATAGGGAGAAACAGTGATCTTTGCAGTACCACTGTGTCCATGTTGGCCTTGCTTGTCTTCAGGAAAACATTTTCAGTACATTTCATTTATGGCTTATCAATGCATAAACTTCGTGTAGTTTATGAATAATGACGGAATAAATTATCTATTTTCCCTTTTATGTAAAAATATGCATGTCTTTTCTGTTTTTGTATAGTGTTTAAACGTATGCACATGCTAATGTAGGTTAGCTACTGTTTAGATGATAGATTCAGGTTCTGTAATTCACACCAGTGTTTAGGTGTGGTAATACATATCTGGATTTACAATTGATTTGTAACTACATTATTGTATGTACATGAACATATATGTATACGCTAATAGAGTTTACGGGATCACATCAGCTTTCGCATAAGTGTTACTCACAGATACATACATGCATGTATAATAATGCACATGTTGATATCTGAAGCGACAATAATGCGACTATCCGATCCGAATCTGCATGCTCAGTAATACTGTTCATAGATGCATATCTGTTTCTACAGAGATGTCATTCTGTGTCCATATCTGACCTCACATTAATGTTAGTTATATGGACATGTCTTATTTACGTGCTGTTATTGTTACGTCCATATCTGAATCTCCACAATGCCAGTAACACCTGCGTCTCGTCTCGCAATTCCACCTCATTTCATGCATCTTAAATGAAATGGTTAAATTAATTATAAAAGGCAAATATTATTTCCAAAGAAACTTTAAGCATGTTCGTTTTTAAGTTGCTCTTTAAATATTTTAAGATCTAACATACTTTCTTGATTTGACATGTAATATTTCAAATTCTACTCTCATTTTAAGGAACACATTTCAATAACAGTATCCATATTTCATCCCAATAAAACCATAAAGTTTTTAAAGTTTTTTTTCAAAAATTTATCAATAATATATTTCACAGAAGTGAAATCGCATTTGTGATATGTCAACAATCTTTGAAAATGACAATCTCATAAGATTATTCTAAAATCCCGAACCTAACTGAAATTGTCGTTCTAATATTAGCATGGGACGTTGTCAATCATTATTTACAACTGATGTAATTATGTTTCAACCAACCGTCATTATAATTATGAAATTTCGGAAAGTTAACCAGATCAAAATTCTCAGTATACTCAAAAAGTATATACAAAAGTTTTCAGTATACTCAGCATAGGGGCCCTTTTTTGCCATAAACCGTAACTCCCGATTGCGTGTTAAGCCAAGGGATTAGGCATGATATTATCATAAATCTAGATTACAGCCACGATTAATAAAGTAGTCCCCTTTGTGTCTAGGCCATTTCCCCCGAAAATATGGGTCAGGACTGCCAAGTCACAGCAGGGATAGGGAGATATTTCCACTGCAGTGCACGGAATAATTATTTGTTTTATCAAAGCTGGAGTCAATGAGCCTACAGCTTTCTAAATCTCCACAGTTAACAATGTCTCAACAATAGGAAGACACCCCAGAGCCGTATTTCCTTTACTTACCCATTGTCAACAAACAAGTCCACATGATAATGACATTTTCTCAAACTTTGCCTATGAGGCAGTGATGATCTTTGGATATATCCATTCTTTACAATTTTACCGTTGGTGAACTGTGCAAATAAGTGCACTCCATCAAATGATTATCATCCTCAGCTTTCATTCACACAAGACTTAACGCACAGACTATCTTAGTCAAGGCCGGCCAATCGGTATCTTAGATGGTCGTACGGTGCAGTAGGTTAGTACAGAAGTGTTGGCATGGTTCCAAGGAAAGTGAAAAACGTACCTTCTAACTTTGACATTTAGAGCTTCTCAGTTTTGCTTTTTGTGATAAATTATATTTTGTCTGATCATAGTTTGGTAGTTTGTCGTACAGCACATACGAATCAGTAAAATTTTAAACTTCCATTAAGAATCAAATTGTTTTCTTGGAACATTGGAAGAAAAATAATATGAATCAATAATATGACTGTGATCATCAGTACATGTTGATGCGTTTATCGACCAGTCATTCCTCTTGGACTACCCCTGCACTCCACTTTGTACGTTGCTCTCATGATGATGTTGCTGAAATGAAATATCCTAATACTCATACTAACATTATATTTAACTTCAAGGAATATAAACTCATTGGGCACATCAAATCAACAGCCACTTATATAACACCGTCCTTCATTGGTAGTTATGGCTTTCAAAAGCAAAAAGGACTAACTTTCCATTTCGAGCATCTTCATACAGAGCGTGTACCCAGCCAATACACAACGTTTCTGCATCGTTGTGGGAAGGTTATAGATTGGTACTGTCATTACCAAAATGGGCTTCACACATTGTGCCCATGTGGGGAATCGAACCCGGGTCTTCGGTGTGACGAGCGAACGCTTTAACCACTATGCTACCCCACAGCCCCGGTTTCAAGCTTAAAGCAGTAAGACAAGAACATAGTAGTATCCATATCATCGACATTTTGTGTTGTGTGTGGAAGGGGAAGGAGCTCGTAGGTATATCCCCGACACTCAAACACTGCATACACACTTACCAAGTATCACCGGCGCTCATACACTCAATACACACTTACCCAGTATCACCGACACCCATACACTCAATACACAATTACATGTATGACCGACAATAATACACTCAATACACAATTACCCAGTATCACCGACAACCAAACACTAAATACACACTTACCCAGTATCACCGACACTCATACACTCAATGCACAATTACATGTATGACCGACACTAATACACTCAATACACAATTACCCAGTATCACCGACAACCAAACACTAAATACACACTTACCCAGTATCACCAACGCTCATACACTCAATACACAATTACCTAGTATCACCGACACTCATACACTCAATACACAATTACATGTATAATCGACACTAATGCACTCAATACACAATTACCCAGTATCACCGACAACCAAACACTAAATACACAATTACCCAGTATCACCGACAACCAAACTCTAAATACACAATTACCCAGTATCACCGACACTAATGCACTCAATACACAATTACCCAGTATCACCGACAACCAAACTCTAAATACACACTTACCGAGTATCACCGACGCTCATACACTCAATACACAATTACATGTATAACCGACACTAATGCACTCAATACACAATTACCCAGTATCACCGACAACCAAACTCTAAATACACACTTACCGAGTATCACCGACGCTCATACACTCAATACACAATTACCCAGCATCACCGACACTCATACACTCAATACACAATTACTGTATAACCGACACTAATGCACTCAATACACAATTACCACGTATCACCGACAACCAAACTCTAAATACACACTTAACGAGTATCACCGACGCTCATACACTCAATACACAATTACCTAGTATCACCGACACTCATACACTCAATACACAATTACATGTATGACCGCCACTAATACACTCAATACACAATTACCCAGTATCACCGACAACCAAACACTAAATACACACTTACCCAGTATCACCGACGCTCATACACTCAATACACAATTACCACGTATCACCGACACCCATACACTCAATACACAATTAAATGTATAACCGACACTAATGCACTCAATACACAATTACCCAGTATCACCGACAACCAAACACTAAATACCGGTACACAATTACCCAGTATCACCGACAACCAAGCTCTAAATACACATTTACCCAGTATCACCTACACTAATGCACTCAATACACAATTACCCAGTATCACCGACAACCAAACACTAAATACACACTTACCGAGTATCACCGACGCTCATACACTCAATACACAATTACCTAGTATCACCGACACTCATACACTCAATACACAATTACATGTATAACCGACACTAATGCACTCAATACACAATTACCTAGTATCACCGACAACCAAACTCTAAATACACACTTACCGAGTATCACCGACACTCATACACTCAATACACAATTACATGTATGACCGACACTAATGCACTCAATACACAATTACCCAGTATCACCGACAACCAAACACTCAATACACAATTACCCAGTATCACCGACAACCAAACACTGCATACACACTTACCCAGTATCACCGACACTCATACACTTAATGCACAATTACATGTATGACCGACAACCATACACTCAATACATAATTACCCAGTATCACCGACAACCAAACACTCAATACACACTTACCCAGTATCACCGACAACCAGACACTAAATACACAATCACCCAGTATCACCGACACTCATACACTCAATGCACAATTACATGTATGACCGACAATAATACACTCAATACACAATTACCCAGTATCACCGACAACCAAACTCTAAATACACAATTACCCAGTATCACCGACGCTCATACCCTTAATACACAATTACCTAGTATCACCGACACTCATACACTCAATGCACAATTACATGTATAACCGCCACTAATGCACTCAATACACAATTACCCAGTATCACCGACAACCAAACACTAAATACACAATTACTCAGTATCACCGACAACCAAACACTGCATACACACTTACCCAGTATCACCGACACTCATACACTCAATGCACAATTACCCAGTATAACCGACACTTAAACACACCAACCACACTTCCCAGTATCACCGACACTCAAACTCTCCATACACACTTACCACGTATCAACGCGCATTCATAGCGTTAGGAAGCATTTTCAAAGTATGTGTTTTGACTATTCGGAACCAGACCTTTAACTGAAAGGCTTTTCATCTGTGATATCCATATCCAGAAATAATTACGTTGCCACACAACAATTATGGTGGACGAGAAACACCGAATATATGCCAAGTTGGCTGTTTTGTACGACTTTTATGCCTGGTTTTATGGATATTTACATGAATAGTGTTCAGGAAATCATTAATGAAACTGAGTGTTTGTGTACACCTACTTCATCTTCAGTGCCGCTATGACTTTACCAGCGATATCTTGTTTCAACAGAAACTCATCAACACAAGTTAATCACAGCTGGAAGAAGTGTTAAATATTGTCAAGTATCTTTCAAGCAATAAGCACGAACAACATTGTATATGCTTGTGGCCAACTTGAAGACCAGTTTTGAATTATGAAGACGCTTAACCTCGACAAAAGATATTACAATGCATGTGTTTGCTTCGATTGAATCATTTCGTAGCTGTCGTATGCCTATGATAAATCACAATTACCATCGTTGCAAAAATATTGTAAGAATGTAACATTACTCTGCCATGACGTAACATACATGGAAAGTTTATTACATCCTATCTCACCTAAGAGTTTAATTTTCTGTCTGTCATGTTTCACTGACCGAATGCTGTGGAAGAAAACTTTTTAAGTGAAGTTTTTAGGCAAGGTTGTTGAACAATTTTCCCTGTGTTTGATTTTAATATATGTCGTAGACACGCTATGTCAGTAAG
Source organism: Haliotis rubra (assembly GCF_003918875.1). Taxonomy (NCBI): domain Eukaryota; kingdom Metazoa; phylum Mollusca; class Gastropoda; order Lepetellida; family Haliotidae; genus Haliotis; species Haliotis rubra. The sequence continues at coordinate 1,143,899 of NW_025766336.1, forward strand.
GGAACCATTATCCTACACTAGGTTAGACAACAATAGGATTGAGTGTGTCGAATAACGGATATATGGGTTCGAGACAACGGGGTAAATAGGCAGCAAGTTTGATGTCAAACACGTGATACCTCGAGTCAGCATTGATAATGATGTTTCATGTCGTATATGCATACTTTGGTAGAAGGCAGCATGGATGAACAGGATGGATGAACAGGGTGGATGAACAGCGTGGATGGACAGGGTGGATGAACAGGGTGGATGAACAGGGTGGGTGAACAGGGTGGATGAATAGGGTGGGTGAACAGGGTGGATGAATAGGGTGGGTGAATAGGGTGGACAAACAAGGGGATGGGTGGTACGGTGTAACACACCCATGTAACGTCAGAATGTCCATGAATCCAGGGAAGGGCATGGTACTCGAGTATGGATTTCACCACGTGTCCTTGTCAACACTTCGTGTCTACCTTCATTTGATGACTTTGTCACCAGTCAAGTTCACATAAGACAATCATTTCATTGTCATCAGAACCCCAATTCCACACACATGTCAAACGCCTGGGTAATTACACAATATGTTGAATGCTCGCTCTGGTATCATTGTTTCATTGTTAGGAGTTAAAGTTGCTTTCACCATATTTGTGGGGGGAAACAGGCTACAGAGGCAAGACATGCTTAAGTGTGATTCCACGTGTCTGAAGAAATACACCTGACCATACATATTTGATTTGTAGCACACATTTAAAATATGGATTCATATTATTTTTAATGTACAACTAAAGAAAATATGTCAAATGAATAATGGGCAGGAAATCAGTTGAAACCGAATATCATAAAATAATCATACGTCCATGATATTCTGAAAACAACATTTAAAGAAAGAAAGACTCTATTGTTTGAGGTATATATTCATCAAAGTCAGCAAATAAATGAATTATCAAAACACCTCATTTTGCTTTTTACTCATCTGATGGCAAGGGTTTGTGAGGGAGGACTGTCGTCTCTTATAATGACTGGTCTATGGAGAAGTGAGTTTGGAGGAGAAGCAGCACGTATTTACCGAGCAGCCTGCACTGTAATCAGGGAGGAGAAATCCTATACTAATACACACCTGACTAACCTTCCGATACTATCTTCTAATATTGACAGGCACTAAACAATGTGTGGTCCCAGGCAGTAGGAAGATGGTGACAGGGGCACCTTATTTTTCATGTTACTACGTGGGTGCCTTTTCATTATATAGTATTCTCTATTTGAAATGTACGTTCTTTGGAGGAAGGTCTGGGGGTGATGGGAAATCTAATGCTTCCATGGATTATTTCTGTACACAACTTTTGCATTTAACATGCCCCCGTAATTCTCATTAGAGATTGGAATTTTGCGGTAAAATGTCTGTACAATAAGTTAATGATACGAACAATAATGGTTGCATAAAATCTATCATGCTGACACACACTGACACTGACAGTAACGTAATTGTCATCAGACAACATTAAGAATATACTGATGCTATTTACCAACTTGCTAAATCCACAAACATGTGTTAGTGTTGCATCTGTATGATGTTTATAGCTGTACAATTATCTTAATAATAACCATTCATTGTAAAACGTATGTCAGCCTCAGAACTTCTAGTTGTAATGTGTAGTGTATAGCTGTGACACCAATTAGCTGAACATTCGAAGACAATTCAAAGGAGAGGGAATTGTTTGTTCTCTAATGTTTAATCCACAGTTTACATGTTAGATGTGCTCTTCTACACGACCTTCTCTGTCAGTGATCAATAGAGATGAACAATAAGGCTTTATATGTTTTTCGTTGTGTGTAGCTTTCCATTTGAAGCACCTGCAAAATGGACGATATTTGATACAGAGTGTCACAATTTATATTACCTGTCGGTTTCAACCTTGATATGTGTTTGTGATTCGCTATGACTTACCTGTTCTTGTGTCAGGTTACAGCTGGTCTGAAATCAATGATGATATACACTGACACTTGTTCATTTCAGAAATGTAATCGGGAATGATGGTATAACGTATTGTTGTAGGTACACATGTGTATGGTTATCTAAATCATGGAGGTTATACGACAGATCAATTCACTTCCGATGTAACTGTATGTGTATACTCTTTCATGTATATTCTCAGTCATAGTTACGAGCACACTACATGTATTATGGCAACGCATTCCTTCGCCCGGTATCCTGCAAGTTAAACAGGTTAAACAAAAACCTTTGGTTGATCGTCTCACTTTGACACGTGCCAACATTTCCCTGTCACTAGATATTCAATCTACCATTGCTAATTGAATGTGGGGGGTATTTTCTTCTGAAGAGTTAGGTCCTATCTTTTCAAAATTATTCCACCTATTAATCCATTAAATGGCGGTTTATTAAGCAATGTGAATACTGACCGTCCAGTAGTGACTATCGGTTTACCCTGCTAATGTCAATATTTCAGAAAAAGGCTTCATACATTGTATGTGATGAATCGAACCCGCGTAATGTGTGAATGGTTTATCCACTTGGCTAAAACCCCACCCACCCACCCACCCCATTATATCGATGACAAATATTATTATATATTTAATATGTCATTGGTGTGCCAATATACATTGAACTGTTGATTATAGATTTCACCAAAAGGGCAGTTTAGATCAGATTCCTATACTAGTAAAGTGTATGCAATAGATGAACGAAGGGAGAGTTGACAACTGGGTCGGTGTTTTTCTTCTGATAAACTGAAGTCCCAGATAATGAATTTAATCATAAGCAAAGTAGCAGTCAGTTATGCTGATTAGAAAAGAAACAGACCGCGACATTAAAAGTGAAATCCTATTGTGATGCAAAACGAACATACTTCTTGAACGTTTCTTCTTTCCCTACAGTCTGAAGATTATCTGCTATAAGTTTGTAATTTCAACAAAATCAGTAAATTCGCTATCATGTCACTGGATTTTCTGGTTCATCGATCAGGCGACCGTCTGCTTTGCTTACAGGCCTCATCATGGCAGGAATTCTGCTGTGAGGCGAAGGGCAACAAATAATCATTTGCAGTGCAATCAATCTGGTGTAATCAATGATTTTAATGCTCCTTTCATAAACATTTGCCTTTTACGCCAATTGAATCTGTTTCAACGGATAACAGTGATACACACAAGTTGAGTACTGTTTATGACAAATGAATTTATTTTGATTTTTGATTTTCAGTTTACATACTTTATTCAGTCTATACCATCCTTGATACAGTATAATATCTTAAAGGCAACATTTAATTGTGGTAGCCTTTGCAGGTTTGGGAAATGTGCAGTATGTACTGACGCTGTTGTAATGTAAACTAAAAATGCGCCTATGACAAATCAGTGTCTTACATTTACAAGTCTATATATATTGCCAGTCAAGCCTAAACTGCATACTTGTCAGATCATTCACATGTACGTAACCAGACAGAAGAATTAAAAATACTCGGACGTGGTCATAACCTGCTTAGTATTATCTGTATAATCGCAGACTGTCATTTTTCTACAAAGAGCGTTGTGTCTACAAGCATTAGTGGGATTCATTACCCCTGTAAACAAATAGGACATCAAAACTATCAGCATGTACTACACCATGTCTAGAAAACATCCGTGTACTTTTTAATTAGTGATATGGTCGACAATTTGGTGAAGCATTGGCCTCAAACGTAGGTTATCACAGCAAGGAACTACTAAATTTCAGTGTCAAATAGTCCTGGTACTGACAGTGCCTTAGTCGTCTAGACAGACTGAACAGATCGAAGCCTTTGATCTGAGTGGTGGTAAAAATCCTTACCTAAGTGTATTGTCTTTACTTAGATGCACGGAGATAGTATTATACTGGTACACAGACCACCTACATTAGTATGAGGACACACAGATAGCTTTGTTGCCGTGGCCGTCTCATATACAAAACTATATCTTTAGATATAATATTGCTTGAAAGTCATTTTGTGGTTGAGGTTCTTTCGATAAACCAGTTTCAAACTTCACAGCGATAACAAAAGGGAAAAAACACGTTCATAAAAGAAAGCAGTGCTAGAGCGTGAGGCTTCCAACAGATGAGTAAGAATTGGGCGGCATTTTGAATACCTCATTGTTGATTGATATTTATCAATTGTATCTATCAGCATTAGCAAAAAAAACCTTTTGATAAATGGTATGGCAACGTTCAACAGTTTGTGATTGATTTAGATCATTCTTGGGAATATATTTTAGAAATGTTTCATTGTTTAAGACGATATATTTGGAACGGATCATTTCGCTAGGTTTCGAATTTATTAATAGTATTATGTAAACTAAATTTACCCGAGCCTTTCTCTATGTGAAACTGTCGCATCGGCCATACAATATACACATGCATAAATATTTATTAAAAGGCGAGGATCCTCTGTTTTGCATCCCTTGTGATGAAAGAATCACGGTCAAGCATTTTCTGCTCGACTGTGTTGATTTGTGCATCACAAGGGATACATATTTCTGTGTAACAACGGTTAGAGATCTATTTAATAATGTTGATGGTTGTCTAATTGTTCATTTTTAACAGACATAGAACTGGTTGATAAATTTTGATTGATATGTTTTGTAGATTGTTGCTTACTCATAGAAACGATTAAGGGAACACATGAAAGTACAAGTGCTCCTTTATTTATTTCCACAATTTCACCCACAGTGCAATACATACCTTGTGAAGAAACCTGGAAAAGAATAAAGGAACACTTGTACTTTCATGTGTTCTCTTATTCGTTTCCATGAGTATATTTTTTAAATTGGTAGTTTAAGTTTAGTGCCTGTATCCTTAAAGGGGGTAAAGTATCATAAAATTATTGTCCTCCTGAGAGGATGCATAAGTCCCGAAACATTCAAAGTAAATTTAGATCTACCACTATCTTTAATTGTAGAATATATGAGATTTTAATGTATGGCTAGATTTGTCTACAATAGCTTACATCTGAAGGGATGGTGTAGATCCAGCTAGGGGACATGCAGGAAGCACATGTACTGTCCCCATGGACCCTAGTATGGTAATCTACTTTCAGTTGTTGGCAATTTATAACCTGTTCTTATACTGTATTGTTTCCTTTAGTTAAAGCGTCATACTAGTTTTAAATCTCTATTTGTGATGATCTAGTTATTTTACTGGCCTTTGTTGGCAGCATTTAGTGTGGAATGTTTTGCATTAATGTATTGTAGAAGTGTATAACTTGATCAGGTCACAGTATGGCTGACATACTGCCAACGTGACTTAAATTTCACTCACTCACTCACTCACTCACTCAGAGTGAAATATGATGTTTGCATATTTATTTCCTTTTTATCGGTTCCTATCGGTATCGGAATAGAAAATAATTAAAGTGTATTTTGGTAATATTATGTTAGAAAGAAGAAGAAGAAGTAGTAGCAGTAGCAGCAGTAGCAGCAGCAGCAGCACTGACTACAGGTGTATGATATTATATAGGAAGCACAGTCGAGTGTTTTGTAAAGTTGTTTGAAATATTTTTTTTAAAAACTACCGTGACAGAACACTTCATAACAATGTATTACTCTGTTAAATGAACTTTATTATTGAGGTGTCAAAATTGCTCATGTTATTTTGCACGAGCACTTATTAAAACGCCGCGCAAGCACAACACATATAAAAGACATAATCTGAACTTAAAATAGCGTAAAATACCGCTTTGATATTAAAGTGGTAAGGTGTCCGATGCATATATTATTTTATGTAATATTCATTTTATCTGTCAAATGTCCTGGATAACCCTAGATGTACCTGTTGTATAAATAGTTACAAACAGAGACGGGTAGTCTGTTCCATGAGTATCTCCATGACATCTACGCAACAGGCTAATCCTTATAACTTTGTAAAAAGTTATCATGAATTCTCGCACGTAAATCATACACAATGAAGCAGCGCTTCCAGCGGAGAGATCAGTAACAACCTGGATTATGACATGCCAGAATATAGCTGGACGCGTTCTCATACAATACTTGGAAATACTAAACCCTATCAAGGATATTGTGCTAAATGAAATGTTAAATACACATAACAGATGCATACATCTGATTCATATATTTACCAGGACCGGTGAATATGAAAATTCACGATAGACAATCTACACTCTTTTAAAATATAGGCATACTCGGAAATAATATTAAGTTGCAAGAGGCATAAGCTGTAGGTGATAACAATAATAAGTTACTAGCTGGTAATAGAAGGAGTGCATGCGTTTTTGTCCTGAACGACAAAACGTTAACCCGAGTGCACATGCCCAGCAATCTGAACAACCAAAGAGCTGACTATGTCAGCATAGTGTCCAATAGCACCATCCAGGGACCAGTGGGCAGCATAGAATGGTGTTTCCCTCAATGAAAGTAATGTCATCCCACAACATATCCACATGTGTCAAATGGGGAGATGCTGAGACTGGCGTTACGTTCATTTCGACATCGCCAGACGTAACCACCAAGGAAACACACTGATTCCCTACTCATCTAGAAACATGAAATATGACCAACGATGATGACCCCAGTTTTGACGTTGTATGCAGCATCTTTTGGCAATATAATGTTTTTCAAAGGGTAGCACAACGGGTGGTGGTCAAGCATGGAGATGAGCTGCATATTTTTAGGATTTTTAATAGTGTAACTCGTTACTTGTACGATAGTGTCCTATTGATAACTTGCAGCTTGGCATCACAGTTTTAGCAGTTGGGACTGTTTTCGGATGAGTTGATCCTGTATGCCTCCCGTTGACCTGGTTTGTTGGTACCGGTTCCATAGTCTTCCATCACGCACTGTAAACATTCTACAGACCTGCAAAGGGTCTGTGTCGTCAACACTAATATTTTCCCGGTACTTTTCTAAGGGTATAATTTGTTTTACAGAGTACCATGGATGTAAGAACTCAGGTACAGCTACTGACTTTTGTATAAGGTATTAGTTTAGCGTATACCAACATTAATGTACATACACCACATGCAGCCATGTAACAAATACACGTAACAACTTAATTGTGCTGCGGTTAATGAGATTGAAACAGTGCAGATATTGAATGTAGTTTGTTTAAACCTTTAAAGTATATGGGAGTTTGACAGGTATGAGAGTGGTACTTGAAAAAGTAGCAATAGCTGTCTATAAACTCATTATGTCGAGTGTAAAAGATTCCGTTTGATAGTTAGTTCATGTATTCAATATACAAACGAAAACATTTCAGTCAACGTCAGATGTTTAGTTAACGATATCGCGGTTTGACATTATTTATTACCAGCTGCACAAACCAGGACCATAAATTGCGTGACTTGGGGAAATTTACCTCACAGGAAAATCGACACTTGTACAAGGTTCAGACGGTGTGCCCATCTTTTCAACAGATTCACGCCAAATTCGAGCCTTGGACCTGGGTCATGAAACCGCAAACCACAAAGTTAAACCTTTGCACATTTTGCCGTGATGTTATCACTCGTTCGTGACGAAATGTAAGTGGTTTGAATTGATAAGTAAATTGATGTGCATTTTTACAGACGTGCACAAAAAAACTGGACAGTGGTATGACAATATGGGAGCTGATAGTCCCCAGGTGTCTTCATTTCGTTACAATGCATTAGAATATATGACACATTCCCAAACTAGAGGATTTTGTTCCTCAGAAGAAGCAAAGAAGAAATACATTTTAAACGTAAAGTCATTATTCATTTCACCTCAGTCACGTCAGTCTGTGATGCCGTTACATGTGCTTGTCACGTGGTCACATGTTCACCGACAGTCATTGTGTGACTGTGTAACTATAACTGTTTATGAAATGCACAATGTCATTTAGAAAGACGTCAAATGTAACAAATGTTATATTTTGGATTACACTTTCTTTGTTAAGTACAGATTCTAGTACTTTTGTTGGGTTGAGTCCCCTCCGGGATTCGAACCCACACCCTCAGAGTCAGGCACCTAATCGCCAGCACACAAAGTCAGACGGCTAGACCGCTCAGCCACCGCGGCTTCCACAAAAATGGTTGTCGGACAACTGGTAGTCTAGACTGCGGACTTTGTGTACCCCTCTAATAAGTGTTAATTAGCACGGCTTCCATTTTTGTGGAAGCCCCGGTGGCTGAGCGGTCTAGGCGTCTGACTTTGTGTGCTGGCGATTAGGTGCCTGACTCTGAGGGTGTGCGTTCGAATCCCGGAGGGGACTCAACAAAAGTACTAGAATCTGTACTTAACTAAGAAAGTGTAATCCCAAATATAACATATATTATAACTGTTTATCCTTGTAGATCCCTAACAAGATGAAAGAACGCAAATACAATTACACAAAGGAACGTAGTATATGTTAATGATTTCTAGTGACAATATATTCATATTTACCCATTAAACAAAGGGGGGTTGTGTTTTGTCAGAAATTGTGAAGACATATGTAGAAAGTTATGGAATCGACCGAAAGTGAAGGGAAGCGAATTCATGTCATTCAGTACCTCAATACAAGAAATGTTGTTCGTTTGCCAATAACATAACTTATCTGCCCCAATAAGAGCATTCCTTCATTTTCATTTTATTTGGGAACGAGAACACAGTTCTGAAAGTCATTAAAACATCAACCGTCAGAAAGGCACGAGTTAATGAATCTATGAAGGGTGGTCTAAAAACAGGTTGTTTCATCGTACAAAGTTAAGAGCACTTGCAAGTTATAAGGACGTGTTGTAATCACACACCGGCTCCCGAAATGGTATACAAATAGTGTATATTCTTATCGGAAATATCAAAGAAAAGTACACGAGAGATAACATCATTGCTAAGATTTCTGATCTCCCTTCAAAGATAATTACGTGTTTGTACAAAGATATCCGTAGTCATTACAGCTAATGCCAGCGGAAGATAGTGGTCAGTGAAAATGATATGGGAACTGCTTTGGGACCGTTGACCAGGCACTAATCTTGAAGCTAAAGATGAATATATCTGATTTTACTTTCAACCATGAGCACAATGCTTCTTTCATTAGTTGTGCTTTGGTTGATTGGTCAGTTAACTTGTTGAAGGGCATTTGTAAGAAACCACAAAGCAGAATGATAATATTAATAACATATTTTACCTTTCTGTCTACCCCATGTACATTAGGTTCGGCAATTATTACATTGTCATTCATCAGCCAATTTTAAGGTTATCCATAACATAGCCCAAACACTGTAACGCCGGGTGAACTGATTTTGCTTTTAATGAGAATTCATTTGAATCCCATATGATATTGTGAGCTGAGAGAAAAGCATTCAAATCAAGTAACACCAATTAAATCGATATTATTTTTGTACGTTTTGATGCGTATCACATTAGTATAGACTGCAATACATCAAGTATCAGAATGCTGATGTATACAAGTATACAGAAAAGGATACACATACCCGCTTTTGTATATTCGATGCAAACTATCATATTGGTTAAGTATGCACCTACAAATTCATGTCAAATAAGTCCTGTCAACTCTAAGTATGTTGACATAAGTGTTGTCCTACAACCCTGTTATGATGTTTTGAAACAGTTGAACATGAGTACATCTTCCTATGCCAGATACACAGTGCCGCATGCAACGTGACCGAATAATGGTTTACACACCTGAAACGATTCATTCCACACTGTAGAATACCTCTTGACCTTGGTTCCACGATGAGAAGTTTCAGACCTGGTGTTCACAATAACCATGAAAGTGGCTCTGTATAATCATTTACAGCCAGTTGTGGTTATCATGTTAGATACAACACTAAAAGCTTTGTTTTAATTATTCAAACGTGCTATTTACGAGTGTAGTCTACTCAATTTGTAAAATTATGAAAATGGCAAAAATGAAAAAGAAGAACTGTTTACAGTATTTTACTTCGATCCCCATGGAAATACCATTCAAGCTTCGATACAATGAATATGGTAGATATGATCAGGAAGCGACTATCAGGGAAGGTAAGAACTATATCAGTATATTCATACTGATCAATATTCCGGATGAGTGAGTGAGTTAAGATTTTATGTCGCATCGGCAATATTTCAGCCATTTCGTGAATAAATCAAGTTGTAGATCTTTCGTGTGAATGTGTCTGCGAGAGTGCGGTTCAGTGTTATCTGGAATTATCCTCTGTTACTGCATCGTGACACGACATGTCTCCCCAACACTGAACTGTAGCATGCACTATGGCACTATACTCCGACACTACATTATGACACTACACTCTGGGACTACATTCTTGCATTTGTATTTTGATGCTAAGCATTGACAATGCATAAGGACACTTTTGCACTACATTATGACACTGCATTACAGCATGTCAAATGGAACTACCACGTCCAACAACATTATGACATTACACAATGAAACTATACCCTGACATTGTACTATGCATGACACAACACTCAGACACAATATTATGACGTTACACAATAAAACTATACCCTGACATTGTACTGTGACACTACGCTCTGAAACTAGACTCTGACACAACTTTATGACGATACACAATGAAACTATACCCTGACATTGTACTGTGACACTACGCTCTGACACAACGTTATGACGTTACACAATGAAACTATACCCTGACATTGTACTATGCATGACACTACACTCAGACACGACATTATGACGTTACACAATGAAGCTATACCCTGACATTGTACTGTGACACTACGCTCTGAAACTAGACTCTGACACAACTTTATGACGATACACAATGAAACTATACCCTGACATTGTACTGTGACACTACGCTCTGACACAACATTATGACGTTACACAATGAAACTATACCCTGACATTGTACTATGCATGACACTACACTCAGACACGACATTATGACGTTACACAATGAAGCTATACCCTGACATTGTACTGTGACACTACGCTCTGAAACTAGACTCTGACACAACTTTATGACGATACACAATGAAACTATACCCTGACATTGTACTGTAACACTACACTCAGACACGACATTATGACGTTACACAATGAAACTATACCCTGACATTGTACTATGCATGATACTACACTCAGGCACAACATTTTGACGTTACACAATGAAACTATACCCTGACATTGTACTATGCATGACACTACACTCAGACACAACATTATGACATTACACAATAAAACTATACCCTGACATTGTACTATGCATGACACTACACTCAGACACAACATTATGACATTACACAATAAAACTATACCCTGACATTGTACTATGCATGACACTACACTCAGACACAACATTATGACATTACACAATAAAACTATACCCTGACATTGTACTATGCATGACACTACACTCAGACACAACATTATGACATTACACAATAAAACTATACCCTGACATTGTACTGTGACACTACGCTCTGCAACTAGACTCTGACACAACTTTATGACGATACACCATGGAACTATACCCTGACATTGTACTGTGACATTACGCTCTGACACTTCATAATGACTATGACACTACACTGTGACATACACATTATAACTACTGCTTTACTCAGCATTCTGACACAACATTCTGTGACAAACACAATGGACCTACACACTGACGTGACAATATGACGATGTGTTGCCGCATTAGACTCTGCGTGTAAGCCATGGCGCTGAATAATGGCACTACACCGGAGAAGGACAACGAATATCTTTATTTAAGCCACGTCTAGATGTTATTGATAATCTCCAATCTGATATGATGTGACTCATGAATAAAGTGAATGTAAACCTGCATGTGCCACTGTGCTGGAGTGGGTTTTCTTGTCTTGTTGCTGCATGTCTTGTTGGGGGGTTACTTCTTTCTATGTGTACTTTTCAAAGAATTCGTGAAAACCTCGTCTCACCAGTTATGTCAGCATAAACTAAACGTATATACCGCGCTGTTACATCAATGAATTTCAATGAAGGCAAAATTAGAAAACAACTCATGGTAATGAACGCGTTTAGGTTGCAAAAAATATATCCAATTATCTCGGGAACATTTTCTGTAATATGAAGTGATGAGGTAGAAACTCCATGGTATGGCATTTAACCACATTCCACTATGTAGCTAAAATTGATTGTTCCACTGTTCCAAATCCGGTGTTCAACAGCATGGGCATAGATCTACACAATTGGGATACGATGACTTGTGTCGACCAAGTTAGCGAGCCTGACCACCCGATCAGTTGGTCGGGCATATAACGCTTGTTGTTCTTACATGTACATATATATGCTCTCTGCCTCATACCATCCATTTACCTGATGAAGGAGCAGGTATATACTCCGAAACGTTGTGTTCCTGAGTAAGGAGCAGGTATATACTCCGAAACGTTGTGTTCCTCATAATAAACAAGTTGACATCCATAAAACTCTCTTCCTTATGATATACAAAACCTTCCATGGGACATTTCACTTGCTATATACATAGGGGAATTCGTGTTATTTTTGTTAAATACCATACCATGAAGTTTCTATCGCATCTTCTGCATCACATCATATTGAGGTGAGGTGAGGTGAAATTGGGTTTAACGTCGTGCTTGAATATATTTCGCTCATATGACGACGTGCATGCGTGTGTATGTGTATGTGCGGCTGCTTGTACTAACCCAGACTGAAGCTGGTTTTATAGTGCTAGCCCACTCAGATACCATGCCGCAGTGAAGCATGAATACCCCACTCAGACACATTATACTGACTCCGAGCCGACCAGTCCTTGTTGTACCCATTAATGCCGAGCGCCAGGCAGGGACCAACAAGTACCATATTTTAACGTCTTTGGTCATCATATTGAAGGAAAATGTTCCTGATATACATTTATATATTGTTTGCAACCTAAACGCGGTTGGTTATTATTATTATTTGTTTTCCAATTGTGCATTCACTTGAAATATATATACACGATTTTAACCTCCAATACGTCTGTTGTTGACATGGGTCGGCTTGATCACTATATAATATACATTTCTGTGTAACCGAGTTAAACACCACTTGCTGTAAGTAAATTGCAACAGAAAGTTCGGGTGATTATTTTAAATAGACACGAAACCTCTTGTTTAAATGGGGCATCCTTTATTTACAACGTAATACGTTTTTCACAAACATATAAAGTTTCTGTAATATTTACAAACACACACATGCTCACACACACGCACGCGCACACATGCGCACACACACACACACGCACAACAGACATTCGCCACATGCACATCGAATCGATCAATTACACCGTCTGTACAATATCTCAAGTATAAATATTCAAATTGCCAAGTAAAAATGTCAATGCTACAATAAAAACATGCACTATTTCTCGGCGGAGTCTGCATGTTCAGGTAGCCGCTATGTATAAGCGTCGGGCAAACAGACATCCTCCCTAATTTGGTAGAAGTGTTCTGATTCCCTCAATTGAATGACGAGCCATGGGGGGTTTCTTCTGAAAAAATACAATAACATGATCGTTATGGATTCAACACCCTGATTTCAGAAAAAAAAGTACTGGTAAAAAACTTGAAGGATGGAAATGTGAAAATGCTAAGTATTTTAGGAGTGTTTCAATCGGCTGCCTATGTGTGCAAGATGGAGTGGGTTAGTTGTCTAATGAGACAACTAAGCACAAGGTGAACTATTACTCATATTATACATATCGGCGGCTAACTAGGATGGTCCTAATGTACACGCTACTGACAAAATACCACCGGTATTACTTCCTCTGGGTTATGAAAGTACTCGCAGAATCATGGAAAGTGCAGTATTCATAACAGACACGGGAGGATTTTCTGATGCTTCACAAATATTGAACATCAAGAAATGTTACCGTTTGTTTGTTTTGGCAGTGTCTCGGGATGGCAAAAACTCCATAGTCCTGTATTGACGGTTGAAACTCGGCAAAACTGTAGCTGACTGCCGTCTTAACTACAACAAAGAAGTTGTCATCAAATTGTGTTGGTTGGTCTACTGTCAGGCAACATACATGTATGATGCGCTGTCTATAGTTGTATTTTAAACACTACTGGCGCCATGTACTCTGTTACAGGAAGGTGGTGGTGTAGCAAGAATAGTTCCACACGATGCATGCATTCCTTAACATTGATATAATTACAGACCATATGGCTACAGTGGGGAAAATTACTTCCATTAGTCACGGACTCGCAGGACCCCTGAAGGTCCGGGTTTGAATATTGATCTTCAGTAACCCATGCTTGTTCTTCAGGTACCCGTGTCGTAAGAGGAGACTAACGGGATCGGGTGGGCAGGCTCGCTGACTTGGTTGACACATGTCATCGGTTCCCAATTGCTCAGATCGATGCTCATGCTGTTGATCACTGGATTGCCTCGTCCAGATTCGATTATTTACAGACCGCCGCCATATAGCTGGAATATTGCTGAGTGCGGCGTAAAACTAAACTCACTCACTCACGGACTCGCTGGGGCAAACATAATCTGAAGTCGAAGAATAGTGAGCGAGTATGGTTTTACACCACTTTTAGCAATATTCCAGCAATATTCCAGGACATAAGAAATGAGCTTCACACATTGTGCCATGTAGGGAATCGAACCGGGTCTTCAACGTGCATGACGAGCGGAAGCTTTAACCACTAGGCTACCCCAGCGCCCCATTGTCGAAGAACCAGGGGTAGTAATACTTTTAACATTTGGCAGTGTATAGAGCCATATATTTCACGGTGTTTACCAGGGTTCGAAATCAACGTCGGTCTTTAGGTCCGAAGCCGACTGAAAATCACTCGGACCCACAGCTTTTGTTTCTGCAGGTCCTTATGGCCGAAAGCTTTTTCATCAAGAGTATTACTTCCATATTAAAATATGGGGCCTACACATTCTGATCAGGACCCACAACTTTTTATGGTTCTACGTCCTTAGGGCCCTCAGCTTTTCGGAGTTAAGGGCAAACACTGATGTTTACTGATTACTGGGTTCAAACAACGTGTGACGTGAGTTGTAGATGATAGCCACATATCATTGTAGCAGTGAAGATCCGGTTGAACTTGTTCTTCAGGTACCCGTGTCGTAAGAGGAGACTAACGGGATCGGGTGGGCAGGCTCGCTGACTTGGTTGATGCATGTCTTCGTATCCCAATAGCGTAGAACAATGCTCATGATGTCAGTCACTGGATTGTCTTCTCCAGACTCGATTATTTACAGACCGCCGTCATATAGCTGGTATATTGCTGAGTGTGGCGTCAACAAACAACAAACAAACAAACTTCATATTACTGATTCCACCCGTGCCTCCTTAGTGAGAGAGAGGGGCTAAAGTGAGGCAAGTTGTAGGAGGGAGTCGATGTGGTAGTCTGGGGGTAGTAGTAGTAATAGTTGTAGTAGTAATAGTAGTAGTCGCAGCAGCAGTAGCAGCAGTAGTGGCAGTAGTAGTAGTAGTAGTAGTAATAGTAATCGTCGTCGTCGTTGTTGTTGTTGACGATGATGTTGCGTTAATGGTAGTGGTGGATGATTGGTGGAGAAAGACGTTACACGGATTCATGTAGTTGTGCCCGTGAAGATGGTTGATCTTCGGTAACCCATGCTTGTCGTAAAAGGCCTAACGGGATCGGATGGTCTTAGTTATATAAAATCTATTTATACAGCGCCGAGTTCCAGCTTGGGTGCTCACAGGTGCTTTGTTGTTCCATTGGGTGTCAATCTCAACGGCACATTGTATTATCAGTCTCAACTCCCTGGGGACCATACAACTCTTGCAACTTGCAGAGTTTATGTGGCATTCCCAGCATTACGAGGTACCCAATCAGAGCTGAGTGGACTGGGACACATAGTCACAGTACTTTGTCTAAGTTTACTGCTCGTTGCTCTGCCCGCGACAAGGTGTTTGCACGTATTCATGTGGCCACCATCTGGTCATATACCAACGGATTCCTGGGTTCTTTTAAGTGCACAGGGTTTTGTACTGTACACTAGGGGTTGAAATTACACTGAAAGACTCTGTGTGCAAAAGCTGACTCCAAAGTTTTTAACCCGGTCACAGGTGGGTTCGATCCGGGCACCTCAAGTTCGCTGGCTCACTAGCCTGGCGCCTTAGACAGGTCGCCCAACAAGTCTCCTTGATGCATGTCATCCCAGCTGCGTTGGCCGATGCTCATGATGTCAAGCACTAGCCTGCCTGATGGTGTATCGCGATTATTTACAGACCGCCTTCATATAGCTTAAACATTTCTGAGTGCGGCGTTAAACAACAAACAAACGGTCGTAAACATATTAGTAGAACTAATAGCAGAATTATTTAACGAACCGAACACTGTTGACACAAATGTGGAAACATAGTGAGCTTGCGTTGCCTAACAAATACCACCAGGCGTCTCCCAACTGTCTATTATCGTGTATGAACCCCCGGGGCCAAAGAGCCAACACTGAACGGTAAACCCAGCTCGAACTGTCTATAGTGTGTTTGACCTTGATCAATCAGCAGGTCAACAAAAACGTCAAGGTCATGGGCTGTGTCACGTAACTCTCTGGACTCTTTAGTATAATTAAATTTAACCATAGCGTCTAATCGACTGGGAATTCCAAGGGGAATATAAAGAATTAATATTTTACACGTGCATCTAAATTCCTCTGTCTGAAGAGATCGTCTCTGTACTCTTGTCTATGCCTCTCGAGGCAGTTTGGCCACTGTCGCCCATGGCAGTTATTAAATTTCTTTACATTCATCGAACGTTTGTATGATCACAACATTCCTGCGAACTGTACTCAGTTCTTGTATGCAGATCCTGACTTCCTTGCTCACATTTGTGATTGTGCGGCCGTTAAGGTGGGTTGGATATTGTTGTTTTCTGGAAGCCCAGAAGTAGTAGTGTTACAGTCAATGCAACAGTGACTGAAATGGGTTAATTTCGTTATTTGTCAGTCGTGGCAGCTCGCATACACCCATCTTGGCCTCTGTCATAAACAATCTGAACATCTGTTGCAAATGTAATGTGTGTCGAAATACGCGTACTTTGACCTATTTGGTTCTTATGCATCTGCGTATTACAGAAACTGATCTCCACAGTTTTTGTTATGTATTTCAATTTCAATTTCCTATCTAGACATAATCCAACCAATCACTGTATGTAGCCAAATATGATTACCTCCACGAAGTGTGCCGTACATTGCCTCTGTGATGGGTATACAGTTCCTGGAACTGACGGTCAGTTTGACCATCACGTCTGATGACCGTGTTGGAAACTCCCACGATACAAACTCCACCCTCTCTTCTCCGTACCCGAAGTAGCTGGTACCCAGGTATGTCGCGTTGCCTTGGAAACAGATAATGTACGCCTGTAGAACCATACTACATACAGTGTCCACCACCACCTGCCCTTGCAGTTCTATAAGCAGGCGTGCTGTACTCACCATTACAAGCGGAATTGTGCAATACATGTACACCACTTATGAGAAATACACGGTGTGCAGCATAACGCATTACCATCGCTCATATATCTTTTTTTAAAGAAAGACATCTACTGCTGTAAACATGATCGTCATAACAAAGTAATTCTATAAGTATATCGCCTTTCCGGTTCTTAATTCCATTAGCAATTACCAAAAGCAATTACTGCAAGTAAGAACAGAATGCATACGCCAGTTCAACCTAAAGTGTTAATGAAAATGACATCAACGTAGAAAGTCTGGTCGTATTACTATCAGAACAAGGTACTACATTCACATGCATATGTGTAAGTTGTTACATCGACGTAACTACATATTGATTGCAAAGATACAGGCCAGTCATACCGACTGCATAAAATATATTCGCCTTGTATTGTACGAACAGACACATACACGCATCTGTTTAACAAGACCATATAGTGTTAGTGCAAGACAAAGTAGAGATTCGGTGTCAGATCTTTCAGCACTGATGAAAATAACATATACTACCCATCAAAAATTTAGACTCACTAGTGTAAATGTAGCCATTTACTTAAGTCAACTGTTTTAAAATAAGTTTTGCAAAACTGTCCATACTGTTTAAAGGTACTGTTTACACATGAACTGATGTATTGTAAAACACATTGGTAACGTTGAAAAGATTATTGTCATGAGTTGCACATGCTTTACAGCAATGTGATGCATGACCCTCGTGCAGTTCATCTGCATAAGGTTTTCAGTTGGTTCCCCTAAGTTAGTGGAGAAATTCATCTTCGATGTAACCATACATATATACATAACATATAGTGCGTGCTTTAAGGTAGTCTAAACTTTTAATGGGTAGTATATACCATTACATAGAGACATGAGTCTACAGTCTTCAGTTAAAGAGAAATCTCTCAAACCAACTCAGAAATGAAACGATTTAGTTTTGAAATGCTCGTCCTTGTGTAAGATACAGTTTCCTACACAAGGACCTGTATTAGAAAGATCCAGACCACACAGAATATAATACCCGGCGTGTGGTTGAAGGGCACTAGTCTTAACTATATGTGCCTGGACTCAGGTGTTTGTTACCTAACTTACTGTGCACCAGGAGGTATCACCGGTTTATCCCATAGATCAACAACATCACAACGAGCACAAACACGTCCCTTTCTTATGATAAGCTGCATACACAAGTGAGCAATACCTGGAGAGCGTGGCTGTGACAACTTGGAGCGTGTTGTGCAGTTCCATCACAATACCCCTTCCCGTGCCAACACAAGTTTGTTAAACATGCAAAATAGTCGTAGGTTCTTCAAGACTTGCTACAAGTTCACATCGGTTAAGAAATCATATCTAAAATGCAGGCAATTGCGTCAGGAACGTATGCATATTCTTTTAAGTTGTCTAGAATGTCTTCAGGTGACATCAAAGGGCTCCGACTGACAATCAGTAGATGTAAATACCCTCGTGCACGTGAATCAGTGCATTATGTCGTTCTGTGTCAGGACGTCTGAATCTACAAGTTTTTACCACACGTGAGCCACTTTCTACAACTGCTGGGTATTTGTGCAGACGGCAGGGACATATCAAGTGACGACAGGAAATTATTTGCATACTAATTCCGTTCAGAGAGTTTGTCTTTGAGGTTCGTCTTAAGAGGAAGATCAGTTTTTTGTCTTTTTTAACTCAAATCACTGCCGGCTATTTGCCCGCACTGGTCGGTTTACTTGACACAAAGTGCACTTCTTCTTATGATTACGAAGATTTTTTATCAACGCAACATTACAATGCTCTTGTGCATCTGATATATTTCACAAAAACATATGACTCAAAGATGTATTGATCTCAGCCAATATGGCAAAATGACCACTTAATTTGTACACGTCAAATCTCAAAATCAAAATTTAATCATTAACCAAGAAGTTGTTCAATGCTTCTTGACACAGTGATCATGGGTAGACATTTGCGACAATATCTTTGGGCCATGGAAATAGTTCTGCTTACTCTATCCTATGAAACTATTTAACACTTGTACATTTACCATAATAAGAATGCTTATTTATAACTGAACTGCGAAACAGAAAACACTACGTTAATTAGAAGATAAACATATTGCTTTTCGATGTAAGGTTAGGTTGACTCTGAATGTAGCGTGTATAGCTTAATATGTTTCATATACGTTTCAAAATTCAAAAGTATTGGGACAGAAGTTCCTTTCTATTTGTGTAAGCGGCCGCAGAGATGTTTCAATGACTGGTGGTTCATGTGATTAGATACCTCTGATTGAACCGAGTATTTTCAACATTCATGGTCGGTTGTTATATCAGATAGTGTGTGAAAGATTCAAACGTCCGTCGCAAGATATGAGGCACATAACATATTGATGAATGCTCTCACATATAGTGATATATAGTGAGTCATATGGGGAGATATGAGGTTATTACAGGTTTTGGTTATGGTATATTTTATCACTGTATAAGAGACAACAAGACTGTCATGTAATGACCCTCTGCCATGTCACTATCACTTAGCAACTGTCACACTGTATTACATTTCATTCGTAATGAATTTCGAAAAATAATTAATTCCAAGCTTACTTTTCAGATCACTGAAAGAATGTGTTTGTGTATGATACCCTTGTAGCAAGTCTAGGTACCTGGTACACATGGGTGCTGCATCTCTTCATGGATGTCCACAATGGTACAGCTCCCCTTGTCTGTGATGTACTGCTTCTTCTGGAAACATGATGTGTGCAGCAATACACTGTTTGTAACTCTTCCAAGAGTATTTACAGTAATAAACGGTTACACATTACACTGATCAACATTTACTCTGTACTCTGATACATTTATAATCATGTTACCATGCTGACATTTAGTAGCTTTCTCACTAAAATGGGAGTTTGTTCCATACCCCTTTCCCACTTAGAATATGCTATTATTTGCTGAAAAAGATTCCTTCTTTGATTCCAGGGTATACAGTGCTGGCAGTAACCTACCGTGTTGAAGTCCATCATGATACTGACAGTTCGGTATCGGCCACGGGATCTGTCATGGGCCTCCAGCGCCATCAACTTCCGGTCATAGTCGTAGAAAAGCTTGTTCCATCCCTGTAATAAAATACATGTGATTGAATGCAAGAATGTCATTTTCAACAAAATATGTGCAATTATGACTCGATGACTCGAACATTACTTTAACCTGCTGTAGTTGAAAATTGTTTTTCCGCATTTCCCTTCAACACATAAAGTTAGGATGCCTCAGAAAACGAAATTGTCTAACGTTGATTCATACAGCGTGCAAGTGCGATGTACAGGTAATAAAATGCTATTGCTCTAATAACATTTATTTAGAACAATATTTTCATTTAGAAAAGCCATTTTCATTTTCATTTGTAAAATAATTCTGCAACCATTTTGGCTTTCTGTACACGAAGTGGCATATTTGTGCTCAAATACAGAACTGTTTCCTAGCAACGGATATTTGAGTAGCTCAGCTTCTCTACACGAAACCCCGTACTAAAGGCCATCTCGAGGAACATGCTGTTCTCATGAGCTGTACATGTTAGCTCATATATCGTAGTTATTTAGAAATGACATGACAAATCTGGATAAATAACAGTAAACAAGGAGTTGTGTTGTTGTTGTTGTTGTTGTTGTTTTCCGGGAATGTGTATATAGTATCATGCAGATGGTTACTGATGTTTCTAAGTTGTAACTCCCCCAAGAATGCCATCTGATTCAGTCGGCACCATACTACAAAATACGAAACAGAACATCAAATGTGTTGAGCGTTTCGCAAATTTCTTTGTACTTCTATAACATGCACAACCACATTTCATCTTCTGAATATGGTCCGGATGCCCATATTTCTCAAAGTAGTCAACATCGTGTTCTATGTGTCTAAATTTTTACCGTATTTGCCGACCTTGGCGACGAGCATATTTCTCTAAAAAAAAATTAAAATATATTGTAAAATGTGTCAAAGCATTATGTTTAAAGCATTTAAAGCATGGAGCATACTTGAAGAGGTACGCGATCGTTGTTCAGAAGCCGGGCGTATAAGAAAGGCGAGATTATATTGTTTAGGAACACTGTCACATTGATTCCTTTATTGCCCGGGCCCCTTAATCAATGCTAACCTTTCGGCAATGTCAGACCACTTGTTTTCAGATTCAACACCCAGCCTCTAAACCACCACAAGCTCCATGCGGGCCTTTCTAACGGTGTTAATATTTGCAGTTAATTATTTGTGGATAAACAGCAAAAGTTAGCTTTTCAAACACGGCAGTTGATAGAGAGTGTGTGCTGCTCGCCCTTTGATGTATCTTGCGATAAAACGCCTTAGCCAATGGCTTTAGTTCTTACCTCTCCCTGTCCACGTGTTACGTAACAAGGACACATTGTGTCTTTCTCTTGAGAGATTTTTGCAAAGCTACCTCCGATAAAGATGCACCGTTTTTCTTCACACTTCCTTTCGAGGAGTGCATCAAAGTCTTTTTGCGCTTGTGATATGTGCACACCTGGTTCAAATGCAGCCTTTACCCGCCTTCATCTCAAACTGTTTGAGCAGTGAAGGTGTTCGGATTATTCCAAGGGAATATGCTGCATCTTTTTAAGATGATTATGATCATGAACTATCAGATGTCCCATACATGTTACGAACTACTGTGTAATTGCATGTGCCATGTGTGGATGTATGTAGTTGAGACAAATGTTCATATAATGCATATATGTTACAGGGACTGTGTGAAACCAGGAATTTCACGTAATTCCTAAAAGAGTCAGTGATTTCATGAAATCACGGTAACCCCAAGGGTCCTAACCAATGTAAATCGAGACGTTTAAATGTTTTATAGCGGGACTGAATTGTAATAGCCAGTGTCATAACAGTCTATGTTGTCCCAATACATGAATTTTATCAGCATGTACTCTGTACACTCATTATAGAATTGGTGTTCTTTAATTCAATAAAGGCTGTCAGGGGTTAGATGAAATCCCTGACCCAATATTGCAGTAACTTCATGAAATCCCTTGAATTTTTAGGAAATACATGAACTCCCTGGGGGTCACAGTGAATTCACGAAATCACTGACACTTTTAGGGATTACGTGAAATCCCTGGTTTCACACATTCCCTGTAATATATACACATGTCAGTGTGATGAGTAAAGAGACTGTAAAACATACATTTGCATTGAAGCCTTTCCTTTTACCGTTTGAAAGCCCAGTTTGAGTAACGTTAAATGACCGCTGTGCAGATTGAATTTTAGTGTTCCCTTAATCAGACGGTACAATACAGTATCCAGTCTACATGTTTACCTGATGAGTGTCACTGGAATGGTCATCGGGGGTAACATGGCTACCTTACGTGAAGGATGTATATGACTCCTTGACGACTTGAGAGTATCGTTAACAATGTTATGTCACAGGAGAAATAAAACCTACTTAGTGAAGTAAACCTGGTGAATTAATTACGAAGAACGTGCAATTGCCTTTGTACATTGCCTGCATCCATAAACGAGCAATTGTTTCCAAGTTAAAATGCTGTATGACAGAACTTGTAAACGTAAAAGTGTCAGAAACGTACTTGATCCAATTATGACACTATCGGTGCACCAAATAGAAAATATAGGTTGTTGTTTTTCTGGTGAATTATAATAACTACTGATGTGGACATAGAAAACTTCAGTACAATAGTGATGTTAACGCACCTTATGAGTTGTCAACACACATTAATGCCTAAATTGTGTATCATGGTTGTACTGAAACAAGTGTACCTTCCATATAAAATTTCTGGGATCAATTGTACTATATCCTATGTGTTTTTTTAATTTAACATTCTTATTGATTTATAATATCAGGTAAAGGACGATATTTTCATATTCCGCCATTGATACAATGCTTGTGCACGCTTCACTATCGGAGTATGACTCTCAACTGATGATATGGGATGGATCCAACAGATCTTACATACTTCATATCCTCGTGCTGTCAATACGTTCAGGACCATAGACCGAAATGTTTAGTGTGGAGTTGCCACTATGGTAACACATGGAATGACAGATCACACAGTCCAATGTTTAACTGCCTGGGTATGATCATGTTTGGTTATCAATTAAACATTTTTCCTTTCGGTCGCTCCAAACAGGTGTCGACTGCAACAATCACATGATTTTTACGAATAAAAACGTACTAATGCGGGTTGAAAGGTCAGGAGAGAAAAGGGGCAAGTTCAGTGTGCAGATGCAGTCACACCATGAGTGCACATGCGCATTGCCCTTGAAAAGTACAACACATGACCGTTGGTTGTCACAGACAGCCTTCTCACCCTGACGTTGTCCTGTGGTGGCATAGTAATGCCCTTTGTCCTAGCAAAGCGAAGCCATCCCTTGTACTTTGGTAAGCCTAAATGATTTCACTGTTGGCTCCTAATGTTTGCCTCTGGATTGTGACAAACCACGGATCATCCTGGGTTATATTTCGCCTTAACTCTGCTGATAACTGCTCAAGAGGTTTCTGAATACGTCTTTCTGGGCCAGTTTCTCACCTGGCGTCAGTACCCTTGGTACCCATCTTGCGGATTGAATGCTAATATGTAATGTGTCAGCTACGATGGACTGAAGGACCCAAAGCTGACCCCAGTAGTATCACAACGGGGATTTGACAAACGCATGAATTGTAGCACGTCGGTCAGCCATAGCTATGCGGTGAACAGCCTTTAGTTTCAGACGTGGCATGTGGTTGCCGACCAGCACTTGGGACATCGCCTAAGCTCCTTCTGCCACGCTTATATTCAACAGCTTAATATGCTTAGTATGTGTTAACAATATGATTTCTCAAAGACCCAAAGAACTTAATAAGAAGGACGGTCATTCCAAAGTGCAACGCGTCACTGACAAAAATTCTGCCCGGTATATAGGATGATAAATTCAATATTGTCACTAGCATCATCTGTTTCCCCGGGTATGTGTTCAAGGGAATGACTAACCGGCCTCGCATAAGCAAGCTGCGGGTGCCACAAGAGGGCAAGATAAGCCATCTTTTTCCAAATCCTGGTATCATTTCCATTTTCATGGGAAAAGGTGCATAGGTGCATCTATGGGTCTGGTTGGTAGGAAACCGTCAGTCGGTGGTTCTATGTTTGGGTATGTCTAGGCATGCTATGGATAAGGGGCCTGATGGTAGGTACCTTTTGTAGAGTTGCAAAAAATGTGGTCCAGACCGTGAGGCTCACACACGACATTCATTTCTGTTGAAGACATCACCGCTGACTGACAAATCAACACCCAGGTGATCCCATTCCTCGAGTAAAGTACATTGAAGTAATTTGAGAACGGGCGTCATTATCTTTGAAATCAAGCTGAACTACGAGAGAAATGAACCAGGTCTGACTCCAGAACCTCATCAGGATTATATGGAGGTATTGTCGAATGTACCTATAGTGCATAATTCCTCATGCGTTCCTATGCTGGTTTGACTTTAATGAGTGATTAAGGGGAATGAGAAAACACTGCGTGTATGAAAAAAATGGTCAGCATGACATTCTTAAAACCAAATGTCCAAATGTGTTTACTCTGATGAAACACCTACTGATATTATGTTATGTCTCTGTAAGATGTCTCACAGAGGGCAAAAACATAATATTTACAGTCACCATGAAACTCCACCATGTATGTGTGACCCG
The DNA here is from genome assembly GCF_003918875.1 of Haliotis rubra. Taxonomy (NCBI): domain Eukaryota; kingdom Metazoa; phylum Mollusca; class Gastropoda; order Lepetellida; family Haliotidae; genus Haliotis; species Haliotis rubra. The sequence continues at coordinate 1,168,927 of NW_025766336.1, forward strand.
CGGACCCGCAGAGCCGTGGACCCGCAACCCAAGAGGAAATGTTATCCCAATGTTAAGTGATACAAGGTTACCAGACACTCAAATAACTGTATTAAATGTTTATAAAAACATTGTTGTAGTACTTTTATTGTAGTTATTAGACTTTTTCCAGTATCTTGCAACAGTTTAAACTAAAATGTCTAGTATTGCTGTCTATATTGATCTCATTTTGTGGCTATTTGGTATTTTTATACTTTTTATATGGTTGTTCACTATCTGATTACACAAAATGACACAGAGGCCTTTGACTGTGCCCCGTCTGTTGGTTCGGGTCCGAAGTTACAAACTTCTACGAAAAGCGTCACTTCAGGACAAGTGTGTGGCACCAGATACTGAGATACTATTCGGAGCAGCTTTAAACCTAGCTAACACCCTACACAAAGATACCATATGTTTAAGATTTGTTTCCTTGATGAACGTCACAGTCAACGATAATCAAGCTATAACAGCGTGTCTCGTAAACAACGAGGGCCAGGCATACCGGTGGTTGATATTTGGTTCAATATTGCAAGCAATCGGCGGATGATGACATGTACTATACCAGCTCCCACAGCATGGACACCTGATCCAGTTTTCTTGACTCGTAAAACAAAGTAATAAAGTGTTGAGGGCCTGCCATAACCTCACTTCTTTGAGAGGGGATATCACGGATGAACAACCTATTTATAACATTAATGAGCGATGTTTTCACCATCAACTCATTGGAGATATTCCAGTCGTAATCCTGCTGTATATACCACTGGCTTCACCTATTAGGATATCGTACATTATGTCACCTGCATGCACACCTAGTTTTCGATAACAGTGTAAGAACCTTCGCTAGCAATATATATAAAGACGGTGATAATCTATCTATATTATCCTATTGTAACCTTATTTTATACACTTTTGGTGCTAAATTATTTTGTGGAAACAGATCAACCTATTTGTTTTGATATTATATAGTGGTATCATTCGAAAGAGTAGTCGTATAAAGGTTACAACAATATTGAACAAACTTTATGGATAACAACTTATTTTATTTCGTGAGACGTTTCGATACAGATACTTGTACCGTTGTCAAGCAGGAATTCACTCACGAAATAAAAGAAGTTGTTATCCATAAAGTTTGTTCCATATTGTACTTCCCAACTTCTAGAATGCCACCCATAGAAGTTAACAATAGAATACTATACTATACTATACTATACTATTTTAAACGTTTCTGTGCAAATATATGTTGCTTATTTTGACAACAATGATAGATTATAGATGCATGTAGAACCTTAACATACCTATTTTGTTACACACGCATATGCTACAGATGTAGGAGATATATGCATTCCTCTGCAAAAACAAATAGATGATCGGAATTTGACCTTAAGAAGGGGTTCGTTCTCCAAATGTCATAGACCATCACTTCATATTTTGCACTTTAACCAAATGTAACTAACAAATTATCATTTACAATAAATTGACGGGTCTTTAAGTTTAGGAACAAATAGAGTATGCATGTGTAGCTTGCTCGTTTTGTTAAAAACATAACTTTCAGAAAGAAATACATTATGGCTGTCAACATGCACTGAATTATCTATATTGTAGTACGTCAGCCCACAAGTTACGAGTTTGTTTTTTCATATAACAAAATCATATTCTTAATCATCAGGCAGTAATTTCTCCTCTGTGTTGTATATAATAACGCAAGTGCAAGACAGTGAACTTTTACCACGACTGAACAAGTGGGCGTCAGATGAAGGAGCAGAGAAATACTTACGTCGATGGGTATGGCCTGTGATGCATTACTGACATAGACCCCGCCGATCTCGCCCAGCACCGCCTGGAAGACACTGTGCGTGCAGCAGGGCCGGGGTATGTGAGGTGTGGTCGTCGTGGGGCCAGGCTGGTGGGAGAATGGTGTGGTCGTGGGTCGAACCCATCCTGCCATCGACATCACGGTTACAAGAAATAATTGAAACATTGTCCCTGTAGGTATTATGAACTCGGGTTTTTATCACTTTTAAATTAACAAAGTCAGCCCTTCAGTGTGAACTTGAAGTAATGGTCTATGCTTTTACTTGTATGTCCTCTGAGGATATGATTAAAGTTGCCTCACATGTCAGCTTCCTCCAACTGGACGTGACCTATACCGACTTCCTCCAGTGTCGCAGACGTTTGCCTCTCGTCCACCACGACAGTAACAACTAACAGTACCACACTACACAGATTACAACTGCTGGAAAGTCTTTTCCGTATCTAAATGTCACAAGTGCCGTCAAGGAAGAAAGTTGATTCCTCGTCAGTAGAAAGTCCTGTAGCAACTGTGAACGGGCGCCTTACATATACGCAGAGGTGACCGTAATGTGTCTATCAACATAAAGTCACGGCAGTGTAGAGTCAAGACGCCCAGTGTTCCTATAAGGTTCCTGGAAGTACTACCTGCGAACTAGTTCAACAATTTCCAGCACTTGTGCAAGAGGCGACTCAAACTCGGGATGTGGTGAATATCTCTCAGTGTCAGCCCATATAAATGAGACATGTGATCAAAGAAACTGTTTTCGTAGAACGATGCACCGGCTAGATATATTGAATCAAATCATTAAAACCATCGATGTGTGTTCACTGACTTTTGCTGGGTAACACAAATAGGACGACACTCCGCAAAGTGACACGTGCTCAGCTCAGCCGTTGTCCTTCAGTACTGAATGAGAGCCCTCTCATGCAGCATTAAGGTCTCGAGGGACGCGGATCGATTTCATGTTGACTTACTGCGAATTCGACAAATAAGAACATGTCTGTTACTGGTCAGTACGCGATGAACTTGCTAGAAACAACAATACTAGAATTTTTAAGTGAAGGAGATATGTGAAACAGTCAAAAACTAGTGTAAAATGCAATTGTTTAATCCCCGGGGGTATGTATTGTTCGCGGTCGATGACGCCAGACAAGTTGAAAGTATATGTGCTTTACTTTAAAAGTCTGAGAGTTTCCTTGAAGTACACATGCGTCTGTTGTTGTGTACGCATATTGTCATGTCGCTGGTGTATACACCTTTGAAAACGAAATATTAAAAACATTTAAGACAAAAATATGTAAGTAAATATATCTCCGCACATTCCCGTGCAAGACATGCATCGACATGAAAATGACAAAGATGTTGATACACTTAATCTTCATGAGGCATAAGCAATGAAATGTTATTTAACGGTTATTAAAATCTAAACCTTATGGACTTAGTAACCAGAGTGAGCGGGTAGAATAGGAACATTACAGTCAATTCACTTACAGCGGTACCAAATTAGAGCTCCATACGTTAATTACACTGATATAAGAAATATAATCTACTTTTATGCTAAAGGATATGACATTAATTCATTACTATACGGCCACTCTAATGGATCGACTAAAGATAATCTGGAAATATTAGAATCTAGCCATTCTTTTATTGTATAGTCATACAGATTTGTGGTCTAAGTAGTTAAAACGAATGCACTAACTTGTACTTTCTGACACTAATAGTTAGATAAACAACACACTGCTTGTTTACCAGTCCTGTTCGACTTTTGGAAATATATGTTTAAACCAAATAGGTGCTTTGCTTATTGTAATGGTGTGAGGTACGGAAACCGTGTGTTTTCCATGACGAGGATAACGTATAGTTAGTAGACTATCAACCGTACACAGTTTAACATATAGGCTCCTTTACATGATGCATGCTGCCCCTATGGTCCTCCTGTTGAACCACCAGTCTACAGTCACGACACCTTACATGGATGTATTGACGCATGGCTGACATGGTTAGTTACAGGGACATGTTTTCTAATATTGTCTGATAATCACGACTGGTATTCATCCTTACACAATACAACCAAGTGTCCTCATTATATACTTTTCAAGTCCCTCCTAAATGTTGACACTTATCTCAGTTTAGATATTGCCACACATTTAAGACATTGTTAGACAGTATGTAGATGTGGTAATTTCAAACTTATTTCTGAGACTGGCAGATATAGCAATGTCACTTGTGATTCAAGATTTAATTGAAGATGAAATAGTTTTAGTTTATTGTGAAGCCTACTTAGATATGTGGAATACATTTCTAAATAAATATTTGAAACATCCTCTATCACAACTCAGTTATGGCAATATAATGTCTTCAACAAATACAAATGTTATAAATACTTTATGCCTAGTTTTATATAATGTCAGGAAAATAAACAAATTCTGATGCAAAATATATATTTATGAATGTATTTAGGCCAGTGGCCTTTTATTGAATAAAATGCATGTCTGTCTATTAATTAAGTCGTCATAACCCACGTGCCACGACCAATGAATATCAAAAACAATCATGGTATATATCCAAGGTATAACCATTAAATAGGTATGTTTAATAATTATACTTTGCACCATGCTTTAGAAATCTATATTATGCAGCCATCATCAAACATTTGATAGGTCCACGTAATGGTTTGAGTCAGTTGAAAGACCTCAATTCTGGCTCTGAAGTATAATATGTAAGTAATACATGTGTTCTAAATACGTAACAATGACGTACACATATACATCAGTACAGTCGTGGGTCCATCCAGGAAGAAATTGTAATACCGTGCAAGGTACTCACGGATACCGAATACATCCTGGGTAATGGTAATGGTTCTCAAATGAGAACAACGTCAAAGGTCTTCAATACGGGTGGTTCATAGTTCAACATAGATGTCTATATGTGTGTTTATAGAATTTATGTGATTTTGATTATTTTGATTATATACCAATTATATAATTAAATTGTATCTACATAAACAAAAGCATAGTTGTCTACAATTCACAGAAATATAAACACAAGAGTTGTATGATCAGTCAAATCCTTCTCAACTTTGGAATGTAATGAAAAACTAAATGTTAACCTTGACCATGAGAAGAGTAACTATTGGAACAAGTTCCCTTAGCAATGACTAGGAGGCAATCAATGCTTTGATGCAATCTGTTAGAATAAATAGCAATACAGGTGCATTCAAGCAAACACTCTGACGTCAATCGTTTACAGGAGCTCAACATCACGAAGCACTGTGGACAAGTGTTTTTGATCCCGACAATGTGATTGTAGTTTGTTAATACTGGGTCGACTGAGGCGGGTTTTTTGTTTTAAAAAACCGCAGGGAGAGAATGTAAATTTGTGGACATGTCTTCTACCTTGTAACACTTAATCAGCCATGTTTTCTGTCATTGAATTCTTGACATGATCTTTGCATATTAGTCATACTGTGGTAATGATTGTGATATTTTATTGACATTGAATTCATTCTACAGATAAGACAATTCGTTTCATTTGCTTTGCAAACAACAAGGCTTCGTAAGTTAAAAACAGGATTCCGAGACATTTAATCCTTGACACGATACATCACGCTGGCCCGATTTCTAAGCCTCCAATAACATATCTAGGGCATTTCGAAAAATATTCTTGTAAAAATGTATGCTTTTCATAATATGAGTCATATCTCCAAAAACGAAAAAACTATTCCACAATTCAAATATAATTAGAGTGCGAACCTCTCCATAAAAATGTAATCATTGCGTAACAGCTATTTGTAACAAACTAGTAATATATAATGATATTTGACGGAATTAAAAAAGGGTTATGCTTATCCTTCAAAATTGGTAATTATATTACAGATAATGCGTCCTCGTATCAATGCGTAGGCGTTACCGCTCAGATCTAACAGGTTTACATGGACAAAACTGAGGCTAAATGTAAAGGTAATAGCAACTGAAAGTTTTTTGTTAAAACAACTGCATCTGTCGCTTGACTGCACTTTAAGACGTTTTGATAATTGAGTTACTAATATTCATTTGTGTGGTTGCTTCAAAACAGCACGTAAACCATTCCATAATTATGTGCAGTCAACAAAACTGGTCTTGTCAACTTAGTTGAAAGCAGAAAATGTTTTGGGCATAAACTCTTGACATTATCTTTTGGCGTTATGGACATTTTGTATTGGCAGTATTTTGAAATAATATTATTGAGGTAGAATTAAAGGTATTTCTCGCAAACCAGGATAAAGTAACAGATAGACATAGAAGAACTTTTACAATGGTTTCTGTTAAAATATTTTAATTTAATACTAAATTGAGGATATGCCTACAAGAAATTACTGATAGAGAACACAGATAATTATTCAAAAGTGGCAACAGATAACACTAAGAAGTCTTTAGATTTAAAATTAGGGCAGTATTTATGTTATATGCAAGAATCTAACTTGGCGAAGTTAATTGAAACTGAGGACATCAAATGATGCATTGGTGACTGAGACCGGGAGATGGAAAATATCCCCATAATGTATCGAAAATGTAACCTCAGTATCATTGACCTCAGAGATACATTTCACTACTTATTTGTAAATAAAGCATTTTATAAATATGGGATATGTTCTGTACCTAAATATACAAATGTTAAACCAATGTATGCACAATAAATTATCATCTTTATTGCTCAAAATTAGGAACATATTCGTCTTTAGTAGATAAGAATCACGTTTGAAGCAACGTGTCCCACTACCTCCAACAGAGACCGCAGGTGAGCATTTTCAATAAGCAAATATTTTGTGGTCATAAGTCTCGCACCGATCGCATCTTATCGACAGTAGTATTTACCTGCTGACAACAGTTTGTTTCCTTCTTAAAATAAACAAATGTGGCTGACGACTGATACAAAGGTATCAAAAACAACAATTAGCACGTGTCCTTGTATAGAGCAAACTTCAGAACGTCACCCCACACAACGACTTTGTGAACATTGTACTGTTGCCCGGTTACAGCAATTATGATGTCTTTTCTATTTCCGTTACACAACGAATGTACAAAGGCAAGGTGATGTTTCAATATTTTAGTATATTTTACAAAGTTATGTTCATAGCCCGACTGTGATGTCATGATCCATGTCCAGTTCTTACAAAGGAATGACCATTGCCGGGCAAACGGAAGAGGTAGCCACACTGGTAGCTATGAAATACACAAAGCCATTTTAGAAAGTGGTCAAATGTAACATATGTTATATTTGGGATTACACTTTCTTAGTAAAGTACACATTCTAGTACTTTTGGGGGGGTTGAGTCCCGTCCGTCATTCGAACCCACACCCTCAGAGTCAGGCACCTAATCGCCAGCACACAAAGTCAGACGGCTAGACCGCTCAGCCACCGCGGCTTCCACAAAAATGGAAGTCGGACAACTGGTAGTCTAGACTGCGGACTTTGTGTACCCCTCTTATAAGTGTTAATTGGCACTGCTCCCACGGCCGAAAGCTATGAAATACACAATGCCATTTTAGAAAGTGGTCAAATGTAACATATGTTATATTTGGGATTACACTTTCCAAACCCAAAACAAAAAAAGTACTAGAATCTGTACTTTACTAAGAAAGTGTAATCCCAAATATAACATATGTAACACTTATCAGAGGGGTACACAAAGTCCGCAGTGTAGACTACCAGTTGTCCGACTTCCATTTTTGTGGAAGCCGCGGTGGCGAAGGTCTAGGCGTCTGACTTTGTGTGCTGGCGATTAGGTGCCTAAATCTGAGGGTGTGGGTTCGAATCCCCAAAAGTACTAGAATGTGTACTTTACTAAGAAAGTGTAATTCCAAATATAACATATGTTACACACTGGTAGCTTCCAATGCTCAATTCAAATTCATTTCCTTACAGAAGATTATACAATAGAAATAGTGTCAGTGTTTGTTGTATTTAAACACATATCTGAGCTTATTAAAAACAGTATGTATTGTGATTTTAGAGGCGTATCCGTCCATCCTCATTTTCGTGTAATATGTGCATTGTAGTTTGGGCTGGTGAATCTGAAGAAAGGTCAACTTGACTATTGCATTAGCATGTGGTCGCGATCAGGAAATCTTAGCATGAACGGTTTAGAGTCTATGTAAAAAATGTTCCATATTTTCTGGTATTTTCATGATAATATAAAAAATGTTCCATATTTTCTGGTATTTTCATGATATTAAATGTCACAATTGTGGTTCTTTCTTCACATATATCGCCCAGATCTCTGTGTTCGAGGAAAGTTATTTAGATAAACCTTTGCGTTTGTGTCATGAGAACGATACTGGGGAATTATTGACATGATACATTGTGATGCTAATTTGAATGTTTTATTAAAGCCATTGAAGCAGTGTTGCTAAAGCAGTCCTCGCATCTTATGCAATGCCTGACGCTGTCTCTACAACTACCGACAGTCGATAAGGATGCAGTCCCACAACCTTGTGTCTAGGAACTCAGAGATGTAAAAGATGTGAGTAATCCTTGATATCTCAATTAACAAATGACCTTCTTCGATTTCCACATAGTCTACGTGGCATTGTTACACCGGAAGGTTAATTGACCGGTGACTTTTTGCCTCACAGTCGTTATACAAGAGAAGGGGGAGGCATATCGATGGGAGGTGTGTGTGAGGGGAAGGTGGATAGACGGGGATGGACGCGACTTACTGGGGTTATGAGGGACATCATCTGTAAGGTCGGTGGGACAAACATCCGTAGTCAAGTGAAAGTCAAGATAATGCTGTGTGGATGACAGCGTGCGGTCACTGTCCTGTTTGCTGTGGGCAGAATCGATGGCGGCTGTGACCCACGTTTTGGAATGATTACTTCAGTTGATCTCTCTTTGTTTATAGGTACTGTGCTGGTTGCACGAGGACGAGATGCTGAATTAGCAAATAAAGCAAAATTTTATGTAATAACGTTATTGCCTATCACGAAAAGGATAAATAAACCTTCGATGACTTAGTTCAGAGCTTGAAAATCTTGCCATTTATAGCATCAAAAACGTATGCATCGAGAGATGCATTTGGATGGATGGATGGAGGGATGGATGGAGGGACAGGCAGAGACAACACACATAATATTTGTGTGTTAGTTTGTCATGTAAAACGTATGCTTCAAAGTAACACTACGAAGTATTCAATAAACAATGTTTTTAATGTATTTCTCATGAGAGAAGGAACTGTTTAATGCCAGTTGAGCAGTATGTTGGTGGCATCTGGTCGGTCTTTTAGTAAAATGTTCTCGGCAAAAGATGGAAGTTTATCGTGAAATACAAACTAATTAGCGAGAACGTTTCCCTGGTGTTGGAGTATGTACAAAGAGGGCATATCAGTGAACCACTAAGAGAACCGTGAATACACGTTGTCACTCTGTCAATCCTACTTAAACTATAATAACATATCAGCAAGCGATTTTAAGTGACCATGCAGATCTCACCATCAGACCAATTTCACTTAAAAACTCTGAAGATATTATGAAAATATATTTCTTTAAAGAAGTATTACATCTTAATTGAGATGAGGGAATGAATAAGTTTAGTTTTACACCGCTCTTAGCAATATTCCACCTATGTGGCTTCACACGTTGTATCCATGTGGAGAATCAAACCCGGGTCTTCGGCGTGACAAGCTGAGCTACCCAACCGCCCCAATTGAGATGACACACCGATTAAGCAACAACTTCTTAACGTGCAACTCTTTCAGTTAAAATTGTCACCACAATTGTAAGTAGTTACCCTGAAAGAAAATGCACATCCTCCCAGCTCAGCTCAATACTTGATGAAAGCTGTTGTTTATTCAAAACATTGTAATCAATGATTTATTATCCTATTGTTTGTTTACGTGTGAAATAAACAGGGTTACTCTTTAGTGTAGTGTATCTAGCAACCATTGCTCTTAAACCCAAGCTTGAATATCATTTCGTGATGCAGACAAATATTGAGTCACCGCTACTGTCCCAATAGACGCCGTGTTTGTTCTGTGAAGCATTTGAAATATATGCATACAGTACAGATTGCGTTGCAGTCCTTATTGACTGCTGATTGTATACAGAGATAATTTCAGCTGAACAGAACATAACATGCGATGGATCTCTTGGAATCAGATCGTCAGTTTATTGAGTTGGTACATCAGTTGATGTCAGTTAGGATCCAAACAGGTCCTTTAATGCTCGAACCGCCCTTCCCACCACGCCGACCTATAAATAACACAGCACCATGACGTCACAATATTTACATTTAGGACAGAAGTGACAGATGAGCTTGGAAGTTCCATCACAAGCGAAAACATAAATTCAGACCAGGCTTGTCATGGGTATTTAACGTAAAACATGTGTCTGGTGTTTATGCAATTCAAACACTTGGAAACACAATGCAAACACAGATATAAAGAGGTAGAGCGTAGAAAAACATCATCAGACTGAAGCACCTGCTAAGATATGTCCCCACACGAATGTCAATCACGAATGAACTTATCACCTGTACATATTGAGCTAGATCTAATCGGAGGTGGTTGTGTGATTATCGAAGTGGCATTAGAAGGAAATTTTGTTAAACAGCATCACGACTCACTGAGGTAGAATGTCGAACACATTTACTATTTTATCTTAATAACCAGTGCCCCGTTCTACAATGCGATCACAGTTCTAAGGTGATCGTTACTTCCATACTTTAACAGAGGCATATGTATCGTATCGCTAAGATCGCTTTCTTAATCCCAGATTGAAAATGTTTTCTTTTCTATTATAGGATTTAATATGTAAATTACCTTAATATATTATCATATATATGATTTAGTTTCATAAATATGTTTCTGATAGGGGTAAATGTTCTGGAAACACAATATTGGAATTTAATATATACTGAGAGAAACAAATAAGGGAACATCACTTCACGGCAGTGTTCCTATATTTATTCCCAGATATCCTCCCACAACGCTATACAAAGCTTGTGATGAAAACTTGAAAGTATGAAAGGAACACTTGAATTTTCCTGTGTTCCTTTATTTGTTTCTCTCAGTATATGTGTGAATACAGTAAAACATGTCCAAGACTACTGACCGCACTGCCCCCTGTCCGACAGTTTCGCGGGAGGGTGAACACACTGCGGTCCTTGATGCCAGGCTGGAACGACGTGATGAAGTAGACAACGTCGGTCTTGGCTGGAGACAGAGTATAATCACTATAATGACTCGGTACACAGAGCAGGCAGTTCCACAATCTATAGCAGCACATCGTGGCGAGGTTATATCAACAGGAAATGTTATGTAGGATCTATTTTAACAGTTTCAACAATTCCTGGGAATGACAAGGGTTATATAGACGGGTGTATTTAGCAAAGCACACAGACTTATGAAGCATGTAATAAAAAAGCAGTCAAAAAAGCATTAGAGTAAGCTTTCAAGCAAAAATAATAACAGTATTTTTTGTAACGGTCCTTTGACTATTATATAGATTGTTAAGTCGCAGTGGTGATTGTTGAAAACGTTATTGACAATGGCAGCAAAGGAAACAAGAATCTTGAAATCAGAATTAGTTGAGGGTCAGATGCCCTTCAAACTAAGTCCCTTAAGCCATTCCATTGAGATTGATTAATTAATACACCTGCATTGTTAAGGTTTTGATCAAGTCTCTTACTTGGTTTACCCTACGAGGTTCTGTCAAGCTGGCTAGGGCTAGACAGATCAAATCTAGTGCTTATCTCCCAAAGCCACAATCCACAAAGGTATTAATCAGGTATTTAAGTACAGCTCTCTGTTTCCTGCTACACATGTATTTATTCTCTTTATATATACTCCTTTGTGCATATTTCAATAGTGATGTTATATATATCTTTGTATATACTCTGTCTTCTGTGCATACTGTGATAGCATGTAATGTTAATGATGCTAATGTTTCTGCGGGAGATAGCTACCTACGTTGTGAAAACTTGCTCAGTCCTTTTCCTTGTGAATAAACTATGTTTATATCAACCCTGAGTCACAAGGTGAACTGAACATGTTTTACGAGACTTTAAATATTATCAGGATTTCCTGCTTGCCGTTTTCCCGGAGAGAGGAAGGTCGGCGGTTCGATCGTCTTGCCGCATCATACCATAACACGTTAAAAATGGTCCCCAGTTTCATTGACGTGCGCCTGGCATTTCGAACATGAAACAAGAACTAGTCGGCTAGGAGTCGTGATGTGTGGTATCCATTTTATATTGCAGCTTGTTTGTTTGCTTGTATGTTTGTTTTGTTTTGTTTTAAGCTGCACTCAGCAATATCCCAGCTATATGACGGCGGTCAATCGAGTCCTGACCAGACAATCCAGTGATCAGCATCATGAACATAGATCTCAGCAGTCGGTATATGATGACATGTGTCAACCAAGTCAGTGAGCCTGACCACCTGATATTGTTAGTATGGGTTGCTGAAGATCAGTTCGAACCCTGATCTTCACTGGTATGAAACAAAGCATCTCCATGGGCTGGTGCTATACATGTACTTGCATGTCGCTGTGTAAGTGTAATCGTCTTGACCACAATGTCTACCCTATTTCACCTCACCACATGCATGTAATATCCCACATATCATATCATATTCATCCTCAGCAATATGTGTAATAGCGGGAATGTACCGTTGTTCATTGTGCCGTATGACGCCTCAACCATAGGGACGCAGCCGTCGGCCGTGACGACGAGGTTGACGACGTTGTCGGTGCCAGGTTTCTGGTACTGCCACGTGTTCACCTTCAGCGCCATGTCGCCGTAGCCAAATGAGGTGTTGCCCAGGAAACGGGAAATGGCTGATGGTGATACACACATGTATGTAGGCTAAGTTCAACATATGTATGATTCCATTTTTAAAGGCACTATTTCACACCACACTTCTCTAAAAAAATATATCATTTCTCTCAATGCATTTCTCTCAATAATACTAACTATCAGCCCTCAGGGAAGCTACTATATAATTTATTCAAAACAATTACGTATTTACATGAATTTAATGAATTAATGGAGCGTTGCATTAAATCGACTCTCGCGCCCTCTATCGACCGAACATTATTTCAAGTGAACCCCATAGAGTTATGTCCCTTGGAGCGCTCTTTACGAATATCCTACGCACAACTTGTGATTGAAACCATTTCGGAAAACACCGACAACAACGCATGCGACAGTTTTCGATGTACGGAGCAATTGTTTACATTCCATATATGACAAGTGTTCTCTCTTTGGAAGCTGTTGGCCTCGAAGTTTCAATTATCGATTTCAGGCAAGTCGTAAGGGATAATAAGTCTTTTACTGCATCAATAGGAAACTAAGGTGAGAGTATATGCGCCAGTATATATAATATAATATAGGCCAAAATATTGTCGAAAATATGTGAAATTATGCCTTTAATATCAAACGTTAGGACTATCACATTTGAATGACATTTTCATCACATTTATATGAGCCATCGTTAGCAGAACTCATTAGATAATAATTAGAGACAGTTATCTTATGTTCGTAATTACGTCACTCGCCGTACATTATTACGACAATCATAATACGTCACCTACCAGGTACGCATGGCTCTCTCATTTGTTCCGTGGTGTCCAGAACTGTACACCCGGTTTCTGATTTCACGTACTCTTTACCCTGAACATATGTATAGATTTAAAACAAGGGCAACAGTTCATTCGCAGCTTGACCGAAGTTATCATCCATGTGTTTGGCTGTCACAACAAAGAAGCAGTCGGAGATGATTAACATGAGTCATGCATCAAAACTATCTCATAGTTCCATACCCTAACGTACAGTTGATGGGCCTATGTCAGTATGTAGAACAACCTGTGATCCTCAGAGTATACTCATACTCTTCACTGGCGTCACAGCAGTTAAGGTAACCTTGATGTAATCAGCAGGTTGACAGTCAAAGTGTGGCGATGACTGCTTGAACAAACGTTGATGTCAGCATTGCCACTTAAATATCTTATGCAAAAACACTGGAGACAAAAGAACTGACAAACACGAAGGAATGTAACAGTGAAGAACACATTCGAGTATTTGGATGGGTTGAGTCCATAAATACGTTTTTCACCTCACTGAAAGTGAACAGGATCCGTATAAGTCAATCTGTTGTCATTTAGATGTTGTTACGTCCGGCCAACCTTGGGTCCCTGTTGTCGATGGCGATCTGTCCTCTATAATGTCAGCAATTTGCCTAGGTCAATGTACACTCAAGGTAAAGAGCCAGCCTGTCGGTGTTTGACATCTGGTTTATGTCAATGGACGCTTTCAGGTGTAACACTGTCTATGGTGTTATTACAGGATTTGGTATGGTATTTCCTATCATATATATTGCAAGAACAAGTGCTACAGGCTCACGATTAGTGTTTGATAATAACAACTCACGTGGTGGCTTAGCATGACACTTGTTGACTCTCAGGGATTAGCAAGAAATTCCAACGCTTCCTGTGTAGTCGATGATTTATAAGAAGATCAGGAAAGGAAATCTGAAGTCGCACATTATACAGCATGTCTTTGCATTATACAGTGTTACAGACTATGTCTTTGCAATCTGTACAAAGTGGCCAGGTTCTAAGACAGCTGTTTTCGCAATTGTGAAAAACGAAAGACACATTCATCTGTTATTGTGCCGTCATTTTGTAACGTATTTTATCCTGTGCAACTGAGATATATGCTCTACATTCACAAAGAAGGATTGCTTAGGTTCTCCCTATTTTTTATATGCCCCATCTTCCGCCCACTATGAATTTTCATTTCGACGTTGAAATTTTTTTTCTTCTCGATTTTCCCCGCAGCTGTCGAATTGAATGCCCTGATGTGATATACATAGTACTCGTACTAGAGTACACACATAAAAAACAGGTTAACGTGATCTTTCTTTAGCTAAATATTTTAAAGCCAATCGATTAGAAGTACATCATAAACTAATTTCAAAACCATTTTCAGGTTATATACATTTTTATGTCTCACAAAAGTAAGTCAAATAATTAGTGAAAAGCATTATATTATTGTTATTTATTTCAGTCTCCCGCCCGTCCGCACTCTTGTTGGTTGAGGTTGGGGATGAATATCACATAAAATATACGGATTGACATATTCTGGGAATGATTTTACTTTACAAAACTGAACAAAAATCGACATACGTTATGTTCTATCCAAGTTCTGTAAAACACTACTTCACGTAGTTTCCAAACAGCAACTATTATACGGTGAAATATACTACGGATTGGTCTACTTTTTGTAGGAACATGTAGATGTTTCAGTTTCTTCCGTAAAATATTGTTTAAAACATACTCACCGCTTTGTAGTCAATTATGACATTTGTTACTTGCACTGTCCCGTCGGGCTGATTCATGTGTGCCTCCAGCCTCATCATCTTTGCGTAATAGTCGTAGGACATTAGGTTGTACCCCTGGTAAACAAAGTACACAGAGGACATTAGGTTGTACCCCTGCTAAACATAGTAGATAGAGGACATTAGGTTGTACCCCTGGTAAACATAGTAGATAGAGGACATTAGGTTGTACCCCTGGTAAACATAGTACATAGAGGACATTAGGTTGTACCCCTGGTAAACATAGTACATAGAGGACATTAGGTTGTACCCCTGGTAAACATAGTAGATAGAGGACATTAGGTTGTACCCCTGGTAAACATAGTAGATAGAGGTAGAGGACATTAGGTTGTACCCTGGTAAACATAGTACATAGGACATTAGGTTGTACCCCTGGTAAACATAGTAGATAGAGGACATTAGGTTGTACCCTGGTAAACATAGTAGATAGAGGACATTAGGGTTGTACCCCTGATAGTAGATAGAGGACATTAGGTTGTACCCCTGGTAAACATAGTAGATAGAGGACATTAGGTTGTACCCCTGGTAAACATAGTACATAGAGGACATTAGGTTGTACCCCTGGTAAACATAGTAGATAGAGGACATTAGGTTGTACCCCGGTTGTAATGGTAAACATAGTAGATAGAGGACATTAGGTTGTACCCCATAGTAGTAATGTAAACATAGTAGATAGAGGACATTTGGTTGAACATTAGCCAGGTAGTATAGAGGACATTAGGTTGTAAACAAACATAGTAGATAGAGGACATTAGGTTGTACCCAGGTAGGTTGTAATGAAACATAGTAGATAGAGGACATTTGGTTGGGGAAACATAGGACATTTGGTTGGTTGTAACCATAGTACATAGAGGACATTAGGTTGAAAAACCAGGTGGTAATAGTAAACATAGTAGAGAGGACATTTGGTTGTACCCCAGGTGGTAATGTAAACATAGTAAACATAGAGGACATTTGGTTGAAGCCAGGTGGTAATGTAAACATAGTAGATAGAGGACATTTGGTTGATAGAGGACATTTGGTTGTAGCAGGTAATGTAAACATAGTAGAGTAGAGGACATAGAGGACATTTGGTTGAAGCCAGGTGGTAATGTGAACATAGTAGATAGAGGACATTTGGTTGAAGTTGTGGTAATGTAGATAGAGGACATAGAACATAGAGGACATTTAGTTGTACCCAGCCAGGTAATGGTAACATAGTAGATAGAGGACATTTGGTTGAAGCCAGGTGGTAATGGTAACACAGTAGATA
Source organism: Haliotis rubra (assembly GCF_003918875.1). NCBI lineage: Eukaryota > Metazoa > Mollusca > Gastropoda > Lepetellida > Haliotidae > Haliotis > Haliotis rubra. Next base: position 1,185,367 of record NW_025766336.1, read on the forward strand.
GAGGACATTTGGTTGTACCCAGGTGGTAATGGTAACACAGTAGATAGAGGACATTTGGTTGAAGCCAGGTGGTAATGGTAACACAGTAGATAGAGGACATTTGGTTGAATCCTTGTGGTAATGTGGTACATAGAACATAGAGGACATTTGGTTGTACCCAGGTGGTAATGTAAACACAGTAGATAGAGGACATTTGGTTGAAGCCAGGTGGTAATGTAAACATAGTAGATAGAGGACATTTGGTTGAATCCAGGTGGTAATGTAAACATAGAACATAGAGGACATTTGGTTGTAGCCAGATGGTAATGGTAACACAGTAGATAGAGGACATTTGGTTGTACCCAGGTGGTAATGGTAACACAGTAGATAGAGGACATTTGGTTGAAGCCAGGTGGTAATGGTAACATAGTAGATAGAGGACATTTGGTTGTACCCAGGTGGTAATGTGAACATAGAACATAGAGGACATTTGGTTGAAGCCAGGTGGTAATGTAAACATAGTAGATAGAGGACATTTGGTTGTACCCAGGTGGTAATGTGAACATAGAACATAGAGGACATTTGGTTGAAGCCAGGTGGTAATGTGAACATAGAAAATAGAGGACATTTGGTTGAAGCCAGGTGGTAATGTAAACATAGTAGATAGAGGACATTTGGTTGAAGCCAGGTGGTAATGTAAACACAGTAGATAGAGGACATTTGGTTGTACCCAGGTGGTAATGTAAACATAGTAGATAGAGGACATTTGGTTGAAGCCAGGTGGTAATGTGAACATAGAAGATAGAGGACATTTGGTTGAAGCCAGGTGGTAATGTAAACACAGTAGATAGAGGACATTTGGTTGTACCCAGGTGGTAATGGTAACAAGTGGTTATGTGAACATAGAACATAGAGGACATTTGGTTAAGCCAGGTGGTAATGTAAACATAGTAGATAGAGGACATTTGGTTGAAGCCAGATGGTAATGTGAACATAGTAGATAGAGGACATTTGGTTGAAGCCAGGTGGTAATGGTAACACAGTAGATAGAGGACATTTGGTTGTACCCAGGTGGTAATGTGAACATAGTAGATAGAGGACATTTGGTTGAATCCAGGTGGTAATGGTAACACAGTAGATAGAGGACATTTGGTTGTACCCAGGTGGTAATGTGAACATAGTAGATAGAGGACATTTGGTTGAAACCAGCTGGTAATGGTAACACAGTAGATAGAGGGTTGAAGCATTTGGTTGAATCCCTTGGTGGTAATGTAATCATAGTAGATAGAGGACATTTGGTTGAAGAATCCAGGTGGTAATGGTAACACAGGTAATGTAAACATAGTAGATAGAGGACATTTGGTTGTACCCAGGTGGTAGGTGGTAATGTGAACATAGAAAATAGAGGACATTTGGATGAAGCCAGGTGGTAATGTAAACATAGTAGATAGAGGACATTTGGTTGTACCTGGGTGGTAATGTAAACATAGAAAATAGAGAGGACATTTGGTTGAAGCCAGGTGGTAATGTAAACATAGTAGATAGAGGACATTTAGTTGAATCCAGGTGGTAATGGTAAACACAGTAGATAGAGGACATTTGGTTGTACCCAGATGGTAATGTGAACATAGTAGATAGAGGACATTTGGTTGAAGCCAGGTGGTAATGTAAACACAGTAGATAGAGGACATTTGGTTGAATAATGTGAACATAGAAAATGGTAATGTAATCATAGTAGATAGAGGACATTTGGTTGAATCCAGGTGGTAATGGTAACACAGTAGATAGAGGACATTTGGTTGTACCCAGGTGGTAATGTGAACATAGAAAATAGAGGACATTTGGTTGAAGCCAGGTGGTAATGTAAACACAGTAGATAGAGGACATTTGGTTGTACCCAGGTGGTAATGTGAACATAGAAGATAGAGGACATTTGGTTGAAGCCAGGTGGTAATGGTAACACAGTAGATTGAGGACATTTGGTTGTACCCAGGTGGTAATGTGAACATAGTAGATAGAGGACATTTAGTTGAATCTCTATTGGTAATGTAAACATAGCACGTGGAGGACATGTTGAATCCCTTGTGGTGATGTAAACATAGTAGATAGAGGACATATGGTTGAATCTCTATTGGTAATGTAAACATAGATGGAGGACATCCTGTTGAATCCCTGGTGGTAAAGTAAACATAGTAGATAGAGGACATTATGTTCATTCACCGCAGAGAGTCTCAACAAAATATCTGTGTTAGGTTAAAGCTGTGAGTTGTGGTAAACCAGAACAGGCACTGTTGGCATTTATTATTATATTGATGCACGTATCGTTATGTCTTATCATCAGCTCCTTGATTCAACCCTCCATAAAAGTCTTAGTATGTGATTTTGACGCATCCCTCGCGATGCTTAAAAGGTCATAAACTCCCTTGATTCATGCTGCGTGATGCTTAAAACATATCATTATATGACACTTTACTTCACCCCTCGAAAACAGGTCCCTATCAAACACCACCCGGAAAGAACACACGGAGGGCGATAGAACACAACCTCACTAGTCATCAAGGTAATCTATTCGCCATCTCTCAGGACAAGCTAGTGAGCTTCAAGTGATCAGTACTTCTTAACCTTTAACAATCGTGCATGGGACATCATAATCACTGGGCCCCTTTAAATTGGGCACCATGTGAAGAGCGCTTAAATTCTCTGGCTTGAACGTTTTCGATAGCGAAAATGTAATAGCAAATATGTTTAATGTACACTTAATCGTTCAAACAAATAACTTCTTGAGGAAACGTTCTGAACCCGATTACAATTATCAAACTTTCACGAACAAACTTCTCTCTCTTGGAATCAAGGAAATTTGGGTCAGGACAAGTATTTAACAAGGTAATCAATTTTAGGGAGATTTTTCGGTCTGGTATTACGCTTGTTAAAGGTGGAAAAAGTTACTCCCCGCAATATTTACTTGCCAACAAATCTATTTCGAATTGTTTTTCGCAATAATGCACATTGAAGAAGGCTACTTTTTACGCACTGAGCAAACACGACGATCATTTTGGAATGATTTTTTGTTTTAATTTCCATCCCTTAATTTGTATTTCCTTAATGCCCTAAAGCATATTTATTTCATTAACACAATTGAAACCACACTTCATATGTGTGTGTGTCGGCACTGTCGTCGTATTGAATCACCTTAAGGCCCATAGTTGCCAGATATTCAACTCACATCTAGATATTGGGTGTTTTGTCCGGGGAGAAAGACGCCTCCAAACTCTCCCAGAATGGCTTCAAACTGTTTGTCCACACAACATTTCTGTGGTTCGGCAGCAGCAATGGTGACAAGGAAGGAAGCAAGAAGGCAAGGAAGAATCATGTTGGCCTGTGTTAGTGTACTCCACCAGGTCAACCGCTGATATGTGCCTTGTCACACAGATCACCCAGGTGAACATTCCCATGGAGATTTCACACAGTAACTAAAGATATGTTCACTGCAATGTATTTATAGACATCAGCTTGCAAAGGTCGACATAAGGTAATATTGCTATACCGTATACCAACACTGATGCTTCTACAGTTATTACCTTTAATGTATGCCTGTAATATATGCGCTCTATGTTCATAATCGTAAGACTACTTCAAGAATCCCTTGAAGCGTCAACAATTACTTATAATTAGGAGAGTTTTAATCCATAACACTAATTTTGTAATCAGAAGCATCAAATGTAGATGAATTAATATTGGATTCAGTTGATGGTCAACAAAAAGTAAGCTGTTTACGTGAGTTGTGTAAAATTACGGGAACTCCGGAAGATTCTTTTGTGTGGACATGATGCTATTTAAGCCATCCGATCATGTAAACAGTAAAACGCAAATGCACATACAGCTCTTTTTGGAGAAACAAAACAAGAAAGTGTTTCGTTTCGCCTTATGATTTAAGTTTACAAGATTAACATGTATTTTCACTGAAAATATATTTTAGCGAATTTCGACCTTTTTGTAGCTACTAAGAAATGAAGCCCATTACTCTGGTCGATATGTTCTATGTCATTTCATGAATGTGTAGGAAATAATATTATTTGTGATTTAAGTCCCTAACATTAAATATTTAAAGGCCCGAAATAAGTCTACATGATCAAGTATATGCCACGTTAGTGCTGTAGACCTTACCCTTGCCTGTGTCTGAGTCATGAGCAGGACATACCCGAGTTTGTTCACATTCATAGCCTGTTTGCAGTGAAAACGTACCGATGAATTTCGCTTTAAACAAAAAAGTAAATCAAATAAAGTGAAATTAAGATTGCGAATCCTCTTAATTCTACCTTGCCAATTGAATATTTAAATCTCAGAATTTTATTCATCTTAGGATAAAAGTTGTGTAACAAACGATCATAGATTATAATGCCAGGTAATGTTTATATGACATAAGGGTACCGTGCCACTGACTAGGTAGTTTGGAAAGGTACCAAATATGTATGGCATTACTGCTAAACAGACATTACGTTGCAGTATACTACTACTTCCATGGGCAATTCTCAGCTCCTCTTGCCAGGGTAGTTTTACCACGTCCGACTTTGTCATTGAATGACACTGCAGAACCGTTTATCGATTCTTACGACAAGCATGGGTTGTTGAAGAATTTTTTCATTGAAAATCTGATATTTCTTTTGGACAAGCATGCGATTGGACATCATGTCTGGAAGTAACAAAACCAACAATATAACCTGTCAGTTAACAACAATAGTTTTGCAGGCACTTCTGTTGCTTTATTATTTGAATACGAACATACTGATATTATTCCATAATAAATTATACATAATCGTCGACAACTACATCCCATGTTTCAGACACTACTGCTGCTGTATGTTAACAGTGACAGGTTTATATCCACGCTATAGTGCGGATCCTTACGGGCAGGTAACAAGGTGTGTGTGTGTATGAATTACAGTACAATGTGGCGTGGGAATAGTTTTATTTTCACAAATAAGCATCAGTCTCCGCGTGACAGAACTGCGTCAATGTAGCGAGCTCCTCGCGTGGTGTGATCCGCTGGCAGCTGGAAGGCGATATTGAGAATATTGATATTTTTGTGTGTGGTTGTCTGTTTGAAAACTAGGCATTTACAACGTAGGCCATTAAATACACTTTTAAGTTGTGTCCTCCTTTTTGTTGTATTTTAACTGACGTATTACGTTTAAAGGGATCGTGGTTGAAAATCAATAACTTACTACGACTTGAAAGAACTCTGTCATTGTATTATATGACGTTTGCTCCTTACAGTCATAGTCCTTACAGTAGAATACCATCCAAGTAAATGAACATTATGACGTAGTGAGATAATGAACTCTCTGACAACATAAACTCATATATTACACATCACCTGAGTGCCATCACTTGTTTGTTGGACACAATTAGCTGGAATGTCAAAGACAGTTGGACTGTGGATCCCCGGACGAAACCCCGTCACAATGAACACCACGTCATTGGAAGCTGTCGATATAGAATATCACCTACATCTAGGTACGGTTAGTGTTTTCTCCCACACATATGGTATGCACAACATAACAACGATAGAAGATAATGTTCACAAATTCGATCCAGTCATAGGAATGAAAACTTAGTTTCAGGGATAAGAACACTACTGTCAATGTTAAGAGCATCAGAGGGTTGGTTTCAGAAGTATGTTTTCCTGTTAACGTTAATGTTGCATTAGTAGTAGTTGTGGTAGACCTGGGGATAGTACATATGGTGAAAATACATATTGAGCCATTTCGATAATAGACGTGTCTCTCAGTTGGTTCATTTTGTTTATATTAACCATGTTTCTGTGTGAGTAACAAAACTGTATGTGAGGAAAATAGCCATTTCAAGTCATATGAATATGTCCAATGACACTCATTCTGTTTACAGTATTCATTGTTTAGACATTGTGATTATGTAAGTATTTCAACTGAACGTACCTGAATAAAGGTTGCCAATGTTGAGCCACGAAAATATAGCCATTGAATTGTATCAAGCACATCGGATTACCTTGTTATCACGCAATGTATAAATAATTCATTATGGCAAGTAAAAGTATCACCGTGTAAAAACGTAAGCAGACATTGCGAATGCTCGTACCGTCATGTCCCAGAGTGGAGAAAGTTGCTTGTACCAATGGTACACAGTTGGATGCTGCTACTGAAGACTTGATGGTGATGTTGGCGGAGGGGCTGTGATATTGCCAGTTGTTGGCACTAACACTGTTGACGCCGGACCCAAAGGTAGACCTTCCAAGAAATTTGGCGTTGTCTATGAAAAACAAAATATTCAAAATCCTTTACGTATAATTGATAATATTTGAGTTTTTGAAAACATTTAAATATTTCAATTGTGATTGCTTTTGAATGAGCCTTATACAAATAATTTGTAGAGATAATTATTATCTGTGAGGATACGACAAAAGAAACCTTTGTTTCGTGTCATGTAACAACAGTAAACGGCTTCACAAATGCCACTTATTATTGTTTGCCATTGTCTTATCTACATACAAGGTTGTGGAAGTTAATCTGTGTGACCTCTGTGTGGATGTACAGGTATACAGATATTGGAGCAGTAAACAAACATGATGGGTTCACATAGAATACATACCAGGGATGCACTGTGTAGATGTACAGGTATACAGATATTGGAGCAGTAAACAAACATGATGGGTACACATAGAATACATACCAGGGATGCACTGTGTGGATGTACAGGTATACAGATATTAGAGCAGTAAACAGACAATGATGGGTACACATAGAATACACACCAGGGATGCACTGCTCGGTCATTATTCGTGAACCTTTCACATACGTGCATTTGTTGTCTTTAATCACATAGCGGAGACCCTAAAAAGAACATGTAAAATATATTTTTCTATTGAACTAAACTTGGACGTGTTTGAATTATACCATATTCTCATGTAGGCTGAATACATTTGGTTTTAAATAAACATATTGACTTTATTTTACTGGGCAATAACGTACCGCTGGAATAAGTATGTTTGAATCTTGATTGCTAGCTCAAAATTAGGTACAAAATTGAAAAATTAAAAACTAGTAATTGTTTAAATACGAAGTCCAGTGTTTTGCATTACTTGACATTAATTGTTGTTCAATTAAATTCAAATCAATTAAATTGTGTTAAATTTCAAATTAGACTGCAACATCCGTACGGAAATGAAGTCATGCACAATTCGGGAACGAACGGTCCTGCCCTGGGCCCCCCGCTGAATCACCTCGTACACCACCGTCCTGTTGTAGAAGTCGTAATGTAGAATGTTGTCCACCTACAAGGTACACCAGATACATTGTGTGCAAACATTAGCAGGACCAGTAAGAGAAAACTGGATACATGGGTCCAGGAATAGCCTTTTTTGTTTCTTCGACCATTGAAAGCTTTCTTATCTGTATTTAATTGTTATTTTGAAATTTGTAGTGTTGAACGAAGGAAGTAAATGTAGCTAACAAAAGTAGCTCAGAACTCTGGGAGTTTCTTTTATAGCTCTGTTTCCGGGACCCCTGAAAGTTCCTTGTTCCTTTATGATGGGTCGCTGCGCGTATTACAACCAGCCTATTTAGCCTAAAGCCTTTGCACATATATGACGCACTCCTACACACTGGTGTCACAAACTACATTCGTGAAAGACGACTACGCCGTTTGACGTGGTTGAATATTCAAAATAGCTTATTTAAATATCTTTTAACACCGTTAATTATTTACTACTTCGGCCCCATACCTTGCTGATCTTAGTATTACCGTATTACCGACATAGACAGACAGTCCTGTAATGGCGTATTTATCTAATAACACACCAGCATGTATACATCAACATTATTTAACACTACAGTAAATTCTGAATAAATCCTGTGCTAGGCATGCCTCTGGGGTGTTATATTGCACGATATCACATGGTTACCGTTAAATCTTATTTTCTGGACGGTAAATATCCATTGGAAGTGTTTTCCTGGCTACCACAAACATCAGTCAACTGTGACAAAACTGGTTGTTTCTTGTAATATCACCACGTACATCACAGGTCCACGTGGCAGGTTCCTCTACTTCAATCAGTTCCAAAATACAATGCATGTGCATAAATGTGTTGAGATAATTAAATCTTATAATCATAAGGATGTATATACATGTATGTCACTAAATATAACTGTCCCCAAGCACGACAGATAGACAGACAGTAAAACAATGAAGCTAACGATGAGATAAGCGCCATCTCAATGATGGCCCGACAGTATGTCGGGCCAGAACAGCTATGTTTGAAGATGAATGTAAAATTGTTGTCCTCAAGTGTCAGGCTTGAAACACACAGGGCATTCAATGTATCAGTTGGTTCTTGATTAAATTATCGGTATTCAAATTTTATAGTTCTAGTGCAACTTTGAACTAGATAGTAAGCATTAAAGTCAGTGATATCCCGGCGTAACATACATCCATGAGAGAAGGAACCTGGTGCCCGCTGTGGTTGTACAAGGCGCCCCCAATTTCAGCCAACCTGGCCTCGAACTGACGATCTGAGCAGCACTTAGTGGGATCCGCGCCACTCACTTCACCTCCAGTAACAGCCAGAAGAACAACAGCAGTGAAAAACGACATCATCATGTTGATATGTGGTTATATGTGACTCTTGATACAGTCACACATGGTGTCTGCTACACAGCCTGCAATTGCAGTCAGATTGTACAGATAACCTCCCACAGCTAGCTGGAGCACTTGGTCACACAAGCAAGCGATTCTATTTATAAAAAGATATGACGAAGTAAGTCATGTCTGTGTGACAGAATCCAGCCAGAAGTACTATCGGGATACCATGGTTTTAGAAGGAAGTTTTATTCACATTCAAAACAGCGACATATAACTGCCAGTGCAGCATTTCATTGTCCTTTCACGGGAGCTTATTTGTAGGAATTCTGCTCGGATTGGTAATATCAAACGAATAGAATTGGGAAAAGAGGTTTAAATTAATAAACTTCAGGTGCATCAATATCGTCAAATAACGGTCAAATAATTCTTTGATAGGCATTCTAGAAGTTGGTGAGTCAAATATGAAACATACAACTTTATGGATGACAACTTCTTATAGGCTAAATAGGCTATCCATTCCCCATCATTTACCACCCCGGGCCAGAGACCGCCTCGTTTGTGTCATATTCATGAATCTGCGCATTATGATTCAGAGAGACAACAGTCTCAAGACCGCATGACGAAAGGTATGATTTCATGTTCCCGTTCGTCAGTTTTCCCTTTGTCACCAGTAATGTCCCAGTGAACTGCAGACATAATCATTAAACAACTTACTGGTGATGAGAAACCAGGGATAATAACCAGGGTTTGAAACCCATGACCATAGAGATCTGGTGACCCAACTCCACACAGCGCCTTCTCTACAGCCTCAGACAACGAGAGGAGAGAAACAATGTGGGGAGTGTGTACTACTTGATTGATACCAGTTTTCTACTTCTAGCTGCTAGTCTGTGTGACTAGCATGATATAGGTGACAGAGTTGAATGGCACGTTCTACCGTATGTATTGTTAAACCAATGACCTTTAGTGGAACACTTTTTTGGGATAGACAGCTTCTTTGTTGCAGTAGTTGCAACTTTTTTTGGATAGACAGCTTCTTTGTTGCAACTACTGCAACAAAGAAATTGTCTATCCATAAAAAGAGTCCCACTTCATCATACCAGCTTCTAAATGCCACATAAGGAAACAATGACCTCTAAATTTCAATGGAAACATAATTGTGTCAGTTGTTTAATATCTCATTGCACCCACCAAGACTAAACTTGCATTATTTACGGATATGTGACAAGATCATATTTATTGCATGAAAAGGATATGAGAATTTAACTCTCGGAAATTGGGTTTACGGGAAACATTACATATTCTGGAACACAGTATCCCTTTTTTTCAATATCCAAGACACGCACATCTCACACACACACTTACATCCCGGATATCACATGGTCGATTCTTTGCGGTCAGTAGTTTGAATCGGCATTTCTATATAAATAAGGAGAGATAGAGGTAAATGTTTTATTTTCACACATTAAGATACCCAGCCGTCCATAGCCATGATAGCACGTTGAATGTGAGGTGGATGGTCCTGCAAAAGAACATGAAACTGGCATGAAAGCATGTAACATAACCATTCACCTCCAAACACCGGACATGAAGATAGCCTTAAGATCAGCAAGGCCTAAAACATATTTCGCTGTAGACCACGTTTACAGATATGATCTATTATAGAATATATACGATACAATGTTTCATTCATGTTGTCACTATGAAAGTTTGACGTCCTTGGCATAGTGTTATTCGTGTGGTATGAACTAACGGTATTGTTGCATGTACCTCATTTCTGACAGTGTCGGCGGCCCCGGTACACAGGGAAGGCAAAACAAACAGGTCCGGTGTTCTGATGCCTGGCGAGAAATTATTGAAGACGAACACAAGCTCGGATGGGGCTGCAACATAGTCGAAACATTCGTACTTACAGTCAGCTTCATGGAAGATTGTACAATAGTACATATATACATATATGTTTTGAAGTTTACTTACTGAGTGCACATAACTGATTCAAACATTCAAGTATTGTCATGCTCCAAAGATCACGTTGATGTAGGGAACGACGTGACGTTGAACTGGTCTTCTGGCAAAAAGTCTGGCTTTCTATAGCCAATTGCGCACTCTTAGGTCGGAGATTCGGAGCAGTCCAGGGATTTGGATTGTTGATGCGGCCGTGGTGTTTGAACGAAAATGTCTCACCCGGATGTAGCGATCTTGGGCGGCGGTGGTAACTCCAAGTCGACCTGACCTGGGTCTGTCATTAACACTCCCAGTATTTTTGTATCGGGTCCTTAGGTTTGAGATGGTCTATCTGGACACGCTACACGCCTTGCCACATCATGCTGTGATGTCCGTTTTAGCGATTCACTACAGACGTGAGTGTAACGTTACGTTTTTGTTAAACGTTTCTTTTTTCAAACGTTTTGTCGTCGGCAACCATTCCCCTACATGCTGGGATTCATGGATTGGTTTGTGTCAAATATTTTCCTAAAATTCAAATTTGTCCTATGTCAAGTTTCTTTTTTGGGGGAAGAGTATATTTATCCATCATTATTTCATTCATCCAAATTTCCCATAGATACGAAAAATATATAATAATTACATGATTAATAAATCGCATACGAAACTTGAAATATATGACGGTCAGTCAGTTTATAACATCATCGTGAGCAGCCCACTGCTGGGATCACCTCACCATTGTTGACGATTCCAAAGACGGCCTCCAATACTGGGACACACCCCACCGATGTTACAACCAGCCTGAGGTCGTTGCTGGTGTCCGGCTCTTGGAACTGCCAGTTGTTGAAGGTGATCTTGTTCACGCCGTAGCCGATGTAGCTGCTTCCCACGAAGGTGGCGTTATCTGTTGTGGATGAATGATAAATAAGAATTGTGTACAAGAACACAGTAGCCCTCGTGTTTATCCTTCAGATTAATGACAGAAGTTTATTGTAGGCAGGGGCGGAGTTCCGATAAGTTATTTTTGGTTGAGTTCCATCTGTAAGCTCGGTGTGTTCTTACAAAAGTGTTTTATGACATATTGTAACTTGCGTCATGTCCATAACGATAATCAAACCAGATTATGTATCCTCGTAACGCCAGTGCTTGGTACCCAATAATAGGTAATTATACACGGTCTTAGTCTGCGGGTGTCTGTTTATACTGGGGGCGGTGGGGTAGCCTAATGATTAAAGCGTTCGCTCGTCACGCTGATCATAAAGACCCGGGTTAGATTCCCCACTTCTGGTGTCACCCGCCATGAAATTGCTGGAATACCAAAACGGCGTAAAACCACACTCACTCACTCAATGTTTATACTGATGTTTGTACTGCTATTTCGTACTGACGGTTACGAACGTCATCCAGAGCAGAAAAAACGGAGAAGCCCCGGTCTGTAGTCACCTGGAATACAGGGCTCCCTGAACCCACGGCGAATCGTTGACGTTGTGCACATTCCTGATCCGAACACATGTTGTATACCCTGGAGAGTACAACATAGGCTATATTACTCCACCTGTCAACACACAGCATAATGTTGTACTGAACACAGGATGGTAATATAACACACACAAACAAACAAAACACACACGCACACGCAAACGCACACGCACACGCAAACGCATATTGCACACTGACCGCGACTTTTAACATTATCGCACTTCCCCTCACACGACATATATATTTGTATGAAATCAGTGATTACAATTGACGTTTGTTGAATAATCAAGAAACAGAAGTTTCCGACAGCAAATCAGGGCATGTTGTATGTTGCTGTAATTATGAACACACAAGTGTGTAGTGTATTCCCAGGGTTTGTCTTCCATTGCCCTGTTGCTGTAATCCTTAACACAGGCGCCTGTGTCAGTCCTGGACTGACTGTGTGTGGTTGTACAGTCACCGTTTCACCATTCCCCTCCACTACAGGTTACATCAAACCAAATGTGTTCCCATAGACCTCTATAGTAACTTTATATATTATTTTTAATCATCCAGGCTGTAAACAGCCATTCCATGTACACATGGTTACAGTCTGGTCTTAGAATAAAAAACAACAATTAAAACACAAATTCCGGCTAACTTAGTCTGCCAATTTTCCGAGCACAGGAAGCTGAATACATCAACCCCAGTTCCGCACCAAATGTCACCTACTTGAAAATATCTATTAACACATTAAGCATAAGTCATGGTGATAAAAATGACTGCATTAGATACTTAACATTGTGGTCAGTTTTAATTACTGGATGGATGTGCTTTAAAAAACATAAAAAATCTTACACCATTTCATCCAATCACAGCTGTCAGTTGTCTCTATCTGGCCAGATGTTTACACGGGCAACTGGCTCAGCGAGCAAGTGATTCTGGAAGGATCTCTCTGTTACTTACCGTGTTGTAATCCTGAATGATCCTGGTGTAGGTGGTGGTATTGTCGGGGTTGTGGGTGTTCACTTCCATCACAATGGTTCGGTTGTAGTAGTCGTAGTGCATGACGTTGTCAGACTGCAAGGGGAAATATAGGCATACACCAGTAAACAGTAAGATGGTTTATAGTTTATCTCAATTATCACTGTTAACGTGCATAGTCATGTGTAGCATTAACGTATGAATCAACGAGTTATCACGACTTTTGTTGCTCTAATTGTAAAATATAACTGGGAATACCGTATGCTTTCCTGTGAATGTTGCGTGAAATGATCTCACAGTTCCTCATTATGCGTGTCACTGTCACTATCACTGTCCATAAAAAGTCGGCATCACTCTTGGATGATTATCACAGCAGTCACTCACGTCAAGTAGTGCTGGCACCTCCACACCATAGGACGTATAGATGGCTCCGCCAGTCTCCCCCAACTTGGCCTCGAACTGACGAGATATGCAGCATGTTTTCGGAGGAGGGTCCGTCTGTCCCCCAACGGCAGAAACAAGACACAGGATGAACACCAGCATGGTCAGTCTCTTACGCCTGACTATCTCGGAGTACCTTATCTCTCCGGTGAGAGCTGGCCATCTGGTGACTTCCCTGGTGTCCAACAGATAAGACGCGTGAACCGCTCTACCTTGTCACAGTGTCACAGCAGATACCATGAAAATCAAGTCATCTGTGATCTGGATTATAAGAGCAATCGTTAGAGGAGACCAGGCAAATCATTATAATATGTAAAAGGAGGCCCCAAATCCCCAACCCTGCCAAGTATAAACTATAGTAAAACATCAGATCTTATTCATCACAGATGTGTTTACTGTCTTTGTATTCATGATGTTGCCCTTCAATATTATTCCCAAATATGGATTGTACAGGGTTCACTGGCTTTAAACCATCGCGAGTATCCTCCCTTGACGCACTGACGCCACTTAATCTAGCGGTTTCAACAGCATAATCTGGGCCCCGTTTCGCAAACCTAAGATCTATACGGTCCCACCAACTCTGCTAGAGGGCATGGATTCCGATAGTGTTGACGGCTTCCTCCTGGTTGTGTAAAATGTTATCACAAAAGACATTTTGTCAACACACACACACACACTCTCTCTCTCTCTCTCACTCACACACTCTCTCTCTCTCTCTCACACACACACACACACACACACAATCCCATGAAATCATCATGTGTCATTTCCTTGTCAGCAGGCAGAGATCAACTCAAAAATCGGTACTCAAGGAAATAGATTGAGATATAAGTAAATAGCCTCACAACATCAGTGAATTCTGAATACAATATATTCCAAAGTGAGTGAGGTAATTGTTTCAGCGACGTATGTAGGTTGTTACGATGACTGGTATGGTCATTAAGGTAGTTCTGATAAAAAGTGAACTTACCCTTTTCAGCTAATACAAAAGTAGCTGAACTTAACATGCAGATGTACAGACATTGTGCGTTCCTTGGCCACTCCTTGGCCTCGGACAGTAAGGAGGACTGGTTTGACTGGCAGGTCGGATGTCAGATCGAGTCTCAGAACGAATATCAGATCGAAACCATCCTTCATTAATGGTCCAAAAGCCGATTCCCTTCCACTGATTCACCAACCTGAACAGACAGGAGAGATCAGTGATGTCGTGTTTCATATTCAGATTTAAGCATGAAGTATCCACAAGATTGTCTGACAAGAAGGAATGCTTCCTGCTTCCAATACTCGACTGTCGTTACTCCTGCAGCTCCACCTTCTATGTGAAACGTCGTGACCCTTCGCAATAAAAAAGTTGACATCCATAAAATTCTTGCCTTGCGGTTTGATGATGCTCATATTGATATCGTTACTCTACATTAGTCTTATGAGCTCATTATGGAAATCTGGATTTCAAAATAAAGTATCAATGTGTGTATATTGTTTGTCTTCAATTTATTTTGTTCATATATTAAACAACATCTAGATGTGAAAATGTTACGACAGGAATAGTGACTGGATAAGAACTTATTTGTTATGACAAACATGAGGTTTTGAAATAAATTCCTTTTGATACTCAGAAGTTTCTTTCTGTCATAACAAAGAAGTTGTTATCCAGTAATCTGTTATTCCTTGAATTGCCTTGAAGGTAGATCCTCCAAACGTCCAACTAAAAGGGATAAAACAGACACTAATTCGTGGTGCAACATTATAAATGAAGCAAATAAACTTTATTCACGAAACAGTAACCATAAGGAAATGTTGAATAACGTGGTCTTATAATCAGTATGTAAACGCATATGATAGGGGAACTAAATAAAAACTTTAGATTTAAAGCGTATAGGATATGGCAATCTCAATGCCAAGAAATCAGTTACTGTTTTAACTCAGTTTCGCTTCCACATGCTGGGAACGGAGGTGTGTTCAGTGGCTCATCGCTAATGCGATGGTTTAGGCTTGATACCCCGGCACTAGCTCTGGCTGAGCTAGATCTGTCTCCAGGCTGCAGAGTGTCAGCATCCAGGTCCAAGCTCAAGTCAATTAGACGTAGAGACGATGGCGAGCTATTGTTGGAGGTAACGGGAGGAGCTGCTCATGGACGCGGTTGAGATGAGCATGACGTGTTGAACTGAAGAAACTCTTGCCGCATCCAGCGTGGATCCATTGATCCCCACAGGGGTGGGCCACTGTGTGTGTGTGCGTGCGTGCGTGCGTGCGTGCGTGCGTGCGTGCGTGTGTGTGTGTGTGTTTTACAGTCAAGCGACAGCATGGGTCAACAAGGTATTTCAAGGTAAATCTAAGATGCTCCGCTTACAGATCAAAGGCCCGTCAGAACTCTATCAGATAATGTATACTTTTTGCATTACGTCACACTGTATTGAGTCACCCGACTATTCTAGTCTGCCCCCTTAATCAAACGTACCCTTGATAACCGACTTGGCGATGTATGTCAGTTGTCATTGCCTAGTGCAGTCTTCTACAGTACAACTGACTCCGTAGCACCCCGTTCCTTGGTTTCAGTGCTTCAGTTGGCTAACGTCACTGGAGGAAATAAATACGTTTACCAAAGCATGTCTCAGCCTCACATTGTACCTTACGGGGGTCCAGCACAAACGTACACATTGTACATTACGGGAGTCCAACACAAACGTACACATTGTACATTACGGGAGTCCAACACAAACGTACACATTGTACCTTACGGCAGTCCAACACAAACGTACACATTGTACCATACGGGAGTCCAGCACAAACGTACACATTGCACATTACGGGAGTCCAACACACACTTACACATTGTACCTTACGGGAGTCCAGCACAAACGTACACATTGCACATTACGGGAGTCCAACACACACTTACACATTGTACATTACGGGAGTCCAGCACAAACGTACACATTGTACATTACGGGAGTCCAACACAAACGTACACATTGTACATTACGGGAGTCCAACACACACGTACACATTGCACATTACGGAAGTCCAGCACAAACGTACACATTGTACCTTACGGGAGACCAGCACAAACGTACACATTGCACATTACGGGAGTCCAGCACAAACGTACACATTTAACCTTACGGAAGTCCAGCACAAACGTACACATTGCACCTTACGGGAGTCCAGCACAAACGTACACATTGTACCTCACGGGAGTCCAGCACAAACGTACACATTGCACATTACGGGAGTCCAGCACAAACGTACACATTTAACCTTACGGGAGTCCAGCACAAACGTACACATTGTACCTCACGGGAGTCCAGCACAAACGTTTGTACCTCACGGGAGTCCAGCACAAACGTACACATTGCACATTACGGGAGTCCAGCACAAACGTACACATTTAACCTTACGGGAGTCCAGCACAAACGTACACATTGAACCTTACGGGAGTCCAGCACAAACGTACACATTGAACCTTACGGGAGTCCAGCACAAACGTACACATTGCACATTACGGGAGTCCAGCAAAAACGTACACATTGAACCTTACGGGAGTCCAGCACAAACGTACACATTGAACCTTACGGGAGTCCAGCACAAACGTACACATTGTACCTTACGGGTGTCCTACACAAACGTACACATTGTACCTTACGGGAGTCCAGCACAAACGTACACATTGTACCTTACGGGTGTCCTACACAAACGTACACATTGTACCTTACGGGCGTCTAGCACAAACGTACATATTGTAGCCTACGGGAGTCCTACACAAACGTACACAATGTATCTTATGGGAGACCAACACAGGATTACACATTGTACCTTACGATTTCATAAACATCTCATTCAACAGCAAATATACATCTGAATGATGAACTATATTCCGTTGTAATTCATCATAAATAAGAAGCATGCTTCAGTCTTAAACATACACATATTCACCAAACTAGCAATATATTCATGAAATTGTGTTCATGAACAATTTGAAAAGTATGTCATGGTGTCCTACTGATCAAGCTTTGCCTTCTTCCACAGTACATCATATGGCCAGCTTCTGAAATGAGTTGGGTCGAGTTTCTTGCCTCCAATGATAGGCTCATATGCAGAATATTTCCAGCTTGATAATAACTCTACCAGGTTTTCACCACTGATATCTGTTTTCATGAGTTGCCATTCCATTAGAATTACTGAAACTTCGATCTCCTTGAAAAAACTGCCAGCACCATGTAGAACGTAATATTCAAATTCTTGTATGTCCATTTTCAAAACTGCTTTCTTGAATGGAAGGTATGGTAAAATATCATCTAAAGTTATAGTGTAAGAGTCAGATGGTTCATCGCAAGGTGATGTGAACGACGATGTAGACGACGCTACAACACTTGTCCCTCCCAGATTGTCTGGAATACGCTTGAAATTCACGAGAGAATGGTTTGCACCTAGAGGATTGAATATAATTGTCATCCTGTCCGTAAATCCACCCTTCTGGATAGACTTACAAAGTCTTTGGACATTCTCTATGAGAGGGTCCACAGATACCACCTTCCTCCCAAACACGGCCACAGAAAGGGAGAAGGCACCAACATGAGACCCTAAGTCCATGAAGCCAAGATCTGGGTCCTTTTGCAGTTCTGACAAAACAAGTTTGATGTTGTTAGATTCCCATACTCCATTATGTTTTATTTCCTTGGACACCCACTTGTCAACCGCTACATCGTGTATGTGGATTGGCGTCAATCCTCGTGGTGTGTTCAGGGGGACACAATCAACATGCACTGTCTACGTGCAAAAATCATGAAGTTGCTGCATGTGACTTCCATTGAATCTATACACTTTAGTTTTACCAAGACTGGGACGAACTGGTGTATGCATGAACCTTTGATATGCCTCCGAGCGCATAAACTCAGTGGTCCCCACCCTGTGGGGTGAAAAGAAGGGTAGGATGACGTGCTCGACGATAAACATAGTGAGGGCACCAACAATCACCAGATAAAAGTGACGCGAGGGTGGCATTATGGTGTCAGGTGTCAGGTTGATATCTTCTGATGTTTCGAGGGCCAATCTGAAACTTAGATAAAGTCATTGACAGTTAATTCTAAGGCATTAGATGTTGCACATATATAGTTTGAAAGATATTTTCGGTTGAAGTCGAGCAAAGTTCGAGCTGTATGACATCGGCCTGTAAGTAATGGAACCTAGCAGCATGCAGCTTGTTGTTGATCTCATGACGTACCGTCCACGTCATCGGCTACAACTGCAGGCAATCAACGACGTCGCTGGAGTGGCTGGAGGCCATTATATTTAGTCTTACACGGGAAACGGGAAATCAATCACCTATATCGTTGAACTATATTTGATATGACTTACTTTAGTTCAGTTCCACATTCAGCTTTTTATGTTATATATTTACCATAATCAGTTAAACTAACATTACAATGGAAATCTAATAACCCTATTAGATAAAGCTGTAATTAGTCAACCTTGAGTTTAATATATAGATGTAATTGATCCAGCATTGGCAGGAATAAGCAATTAGTACATCATTATCATGAACATGCTATAAACCCAGCATTAGTTAGATGAAGATGAATTCTTATGGGGCAGTGTAACTTGAAAGTATATTGCTTATGCGTGTGCTTGTCGTAAGAGGCGACTAACGGGGTCGGATCGGTATATCGATGCTCATGCTGTTGATCACTGGATTGTGAGGTCCAGATTCGATATTTACGGAATGCCGTAATATAGCTGGAATATTGCTGAGTGCGGCTTTAAACAACAAACAAAGAACATTAAGTGTACCAAACTGATGTTGCAGTCTAGAACAACAGACTACACCTGCTATAGGCTATTTACATGTACGAGTATATAGAGGGAATCTATTCAGTCAATATATCACGTCACTGAGGTGAATTTAAGGATGAGTAAATCCCACATGATACATGTTGACATGTTTCCAAGTGGCAATACCCATCCGGCAAAGGTAAACCAACGAAACAAATCTAATGCTGACGCCATTGGGCAGCCTGGCGTGTCAACCTGACCCCGGCTCGGACTGTACAAAGACGGCCTTCACTACTGGGCGACAACGCCCACTGTCACTTTTACTGCACGAAAACGTTATTAAGCAGTCTCGAGACACGAAAATCGTCGCTACATAGGCGAAATGTAAACAATAACACCCCCCATTTCACCGACATGTGCGTTGATGTATCGTGTCAGCTCGCTGTTGTCACGAAATAGTACACATAAAACTTGCCACTGAACGACACATTAATTAAATATCGTCAGCATTTTTCTATTTTGGGGTGAGGTATATTTCGAGTATCATAGCCATGTGATTTTCCCTATCATATATACTACCCATCAAAAGTTTAGACTCACTTTAAACACTCACTATGTTATGTATATATATTTGTGGAAACCAACTGCAAACCTTATGCAGATGAACTACACGAGGATCATGCATCAAATTTCTGAAATGCATGTGCAAATATCGTGCATGTGAACTGCTGTGTTTCGGTGTAAAGAATTGTTAAGAATTCGCCAATTTTCACTGAGTTTCATCATTTATTGAACTCATGACAATATTCTTTTCGACGTTACGAATTGTGTTAC
This sequence comes from Haliotis rubra, assembly GCF_003918875.1. Classification (NCBI taxonomy): domain Eukaryota; kingdom Metazoa; phylum Mollusca; class Gastropoda; order Lepetellida; family Haliotidae; genus Haliotis; species Haliotis rubra. The sequence goes on from NW_025766336.1 coordinate 1,205,389, forward strand.
AATGCATCAGTTCATGTTTAGACAGTACCTTTAGACATTAAGGAATACTTTGCAAACTCTAGTTTAGAACAGTTGACTAAAGTAAGTGGCTACATTTACACTAGTGAGTGTAAACTTTTGATGGGTAGTATAGATAACTTAGTCTGTAGTGTGATTTGTAATCAACTTCTCGGTAGTGTCGAAACTGCATTCGGGGGTCAGTAAACGCCTTAACAGTTACGTAATCGTATTGCCGCTCCATGTTGCGGGATGAACGCCCGGATTTCCGGGTCAGTGGAGGGCTGCTAAGTCAAGGAGTGTAGGGTCGGACGACCGTGACTCCCAACTGTCTACATCACATTCATGATGTACATTCTTACAATGATTAACACAACACCAGGTTCTATACTCACATTGGTTTACTTTGTTTCAGTCCATCTCTGTTGCTTGGAAACTGAGGGACGGAGACTGGGAAGCCCGCACCACTCTACTCTTGTTAAAGGTATTTGTTTAAACGGTTAAACCTGTTAAACCTCACATGTCCAAATACATCGTTTTGATTTGTTAAAAGTGTATCTGACCATGAACTCATGTGATGTCTAATCGGAAAAATACCGGCCAACACTAAACGGTGAATCATCATCCATTTACAACTGCCCTTGACCTTTTTAACGTAAGCTAAAATCTGTTCTGTGTTTTATGACACACTCCCCACTTTCAACACCGACATGCGCGTTGATGTATCACGCCAGGTTGCTATTGTCACGAAATGTACACATAAAACTTGCAACTGAACGACCACAGAGAGAGTATCATAGCCGTGTGATTTTCGATATCCTTTAGATAACATGGCCAGTGGTGTGATTATCAACTTTGTTCTTGACTGTTTTAACGTAAGCTTAATCTGTTCTGTCTTTTTTGACGAATGCATTCGAATTCATTGGCAATGAACTAGGCAAACACACATATCTCTATCGATAAACAAACAAAAAACATGAACTGCGCCATCTGTTGTAGACTCGACTATAGGTGTCTGCTCATTGAGGACACATTCCAACACCCGCAATACTTTATTTACATTTACGAGTATATAGATTTTGTGAGATGGAATCTATTCAGTCAATATATGCAATAACATGTGTTCAAAAGTGGCGTTGAAATGAGTCAAGTCTTATTGCTGTGACAGAGTTTGAGTACTGCTTGTATAAATCATGATTTGTTAGTATTGCGGAGGCATAAGGTTAAACATAAACGCACAACAATGCGACAACCCAAATTTTCTAACAGGTAGAACTTGTTGGCTAACTAAACACGTAAACCTGAGGTGAAACAATAACAGCTTATAGTTACTTACTTTGTGTGGTATTGTGAAAACGAGAATGGTCCAAAGCAACAGATCCCGCCTGATGATATGTGTGGGGAATGAAAGCCTGCAACACGCGTGTAAATATCTGGGTACTGAAAGACACTGAAGAGTGTGGCAATACCGACAAGCTGTGACCTGATACAGAAATAGCTAACAGTAACAAGTAAATATATGTTGTTCAGAAAGCTAGTGATAATCATGTAAAACCATTAATTGTCTCGAAATTAATCCTTTTTGATAAATAATCGACCCCATAAAGAAATGTAAAAATAACACAAAGTGTTCCGATTAGTGTTTATCACCTTTCATCAAAAAGCATGTGCTGTTTTATCAATGAAAAAAGCATAATATCAATTTCCATGAATTGGTCTTATGTCACAGAAACTTTGTGATTACGAAATTGATGTAACGGAAAATTCATTAATTGTCACAGATAATTCCCAATCACAAAATGGAGTAGACGAGGTAAGATTCGTCCAATCTATTCGTCTAATCTATTGGACGTATCTAGACGTGTCACGTTCAAGACAATTGGACTTATCTAGACGTGTCACTTTCAAGACGATTGGACTTATCTAGACGTGTCACGTCTAAGACCATTGGACTTATCTAGACGTGTCACTTTCAAGACGAGTGGACTTACCTAGACGTTTCACGTTCAAGACTATTAGACTTATCTATACGTGTCACGTTCAAGACTACTGGACTTATCTAGACGTGTCACGTTCAAGACTACTGGACTTATCTAGACGTGTTACGTTCAAGACGATTGGACTTATCTAGACGTGTCACATCCAAGACTATTGGACTTATCTAGACGTGTCACGTTAAAGACTATTAGACTTATCTAGACATGTCACGTTCAAGACTATTAGACTTATCTAGACGTGTCACGTTCTCGAAAGACTATCAAACTTATCTAGACGTGTTACGTTCAAGACGATTGGACTTATCTAGACGTATCACGCTCAAGACTACTGGACTTATCTAGACGTGTCACGTCCAAGACTACTGGACTTATCTAGACGTGCCACGTTCAAGACGAGGACTTATCTAGACGTGTCGCGTCCAAGACAATTGGACTTATCTAGACGTGTTATGTTCAAGACGATTGGACTTTATCTAGACGTATCACGTTCAAGACTATTGAACTTATCTTGACGTGTCACTTTCAAGACGAGTGGACTTATCTAGACGTGTCGCGTCCAAGACAATTGGACTTATCTAGACGTGTCACTTTCAAGACGAGTGGACTTATCTAGACGTATCACGTTCAAGACTATTAGACTTATCTAGACGTGTTATGTTCAAGACGATTGAACTTTATCTAGACGTATCACGTTCAAGACTATTGGACTTATCTAGACGTGTCACTTTCAAGACGAGTGGACTTATCTAGACGTGTCGCGTCCAAGGCAATTGGACTTATCTAGACGTGTCACTTCCAGGACGAGTGGACATATCTAGACGTGTCACGTTCAAGACTACTGGACTTATCTAGACGTGCCACGTTCAAGACGAGTGGACTTATCTAGACGTATCTCGTCCAAGACCACTGGACTTGTCTAGACGTATCACGTTCAAGACGATTGGACTTTTTTAGACGTGTCACGTTCAAGACGATTGGGTTTAGCTAGACGTGTCACGTTCTCGAAAGACGATTGGACTTATCTAGACGTGTTTCGTTCAAGACTATTGGACTTATCTAGACGTGTTACGTTCAAGACTATTTGACTTATCTAGACTAGTACGTTCAAGACTACTGGACTTATCTAGACGTGTTACGTTTAAGACTATTAGACTTATCTAGACGTGTTACGTTCAAGACGAGTGGACTTATCTAGACGTGTCGCGTCCAAGACAATTGGACTTATCTAGACGTGTCACTTTCAAGACGAGTGGACTTAACTAGACGTGTCACGTTCAAGACTACTGGACTTATCTAGACGTGCCACGTTCAAGACGAGTGGACTTATCTAGACGTATCACGTTCAAGACTATTGGACTTATCTAGACGTGTTACGTCCAAGACTATTCGACTTATCTAGACTAGTACGTTCAAGACTACTGGACTTATCTAGACGTGTTACCTTCAAGACTATTAGACTTATCTAGACGTGCTACTTTCAAGACTATTGGACTTATCTAGACGTGTCACGTTCAAGACGATTGGATTTATCTAGACGTGTCACGTTCAAGACTATTCGACTTATCTAGACGTGCTACGTTCAAGACTATTAGACTTATCTACACGTGTCACGTTCAAGGCGATTGGGTTGATCTAGACGTGTCACGTTCAAGACGGTTGGGTTTATCTAGACGTGTCACGTTCAAGACGATTGGACTTATCTAGACGTGTCACGTTCAAGACGATTGGGTTTATCTAGACGTGTTACGTTCGCGAAAGACGATTGGACTTATCTAGACGTGTCACGTTCAAGACTATGAGACTTATCTAGACGTGTCACGTTCAAGACGATTGGACTTATCTACACGTGTCACCTTCAAGACTATTAGACTTATCTAGACGTATCACTTTCAAGACGAGTGGACTTATCTAGACGTATCACGTTCAAGACTATTAGACTTATCTAGACGTGTCACGTTCAAGACGATTGGGTTTATCTAGACGTGTCACGTTCAAGACGATTGGGTTAACTTGACGTGTCACGTTCTCGAAAGACGATTGGACTTATCTAGACGTATCACGTTCAAGACTATTAGACTTATGTAGACGTGTCACGTTCAAGACGATTGGGTTAATCTAGACGTGTCACGTTCAAGACGATTGGGTTTATCTAGACGTGTCACGTTCTCGAAAGACGATTGGACTTATCTAGACGTGCTACGTTCAAGACAATTAGACTTATCTAGACGTGTCACGTTCAAGACTATTAGACTTATCTAGACGTGTTACGTTCAAGACTACTGGACTTATCTAGACGTGTCACGTTCGAGACGATTGGGTTTATCTAGACGTGATACGTTCAAGACGATTGGACTTATCTAGACGTGTCACGTTCAAGGCGTTTGGGTTTATCTAGACGTGTCACGTTCAAGACGATAGGGTTTATGTAGACGTGTCACGTTCAAGACGAGTGGACTTATCTAGACGTGTCACCTTCAAGGCGATTGGGTTTATCTAGACGTGTTACGTTCTCGAAAGACGATTGGACTTATCTAGACGTGTCACGTTCAAGACTATTAGACTTATCTAGACGTGTCACGTTCAAGACGAGTGGACTTATCTAGACGTGTCACCTTCAAGACTATTAGACTGATCTAGACGTATCACGTTCAAAACGATTGGAATTATCTAAACGTGTCACGTTCAAGACGATTGGGTTTATCTAGACGTGTTACGTTCTCGAAAGACGATTGGACTTATCTAGACGTGTCACGTTCAAGACTATTAGACTTATCTAGACGTGTCACGTTCAATACGATTGGGTTTATCTAGACGTGTCACGTTCAAGACGATTGGGTTAACTTGACGTGTCACGTTCTCGAAAGACGATTGGACTTATCTAGACGTGCTACGTTCAAGACTATTAGACTTATCTAGACGTGTCACGTTCAAGACTATTAGACTTATCAAGACGTGTTACGTTCAAGACTATTGGACTTATCTAGACGTGTTACGTTCAAGACTATTAGACTTATCTAGACGTGTCACGTTCGAGACTATTAGACTTATCTAGACGTGTCACGTTCAAGACTATTAAACTTATCTAGACGTGTCACGTTCAAGACCATTGGACTTATCTAGACGTGCCACGTTCAAGGCGACTGGACTTATCTAGACGTATCTCGTCCAAGACTATTGGACTTATCTAGACGTATCACGTTCAAGACTATTAGACTTATCTAGACGTGTTATGTTCAAGACTATTAGACTCATCTAGACGTGTTACGTTCAAGACTATTAGACTTATCTAGACGGGTCACGTTCAAGACTATCAGACTTATCCAGACGTGTCACGTTCAAGACGAGTGGGTTTATCTAGACGTGTCACGTTCAAGACGATTGGGTTTATCTAGACGTGTCACGTTCTCCAAAGACGATTGGACTTATCTAGACGTATCACGTTCAAGACTATTAGACTTATGTAGACGTGTCTCGTTCTAGACGATTGGGTTTATCTAGACGTGTCACGTTCAAGACGATTGGGTTTATCTAGACGTGTCACGTTCTCGAAAGACGATTGGACTTATCTAGACGTGCTACGTTCAAGACTATTAGACTTATCTAGACGTGTCACGTTCAAGACTATTGGACTTATCTAGACGTGTTACGTTCAAGACTACTGGACTTATCTAGACGTGTTACGTTCAAGACTATAAGACTCATCTAGACGTGTTACGTTCAAGACTATTGGACTTATCTAGACGTGTCACGTTCAAGACTATTGGACTTATCTAGACGTGTCACGTTCGAGACTATTAGACTTATCTAGACGTGTTACGTTCAAGACTATTGGACTTATCTAGACGTGTCACGTTCAAGACTATTAGACTTATCTAGACGTGTCACGTTCGAGACTATTAGACTTATCTAGACGTGTCACGTCCAAGACCATTGGACTCATCTAGACGTGTTACGTTCAAGACTAGTGGACTTATCTAGACGTGTCACGTTCAAGACGATTGGGTTTATCTAGACGTGATACGTTCAAGACGATTGGACTTATCTAGACGTGTCACGTTCAAGGCGATTGGGTTTATCTAGACGTGTCACGTTCAAGACGATAGGGTTTATCTAGACGTGTCACGTTCAAGACGAGTGGACTTATCTAGACGTGTCACCTTCAAGGCGATTGGGTTTATCTAGACGTGTTACGTTCTCGAAAGACGATTGGACTTATCTAGACGTGTCACGTTCAAGACTATTAGACTTATCTAGACGTGTCACGTTCAAGACGAGTGGACTTATCTAGACGTGTCACCTTCAAGACTATTAGACTGATCTAGACGTATCACGTTCAAAACGATTGGAATTATCTAAACGTGTCACGTTCAAGACGATTGGGTTTATCTAGACGTGTTACGTTCTCGAAAGACGATTGGACTTATCTAGACGTGTCACGTTCAAGACTATTAGACTTATCTAGACGTGTCACGTTCAATACGATTGGGTTTATCTAGACGTGTCACGTTTATCAAGACGATTGGGTTAACTTGACGTGTCTCTCAAAGTGTCACGTTCAAGTCTATTAGACTTATCTAGACGTGTCACGTTCAAGACTATTGGACTTATCTAGACGTGCCACGTTCAAGGCGACTGGACTTATCTAGACGTATCTCGTCTTACGTTCTCGAAAGACGATTGGACTTATCTAGACGTATCACGTTCAAGACTATTAGACTTATGTAGACGTGTGACGTTCAAGACGATTGGGTTAATCTAGACGTGTCACGTTCAAGACGATTGGATTTATCTAGACGTGTCACGTTCTCGAAAGACGATTGGACTTATCTAGACGTGCTACGTTCATGACTATTAGACTTATCTAGACGTGTCACGTTCAAGACTATTAGACTTATCAAGACGTGTTACGTTCAAGACTATTGGACTTATCTAGACGTGTTACGTTCAAGACTTCCGGACTTATCTAGACGTGTCACGTTCGAGACTATTAGACTTATCTAGACGTGTCACGTTCAAGTCTATTAGACTTATCTAGACGTGTCACGTTCAAGACTATTGGACTTATCTAGACGTGCCACGTTCAAGGCGACTGGACTTATCTAGACGTATCTCGTCCAAGACTATTGGACTTATCTAGACGTATCACGTTCAAGACTATTAGACTTATCTAGACGTGTTATGTTCAAGACTATTAGACTCATCTAGACGTGTTACGTTCAAGACTATTAGACTTATCTAGACGGGTCACGTTCAAGACTATCAGACTTATCCAGACGTGTCACGTTCAAGACGATTGGGTTTATCTAGACGTGATACGTTCAAGACGATTGGACTTATCTAGACGTGTCACGTTCAAGGCGTTTGGGTTTATCTAGACGTGTCACGTTCAAGACGATAGGGTTTATCTAGACGTGTCACGTTCAAGACGAGTGGACTTATCTAGACGTGTCACCTTCAAGGCGATTGGGTTTATCTAGACGTGTTACGTTCTCGAAAGACGATTGGACTTATCTAGACGTGTCACGTTCAAGACTATTAGACTTATCTAGACGTGTCACGTTCAAGACGAGTGGACTTATCTAGACGTGTCACCTTCAAGACTATTAGACTGATCTAGACGTATCACGTTCAAAACGATTGGAATTATCTAAACGTGTCACGTTCAAGACGATTGGGTTTATCTAGACGTGTCACGTTCAAGACGATTGGGTTAACTTGACGTGTCACGTTCTCGAAAGACGATTGGACTTATCTAGACGTATCACGTTCAAGACTATTAGACTTATGTAGACGTGTGACGTTCAAGACGATTGGGTTAATCTAGACGTGTCACGTTCAAGACGATTGGGTTTATCTAGACGTGTCACGTTCTCGAAAGACGATTGGACTTATCTAGACGTGCTACGTTCAAGACTATTAGACTTATCAAGACGTGTTACGTTCAAGACTATTGGACTTATCTAGACGTGTTACGTTCAAGACTTCCGGACTTATCTAGACGTGTCACGTTCGAGACTATTAGACTTATCTAGACGTGTCACGTTCAAGACTATTAGACTTATCTAGACGTGTCACGTTCAAGACTATTGGACTTATCTAGACGTGCCACGTTCAAGGCGACTGGACTTATCTAGACGTATCTCGTCCAAGACTATTGGACTTATCTAGACGTATCACGTTCAAGACTATTAGACTTATCTAGACGTGTTATGTTCAAGACTATTAGACTCATCTAGACGTGTTACGTTCAAGACTATTAGACTTATCTAGACGGGTCACGTTCAAGACTATCAGACTTATCCAGACGTGTCACGTTCAAGACGATTGGGTTTATCTAGACGTGTCACGTTCAAGACGATTGGGTTTATCTAGACGTGTCACGTTCTCCAAAGACGATTGGACTTATCTAGACGTATCACGTTCAAGACTATTAGACTTATGTAGACGTGTCTCGTTCTAGACGATTGGGTTTATCTAGACGTGTCACGTTCAAGACGATTGGGATTATCTAGACGTGTCACGTTCTCGAATGACGATTGGACTTATCTAGACGTGCTACGTTCAAGACTATTAGACTGATCTAGACGTGTTACGTTCAAGACTATTGGACTTATCTAGACGTGTTACGTTCAAGACTACTGGACTTATCTAGACGTGTTACGTTCAAGACTATTAGACTCATCTAGACGTGTTACGTTCAAGACTATTGGACTTATCTAGACGTGTCACGTTCAAGACTATTGGACTTATCTAGACGTGTCACGTTCGAGACTATAAGACTTATCTAGACGTGTTACGTTCAAGACTATTGGACTTATCTAGACGTGTCACGTTCAAGACTATTAGACTTATCTAGACGTGTCACGTTCGAGACTATTAGACTTATCTAGACGTGTCACATTCAAGACTATTAGACTTATCTAGACGTGTCACGTCCAAGACCATTGGACTTATCTAGACGTGTTACGTTCAAGACTATTGAACTTATCTAGACGTGTCACGTTCAAGACCATTGGACTTATCTAGACGTGCCACGTTCAAGACGACTGGACTTATCTAGACGTATCTCGTCCAAGACTATTGGACTTATCTAGACGTATCACGTTCAAGACTATTAGACTTATCTAGACGTGTTATGTTCAAGACGATTGGACTTATCTAGACGTATCACGTTCAAGACTACTGGACTTATCTAGACGTGTTACGTTCAAGACTATGAGACTCATCTAGACGTGATACGTTTAAGACGATTGGACTTATCTAGACGTGTCACGTTCAAGACTATTGGGTTTATCTAGACGTGTCACGTTCTCGAAAGACGATTGGACATATCTAGACGTGTTTCGTTTAAGACTATTGGACTTATATGGATACGTAACAGTTGTTCGATTGATGTAAGTAATAGAAAATGAAACAACTCCGAGTGCATCAGAGCCCTCTAGATGTCAGTACTCTGTGTTGGTGCATCCCAGATTACACAACATTCCCTTTCCACAGATGTTACTCAAGTCATATCTTCCAACGTAACCTCTGTTCTAATACGGCCATATTTCCCGGTCTCGTAAAATCTCCTGGCGGCAAAAAATCGCAACACGAATTATATCTCCCACGTGTTACATGGACTTAGATCTAATATGGCGGCCGCCAAGGGGTTGGTTGATCAATATGCGAAGGATAAATTCGGTATTTCATGTTTAACTGAAAGTCAGAAACTTGCAATAGAAAGTGGGGCCACAAATATCCCTCCTCTGTCAATGACTCATGTTGGTGTGACACACAAGACATTTGATCGCTAGCTTGTCCGTTGTCAACGAGGGCGATGGAGACGCCATTGATCCGCCATTACATGACTGAGTTCTGTCTAGAAGAAACATTTGCGCATTTCGCAGGGGAAGAGGTTCTAGTTTTCCCAAAGCATACAGAAATTTCCGAGGCTTTGCGAATGATCAATTTTGAAACAACGTCGCTGATTGCACAACTAAATCTGATTGCAACCAATCACGAATCCTGAACACTCGCACCATGAAAAGGCTGTATTAGAACAAAGGTTAGTTGGAAGATATGACTTGAGTAGCCTCTGTGGGAAGGGAATGATTACACAAAAGATAGGTGAATAATGAGAGATACCGAGTTGTGCATAAGTGTATCCTCCAAGATACCCATTTCTGTATCCCTGGTGTCATCACGGAGATTCAGTAAACATAGTTTACAGCTATTTGGTTTTCCATGCCATCCGCAATTTAGGTTATTGTCTTGAATTGATGTTGTATGTTTGTAGAATGATTGCGTACTTCAGGTGTACTGATTGACAACAACGTTCTAGTGCTAGGATACCATATAAAAATCATGTTTGCAATGTCTCGGTTTGTTTTATATCGAGATTTACTATTGACCGAGCCACATAATTATCTCAGTAAAAAGGTACGCTAAGGTAATTTATAAAATATTATATTTAACTTTCTGGGCGACAGCATTCAAGACATGTGGGCAACACTTCAAGTTGACACATCAGTGATATAAATTATGCAGTTACAATCCGTTTATGACTGGTGGTACTGATAAGGTGGGATACGCTGACCTTCGCGCGAACATCCGTTATCATCACATGGCAGAGCGTCAATCGTACAACAGACGTGTTATCAGAGTTTTTTCATACTTATTGACATGTTTTCGTCGGTTTCATTTTATCAAGGGGATCATGCAGTCTGCAACATATCTGATGCCAGGAGGAGGATGTTGTAAGGACGAATGCCCCTACTTGAGACTGAGTACTTACATACGTGAAAGGATCGATTTCAAGATACTCTGCCTGACCTATCAATCTTTTTACAACACAGGACCTTCGTATCTTCACGATCTTTTATACCAGTATGCTCCAATAAGAACTCTACGCTCTTCTCAACACATTCTGCTAACTGTTCCAAGCACAGGCCCCCACTGCGGGTCAGAAAATCGATAAACTAGGCCCCGGTTTAGTATCAACACCCCCTACTATATAATACATAAAGGTTCATCACAGAAATACGGTGACATGATCGAAAACCGGACAATTACGCACATGTCAATGAATATATCGTATTTTAAAGGTCTCACAAGTATCAAAAGCTTTTGTAGGAGGCATATACATGCGCTTTCTGTGGGGACGCATTTGATGTTTTTTATTAAATCGCCAAAGACCGAGTTGCTGTGCCGGAAGTGTACAAAACTAGGTCGTCAGCGCAATCAAATTGGTTAATAAAATGACAACAAATGCACGTGCGAAAATGAGAGGGAAACTCAAACGTCTATCATCCAAGATGTCACTATCTGATGTTTTATCTTGGTAAGAATAATTTTAAAAACGAGTACAAATATTTTTTAAAGAAACACATTCATTCAGTGTAATGTGTTAGCCAATCAGATCGCCGGAGGTAGTGAAGTCAAGCGCTGAGCTAGTTTTGTATACTTCCGGCACAGCAACTCGGTCTTTGGCGATTTAATAAAAACCATCAAATTCATCCCCACGGAAAGCCCATGTATATACCTCTTACATACATCGGAGATATGGACAAAAGCTTTTGATACTTGTGAGACCTTTAAGATACGATATATTCATTGACATGTGCGTAATTGTCCGGTTTTCGATCATGTCACCGTATTTCTGTGATGAACCTTTATGTATTATATAGTAGGGGGTGTTGATACTAAACCGGGGCCTAGTTTATCGATTTTCTGACCCGCAGTGGGGGCCTGTGGTGCCAAGTTACAATTTGAAATCATTTGGTGCAAGATCTTTCCCGTTTGCTGCTGCATCTCTATGGAATTCCCTTCCTATTGATATGAAGTCATCGGCAACCCTAGCGTCTTTCAAAGCACGCTCCAAGACACATGCCCATCCTGTATATAGTTTTATTATGCATGGCTATGTGTTGTGGAATTAGCGCTATACTACTACTACTACTGCTACTAAACAGTTGAATTCGAAACCGATTCACTCTATCGCATCAGGTAATATTTTTCGAAAAAATAGTGTGGACATTTTGTAACAATGGTATGTATAGATCTATGTTTAGAATGCAGTGTTGGTACCACAATGTACAACTATGCCTGTCAAATTCACTGAAGACACAGACAAGTATCTGGAACTTTAGACAAGAGTGAGCTTGAGTTTGTTTCCCACTATGATGTCTCACAATGAGTGATGGCTAGTTATTTCAAGTGGTGCCAAGTCTTGCTATATCTTCGTAAGGGGTCCGTGGTTTTCTGGTAACCTTGTGGTTAAAGTGTTCGCTCGTCATGCCCAAGTCCTGGGTTCGATTTCCCACATGGGTACAAAGTGTGAAGGCCACTTCTGGTATCCCAATGTGATGTTGCTGGGATATTGCTAAACGTATTGTAAAACCCAACTCACTCACTCTTTTTAAGGACTTGATCACTAAATTGAACTAATGTGCCCTAAACTTAGTTGCTACATCATCTTCTACTAGATTATGTTGCCTCCAGCTGACATAATGAAGAACCTAAATTAGGATATCACCTGGCCCTTAAGTGACATATCAAATACGTCAAAACTATTTCCCTGGGACATACGGCCAATATATATACATATGTACACACAAACACTTTTATAATAGTCATCAATTTATTGCATTTAGATAATATACTTTTTAACATCATATAGTCCTCTTTTATTTCAGACATTGCATATTAATTCTATAAAAGACATCTGCAAAGTCAGGTGTACAATATACGGGAACTCTACAAAGACAAAACAGTTCCTGTGCCATACAGAAAAGACAAGCTGTCCAATGATATCTGAATGCACTGAAGTTCTATATGCAACAAGTAGAAAATAATAGCATCTGACAGACTAACCTGGTGCATGCACCTAGGAATGTAATGTAACAGTATGTAGATTACAGTACAAGAAGGCTATTCCAGACTATTATTCAGAATGATTTCTGTTAGGACAGTCTAAACATATGCAAAAGAGAAATGATAAGGGAGCCACATGGTTTCATTGAGAAATGTTACCTTCTATATGAACAACATGTCAGTGTATAATATATATCTGCTGGTTAGTAGCTGCTCAGTAGCCTCAAATCGATTAACTCTTATTTGTGTCAAAGTGATTGTACTTTCATATTACCTTGAGCACAGCCCAGAGCTGTATAACCCTTGCCATAATAGAAGCACAGGGTTGTTTAACAAACATTTGTATTAAAGATGTGTTTTCTTCTGGAACATGCCATAGGAGAGAGAAGGTGAGATGTCCAGGTAAGTGACTGTGTTTAAATCATGGTATATAATCAAGAGGAAGCCCCAATGGACAAAGGTAAGAGACAAATATGTGATAAAGTACACAAACATAGCGATACTTCACAGTGTCAGTCTTGGATCTGAACCAACAAGAAGCAAATCCAGGTACCTCTGCCACTAAGCTGAAGCAAAGACAATACAAACAGTTGCACATGAAGGAGCAGTAAAGGAATGAAAGTTGTTATTGTTATATGCCTAAGTCAGCATGACTTTTGAAATATTTTGAAATAGCAGGTAAATACTGTGGAGGGACAACTAGACCAGCTGACTCCATACATGACCCACGACACAATGACACAACACACCACATAACCAATCATCCCAACATGTGCCCGACTGATTCCTACTGTGGACCTACTGTAGCTAGGAATGAGTGAGTTAAATTCAACATTGCATCAGTATTATTTCAGCCATAAATTGACATATCTGGGAATACCCAACTGAAGGCTAAAATCATGACAAAGTGGGACATTGTAAAACAAAGCTCTGTGTTTCCTTACTGAGAAAACTTGAAACACCTTGGAAGACAAAATGCCACAGCAAAGGTATTGCTGAGATAGAGCTAGCACAAATTTGTTCATACAGCTATTGACTTAAACAAATTATTACAACTGGGTATGAGGTAAGTATATTTTAACCGATGCAGTTTAACTGAATCATGCACTTATTCTATAAGGGACCATTCATAATTTATGGCTGGTGTGTGTGTGCGTGCGTGCATGCGTTTTGATGATGATTTTAAGGGGGGTCACCCATTTTGATCTGGGGACCTGTGTGTGTGCGTGTGTGTGCGTGTAATATATCAATTTTGTACACACGTACTAGGGGGTCAGCAATTTGTACATAAAAATATGTTTAAAATTATGCTTAGAAAATATGAGAAGGGAAAGGGGGCATTGATTTTGTACATGACATGCAGGGGGTCACTTATTTTGTACATAAATTTTAAGGGGGGTCATTCACATTGTACATGCTTCTCCATAAAAACAATCATCATCACCCCCTCAAGCCATAAATTATGAACGGTCCCTAAGTATTAGAGCTACAAGGTGCATACTTGCTACATATCAAAGCAACATTTAACAACCATTCTGATCTTCAAAAATGTAAAGGGAGCATGAATACTTTCAAAATTGTATGGACTGATTACCATCTCTCAAAAATATGTTACGTTTTCTGTTCTACAGTTTGAGTGAGCATCCTGGCCTTCTTAGACTGAGTGAGGAATGAACACAGTTCCTTGCTTCCATCAGTCTTACTGGCACAGGTGTTGAACCACTGACATCTACACACTTTGCAGTAAGACATGTCATCTTTCTGTAGTGACCAGGGTGCCATTGTACAAAGCGATCTTAACGCTAAGGTGACCGTAACTCCCATACCTTAACATAGACTTAATGTAGTCTTAGCGCTAAGGTTGTTTTGTACAACAGCACCCAACACATGCCAGTATCACCAACACACCGTAACCAACGCCAACAGTTACAGACTGTTTCTCCTTGGTGAAATTGTGGAATCTCTCCATTACTTGTACAACACCATCAAATTATAGTCATGATCCATATTACCTTCAATATTTCCTATACCTAATCAAATGATGCATGACAGTTAGCCACAGCAAATAGAAGGTGTCCTTTCAAAATGGCCAACTGTCTGAAGCAGGACTTGAGCAAAGTCTTGCCACTTCAGCTGGCCCCCTGTACATCCTGGCTAGTGTGCAACAATACATTATGTACAACGTGGGACCACTTCCTTGTTAGAAACTTGGACATTTAATGCCAGAACTATCATCAATAATCAAAGAAAGGCTCTGTCCATTTCTGATCATATCAAATGGATCTGTTTTTAACTTAAAATTATGGATTTCATGTTTTTCAATAAATAAACGAGTATATTTTTAAATATGGTACCGGTATACAATATATACGTAAAATATAAAATGGTAACATCTCGGAAACTTAACGAGTCACAAACCATTGCATTTGATCATAAAATCTCTTTGTTTATCCGAAAGTTCCACAAAGTTGTAAATTTGTATAAAATGTTTTGATCTTCTTCATTGTAAAAAAGCAAAAACGGAATGAGTTCTTCAGTTTCTTAAGCAGGTTAGCTCCACATCAACAAACAGTTATGAGAAACTGTCTCCAAGTGTTGCTCGCAGAAACCATCATCTGACATACAGTCAATGAATTTTAAGACTTCATTCTTACATACAGTTATCTGTATAGATTTGCAAGAGAAAATATATGTATAGTTTTTAAACATACAAGTAACACAACGTTATTCAAGCAATACAAATGTCGGAACACACATATGTATGACAATACATGATCATACATAGAATTCAGACCCATACTTTCGGAGCACAACTTGCAGTGTTATACTTCAATATGTACATTTTACCATTCTGTAAGATATAGTTTGATTCATCTCTTTAAGTTTGTTCTCTGTTACAGAACCAAGGTTAATGGGTCTGGTTCTTTTTGTGTGTACAAAAATATACAATTTCAAATACAAAACCTGGTCTCGTCCTCTGAGGTCACCACTGTTAGAAACTGATGAGAAGCAAAACAACGTGTGGCTCACATCTGGTTGGTAATTTCATTAGTCATCAGAAGTCCCCAAAACAAATTTTGTACGCATTACCATATTTGGCATATAACTTTTCTATGACAACTTTCATTGAAACACATCTGTGAACATGTAAATGTTTCTCTTGGTAATTGACAATCTATGCACAGATCTCCTACATTACACTGCATTGTGTATGTATGTCTATATTGTGATATGCCAAATATGGTCAATAGAGAAGTAGGAGGTTTGAGAAATGTATAAAAATGACATCAAAATGACAACATAAGGATAAATACCAGCTATTTGTCACAATTCATCAACAATACAAAAGGGTGATTAAAACCTAACATATTGACAGAAATCTGGCATTTGTCCAGGATATTTCAGCATCAAAACATCACCTTGTATTTCATGGCAGGAACATAGACATATCAATTCACAGACATAAACTTTGACATTCAACCGAGGTTGCAAATATACATTCTGAGATTCATTCATTCTTTCAAATTTTCTTCAATTCTGCTTGAGAGCCAGGTATGTTATTCTTCTTTATATAAACCACAAGGTCGACGGAATTCCTGCCCCCTCTCATGAATCCACTTGTTGGACACCCACTTTGTCCCCACTAACACAGGGCAGGCAGCATGGCGGGTGTTGTAAATACCTTCTCCATTCTTATACAGGTTGTACCAAAACGCTGCAGTACCCTGAGGAAATGAAAACACAAAGTTTGCAACAAGAGGTTTAAACACACTCAGTATCTGACTTAGTTGTAGTACAAAGAGTTCTGAGAAAAAAAGATTATTTCAACATGATTACATCTGTACAGGCCTCAAGGATATAGTTTTTCATAACAGAAAACAGCTGTGGCAGGTTGAGCAAACGCACCCTACTGTTAGCAGACTATTGGAACAGGAGCCATGTGTGGACTGGGGAGGCAACAAGTCTGTGACACCACATTCTTAAAGCAGTATACTCATGCATATATGGAAGTGTCAGGTATACTGATGATGTACACAAACACTACAACTCTCAGAAAAAAATACAACTAACTCACAAAAGAAAACAAGAAAAAAATTGTGTCCAGGGACACGGATGCCCCCGCTGACATTCATAAGACATATAAAGATCAATAATTGAACAAAATTCACAAAACAATAAACATCTATGCCACTATGACCCGCACACCTTTCGAGTCTCAATGAAACACATGTATAAGCTTAATCAATTCTGTTGAGCAGTTTTTGTGGAGAAATTGATAGGCTTCATCCCCTATAACACTATATTCAGAGAGAAATTCAACAAAATTTATTCAAGTTCAAACGGCATTAAAATTGGAAAAATGAATAAAATACAAAATCAAAATATGAGATGCACGCCTTTAGAGTCCCTATAAAGCACATGTGTAATCTAAAAGAATTCCATAAAGTAGTTTTTGAGGAGATGTGGATAACTTACACCCCCTGTTGGATGGAACGAACACTGGCTGAATAGAACAAAATTCAACTAAGTTCAAACATCTGTAAAAGTGACAAAAGTAAGAAATTCCATAAAAAATTATGAAATGCACACCTTTAGAGTCCCTACAAAAGACATGTAGAAGTTCATTCAATTCTGTTGAGCAGTTTTTGTGGAGAAGTGGATAGACTTTATCCCCTATTACACTATCATCATAGAGAAATTCAGCAAAATGTACCTAAGTTCAAATGTCTCTAAACTTACAAAAAAAAACAATAAAATAAAAAAACAAAATATGAGATGCACACCATTAGAGTCCCAAGAAAGCCCATGTATAAGTTCATTGAATTCCACAGAGCGGTTATGGTGGAGAAGTGGATAGAATACATTCCCTGTTTCGTACGGACGGACGGACACCGAGGGTAACCCTATATGCCCCTGCCATATATGGCGGGGGCATAAAAACATGACTACCAAATGAATTTTTTTTTACCATATTTGTGTGATTTAATACTGAAAATCACAGCATTGAATTAAACGACATAGCCTCATGTTCTTTATTTGCATTTCAATAGCACTTTGAAATTGTGGTTACCAACTGCAGCTGGCAGTATCTTCACAACATAATGACAGGAAACTAAACTTGGAATTTTTAGCTTCAAAAGTGCATTTTCTCGTTCGCATAAAAGTCCACATGTGCGAGCCATGTATGAAATAATTCACCACTGACTCTGTTAATTTAAATGTTAGGACTTACCAGTACATAGTAAAATAGCAAATAATGATAAAAAATATATGCACCATGCATGCTGGTGTTGTGCACTACTTGCAGGCATGTCGAGTCCTGGGCTAGACGAAGCCTCCCGACCATGATACATAGAAACTGTTGCCACTAATACAAAGTCTCACCTTTTTGGGAAACAGTTTCACACCAATGTATGGGAAGACAGTGGCCCCCAAAGACCATGTAATGTAATCATACAGATTGACCTCTCTTCATAAAACTATATGATACACACTGCATGTTACTAACTTAACCACATCAAGACATGTCATCGTCATGACCAGATCTTGTTGGATGGTACCATATAGAAAGACCATGTCAATATTGTCATGAACAGATCTTGTTGGATGGTACCATATAGACAGACCATGTTATATTGCTATGGACATACCAGAAAGATGAACATACAGACATCTCATGTCATGTTACCATCAACATTAACATACAGATTGAGTGGCATGTTACCATACATATCATTTTAACATGGACCGATCTTGTTTCTTGCTACAATAATGTAATTTTTTAAGTAAAATTGATATTTTATACTTATCCTGACTCCCTTCTTATCTCCCTTTCCCTTTCGAATGGTAGTGGAACACTTGAATCCCTTCAAGTTCCCCGACGTGCCCAGACTCACCCACGAGTTACCTCCCTTCCTCTTTCCGCATAAAGCATTTGTGGCGTGCCCAGACTTGTCACTCTCTCCTTATAATTTCGCCCATGCACTGGGATCTGCTGTGAAATCCCAAGTGTCTCCAACGGGGAGGTTGGGAGGGCTTGTTCGTCATGAGTCAGGATAAGTATAAAATATCAATTTTACTTAAAAAATTACATATTTTTCCTTATCCTGACTCATGATCTTTGCTTATAAAATCTGCCGTTATAGGTGGTGGGTCAAGCCACTGGATTCAACAGCTGTCCTTAGATACGTCCTGTATCCCCCCAATCGGAACTGCAAACGGCATTTCCGTGGTCCTATTCTTCCAACTTGCGTAGTAACTTGGGGGGACCACTCCTTGTCTTACTTCAATCTCAGACAAGTTGAATCATGTTGATTCGTGTGGTTATAGATTAACTAGTTCTTCTGTACTAGATATCTTATAACAACCCATGGATTATGATAAGGTTTTTATCATAAATGAGTTGCGATCCCTTTATGTGCAGGTAAGGTCCCTACCCGCACAGGATCTTAATCACTCATGCTAGTCTGTCCTAGACTGTGCGCATGGACTTTCAAACTAATACTTCCTAGTAAAAGTCATCTTTAAGTCAACGTGATAAAGGGTGAGATTTCAACTCAGCGCCTTTGAGGAACCGTTAGTTGCTGTGCTACAACGAGAGGCCCAAATTGGTGAATGCCTGAGACGTCTTCAGTGGCTATGTCTCGGAGGTAGTGGTTGGCAAACACCGTGTCCGACTTCCAGAAGCAGCCCTCCATTATTGTCGGTATAGAGCAATTTCCATGTAGAGCTAGTGTTGACGCCAGTGCTCTCACTTCGTGTGGGTTGGAAGCTCTAGGAGGTTCTAGTCCTGCTGCTTTGTAGGCTCTCAATATGACGGCTCTCGTCCAGAACGATATGGTCGTTTTTGAGACTTCAGTTGATGTCTCCGTTGATAATGGGATGAATAGGCGCTTGAATTTTCTTCTCCTCATCTTAGTCTTTTGAAGATATATCTTCAAGGCTCTGACTGGGCACAAGGATAGGACACTGTAGACAGCGCTGGTACATGGAATTGTCTATCTGGTTGACCAGGTAGTTGATTCTTGGCAATAAAGTCCCATCTAAGTCCTAGATGAACTGTATTATTCTGCCCTCTGTCAAACGTCGTTCGACCGTAGTCCAGCACATGTATCTCCGATATGCGAGCTGCAGTGGCTAACGCTAGCAGGAACAGCGTCTTCTGTGTTAGCAGCTCGATCGTGATCTGGTCTAGTGGTTCGTAGACATCACTGGTAAGATGATGCAGAATTACATTCAGGTCCCAGGCTGGGGCTCTGAATTTCTTTTGTTGGTCTTCCAACTTGAATGATTTCAGCAGAGCAAGTAATTCTGGTACTTTCGTCAACTTGATGCCTGTTTTCATGGTAATCACTGTACTGAGGGCAGCGAGGTAAGTCGATAGAGTTGAACCTTTTAGATGTCTGGTCTGTCTCAGATGACATAGATATATTCCGCCACTTTAGGATGCGTAGCTGTTATGGCTGTGAAGCCTTTCCGCCTTGCGTTAGTTTCAAACTTCAGCCATTTATCGTCATATAGGTTGCGAGTCGATCTGCGTAACACTAGAGTTACTGCCTTGGCTGCTCTGGCGGAGTATCCTCTTTTCTTCAAACACATTTTGATACAGTCCACACGTGTAGCTGGAACACTGCTGGGTTTCTGTGGACTTGCTTGGTGTGCGGATGTATCAGTAGGTTCGGCCAATCTGGAAGCTTGATTACTGGGCTTCCTAGGGTTTCTAGTAGATCTGGGAACCATGCTCTCGCTGGCCAGTAAGGCGCGACCAAAGTCAGTTGTAGCGTCTGTGTCTGTTTGATCTTGACCAGTACTTTGGGCAGTAGTATCGGGGGTGGAAAAGTGTAGCTGTTTAGTCCTTCCCACGACATGCTCAGTGCATCTGTTGCCCAGGCTTGAGGATCTGGAACTGGTGAGACGAACGTCTGCAGTTGTTTGTTGAACCTCGTGGCGAACAGGTCTATGGAGGGGAATGCTATTTCCCTTACGTTCCGCGAAACGCTTCTGGATGGAGCATCCATTCTGTTGGCGACGGGCGTAGTGGTCTTGAGAGAGCGCCTGCTAGTACGTTCTTGGCTCCGGGTATGTGACACGCTTTTATCCAGATGTCTGCTTTTTGCGTGATCTGGAACAACTGGAATGTGAGCTGCAGTAGGCTTGGTGATCTTGTGGATCCTTGCCGGTTTATAGAGAACGCCACTGTGGAGTTGTCTGTGTGGATCATCAACATCTTGTTGTTCAGTAAGCTCGCCCATAGTTGTACTGCGTTGATCACTGCTTTCATCTCTAGTAGATTGATGTGGAGCTTTTGTTCTGTATGAGACCACTTTCCCGACGCTACTTGATCGTTGAGATGTGCCCCCCATCCCTGCAACGAGGCATCCGCGTAGAGGTGTGTCTTGAAGACCGGCTCTTGTAAATAGACTCCTTCGCAGACATTCGACCTGTGTGTCCACCATAGTAGATACCTCTTGAGGTTTTCGGGCAGCAGGATAGGGTCGACACTGTTCTGAGGCTTTATGAGGAACCGTTGTAGCGGTCTTAGCTGTAACCTTCCTATGTGCGTCAAGTCTTGCGCCGAGGTTAGTAGACCGAGTAGAACTTGCCATGATCGTAGTGTTAACGGAGAGGTGACTGCTGGCGGAATCATGGCTTGTATCTTGACCCATCGATCCTCTGGGATGACGATTCGATTCTCTGCAGTGATGAATCTTATCCCCAGGAATTGTAGATCTTGTTTTGGTTCCAATTCTGACTTCCTTAGGTTCACCAACCATCCCAGTTGAGTGAGCAACTTGATCGTGAAGTTCAGCTGTAGTCTGAGTAGACTTGCATCTTGGTGGACCTGAATCCCGTCGTCCAGGTAGAAGGCATTGCGTAGACCTCGTTGATGAAGGTATGCGACTATAGGCTTGGTTATTCGTGTGAATAGCCACGGGGCCGAAGATATTCCAAACGGTAGCACGCTCCATTGGTAGTGTTGCCCTTTGAACAGGAATCGTAGATATTTCCTTGATTCTTGATGTATCGGGATGTGCAGGTACGCATCCTGTAAGTCTATGCTGGCCATGTAATCTGCTGGACGGACGAGTTGTTTCAGTTGAGGTAGGTGGATCATGCTGAACCTCTCTGGTTTCAGTAGATAGTCTCTGTTGAATTTGCGCATGTTGTAAATCAGTCTGAACTTCTCTAAGGAGTTCTTCTTTGGTACTAGAAAAATTGGGGAGTAGAAGCCTGGGGTGAGATGATTCTGGTCTATTATCTCTACTGCATCTTTCGAGAGAAGTGCATTGATGGCTTCTTGTAATTTGTCTGCCTGCTCCTCTCCGTACTTGAAGACCATCGGGCTGAGGGTTAACGGAGGGGCATCTTTCAGTTGTACTTTGTACCCTTCTCTTAGTACCTGAGAGGCGTAGTCGTCTCCTAGAATCCCCCAATTTTTCCAGTACCCTTGTAGACGTCCACCCACTGTCGATAGTTTTACAGGAACGGCTGGGGGTGGAAGACTCCAGTCGTTCCGAACTGTGGCTTCAGCGTCTGGTACTTCTGGAAGCTCTGGGGCCGCGGCCTCTTCCTGAGTTTCCTCTGTAGTTGCCTGAAGGGCGAAGAAAAGAGTCCTTCCCGCCTCTGGAGCTGGAGTACTTCCTGTCTTTAGCTCTCTGTATCCCAGCGTATTTAGACTTGTTGTTGTATCTCTGGGAAGTATGGCGGATGACGCTGGCCAAGGTGTCTATGGTCTTGATCATCATGACCTCTCTGGAGTCTTGTGTAGCTTGTTTAGCTGCATCATCCAATAGACCTCCAAAGATGGTAGGCGCCTCCCACGGAGCTCGTAGTAAAGGCTGCGTAAATCTGTCATTCCAGGAGCAGGACGCCAGTATACCCTGTCTGCGTATTAAGGTGATTGCCGCCGAAATTGATGTGAGGTGGTCCGATAGGAAGAACTGATCCTTCTTTTGAGTGACGAGGGCCGAGTAGATCATTTTATCCTCTTCCGTGGTGGAATTCTGGAATTTCTGTATCAACGCTTCGTTGATGGCCCTAGATCTTGCTAGTCCGAAGAAAGATCTTCTAGAAGCTGTATCTACTTGTGATAACTTCTTATCATCCACCTTATACACCTTAGTCCTGGCATCGTTGACCAACTTGATGTTGTCGTCCCACTCCGGCGCCTTCACAAATGGTTCCATTTTATGTAGGGGGAATCTCTTCTTATTAAAAGATGGTAGTTGCTGCGTCTGGAACTTAGATGCCTTCGCGAAGGCTGAGCGAAGAGTGTCTGGTACGCTGGATATAGGCTCGATCGGTGGGATTGTGACGGAGTCGAAGTCATCATCCTTCATCATGTAGGTGTAACTTTCGTTCCTATCTTTAGATGGAGACACCAGGTTCAATCTGCTGGCAATCCAAGCCGTAACTTCAGAGTCCGAGAAGACGGGGGTCCGTAGTGTCTTGGTTCAGAGAGCTGTGTCTTGTTGACGTATCTCTGTGTGAGCCTGTATCCCTTCGCGAACCTTCATCTAGGGTTCGCGAACCTGCAGCTGAAGATTCCTCCCTGTGCGAACGTCTGTCATAGGAACGTTCCCTTCGCGAACGTCTTTCTCTGGAATCTCTTCGCGAACCTCCGTGTGATGAGCTATGCCTTCACGAACGACTGCGTGGTGATCTGGATCTGGATCGGCTAGACGTCGGGGCAGGCTTCTTAGAGGTTCGCGAACGTGGACTGCGTCTCATCTGGGCTGTCTCGTAGTATGACAGAGTCTGGAGCCCTTCGCGGAGGAGTACGTTCGCCAACGTCAACTGCCGGTGTAGCTCTGATTGGTGGAGATTCGTGCAGCCCAGTGGGTTTGCGCACGCTCTCAGCAGACTGTAGGTTCTTCCTTGATTCCTGCTGAAGTCTCTGCTCCATCATAGCCATCATCTTGTTGGTGAACTGCGTCATGAACTCCCCCAGGTCGAAAAGTTCTGCATTAGTTGTGCCGGCTGCGATCCTGTTTTCCTTGCCTCAACTTCTGTCCTCGAAGTAAGAGGTCTTATGTTGGACAGCTGGCCTGCTGTGACATTCATAGGTGATGATCTAGTCGTAGTAGATATCGACTGCGTCATAGATGTCATCGATACCTCAGGTAGAAGTATAGGGGGGTCGTCAAACACGTCTTTCTCATGCGGCGGTACAATCTCATCATTGAAAGATCTCTGCTTCACAGCGGTAGAACGTGTAGTTTTGCCCTCAGGTCTAGTACTCGCAGATCTTCTCTGCGTAGTAGAAGAGGACGCTGTCTTCTTCTTAGACTGGGACGGCGTAGGTTGCGAGGATGACGACCTTTTCTTAGCCCCCTTTGCCGCAGACTGGTTCTGTAATGTACTAGGCAACATATCACTATTATGAACATCAGCAGCAAGCAACATACGGTTTTTGGCCTGATCTCCAGATTTATCACATGTGACTAGAGATGTCTTTTTCACCCGATCCATGGCACGTCTATAAACATAAGACAGATATTGATTAAATTGTAATTCAGTTAAATCAACACAGTAGCTACAACGCAAGGTGGATGAACATGGATCTGTACATGATGGACATTGGGGGTGAGGATCAGCCAGCGACAACCTGTGTTTACACACACAACAAGATTTCATGAATTGTAAACAAAGTTACAACACGATGAAAACATGACTCAAAGTCAATAAATTCCAACAAATTTGTACAAATATTACATCGTAATTATAACCAAAACCATACACAGCTTAATTTAGAAGAATAGGCCTAAATATAAATAATAGATTGCCGTATACGGGACTCAGTGCTCGCCCAACCATCCGTATGGGCGAAAAGGGAGAGAGTGACAAGTCTGGGCACGTCACATGGTACGTTTGCGCGGGAAAGAGGAAGGGAGGTAACTCGTGGGTGAGTATTGTACGTCCGCTTCGGGAACTTCAAGGGATTCAAGTGTTCCACTACCATTCGAAAGGGAAATGGAGATAAGCAAAGATCATGAGTCAGGATAAGGAAAAATTTGACATATCGACGGATCATGTCATGATACCATACAGGCATATTGTGTCATGTTACCACACGGATAGATCATGTCATGATACCATACAGACATATTGAGTCATGTTACCACACAGACAGATCATGTCATGATACCATACAGACATATTGTGTCATGTTACCACACAGACAGATCATGTCATGATACCATACAGACATATTGTGTCATGTTACCACACGGACAGATCATGTCATGATACCATACAGACATATTGGGTCATGTTACCACACAGACAGATCATGTCATGACACCATACAGGCATATTGGGTCATGTTACCACACAGAGAGATCATGTCATGATACCATACAGACATATTGTGTCATGTTACCACACAGACAGATCATGTCATGATACCATACAGACATACTGAGTCATGTTACCACACAGAGAGATCATGTCATGATACCATACAGACATATTGGGTCATGTTACCACACAGACAGATCATGTCATGATACCATACAGACATATTAAGGCCATGTTACCACACAGAGATCATGTCATGATACCATACAGACATATTGTGTCATGTTACCACACAGACAGATCATGTCATGATACCATACAGACATACTGAGTCATGTTACCACACGGACAGATCATGTCATGATACCATACAGGCATATTGTGTCATGTTACCACATCATGTCATGATACCATACAGACAGATGTTACATGTCATGATACCATACAGACATATTGGGTCATGTTACCACACAGACAGATCATGTCATGATACCATACAGACATATTGTGTCATGTTACCACACAGAGAGATCATGTCATGATACCATACAGACATATTGTGTCATGTTACCACACAGACAGATCATGTCATGATACCATACAGACATACTGAGTCATGTTACCACACAGAGAGATCATGTCATGATACCATACAGACATATTGGGTCATGTTACCACACAGACAGATCATGTCATGATACCATACAGACATATTGCGTCATGTTACCACACAGAGAGATCATGTCATGATACCATACAGACATATTGTGTCATGTTACCACACAGACAGATCATGTCATGATACCATACAGACATACTGAGTCATGTTACCACCGCGGACAGATCATGTCATGATACCATACAGGCATATTGTGTCATGTTACCACACGGGCAGATCATGTCATGATACCATACAGACATATTGGGTCATGTTACCACACAGACAGATCATGTCATGATACCATACAGACATATTGCGTCATGTTACCACACAGAGAGATCATGTCATGATACCATACAGACATATTGTGTCATGTTACCACACAGACAGATCATGTCATGATACCATACAGACATACTGAGTCATGTTACCACACGGACAGATCATGTCATGATACCATACAGGCATATTGTGTCATGTTACCACACGGGACAGATCATGTCATGATACCATACAGACATATTGGGTCATGTTACCACACAGACAGATCATGTCATGATACCATACAGACATATTGCGTCATGTTACCACACAGAGATATCATGTCATGATACCATACAGACATATTGTGTCATGTTACCACACAGACAGATCATGTCATGATACCATACAGACATACTGAGTCATGTTACCACACGGACAGATCATGTCATGATACCATACAGGCATATTGTGTCATGTTACCACACGGACAGATCATGTCATGATACCATACAGACATACTGAGTCATGTTACCACACAGACAGATCATGTCATGATACCATACAGACATATTGGGTCATGTTACCACACGGACAGATCATGTCATGATACCATACAGACATATTGCGTCATGTTACCACACGGACAGATCATGTCATGATACCATACAGACATATTGTGTCATGTTACCACACGGACAGATCATGTCAATTACCATAGATTTTCTTTATCAATACTGGTAAGATTGTTTGCAGCTGACATACAAAACTTTCATCCCGCTACCATGGAGACATCAACATCAGGGCAAGCCTCATCTGGCTGAGATTATAAAACTGTAGGGGTAATAACCAACTGAAGCAATTCCGACATTTCAGGGTGGATTGTCAACTACTTACATAAAACAGGAATGTTGCTATCCTGTTCCCAGTACCAAGTGACTTGAATGCATCCTTTTCTTCTTTCTGACGTAATCAAACAATCATGTACATTTCAGATATGGATACAAATCAAATAATAATTTCTACTCCATCTTGTCCCTGCTTCAGTGTCCTTGTCTCCAGCTTACCTACCTGAGTCAAACTACCAAACACATTATGTTGATGGTCACTCTGGATGCCCAAGGGCAACAATTCATGCCCAGGACAATTTGTTTGTTTGTTGTTTAAGGCCGCACTCAGCAATATTCCAGCTATATGGCGGCGGTCTGTAAATAATCAAGTCTGAACCAGACAATTCAGTGATCAACAGCATAAGCATTGATCGACACAACTGGGATACGATGACGTGTCAACCATGTCAGCGAGTCTGACCACCCCATCCCCTTAGTCGCCTTTTACAACAAGTATGGGTTACTGAAGACCAATTCTAACCCGAATCTTCACGGGTCGCCAAGGACACATTAGTCTAAACGATGGCATTAAGAAATCAGCCACAAACTGCCTCTAAGGTAAGGGACCAATTGCCTGTTAGAATACAAGACAAAACCATGCAAAATCATCTCCATGAATGACATACTGACATCATTTGAATATGAGATCAGTTGAGCAGGGAATGTCAGCAAATGGGATAATCAACATGTGGCTAATGTTCAGACAAATCCAGGTTGATGCTTGACTTCCATGACCAAAGGAATCAAGTTGGATGTTCTAATAAGAGTTTTATGGAAGTTTGAAAGAATAATTGATTTGGGATGGGTCCATAATTGTATGGGTTGGTATCACACTGACTGGCCAAAAGTATTCATGATTTCAAAAGCAGCCATTTGCTCAAACTAAAGGAATGTAACTCTAATCTGAAGCAACTGCTGACCAGCAGAGACAGGTTCAAAATTTGAAACAATATGTACATAACTAAATGCATCTCGATGCATCTACAGATATCATATCAACAATGCCATTGTCCAGTAGTTTCTGGAGATGCTTATGACACACGATGGACAACACAACACAGAAACTGACCACGACAAGCTCACATAGTTAAAGATCACATATACTCTAGGGGGGTACAAATACATAAATCACTAACTGGCATCGCTATAAATGAAACCCCGTCATTAAAACTACTCACTTCGATCTTTAATCAACTTAAATAGACCTTTTTGACAACAGTGCACAATTCTCACCCGCGAACGAAATTTCAACCAATCAGTGCGGGGCGTCTCTGTGACGTCATATGAGGAATAGATATGAGGGCCGATGCAGAATTCATCTACATTTTCAGTGGGTAAATTATCTTGTTTACAGGTTTGTATAAACCTGAAATAGTGACAACTGTTGTGGAAAATGAAAGCTATATGTTCTCACAATCTACTGTCATATAATTTGGTCTCCTGCTTTGCCTAGTTTCCGAGTTACAACTTGTTTTCATAGACGATTCTGTCAAAATCGCTTGGTTTCGTTAGGCCTTATTTGTATAATGACTGGTCCAAATTGATCCCATTTCTGTGTTTTTTTACCTCGATATTTAATCATGTCATGTAAAACTATGACGTCTATTACGTATGATATTAAAAATTGACATTTGATTTATTTGAATCGGTAAACTAAACAACCCTATTTTGCCATTGCTAGAGGAATCTGAAATTTTACTTAGGTAAATAGGTACATACAGTTTTAGCACACAGCAAATGTTTATATGTATTTCTTCTGCAACAATGAAGTTCTGTTTGTATTCTCAAAACAGTGTCGGCCCATAAGTTTTCACATGCAATACAGCAATTAATACTCCCTTGTTGTAACCCGTGTTAGGTGGTATAAACCTACACATGTTATTTGTCATCATTCACTTGATGGTCAGTTAATGAATTTATAACAGGTATAATTAGTGGTAACACACTTAGATTACCCGACAAAGGTTCCCATTTCGCATTTCTTGTGTCTGGAGTAAATATTCAACATTATAAACATCGATCAAAGGATTAACCGATAACACGCTGATTGATTAATTACTTTTATCTTACACAGCGGATTTGTCAAAAGGTAGTGTTTATGTATGTAGATTTACTAATCTATACTGAATACACTCTGTCGTGTCTGTGGCTGCGTAAAAACAACGTCCTTCCTTCAAAGGATTAACCGCCAATACAGTGATTGATTGCTCATTATTGGCTAACTAAATTACCGTTTTTAAAGAATGGCGGACATTATGCAATCAGTTGCCAGGTGTGCTATCTTGGGTGACCAATGAGACTATACACCAATGTGACATACCTGAAACGATATATCACTTTTTCGTATGCTAGACTGTTAAAAGACACATTACTTGGAACAGCTGCAGATGAATGGCATATCACTCGTTTTTGTGGATATTGATGGATACATTCCTCGAACAAGGTAATAGCCTGACATTGTTCTTATAAATTTAATCTGTTTTAATTTTAATATTTGCATTTTGTTTGTATTCATTTGTCGTAGCATTCAACAGAATAGTTGTTTTCGCCGTGAAGTGTAATGAGACATACACTAGGGCGTGTGTGCGAATTATGATTCACATTGGCAAACTATTAAATGTCTAGATATTAAAGTCCTGTTATAAATGCACTATAAGTATCAGCAGATCGTCTGCTTTTTATTTAGTTTCAAAATGCATGCAAGTATAATAATAAACTAATTAGGATTATAAGACCAAATATAAAGACGTACATTGACTAGTATCTACATACTGGTGAGTGCACGTTAACCACATGAATGTAGCAAGAAATTTATCGCGCAGTATTGTCACTTCGACCCCCACCCCGATTCCGTGGAAGAAATCGTTATGTTATAAGTTGTGTCATGCAAAATGCTTTTGGTTATGATTCAAATACATATTTAACTACGAGTAGAAAGTAGTTTTGATTTTCTAACTTGATGAAAACAAACCATAATCTCATTAAGTCTAACAGACTTTAGCCCGTGACTTCACGATTTTCAAAAATGGCGGCGCCCTGTCGCGAACATCTGCCAGTGTGAGTATAAATGCTATTTAGGTTTGTTTTCACCGAGTTACAAAATCAAAACTACTTTCTACTGGTAGTAAAATATGTATTTGATTGATGGCCAATAGGATGTTGCATGACATAGCGTATAACATAACAAATTCTCTCATGGAAGCAAGGTGAGTGTCAATATAATACTACATGTACTTACAGTATTATTGTTACTTCGATCACAACCTTGCTTCTGAGGCAGAAATCGTTATGTTACAAGTTGTGTCATGGAAAATCTTTATGGTCGTCAATCATATACATATTTTACTACGACCAGTAAGTAGTTTTGATTCTTTAACTTCTGTGAAGCGATCTGAACACAAGTAAGATATCGTTTCAGGCTTCCACAACGCTCGCTTCGCACTCACAAACATAACCCATTTTGCACGAACTGCGGGGTCCTGTGGAAATTTGTGCATGGCGACACCATCGCCCGACCTCTAGGAGCAATTGACGACAACATAACGATTTGGCATGTCTTCGTTGATGTCGAGAAATCATCAAAATGACGAGCTTGCTACACACTTTCTATACAACTAACTGAAAATCCTTCCTCATATGACGTCACTGCAGTGCTCTGGCGACAGAGTTACGTAACCTGTCTGTGGTTTCGTTGGCGGGTGAGAGTGAAGCAGGCGACATTTTGGCAACTTTTAATCGCTCGGTACTAATTAACCACAAGTTTTTAAAGAAAGAATTTGGTGTTTCGCATAAGACTGACCACAAATCTTTCATATGTAGTAGTTAAAAGAGTAAAAAAAACAAAGTTTATTTGTTCTTTAAAGCATGTTAAGTCAGGTAAGCTGAAAATTAAGTTCCATAGTGATTTACAAATGTGTGTTAACGTATCAAGGAACTGCTTCCCACAACTGCATTGTACCACAACATTTCATATGTTTTTAACTTGACCCCCTGACATCCCCCCCCATGTCTGTCCGGTTCTTGTCCAGTTAATAAACCAGTTTATCTGTTATATCAAGTGTCCAGAACATATATATGCACAATGATAAAGACGTACCCTTGCAAAATCAAAGTGTGGTTCATAGTGTCCTCCTAATCCATAGTTGGCAACCTGGAACAGGAAAAACACTTTCAGTAAGGGAGAACTGGCTATTGGTACTTTTCTTCAAAAACAAATACCTTTTGGAAAAAGTCCATGTGTACAGAAATAGCTCATAATATGTAAGCTATCAACGGCAACCTCATTTGTAGAAGTATATGGTGCAGTCTCTGTAAAACAATATAATGTATTCTCATGGATCACACTGTTTTCCCATTCTGTGTATAATAAATAGATTTCGAAACAAGTGGGTATTGAAAATGGAAAATATTCCAACTCAATATTTTTAAACATTTTGATTTATTCATGAGGGAAAAAATATTTCTCTTTGGTGTGATCTACCTGTGTGCATGTACGTCATCAGGTACTGCACAGGTGACCGTGCACGCAAGCAACGCCAAGCCATTGTTACCTGTAATTCCTCAGCAGTCTCCATACTCAAGCCTGTAATGGCCTGCATCCTAGCATTGATTTGGGCCACTACTGGGTTTTCATCCTGCTTCAACCATGCACTGAAACAGATAATACCACAATGGTTACTTTGACACAAGCAGTAGAACAGAGACACCAGATGTTCTAAACAATGATTCAGCCAGTTGGTGGAGTGCAGACATGATTGGAAGGGCTGTAAGTAAGAAGCAAGAGCAAATAATTGGAATATGTGAGAGCAAATGTGGATTGTACTCTGCCAAACCCCACCAGCTACTGAAGCAGTTTTATAAGTAGTCTTTATTTGAGAAGAATTATGTCATCCACAAATATTCACAATCATGGTCCACTACTGCATGTATACATTGGCACAGTTATATTGTGGGTTAAAACGGTTATCATATACACAAAACAATCTACTGGGAATGACAAAAACTGGCCAATGTTTGATGGTGTTCACATCTGACATTGAAGAGAGGTTATGAAGAGGGGACAGGACAACACACTTCACACTTCTTATGATCAAAATCATATCTTCTAGGGATGCCATGATACATCATCGATGCATCGATACTTTTTCTAAGAGGATACAATTATTGATACATTCACAACTGTATCGATATTTAGTTTTGAAAGTATCACTTTAAATATGTTTATGTATCATTTACATTTTGCAATTGTATCATGTTTTTTTATCTTATGAGAGTTTTTTCATGCACAAAGATGGGAAATTAGAAATTTTTAATCTCTGAGAATCAAAATGTTGATCTTTTCAGGGACAATTATGAAACATGAAATATTAATGTTCAAAATGTAACTAAATTTACTCAATAATGCCACAAAAATAGGCATCGAGATACGTATCGAATCGTGAAACTTATGTATCGTGACATCCCTAATATACTAGCAACCAAATTCTGCTAGTGCAAGTCTGAACTTATGAAGAGGCATACATTATAAATAGCACTCAAAGCCAAATGCAATCTTAAAATACTTAGTGCTTTTTATTTGATCAACTAAATAATGTAGTGTGCCAGTATTTCGCAAATGAACACTATAGTCTAAGTATACGTTCTGATAAAAAAGTATCAGTATTAATATTATGTCACATTTCCAATATACAAATGAAATGAAAACAAAATAGGAAGAACTTTATATAAGATACCCCATGAATCTCATCAATAGCTCACCCCTGGAACTATTAGCTTTGATGAAATCTTGTTTCTGGCATACTAAACCATTTAAACCATTCTCCAAGGATCTATATAGCAATGTTTGCTGCTAGTTTTCCACAGGATGAAGGTTTTTTATTATGACCTGGTGAAATATTTTGACAAGAAAACAAAGTCATCAATATCCCCCGCAATGGCAAAATACTCTTCATGAATATGTCTACGAGTTATGATTATGTCAAATGTTTTCGTGTGTATATAGAAAAGTGGAAGGAGAGTATTGAAAGGTTTTAAAAGTTCTGCTCCAGAAAGGAGCACTATAGAAATAAAAACAAAACAAAAGGCACCAGTACACCACCAGACCAATCTATGTGCCAAGTTTGGTGAAGAAACATTGAACGGTTTTAGAGTTCTGCTCCGGAAAAGAGCACTACCACCAATTTCAGTGTAAGTCAAACTTGTTGCCATGGAAACGCCAAAAATATTTAATTCAGAATACCAAAACTACCAAAAGGCACTAGTACACCACCAGACCAATCTATGTGCCAAGTTTGGTGAAGAAATAGTGAATGGTTTTAGAGTTCTGCTCCGTAAAAGAGCACTACCACCGATTTCAGTCTAAGTCAAACTTGTTTCCATGGAAACGCCAAAAATATTTAATTCAGAAATCCAAAACTACCAAACGGCACCAGTACACCACCAGACCAATCTATGTGCCAAGTTTGGTGAAGAAATAGTGAACGGTTTTAGAGTTCTGCTACGGAAAAGAGCACAACCACCAATTTCAATCAAAGTCAAACTTAAAAATAAATTATTTTATTCAGAATTCCAAAACTACCAAAATGGAACCAGTACATCACCAGACCAATCTATGTGTCAAGTTTGGTGAAGAAATAGTGAACGGTTTTAGAGTTCTGCTCCGGAAAAGAGCACTACCACCAATTTCAGGCTAAGTCAAACTTGTTGCCACGGAAAAGCCAAAAATATTCTATTCAGAATTCCAAAACTACCAAACGGCACCAGTACACCACCAGATCTATCTATGTGCCAAGTTTGGTGAAGAAATAGTGAACGGTTTTAGAGTTCTGCTCCGGAAAAGAGCACTACCACCAATTTCAATCTAAGTCAAACTTAAAAATAAAATATTTTATTCAGAATTCCAAAACTACCAAAATGGAACCAGTACATCACCAGACCAATCTATGTGTCAAGTTTGGTGAAGAAATAGTGAACGGTTTTAGAGTTCTGCTCCGGAAAAGAGCACTACCACCAATTTCAGGCTAAGTCAAACTTGTTGCCACGGAAAAGCCAAAAATATTTTATTCAGAATTCCAAAACTACCAAAAGGCACCAGTACACCACCAGATCTATCTATGTGCCAAGTTTGGTGAAGAAATAGTGAACGGTTTTAGAGTTCTGCTCCAGAAAAGAGCCCTACCACCAATTTCAGGCTAAGTCAAAAATATTTTATTCAGAATTCCCAAACTACCAAAAGGCACCAGTACACCACCAGATGTATGTATGTGCTAAGTTTGGTGAAGAAACATTGAACAGTTTTAGAGTTCTGCTCCAGGAAAAGAGCACTACCACCAATTTCAGCCCAAGTTAAACTTGTTGCCATGGAAATGCCAAAAATATTTAATTCAGAATACCAAAACTACCAAAAGGCACCAGTACACCACCAGATCTATCCATGTGCCAAGTTTGGTGAAGAAATAGTGAACGGTTTTAAAGTTCTGCTCCGGAAAAGACAAATGTGCACGGACGCACGCATGCACAGACACATGCATGGACGGAGTCCATTTTTTAATAAAAAAAACGCAAAACGCGTTGCGGGGGATTTTAATTTGGCAAACATTTATTCCTTGATTTTGACCAGATTGACACACTTCCACCAGCATACCCAGGGGAGGTAATCATCAACACAAAACAAACGAAAGCATTGTTGTAAGCATGAGTATGGACATTCTCAATGGGGAACTATTCCTTCAAGGTGCCTCATTCAAATAACAGTTAAATAACAGTAGAATATAGAGCATACAAACCTTTTACTTATCCTATAGGTTGCCACTTCAAGTTCTCCTGTTTTAGCGTTCTGTACTGTAGCCCTGTTTAACTGAAAAACAAAACATTCATGATGTAGGTATCATTGCTTTGGTTTGGTTGTTGTTTTAATGCTGCACTCAGCAATATTACAGCTATATGGGACACGATGACATGTGTCAACCAAGTCAGCGAGCCTGACCACCCGATCCCTATTCGCCTCTTACGACAAGCATGGGTTACTGAAGATCAATTCTAACCTGGATCTTCATGGGTCATAGGCATCGTTGACTTAAATATTCACACATTTCACACTGTAAGTGGATGAACTATTTGTGGTATTCACTCCAAATGGAATTCAAAAGTGAAAGCCTGTTAATGATGGTCCTGGGTTGAATGAGAGCACCATATTACAAGATTAGACTTATAATACTGTCTATGTACAAACTTCATGATGTGACAGGGTGTGAGGACACTGGTTGAATTGTCCCAACACTTCCACCTCAGTGACCACATCAGCTATGCAGCGCACCTTGTGACAGACATACTCACAACAACAGCATCTTTAACAACCCAAACAAAACATGTTTGTTGTTGACTTAATACTAAAAAGTCTTGCTTCAATCTACCCTGCCCAAATTTCTTCTAAATTCTGGTTTATCTGAAGATATATGGGTCATTTTCAAAATTGGTAGGATTTTCTGTCCGTTCCCGAATAAAAAAAAAATCTGTGAGTATAAAAGGATTATTTTGTTCAAGAAAACATATTTAGATGTTTACTAGTCAGTAAATGTGGTATATCATTAGTCTTGTCATTTTGAAATTAATACTTAACCACATTTTGGGGTCAAAATTGGCAGATTTGCTCCGTCCGGAGGTGACGGTCCTAATATCAATGTTCACAAATAATGTAAATGTAAATGCAAATAAACAAATTAATTCATATTATGCCAATTAGGATTGATCAAGGATTGCATTTCAATTATTTTTAACTTAAAAAAGTTTTTTTCTACAAATTGTAACATGCTTGTCCTGTGATTCTGTGTCCTGACCGTTACCAGTGTATGAAATTCCTGCAATAATATCTCCCTGGAGCTGGATTGTAATACTACTTCCTGTGTCTGTTTGAGCTAGCCCCTGTGGATGTGACAGCAGATGAAATAAAGAGATTCAATACATTTTGAAGAAAACTGACACTGTCAAATAAGTATAAATGTTATGTGTCAACCTTAACTGTCCAGACCGTTACCAGTGTATTTTGTGTCAAATATGTATCTCTTTTTTTTTAAATTTCAATGGATATGGTGCCCAGAAATGGAAGAGGTGAAAGGCATGTCCTTTGAAATCTTCTAGGGATCATTCATTTTTTTATTTAAGATTTACTTACAAATTGTCTTGATCGTTACTGTCCAAACCGCTACCATTCTGCAAAGTAACGGTTTGGACAGTCCTTGTAACGGTCAGGACAAAATGATTTGCATTTCAAAAGTTATTCATTAATATTTGAAGTATAACAAATTTATAATTTCTTTAAGAGTTAAGATAGTTTAAGCATGGACTTGTACTGTTCAAAGGAGATTTGATGTAGTAGCATAAAAAACACAGTCTCTAGTAACGGTTTGGACAAATAATAGTAACGGTCGGGACATTTCTTTAATAAATTTCAATTTTGAAGAATATGTTCTATGGTGTGATAATAAATTTCTATTTACTTATCTATCTGCTTTTGATAATAAAAACCAAAACAAATTTATCACGTTAAATTTCTATTTTCTATAAGATGTATAGTCTTTATGAATTAAAGGTAACGGTTAGGACAAAATGTAGTAATGGTAAACAACTTAATTGTATTCCAACCTTTAAAGATTGTTTTGATGTAGTCTGTTTTGACTTTGTGAGATATGTAAGACTACCATTTACTTAGAATATTGATAGGTGCTAATATGTTGGCCTTTGTATTTGATAAATATGTGTTACCATCTCACTATCAACAAAAGCTAAAGGTATCCAAGT
This sequence comes from Haliotis rubra, assembly GCF_003918875.1. Taxonomy (NCBI): domain Eukaryota; kingdom Metazoa; phylum Mollusca; class Gastropoda; order Lepetellida; family Haliotidae; genus Haliotis; species Haliotis rubra. The sequence goes on from NW_025766336.1 coordinate 1,242,144, forward strand.
GAATGAAAGAAGTATATTTCGTGGAGACTAATATTGCACCATAATATCAACAGCAAAATGACATCTATGCAGTGGCCTGTGTAGCATGACCATGTGTACAGTATCATAGTTGTTGCAGTACCTTTCAGAATTGAATCTTTTGCAACATTTTAGAGGGATAACATTTGTTTGTTACACTGATGTCCTGACTGTTACCAATAATGTCACAACCGTTACTATTCATTCAATTTCGTTCTCCAATTGCACTCTTCTTTAGACTATAAGTGATTTTCAGTCTAGACAGGTATGTTTTTCTATTCTTTAGAAGCTACAGTTTGTTTTTACTCAAAAGCCTAAATTCATTCAAAAGTTTTATATTGATATGACAAATGTCCAAACCGTTACCATAGCATGGAAGAAAACATGTCATATTAGTTACGAGTTACAATCTCTAATACACATTTCACTGTCTGTCCAAAATAGGGTTAGCAGTTCAAGTAAATGATATCATTTTTTCCTTTCATGTTACCTGTTTCTATGTTGAATTAAACTGTTTAAGGCTTATGTCCAGCCCGTTACCATTCCTGTCCAAACCGTTACCACTATTGTCCTAACCGTTACTGGTGTTAATTGACTGCTCTAATTAATTCATGATAATACATGAAACACTCCTCTTTATGCTGGTGTCATCAAAAGATGTTCTGGGCTTAGTAGCTGATGTTTATTTTAGACAATTTTACCTGTTGAAAGCTATATACATAATAATGTTTTAGAAAAATGCTATAATTTTGTGGTAAATAAATGAAAGATACAAAATAACACTTTCAAGATTCATGATGATAGTTTTTACCTTCAAGTTTGATTAAGTCTGTGTAAAAGCTGTGTCTGCCATCTTTAAAAGATTTTTATGAATTATATTTCAAAATCCATATTCTGACTAAGAAGTGGTAACGGTCAGGACAGTCCCCCACCCTTTTAATTACATATGTATCAATTAAAAGGTCAATTAGTACATTTCAGTCTGCATGTTTGTATTTTTGAATAATTAAGTGTTTGAGGTTTGATTTGAATAAAAATTAAATAAATTTTGAGGAGTTTGAATTTACTGTAATAAAGAATTGAAAATCCTACCAATTTTGAAAATGACCCATATGCAAAATGACCCGTTCATCAAACTTGGACTTCCCTGAAATTGGCATTTTGTATTTAAATGGCAAAATATCAATCAATACCTTCGGTGTTGCTATACTTTTAATTGCATTTATTTCTGAGTCCCTCATGACATCATGGTAGACGACAATCCATGGATCCAGAAAAACGTCCTCTTCTTTAGCTGGCATCAGAATTAGTAGAGGACTGTTCCGTGTGCGATACCGACAAGCTAACTTGTGTAAATTTTTTATCTCCTGTGAACAGAAAAAGTATATAAGCATCACCCCCCAGTGACCAAACCTAGACACAATGGAACGAAAAACACTGTTCAATGGAAGTGTGTGTTCACAGCGAGTGTTGTAGTTAAGCCCTCTCAGACCAACTTATAACATGTTACGATATGGAATGATACTGTTAAAATACCTACAATGTCTGTTTGATTTCTACAAGAATGACATTGGCAATCTAACATTACAGGGATCACAGGACAAGCAGGGAATCAGTAGCTTGATAAACAAGCATGCCACCACAAAGCACATCTCACATAAACTGGGGTTTTATATGGATTCCTCTACTTGATGATTAGAGATGGATGACTATACTGTACCTTACAATTCTGACTGAGCAAACAGATGATGAATGTCTACTGTATTAACCCCTTACATTTTCTCTCAAAGCACAATAATAATTGCCAATTTCAGCTTTTCTTTTTCAACAAAGGAAATTCATAGCAATCAGATTTTGTATCTATAATACACTACAGGTATGTTTCTTCAGGCAATCAATTTAATAAATTACTACTTTCCTTTTTCGACTGATCATGTTTCAATCCTCCAAAACGATTTTCCCCAAAGGCAAATCGGATCTAAATTAAAAGGAAACCTTCTTACAAAGCCCTTTCTTTGTTGAAGTCAGGTGCAATGATAGTGTTAACGTGACAGTCTTGATCCTACCCACTGATTGGAAGACATAAGCAAGACGCATAAGGTACGGTAGTCCAAGTTGAGACTGACAGGAAGTGGGGTGAGGGGATGCCCAGCAGGTGATACACACACCACCTTATTCTAATGAATGTCTTTATCTGCAGCCACTACAAGGGTTATATTTCAGCCCTGTCATTGTCAATTTCCTGCCTTCTACAATATACACAAGGAACACCAGTCTCTCAGCCTCAAGGTACTGATGCCATTCTTTCTCAGTCTACCTATAGCGAGATAGCAATTTATGTAAGTGTTTTAGATGCCAAGTTTTTTTCAACCTCAATTAGTTTCTTACAGTTCATATGAGTAGATCACTTACAAACTTAATTATTGTTTTCAGGGAAATTGTTCTTGAAACATCTAGATACAGGTGCAAAAGAGTGGGTGAATTAGTCCAACTGCTTAAGGGAAAACTTGAGAGAGTATTAACCAATAGTTGTCACATGAAATTCTGCAGTGAATTCAACTTAGTGTAGCTTATCTTTCTTGAAATACAAAAACAACAATCTTGTGTTTAAAATCAGCAACGTAAGTATTGTTATATTTCTTTGACCTGTATGTTCTGCAAAACAAGTTAATAATTGGGTCTGACCTTATACAGTGTTTGTGACATTTTACATATCAAAAGCAAACAGTAACCTTTAATTCAGATCTCATTGTATAAAGAGTTGTTTGTGAAGGTAGCTAATCAGTGCGAGTATTACTTTTAGCACACTGATTATCAGCTGTGCATAATGACCGCTGTATACATAGGCAAAATGACAGTCATGTATCATTTATCAGCCTTTATACTAGTATATACATCAATGTTCTTTTGTATCTTATTATCTATAATTACACAGATTGCTGTAATATTGTCATTTAAAAAAACATCTTACAAAACCTTTGATTAGAAATCAAACAATGAGAATTTAATATTCTCTTCTTAAGAGCCAAGGTATTCCATGAACGTCTAGACTAGATAAAGTTTACGTTGTAAGCAATTATAGTACACCAACTCTCACAATGTCTTCCACTATCAGGCAAGTCAGAATTTACATGAATTATGAAGATGGTATCCACTGTTTAGAGATACATCAAGTGAGCTATCTAGACCTGCACAGAGAATGATATTCAGCCTGTAATCTGTAGCAAATATCAGCAAATATTTACTAATTCACGTTAATGTAATAACAACCCACAGTGATGGCTTTGTCAACATGTATTTAACTGATGACATGATTAGCACAGAGACTTGAGGGCTTAAATTTACACTCCTGCACAGAGTGTACAATTACAAGTAAATATCACAGCTACATTTACCAGGCAACAAATATGTATGGCATGGTTGCATTTAATACAAGTCCAGTAGGACCCAGTGGATTTCAGCTTCACAAAATCAAAACTACAAATACAACAACTCAAGAAAAAGAAACTGGTATACAGAAACAGAAACTGTCTCCAAGGAAAACCCTACACCAAGCGAAAGGAAGTAGCCATTACCCACATTGTTTTGTAAAGAATATCTAATGAGTATACAAACAACTGCTTTGGTATTGAATTATTTCAAAGAGTGAGTGATATAGTTTTATGCCATTTTTAGCAATATTCCAGCAATATCACGGTGGGGGGACGCCAGAAATGGGCTTCACACATTGTACCCATGCGGGGAATCGAACTCAGGTTTTGGCGTGACGAGTGAATGCTTTAACCCCGAGGCTACCCTACCACCCTATTTCAAAGATATTGTATTTGTTAAGGAACACATTACGACATGGAGAGTTAACAGCTACCGGTATACATGGTACTGCGATCAAGAAAACACTTAAAAAATATTACCTCCCACATGGATTAATTTGAAGAAAAATAAATACATCTTTCTCTTACCACAGTGTAAATTTCCAGTCTCTAGAAATATGTGCAGTGATTTGTCTAGGAAGAACATGCAACTTGATTACATAGTGCTATATATGGTCTACTTGAATATTTACATGTATAATATATGGCCTTCTGGGGAACCATTCATAATTTATGGCTAGGAGAGGTGGAGGTAAGGGTGATGATGATTTTAAGGGCGTTCACTCATTTAGATCTGGGAGGTAGGGGGTGCCATCAGTTTGGTACACATGTACTAGGGGCTTGTCATTGATTTTGTACATGACATGCACAGGGGGGTCACTTACTTTTTTTTGTAGTGGGGGTCATTCACATTGTACATGCTTCTCCATAAACATCATCACCCCATCACCACCTCCACTCCACTAGCCATAAATTAGGAACAGTCCCTAGTTAATACAGCATAATCAATGGCCTTTTAGAAGTGAAATAACTTAGAGCAAGCTGAATAATCTCCAACCCTAATGTCTGGACACTCTCAAGTCATGGATGCTGTCATGCAGGTGAGTCAGACATGACAACTGAGACAGTACTGACGACATTGTCAGTAATCTCCACCCCTAACGTCTGGAAGCTGTCATGTCATGGTTGCTGTCAAGTCATGGACGTTGTCATGCAGGTAAGTGAGACATGGCAACTGAGGGACTGTTACTACACCGCTTATACAGAAATGGGTTGAAGTTTTCAATGTCAACTCCAAAATAGCAAGAGTTCATAAACATTCATTTCCGATCATTGTGTTAATGCTTCTCTGAAGGGAACTCTGTCTCTATTTAGTAGTCTCAGAGCAACTTCCCTCACACTATTAACAAGTCCGCTAAAAATTAATTAATCAACTGGTCTTAAGAATCAGACGTAAAGTGGCTCTTCTCTTGTTCCATATCTTACCATTATTGACTCCCCTCGACACAATGCCTCATAATTCTGGAACTCATGTGACCTGCGGTAATTGTGTTCAACAGGATCCATATCCATGGTGATTCCGTCATCTCCTCGAGCTTGCTCAGTAGCCTCCTTGTCCTTGAGCATCTTCTCATAGTACCGCTTGTTGTTGCTTGCACTCTCGTGGTTCGGTTCTAGTCAACAGTCAGATGAACAATATGTAGTGCAAGTGATCTTTATTTTGTCGAACAAATACAGTCCAACAAAAGTTGGGTCGAGGTTGAAGGGGAAGTAGAAACTTCGGCTAAGTTACCTGAGGCTCAACACAATGACAACAGATGCTTGAAGAAGGAATATGCAGCAACCAAACCTTTTGTTTGAAACAACTGTACATCCAACACATCAAAGTTTGACTCAACAGTAACTATATGTGGAGAAAGCATTCTGAAGTTTGGACCAAACTGCAATTCACACTTAAGCTGATCCACAGCAGAGTAAAGTAGAGCACTTCAAGCTAATATCTGAACAAATTCCTATCATGGCCTGCACCTATATGTGAATCTCCATGTACAGACTTCAAGTACAGAATATGCACTCAGTGTCCTATTACTATCACAGGCTAACCCAATGGGGATCTGGTTATGACGAGTGATCAGTTAGAATGTGGGTGACTGTATCCCTACAATGTGGATGTACTGATTACAATAACTTTCAGTTTGTGTTGTCCAGGGTGCCGTTGTACAAAGCGGTCTTAGCGCTAAGGTGACCGTAACTCCCATACCATAACATAGGCTTAAGGTAGCCTTAGCGATAAGGTTGTTTTGTACAACGGCACCCTGGGCTGTTGTGATACAGGTGGCAGTAGTGTATTACCATGGTTGCTCCATAAACACATCCTTTCATTACATCTGAAACACGTTACATTTAGGTGAGACAAGTGCGAGACTGTATGGACCTAAAACAGGTTAAACACTGTTAAGGCAATATAATGATGATAAGAATATTTATAATGCACCTTTTCCAGGCTAGATATCCTGCTCAAAGCGCGCACAATCTGATCATTATTACCCTGGATAACCCAAGCTGCCTGTTAGGTGCTAGAAGGTTAATAGTCTCACTAATTAGTTCACTGCGTACCCATTTGGTGGGTGAACAGAGGCAATTGTGTACAAACTCACTTGCCTAAGGTGAGACCATATGTATCACATGCTTCGTTGTGGGGCAGAACTGAAGTGCTAGAAACTCTCAGTCAAGCTGTGACACACGATCACCCATCCAAGGACTCTCTGCACCCAACTTTTCTTCACCAGATTTGTGACCTGAGCTGTATGTACAGGAACACACACCACCACAAGTTTTCAATACAAGTTTTCATGCTTACCTAGTGTCAGCAGTTCCTCTGTAAATACCAGTGCTGTCCTGATATTTCCTTTCTGAAAATATCCATTTAAAGACTTCCTTGAATTGCAGGAATGTGATTAACAACAAAGCAATTGAAATATGTTTGTGAAATATGGCATTCAATGTGAAGAACAAATTATAGTTTGTGTAATCTACAGGTGTACCTTATCTGTGACCTAGGGACCTCTCGATATCTCTACACTGGTACCATCTATGCTACTATAAATATTACCAAGCCAGGAAGTAAAGTTGTATGAACAATAACACGGACTAACAGTAAACACTGCACTCAACATGGTCACCTGGCAACACAAACAGGTGGACAGCACTACATGTCAGGGATCCAAGTGGATTCAGAATTGTAGGAGTTTGTTCTGGTATTCATCAAACATGAAATTCACTTAACACATGATATTCACTTATATCAAATTCAAGATAATTAGAACAAAATGGTATATTCAGTCTGGTGCCTATCATTCATTTGTCATTACCTATTCCGGCCACATTTCTGCCTACTCTACTCTACATGTATAAAACTAAGAGTATGCTGTTGACAGATATCTACAAACCACAGGATCTTGGAGAAGGAGTATAGCTTTCCCACAAGCCTATCTCCACCCAGAAACATCTGACTCTACTTTGTACACCACAAAGCCATATCTGACTCCACCCAACACACCACCCAGGCATATCTGACTCCATCTTGCATACCACCCAGGCATATCTGACTCCACCTGACACACCACCCAGGCATATCAGACTCCATCTTGCATACCACCCAGGCATATCTGACTCCACCTGACACACCACCCAGGCATATCAGACTCCATCTTGCACACCACCCAGGCATATCTGACTCCATCTTGCACACCACCCAGGCATATCTGACTCCACCCGACACACCACCCAGGCATATCTGATTCAATCTTACACTCCACAAAGTCATATCTGACTCTATCGTGCACTCCCATCCAGACACATCTGACTCGCCCCAGACACATCTGACTCCACCTCGGACACCACCTAGACACATTTGACTCCACCTTGCACACAACCCAGACACATCTGACTCCAGCTTGCACACCACCCAGGCATATCTGACTCCACTTTGCACACCACCTAGACACATCTGACTCCACCTCGCACACCACCTAGACACATTTGACTCCACGTTGCACACCCTCCAGACACATCTGACTCCAGCTTGCACACCACCCAGGCATATCTGACTCCACCTCGCACACCACCCAGACACATCTGACTCCACCTCGCACACCACCTAGACACATTTGACTCCACCTTGCACACCACCCAGACACATCTGACTCCAGCTTGCACACCACCCAGACACATCTGACTTCATCTTGTACTCCACAAAGCCATATCTCCATCTTGCACTCTCCACCTATGCACAAGAGCCCTTCCAACTTGAGTCTTACCATTGCCAGTGCATAACCCAGGTAATCTAGAATCTCTGTCCGCTCCATTGTTTTATTCACTTCATCTGACTCAATTTTCAGTGCCTGCCACATCCACAGGGCTGTATGGTAAAAGTCCTCGGCGATGTATGCAAATCTTCCCAACTCAAAACACTCAGCAGCTGAGGGTGGGGTCAAAACAGATGGAATCAAAATTCATCCAGTTTCCATAAACATGTCTTGTTAGCAGAGGGGCAAGATGTACATGTTGGTCTGTTACACGGCTAGATGCAATGTGAAGCAGCACCAGTGAGAGGTGGTACCAAGACTTGAAGAGGCAGTCGCATACAAGATTAGGGCAGGAATTCATTCAACATGCTGAAAGAACTCTCATGATATTTGTCTCAGATCTCATGCATGCTGTGTTAATGATGAGTTATTAACATCTTTGTCCCCAACATAGAAAATTGAAGGAGGGCTCAACACCACTGCGAGACCGCTATTACCACTGAGAGAATGATCAGCTGGGTTGCACATCACCATGATCCCTACAAGGATGTTGAGAGAATGATCAGCTGGGTTGCACATCACCATGATCCCTACAAGGATGTTGAGAGAATGATCAGCTGGGTTGCACATCACCATGACCCCTACAAGGATGTTGAGGGGATGGTGAGTTGGGTTTGACATCAATGTGCCTCTTTCTGAGGCAATGACAGGATGGTGGGTTATGTTTGACATCAATGTGTCTCCTTCTGGGACAGTGAGGGGATGGTGGGTTATGTTTGACATCAATGTGTCTCCTTCTGGGACAGTGAGAGATGATGAGTTGGGTTAAAAACCACCATGTTCCCTACTTAAAACATTGAGGGGAGTTATGTTCAAGGATGTTGAATAATTAAGTTGGGCTCAACAAATCCTGTCTCACTCTGGGACTTGAGTTGGGATCAACAAAAGTGTGCCCCGTCTCTGAATCCACTACTTACAAGTTCCCTCAAATGGACAAAAGTTAACAAAATACCAACATCTAAATCCATTGCACCAACAACCTGGAATTATTGCTGGGAAACTTGAATACAGGTAACATTGTGACCATATCATTAGGCACTGCAACTCTAGACCTGTGCATTACTGGGCAGGCCATTATGGAGAATCTTGCATTAGTAGAAGGATTTTTCCATCTCAGGATGTTGGTTTTAGGTTGGTGACAGCTTGAGTTGCTATGACACTAAATCAAGAGATGTGATGAGAGCCTGGAGGTCATGCCGACATGCACAAGGGCAACTGACAGATGTAATCACACATGCAGGGTCAGAGAGTGCAGCAAACTGGGAAACCTTCCAAAAACAGTACCAACTTTATAGAACCCTTCCACAAACTGCTTCCAGTTCATATCCCTGTGGTCAGAGTCCAAGACTGACCAGGAACCAAACAAGAAATGACTCCATATTTGGAGACATATGTTCCAGCCTACACCATGCTAACACATCACCCAGCAAGCAGTAGCTCTGGGTATTCTTCAAATCATGCCCACACACACTTCCTCCCACACAAGAAACATTACAGGTTAGAATGACCTGGTCTATCGCGACATTGCTACTCTGTTTCCCCTGCAGTTACTCACTGAACCAATCTTTTATCTATAAACGTACCCTGTATTCAGAAAAGGCCATGTAGTCAAGCATCTCAGCCCGCAGATCACTTTCATTTTGTTTGTTTTCTTGGGTAGCCAGTTTTTCCAATGCATGCTCCATCCATAAGGATGTATGATAGAAATCTTCGGAGTTATAGGTTAGCTTCCCTAGCTCGAAGCAGTCGATTGCTGCAAGGAAATGGATGCAAAGGCAGACGTGCTGTTAGTGAGGTGCCATTGATACATGGCAAGGTTTAATTCCTAATCCATGCTATGTTAGTATGTGTCATAATGTCGGGCATTCAGGACATGCTGTCATTTTCTAGTAAAATGGAGGAGATTCATCTATTCCAAAGCTGCCATCTTGTTTCAACAGGCTAAAAGTCAAGCACAGTTTCACAAATGAAGAGAGTGCTTGAAAGTTGCTAAGGAAGAACATCACAATTTATGAACATGATACAGCCTCTGCATGCAAAACTATATGAGAAAATATTCGTAACTCATGGAAAGGAGTGAAAATCAACTTTTTAAACTTCACACACGATATAGGTTCTAATAACAAAAATACATTGTAGCCAAGATATTTTTATGGATTAAACTTCTTTTTATTTCCCTCACGATTACAGGTCCCTTCATCAGATGAACTAAATGTTGTGAGGGAAATAAAAAAGAAGTTTAATCCATAAAAATATCTTAGACATCTTTGTACAACTTCTAAATGCCGCTTAAAGACAACAATACATTGTATTTCTAAAATCCACTGTATGAAACCAATTTACCACCATGAAAGCAATTGACCACATATAGATATATAGATATATATCACAACAACTGGGGCTAATTAATTGATCTTCTGAGTGTATGTGTGATGTGTTGGCACCTACCTGTGAGCTGTGTTGACTGCACACCGCCCAGGTCGCCCTGAGCTATTTTGGATGTATCCAGCTTGTATGTGTCCTGTAGCCTCATCAGGGCAGCAGCTGAGCCCTGCAGGTCCTCGTATGTGGGCAGGTCTTGGCGGTAGTAGTCCACATACCTACGCATGGCTGACATCACCAACAGAAAGGAGGTTTTTAATTAAGTAATAGGTACTGGCTGTGTTTACTAAATAACCAAAAAAACATAACGCCAGACCAATTTTATTTCTTGTTTTACAGATTTGTTTCCTCAGAAAACCTAACAGCAGGAGGGAATGCAAAATAAAATATCCCCAGTCATAGTAATATTCCTTTTAAATGCTAACAGTATTTTACTTTTGGCAATTTATGAATTGTATATGGTGCAAAAAAAAAAATCTAAGTTTCTTGTAAGTATATATTTTTGGCCTATAAAAACATTAGGATTTTATTTTTTGAGCAGGGAAATTTATTTTTTCTTATTCTTGAAAAAATACGACCGGCGGATCCGTAAAACAAGAAATAAAATTGGTCTGGCCTAACTTATACTTCTGTGAAACTCTTAAATAAAACTTGGCTGTTGTTCACAACTTTCCTTCAAATCTTTGCTCTTCTTTGCAAATCAATTTTCAATTTAGGCCACTACATACTGTGAGTCTGTTTGCCTGGAAGGTTTCAAGCATGGATGTTTAAATGACAGTAACTTACTCTCTGAGGAATCATTCTTCAGAAGGTGGTCGACAGTCTTTGACCAGTCTAGAGTGAATCGCTTGACAAAGAGGAAGGCATTGACTGGGTTGGCCAGATAGTAGTCAGGCTTCTCCAGCGCCTTGGCACTGTGAGTCTCGAGGTCCTCCGCTAATCTGCAAGACAGAGTTCATATGTATCTCAATATTTCATCCAGTTGTCAAAGTTTTAAATAATGTCAAACTTAAATCCTCCAAGTTCTATGACAAGTGATAGGATGCTCGACTCCTGCTGTGGATACATACAAAGAAATGGTCACCTGACTGTGGAGCACAGTCCTCCGTATGGAGATAAACCAGCGGACACTCTGATCCCCAAAAGTGCTGAGGGATTGGTCTGGGATTGGTGTTTTGTGGTGTTAGGTGGTGTGGGATTTGGGTGGTATCTATGAACTATTGGTCTGATCAATCAGCTAGGACTAGAAGACAAGGATCCTTGGCATTGGATCCTTGCAAACATCCATCAAATATCAAAGTTTTAATTATCAAACATTACTTAAAAATCTGGATGAGATTAATTGAGAGCCTATTAAAGTGATTCATAACTGCAAGCTAAGAGCATATTAAAATGAGCCAATAAAAGTGCCTTTGGCTATTGGCTTTGATGGGTTTATTACCATATAACTGCCAGCTTTCATCCAAATGCCCCCGAGAAACTCTCAATGCACTTGGTGACAACTTTTACGATGGCTGCATCATGTTTTGCCCCAAGCAGGACTGTCTGGGAAATTGTTAGTTGTCACTTGAGTAAGTGCAGACAAATCTACAATAATAACTACTCTCTGGAAAGGGTGAATGATTAGGCCTTTACGCCATTACTAACTATTCAAAACAGTTTCACAGCAGAGTCATCTACCAGGTGATATACACTCAGACATATCATGACAAAGTAGCTGTCCAAACATCATGGGGGCAGTCAGGTAGCCTAGTGGTTAAAGTGTTCACTTGTTACCCCGAAGACCCAGGTTCAATTTCCCCACAAGGGTACAATGTATGAAGACCATTTCTGGTATCCCCAGCTGTGATATTGCTGGAATATTGCTAAAAGCAGCATAAAACTATACTCACTCACTCCAAACACCATACTATGTTTAAGCTAGTAAAAGCTTGAACTTGTCATCTAAATAGACATATATATCAATTGCTTACATTTCTTGCCTTAACTATGGTCATGGAATACAAGCCGGATAAATTGAAGCTTATAACAATTCCCAGCCAAATGAAATAAAGTGCACCATTTTTCATTAACTCGTTTCTATTGAAAGCCAAGAAGAACACCCACACAACTCAAACCAGAACACAAAAGCTTGATTGATGTTACATTGTCTTGAGTTCAATAGGACACTCTATACATTAATGAGATGTGACAAGTTTCTTTTCCTTAGTTCCAGAATGTCAGGTCACCACATCAGTTACAAGCAAGAAGATTAATCAGCCCTCACCTTCATATAAAGGACTACCGGTACCCTGTTTCACAGAACAAACCAGGTTTAAATGTCTGCTATAAGTCTAATCTCCCTGGACTTTACTTGGAATGTTTTAAATGTCTGTGCACAAGCATATACTCAAGCTCATATCCCTTTGGAACAAGTAAGAAAGTAGTTGGTTTCAAAGTATATTTTGAGAACATTCAACTGCATGTCAAATCAGTATCTGAGGAAAAGCTTAAAGGTCACATGCAACCAAAAAATCAAACATAATTAAAACACAATTATCACTTATTCATGATATATAATATACATTGCTGGTTATGAAAAAACATATAAACAAAATTATAAGCGTACAATCGCAAATCAAAAGTGCAATATTGTGTACTTGGGTTTACTTCCCAAGAAACGAAGCAGCCGGGATACCGAACCCAGTCAGAGCGGGTGGGTGTGCACTCAAGTGTAACGGCTGGTACATTTGCAGATGCCCCCACGGCTCATTGTGTGTGTATATATAGAGATGTTGGGTTTTGTAAATACATGCTCATTTTTTGTGTATAACATTTTGCAATCAACAGACATCATAACATGTCATGTGTTCAAGTATCACACCTGCCTGTAACTGCGAGTAATTACATAATGTGACAGAGACCGAACTCGGGCCATAAATCAAGTTGCGTGAACCTATTTCACTGCGCACGTACTATGAACGCAGCCCAGCTGTTGAAACCAGTTTTCCCCCGAAAAGTTGGGAGAAAATTAGTGAATCGTTTGAACTCTGATTTCGTGCGAGTTTTTTCATCGCGTTATTTTTCAACTTTATAAGTTGAATTTGCATTTTTGATGATTTGTTTCGGTAAGTCCATACCGAAAGGTATCAGAATCTGCAAAGTTGTGTTTTACGTTGCATGTGACCTTTAAGTGAAGGTTGGTTGGACAGCAGCATTGGAATATGGAGACTTGTAGGAATTCAGATTTGACTTCAGGTTGATTGCGGACATCTTCATCACAGACGTACAAGTAGCAGTCAGAGGAATGGGGGACTAGGTGTGGCCACTCACTTTTTTAACATCTGATGAAATTTGATTGTAATTGTCATCATAACATGCTGATTTGGTTGTTTTAAGTAAAATGAAAAATGGTCTAGATATAGTCTTTGTCATTTGGGAGGATAGGCTTTTGGGTGATCTTTCTATTCCTTCTTCACACCTCTACTGGCTGAGCGGGTTGAGGTGGCTGACTTCGTGTGCTGTAGATGAGGGTGTGGGTTCGAATCCCAGATGGGACTCAACTCAAAAAGTACTAGAATTTGTACTTTACTACGAAAGTGTAATCCCAAATATAACATATGTTTAACCCTACTGCAGTTATAAATGGCCTTTGTGGACACCCCATCCCATTTATAAGAATCCTGAATCTGCTCTTGAGTACTATAAATTAGGATTTGTTGTTGAGAAACTATCAGGAGTTTTATGCACATGCAAAATTATCGATAACATTCTGATTATGCCATTCCCAAACTGTTCTCACTGAACTGTTCCCACCGAATCTGAACACACGGCCACAGACATGGCTGGCTTCCCTGACACTCTATCACGAAGACATGATTGGGGTCATGGAAACATATTAATCCAGACATAAAGTATATTCATTGTCTTGTCAACACCTAAATAACCCATTGCTTAAACTATAACTAATCAATAATCAATTATATCAGTTGACATCGGATAACACTTCCCATCACTGGAGAACACTTCGGGCAAATTAAGAGGAAATTAATGCTTACAACATGCAGCTAACTATCCCGCGGTATTGATGGACTGTGTGCTGCTTGGACAATGTTATTGTATTAATCACTTCCTGTGGGCTATTATTAAGAAGGGGGTGTCAATTTCACACAAGCTTAACATTCATCACTTGCCCACTCAGGAGATAAACTGCTGCAGTTTGGAAGTAGTTACACAACTAATTTGTGAGAATAAGAGATAATTGACACGCAAACAAGACAGCCTTTGTATGCAAGAAAAATGTATTTATCCAGTTTGTTTGAACATTTGTATACACATTCCTGAATATACAAGACCATACAACACATTGTCAGTATTCTTACCCTTTGGGTAATATTTTGAATAAGTTATATCCTGTTGTGATGAAGGCATTACTTGGATGAATAGTAATTAGCATATTACTGTACAGTAATTGATGCTACTTAACTTAACTCTTACCATGTGATGTATTAACTGAATATACTGAACCGCCAGCCAGATGGGGATAGTCCTCGGCGGACACTCTAACCACTACACACCACGGAGGCGGTCCTGTTGTGAACTGAAGACTATTACTGTACAGTAATTGAAGACTAGTCTCTGGCATCTATAGGCAGTTCTAGCAAGTTGGATAGAAGTCACAAGACTAGTCTCAGGCATCTAGGCAGTTCTAGCAAGTTGGATAGAAGTCACAAGACTAGTCTCAGGCATCTAGGCAGTCCTTGCAAGTTGGATAGAAGTCACAAGACTAGTCTCAGGATAGAAGTCCTTGCAAGTTGGATAGAAGTCAGAAGACTAGTCTCAGGCATCTAGGCAGTCCTTGCAAGTTGGATAGAAGTCACTCCAGTTTCAGGCAAACCTTACTTCATGAAGACTAGTCTCAGGCATCTAGGCAGTCCTTGCAAGTTGGATAGAAGTCACTCCACTTTGTAAATCCTTAAAACCTTACGAAGTAAATCCATTAAGCTGTGTCTGTCATAGGACCAATGGACACACATATATGTTCTACTTCTAGACTGTAATTTTGAGTGAGGAGTTGCTGAACCATAAGGCAAAACCACACATATAATTCCACAACTACCCATTACAATCATATACTGCCTGTACAATTTTCCATTTGTTATTCCCAGCAAACAAGCAGGTTTGTTTTGTGAAACAATAATGGCTATGTTTTGATTCCACTTGCCTCGAAGGAAGATATACTATCGAGTTGGCAGTTCGCACACATGATGATTTATTTTCTACAATAATAAATTTACAAAAGAGAAGTAACTAATAATAGTAGCAGCTATTCTGTTATTGTTCTGATAATGGGTGAATATTTCTAGTATTGAGCAGCATTTGTGAGTACAATGTATGACAGTGTAATAACGTACATCTATGAACATGTTGGAGACAATTAACTGGTGCTATCAACAATCTCTGTTGTACAAAAATGTCCAGCTGATAGTGCATGTGTTACACATTTAATAGGCATCACTTCATGTTTTACTCCAAAATAACAATGCAAAAGTTGAAATCATAACTGTAGTCAAGAAAGGGTTCTGACATTATGATTAACATGTTACATCTGTCAGTAACATGAAGTAACAGGGTACCATAAATCCTTAAATAAGTTCTGTCATGGGTAAAGTCCTATCACACAAGTACTGTCACGGGTAAAGTCCTAGCACACAAGTACTGTCATGGGTAAAGACCTAGCACACAAGTACTGTCATGGGCAAATACCAAGCACACAAGTACTGTCATGGGTAAAGACCTAGCACACAAACACTGTCATGGGTAAAGACCTAGCACATAAGTACTGTCATGGGTAAAGACCTAGCACACTGTCATGGGTAAAGACCTAGCACACAAGTACTGTCATGGGTAAAGACCTAGCACACAAATACTGTCATGGGTAAAGTCCTAGCACACAAGTACTGTCATGGGTAAAGACCTAGCACACACAAAGTACCATGGGTAAAGCAGCACAAAATACTGTCATGGGTAAAGTCCTAGCATACAAGGGTAAAGACCTAGCACACAAGTACTGTCATGGGTAAAGACCTAGCACACAAGTACTGTCATGGGTAAAGTCCTAGCACACAACAACACCGTCATGTACTGTCATGGGTAAAGTCCTAGCACACAAATACTGTCATGGGTAAAGTCCTAGCACACAAGTACTGTCATGGGTAAAGTCCTAGCACACAAGTACTGTCATGTGTAAAGTCCTAGCACACAAGTACTGTCATGGGTAAAGACCTATCACACAAGTGGTCATGGGTAAAGTCCTAGCACACAAGTACTGTCATGGGTAAAGTCCTAGCACACAAGTACTGTCCTGGGTAAAGTCCTAGCACACAAGTACTGTCATGGGTAAAGTCCTAGCACACAAGTACAGTCATGGGTTATGTTCCAGCATAGATTGCATACAGTGTACCACTGTGCTGACTAGCAGGAGGTCCAACATGATTATACTTCAAGTGTCAGATGGATCAGAGAGCCGAGATGCTGTACTATCATGCATCTCAAACATCTATAACCAGTTGTTTATTCAATTGTAATCCTTTCCTGTCAACATTTACCAATGGGAGACAGCTCAGCTTCACAATGTACAATGTCAATGGCCATTTGTAGAAACTGAACATGATGATTGGCTTAATCCTTATGTTACAATCGAACTGAGAGATACCATTGAAAACAGCACCACTTTGACACCGATCAAGTTCAGGAAAGTGTTACAGTCGAACTGAGAGATACCATTGAAAAAAGCTCCACTTTGACACCGATCAAGTTCAGGAAAGTGGCAAATACAGGTGAGAGATGACATTGTTTACAAAATACACAGTCTCAATGATGATTGTTAGCTGCCTCATGTGGAGCATTTGATCAGAGTGATTTGTGTTGAAAGCATCCTATTTTGTTATGCATTAAGATGCATGTTTGATGATGACACCATGGCAACCAATAATCCCATAAATGTCCAGCTGTTTGAATCATTGACACTATATCACATGTGGCCAGTACGTTACATTTCAGGTGATACTGCACTACTGTAAAAATCTATTTTCATACTGCCAATGTTCACAGTACTGCGTACTTGGGTTTCTGACATGGCAGTTCCAGTATTAGAGAAAGAAGCACCCTGACACACCCATTATTATTCATAATAGGACCATAAGAGTTAGTGAAAATCTCCCTCTCACAAAAACATAGGCCCAGATAAATGCCCATACTGTTATATGGCAGTGTTATTTCTTGTGAAACAATGTTGTAATGACATTACATTGTTTCTCTTAAAATTCAGTTGAGGCTCATAACATTGTTAACATAAACATAATACATTCATAAACCTAGTTAATCTTATATACAATTGTTGACTGTATAGCATTTCTTCGAGCTTGTTGGTTTCACACTGAATTCTTTTATGTTACATTTCTCTGGGTTAAGTTATTGTTTTAATTTGGAAATAGGTAATAACAAAAGCTTTATGGTCAATCATCACCCCACAATGAACATGATCCAAAGCTAGTAGTGTTCAGGCCATTTGTCTAGCAAGTTCATGTACACCCACCTGCAGAACCAGAGTGATCATCATCATGCTGAGGACCGGGATCAAACACAGTGCAGCCTTCATCAAGTTGAAGCCAGGTAACCATGCAGTCACTCTGTCATGATTGGTGACTCGCAGTCACAATGAAAATGTTTCTCTTTTGAAAGAATATTTTTGTTGTCATGTGTTTGAAATTATTTTTGTTGTATAATTGGAGTGCCTAACTCTTGTTTAATATAAGATCCTACAACCAGCATGGCAATTGGCAACTCACTTGAAGATCTCCAAGTGTATGTATTTTGAATATAGCAGGTGCCAGGCTTGTTGATATCAACGGAAATCCTCCCCACATTAGCCACATGTCATTCCCCTGATTCAGTAAGTCAGACTAACACACCAAAGTAGGTCAGTGTAAAGTTGATATGCAGTACAGATATTTCACTGTTGCTATTCATGAACCATTCAAAAGATGGAATGGGTGACATAATTCTTGCATATTTTGTGTATTGTTCATTGACAGCGTAACTATGGCAACAGGAAAAAATCAACTGTTTTTCAATCTATTTAAGTTGTATGTATAAATCTTTTTTGTTCACACCTACTTACCATTTACCAACTCCTTGCTATCCTAAGATTTGTTGAGAGATATACATAAACCATTTGATCATGTAATGGATACTGTTACCCATCTGATGATATAATCAGTTGATAATGGATTATGTTACACATAAACCAATCTGAAACGTGACATTAAAATCTAAAAATATTCACTTCTGGACATCCATGGTTCATTCATTAAATATTCATTTTCTATACCCAATCACAACATTAAGTAACTGTAAAACATTCTCACGGGAAACATTCTACAACAGTAATAAACAGATATGTCATTACAGTCACAGGAAGTGTTGATCAAAGCCTCTTCTAAATGTTGACTGGAAATGCCTTTCTCCACAGACGTTCAGCAAGGATGAATTTGGCCAGGGAGTGATATCATCTTTGTCTTACACCTACCACCGCTTGCTACTGCTTACATTGTCATTCACATTAAACTGGAAAAGTTCACAAGATGCCTGACTGTACATAGGGCACACTTGAGAGGTGATTATGTAGCATTATGTAAGACAACTTCCTTGACACATCAAAGGAACTGTATCTATAACAGCTGCTTACTTACTTGTCCCCATGCATATACATGTACTTCTTGCCTGTAGAACTGGCATGGTTGGGGTTTAGAGAGTTCTTCCCAGATGACAATATTCTTCTCTAAGACTACAGTAAATTTACAAAAGTATTCCAGTTCATAAAATTGGCTTTAATACATTACTGAAATAAAAATATCAATGAACATGATCATTTTTTATACTATAAAAATTTGCCTGTCATGGACATACAGTTCAAAATATGAAGTTCTGCATACAATACATGTCATTTGGCAGCCCTATCGTACATTCAGGGCTTGAAACATTCATAAGTGACCAGGTTCAGAAAATAACTATAGTCCGTTTGATTTCATTTGAGACTGATGAATTACTCACCAACACAAAATCTAATAATTGCAACAAAACCAGATTTTGCACTGTCACATAAAATCGACAGACCAACTATGATGATTTGTCTCATAATTTTTTGACGTCCGAATAAAACCGTTTAACAAACGATCAATATTTTGTTGTCACTTACAGCTATCTTTTACGAGGGGGGACCACTTTCTGAGAACAGCCAGGTGTGCGAGTTGCCCGTATGAAATTGAAATTTCACTACAGACGCTTGTTGATTACAGGTTTTGTTGAATTTATTAGATTTTGAGCTATGAGCAATTCATCGGTCTCAAATGAACTAAACTGACTGACTGAGTTTGCTTTTACGCCGCTTTTAGCAATATTCCAGCAACATCACGGCGGGGAACACCAGAAATGGGCTTCACACACTGTACCCATGTGGGGATTCGAACCCGGGTCTTCGGCGTGACGAGCCAACGCTTTTAAGTTTAACCCCTAGGCTACTCCACTGCCCCTCAAATGAACTTAAACGGACTGTAAGTGAACAAACATTACCAGGCAAGTACATATTTCAATTGTATCAATTCATTTCTAATATTTTTTTACAAAATATGCAAGATGATATTTCTGTATATTCACATCTTTTAATATCGAGGAATTGTATTTATAATTTCTGTTGTTAGCAGCTCATTACAGACACTCAACTGTCAGGGATGGGACATTGATGAGAAAAAGCATGTAATTGATTACCAAGCAGGTCGCCTTTTTTTTATTTAAAAACATGATTCTAAAAATTGGAAATAATCAGTACAAGATCTAATGTTAGTGTGGTTGCATTAATGGGCAGGGATGAATGTAGACGGAAGTACCTACCCGTTATATTGTACTGCCTGTCATAAATATCCTCAAAGGTTAATAACAGAAAATGGCAGTAATAACTAGGAGCCTAAATTTTTATATGAATTCAGAGGGTAAGTGAAAATATTGCAGGACAAGTACCAACTGCAGGAATGGTTGTGTGGGAAACATTCTGTGAGTTCTGGCATTTAATGGACAAGTTTGAATTGAAAGAGAGTTAGATTTGAAACCTCTAAACTGAAAACACAGCAGGTTTATATCCATGACACAGGAGTAGGTCAAAACGGCCCTATGTCAGAGCAACCCCAAAAGGTGAAGTCAAAACATCAACAAACTGATACAGATAACCAACTCGACTACTGTGTATATGTTGTACATCTAACAAGGAATAATGCAACAATAATTTATACATCTTATCACAAATAGATAAGTAAAAACAATGAAACGTTACCTCATTAGGATGAAAGTTCATAATGTTTTCACCACCGATGGCTACACAGATTGGTACAGAGATCGAAGTGGTTTGTTGAGGCTAGTTAAGAGAGCAAGGTAATCTACTGGCAGAGACAACATTGGAAGAGAAACTTCTAACACATTCTCCATGCACATTCTGCACACACTGTATATTCATTTTTCATTAGCATGACTACTTTAACTTTTTATCCTCAAAGGTTATGCCTTTTTTGATAGCGGTTTTGAAAATGGATTTCAGGCCATTTTGACATTTTTGTGGCCACCTTGACGTTTGAGGTTTGGGGCTGTTCTGACAAGAGACTGTTTTGACATAAAACCAATGATACTGAAATTATAACTACACACTCTTTAACCAGTGACATTTCTATTTCATTAACTAGTATTTAGTCCATGAAATCTTTTATCCTGTATCAATTCCCGTTTACACAAATAAGTAGAAAATCATGTCATGTAACATTTACCTAGACTAGAGAACTCACAAAAATGACTAAAAGTCCAAACTTTCAGTTAGGGTTAGGGGCCTACCTTTAGAATACAGCACCACAAACTTTAAAAATATGTCATTATACCTTTTTACGTAATGTAATGTGATTTTGTTCGAAAGCACGTTCTCTAGGGAACAATGCCCTATGAATCTAGACTTGCATGGCAACACTGCACGGCTGTCTGGCTGTGAGACAGACTACCTGCATGCGAGGCTGTCTGGCTCAGCGAGTGCGTATAAGCTCCGCTCACTGGTGTTTCATCTTTACGAGCTATGTCATTGCATAAGCCCAACGATGTTGAGAGTTTCCAGTAGTTGTATACCAGCGGATGGGCAATGTTTTGCAAGCACCAGTTTGAAATATTTTTCTTTTTTCACTAATACACTCATATTTACTTGTATTACGGGGTGCTGAGGTGTTATGTTTTGTGTATTATTGTATTTTGCTTTTTTTAAATTTACATATAAATTTTTGTCATTCAGTAATTTGCACCATTATAGAAAGTTTTTTTTTAGTATTTTATTTTTCGAAGCGGTAATAATGCATTACACTGGACACGTCAGTCATGTTTGTGCCAGTTCGGTCAATGCATTCTATTTATTTGGCTTAATTCAAGGGGTTAGGGTTAGGGCTAGGTACATGTCCGGTGTAATATGTGAGTACCATTTGTTGTTTTTCCTTTTGCATTTTAATACTGCGTGTTCGGTCAATGCATTCTATTTATTAGGATAATTTCAAGGGATTAGGGTTAGGGCTGAGGGTTTAGGGTTAGGGACCTAATCCAATATAATAGGTACATGTCCGGTGTAATACGTAAATACCATTTGTTGTTTTTCCTTTTGCATTTTAATACTTTTTTTCACACAAAACCGGGAAACCAAAAACGTCAAAAGTACACTATGAAATGGTTTAATGTAGAAATTTTGGGCTAATGGAAATTGGCCTGGAATTTGCACTGAAGCCTATTTCACACGCAACATTTGTTCAGTATATGATTCGAAGGCTAACTCACCCTCGTGCCGTCACTACACATGCTCATGTCTCCCTCGTTCCTTAGTGCGATCCACATTATCCTTACAGTGTTCCCTACATCACTTTTCTGTCACAAAATCACCGATTTATATAAAAGCGCAT
Organism: Haliotis rubra; assembly: GCF_003918875.1. Classification (NCBI taxonomy): domain Eukaryota; kingdom Metazoa; phylum Mollusca; class Gastropoda; order Lepetellida; family Haliotidae; genus Haliotis; species Haliotis rubra. The sequence continues at coordinate 1,264,290 of NW_025766336.1, forward strand.
CATTCATGCATGCACCGTGAAATCTACGCGGTGACGCTTCTGACATCAACAACCCTTTTCAGTTTGAGGCATATCGCTCATTCCACGCCACACGCTATCTTGTAGATTACGGAATGGGACGAGTGTGCCAAATGGCATCGGATCCATTTGGCAGGTGTCCGTAGATTAAAATCACGAGACACCAGGTCTACCCATAACCTTCGTAATTGTCCGTGACCTATTCGACTCTTTCCGTTCATTTCCGTGACGTCAAAGGAATGACTCGATAAATTTGCACATTGTGCAACAGTGTGGACGTAGCTCAGTCGGTTAGCTGTCAAGCTAACAATCCGAAGGTCGCGGGTTCGCGTCCGACGGGTTCTCACAAACTGGTTGCTTGTCTTAATGACACGTGACCTATGGCAGAGATCGTCCTCACAAGAAGTTGTGGTGCTGTATTCTAAAGGTGCCTCGGGTTAGGTTTAGAGTTAGGATTATGGTTGGGGGAACGGAAGGAACTCTTTCCCTAAATTATGCTGATGGTCAAGGCATGGGAGTAGCAACCACTGGACCTGTGGCTGTGGGAAGGTGTCCTGATGATATACCATTAACAGACTAAGTTATCCAACAGACAGTGACTGAGGGTAATTCAGCCTGTGGTGTTAAGTAAAAACCTCAATTCAAATCATCCTTCAGTCTATATTGTAAGACATGATGAAATAGGTAACTGTTTTACTTCATCGCACAGTTTAACTTCATTACACAGACTCTGTGTACAGAGCACACACATTGAAAGGTCATGACAGTGGGCTCACGGTATTTGTACTAATTAAACTTGGTAGTCGAACTGGACAGCTGAGCATCAACATGATCAAGCTGTCAAGTTTGGAAACACGTCTGCTTCGTTTTTTTGTCTACATCTTGAACAATGTAAGACTACCAGTAAAGATGTGTAAACAAAACACATGCAAAATGTGTAAACAAACACGTGTCAAAGTGGCAGAAATAACACCTATATTGATATCATAATATAAACATACCTTTTAATTTGTCGTAGTCGTTCCTCTTCATTCTCCACATAGTTTTTCAGGGTGACAGCAATGTCTCTTTCTGCGTAAAGTGCAGTTTGTAGATGCGCCATGGAAGTAAAGAGTTCACATCTTCCAACATTTGCCACGCAAGCAATCAGCAGAAAACCCAGAACAATCTCCGAGAACGAGCCCTGCATCTTGGGATAATCTGAATCTTTAAGGTTCGAGTTCCACACCAGTGAAACTTTTGGAAGATTGAAGGAAGTGTTTGTAAAATATTGCGCTCCTCTTACAAAAATCAGCTGATCGCAGACCTGGTTTGTCTTAAGAATGGTTTTCTGTGGGTGCCAGCGTCCCAAGACCTTGGTACACGTTGCGGAGGAGCTGCCTACGTGCCTCTAGAATGGTACACACTCCGGATATAACCCCCACAAGCGTGTATGAGGTTAGAACAGCCATATCAAATTTCGAGCAAGCAGGGTTCTCCCCTTGTCGGAATTTCTTGGGCCAGTCTATTTCTGTGATAGGGGTGACAGCAAATATCGGCGAGTAGAACAATGTCATTTCTTTGATACATTACAAACTAAAAATGTATAAAAGTGCAGATACTGTTATTTTATACATCGTTAAAACTATTGTTATAAATAGCTACACCGTAGTTATATATTATTTAAAAACATACTGCCAAACACACCTTCACTTTCAAGGGACCGAGGGAGTTTCCATAAATATCCACACATAATATATTCAGAACGACTTCCTAGATCTTAAAAGCGTAGAAATGCTTCTGGCGTTTCAGTGTAAGTTAGGACAATTAAAAATCAATAAAACATACTGTTGACACAGTAAATCAGGGACTTATATCACAGTCGTCGTTATCATCAATATTATTACAATTAAATCTCTTATAATCATCGCTGTTGTAAATATCAGTAATACGGGCGTTATATATTATATGCAGATACTTAACCTTGTAGCTAAATTCATTAAGGTTACCTAATCGGTGACAGCAGAGGTCGTTAATGACTCACACAATATATGACACCTGCACCTGTTAAGGTGTCCAATGAGCCAGAACACAACTTGTGAACAAATTGTGAGACTACGCAGTTATTGCAAAGCTACAGGTGTATTTGTAGGGCATGAAGCAACAGCTGTTGAGTGTAGAGATAGTACTGGGTATGACGTCAATATATGTTCAGTGTAAATATCAAGTTACTTCTACATGCAAAAAGCACTGATTTTTATTAATTAATTAATTAATCGTTAACAAACGTTACTTGCAGTTTAAAATACATCTTGTTTGTTGATAACAGAAATTCTTTATATTGTTGTTGTTGTTTTAAGACGAGATTGAAAAATGATAGGAATATGATGTTGATTAAACGTATTGGTGAATTTATTACCGTATAACTTTTCGGAGTCATAATCGGAATCATTGCTTTTTTAAAAAAAATCAAAGCAAAATTGACTTTCCTCAGCATTTATATATATCTTTAACAAACAACTAGTGTTTGTTAAGGTAAGACAAGTACCCTGAATTTTATCTTACAGTAAGAATTAACATATATAGCTTATAAGACCTCTGGTCTCACATAGCGGTAAATTCCCCGGGAAAGGCTTCAAGCACGACACGTACCAACAAAGGTAAACATAATTAGATATTATGATAACGCCATGATAACGATTTGAAGATAGCAGTTAGAGACAGAATACATATGGAACACGTGACATCAACAGTAAAATGTTTCTGGCATTGGCTGCAACAGGATCACCAAGCATGCCACAGCTGTGTCACCCCCGTCAGAAGCTCGTGGAAGGTTGACATCATAACTAGTGTTTGGAAAGTAGCATCTCCACATGGGCAAATTTGCATTGTATCAAATGGACAGAACCATTATTCTTATGGCGATCTTAACTGACCTTTCATTTGACTAAAAGTTTGTTGTCTACATGTATTAAGGCGGCAACGAACGCATATGGACATGGTGCCTTTATTTACAATATCAGCATGAAACGTGTCGGCGATGTTAATCTTATTTTACTGTTGTTATTAATAAACAGCTCTGTCGTCCCCTCTGCAGTTAGTACACGCAACCAAATTTATCACGTGACATGAATCACATGTCCCACCAGTTCAAAATGGCGACTGATTCAATGAAGAGGTGTATTTGTGTGCTCTCTATATGCTGTAGTGTCTTGGGTGTTGTTTCTTCAAGTTCTGTTCGAAATGACGTCACTAATTACCTTATCGGGACGGGAATCGGTGACATCACCGGGCCAGCGGCTGAAGTGAACATGGTATTACTCTCTTTCCCAAGATTGCAACATTTTTTACTTCCCTAAAATCATGAAGTTTCTCACAGTGTATGTATACGCGATGCTTGCATTCAATCAGTAATAAACGTCTTGTTCAGAAAATACAGGTACAGAAGCTAAAAAGGTCTTTGGAATATGGGAATGTTCTATTAAAGAGTAATTTACATTTTAAATGCTAAGAATTGTTACCTTATCTGGGGTATACGACTTTTATGTAACTGTGTGAGGGTGTATTTATTTCAACAGTAACATTTAACAACTGTCATGCCAGAATTACTTCATCAAACATATTACTGAACTAATATTGTTAGTTCAGTAATATGTTTTCTTGGCCATAATTATTTAACAACAATGAATGTAACGCTTGAACTCTTATTATTTTAATCTGTACAGATGGGTTATGCGAATCCTTCACAAACAAGCAATGGCATTCATCTGCGCCAGTATAGTCGAGCGTTTGTGTTTGCTGACAGTGGCAACAAGACTCGGACTGTATTTGTGAGCACTGATTCTTGCATGGTATCTGAAGATGTCAAACTGGAGGTAAGACAGTAAAGTCTGTGAAATTGGCAGTGTTGTTCAATGGGTTATAGCTAAAACGGCACCACAGCAGAACGGCACCAAATTTGTGTGGCGAAAACGGCACCATATTGGCCAAAACGGGTACTGATTTCTGGGCTCAAACGACACCATATATAAAACAAAGTATGACGTTGACTCATGTTTTATTTCATTTCATTATAACATCAGCAAGATTATATCAACATATGAGTCATTCTCAAAATCCGTGCATATTTATGTCAGATGTTTGTATCCGACAAACTTAAGTCAAAATCAAACCAAAAAAATTATGGTAACCAACTTATCACAATATTTTTTTACACTTTACAGTAACAAAAGTAGGGAAACTATATTTTTATATTAACTTTACACCACCCAATTTTACTCAATGTTCATGTGTCACAACTCCAGTGGCTGATGTCACAGATGTGGCATTTGAATTTTTTTGTCTTTTTCATAAGCAATAAATATACTATTTCAAAACTCCATGTTATATTGTAAAACTAGATATTTTAATATATATGTACATGAAATAAATATTATCTTTGGATTTTTTCTTTTCAAAATGATGTTACAAATTTCGTAACGGCAGTGACACAATTTCAGGAAATGTCTAATAAAAATGGTAAAATATGAAAAATGAAACATCATTAAGCTTGCATAATATATGTTATGTATATTCAGAAAAATTATTATGTTATGTATACCCAAAAAAGAAAAAAAATCTCCATAAAACCAAAAAACTAACAAACAATGGGTTGTTGTTATTTGCTTTATTTAACGTCGCACGCACAACTAAGGTATTTCGGCGACGGTAAACAATGGGTACATTTGTGTGTTTTAAAAACAATTTCATTTTGACACTGAGTTTGACACTGGGCGATTTCAGTTGAGTAAATGTACTTAAAACATCAAAGGTTGCGATGTTTTCACGCTAAATTGGGATGCCCTTTCCAATCACTGTCGGCACAGTAGATGTATTTACTATCTAAACATTCTGCAATCCGATTGTCAGCTATGGGATGCCCACTTCCAATCACTGTCGGCACAGTAGATATATTTGGTTTAAGCACATTTTTATTTCACAAAGAAACCTGGATAGGCTTAACAAGCCTAGTGGCTTATATAGATGCAACTCCATTACATTGTTCCAATAGCTGGATACATAATTGAAATAATTTGACAACAAAAGAAAAATACTGTGACAAAATAACAGATAAATGATTGAATAATAAATATGTTCGGTATAGTGTTGGATATGCCTAGCAACGAAATGAGCAGCCGCAGAAAAATCAAATATATAAAACTTGCCTTACATTGAATATATAATGAGATTTGATAATTACTGTAAGCGGTTACTTTTAGAAATGAACTGTTGTAATGAGTTCAGAATATCACTAATAGTTGAGTTATTCAATGCGCCCGTTACCGTTATAAAGTAGTTTTCACATCGTATCCTTGAATATAAAAATACATCCTTGTTCTTAAATTTTGATAGTTCCGACATAATAGTAGATGTATTTATTATCTGCAATCCGATTATCTTATAACAAACTAGTTTTCCCCATAAGATTTTAGTTTGTGCCGTTTTCGCCATAAGATTTGAAGCCGTTTTCGCCAAGTCGAGGTTCCGTTATGTCCAAATGGTGCCGTTTTCGCCAGGTGCCGTTTTGCTGTGGTTCCGTTTTAGCCTGTACCCTGTTCAATAGCATTTGACATGTTTGTCATTCTATTGGTTAGTTTTTGTCAAATGGGGGATGATGTCTTCATTTACACACTAAGTGAACAGTTCCATAAAATGCTATATGATAGTCTGACTCCAGCTTTTTAAACAGAAATGTGAATTGCCTGGTGATATGCTTCATCTTTACCAGGGAAATTCGAGAAAGTCACAAAATTTATGTTAAAATAGTTCCAGTTTCAGTCAGTGAAGTGGAGCTCTTTTCTCTTTTTAAATTTTATTGTTAAAATGTGAATAAAGACATTTGCCATAGCTTTTTCATAAGTGCTTATCATTATTGTTGCCATTCAGCATAAAATAGCTCATTTTCAAAGAGGTTTTATCCAAGCAGTTAGACTGTCATACTGGAGACAAAATACAGCTCCTTCTTGTGGGCCACAGATCCGGGTTAGAATTTACTTCAGTAACCCATGCTTGTCGTATGAGGTGACTAACAGGGTCGAGTGTTCAGGCTTGCTGAATTCGTTGACACATGTCATTGTATCCCAATTGCGTAGATCACTGCTTATGCTGTTGACCACTGGATTGTCTGGTCCAGACTCGATAATTTACAGACCACTGCCATATAGCTTGAGTATTGCAGAGAGTGGCATTAAACAACAAACCAATCAACAAACCGTTGGGACACAGGTTGCCCATTAAATTATGAATGTGGTTTCGAAAAGTGGTTTCACCCTAATTGTTTTTATCCCCTGGCATGTAATGCGGGGGGATATAGTCGACGCCTCGTCCATCCGGAGCACAAATTGAAAATCGCTCAATATCTTTAAGCACAAGTTGGCAGATATATGAGACAGATGTTGAAGTGGTGCCTTTTGCTATTTGCAGATTTTTGTCATTTTTATTTTTCTCGGTTTCCATGGAAACGATATGGACTTAGTCTAAAAAATAAAATCACGCTGGACTTTAAAGGAGAATACGAGTGAATGCAATAATTTGCTGGGTGAAAGATAAAGTCATCAGAATCATATTCCCAAAATTTCAATTAAAAATTATGTATAATTATGTTTTAATCGCGAAAACAGTTTCTGTAAATCTCAGCTTCGGCCATTATGCATATTTCGCTGGAACCCACCTGACCTTTCCACTCGTGACGACAAATGTGCCTGGAGTCCGCCATATTGCCAAATACCAAGCGCTACTGTAGTACAAATCGTGTTGTTTCTGTCTTTTTTTAAATGGTATAATGGTGTATTGCGTTGCCTGGGGATGCACAGAATCATCGAACATGGGAAAGAACCACCATTTCTTCCGTTTTCCAAGTGAAATGACAGATTTTGGCAGGAGAAATGCGCCAATCATTCCGAGTCTGACGCATATGAAAGAGACATGCATGCATGGGGTATGGAAATCCCCTAGCTAGGCTGAAGAAGGAAAAAGTACCCACGAGATTCATTTATACTCCATCATTCCCTGTAACAACTTACTGTCAGTGGTATTTTGAACATAAATTAAATCAAGTCCGATTGCCAGTCGAATTGCCCCCGCTACAAAATGACCCAGCAAATTTGGTCAAATTGCCCCAGTGGGGTAGTCAAAATGCCCCAATTTATTTAAAATGAATAAATATAGGCCATAAATGCATAGTTTTGTCAACTTTGATATTATGTTCTTCATATAAAAGTATATACATAGTTATGAGTTTACTAATGAAACATTTACCAGAAATATTACTTCCTAATAACTTTTATATGAAGAACATAATATCATAATAAAAACTATGCATTTACAGCATATATTCAATCATTATAAATAAATTTGAACAAATTAGAATGAATGACCAAATTTGCTGGGGCATTTTGGGCAGTTCGACTGGTTCGACTGGTATATATTATCAAAATCAGTAAGAGATTTCACCTGAGCCTGAAAATATTTCGCTATAACCTTCTTTTCGGATTGGAGCCCTAAATGATGCAGTCAACACAGAACATTGCGAATACAACGGCAAATCATGAAGTACTTGTTGCTTTCATTGTTTTCCATTTTGTCCAATTACGCACGTCGTCATCACACTATTTGTCAGTAGTGTGTGCCGTGAAAGTTGTTCTGTATTCTCATTGGCTGACAGGATGTCATTCTAAGGCTTTGACCGAGTACCATAACTATTTCCATAACCAAACAATGGGGAAACATACGTGGTCCTGACTAGTATTTTATAATTCACCAGTTTTCGGGGAATAACTTATCTGCGTCGCGAATATTATCTCTGCTCGACCAGGCTGGGATCTTGTATCGAGACTTGATACGTTATAATTATTAATGAGAACTAGGATCCTAATTTTTTTCAACAAAATAATTCCAGTGTACTTTTTGAAGCAGATAATTTTATTTTCCCGCGTCTGAAGCATAATTATTTTGTTTTTAAATCCCAGACACCCTACAGTCACCCATTTGACAATAAATGAAATGTAATCACATGTTTTTTAAAATAAATCTTAGTGACTGGTCATATATTTATAGGGGTGAGTTTGCTGGCTGGAACTGTATGACATTTTGCTGACAAATAGTAATCTTGTTAAATGATATGGTCTATTTTTAAATTTATTTTGACCTCAAGCGGTGCCACCGTTTCGCTTGATTCTTCTTCTTCATCTTCAGTGGAAGGTTGTCTTGCAAGATGTAAAATCGGATCGTATTGATACGGTCTAACATCCATTTCAGAAATGACATCAGGAACATCTTTTACTGCTTCAGCATCCACGGACACTGTTAAGTTGTGAGGTAAAATCAAAGAGGAAGCCATCAGCAACAGGCACTTATGAGGTCAAGTCATGTGATACCCCCTCTGCTCATTAACTGTCGGGTGTTTCCGTAATAGGCGGAAATACGAGTACTTTTTTGTGTTTTTATTGCTATTTTACAAACTTTTTGTTCAATTTTAATCATGGAATGTGACTTTTAGAATATCCTTTACAATATATCAAAAGTTTTGTTTTCGTTCGTATTCTCCTTTAAGTAACTGTCAGATGATTTGTTCTTTCAAATATGTAGGGGCCAGGGGGATATGTCATCTTCTGATGACTCTTGTCTAGGTTTGTTATCACTATATCTGTGATCACAGGTTTCACCGAAGTGGTGGAAGCCTGACACCAACATTGTTAGAGAATTTTCTTCCACATTAGGCTGAAACACAATGATATAACTGAAATATTGTAAAGATAAGCATTAAACCAAACTTGCTCACTCTGCTCCTCACAGTGAAAACTCGCTTAGTTTAGCTGAACTTTGCGATTGACAGAATTACACTCTGTACTAATCCACACTCTACTCTGGCTCTGTTTGTGATATATTCTGTAGTGATATTTCCTGTCTTGTTATCAGTGGAGACCCTGAAAACAATGTTATCTGTTTGTCTGGGTCTAGCCCCCACAGATAATATATGTCTCCCTCTCCTAGATACCCAACTATGTTGTAGTATTGTCACTGCCAGGAACCTGACTTTGAGTGAGGGTAGAGTCGCACTTGTTTGTCATGCTGGTTTATCTTTTCAAGTTGCCTTTCAAAAGTAAATTTATGCATGTAAACCATGACAAATTATGTCAATAAATTCAATTTTATCTTGATCTTTGGTAGGCTGTCTGGATTCCAGCCAAGATTATCAGTGTACTGTGTTTGTGTATCATGATTAGCTGCTTTACAGGACTGTCCAACATAACGCCCTGAAATTAGATAAAAGTCAAACTTTTGACAATTTGTTTATGATGATTCTGTTAAACAATGACATGATATGAGATGCATAATTTTATCACCTATTGTTGTAAGAAATGGTTAATATCTGCAGGGGTGGAAATAACTTTAAAATTGCTAGTGTACTCCAGTACAGTGGCACACGTAAAATCACTTGCCCTGATAATTTTTCCACTATACCGGCCGTTTTCTTGTTGATTTTGTAAATAAACAACATAATTAACATTGGAATATCAACTGGACACCGGTACAGTGTGATATACAAATTTGCTTGCCTGACAGAAAAAAACACTGGACTCGGGCGTCGGGCAATGGGTTATTTCCACCCCTGATCTGTGTGAACATGTTTATTCTAACCAGAAACTATGGCATCTATCTATATAGATCATTGAGGTCAATAACTGTTCACCAAATATCAATAAATTATAGATAAATATCACAGAAGAAACTTGGAACAAATGTGCAAAGAAAGCCTGGAAGATATCAACATATTTCATGTGTGTAGTGATGGCATGTTAATGCATAAGTAAATGGCAGAAACAGAGGTAATATGTAGGTAGTCATCAATATAGCCATTGCTCTGTATATTTTTTACTGTATTTCATCACAATAGTTTATGTAAGATGTCATTGATGACACGATTTTCATATAGATAATCATTAATAATTCTTCTTATCAATGGTTGTTCTGATTGTCAATTAAATTTAGGGCGCCCTACCAGAAACAGTCACTTATCTTGCGATATAGTTTCAGAGTTCTCCTCCCATGATAATGTAACCTATGAGTTTGTTTTTCATTCTTTAGTAGCAGTAGTAACTATTTGGTTGAAAGTTTAGTGTATTTTCTTCAGCTACATTGACATTTTGGTCAAACGTTTTGTAACTCAGCCAACGGAAGATATAACATGTTACCAATATGAAATCCTTAAGCCTGTGTATATCTTTGTGTAAGATCTTGGTGTAAACCATTAAATTAATCTGTTCTTCAGACTTCAGAAGTTGACATTATAGACTTTTGTTTTTAATCTTAAGTATATCATCACAGATTCTTCTGGCTGAGATTGAATGTAAGAAGCAATTGATAATACTGTCAAAAAGACTGAATTTTGTGAAATCAAGTATAAGTTATATAATGATAAAATGATTTTCTGTAATGTAATTTTTTGTTTATTTGTCAAATTAAGAATAAGTTTAGAATTAACGGAAAATTAGTTGTTAATCTATATTATCTTCAATTGCTAGTCATAGATAAAGTCCTCAATGTGTTTGACTGATCCTTGTTCAAATAGTATTTTGATATTTTTTTAATTTATTAATTTCCTTTAATGTTCATTATGTTCATTTCAAAACTACGCCTGTAAGTTCCTGTAAGTCTTCTTTTTCCTCATCAGTTCAGTGTTCCATGTGTCAGGTTTTTATAATGGAAATATTTGTTCAATTAATTTATCACTAAGTTCGGAAGTTTTGGGACAAACATTGTACTCCAAGAACACCTAGATAAGTCCCAGGTATGGGAACAGATCAAACCAATTCCCAATTCAGTTAAACAACACTGGAAGGAGGAGTTCATAGAAACAGGAAAACTCACTCCTGATTTCTGGTTGTCAAGGACAGGTTTCAGCTTATAAGGCTACTGCCTTAAATGTACTTTGTGACCTATATATATATCTGGGTTCCTTCTGAGTGTAAGATTTCTGCATGTCCTCTTATCGATGCCTCATTGATTTTTCCGTCACAAGGGATAAATATTTCAATGTCAAAACATTGAAGGAACTTTTTTATAATGTTAATTACCATTTTATCATTCAATATTTAAAAGAGATAGAATTGATTGACAAATTTTGATTAATATGTTTTGTAAATAGATGTACTTTTATGATTGGTAGTTTGGATTAGTAACTGAGATTGTTAGTGGCTGTATCCTCAAAGGGGGTTAAAGTACTGTAAAAATATTGTCCTCCTGAGAGGATACGTAAGTCCCAAAACATTCAAGCTAAATTTAAACCTACCACATTATTTAATCGTAGGATATATGTTATTCTAACTTATGGCTAGAGTTGTCTGCAATCGTTAACACCTGAAGGGATGGTGTAAATCCAACTAGGATCCATGCAGGTAGCAAAGGCACTGTAAGTCCCCATGGTTCCAGGTATGGTGATCAATCTTCAGTTGTTGGAGATATATAGCCCATTTTTATATTGTATTGTCCTTATATGAAATCCAATTTTAGAGAGAGATGCCAGTTTTAATTCTTGATACTGTGATAATCTAGTTGGTTTTACTGTCCTTTGTTGACAGGTTTTTATAATTTACATGTATTTATGGTGAATTTAAAACTTGTTTTAGTCACGATATGGCTGAAATATTGCCAATGTGACTTTACATCTTAACTCACTCACTCATTTATGGATTTCTCAAATAATTTCTATAGGCAGGGTTTAGCATGTCTGGTAGAAGATAGAATCAACTTATCCAAAATGACCAAATATCTCATTTTCTGATCTATAGAGATTATTATTAACCTCTTGTGTTTCCATATCATTAATATCATATATTAGGAATAAAATTGTATTATCTTGTGTTTCCAACCTTTGGCGATATATTAGGAATAAAAATTGTATTATCTGCGAAACACAAACACGAGGTTAATAATCTCTTTATCATATAATGTCATTCTTAAAATTACTCTAAAAAAAGAAACAAATCGTACATGAATTTATATGAAGAGAATCAAGCATTCGCGTAAGAATACTTAGCAGTACACCAAGGTGGAGGTCAATCATGACGGCGGCATATGGTTGTGACTAACAGTGCAAACAAAACTCATGCTTAAAATGAGATCTTTCTGTCTAAAAGGAACAACAAAACCGGGCAAGGTTTTCCTGGCAGTGTTTTTATTTTCATTGCGGGTAATCACCTCATCAATATCAGTTTCTGATACCTGACGGAATCGATTCGTCGTCTGCAATTGTGATCGATAGATCAAAATCCTTGGTTGGTACTTTTCTTAGACGATTGCCTTTCAGTGGTACCTCATAATCCGTACCTTCAATGTGAATGAAGTACTCCATTTCATGTTTTCCAAAGTCAATTACTGCAGTAACGACTCCAGAACCTCAGTCATCAATTCTTACAGAATCACCAATTTTGAGAATGGGGGCAGCCATGTTTGTTTACTAACAATGTAAACTCGTGACGACGTCATCAATGAAATGTTAAATGTTTTAGGATTCACATGGCGTGTATGGATTGACGTAATTTGCATAGTTATCAGATTTGGATACCAGGTTTATCAGATTGCTTTATTGCACCGATAACAATCTCCATTAGATGATAATAGTATTTTACGAAATTGAATTATCATTTCTGCATCAGCAGGTTGGTTACATAAGGATATGGATGATAGAAAATATTCATTGACACTGAAAGAACTTGAATTGGAAATGTTCATATCATATTCATATGTCATAGCACAGAATTCCCATCATACCATTGGATATTCCATGATCTACACAAAATATTACATCCAAATTCATCTGCAGTGCAAAGTAGAATCAACACTGAAAATGGTTTTAGAATTGGTTTCTGATATCCAAATTCCATTTTGAAATTAAGAATATCTCTGGTTATGATCACATACATATGTTGGTTGGAGATTCAAATGTATTGTGGAGGATATGATAAATTCCACTTAGCATGGCTGCCACTGCCTCACAAACCTGATCTTCTATAACTGGGACAACTTGTAATTTAGTATCAGGAATTTTCATCTGATGAGAGACCTCAGATAATGAAAGCTGTTATGACTATATTCATGCAGTTTTACCTTGTCCTACAGAATAAGGGTTCAACGGAACCCTCACCTAATAATTTCAAGGGTCCTTACTAGAAATATGAGGGTTCCTGTGAACCAATGACATGGTGTACAATATTGGACTGCAGGATTTAATTATTAGTTTAATTACAACAGCCTTATATTTCTTTTCAAGAAATTGATACAATGAATATTATTGTATAATGTTTCCTAATCCGGATTCATATTATTTGCTTCTTTCCCCTTTCAGCCCGAGATAACCATGGAAACCGCTGTTTCTATGTTCCCTAAGAACAGTAAAAACATTTCACCCCAACGCACCTCCTCTCGCAGATGCACACCAGCGTCCCTGTGAATGTGTGGTGACTCGTCACTGTCCATTTTAGCCCAAAACAGGATGGAATGTTGTCTAAATCCAAACTAATCCTCATTTATGATAAGTCATCCATCAAAAGTAATGGTTGGATTTCCTTCATATACCCTTAAGACATCATAACCATGAATTATTTTTCAAAATTTGTAATTAATTAACCAATATGATCTTTGTGAAAGCATGTGGGTCACAAGAAAACATGCTCTATCTGTAAATTTAGAGTCTCCTACCATGACACACACCATACCTGCTCCTCATGCTTCAATTACAACTGCAATTTAAGTTCTAAATGTAGTTTCTGAGCCCCCTTAGGGGACAACGATTTTGCAAATTACATGTACTTATTTGCTGTACAACTCAAAAGTATGGACAAAAAAATGGAAGAGGAACCAAGAGGACAGATCAGATCATATGAGTTCCACCTCAGCAGGTCTCACATTACTACGACGCCAAGAATTATTATCCTCTTGTCAATGGTTGGACCTCTACATGAAGCCCTTATTATATCAACCCTGGGGGCACCCACCATCTATGATGGTTTCATACATTGAACTTGGTGTTCTAACAGTTGATGCAAAAGACTCCATTTAAGAGTCGTTTCTCAGGCATCCAAAAGGCAAAGGACAGGAGGTTCACGTCATCAAAAGGGAGTAAGACCTTCTCATTTTGTGAGCCACAAAAAAATTCAAGGAGACAGTCCAGCAGAGGCAGGACTTTCAGAGATTACCGTTTTCGTCGCTGAAGGTCAGGTTGTGAACAATTGGTGCAATTTAATTCCAAGTCGTTCCCATACTGTAGTTCGAAGGCTGATAACGTATTGGCAGAATTGGGACATCTTACAAAACCGTATCAGATTTTCTAAAAGAAGGCTACAAGATAAAATTACAGGAAGTACCTCCTTTAACTGTAAACCCTTCAAGGCTACAATATTCAGAGAATCTGCTACCAAAGTTGTCAGAAGCAGTAGATTCACATCTCATCGAGGATGCAGTAGAGATCATTCAACCAGAAGATTTGACTCCGGGTTTTTACTCACCATTTTTTTTTTATACCCAAAAGGAATTCAAAGGAGAAGTGCCAATTGATACACAACATGAAAAAGTTCAACAAGGAGTATCTTCAAAAACCAAAAAAATTCAAGATGCTCCATCTACCAAATCTGAGGCGCTTAATAAAAGCAAGTGATTAACGTGCAAGCATAGATCTTCAAGATGCATATCTACACATACCCATTCATCAGAGATCCAGATGTTCCTACGATTCTTTTATCAAGGCCAGCACTACCAATGGAAATTTCTTCCCTTTGGAATATCTACAGCCCAATGGTTGTTTTCACGTGTGACAAAAGCCCATGCATAGTGACTTACCTTCACAAGAATGGGAAGATCTACAATATCTGGGAATCAGATTCCTTACAGTTGTTAACACAGGAATTGCATTAATTGCAAGTCTACCAGAGGATCAGATTCCTTACTGGACAAAAAGTTACCTACCACAGCTAGAATGTCAGAGATTCATGCCATCAGCTTAGGTCAAACAAGATTTGACACATGCGAACACGCTGCAGACCATCTTGGTCTCAGATGTGACTTTATAGCAAAGAACCAACGTCCAGGACAGCCTGACACAGTTTCACATCCCTGCTCTATCATCGGTACTTGGGGCAGAAGATACACAGAATTGATTTATCTTTGTGTCCTGTTAGAGCTTTGAGGGTTTATCTGAAGAGAACTTCCTTAAGAAGAAGGTAGTTTATTCCCTATATCGCCCAATATTTCAACAGAAGTCTCTAGAATGACTATCTTGTTCTGGATGGGAGCAGTGATTCTGAGAGCCTACAATGCAGCAGGACTGGATCCAGCAAGGGTCTCCAACCCACACGAAATCAGAGCAATAGCATCCACCCCAGCGCTACACGGCAACTGCTGGAAGTCAGATACTGTTTTCGCTAACCATTATCTCAGGGACTTCACCACACAAGATGTCGCGGATATACACTGTCCTATAACCAACAACTGAGAGTCCATGCCCCCTGGTTTTCTACGTAAATCAGAGCATGAGTGATATGATCTATTCTTAACATATGGATCGTCCCAAGACAAGCAGGAACTAGATTCCATCCGCGTCTTAAAATCCACGAAATCTTATGATGTACTTCTTTTTGAATAAAAAGAAGGTAGTACACCGTTCATCTACATCAAGAGGATTGAAGAGTTCCCAGGGGTTCAAATGAACAGTATTTATGAATCAGAATTAGGTGTCTGGCCCACCACCTTTCCAACGGATGCAAGCAAATAATATGAGTCGGGATAAGGAAAAATATGGAGGTTGTTTTTGGATAAAATGATATTTTATAGTTATCCTGACTCATAGATGCAATTCCCTCCCAACCATCCCAACTCTCCACTATTTTGGCATAAAAGCAACATTTTCGGCTTCAAAAATGGAGAGAATGACGAGTCACCGCACTTTCAGTTTCACGGGATTGCTGGTGCGTATGCGCGGGAAGAGGTGTGTTCGAGAGAGATGTTTTTGCTGTTCTTGGGGAACATAGAAACAGGTTTCCATGGTATCTCGGGCTGAAAGGGGAGAGAAGCAAATAATATGAGTCAAGATAAATGTAAAGTGTCATTTTCATCCAAAAGAATACATTATTATTCTGCATCCATGCTATGTATCTGTTTGTATGGCATATACATTTCTGTAATGTATAACATCTGCTGGTACACAGGTAGTAAAGAGGCTTAGCAGTGAGTATGGGAGCTTGTACACAGAGAGGAACCTGTGCATCAGCGGCACACACACACATTCTGGACCAGGAGGCTTCCACCAGTACCTGCTGTTTGAGATTACCTCCCTTGGATTTGTCAACCAGTCCTTCACAGCTCTGGTAGATGGCATTGTTGATGTAAGTATTTCTCTTTAACTGAGGTTATGAATGTTCAAGTGTGTAGATCCTTTATACATGCAGTTTTCAGTGATCCAGTGGAATACCTGCTACAGAAGAATACTCAGTCAGTTAGAACATCTAGACAGCTGCAGAACATCAGCTCTACCAATTTTATAAGTTATTTACATTTTTATATTACAAATATTTCACCATTGTTTCTTCTTACTTGAAATAATTGAATGGAAGAAAACATGTTTTTTGCTTGTTATCCTGCTAGATGGAACAACAGTTCCTGGTTATACTGAACATTTGTTGTACTGAGCAGACTAGATGAAAAATGTGGTAGATGTGTTTGTTCAATCCCTGTATTTCATCAGAGACCATATAATAAATGTATTATATGGTTTCTGATTCCATGTGTCTCCAGTTCTCATACATGTAATACTATGTAGCACTGGAGACCTTTCCTGACCCACAATCTCAAAACACTGGCTACCTTTCCTGTGGTTTCCTGTTCCCCTTCGTTGACTATGTGACCTGGATCCGGTTGTATCATTGCTTCATTAACTAATGTCAACATTAAACCCTAATGATACATTAAATCCTTAATGCATCATTAGTTAATGGCATCATTAAAAACGGTTGTATCAAACACTTATTAGCGTATCATTATCTAATGACGTCCTAATGTAAATATTGTCATTAAATCCGGGGATTCCCCTAATCTTTTCCCACAATTCCGTGCTGTAAACATGTAAGTGTTACTCTCAGTCGTCTGTCAAAATGGCATCTTTAGGGCTAAACCTCGCAACAAAAACAAACATTTCGACTGCTGTGAAGAAACACGTCTAAATAATTCTGAAGCGTCGCCGATAAACCTAGAATCGGTTGGGATGTTTTGGAAAATACCACGAACACCTGACGCAGCGAAGTGAGCTTTCCATCATATTGGATAGTGTTTACAAAATCAAGTTTCGCTAAGGCCAGTCATAGGGCGCCTATTACATCATGTATATTTCATATTCAGTTGTGACAAATGCATCGCTGAATTCCTCATACATTTTAGAATCAAATTCCAAATGGTCTTTGTCACTAAAACCAAGTGTCTAAGAAAAAGCGAAACATATTGGGTGTGAAAGCGGGGCGTTGTGCTCATTACACAGCTTGCTAGAAATATAAACAAAGCAAAAATCAGATTTTATACTGTGCAGCATTTTACGCAATTTTTAGACATCAGTTAGTCTATTAAGTAGCATGCATGAGCTCAATATTTTTAGAATATGCACGGAAAGAGTATCGTTAGCAAGAACTAGAAAACTTAAAACAGATACAATACTGAAATTTGATATATTCATACTAAAGTTCTGTGCAGCGTGGCCATGCATGCGAGGCATAAAATAATGGAGAAACGCATAGGCAATTATCGGCATTTCTGACTTTTTCAATGAAAACAATAAAACAAACAACCATACGCAGATAGTCAGAATGTTTCCGATTACTTACATCATACATTTATGGACAAAGGTTCCCTCGCCAAAATCGTTGGCACCCATATCCACGAAGCCGCCATTTCATGAGAAATCGGTCATCGGTAGTGATGTCATACATCAACATTGTTGGACATATGTGGCAATTTCTTTGAGGTGAAGGTCGGTTGAATAAGAGTAAACACAATCACACGTTCCTGCGGATTACACTTGTATTATTAATGTATACTTTGCATATCGTTCACATATGGTTTCATGAAACTAATTTCATTATCAACATTTAGTATTTTAAACCTAAGTAAAACTGACGTAATAAATAAAAATTATATATTTATTTCATGAAATGTATATATATGCACCGTTATTAAAGGATATGTTTTGTTCATTGAATTTGTTTATGTTTTGTTATAGACAAAACAATGGCGTATAATCATTGGCCAGGTGCGTTTGTCACAAATATTTTGAGTATCATTGTTTTCGATAATTCCGTGAACAAAACATCACGAAAATATTGTGTCCTTATTCACAGCAAATTCTCGCCAAGTGATCTGAGTTACAATGACTTAGTATTAAGCATACGGTGTGAGGCCCCTTATCTTTATAAGCGTGTGACCTTTATGTAGCCATTTGACGTCATAGGGGAAAATCCATTTTCAACACATATTGCGAGTCACTTTTAAGATTGAGTGTATAGCGTTATACATAAAGCACACAAACTAATTTAATACATACCTATGTCATTCAGGTATCAGGTAGAATTTTGTTAAGCTGAACACTTTCCGTAAAGATGCCAAATTGAAAATATAGTAGCACAGTACTTTTATCAGTGCAGGATAAAAAGCAGAGAAATTTACTGTTTTTAGCGATAGCAAAATTAGGAGTAACATTCAGCAGTGTCTACTTTTCAAACTGAATTTATACCATGAGATACGACATTTAATACTCTACATTTCTGTGTAATTTTATAGCTGTAGGTGGATCCAGTGCGGCGCAAACGAAATTAGGCGCAATGTTAACTTTTCCAGGAAGTTTAATGACGCTCTAATGATACCCCAGGACCTTCATTAAGTTAATGACGCACTAATGACAACAGAGCATCATTAAAACATTAGTACAACAGAATTTAATGATACATTAGTAAATGAACGTTTAATGGCACGTTAATGCTTCATTAAAGTTTGATACAACCGGGTCCTGGTTGATTACATGTCATCATACCCCTGATAGATGCAGCATGGGTTGACTCGGTGACCTGGTTGATTACATGTCATCATACCCCAGATAGATGCAGCATGGGTTGACTCAGTGACCTGGTTGATTACATGTCATCATACCCCAGATAGATGCAGCATGGGTTGACTCAGTGACCTGGTTGATTACATGTCATCATACCCCAGATAGATGCAGCATGGGTTGACTCAGTGACCTGGTTGATTACATGTCATCATACCCCAGATAGGTGCAGCATGGGTTGACTCGGTGACCTAGTTGATTACATGTCATCATACCCCAGATAGATGCGGCATGGGTTGACTCGGTGACCTAGTTGATTACATGTCATCATACCCCAGATAGGTGCAGCATGGGTTGACTCAGTGACCTGGTTGATTACATGTCATCATACCCCAGATAGATGCAGCATGGGTTGACTCAGTGACCTAGTTGATTACATGTCATCATACCCCAGATAGATGCAGCATGGGTTGACTCAGTGACCTGGTTGATTACATGTCATCATACCCCAGATAGATGCGGCATGGGTTGACTCGGTGACCTAGTTGATTACATGTCATCATACCCCAGATAGGTGCAGCATGGGTTGACTCAGTGACCTAGTTGATTACATGTCATCATACCCCAGATAGGTGCAGCATGGGTTGACTCAGTGACCTGGTTGATTACGTGTCATCATACCCCAGATAGATGCAGCATGGGTTGACTCGGTGACCTGGTTGATTACGTGTCATCATACCCCAGATAGGTGCAGCATGGGTTGACTCAGTGACCTAGTTGATTACGTGTCATCATACCCCAGATAGGTGCAGCATGGGTTGACTCGGTGACCTGGTTGATTACATGTCATCATACCCCAGATAGATGCAGCATGGGTTGACTCGGTGACCTAGTTGATTACATGTCATCATACCCCAGATAGGTGCAGCATGGGTTGACTCGGTGACCTAGTTGATTACATGTCATCATACCCCAGATAGGTGCAGCATGGGTTGACTCGGTGACCTAGTTGATTACATGTCATCATACCCCAGATAGGTGCAGCATGGGTTGACTCGGTGACCTGGTTGATTACATGTCATCATACCCCAGATAGGTGCAGCATGGGTTGACTCAGTGACCTGGTTGATTACATGTCATCATACCCCAGATAGATGCAGCATGGGTTGACTCGGTGACCTGGTTGATTACATGTCATCATACCCCAGATAGATGCAGCATGGGTTGACTCGGTGGCCTGGTTGATTGCATGTCATCATACCCCA
Organism: Haliotis rubra; assembly: GCF_003918875.1. Classification (NCBI taxonomy): domain Eukaryota; kingdom Metazoa; phylum Mollusca; class Gastropoda; order Lepetellida; family Haliotidae; genus Haliotis; species Haliotis rubra. The sequence goes on from NW_025766336.1 coordinate 1,284,669, forward strand.
GATAGATGCAGCATGGGTTGACTCGGTGACCTGGTTGATTACATGTCATCATACCCCAGATAGATGCAGCATGGGTTGACTCAGTGACCTGGTTGATTACATGTCATCATACCCCAGATAGATGCAGCATGGGTTGACTCAGTGACCTGGTTGATTACATGTCATCATACCCCAGATAGATGCAGCATGGGTTGACTCGGTGACCTGGTTGATTACATGTCATCATACCACCGATAGGTGCAGCATGCATGACTTAATGTTGCAGAGTATTCACATGGCCCACAACACAGTTCGTCCCGGCAACATCTTCATCAACAGCGGGGAACTACTGGAGTCCAACATCAACCGCAGCCCCTCTGCGTATGCCAACAACCCAGAAGCAGAAAGAAAGAGGTGAGACAAATACTCTCTCGGTGCAGACTCCAGGCATTTGCCTTTTGTCAAATATGCAATCACTCTTTTTGAATTAACTACCATGTACAATTCAGTACAAGAAGTCTGTTGACATTAACTGCCATGTACAGGGTCAGACATTGCTACAAGCCAGTCAGTCAGCTAGTACCATGACAGGTGATATCTGGTATCCCAAGACAACATTGCACAGAGTGAATGAGTAAGTTTAGTTTTCCGTCGACTCAGCAATATTCCAGCTTTATGGCGGCGATCTGTAAATAATGGAGTCTGGATCAGACAAACCAGTGACCAACAGCATGAGCATCGATCGACACAATTGGGATACGATGACATGTGTCAACCAAGTCAGCGAGTCTGACCACCCAATCATGTTAGTCGCCTCTTACGGCAAGCATGGGTTACTGAAGACCAATTCTAACCCACATCTTCACAGGTCCTTACACAGAAGTTAGAAATGAGGTGTGTGTGTGTGGATTAAACTGCTTTCCACCCCACCACTGCAGGTACAACTACAATGTTGACAAGAACATGACTGTCCTGAAGATGCTGGATGCTGATGGCAAGGACATTGGAATGATCAGGTCTGTTACTCAATCTCACCTTCAAATCTAACTCCAGTGTCCATTCACGCAATTCAAGGATAATAGTTGGAGACCTATGAATATGATAGTTGTTTGTTTGCCTTGAAATATTGGTTCTGTTTAGCTGGTTTGCTGTGCACGGTACAAGTATGAACAACACGAATGGCCTGATCAGTGGGGACAACAAAGGCTACGCCGCTCAGCTGGCAGAGGAAATAATGAACCAAGGGGCACTACCAGGGAAGGTCAGGACAGAGTTATGGCCCTTTAACACAGCATCCAATAACTTTCTGATGTCTCTCTGTTAAGAAATGATACATGAAATCATTTTTATGAGAATGATAAAAGAGATACACTTTGTTTCAATTCTATTTTGAGCCTTTTCCAAAATATTTTTTTATTCCAGGGAGCGTTTGTCGCTGCGTTTGCTCAGAGCAATGAAGGAGATGTGTCCCCTAACACTAAAGGCCCCCACTGTATGGACAGTGGTCTTCCATGTGATATACTGACAAGCACCTGCCATGGCAAGGTACACATACTTCTTCAGCAATTACTGCCTCCGTGGCAGAGAGCGGAAGGTCGTGGGTTCAATCCAAACGTCATACCAAAAGACGATAGAATATAGTACTTGTTGGTCCCAGCCTGGCGCTCGGCATTAATGGGTACAACAAGGACTGATCGGCTCAGAGACTGTATAATGTGTCTGAGTGGGGTATTCATGCTTAACTGCGGCATGGTATCTCTGTGAGCTAGCACTATAAAACCAGCGTAAGTCTGAGCTAGTACAAACATGCACGTCGTCATATAAGCAAAATATTCTCAAGTTCAACGTATAAACCCCCCGTTCATCTCACCTATTCAGCAATTACTTGTAAAGTCAGTCATTTGTAGGACGCTAGTATAGTCTTGTGGTTAAACTTGTTATGCCAAAGACTCCTATTCCAAATTCCAAAATGGGTACAATTGGTGATGTCCATTTACCCTAGTGATATTGCTGACATATTGCCCAAAGCAGTGTAAATCCAGGCTGAACCAGTAACTGCCATTTACAAGCCATCAAATATGGATATTCCTGGATAGTGTCAATTCAGTTATCATTCTCATTATCTCCCCCTTCAGAACGAGCTGTGTGTTGCTGCGGGCCCTGGCCGGGATATGTTCGAGAGCACCAAGATCATCGGGGAGAATCAGTACAACAAGGCCATGGTGGGTTCCTGACAGTTTCAGGAATGTGATATGATTGTGTACATGAGGGGGAATGGTTTAATGTCAATGTTGCAAACACTGTTCAGACAGAGGTATAATACCCAGATGTGTTGTAAGTGTATTGCTATACAGTTAGAAGTGATGTAAGTGAATTGCTATACAGGTAGATGTGATGTAGGTGTATTGCTATACAGGTAGATGTGATGTAAGTGAATTGCTATACAGGTAGAAGTGATGTAGGTGTATTTCTATACAGGTAGATGTGATGTAGGTGTATTGCTATACAGGTAGAAGTGATGTAAGTGTATTGCTATACAGGTAGATGTGATGTAAGTGTATTGCTATACAGGTAGATGTGGTGTAGGTGTATTGCTATACAGGTAGATGTGATGTAGGTGTATTGCTATACAGGTAGATGTGATGTAGGTGTATTGCTATACAGGTAGATGTGATGTAGGTGTATTGCTATACAGGTAGAAGTGATGTAAGTGTAAAGTGTATTGCTATACAGGTAGAAGTGATGTAAGTGTATTGCTATACAGGTAGAAGTGATGTAGAAGTGTAGGTGTATTGCTATACTGGTAGAAGTGATGTAGGTGTATTGCTATACAGGTAGAAGTGATGTAGGTGTATTGCTATACAGGTAGAAGTGATGTAGGTGTATTGCTATACAGGTATGTAGGTGTATTGCTGGGTAGAAGTGATGTAGGTGTATTGCTATACAGGTAGATGTGATGTAGGTGTATTGCTATACAGGTAGAAGTGATGTAGGTGTATTGCTATACAGGTAGAAGTGATGTAAGGTGTGCTATACATTGCTATACAGGTAGAAGTGATGTAGGTGTATTGCTATACAGGTAGATGTGATGTAGGTGTATTGCTATACAGGTAGATGTGATGTAGGTGTATTGCTATACAGGTAGAAGTGATGTAGGTGTATTGCTATACAGGTAGAAGTGATGTAAGTGTATTGCTATACAGGTAGAAGTGATGTAGGTGTATTGCTATACAGGTAGAAATGTGATGTATTGCTATACAAGTGTATTGTATTGCTATACAGGTAGAAGTGATGTAGGTGTATTGCTATACAGGTAGATGTGATGTAGGTGTATTGCTATACAGGTAGAAGTGATGTAGGTGTATTGCTATACAGGTAGATGTGATGTAGGTGTATTGCTATACAGGTAGAAGTGATGTAGGTGTATTGCTATACAGGTAGAAGTGATGTAGGTGTATTGCTATACAGGTAGAAGTGATGTAGGTGTATTGCTATACAGGTAGGATGTGATGTAGGTGTATTGCTATACAGGTAGAAATGGTGTAAGTGTATTGCTATGCGGGTAGAAGTGATGTAGGTGTATTGCTATACAGGTAGAAGTGATGTAGGTGTATTGCTATACAGGTAGAAGTGATGTAGGTGTATTGCTATACAGGTAGAAGTGATGTAGGTGTATTGCTATACAGGTAGAAGTGATGTAGGTGTATTGCTATACAGGTAGATGTGATGTAGGTGTATTGCTATACAGGTAGAAGTGATGTAAGTGTATTGCTATGCAGGTAGATGTGATGTAGGTGTATTGCTATACAGGTAGAAGTGATGTAGGTGTATTGCTATACAGGTAGCAGTCATGTAAGTGTATTGCTATACAGGTAGATGTGCTGTAAGTGAATTGCTATACAGGTAGAAGTGTTTGTTAGTGTAGTGCGAAACAGGTAGATACAGGTAGAAATTATGTACAGTACAACCAGAAATTATTGAGAATTTAAAGATTGTAATTTTTTATATTTTTTTCACTCATTACTCACGTATTAAATGTGGATATTAGCAGAACATATATCCAGATTCAAAGACAGGTGAACAGTTAGTATTTTGTCAAGTCACCATGGGCAGCAATGCAGGCTTTAATGCAGCGGGGCATACTACTGATCAAAGAAGTTAGAAAGTCTTGGTCCATGCTGTCCCAATATCGGACCACCTCTTCTTTCATTTCAGCAATATTTGTCAGAATTTTCTTCTTGACACTTTCCTTCATAAGTCCCCAAACATTTTCTATTGGATTTAGGTCAGGGCTATGGCTTGGCCAATCTAATAATGTCATATTTTTTTAGGTCCGAAACCAGTCCTGTGAATGCTTTGAACGATGCTTTGGGTCGTTGTCCTGCTGGAAAATCAAAATTTTTCCATAGAACACATGAGCAGATGGAAGTAAATGTTCCCCGAGAATATCTGTGTACCGCTCACTGTTCATATTCCCTTCAAATACCCAGAGGGGCGTTGCCCCTAACACAGATATGCCACCCCACACGTTAATTCTTTTTCAGAAGAAGTCCTCCTTGGGGTACATATAAGCATTAAAATGTCCATTTTAAATCCTACGACAGTTGTAACTATATTTTTAATAAAATATTTACAAAACAAAAAACTCGTTTTGTCTTGTGAGACCACCCCTACAGGGCCCCACCGGACCAACAAAGCCAAGAGCAGGTAACTCTCGCCGTCTACCTCGTACCTCACTTTTCATGCTGTCGTTATGTTGAATAGACGTGCGTGGTGTTCGTTTCGAGTTTGCTTTCCTACCGATACGATGAGTGTAAAAGAGCTCAATCTGTATGTATGGTTCCTTTCTCTACGCACGGGCGTTAGATGGACGTCATATGTTGATATTTTCATTCATCTTTTGTTGTAACTTTGCCGTGGGTTCTCTGTTTTCCAGCCATGTAGCAGGCAAAATGGCGGACCGCGCGATCGTGGTTTCCTTGCTATATGTTCTTGGTAGCTTGTAGTAGGGAGTTCATATATTATGTTTGCATATTATATGGATAGGCTTGCCTACATTCTCTTTCTTTTCAGCGAATTTGTTGTAAGTTGTTGTTGAGTAATTTTGATAGTGTTCGTTTCGTATCACTCAACTTTACTCTATCACTAGTATGTACTAGTATGTACACGCAGGTTTGGCTAGCCTTTTTTCTGCTTTGCATTGTATGTTTAGTATTTAAATGGCTGTAGCTTGTAGCATTTAAATATCGCCCGTGCGTGTTTTTCTTGCTATTTACTTGTGTTTATGTGTTTGCTGCTTCACAGTTCCTGCTAGTAACACTGGCGTGGTTCTGTTTGTTGCAGTTTAAGCCCTGTGCGTTGTGTCGTGCACACTACCGCCACAGGATGGTCATAAAGTGTGCCTCCGGTGTTTAGCCGAGGACGCTCACGACGATCAAGGATGCTCATAATAAACGCCCTTGCGTCAATATTCCTGTTACATTATGTTGTGTTATGATACATATTTCATACGTTTACACACAACGTGGCTCATAGGCTGAGGTTGTGTTTTTTGTCTGGGTTTCTGCGCCTCACGCGCATTCTTTCCGACACGCAGATTTTATGTTTTTCACTAATCTGCTTCAGGCGGGGGATAATATTTGATGAAAGGTTTCTAAGGAAATCCCTTTATCGTTCCCCCGCAAACAATGTTGCTGACTTAAATATTGACTCAATTGCTTCACTATTGCAGCAACATATTCTTCAACATAATGTCAAGTCGATGATTGATAGCGTGATGTCCGAGCGAGAGCGCGCCTCCTCCCAGGCAGCTTGATCCTGGCTTCGGCTCAGGTGATGGTGTGCCTTCAGCACCTTGTGGCGACCTAGCTTCGGGCTCAGGTTCGTCACAGGCGCCTGGCGCCGGCGATGCAGGTTTCAACCTGTCTTCGCCTGGTGCCCAGACTGGCGGTCGCCTAGGCGCCGACCAGCTCGGGGACACCTCGGCGCCAAGTGGTCAGTCGGGTTGCCCGGGAAACCTGTATCGGCAGGTTCCTCTCGGCGCCCCGGTCTGGGTTCCACTGAGCTGCCGATCACCTCGGCACTCCTAGGTCCACCAGGGGAAACCTGCATTGCCAGGCTACTCCCTTGTGTCTCGGGACTGCAGATCGGACTAGCACCAACCTGGGCTTCGGCCCCGGTACGGAGCAGATCCCCGGCGCTGTTAGCTCAGGTCTCGGCCTGATGTCTATCGATGCCCTGGCCAAGGGGCCGTTGAGTGTGACGAGCTGCCGATCACCTTGACGCCGAGGTCTACCCAGGTACACCAGGGGAGCCCTGCATTGTCAGGCTACTCCCATGTGTTTTGGGATCGGGGTTCGAACTGTGACCTTGTCGCTCTAGAATGTTGTCCCTATCATGACGTCACAATGACAATGTAATGACATCATACTGTAACCGCTACAATCTCCCTGAAGAGTAGAGAACGAAACATGTTGGAGAAAAAGGCATTCTGTTTTTATTTATCTATGTATTATATCTGTATATATATATATACACACATATGTGTATGTATATACATATATGTGTATGTATGGGTAATTATATAGCGCTATAGGCTATGTTTGACTATATGCTCAGTGCGCTTTTGGAGAGTACTTGGGGAAACCTGATTTATCAGGCTACTCCTACGTGTCTCGGGATCGGGGTTCGGTCTAGAACCGCTGAGCTTCGGCTCCGCGGATTCTCTGAACCCCGTGGGTAGCACCGACCCAGGCTTCAGCACTGGTAGGGCGCAGATTCCCGGCTCTGGTAGTTCAGGTCTCGGCCTGATGTCTATCGCCGTCTTGACCAAGATGCCATCGAGTGTGCCGGGTGTGACGGTCACCTCGACGCTCCGAGGTCTGTCTGAGTGCTTGTGAAACCTTGATTTATCAGGCTTCTCACATGTGCCTCGGAATCGGGGTTCAGGCTCGTACAGTGGACAAGTCGATTTGAGCTTCGGCTCATTTCGCTACTTTGAACTTACCACTGAGTAGGTTCGTCCCTGAGGCAAGTGCGAGATAGAATCGCGGCTGTGTTGCCTCAGGTGTTGTCCACGTCGAATACTCGAACCGTTGGAGTTCGCCTCCCGGAGGGAAGCCTGCTTCCGGCAAGGCATCCGGGACAAGGCCTCACACTCTCCCGTAAGTCTGCCGTTCTTTCCCCTTCACAGCTCAACGCTGTATGCTCCACTCGGCGCATCTCTCAGCTCTGCTGAGGGAGCTGGTGGAAAGAGGAGAGAGCGCCGGCGGTATTTTTTCGTCGGCGACTCTGGGCGGCATCTGACGGGGGTGAACTCTCATCTGGCTAGGGACTGCATTGTAGCTGTGCCAGCCAAATGATGAGTGCGGTTATGGGCCTATACGCCCGGGACCGTTTCGAGGAATACGGAAGTCTGTTGAGCTTCTCGTTAATTCCTCAGGTGCCCAGGCATCGGCAAACGTTAAGTTGCCGACTGCTGGGGTTTACTATATTCTGCCGCAAACACCGGTCGGAGCGACACACTCCAGTGTCGGCTTCCCGGGAGACGGCGACAATACTCCAGTCCAGTCTCTGCTGGGCTAGGCAACCAGTGTGGTGGTTTCCAATGGTCAGGAAAATGTGGGGTTTGACTCCATTTATTTCATCGTTGCCATTACGAACGGAATGTTCAGACCCATTCTCATCTGAGAGCTGAACAAGTTAATAGAGGTACTGTCCTTCAAGATGGAGACACACAAGGCCGGGTGATCTCATCTGCCGAGACAGGGGATTGGCGCACGCCAATCAACCTCGAGGTCGCGTACCTCCTTGTTCCATTGCACCCTGATTTCAAGATTTACCTTCGGTTTCTTGTTTGACGGGACGTGCTACCAGTTTCGTGTGCTCTCCTTAGGCTACATTACGGTGCCAAGGGTGTTCACCAAATTGAGGTTTATTACAGCTCAGATAGCCAGATCGCAGTGCCGGTGTTGTCACCCGTACCTAGGCGACTGGCTCATCGTGGTTTCAGAATCACTTTGAGTCTGGGGACCTCACGATCAGTGTTGGTCACTCTTACGAAACTGGGCGGAATTGTCAACCTCACGCAGTCAGATGGACAGACGTCAGGCGTCTCGCTGAGGGTCCCCACCCCTGGAGACACCGTCGCTCTCAGTCCAGCCAGATACATCCCTACCGGGTTAGGGCGATGTTCTGGGTGACCTGCAGCCTCTTGACGACGAAGTCACAACCTGCACATCAATGTGCTGGAATTGACAGCAGTCAGGTTGGTGTTCGATTCCGCACGCCGGGATTCGAATTACCTCTTCGGCCAGACATTCTCACTCTGAACGGGGCGCCACACCCGAATCCTCGGATTCACTGGGTGGCTTGGCCTCTGTCAGGTATAACACATGGAATTCCTGGAATCGTTGCAGACACAATTCTGGCTTCGAGGCGGGATTCGACACCCGTTCAGTGTGTTGATTGGTGGGGCGTGCGGGTGTGCAGATAGGGGGGATTTCTTAATCCCTATTCTGCGGATTTAGTTCGGATATTGGAGTTACTATAACCTCGTTTTGGTTGAGAGCCTTATGACCTCCACCATTGCCGGGTACTCCATGGCTATTTCCACGTTTCACACCTCGTTCGATGGTGCTCTGCCTAGGCAGCATCCTCTCGTACATCGCGTCGTAGCTGGCATGACCAGGGTTCGACCGCCGCGGCGGCGACTCAGCCCACCTTAAAATTGCCACTTATTCTCAATTGGCTGTCTGGCCCTAATTTTTCAAGTATATCGTCTCTCTCACTTCACTTGTTGACGAGGAAGGAAGACGACTTTACTTGGTGAACTCTGGTAGAAGGGTCGGGTACATCCATGCGATTCCCACTGACCCGACACTGACAGTATTTTATACTGATCATGTCCGTATTCGCCTCCCGGATACCTACCACTCTCAGTGCAATATTACTTTCCACGTACCCTCCTCACGCCGAGAGTGTTTGGTGGGGGTGTTTTTCACTCGTACAATGCATGGCGTTTGTACTCGTTCGATTTCCTCAGAAAGTTTTTAGCGAGGCTAATAATTTCTCTGGGTTTTATCGAGGTCCCCGCAAGCCCTCTTCCAAACAGGAGGGGTGCATTCGAGCATTAGTTTGCAGTACTTATTAGCTCGACTCCTGGGTTATTGGCTTTCTAGCGTTTAAATTTTTTACGCTTTCCCTACCCTTATACTTCTCGCCACCCTTGTCTGGCTGGGGCTATATTAGGGTTGGGAGTTGTTCGGCATGTCCCCATACATTCCTTCCATTGAAATGGTTGGGGGCAGGGTTTTATGTCATAATTGATTTGAGCCAATTGACATATAAGCTTGGCCTCTCTAGTTCACGCCCCCATCTGATTGACATCAGCGGTCAGGTGGCTCGGTGTTTTCTGTTTCCATATCGGTTGTAGATTTCACTCCACCACGGGTTTAGTTGTTGCCAGACAGAATGCCACTCCCGTCTCAAATATCTTTGGGAGTCTGTCATATGCTTATATGTACCCCAAGGAGGACTTCTTCTGAAAAAGAATTATACAAACCTGTAGAGGTTATGAATTCTTTGAAGAAAGTCCTCCTTGGGGTACGGCCACCCGCCTCCCCTCATTCTGTCTGACACATTCAGCATGAAAAGTGAGGTACGAGGTAGACGGCGAGAGTTACCTGCTCTTGGCTGTGTTGGTCCGGTGGGGCCCTGTAGGGGTGGTCTCACAAGACAAAACGAGTTTTTTGTTTTGTAAATATTTTATTAAAAATATAGTTACAACTGTCGTAGGATTTAAAATGGACATTTTAATGCTTATATGTACCCCAAGGAGGACTTTCTTCAAAGAATTCATAACCTCTACAGGTTTGTATAAATTTTTGGACTGTACTTTGGGCGCTGATACAAAGGTTTTTCAGCTTGTTTGGTCCAGAATTTCAGTGTAATAGCCACACAGAACTTTCATCTGAGAAAATCACATCGCCCCAGTTAACATTTCTATGCTGTAAGCACCAGTTCAACCTTCGCTCCTTTTGTTCAGGTTTAATGATCGGTGATGGAATTCCTCGACTTTTCTGCCCACCCATTGCATGCAGCTCAGTTCTAATTGTCTCCTTACAGACTGCCACAGTTCCTCTATCAGTCATATCCAGCCTTAAGTTTTCTAAACTCCTTTGTTTGTTTTTTAGAAACAAGAATACCAAGCCGCCTCCTGTCACCGACAGTCAATTTTCTGGGCTTACCTGTGCCTCCCTGGTGCTCAATGCCATATCCATTTGCAATATTTTTCAAATCACGATAAACAGTGGACAAAGGGATGCCTGTTCTACTTGAAATCACTTTAGCTGATCTGATGTCCTTGTTATAATACTCTAAAATCAACTTCTCTTCTCTAAATCATCCATACTGAGGATCACTGAAACTGTCGTCTACTAGCAAGTAAACAAATGGGGATAACTCTTCACAAACTAATGAAAAAGGATTAACGGATTTGTCTCTCTTGAATGAAACCAAGCACTTGATAGCTGGTCAAGGTTGTTTATGCTAGAAATCCAATTAAACATATTCCTAAAATTCTCAATAATTTCTGGTCATTCTATAAGTGTATTGCAAAACATGTAGATGTTACAGTCCTATTCAAGATGAAACAGAGCAAGAAATGGATGATTCATCCAATAGTATTATGTTTTGCTATTGATGTTCTGTCTAACTTAAAAATTGTGTTGAATCTTTTTCTATAAAAGTAGATTTCTAAAGGAAATAGTGTGTTAATGACCTGACTATGAGTGGTAAGTGACATAGATGATGTGTTTGACCAGGAGCTGTACCACACTGCCACCACCAGGCTGTCGGGCCCAGTAGACTTCCGTCACTCATATGTTGATATGACAGATGTAGCTGTGGAAGTCAATGGTACAACTGTGAGTATCACAAGTTGATATCAGGTACTATCTGGGTCAAGTCTTCCAAATTTTAAAAGTTATGGTTCAAAGATAATTCAAGATGACAGGCTCCAGCTGTTTACCTGTGGCATGAATTACTTGATTTCCAAGAAGTTTGTGATTTTTGGTGATTTACTTTCATTGCATATAGGATGCAATATTTTGCATCTTGTTGATCTTCAGCAACCCATGCTCATCGTAAATGGCGAGTAACAGGTTTGGGTGATCAGGCTCGCTGACTTGGTAGACACTTGTCATCATATCCCTATGGCGTAGATCGATGCTCATGCTGTTGATCACTGGATTGTCTGGTCCAGACTCAATTATTTACCGCCATATAGTTGTAATATTGCTGACTCCGACATAAAACTAAACTCACTCACTGTTACTATAAATAATAAATTATGAGTGACATTAATTCAGGATTGAGAAACAATGTTAAAGGTTAAGAAAGTGTTCATCTGAGAAACATATGTATCTGTCATAGAGCATCACCCGACATTATCCGTCTCATCCCAGATGTGAGGGGTGGTAGATAGACGAGTGGTTAAAATGTTTGCTCGTCGCGACGAAGACCCGGGTTCGATTCTCCACATGGGTACAAAGTGTGAAATCCATTTCTGGTGTCCCCCCGTCATGATATTGATGGAATATTGTTAAAAGTGGCAATAAAGCCAACTCACACACTCACATCTGTGACATTATTCACCTCTGCTGCTCCAGGTGAAGACCTGCAAGCCAGCCATGGGGTACAGTTTTGCAGCCGGAACCACCGATGGACCTGGAATGTTTGACTTTAAACAGGGTGAGCATCACTTGCATAATCAAGCTAAAGAGATGCAGATGGGCTGTTAGTTTCAAAGAGTTTGTTGTCTGCATGCTTCATCACTCTTTGTATAAGCCTGCCACTGGCAAAAATGTTCCTGGTGCCTACCTGAATCACACTCTTAAAAATTTGATATTTATTTGAAAAATACCTCATGATAATATTTTTCTACAATGTCAGTAATATATTTTCTTTTGCTAAAGTAAACATTATCATAAACATTAACTGGATGAACATTTTAAATGAACCTTTCCAAATGCTTAGAGCACAATATATTTCAATAAATAGACATGGAAGATAAGACATTGAATAGGATGTTATCTGTCTCCATGAATGAAGCAACATTTCTGAAACAACTTCTTCCCTGGCTTATGGAGAAACGACATTTGCTGAGTTTGAAGATGGATACATGCTCCTGTTAACCTTCAAAGAAGAAGAAAAAGATGATGATGATGATGATGATGAAATGTATTCTTGTAGGCACAATTAGTTCCAAAGACACATATATACAGTTTGTTTATTCTTTGTAGTGTACTTTCATTTTGTTTTAGATTTATATATCCGTGTATTTGCGTTTTAGAAATTACTACAAATCAGTATTTATTAAGATTGTTACATTCCTTGATGCTGTTCACAAGAATGATGCTGTATGTATGTTCCTCAGTCACTGCTACATCCGAGACAGAGGTAGCTCAAATATTGGCTCTGTAAAATGTAAATAGGAACATGCTTAAATACCAGTTCATCTGTTTTAATATCTTTGCAGGTTCAACATCATCTAACCCCTTCTGGAACTGGGTACGAGGTTTCATCAAAACTCCTTCTCCTGAACAAGTTTCCTGCCATGCCCCGAAACCAATCCTGTTCGATACAGGCGAGGTGAGCTCCCGCAGTGGCTTAATGCCAGGAACAGTTCAACAGTTATCTTTTCTTCCCCAAAACTATGCTGCCATTGGTGCAAATATAACGTTTGTCCAAATATGTTTTCTGTCAACTGGTACAATAATTAAGAAATTCCGCCATGTATTTGAAGTAAACAACAGGTATGAAATGTTACAGTTATTGTAGTGGTCTTATCAGTATCATCAGTTGATGACTTGCAAATATATAGTTTATATTATATATAACATAATATTTTATGTGACATATGTCTTTTTATGTGTCAAATGCTACAACAGATCAATCGACCATATCCATGGCAACCAGCGATTGTTGACATTCAGATGCTCCAAATTGGCCAGCTTGTGATCATTGGCGTACCAGCAGAATTCAGGTATGTGACACCTGATAAAGTTTGGGTCATGTGTTTCACTCAGTGACAGGTGATTCAGGTAACGACACAAGTGATTCAGTTGGTGTCAAGTGATTCAGTTAGTGATGGTTGATTCAGTTAGCGACAACTCATCCAGTTAGCAACAAGTGATTCAGTTAGCAACAAGTGATTCAGTTAGCGACAAGTGATTCAGTTAGTGATGGGTATATTCAGTTAGCATCAAGTGATTCAGTTAGCGACAAGTGATTCAGTTAGTGTCAAGTGATTCAGTTAGCGACAACTGATCCAGTTAGCAACAAGTGATTCAGTTAGCAACAAGTGATTCAGTTAGCGACAAGTGATTCAGTTAGTGATGGGTATATTCAGTTAGCATCAAGTGATTCAGTTAGCATCAAGTGATTCAGTTAGCGACAAGTGATTCAGTTAGGTGATTAGTTAGCGATGGATTCAGTTAGCAACAAGTTATTCAGTTATTCAGTTAGTTAGTCAAATTGATTCAGTTAGCATCAAGTGATTCAGTTAGTGATGGGTATATTCAGTTAGCATCAAGTGATTCAGTTAGCTTCCGGCGATCAAGTGATTCAGTTAGCAGTTAGCAACAAGTGATTCAGTTAGCAACAAGTGATTCAGTTAGCGACAAGTGATTCAGTTAGTGATGTTAGGTGATTCAGTTTCAGTTTCAGTTAGCATCAAGTGATTCAGTTAGCGACAAGTGATTCAGTTAGTGTCAAGTGATTCAGTTAGCGACAACTGATCCAGTTAGCAACAAGTGATTCAGTTAGCAACAAGTGATTCAGTTAGCGACAAGTGATTCAGTTAGATTCAGTTAGCATGTGATTCAGTTAGCATGATTCAGTTAGTGTGATTCAGTTAGTATATTCAGTTAGCATCAAGTGATTCAGTTAGCAGTTAGCGCAAGTGTGATTCAGTTAAGCGACAACAAGTGATGATTCAGTTAGCAACATGTGATTCAGTTAGCGACAAGTGATTCAGTTAGCAACATGTGATTCAGTTAGCGACAAGTGAATGTGTAAGCGACAAGTGATTCAGTTAGCGACAACTGATCCAGTTAGCAACAAGTGATTCAGTTAGCAACAAGTGATTCAGTTAGCGACAAGTGATTCAGTTAGTGATGGGTATATTCAGTTAGCATCAAGTGATTCAGTTAGCGACAAGTGATTCAGTTAGTGTCAAGTGATTCAGTTAGCGACAACTGATCAGTTAGTGATTCAGTTAGCATCAAGTGATTCAGTTAGCAAAGTGATTCAGTTAGCAACATATTCATTCAGTTAGTTAGCATCAAGTGATTCAGTTAGCATCAAGTGATTCAGTGATTCAGTTAGTGATTGGTTAGTGATTCAGTTAGCATCAAGTGATTCAGTTAGCATCAATTCAGTTAGCATTCAGTTAGCGACAAGTGATTCAGTTAGCGACAAGTGATTCAGTTAGCAACAAGTGATTCAGTTAGTGACAAGTGATTCAGTTAGCGACAAAGTGATTCAGTTAGCAAGCGTTAGCATCAAGTGATTCAGTTAGCATCAAGTGATTCAGTTAGCAATGGGTGATTCAGTTAGCAACAAGTGATTCAGTTAGCAACAAGTGATTCAGTTAGCATCAAGTGATTCAGTTAGTGATGGGTGATTCAGTTAGCGATATTCAAGCATGTGATTCAGTTAGCAACAAGTGATTCAGTTAGCATCAAAGTGATTCAGTTAGCGATCAAGTGATTCAGTTAGTTAGCGGGCAACAAGTGATTCAGTTAGCAACAAGTGATTCAGTTAGCTTTACAAGTGATTCAGTTAGCGACAAGTGATTCAGTTTCAGTTAGCATGATCCAGTTAGCAACAAGTGATTCAGTTAGCAACAAGTGATTCAGTTAGATTCAGTTAGTGATGCAGTTAGCAAAGTGATTCAGTTAGCAACAAGTGATTCAGTTCATGGGTAATGTGTTAGTTAGCGACAAGTGTTAGTTCAAGTGATTCAGTTAGCAGTTAGCAACAAGTGATTCAGTTAGTGATTGACAAGTGATTCAGTTAGTCAAGGGTGATTCAGTTAGCGACAAGTGATTCAGTTAGTGACAAGTGAATGTATTCAGTTAGCATCAAGTGATTCAGTTAGCAACAAAGTGATTCAGTTAGCATCAAGTGATTCAGTTAGTGACAAGTGATTCAGTTATTCAGTTAGTGACAAGTGATTCAGTTAGCGACAAGTGATTCAGTTAGTTAGCATGATTCAGTTAGACAAGTGATTCAGTTAGCATCAAGTGATTCAGTTAGTGATTCAGTTAGCAAAGTGATTCAGTTAGCGACAAGTGATTCAGTTAACGACAGTTAGCATGGGTGATTCAGTTAGCTTACATTCAGTTAGCGATTCAGTTAGCGATGGGTGATTCAGTTAGTGATGGGATCTCAGAGTGATTCAGTTAGCCACAGTGATTCAGTTAGCATAAGTGATTCAGTTAGTGATGGGTGATTCAGTTAGTGATTCAGGTGATTCAGTTCAGTTAGTGATGGGTGATTCAGTGATTCAGTTAGCATCAATTCATTCAGTTAGTGACAAATGATTCAGTTAGCGACAAGTGATTCAGTTAGCGACAAGTGATTCAGTTAGCGACAAAGTGATTCAGTTAGCAATACAAGTGATTCAGTTAGTGATGGGTGATTCAGTTAGTTATTCACAAGTGATTGAGTTAGCATCAAGTGATTCAGTTAGTGAGTGATTGAGTTAGCGACAAGTGATAGATTCAGTTAGTGATGGGTGATTCAGTTAGTGATGGGTGATTCAGTTAGCGACAAGTGATTCAGTTAGCAGCGTTAAAGTGATTCGGTTAACAAGTGATTCAGTTAGTGATGGGTGTTCAGATTCAGTTAGTGATTCAGTTAGTGATTCAGTTAGCAACAAGTGATTCAGTTAGTGACAAGTGATTCAGTTAGTGATTAGCTGATTCAGTTAGTGATGGGTGATTCAGTTAGCAACAAGTGATTCGGAAGATTCAGTTAGCAACAAGTGATTCAGTTAGCAACAAGTGATTCAGTTAGCATCAGCGATTCAGTTAGTGATTTAGTTAGCGTGATTCAGTTAGCGACAAGTGATTCAGTTAGCGACAAGTGATTCAGTTAGCATGATGGGTGATTCAGTTAGCATCAAGTGATTCAGTTAGCGACAAGTGATTCAGTTAGCAATCAAGATTCAGTTAGCGACAACGCGATTCAGATTCAGTTAGCAGTAACGAGTGATTCAGTTAGCGACAAGTGATTCAGTTAGCGACAAGTGATTTAGTTAGCGACATGTGATTCAGTTAGTGATGGGTGAGTCAGTTAGTGACAAGTGATTCAGTTAGCATTAAGTGATTCAGTTAGCGACAAGTGATTCAGTTAGCGATGGGTGATTCAGTTAGTGATGGATGAGTCAGTTAGCGACAAGTGATTTGGTTAGCGACAAGAGATTCAGTTAGTGATGGGTGATTCAGTTAGCGATGGGTGATTCAGTTAGCGATGGAAGCTTACAGGTGATTCAGTTAGTGATGGGTGATTCAGTTAGTGATGGGTGATTCAGTTAGCGACAAGTGATTCGGTTAGCGACAAGTGATTCAGTTAGCATCAAGTGATTCAGTTCGTGATGGGTGATTCAGTTAGCGAGAAGTGATTCTGTTAGCGACAAGTGATTCAGTTAGCATCAAGTGATTCAGTTAGGACAAAGTGATTCAGTTAGTGATGGGTGATTCAGTTAGCGACAAGTGATTAGCCATTCAGTTAGCGAAATGATTCAGTTAGCAACAAGTGATTCAGTTAGTGATGGGTGATTCAGTTAGCGATGGGTGATTGAGTTAGCAACAAGTGATTCAGTTAGCAACAAGTGATTCAGTTAGTGATGGGTGATTCAGTTAGCGAGAAGTGATTCAGTTAGCAACAAGTGATTCAGTTAGCATCAAGTGATTCAGTTCGTGATGGGTGATTCAGTTCGTGATGACTCAGTTAAGTGATTCAGTTAGTTAGCGATATGATTCAGTTAGTGATGGAGGATTCAGTTAGCGACAAGTGATTCAGTTAGCGACAAGTGATTTAGTTAGCGACATGTGATTCAGTAAGTGATGGGTGAGTCAGTTAGTGACAAGTGATTCAGTTAGAATTAAGTGATTCAGTTAGCATCAAGTGATTCAGTTAGCGATGGGTGATTCAGTTAGTGATGGATGAGTCAGTTAGCGACAAGTGATTTGGTTAGCGACAAGAGATTCAGTTAGTGATGGGTGATTCAGTTAGCGATGGGTGATTCAGTTAGTGATGGGTGATTCAGTTAGTGATGGGTGATTCAGTTAGCGACAAGTGATTCGGTTAGCTACAAGTGATTCAGTTAGCGACAAGTGATTCAGTTAGCATCAAGTGATTCAGTTAGTGATGGGTGATTCAGTTAGCGACAAGTGATTCGGTTAGCGACAAGTGATTCAGTTAGCATCAAGTGATTCAGTTAGTGATGGGTGATTCAGTTAGCGACAAGTGATTCAGTTAGCGACAAGTGATTCAGTTAGTGATGGGTGATTCAGTTAGCGATGGGTGATTGAGTTAGCAACAAGTGATTCAGTTAGCAACAAGTGATTCAGTTAGTGATGGGTGATTCAGTTAGCGAGAAGTGATTCGGTTAGCGACAAGTGATTCAGTTAGCATCAAGTGATTCAGTTCGTTTCAGTTAGTGATGGGTGATTCAGTTAGTGATGGGTGATTCAGTTAGCGACAAGTGATTCGGTTAGCGACAAGTGATTCAGTTAGCATCAAATGATTCAGTTCGTGATGGGTGATTCAGTTAGCGAGAAGTGATTCTGTTAGCGACAAGTGATTCAGTTAGCATCAAGTGATTCAGTTCGTGATGGGTGATTCAGTTAGTGATGGGTGATTCAGTTAGCGACAAGTGATTCAGTTAGCGACAAGTGATTCAGTTCGTGATGGGTGATTCAGTTAGCGATGGGTGATTCAGTTAGCAACAAGTGATTCAGTTAGCAACAAGTGATTCAGTTAGTGATGGGTGATTCAGTTAGCGAGAAGTGATTCGGTTAGCAACAAGTGATTCAGTTAGCATCAAGTGATTCAGTTCGTGATGGGTGACTCAGTTAGCGAGAAGTGATTCTGTTAGCGACAAGTGATTCGGTTAGCAACAAGTGATTCAGTTAGGGACAAATGATTCAGTTCGTGATGGGGGATTCAGTAAGCGACAAGTGATTCAGTTAGGGATGGGTGATTCAGTTAGAGTTAGCAACAAGTGATTCAGTTAGTGATGGGTGATTCAGTTAGCGACAAGTGATTCAGTTAGCGACAAGTGATTCAGTTAGTGATGGGTGATTCAGTAAGCGACAAGTGATTCAGTTAGGGACAAGTGATTCAGTTAGTGATGGGTGATTCAGTTAGCGATGGGTGATTCATGTTTGTCACAGGAGATAAGATTTGTAACAAGTGACTGAGGTTTGTGAAATGTGATTCAGTTACTGATGTGTAATGTATGTTATTTTGTTTATTCAAGGTTGTGACGTTTGAGTCAGAGTAATTATATGGCAGATTATACTTCCACGATGATGTCTTATAATTCATGTCTTTACGTGTTGGTGAGCGGTGTGGTATTGTAGTGGTTAAAGCATTCGCTCGTCACACCGAAGACCACAGTCATTTCCCCACATGGGTACAATGTGTGAAGCCCAATCCTGGTGTCCCCCACTGTGATATTGCTGGAATATTTCTAAAAACTATGGCATAAAACTCGCTCGCCCGACCGAACGACTGGCCGACCTACCAACCATGTGTTCTTCAGCTACTGTGCCAGAAGTCATATTGTATCTTTGCTGTAACATGGCAGAACAATGTATCCTGCTAAATGCAAAGCAATATATCTCCATTGTTCAATTTGCATGATTAATACAAGTTTGCTCTGTGTGGTAGATGTTGACAAACGTGACGTGTTGCTTGTGTCTTTCAGTACAATGTCAGGACGTAGGACAAGAGATGCGGTGACAGAGGTAAGTCTTCAGACTGACATGTTGACATAGGCCAGTATTATCATGCTGGAGCAAGTACCTTTTTGTTGGGGTTCATTGATAGGATGGGGGTGCCTCTCACATGACTGAAAACTTGACCCAGTTCCACAGAGCTTGTTTGCGACATTATGGGTCACAGAATACGCCAAAATCTTCCAGCTTGTTTGATTGGAACAAGCTCTTGAACCAGAATGCAATGCAATAGCTCAACATGATATTCGGTTTCTGATACAGACGATGACGGGGAGGGTGGTCAAGGAGGTTATTGCAGTTGGTGGAGGCTACACCCTATGATAACATTGTTCTCGGTTATTGGTACTTATGAAATTTCTTGCGGATTGTATGATAGAATCTTGAAAAGGACCATGCTCGTTAACATCATACAACCATAGTTATCACCACTACAAAATAAGTCAAGTTTTTGCCATGTTTGTTTCTCTGAATAAGCTGCAGTGTTTCATTGTTTTTGCATTTAGATTTGCCATTTGATTATTCCTTGAGGGTCAGTTTATCCAGATAGTAGGTTGAATTCAGGTTTGGTTGAGTTTCTTTACTGTAGTTAATGATACCATATTGATACTATGAAACATATGGGGTATTTTTCCTTATCCTGACTCATGCTTATTGCTTGTCTTCTTCTTCTTCTTGCTAACATAGTGGAACACGTATCTCCCAATTGAAGTTCCCTTCAATTAAAAAATCACTAATTAGTACTCACCACGAAGTTACCTCCCTTCCACAAGCTGCTGAACGAGGGCCACCTGAACCCATGTGCCTCACTCTCTCCTTCTTCCCCAGTGAGCTGGACGTGAGAGCCTGTGTCTCCCAACACACTATATCCTTTATTTATATTTAGTTTAGTACCTCTTATATTCAGTTATAGAGGTGTAACTAGTATCCTTATTCAACTTGCATTGATTATTAGTCGTGTTTCTGCTGTTTTATTCACGGTTCGCCGTGTTTGTTCAGCAGTTTACGCTAATGAGAATCTGCACAGGTTGTAAACTACGCTATTCCGCCACCGATCCACATTTAAAATGCCCTAGTTGCATTACTCCATGTTCTATTGTTTCTCGCTGTAAATTATGTATTAATTTACCAATTTCTGCCTTTGATAAATATTTATGTTCCGCTTTTGAGACGGAAGGCAGATAAATCTCGCAAAACAATCTTCAGTCATGGCTAATAGATCGGAAGCTAATATACCCTGTCAACTGTTGACTGATTCGACCCGCCACCGGCTGGTGGCCTGCCGGAGTTTCCCTCGGGATAAGCGTGGACGCAGTCCGCTATGTCCAAGAAGCTTACCTGCATCTCAAGACATTCCGCCTTCACAGTCTAAGACTAGGAAAGCGCCCACATCATCTCAACGTGACGCTTCAACCCCCAGGTCCACAGCTTCACAAAAGGGAAATCTACGAAAAGCTACAAATAATTTTGCCTCCGATATTCTACCTGTCTCAGAATTATGTTTATATGATGATGACATTCTGATTATCATTCCAGATGTACGTCATAAGAAACGTCCAGTATCTGCTACCGTCACTACAGCGCAGATCAACACGCAACCAGAGATGCCTACGCTGACGCCTGAGTTTATGATTGAGGGTCCCGTCACTTTCACAGAGAGGCCACCCTCAACGCCAGCGCAGACCGTCCCAGACGACCTGGTTAACCAAATCATGAGACTGATGGAGGACCGTTACGGTTTACAGAGGCCCCAGAGCCACGGGCCCCAGAGCCCAACCCATAATAAGTCATACAGGGCCCCAGAGCCCGCTTTGGCTTCGCTGAGAGGGCCCCAGAGCCCACAAACGCCTCCGCCCGCTAAGGGCAACTCAGCCCGTGAGCGATCACTTCGCAAAGGAAGTCCCAGGTCAGCCTCCGCTAAGGAGCTAGAGCCTCCCAGTTGCGCGTAGGGACATCGCTGAGAAGGAGCGCCACGAGCCCACACCCTGTAGAACACAGAGGTCGCTCATGCAAGCAAGCCATATGTCGATTCGACACTGACTCGATACATTCGCTGCCAAGGTCGCTGGCTAAGTGGCTCCATATCTACCTCGCCCAGAAGATTTAGAAGAGCTTCACTAAGTCCCCAGCTGCTCACGAGGATGTCTCCTCCAAGGTCTCCTTACACTAGCCACTCGCCAGTCCGCTTCACCACAGTCCTCTCATAGATCTTCCTACAGATCTAGGACTCCGACATGTGACCCTACATCAGAGGAAGAAGGTATCATTTTCTCAGATGCTGAGATTAGATACTGGATGGTGAATGAGTTACAACTTGCTTCCCATCGAAGAACGAGAATTCAACTCAGACTTACCTGATGAAGGATGATGATGTAGACAATATCACCTTACCTCCTATTGACCCGATTGCAGCGTACCAGCTAATCTGGATACAGCCTGTTCCAAATCTTCGAAAGTCCAATCTACACATTTCCCGGTCTTCAATGCCAAGAAATTTGCTGGACACAATATGGACCCCTTTTTCAAGGCCCAGGATATTGATGACAACTTTAAATTAATCAGCGATGCCAAGTCCAGAAGTTACAGAGTAGACGATCGCAAATTCGCTCAATTAGATACCATCTCCAGGAGAATGTTCTTTGGATTGAATAGATCTAGAACGATTAATGAAACTCTCATCACCAAGTTCAAGAATTCTACAGAGGAGGAAGATAGAATGATCTACTCAGCTCTACTCATGCAGAAAAGAGACCACCAATTTCTTACAGAGCACCTGTCAGCGCTTACTGAAACTACTACCATGGCTCGTCGGCAAGGCTTACTAGCCTCCTGCTCTTGGGATAAGCAATTTACAGAATCTCTATACACAGCTCCATGGTCATCGCCCTTACTGTTTGGTGGCAACATAGACAAGGTCTCCAAAGAAGTATCTAAAGACTCGAGAGAGGTACTTATGATCAGATCCATGGATACCTTAGCGAACGTCATTAAACAGTCAACACAGAGATACTCGGGCAAGTCTAAGTTTTCGGGGCTACAGAAAGCACGGGACAAGAAATTAGCTGCAGCTAAAGATCCCAAGGATTCTTTTCGTCGCCCATACAACAAATTTAGGGGAGGATCAGCTAGAGGCAGATCATCCAGAGGTGCCCGTGGATTTAGACGATGAAATTCAGGTTCGGAACGACTGGAGTCTTCCACCCCCAGCCGTTCCAGTACAACCGTCTCAAGTGGGTGGACGCCTTCAGCTACACTGGGAAAACTGGGGAATACTACAAGATCCATATGTATCCAACATCCTACAGCACGGATATCTAATACAACTCAAGGCCAAGCCTCCGTTAACAGTCAACCCCACAGGGTTCAACGTTCAACCGGCACAACTACCTATGTTAAGAGAAACAGTACTTACTCTGCTAAACAAACAGGCCTTAGAAGTTCTGGATCAACGAAACATCGTACCAGGTTTCTACTCCCCAGTTTTCCTAGTGCCAAGAAAAATTCCAAGGAGAAGTTTCGCCTCATATACAACATGAGAGCATCTTCAACAGAGAATATCTATGCAAACCACCAACGCTTCGCGCATGATGATACACTTACCGCAACTTCGCATTTAATTCGTCCCAAAGATTACATGGCCAGCATAGATTTGCAAGACGATATCTACACATTCCGATTCATCCCAACTCAAGGAAATATCTAAGATTTATCCTAGACGGGAAACATTACCAATGGAAGGTTCTTCCCTTCGAATCACATCGGCCCCTTGGGTATTCACAAGAGTGACCAAGCCTATTGTCTCATACCTACATCGCCAAGGTCTTCGCAGCTTTTACCTAGACGACGGTATACAAGTGGATCCAGATCCACAGCGTCTCAGACTACAGCTGAACTTTATAATCAAGCTACTAACACAATTAGGATGGTTAGTAAATCTACTCAAGTCGGACCTAGAACCAACGCAGGATCTGCAATTTCTAGGTATACGATTTCTAACAGCTCAGAATCGTATTGTAGTCCCGGAGGACAGATGGATCAAGATCCAACAACTTATTCCTCAAGCCCTACTCTCTCCGTTACCACTACGACAGTGGCAGAGCCTATTGGGACTACTCACATCAGCTCAAGACTTGACAGTCAGAGGCAGGCTTCAATTACGCCCGTTACAAGTCCTCATCAATGCTCATCTCGAGGACCCTCTACCATTCAGTCTACCAGATTATGTCAAACCACATCTACTCTGGTGGACCAAGAGATTGAATGTTTGCGCAGGCGTCTCCTTAGTAGAGCCGGAATCGAAAACACATCTCTACGTACGACGCTGGCCACTACAAGGTTGGGGAGCCCACCTTGCTGGCAGGACAGCCAGGCCTATGGAGCAATCAAGAGAGCAAATGTCACATAAATCTGCTAGAGATGCAAGCAGTCATAAACGCCATAAGTCACTGGAGCAACCTACTACAGAACGCCAGTTGATGGTTCACACAGACAATTCAACAGTGGCGCTTTATGTGAACAAACAAGGTTCAACAAGGTCACAGAACCTACTGACTCGATGTTTCAGACTGTTCGATTTAATCGACAATCTAAACATACACGCCAGAGCTTGCCACATTCCAGGAGCAAAGAATGTATTAGCAGACGCCTCTCTCTCGCCACACCAACCGTCCGCGACAGAATGGATGCTCCACACAGAGATATTCAATCAAATAATCATGGAAATAGGATCTCCACTGATAGACCTATTCGCCACTGATTCAACAAGCAACTGACAACATTCGTGTCGCCAGTGCCAGACCCACTAGCATGGGCAACGGACGCACTAAGCATATCGTGGAGAGACTCAACGCTGCAGACGCTTTCCCGCCTCCAGCTGCTGATCCCACAAGTCTTACAGAAAATCAGTCAAACGCAGAGCCTCCATCTGATTTTGGTCGCTACTCTACTGGCCAGCAAGAACTTGGTTTCCAGATCTCATTCAAGTAATGGGAAAACCAATTCTTCAGCTCCCACAACGCCCAATCTATTGATACATCCGCGACACCAAACAAGTGCACGAAACACCAGAAGCATTCCAACTTCACGCATGGATTGTATCAAGGCATGTCTGAATAAGAGAGGTTATTCTGCCAGAGCGGCTAAAGCGGTCACGCTTTGCACTACGTAACTCAACTCGTAAATTTATAATGATGACAAATGGCACAGTTTTGTCAATTACGCTGCTAAGAAAGGATTTACAGCCAGATATGCTACACATCCTCAAGTGGCAGATTTCTTATGTTATCTACGGCAAACTAAGAATCTAAAAGGCTCAACCTTGTCCACTTATCTTGCAGCTATAAGTTCTGTCATAACTATGAGAACGGGCGTCAAGTTAACAAAAACACCAGAGTTACTCGCTTTGTTACGAGCTGCTCCGATTGGAGGATCAGAAACGGAAGTTTCACGCCCAGCCTGGGATCTAAATATAGTGCTCCAACACCTCACTAGTGAGGCTTATGAACCATTGCTATCTACATCGTTTGAATCACTGACCCACAAAACCTTATTCCTGTTAGCACTAGCTACGGCCGCCAGGATGTCAGAGATTCACGCATTGGATTACGAGAGAACACGCTTTGATGATATTCATAACATCGCTCATCTGGGACTTCGCTGGGATTTTATAGCTAAAAACCAACTGCCAGGTCAACCAGACAGATTATTCCACGTCCCAGCTCTCTCATCCATACTTGGACCGCATGATACGATGGATCTATCACTATGCCCAGTGAGAGCACTGAAAATATATCTCCAACGATCCAAACAGAGCAGAGGGAAATTCAAGAGATTATTTATCCCTATATCTACAGCTACGCAGACGGAAGTCTCACGTACTACTATCTCTATCTGGATCAGAACTGTCATACTACGTGCCTACAAGGCTGCAGGACTCCTGACCCTCCAAGAGCTTCTAATCCTCACTTAAATTAGAGCTTAGCCTCAACTCTCGCTCTACATGGGAATTGCTCGTTGAATACCATAATGGAGGGATGTTTCTGGAGATCCGATATGGTGTTTGCCAACCACTATCTGAGAGATATCACCACCGAGGACGCCTCAGGTATCCACCATTTCGGGTCCCATGGTCCTCGCCAACAGTTGACAGTTCCACGGAGAAGATAAGTCTATCTTACAGATTTTATACTTATCTGATAACAGTACTAATAGCTACATGCTATCTATATATTTTGCTTAAGTTTAATTTATTATCTTAAGCTCAGTACTATGGTTTTTATATCATACTATATATAAGCTTACAACTCCTAGGAGTTTTGCTATTATATATATGTTCAGCTTAAGTTTCATCAATCCTTAAGCTCAGTCATATGGTCATATGCATAAATGTATTAGCTAACAAACTCTAAGGAGTTGGTTACTATTATACAGCTTAAGTTATAATTATATCTTAAGCACAGTACTATACTATTATAGCTTAAATATATGCATATCTTAAGCTTAATACTTTGGTTCATTTATAAAAGTATCCACTATAAACTCACAGAAGTTTATACTATCACATTAATAGCTTCAGCTTACATTAATGTTGTATATACTTTTATCATATTCACTAAATTGTAATAACCTTTATATGGCAGCTGATAAGTTAAGCAGCAGGAATTCATCAGTTCAGTGCCTTTATGAAGTTCCCATAGGGTTATTACAATCATCACAGTTCAAATCACTAATTATTAAAATCCAAAGTATATATATTCCCACCTCCTTTTCCGTCAATGGATTCTACAGCAATAAGCATGAGTCAGGATAAGGAAAAATATGAAATTTTTAGAGTAAAATTAATATTTTATACTTATCCTGACTCATGAGGTAAGCTCCTCCCGCCCTCCCCCTTCACTTAACACTTTGGATTTCTTCGAAAAATAAAGTGTCGGGCTCAAAAACAAAAGGAGAGAGTGAGGCACATGGGTTCAGGTGGCTCTCGCTCCCCGCAATCTTGTGGAAGGGAGGAGGTAACCTCGTGGTGAGTACTAATTAGTGATTTTTAATTGAAGGAACTTCAATTGGGAGATACACGGTTCCACTATGTTCGCAAGAAGAAGAAGACAAGCAATAAGCATGAGTCAGGATAAGTATAAAATATTAATTTTACTCTAAAAATTTCATTTTAAGGGAGGTAACTTGTATTACCATACATGTACAGGCAATGTATTCTATCAGGGGAGGTAACTTGTATTACCATACATGTACAGGCAATGTATTCTATCAGGGGAGGTAACTTGTATTACCATACATGTACAGGCAATGAATTCTATCAGGCAGTAGAACCACTATTGATGACAAAGGGCATGCGTTGCTACGTTAGAGTGTGCACTGAAACAACAGAATGAAACCGTGAGCAGTCAATCCCCTTTATGCAAGAGGAACATATATGTCTCTCCTCTTCAACCCTCACTTTCAAGTCGAATAAAATTCAAAATATATCCCGCACACAAATACAATTCACAGTTTGTAATTCTGTGGGAAATTTCCTGTTCTTGATGCTATCATCTATCATCTGAGACAAAGAACAAGTTCTGAAAAAGACCTTTCAAAATTGGGTACATTGTACATATTTCCATATTACAAAATTCACGATTCACAGGGTTGGTTGGTTTTGAAATGTAAAAATCAGATAATTACTCAGAGGACTGAATTAAAAAATAGCATATCAATAATTACTGATGTCTGTTTTTCATCAAATTACCAATGGTCCTTCTGAAATGTCACCGATAAACCTAACCTAAACGTTATTTTTGTCCTTTGATCTTTTTTGTTTGTTAGAACAATATTTACGTTAGAAATTGAGTCTGGAAAAACTCTGGGTCCAAATCCACAAAGCATTCGTAATGTTACGACCTGTCATCAGTCTGTAGTTTACCATAGGTGTACGAATGTCGTAGCGATACGAATGCTTTGTGGATGGGGATCATGGTATCCAGGGGTTTCAACAATTAGGGCAGGCTGATTGTTGGGTAATGAAAGAAAGAGGTGATGGAAGCAGTGACTCCATTGGTTTCTGCAAATGTTGAGGTGCTGAGCTACTTGTGTCAGGACAACTGTTGCTTAATCAGAGTAAAGGGACATGTTTCTACCAGTGAGTGTGACTCTGTTGACATCCTGTGCTGCAGATCCAACGCTACGAGGGAGCATCCACTACATACGGACCCAACACTCTACAGGCATACATACAGAGCTTTGTAGGACTAGCACAAGATATGGCCAAAGTGAGTTTCTGTTTTCAACACAAGATGTCTAGTTGTTGCATATTGAGAGTTGTTTGTGTTACCATCCCTGCCTGGCAAGTCTAGAGAGGTGAGGTGAGGTGAAATTGGGTTTAGCGTCTAACCACTACACCACGGAGGCGGTCAAGTGTGAAGAGACATGGGCCAGTTTGTGTTACTGGAAGTAAGTATCTGCATCAAACAGCTGCCACTTTAATGATGGTTTCTCGGGTGTTCACTTGAAGTAGGTAATGTATAATCATGAATAACTGATATAAACTGTGATGAGAAGGGTATACTTCTCGTATGATCATGAATAAATTGTATGATAAACCATGATATTAGGTGGGTAGACTTGATGTATAAACATGAAAAACTATGAACTGGTGAGCAAATGAGTTTGGTTTTACGCCGCTTTTAGCAATATTCCAGCAATATCATGGCTGGGGACACCAGAATCGGGCTTCACACATTGTTCCCATGTGGGGAATTGAACCTGGGTCCTCGGTGTGACGAGCGAACAAAGATTAGGAGGAAGAGTTGGAGTCGTGTAGTCCTGATAAACTAGGACTAAGAACTACAATTAGAAGGGGAGAGTATAGTATCATGAACATGGAATGGGTACAGTTGATGTATAATCATGAATTACTATTATCATGAACTAAGAAGACAATGGGTACACTTATATAGTATGTATTATATGCAGCCAGTGTTCACTGATTTACAGCAGTACAATGTGGCAGGCACTTAAACTGTGTATATTCATGGATACACTGCCTCTACCTGGAACACTCAACATGGCAATGTATGTTAGCAAATGCCTCAAAACAGTGTCAGAGTGTAGTGTTTATCATGATGAATGTTTCACTCATAGCGTGAATCTTCTATTCAGGGCACACCCTCCCCACCTGGCCCAGACCCTCCAAATCTGCTCGACCGGCAACTGTCATTCCTGCCGCCAGTCATCTTTGACGCTGCCCCGATTGGCAAGACGTATGGGGATGTGGTTGTTGATGTGCAGCCGGAGTGCAGTCAGGTGGGTGAACCTGCCGGCGTGTTCTCACTCACTATGTCACCTGGCATCAACTGTCTATCACTTGACTAACATGCGTTTACACCTGAAGTCCACAAGGCCAAACTAATTTGGTTTATGTGCAATATTTTTTAAATGTCTAGATGTAGGTTGGAAAGAAAAGGAATTTGTTTTAGTACTCAAGGCAAACAGTCTGTAGGTATGACAATTTTCAATTTCCATTGATTTTATTTCTAAATTGGTTATAAATTGTGTCATTGAACAATCTGACACAATATTAAGTTTTCCGCTGAAAATAGATTTTCCTGTTACCATCCCTGAGTCTAGGATTTTGTAAAAGCAGTAATGCATGGAATCGTTGTCTAGCACATGTCCATATGTTGGGAAGATGCAGAAGCTATTTCTCTGTCTGCATTGTCAGTGTTCTCTTTGTCTAAAGCACAATGTTACAGAGTTACCAGGTATGTGTGTTGTACACTGTAACATGTCTGGAGACCCGTGAAGGTCCGGGTTAGAATATTGATCTTCAGTAACCCATGCTTGTCGTAAGAGGTGACTAACGGGATTGGGTGGTCAGGCTCGTTGACTTGGTTGACACATGTCATCGGTTCCCAATTACGCAGATCGATGCTCATGCTGTTGATCACTGGATTGTCTGGTCCAGATTCGATTATTTACAGACCGCCTGAATTGTCTTTTTTTAGGTTTTTAAGGTTCTAAAAGTCCTCAAAGTGTTTACTGCCATTATTGTTTTGGCACTGGAATCAATAAATACACAATCTGATTGGCTGTTGATAGACAACAAACCAATGACAAGGAAGCTTTCATATCAGTTACAACAATATGTTGAATTAAGAGTAGTCTCACATACTCAAAATGCAAATCATCACGACAATGAATTATGGGTTTGGTAGAAAAACATAAACAGTTAGGCCTTGCCTTTTGGAATTAATTTGTAGTAAGTTCATAGAATTAATACATGATAGTAATAGTTAAATCTTAAAGTCAACTTTATTAGATTTTACTAATATTGTTTTGTGGAAGATTTTTTGCTTGTACAACCTGCACTGAATACATGTATTTCTTTGACAGAACACAACAGTGAAAGTATCCTTCATTAGTGGTGATCCAAGAAATGCTTTGAAGGTAAAACATTGTCACCTTTTTCTTATCAGTGATTGAATTTTGAATTTATATAAAAATAATATATATTTTTTTCTCAAAATTTGCACTTATTTCACACTTTCTATTTCACCTCTACTTAATTCATACTTGTTGAAAATTTCATAATCCCCAAATACTACAAACAAAAAAATACAAGGAGTGTGTCAATTGTGTTGAAAGTGACAAGTATAAACGTAAGTTTAAGATAACTGACCTACAGAGGGAAATACTACGCTGATATCTCATCTAAATAATAATCTATACAACAATTGTACTCTTAAAACAAAAGATTCCACCAGGTTGAGAGTGTAACAATGTGTTTGGTATTCAGAGAGATGAGACTTTCCTGACAGTGGAGAAACAGCTGTCAGTGACAGAGTGGGACGTTGTTTTCACCGACTCCAGCCGACACACCAGGTACATGAGACCAGGCTGTTGCCAGCCCTGGTGATATTGATACCAGTCATTCAGCTTTTTCACCCAATGTTTGATGATTTTAAGAGGGGTAGGGATGTCACCCATTTTGTTCTGGGGTCATCAATTTTGTACACATGTACTAGGGGGCTTATCATTGATTTTGTGCATGACATGCAGGGGGGGGGTGTCACTTACTTTGTACATAATTTTTATTTTTATTTTATTTTTTTTAAAATCATCATCACCCCCATTCTCTTCCCACAGAGGTTACTTGTCATATCTTCCTACGAACCTCTGTTCTAATACGGGCATATTTCCCGGTTCTCGTAAAATCCCTTAGCGGCAAAAAATCGCAGCACGAATTACCTTCCTTCTTT